>NC_042615.1:795679131-797142048 GCF_901001135.1 Rhinatrema bivittatum | reverse complement strand
TAATCTAATGCAGAACCTGAAAGACCCAGATGCAGTAGTCAGGAGACGAGAATCTCATGGTTCAGTGTATCAAAGACTGCAGATAGTTCCTGGAGCATGAGAAAGGCCTGTTGCCTTGATCCAAGTACAGACAAAGATCTTCCTCCAGACTTACAACTGTTTTAGTTCTCTGAGATGGTCTGAGACCAGGGGTATAGAAAGTTAGTGGCCTGGAGGAGCTCATTGAGTTGATTCAAAACTGCTTTTTTCAATGATTTTGCTGAGGAATGGTATGTTAGAGTCAGGCCTGTTGTTGCTAACATCATTGGAGTCCAGGTTTTGTTTCTTCAATGATTTTATATTGAAGTCAATATTTAGGTGCCATTGACCTCACTATAAAAAAAATTTAAAAAAAGGGCTTGGACCTGGCCTGGACTCAGACCCTATGCTGGGGCCAGTTTGCCATGGAGGCCTGGGCCTGCCTTGAATCTGTGTCCCATTTCCAAGGTCCAGGCCCAACACCAGGGCCTGACCTGAGGCTGGCTCCAGTTGCCAAGGCAATGGCCAAAATCAAAAGGGGCCATTCGCTCAGGAGAAAGGTGTCCCAGTGTAGTCATTGGCAGCTCATCCTTCCGCAGGATATGTCTTTTTTGGAAATCCAAAAGAAGACATCGGAAGGCCTGATCCTAGTTCTTGACAATGAGACCTGGTCTTGGGACAGGCCCTGGTATTAGGTTTGGGCCTAGGTCTGGGCCTTGGAGATGGGACCTGGCCTCAAGCCAGGCCTTGATGACAGGACCTGGCCTCTGGCTGATTCCTGGCATTGGGCCTGGTCTTAGGCAACAGGACCTGACCTCGGGCTCAGGCCTAGGCAATGGGACCTGACCTCAGGACAGGCCCTGGCATCAGATTTAGGCCTTGGCAATAGGATGCGGTCTCAGGCCAAGAATCAGCATCGGGCTTGGGCCTAAAAAGGAGGCTAGGCCTGGGAAGCAGGACTAGGCCTGGGCCTTGGTAATGGGACCTGAGCTCCATCGTTGAGCCTTAGTCTCAAGGCCTTGTCCCACCGGTGGCCCTTTTTTTTTTGTAATTCATTCTTTATTGGGTTTTAAACAAAAACATTGCATATAACCATAATAAGTCAGGGATAACTGAGAAAGAAATTTACGTCAAGAAGAAACAAATTAAAAAAGAAAAATGTTACATATACTTAATTCCCTCAAAGTCCACAATATTGGAGTCTCCCAAGTAAAATTAAAACAAAAAAGAAATATAATTAATGCAAAAACCTGTGATCAAAAATGGAACAATATAATATACCTCCTGAAATTCGTACTTCCTAAATAGCAAGAAAAGAATCCAAAGATGTATCCCTAATAAACATTTCCTGACGGGAGAGGTCTATGAAAGTGTATCTATGCCCCTGGAGGGTAATTAAGCATTTAAAAGGAAAT
The DNA here is from genome assembly GCF_901001135.1 of Rhinatrema bivittatum. Lineage (NCBI taxonomy): Eukaryota > Metazoa > Chordata > Amphibia > Gymnophiona > Rhinatrematidae > Rhinatrema > Rhinatrema bivittatum. Next base: position 797,140,615 of record NC_042615.1, on the reverse strand, counting down.
TAAAAAAAAAATACACACTCTATAGACTGATCTTAATGATAAAAAAAAGATTATCTTCATAACTGTCTCACACGAGACATCTGGGAATATTGTTATTGTTATTCCACAAAACATTTCTGTCTTACACCTAAAATATTGCTAGAGTACAAGTTCTCTAACTCAGCCACAAAAGTAACAGTTAATGTGGCTCTTGTTCTTATTGTCCCTTGGGAATCAAATAAAAAAGCTTACACATTAGAACTATTAACGGATGTAGAGACATATATACCCCTTTCCTCTGAAAACTTGTTTCTTTACTTCAGGTACATAAAAGCATCTCAACAGGCCAATTTCTTTATCTTGCACAATTTGCAAGGTTTCTCTTATGTATTTCTTAAATAATTCCATGGGAGACAACAGTCTAGTCTTTGAAAATTTTAAAATATGGAGATTGTTTGCCCTCAATGTATTTTCAAATGATTTCATGCTAGAATAAATATGAAGACAGTCTTTCATATTAGCAATTAGTGATGCCTGTATTTTAGATGTACTTAGATTCAGAGAAGATGACACTTTGCTTCTCAATATTTGAAACTCTATATTTAACTTTTTTAATTTAGATGCTGCTCCTTCTGAGAAAACAGATAATTGAGCAATGGATTTACTCAAATTAGGTTCAACTCTGGTTACAGCTCTCCAGATGTCTTTTAAAGTAATTTTAGCTGGTTCAGCCACCAAGTCATTGACCCCCATTCCAGCTTCGCCCAAGGGTGAAATCACCCTGACTGGAACAGGAATAGGCACTGTTGTTAATAACTCCTCTTCTGTTGATGTAGAACTAAATATATCGACACCCTCATAAGAGGGGTCCAATAAAGCCAGGGCAAGAGTGGAAGACTGAGTCATACCACTGTCAAAAGCTCTGGGTAATGGTGTTTCTGAGAGTATCTCAGAAGATGTTAAAGATGTTTTTAAAAGTTCCGCAGTTCCCAGTACTATCTCCTCCTTGGCCATTGGATAAGGAAGTAGGCCAAGGTGGTGCTGAAGGAGCTACAAAGCTCAGAGAGGCCTCACCTGTAGAGTCCCTCAATATATCTTTCAAGTTGTCCAATGAGGTGAATCAGGTGGTTGTCTAGTGGCCCTCTCACTGATGCATGGACATCTGGGGAGGCTAAGATCTTCCCTTTCTTTTTTTTTTCTCCATTTCTTCTTGCCAAAATTCTCCCTAAGAGGCACACCCCTTAAGCGCACTGTTTTGGCGCACTGGCAGCAGCACACAGCAATGTGCCAGGCTAAGGAGAGTCAGCATAAGACCCTAGGTCTCGGCTGTCCTCCATCTGCCTACTAGAACACGGGGATCAACGGCAGGTCTTGTAGGCAGACTCACCCCTTCATCGCAGGGCGCTGGGTTAAGGAGAATATGTGTATGACCCCGGGTCTCGGCTATCCTCCACCTACCTGTTGGAAAGTGGGGCTCGACGGCAGGTCTCTCAGGCAGACTTTTTTTTTTTAATTAAATATTCACAAATGAAAATACCAGAAAACCTTTGGGTATTTTCATCTGAGGCTATTTTTGGTTCATTTCATTTGGAACAAACCAAAAATGGCCTCATTCATCATGTTTTATGCATTTGTTTCAAACAAATACACATCCCTATGTGCTATCTCTCCTCTCTTATCTCCTCCCACATCCCACCTTGTGACCTCTATTTATTGGGCAAGATGCTCCTGTCTGTGCCCTTCTTTTCCATTGCTAACTCCAGACTATGTTTTCCTTCTTTCAGCACCATGTGCCTGGAACAGCCTTTCTGAGTTGGTGTGCTGGGTTCAAGTACCATTTAAAGGCCCTCTTCACTGAGACTGCTTTTAAAAAAAAACCAAAACCCTGACTCTTCCTGATCTTGATTCTCTTATGTTAATCAGATTTCACTGTAATACTTATGTGATTACTAGAAAGTATTTGTCTTGTCTTTGTGTCTCAACTAGATTGCAGCCCATGGAGCAGGGTCTTGATTTTATGCATCTGTACAGCGCTGAATATGCCTAGTAGTGTTATAGAAATGTTAAGTAGTACTATTAGTAGTAATAACTGAGAGGAAAGCAGCACTGAGCATTTGGACAGTATGACACCGGCACTAAAAAATGTAGAATGCAGATTTATTACCATACATTCACTATTTCCCAGCATTTTAAACTTTTGGTGGGTGTGTTAAAATGTGCTGGCACATTTTTTTGGGGAGAACATATGCTCTGCATTTTATTATCCTAGTGAATGTGATGTTAAGTGCAGCTTGAGAGTGCACGTAAAAATGATTTTATCTTGAACTGTTTTATGTAAACCGTTGTGATGCATTATGAACGATGGTATACAAAACCTTTTAAATAAATAAATAAATAAATAAATAAACAAACAAACAAACTTTAGTGAATCAGCCCCACAGCCTTTTAAAAGATTATGGTGGATTGGTATTGAATAGAAAGCCACATATTGGTGTAGATTTTAAAAAGATGCACGCGGGCGTACATGTGCGCTCTACACGGCGCGCCCACATGTACACCCGATTTTATAACTTGCACATGCAGACACACGCAAGTTATAAAATCAAGGGTCAGCGTGAGCAGGGGGGGTGCACAATTATGCACCTTGCGCATGGCGAGCTACACTGCCTTCCCCCATTCCCCCTAACTTGACCTTCCCACCTCTTCCCCTAACTTTTCCTTCCCCTAGGCCTACTCTAACACCACCAAAATTTTTATTTTACCTTTTGCACACATTGCAGGTTGCCGGCACATAATCCCTCAACACAGCGGCAATGGCCGCTGTGTTGCAGGCCTCTGGTCCTGCCCACTCCCGGCCCACATCCCGCCCACAACCCACCCCCGGATCACCCCTTTAGTAAAGCCCCTGGATTTACACATGTCCCGGGGCTTTACATGTATCACTGGGCCTTTTTAAAATAGGCCCGGCGCACGTAAGACTGGTTACGCGCATAATTCCTCGCATTTATGCATGTAACCTTTTTAAAATCTAGCCCAAACTGGGTTTTTTTTTTGTTTCTTTTAGAAAGGCACATTCCAGAGCCAAGTAGTTATTCATGGTGTATCTTTTTTTTTTTCCCAGGGAACACTTTCCATTACAAGAACAGCTTAATTGCATTATAATGAAACAGGGAGCAGCTAGTACCTGCCTGATTTAAAGACATTAACAGCATGGTGTATAATAAGTCTTAACAGGCTGGGGCACTGTCAGTTGAAGAAATAATTGAAAATGGCAAGCCAGAGATTTTTCAGACGATGCTGAGAATTTTTTGTGCACTTTATTAAAAGGCAAATTATGAAGGGCTTAGATTCTGCTGCAGCGAAAGATTTTTTTTCCCTTCATATCGTACAGAAGTTAAGATAGCAAAAAATTCAAATTACAAGTTTAATAGTTTGGCATTTGCAGTAATGGCATCCGGTAGCAATTCTCTTGCTAGAGAAGAACCATCATTTGCCACCGTGGGGTTAATAGAGTGCAATAGATAGTGCTTATCTGAGGTGGAAATAGAGAAGTGATTAATTTCTCCATACATAACATGAATGAAGAAACACAGAAAATTGAAAAAAAAAAGAAAGAGGGAACAGTGTTCTGTACAGTGCAGTCCAAATTTCACTTTCTCTGCAATGCATTTGAGTTTCAAGTTCATTTTAAGTCCTATCCATATTAGTTGAAAGTTCATTTTGTGGCTAAAAGAACAATCTTAAATCCTTGTCCTTTGATATAGTGGGGAGGACTAGGATATGAAGAGAGTCTTTGAATCTTTCCTTTGGAACTGTTGATTTGATGTTAGGTTAGCCAAGTCCAACTGGGCATGTTCTTAGAGGTTTCATTACATGATGTAATGGGATTAAGACCCAGGTTGACTCTAACTCTGTTATGAATAGAACAGTTTATAACAGTAAAAATTAAGCACTAGTGCACAGGTGGACACCTCTTCACTTTGAAAGTCACAAATAGGTCGAATTTTTAGGATATCCTCAATGAATATGCATCAGTCATATTTGCAACCATTTGGTCAAAGAACTTGGTTAATTTGCATAGCTTGGTTATTAATTCCTCAGTCAGACTTACCTCTTTAAGGTGAGATCCAGGTTAGAACCATAGACATAAAAGACAATATCTAGATTTCAGGATTCCAGGATATCTATTGTGATGGGAACAAGTGAGTACTGTTCCTTCTAAGATATGTACATGTGTGTGTGCACAGCAGAGCAGCCTGCACACAAGCTCCTCTCCTGATGGCTGAAAAACAGGGAGAGAGGCCCATGTGACCACCAGTGGCCCTGATCCTACTGGCAGCTGAAGAAATAAGAGGATGCACATCAGCAGAGAACTGATCACATCTTGTTATCTCTGCTGGCCCCGCAATATTAAAAATTTGCAAGAGTAGAAAGCAATGCATGAGATCAGCATTGAAGAAGTGCTAACCCCATGAATTTTTAATACTACGGGGCCTGCGCAGAGGAGGAGCAGCAGAACAGGCTTCTGTAGCAATGATCGGCTCTTCTCCAATAGGCACACGGTGGCAATGACAGTGGCAGCAAAGGAGTGAAAGAGGCTCCGAGGCTGCTGGCAAAAAAAAGAGAAGGGAGCCTGCCTTGAATGTGTGTATGAGAGAATGAATGGAAGGAAGCCTGCCTGGGAGAGGGAAGGAGAATGAATGAGTGCCTGCTTGGGGGTGTGTGTGAGAGAATGAATGGGTGTCTGACTGGGGGGTGTGTATGTGTGTGTGTGAGAGAATGAATGGGAATCTGCCTGGTGGTCTGTGTGTGAGAGTCTGCCTAGATGTATGTGTGTCTGAGGGAGCCAGTGAGAGTGAATGCGTATGTATGTGAGAGAGCCAGTGAGCGTGAGTGCATGTATGTATATGAGGAAGCCAATGAGAGTAAGAGTCTGTGTGTGTAGGAGGGAATCTGTGGGAATAAGATCCTCTGTGTGTGTGGTAGTAGGGATCAGAGAAGGTCTGAGAGACTAGGGATGTGAATCGTGTCCTCGATCGTCTTAACGATCGATTTCGGCTGGGAGGGGGAGGGAATCGTATTGTTGCCGTTTGGGGGGGTAAAATATCGTGAAAAATCGTTAAAAATCGAAAAATCGAAAAACCGGCACATTAAAACCCCCTAAAACCCACCCCCGACCCTTTAAATTAAATCCCCCACCCTCCCGAACCCCCCCCCAAATAACTTAAATAACCTGCGGGTCCAGCGGCGGTCCGGAACGGCAGCGGTCCGGAACGGGCTCCTGCTCTGAATCTTGTCGTCTTCAGCCGGCGCCATTTTCCAAAATGGCGCCGAAAAATGGCGGCGGCCATAGACGAAAAAGATTGGACGGCAGGAGGTCCTTCCGGACCCCCGCTGGACTTTTGGCAAGTCTCGTGGGGGTCAGGAGGCCCCCCACAAGCTGGCCAAAAGTTCCTGGAGGTCCAGCGGGGGTCAGGGAGCGATTTCCCGCCGCGAATCGTTTTCGTACGGAAAATGGCGCCGGCAGGAGATCGACTGCAGGAGGTTGTTCAGTGAGGCGCCGGAACCCTCGCTGAACGACCTCCTGCAGTCGATCTCCTGCCGGCGCCATTTTCCGTACGAAAACGATTCGCGGCGGGAAATCGCTCCCTGACCCCCGCTAGACCTCCAGGAACTTTTGGCCAGCTTGTGGGGGGCCTCCTGACCCCCACGAGACTTGCCAAAAGTCCAGCGGGGGTCCGGAAGGACCTCCTGCCGTCCAATCTTTTTCGTCTATGGCCGCCGCCATTTTTCGGCGCCATTTTGGAAAATGGCGCCGGCTGAAGACGACAAGATTCAGAGCAGGAGCCCGTTCCGGACCGCTGCCGTTCCGGACCGCTGCTGGACCCGCAGGTTATTTAAGTTATTTGGGGGGGGTTCGGGAGGGTGGGGGATTTAATTTAAAGGGTCGGGGGTGGGTTTTAGGGGGTTTTAGTGTGCCGGCTCACGATTCTAACGATTTATAACGATAAATCGTTAGAATCTGTATTGTATTGTGTTCCATAACGGTTTAAGACGATATTAAAATTATCGGACGATAATTTTAATCGTCCTAAAACGATTCACATCCCTACTGTGTATGACTGTGTGTGTGTCCGTGAAACAGAGAAGATGTGGGGTGTGGGTGTGTATGAGAACATTTATGTGTATATGACTATGTATGTTGAGAGAGAATGTACATGTGAGTGTGTATGTGAGAGAGAGAGAGGAAAAACTCATTATTCCATGCTCGACACTGACAGAGTTTCAATGAGAACCGCCAGCTTCAGGGGTTAGAGATTATAACCCAGAATTGCCATATTGGGTCAGATCAAGGGTCCATCAAGCCCAGTTTACTATTTCCAACAGTGGACATTCCAGGTCACAAGTACCTGGCAGGATCCCAAAGGTTAACTAGATCCCATGCCGTTGAAGTTCAAAGATAAGTAGTGGCTTTTCCCAAGTGTATTAGGTTATTAACATTTATAGATATCTCCAGGAATTTGTCCAAACTTTTTAAAAAACCCAGCTATGTTAGCTGCATTTACCACATTCTCTGGCAATGAATTCCAGAGTTTAATTTTGTGTTGAGTGAAAAATAATTTTCTCTGATTTATATTAAATGTACTACTTACTTACTTCATAGAGTGTCCATTAGTTTTTGTATTATTTGAAAGGGTAACTAACTGATTCATATGTACACATTCTATTCCACTCATGACTTTATAGACCTCTATTATATCCCCCCTCAGTCATCTTTTCTTCAAGTTGAACAGCCTGTTATGGGCGTAGACCCTTGGGCCGAGGGGAAGTTGGCACAACCTGCAGGGAGGAGCCCTGCAGGGCCCCACCATTGGCTGATAGAGCTGGCTGTGGCAGAAGGTCAACTGGAGCTTCACCTATACAAGCCCTCATTCCCCTTAGGTTGAACCCTTGGGTGCCGGGACAGGCAGGTCTTAGGTGGGGGCCTCTGCTGATGAACTGGAGGTCTGTCGAGAAAGTTGTCTCACAGGCCAGGGTCCAGAGCAGGCTGTTTACAGGCGTACTCAGAGACTGGTGGTGGTCGAGGTAGGCAGCATTCTGGTGTGGTTAAGAGTCAGGCAGTGGTCAGTGGCTGGCGGAGTTCAAGCATAGAAGAGTGTCAAGCCGAAGTCAAAGCCAAAGATCCATCCAAAGGAAAACGGATAGTTAGGCAGGGAGGTGAGGAGTAGCACAGACAGCAGGAGAAGACACTGAAGAACAGAAGACTGACCACAGGACGAAGACTCAACAAAAAAACTCAGAAACTAAAAAATGATATTCAGGAATGAAGACCAAGAACTCAGGAACAAAGATCAAGCACTCAGGAACGAAGATCATGAACTCAGGAGCACAGACCAAGAACTCAGGAACAAAGACAGAAACACGGAGGCAACTTGCTCTACTAAACAGTGGTCGACCTATTGCCGAGGCAAGGAGATGCTGCTGAGCTGGCCTCATATAGGTCCTTTTTGGTGATATCATTGGGTGCCGCTAGAATTTTCCCACCAAGGAACATTTAAGAGGAGCAACGTCGGGCGCATGCGCGCCTTAGGAGGGCCTGAAGGAAGTAGCGAGGCAGATTGAGTGCAATGGTCTGCTACGTGTCTGTTCGGGGACCAGCCCCGGTGTCGGAGGGTGTTGTTTCGAGCTTGGAGCAGGAGGGCCTGCCCTGCAGACCACCATATGCAACACAGCCCTACCCTCTTTAGCTTTTCCTCACAGGGAAGACCTTCCATCCCATTTATTATTTTGGTTGCCTTTCTCTCTCTGTTTTCCAGTTCAGCTAAATCTTTTTTGACATGTGGCACACACTACTCTAAATGCGGTCTCATCATGGAGTGATACAGAGGTATTATGATAGTCTATATTTTATTCTCCATTCCTTTCCTAATAATTCCTAAAACTCTGTTTGCTTTTTTGACTGCTGTCACACGCTGAGCTCACATGATGATCTCCAGATCCTTGTTCCAGGCTGTAATTCTTATTATGGAGCATAACTTTGTGTAACTACAATGTGAGTTACTTTTCCCCGGGATGGTATCTTTTAAACAACCATGTGGGAGTACATGTGTTATGGTTTTGAGGTGTTGGAGTGGATTCTTGGGTCCTGCGGTGATGGCCACTCCCACGGGAAGGAGCCCCATGAGGAACCGCAGTACTAGGCTAGACTAGAAACACGCAAACACAGAAGATTTTGTCTTTATTATACAGCTGGATGATACCACCAGAGGTGGCAGTAGTGAGGTGATCCAATAGAAGCAGTCCAGGGGCCCTCAGCAGAGGAGACCTGTCCCACAATGGTAGATGTTAGCAGCACACGGTAGTAGAAGGAGTCCCGGATGCAGGTTCCCAGTGCTGAGCTGTAGATGAGACAGACTGACAAAGGTTAGATTACTCACTAACAGCCCGATACTGTAAAACCGCGGGAGAGCGGACGAACGCCCGCTCTCCCGGCGCACGCACCGACCCTTCGCCGGTGCGAGCTATCCAGTATGCAAATTAGGCGACGCGGTGCAAACAAGGGAAAGGAGGCGCTAGGGACACTAGCGCGTCCCTAGCGCCTCCTTTTGGCCTGAAGCGGCGGCTGTCAGCGGGTTTGACAGCCGACGCTCAATTTTGCCGGCGTCGGTTCTCGAGCCCGCTGACAGCCACGGGCTCGGAAACCGGACGCCGGCAAAATTGAGCGTCCGGTTTTCGGCCCGACAGCCGCGGGCCGAATTCAAATTTTTTTTTTTTTTACTTTTGGGGACCTCCGACTTAATATGATATTAAGTCGGAGGGTGCACAGAAAAGCAGTTTTTACTGCTTTTCTGTGCACTTTCCTGGCGCCGGAAGAAATTAGCGCCGACCTTTGGGTCGGCGCTAATTTCTTAGAGTAAAATGTGCGGCTTGGCTGCACATTTTACTTACTGGGTCCCGCGCGCATACCTAATAGGGCCCTCAACATGCATTTGCATGTTGAGGGCGCTATTAGGTGCCGCGGGTGGGCCGCGTGTTTTCCTCCCCTTACTGAATAAGGGGTAAGGGAAAACACGCGTCCACAGCAGGCTGACAGTGCGCTCCGACGGAGCACACTTTACTGTATCGACCTGTAAGTTGGTAGCTGTATTGATGGAGATCCCAGCAGGCAGAAGTAGTTGGATTGCAGGCACCAAGGCAGGGAGAACAGGCCCTCGAGGAGCGAGTACCTGGTATCCCAGATAGGCACCTGAAAGAAAGCATAGAGCCCCTGAGGAGCGAGTACCCAGGTTAGATGAATGACCCCAAAGGGCAGAGAGAGCTTCCAGCGGCAGCAAAGCAGCAGAGCAGCTTAGACCAGAGGCATTCCAATCCTTGCTAACTCGAATTGTTAGCAAACGAAGGGCAGGCTAAATACCCGGATGGAGTGACGTCACTTGAGGGGGATGCCCCCGAGGTTCCCACCATGACATGGATAAAGACGTGGGTGGCATGTGCACGTACACCCTAGGAGGCCCTCAGGAGAAACATGGCGGATAGCCTTGCCATTGCCGTTCTGGGGACACCGGAGAGAGTGGCATGAAGATGCGGTGGTAGCCACCCTCCCAGGGCTAGAGGAGAGAGCAGGAATAAAGGTGAGGCACAGAGGTCGAAGCCATCTGAGACCGACGGACGCAACAGTACCTCCCTTCAAAGTGCCCCCTCCAGGCCCCCTACCTGGTCTTGGTTTTTGAGGATGTGATCGGTGGAATTGATGAAGCATCTCTTTGTCCAAGATATTAGCCAAAGGTTCCCAAGACTTTTCTTCAGGTCCGTATCCCTCCCATGACAGGAGGTATTTCAAAACTCTGCCTCTCTTTCTTACATCAAGGATGGCATCAACCTTGTACTCAATGTCTTCTTCTGCATCAACAGGAGTAGGTTCAGGTGTCTTGGTGGAAAACTCGCTAACATCAAGCAGTTTCAGTAGCGAAACATGGAACGAATGAATCTTCATTACTGGAGGAAGTTTCAGACTATAAGTGAGTGTACCCAATCGTCAGTGGATAGGAAAGGGTCCAACAAAGCGTGGAGCAAATCGAGCTGATGGTAGCTTGAGTCTCAGATGTTTGGTAGACAGCCAGACCTTGTCACCAGACTGGAATTCAGGAGCCTTGCTATGGTGAGCGTCATAGCCCTTCTTAGCTCTTTGTCCAGCTTTTTGGAGCATCTCTTTAGTCTTTCTCCAGAGTTGTTGTATATCTTTGGCAGTAGATTGAGCTTCCGAGGATGACACTGAAATTGGAAGTGGTAAGGATTGTCTTCCGTAGACCACTTCAAAAGGTGTAGATCCAGTAGATGATGCTGGATGTGAATTGATAGTGAATTCAGCCCAGGGCAACAGTTCAGCCCAGGGCAACAGTTCAGCCCAGTTGGTTCAGCCTATGTTGGTTCACGTCATTCTGACGTGAACCAACATAGGCACGAAGGAACTGCTTGAGAGTTCTATTCATTCTCTCAGTTTGGCCATTCGACTGAGGATGGTATGCAGAGGTGAAGTCATGTGTGATGTCGAACTTCTTGCACAAAACTTTCCAAAACTTTGCTGTAAAATGAGCTCCTTTGTCAGAAACAATGTGTTTAGGCATGCCGTGTAGGCGAAAAAATGTGGCTGATGAATAGTTTAGCAAGCTCCATGGCTGAAGGCAAGCCAGGGAGAGCCACGAAGTGAGCCATCTTCGAGAATGGATCCACTGTAACCCAGATGGTATTGTTACCTCCAGAAAGTGGTAAGTCTACCACAAAGTCTGAAGCAATGTGGGTCCATGGCTCATCTGCTACTGGCAAGGGAAGAAGCAGGCCCCAAGGACGTCCGGGCGGAGGTTTCTGTCTGGCACAACTGGAACAGGAAGCTACATACGCAAAAGTGTCTTCCTTCATGGTGGGCCACAATAATACTTCTGTAGCTTAGCCAGAGTTCTTTGTTGACCAGGATGTCCAGCCAGTTTTGAATCGTGAGCCCATACTATCAATTTCTTTCTTAGATTGCAGGGTACAATGGTCTTGCCTGGGGGTACCGGATGTGTAGCTGTCAGAATAACTCTCTTCAGGTCGATGATATGCTGGGGGTTCATCAGGTAAGTCTTGAGCGAGATAGGGCATCTGCTCTGACATTCTTATCTCCAGGGAGATATTTCAGCACAAAGTCAAATCTGTTGAAGAACAGGGACCACCTCGCCTGTCTATGGTTAAGGCACTGGGCGTGACATTGGTACTCCAGATTTTTGTGATCAGTGTAAACAATGATCTGATGTTGTGCACCTTCAAGCCAGGGGCGCCACTCTTCAAATGCCATCTTTATTGCCAGTAGTTCTTTATCCCCAAAGCTGTAGTTCTTCTCCGCTGGCGAGCAATGTCAGGAGAAGAAAGAACATGGATACAAGATTTTAGAGTCACTGGTCTGGCTTAGCACGGCCCCTATGCCTACATCGGAGGCATCAACTTCCACAATGAAGGGACGTGTAGGGTCCAGATGGCGGAGACATGGCTTACTTGAGAAGGCGTCTTTTAGCTTCTGAAATGCTGTCACAGCTTTCATAGACCAATTGGTGGCGGCACATTTCTTAGTCATCGCTATTAATGGAACAGTCAGTGAAGAGTAATTCTTGATGAAGGTTCTGTACTAGTTGGTAAATCCCAGAAATCGTCTAAGAGCTTTTAGACCAGTGGGTTGAGTCCATTTTTGAATACTCAAGCTTCTGAGGGTCCATCTGGAAACCTTTGATTGAAACAATGTACCCTAAGAAGGGCACAGATTCCTTGTGGAATTCACATTTAGTATAAGTGGTTCTCGCGAAGTCTCTGCAGTACTCTTTTGACATCTTCCTGATAGGTATTCAAGTCCTGGGAAAATATCAAAATCTTGTCTAAGTACACAACAACACATTGGTAGAGTAGATCATGCAGAAAGTCGTTCATCATGTTTTGGAAGATAGCTGGGGCATTGCACAGGCAGAAGGGCATCACCAGGTATTCAAAGTGCCCAACCCGGGTATTATAAGCCGTCTTCCATTCATCGCCAGAGCGGATGCGAACTAGATTATAGGCTCCTTTAAGATAAAACTTGGAGAATATCTTGGCTCCCTGTAGTCTATCGAATAGCTCCGAGATGAGTGGTAAGGGATAGTGATCCTGTTGCGTCCGTCGGTCTCAGACGGCTTTGAACCTTGTGCCTCACCTTTTTCTCTGCTCTCCCCGCTAGCCTTGGGAAGATGGCTACTGCCACGTCTGCAAGCTGCGCTCTCCAGCGACCCCGGAACTGCTATGGCGTTGCCTCCCGCCATGTTTCTCCCAAGGGCCTCCTAGGGTGCGTGTGCTACCCACGTCTTTATTCCAGCTAAGACGCGAACCTCTGGGGCGTCCCCCTCATGTGACATCATGCCTACGCTTGTTTGCTAGCTCATTGAGTTAGCAAGGATTTGACTCGTCTAGTCTAAGCTACTCTGTTGCTTCCTTGCTGCTGCTGGAAGCCCTCTCTGCCCTTCGGGGTATTCTCTAACCTGGGTACTCACTCCTCGGGGGCCCTCTGCTTTCCTTTCAGGTGCCTTACTGGGATCAGGTACTCGATCCTCGAGGGCCTGCTCTCCCTGCCTAGGTGCCTGTTACTATCTACTTCAGCCTGGTGGAATAGCCAAACTTACAGCTACCATCTAGTGGGTAATCTAATTCTTAGTTTGTCTCATCTACAGCTTTGCCGTGCTGGGAAACCTATACCTATCAACTTGGTGAGACGGGTTCCCTCTGCCGAGGGTCCCTGGACTGCTACCTCTGGATCAACTCACTATTGCCACCTCTGGTGGAATACATCAGCTGTACAATAAAAGATCTAACTCTGTGTTTGTGCGTCCTGAGTCTAGCCCAGTACTGTGGCTCCCCACGGGGCTCCTCCCGTGTGCATGGTCATCTGCCACAGTACCCAAGAATCCACCCAAACACCACTAAACCATAACAGATCCTTTATAGTGATCTCATTTAGATCTCTGTAGTCAATGCATGGACGCAATGTTCCGTCCTTCTTCCCCACGAAGAAGAAGCCTGCACCGGCAGGAGACTTGGAGGGTCTTATGAAGCCTTTCTGAAGATTCTCCTGGATATACTCTGACATCACTTTATTTTCTACTACGGAGAGAGGGTAAACCCTTCCTTTAGGTGGTTCTATGTTAGGCTTCAAATTGATGACGCAGTCGCATGATCTGTGTGGAGGCAATACATCAGTGGCTTCTTTGGAAAATACATCTTGAAAAGATGCATATTGAGGTGGCAACCCAGGCAACAATGGGAATAGTTGGCATGCAGGGTATTGGAGAAACTTCCATCAGGCATTTGCCACGGCAATCTGGACTCCAACGTGAAAGCTCCAAAGTGGCCCAGTTGAATTGTGGCATACATTTCTTCAGCCACGGTAGCCCAAGTACTAAGGGGTGCATGGCCTTCTCTAGCACAAAGAAGGAAATAGTCTCTGTATGAAGAGCACTGGTACGTAAGCTCACTGGTTCTGTGAGCAGGGTTACTTTACCCTGTAAGGGCTCTCCAGGAATAGAAGACAAAAGTAGTGGAGACGTTATTGTAGTGGTAGAGATCCGCAAATGTTCCACTAGACATTTCAAAATGAAATTTCCCCCTGCCCCAGAATCCACTAAGGCAAGGGTCTGATATTCTAGAGGTCCACAGATTAAGGATACATGAAGAGAGTGGAGGAAAGGATGCAGTTAGACCTATGCATATACAGCATAGTTCTCTGCTTCAACGGCAGGGGAGAAGAAAAAACTGATACTTCACGCATATCCAGCATAGCTCCCTGCTTCAACGGCAGGGGAGAAGAAAAAAGGGTTCACACTCACAAAGCGGGGAGTAGCTGGCTTGTTACCCCAAACCAAATGTGCCTGATACTTCACTTTCGATGCATATCCAGCATGGCTCTCTGCTTCAACAGCATGGGAGAAGAATAAACTGATACCTCAAGCATATCCAGCATAGCTCCCTGCTTCAACGGCAGGGGAGAAGATAAACAACCAATAAGGGCTGTATAACATAGTCTGAGTAGAACAAATAAGCATGGGTGTAGCTTCCTTATTGCGGCGGTTACTACCCCTACTACCCCTAACTTATCAGCTAGATATTCACTTGGATGCAGCTCCATCACTGCTTTCTACATTAATGGTGGGGGTGGAAAGGAAATAGAACCAAGAGCTAAGAGAAACAGATAAGTATGAGAGAAAAAAGTGTGTGAAGCTTGCTGGGCAGACTGGATGGGCCATTTGGTCTTCTTCTGCCGTCATTTCTATGTTTCTATGTTTCTATGTTAAGAAGAGAACTCCCACAGGATTTAGGTCTTCCAGTTTCCCAGATATATAGGGCATGTTTGTACAGCATGACCAGCTTGTCCACAATACATGCATAGTCCCAACCTCTTTCGCGTTCTTCTCTTTTTAGAAGTCAAATGACTGCAGCCTAATTGCATTGGTTCTTCTTCGCCAGCAACAGGACCTGAGGGAATAGGCCTGGGTACAGACTTGACTCAAGTCTCTCCCTGAAGTGGTTTTCTGGGACTCTTGACCTCTTGAACCTAGTCATGAAGTCGGTGATCAATCCTTGTTGCCAACTTCATTAGTTCAGCTAAGGTCTCAGGCATTTCTTGAGTCGCCAGCTCATCTTTTAACTGGGAGTTCAGGCCTTCAAAGAAGAGGGTCTTCAGGAATCTAGGGTCTCAATGTAATTCTGAGGCCAACGTCTTGAATTCTATGGTGATGTCTGGCAAAGATTTATTACCTTGTTTTAGATGAACCAACGTAGATCCTACTGACATATACCGGGCAAGGTCATTGAATACTGATCTGAACAGTTCAAGGAACCCGGTAAGATCATTCAGGATAGGGTCATTGTGCTCCCACAGCGGAGAGGCCCTAGCCAACACTCTTCCAACCAGATAAGACAGGATATAGGTGGTCTGTAGGGAAATGATTAGGTTGAAAAGTGCATGCAACATTGATTGATAAATCCTCTACATTTCCAAACTTCACTGGAGAAGCGTGTTGGAGAGATGGAGGTACAGTAGTCTTGACTCTCACTTCTGGCGGTGTAATTTCTTTACTTGTGGTGGTCGATGTATTCATCTGTGCATGCAACTGGTTAAAGGCAACAGTCGGGTTATTCAGCGAGTTCTGTTGTTCGGAGATTCGCTGGGCCAGGCCTGGAATTGCCTGCAACGTGGTGAGCTGAGCTGAATACATGGAGTTAGCAATCTGTTATGGTTTTGAGGTGTTGGAGTGGATTCTTGGGTCCTGCGGTGATGGCCACTCCCACAAGTTGGAGCCCCGTGAGGAACCGCAGTACTAGGCTAGACTCAAGACACGCAAACACAGAAAATTTTGTCTTTATTATACAGCTAGATGATACCACCAGAGGTGGGAGTAGTGAGGTGATCTGGTAGAAGCAGTCCAGGGGCCCACAGCAGAGGAGACCCATCCCACAATGGTAGATGTAAGCAGCACACGGTAGTAGAGTGAGTCCCGGATGCAGGTTCCCAGTGTTGATCTGTAGATGAGACAGACTGACAAAGGTCAGATTACTCACTAAGTTGGTAGCTGTATTGATGGAGATCCCAGCAGGCAGAAGAAGTTGGATTGCAGGTACCAAAGCAGGGAGAGCAGGCCATCGAGGAACGAGTACCTGGTATCCCAGATAGGCACCTGAAAGAAGGCATAGGGCCCACGAGGAGCGGGTACCCAGGTTAGATGAATGACCCCAAAGGGCAGAGAGAGCTTCCAGCGGCAGCAAGGAAGCGGCAGAGCAGCTTAGACCGGAGGCATTCCAATCCTTGCTAACTCAAATTGTTAGCAAACGAAGGGCAGGCTAAATACCTGGATGGCGTGACGTCACTCGAGGGGGATGCCCCCGAGGTTCCCGCTATGACATGGATAAAGACTTGGGCATGCGCGCGCACCCTAGGAGGCCCTCAGGAGAAACATGTATTTATTTATTGACGGGGACGCCGGAGAGAGCGGCATGAAGATGCGGCAGCAGCCATCCTCTCAAGGCTAGAGTAGAGAGCAGGAAGAAAGGTGAGGCACAGAGGTCAAAGCCGTCTGAGACCGACAGATGCAAAACATGTATGTGCATATGCTGGCTCTTACAAATGGGCACGGCCATTTTATAGCATATGTGTGTATATGCATGCATGTTATAAAATTGGCTGTAAGTGCATACATGTGTGAACAATTGATACGGACACGTAAATGTGCATGGAAAGGCCGCCTCTACTGCATAAGTAGGGGGATTTTGATAAGCATGCACAGCAACGCAAATACCCTTTTCCCAGTTCACCCTGCTAAAGGATAGGTCTTCCTAATTCCCCTAGCTATATGGCCTCTTTTTTACCCTATTAGCCCCGACCCTCCCAACCTGCTAACTAGCCCTGATTTTTTTATTTTAAAATTTACACGCCATCCATAGCAGAAGCAAAATTATGTGGTAGGGGACCCAGGTGCTCGCTTGTGCATGTAAATACTTGCACGCATACTTCAGGTTACTGACCCAGAAGTCCCATGTCCTGCCTATGCCCCACCCCTTTTTGACTTCCCGATTTGTGCACGTACTGGGAGATACCAGAGTCCTGAGGTGCCTCTTAAAATCCGTGCAGAGCGAGTTGGCCCGAGATACTCGCTTATCTTCTGACTTTAGCGCCCATAGGACTTTTAAAATCGGCTTGTATTACTTTGCACTTGTCTACATCAAATTTGATCTGCTATTTGGATGCCCAGTCTCCTAGTGTCGATAGATTGTCCAATTTCTCACAATCTGCTTGTGATTTCACTACTCACAACAATGTTGTGTCATCTGGAAATTTGATCACTTCACTTGTTGTTCCCTTTTCTAAATCATTTATAAATATATTAAAAAACACTGATCCCCCCAGGAATGTGCATTCATTGCTCAATTTGTTTCTTTTGTTGTGACAATACACATGTACCTCGCAAATTTATAGTACGCGCATAAGAACAGTTGGTACGAGTGGAACTTATTAATAAACATACACGCATAGTATCCATTTTACACATGTACTCTAAATCTGTGAGGTATGTGCAGGCTGCTGCAACGAATGAAACAAATGGAACAACAAATGCACATCCCTAGTGGTCCTAGTACAGATTATTGTTGTACTGCAATGTACCCTGAAAAAACTGAACATTTATTCCTTCACTATGTTTCCTTTTAACCAGTTTGCAATCCACAACAGGCTATTGCTTCCTATCCCATGACATTTTAGTTTTCTTAGGAATTTCTCATAGGGGACTTTTGCCAAACTCCTTCTAAAAATCCAAATACACTATATCCACTGGCTCACCATTATCCACATTTAAAAAACACCTTCAAAAAAAAGTAAGAGATTGGTAAAACAAGACTTCCTTTGTAAATCCATGCTGGACGTGTGCTATTAAATCATGTCATCAAATCACTCATCCAGCCATACCATGTCATACAAATCACTCATCCAGCCATACCAAATACTACACAAGTGAGAGACCTAGGAGTTCTAATTGACAATCGCCTGAACCTGAAAGCTAACATCAACAAAACCACCAGAGACTGCTTTTATAAACTCCAAGTGCTGAAAAGAATAAGACCTCTGTTCCACACACATGACTTTAGAATGATTCTACAATCAATCATCTTCGCAAAGCTGGACTATTGTAACACCATCTTGCTTGGTCTCCCCTCATCACACACCAAACCACTGCAAATGGTCCAAAATGCCTCCGCCCGTATACTCACTAACACCAGGAGAAGAGAACACATAACCCCTATCCTGATGGGCCTTCACTGGCTGCCCATCCACTTCAGAATAATCTACAAGGCCATTCTCACCATATTCAAAAACATCCATCAATTAGCCCCAATTGATCTTCACATCCCCCTCCGATTACACAACTCAACAAGACCGACAAGAGATGCTTACAAAGGATCACTTCAAGTACCCCCAGCCAAAACTACCAGACTCATTACGCTAAGAGATCGGGCCTTCTCCACAGCCGGTCCTACATTATGGAACTCCATTCCCCCAGATCTTAGAATGGAACCCAGCATCTCAACCTTCAAGAAAAGACTTAAGACTTGGCTGTTCACGCAGGCCTTTCCTAACTCCAACATTATTTAACTTCCATCAATCAACACACTTCGCAAGCAATATCATTATCAGCCACCTCTTAAAATGTTATTATATGTAATTATCTGATCTTCATTTTCCCTCTTTCTCCAAGTTCTATATTTCCTTGTTACATGTAACTGCTTTTTTCTGCACTATTGTTCAAGTTGTTAAGTTTATTATAATTGCACCCCTGTTTCTTGTGAACCAGCATGATGGGACTATCGTCTTGAATGTTGGTATATAAAAAACTTAAATAAATAAAATAAAATAAAAATGTCTTTCTATATGTTCTGTTATTTTATTTGTTTAGAATAGTTTCTATGATTTTTCTTGCCACTGAAGTCAGGATTACTAGTCGATAGTGTTGGGAAAGTGGACCCTTGAGCCGAGATGAGGTTGTTGCTACCCAAAGGGTTGGCCCCTGGAGCCCCTCGTTGTCCAGGGGCCTATACCAGCCCTCGTTCCCCACAAGTTGAGTCCTTGGGTACCGGGGCCGGCAGGACTTAGGCACGGGTCTTCCCAGGCGTGGAACCAGTAGGAGAGGATAGAGGCAGCATCGGAAGAGTCCAGGTGTAAAGGCCGGCGGCAATCGAGCAGAGTCGAGTACCAGGTAGGGAGTCAGGGCAGGCGGAGATCAAGCAGAGTTAAGTGCCAGGCAAGGAATCAGGGCAAGCGGAGATCAAGCAGAGTCAAGTACCAGGCAAGGAGTCAGGGCAGGCAGAGATCAAGCAGAATCAAGTACCAGGCAAGGAGTCAGAACCGAGAAAGCAATCCAAGGGATGAGAAGCAAGGCAGGAACCGGAGGCAAGGAACAGGAATGCTGGAACCAGGGATCAGGAACAAGGCAAGGCAGTCAGGAACGCAGGTATCAGGAATGCAGACAGCTCACACTCTCAGGAGAGCAGGACCCGTTGCTGAGGCGAATTGGAAGCAGACAGGCAGGGTTTAAATACCCGCCTAGCCTGACGTCATCAGCCCGGGCCGCAGGGCCACTGGCCCTTTAAATCCCGTGACTCGGTGCGCATGCGCGCCTAGAGAGGAGACCACGAGGAGCTGGAGTTGGTGGTGTTTGGGGCGACGCATGAACAGGCCGCAGGCAGAGTCGGTGGCCAGAAGCAGCAGCGGCAGAGCCGGGCCTCCAGCTGGCGCAGGTGAGGGGACCCGGTTGCAGGCCAGCACGGCCGGGGGTTCCTAACAGATAATTTCCCAGACCAATCCTGGAGCCCTTTTTGAAGATCGGCTACTCTCCAATTATCATGTACAATAGATGATTTTAATTATAGGTTATATAGCAGTAGATCTGCAATTTCATTTTTTAGTTCTTTCAGAACTTTGGTGTGCAAATTATCTGATCAATATAATTTGCTATTCTTTAGTTTGTCAATCTGCCCTATTAATTTTTCAGGTTCACCGTGATTTGTTTCTTCCAAATCATCACCATTAAATACTATTTTCAACACAGGTATGCCAACATCCTCTTCAGTAAACACTAAAAAATTAATTTAGTCTTTCCACTATGGCCTTTTCTTCCCTAAATGCTCCTTTAACCCCTTGATTATCTAATGGTCCAACTGACTCCATCACAGACTTTCAGGTGTGGATATATTTTTAAAAAGTCTTATTATGAATATTTGCATCTACAGTCATCTTTTCAAATTTTCTTTTTGCTGGCCTTATCAATGTTTTTCATCTAACTTGCCAATGCTTATGATGTTTCCTATTTTCTTTATTTCGGATCCATTTTCCAATTTTTGAAAGATGCTATTTTTTTAATAGCCTCTTTCACCTCACTTTTTAACCATGCTGACTATTGTTTGGTCTTCTTTCCATCTTTTATTTGTTTGTTGTTGTTTTTCTATACCGATGTTCGTTTGCACATCACATCGGTTTACAATGAAACAAGTAGAAAACAAGTATAAAAACATAGAATTGGCATAAGGTAAAAAGCTACATATCAAAAATTTCAAAAGTCTAAACTTTTAGGGCAGATTAATTACAGGACACAGGGTGCACCTTCAAGGCAGGCAGAGAGAGAGAATCAACTGAGGGCAGTTTTAACATATGTAGAGTAGTAATGTTAGTGGGAGATAAACTTTATACAAGGACTTTTAGATAATGATAATTTTAGATAATTAGACTTTTCTAATGCATGGAATACATCTGGTTTGAGCTTCCATGATGGTATTTTTAAATAATGTCCACACCTGATGTAAGCTCTTTACCTTTGTAACTGCAACTTTTATTTTCTATTTTTCTCATTTTCTCATTCTCCCTTTTGAAAATTAAATGTTAGAGCTGTAGATTTACTGGGGGATAGATTTTAAAATGTTTGTGCGCGCTTCCCGGGGTGTGCACATGGATGCACATTTTTGGGTGTGGGTTGGATTTGTGTTGCACTTCCAGTGAGATCCTCAAAAAGGGCCAGAGTCCATTAATTCTGTCATCATTAAAAAGTAACAGTGCCTTTTCTGATGACGTTCTAGGGGACATATTTTTAGGGCTGTGGTGAGGGTTGGCCTTCTGCTGGACATACCAGTGACATTATAGTGGGTTTGGTTTGGGGTGGGGCATGGGAGATGCCACTCCATTCACTTATAAGGGATAGGAGCAGCATGGGCAGGGCCAGAGCTATGGGCATGGTCAGGGGTATAGGCAGGGGTAGGAAGGGTGGGGTTTGGGGGGTGGGGTCTGGGCAGGGCTTCATCCATTCACTTCTATGGGAGTGGGTGGGGCTTAGACCAGAAGTGAACACTGATTGGCTGATGTCAGTTTTAAGCAACAGTGTGTCCATAGGTTACTGGTAACTTTTTTTTTTTTATCAGAGTTCATACATTTGATAATGAAATAAAGTGAGTAGATTTGCAACCTGTTTTTAAAAAATATTTGTTTCAAATTCAGTCAGTGTACTACAGAGCTTAGAGTTTAGGCTTGTTAAGGAATTTTATGATGGTCAACTTTTATATAAAAATACCTCATTTCTGTTGCACTTGGGGGTGGACCTTTGTCCTGGAGCAGTGGAGAACGGCTCCCTGGTAGGGCCCAGGAAGCACCTGCCCCCAGGGGACAGAGCACTGAAGGAGACAGAGGCTAGGATGAGTTTTACCACTGGAAGTCCGAGGTCCCCCCCAGGAGGAGCCCATAGGGACCTGGGCTGCTTGGACTTAGGTGGACCTCGCAGGGTCTCCTGGAGAGATGGTAGACAGGCGTGCCCACAGACAGGAGAGGAGCACGGTCAGGTTCGAGACTGGAGGTGAGATGGAGCAAGGAGGACCAGAACAGCGTAGGTGATGACAAAGCTAGGAACAGAGCCAGAATCTGGAGACGTGGTCAAGCAGGCAGAGGTCAGAATCCGGGGGTCAGTCCGAGGAGTGGTCAACAAAGCACGGGTCAGGTTCCAGAGGTCAGACGAGGTCACAGGCAGGCCAAGGTCAGAAGGCAGGCAGGTGAAGGAGCAAGCTGAGGTCAGAAGGAAGGCAGCAGGCAGGCAGGTCAAGGAGCAAGACAAGGTCAGTACCAGTGAGACAGTCCGGAGGTACTACCCGGGGAGATGGACAGACAAACACAGGAACAGGAGGACGCACAAATGTGATTCCAACCCTCCCGGGATAGTTCCCACTCCCTGGGATCCAGCTGTTGATGACTGAGAAAGTTCGCCGTCACGTTGTCCATGCCTGCCACATGAGAGGTTGCGATGCCTTCCAAATGAAGCTCGGCCCAAGCGAAGAGGAGGTGTGCTTCCTGTGCCACGGTCGGACTCCTGGTTTCTCCCTGGTAACTGAGATATGCCACATGGTGGCATTGTCCGAGAAGACTCGAACCATTCTCCCCTGCACCAGGGACTGGAATGCCAACAACTCTTTGCGGACTGTCCTTATCTCTAGGCGATTGATAGACCACGACTGTTCAGGTAAGGACCAGGTTCCCTGCGCCGCATGACTGAGGCACACTACTCCCCAGCCTTGAAGGCTCGCATCCGTTGTCACGATCACCCAATCCGGGACTTCGAGGGGCATCCCCTTCAGTAAGTTGTCTTCCGACAGCCAACATTGCAGGCTGGACTTGATTCGCTGCGACAAAGGCAGGGGCAACCAGTATTGCTCTGACACTGGGTCCCACCGCGATAGTAGATCTCTCTGCAACGGTCTCAAATGAGCGAAGGCCCAAGGCACCAATTCCAATGTCGAAGCCATGAACCCCAGAACTTGTAGGTAATCCCTCACTGTTATGTTGCGTCAGAGGTGGACCCTTGGGCCGAGGTGGGGTTGACGCAACCCATATGTAAGGACCTATGGGTCCCCACCGTCGGCAGATGGAGTGGGCTGATAGGCAGAGGCTGCTGGAGCTTCACCTATACCAGCCCTCGTTCCTCGCAGGTTGAGCTTTTGGGTGCCGGGGTTGGCAGACTTAGGTGGGCCTTGAGATAGAATAGCAAGAGAAGTTTGTTCAGCCCAGAGACAGCAGACAAGGGAAGGTGCAGTCCTACTCTGGACTGGGTAAGGTTCTGGAAACTCGGGCACCAATGAAACAAAGGCAGACTGAGGGCGCTCGAGTAAAGGTAGGCCAAAGCCTAATAAGTCCACGTCCAGAGAGTAGGCAGGAGAGGTATCCAATGGTAGGCTAGAGTCAGGGCCGGTGGCAATCCAGGGGCTGTGGCAAGCGATGCTGAGGTCCAGCGCAGCTCACTGCTTCAATGGCCGGGGGAATGAAGAAAAGAGGATTTATATTCAGAGAACAACCAACAAGGACTGAATTGCACAGGCTGGATAAACAAATAAGAGTGGGCGTAGCTTGTTTATTGCTGCGGTTATTTCCCTGAATCAATTAAGCCTGATACTTCACTTGGAATACATATCCAGCGCAGCTCACTGCTTCAACGGCAGGGGGGAATGAAGGAAAGAGGATTTATATTCAGACAACAACCAACAAGGACTGAATTGAACAGGTTGGGTAAACAAATACGAGTGGGAGTGGCTTGCTTATTGTGGCAATTACTACCCCTAACCAATCAAGTTGTATACTTTACTTTGATGCAGCTCCAGCATTGCTCTCTGCATCAATGGCAGGGGGGAAGGAAATTAGAACCAAAAAGTTACCAATAAGGGCCAAGAGTAACAGATAAGTATGAGAAAAATAAGTGTGAAAGCTTGCTGGGCAGACTGGATGGGCCATTTGGACTTCTTCTGCCATCATTTCTATGTTTCTATGATCACGGAGATAGTTAATAGCGTAGTCAATCGAAGCTGAGGTCTGATCACGGAAAAGTCAATAGCATAGTCCCATAGTGGGGTCACGAGCAGTGGGGTCACGAGTAGCATCATGACCTGGAACGCTGGGGACTGTGGCAGAGCCGGGGGCACCGGAGCGAACCCGAGGTCGGAGCTGGCAGCCCACCACCGCTAGTGAGGAGGAACCAGAAGCTGGAGTCCTTGGGGAGAGGTGAGGGGGCCGTGCCGCAGGTCTGCTGCGGACAGCACGCGTAACACTCTGGGATTTGGAAGCTGTAACAAGAGACACACTTGTTGAAGTAATTTGTACATCCTGTCATTCGTGAGAAACACCCTGCCCTGGAGGGTGTCGAAAACGAGCTCTCAAATACTCCAGACACTGAGATGGAATCAGATGACTTTTTGCTTCGCTGATTACCCAGCTTAGGGACTGGAGACAATGGATCACACGAAGAACCATCCGCTTGCCTTCCTCTTCCGACTTGGCTCAAATCAGCCAATTGTCGAGGTACGGATGGACCATTATCCCCTCCTTCCGGAGGGTCATCGCCTCCACAACCATCACCTTGGAAAAGTGTGCGGGGCCGTCGCCAGTCCAAATGGCAGCACCCGGAACTGAAAAATGCTGACCCAGGATCTTGAATCGTAGGAATCTCTGATGAGTGCTGTTCGAAGTGTTTCCATTCGAAAACGGGGCACCTTCAAGCAGCGATTCACCTTTTGTAGGTCCAGATGGGTCGGAAAGTGCCCTCCTTTTTGGGAACCACAAAATAAATGGAGTACCGTCCCCTTCCCCGTTCCTCAGACAGCACAGGGACGATCACCTTCAGGGCCAGCAATCTTTGTAGAGTGTCTTCTACCACGGCTCGCTTGTTGCGGGAAACGCATCGAGATTCTACAAAGGCCGGCATGAGAGGCCGAGAAAATTCAAAGGCGTAACCTTCTTTTACCACCTCCAACACCCAGCGTTCGGAGGTGATCCTGGCCCATTCCTCGAAAAATTGGGACAACCTGCCCCCGATCATCCCATCCGATGAGTGGGTGGGCCTGATTTCATTGGGCAGGCTTCCCAGTTCTGGTTCCCTGACCGAAACCACCTCTGGCAGGACGACTGGAGCCGCGAAAGGACTGTGTACGGGAAGAGGTCTGTCTGGAACCAGAAGGTGGAACACTCCTCCCCGACCTGCTTTTTTGGAAATCCCGAAAACGGGATTGAGGACCGAATGATTTCTGTAGGGCTTTCTATCTTCTGGCAGCTTATTGCCCTTGGAATACTCCAGAGATTTCATCAGCTGATCCAAAACCTCTCCAAACAGCAGCTTCCCTCGAAAAGGCAGATTGTCCCGTTGTATTATGTACAACTTGGAGGAAGCATCCACTGCCCAATTGCAGAGCCATAGGAGTCGCCGAGCCGCCACCGAGGAGACCATAGTCACGGCCACTGAACGCACCCTATAAGGCATCCGCCACATATGCTACAGCCGCCTCCAGATGAGCTGCCTGAGAAGCTGACAAAATCCTAGAAGACGATGGGTCCTGCGGTTTTTGAATCCAACATAAACACGCTCTTTGCATCATGCTGGCACACACCGCCGCCCGAAGCCCTAAGGAGGAGACCTCGAACACGCACTTCAGATGCAGTTCCAGCTTGTGGTCCTGTACATCTCTGACAGCAGCCGCTCCCGCCAATGGAATGGTCATCTTCTTGGTCACCGCTGATATAGCCGCATCCACCTGAGGTGTTCTAAATGATCCTCCATTAGCGGGTAGAGTTTTTGCATCGCTCGGCTGACCTTAAGTCTCACCTCCGGGGATTCCCACTCCTGGCTGATGAGCTTTTGAATCTTCTTTGAGATGAGAAAAGTACTAGGAGGACCCCGGAGACCGTCCAAGACTGGGTTTGCTCCCTCACTGTCAGAATCTTCCAGCGAGGGTCTCACTAATTCCTCAAGCACCTGGGGAATAAGGGGGTGCAATTCCCTCTTAAAGAACCGGACTACGTGGGGGTCGTCCCCCTCAGCACTAGGTTCTAACGGATCCTGATCGTCGTCGCCCTTATCTACTTTTGGAGGGACCTCACCCTGATCTGCAGCGGTGTCCCTCAGAGGCGAAGTGGAGTCATTCTCCTACTGCCTGGCTCTGCACCACCGGGCAGACTGATTTACCCTGGGAGCCACAGTGAACAGGGAACTTGGAGCTGATTTTTTTTTTTTTAACACAAAATCTTTAACTTCTAGTAACAGAAAAAACTAAAGCCTAAGCTAAGAATAACTGAAAAAAATCCCCAAAGAGGCTATTTCTCTGTACCACAGATACTGAGGGTGAGCCTTCGGGTCGCTGAGGAAGCCAGTCCCCTGGCTATCAGGGGATCTGGAACCACAAGGGCTAGCACCACCAGGGGGATGGCCCAGACATTGAACCTAGCACCTTAGGGAGCAAGAAACATCACTCTCATATAGAGCTACAGGTTTACACAACCACCATCTGCTGGAGTCAGAGAAATACTGAGCTTCAGGTAGCACACTTGGGATAGCAGTGCATCGAAGCTTTGCTCTGACTCCATCTGCTGGGGAGTGCATAACAAACTGGTCTGGACTGATCTGGCAACAGATCAGTCCTGACCCCTATGACAAACGAGATGGTAGGATATATGCCTACTCGTGAATAGAGGGTCTTACATAAGTATTTCGGTGACAGAGTACTGTATAAAAAAGAGACCAGTACATTAATTCGTTGGTATTGTTTACACTGATCTAGGAATGTACAGGAACTTACTGTTTCTAGATGATACTAGAGGTAGATTCTGGATTGTGTATAGTAAGAACTGTCCAGTGATCTAAATGTTGGCAATGTCCCCATTTGGACTGTGCCTTTGATTGAACATTTACCTATTTGGCACCTTTGAATAAAATATTCAACTGACTTATATGGCTTTGTGACCTTTTGAAACAGTAATTCTTTCGTTACACATTACTTTTATGGCTATCTGCAATGAACGTCACTCATAAGCCAGGGTCCGTTGGGTATATGATCGCAAATATACTGATACTACCCTTCTTAATAATTGCATTTTACCAAAGAACGGCCCCATCCGGAGTTCATAAGATGCAGT
Organism: Rhinatrema bivittatum; assembly: GCF_901001135.1. Taxonomy (NCBI): domain Eukaryota; kingdom Metazoa; phylum Chordata; class Amphibia; order Gymnophiona; family Rhinatrematidae; genus Rhinatrema; species Rhinatrema bivittatum. The sequence goes on along the minus strand of NC_042615.1, from coordinate 797,114,118 downwards.
AAGTATAGGCAACCTATCAATAAAGGACAGAAAAACTATCAGTGAACTCTCTGTAAGTAAACGACCAGTCTAGAAGGAGGAAAAAAAATATAATTTCCACAAAAAGGGAAAACGCCCTTTTCCAATGAATACGCACACATAATAACTAGTAGACCACTCAGCACGGCAGCAAACTCCAACCCACCCATCTAAACCCTTTACATAAGCAAGATGGCCGTGTGTGACGTAGGCACAGACGCGCCGCTGACGTCCTACTGCTGTGCCGCTAATCCCCGTGCTGGTGGCGTGCGGCTCGAAGGTTGACAGGAGCCGGAAGCGGAAGTGCCCTGCAGCTGACTGCTGGGTAGTTCGGCGGCTTCCGCCGCTGTCGCCGGTGCAGTTGTGATTTCTCGTCCGGCTCCCGGGCTGTGAGGAGCAGTTTCACTGCGCTGTCATGGGGGAGGCAGATAAGTTTTATTATGTTTACAGCTGCGACCTGGACATTAACGTTCAGCTGAAAATGTGAGAGCTGGCTCGGGGGCGGCTTTGTTCCCTGCATCCGTGAGAAGGGGGGGGGGAAGGAACTGTGTCTGTGCTGAATTAAAGCCCAGGCTGGGGAAGGAGAGGGATGACTGTGGTGTTGGGTGATATTTTATGTGTACGGAGTTTTTTTTTTATTTTAATTTGTATGTTATTTTGAAGTGCTGTAGAAAAGTGCTTTCTAAAAATTTATTTTTATGTGCTGCGGTGAGAATGTGCGGGGGGGGGGGAAATGGTGAAGCGGGTACAAACTTGAACGTCATAACGGTAGCTGTTGAACTACCTTCAGGAGCTGCGAACTTAAGCCTGGTATGAGTGTAATCAGTGATGGCAAATGACAGCAACAGGATCTGTATTGGTTATTCTGGATTCCCTGACGGGATTTATTTTCAGCATGTGTGAGAGAGTCTCCTCTTGAAAGAGGGAGAGAGAAGTGTGAAATGTTTTAGGATGACGTCCGCGTCTTGAGGCAGGTTCATGCTGTGAATTGTACTAGCAAATGAATCCATCCTTTATCACGCTAGATAGCTGAAGTCTGCCCAGTTGTCTTCCTCTCTGTTTAGGTACCCCTTTGGAAAGATGATCATATAAATTCCCATGTTTATATCTACACCAGTTTCCCCCATAATTTTGGCCTGACCTGCCAACCCTGTTGTCTGTCTGAAGTATGTTTAAATTTTGTTACAGTGGTGTCCTTTACAGGCCCTGCTCGTGGTAAGTCATCCTGGGCATTGTGGTTTCCTTGTTCTTACAAGTCCTATGCTTAAGGTTACAGCCAGGCCCCTTCCCATATCTAAGAAGATTTTTAATAATCCAAAAAGTTACCCAAACTAATGAGGCTGTTATCTGAAATATTAGGCCACCCTCTGTGCAAATTATCCTAGCTTTTTGTTGGAAGCTTGCCTCAGTCACCACTGTTGATAGGGTGACAGTGCTATCTGTTCTGTGTAGATTACATCAACCACCTTGGAAGCTTGATGTAGCTTTATTGGCTCTCTTTTCCCATTTATTTGTATTCTCCCCTCTTTGGCTTTCTAAAGTTCATATGACGAGCAAACACTGAAATTGCCTCTCTCATTTCTTGTACTTGTTCTCCCTCTCCTGCTTTTACACCTTGTGTTCTATGTCTATTTCAAGTATATTTAAATTGTCTTGGTTACCACTAACTGCTGGTGAGCTATTCCAGATATTCAGCATTACTTTCAGAACAGTAGTAACCTATCATATTTCCTTTGAATCTTCTTTCTTGCAACTTTATATCTTTTGTCTTTAAATCTACTTTTCTAAAAGAAATTTCACCTTTCAGCACTTAATTGTAGCTTATCAAATATTTGAATCATATCTCACATCCCTTCTTTCCTTCAGTGAGTACATTTTGAGTGTTTTAAGCTTTTCTTTTTAGAGTGTTTTGCAGGCCTTGTATCATTGTAGTGCCCTTTTTTTGAACTGTTGCCATTTTCGGAATGTCCTTACGAAGATATAATCGCTAGAACTGAACACAATACTCAAGGTGTGGTTTCACTAATGACCTATGCAAGAGAAATATTGCCTCCTGTGCTTGCGTGACAGAACTGTGATGAAATGAGGACAATGGAATGATTAAATTTGTAAAATATTTAAACATTTTTTTACTAAATTATGTCAGAATAATTCTACAGAAGGAAGGAAATTTTCAAAAGCTGTTTACCTAAGCAGAATGGGCTATCTGAAAATTGGTTGCTCTTTCTGTAGGTATGTGCGGGATCAACAATGTGCATACTTTGCCTGTATAAAATGTTGATGGGTTAAGTCGGGTGAGCAATAATGCATGTAATTTTCCATTTTCTTTTTTGACCTTTGATATTAGTTTATATAACAGATTAACAGAAATAGAGGTCACACACAAGTGCATCTCTTTTATATAATGCTTGCAGAGAAATAGTAATAAAAAAAAAAGCAAATAATCATGAGCGAAGTCTGTGAATGTATTTTTTCATTGAACCTTACCCCCTCAGCTCTACGAATCTCACCCCAGTGCTATTGACTAAATTCCAAAGCTATTACACCCCAGGGTTCTGAAAGAACAAAAAAAATGAAATTTCAGATCCGTTAGTAAAAATTTGTAATATATCATCAAGTATATCATCTCCACCTGACCACCACTGTGAAAAGTTGGACTTTTATTAATTTGAGAAAGTTATGTCAATAAGCTGGCATCGGGTATGCCATGGTGATTCCCGGGTGTGGAAACTCATGTGGCTGCCTCTTCACTGGCTGCCCATCAAAAATGCCAGGGTCTGAAATTTTAAAATGAATTTATTTTAATTTTTACCCACTTAAAAAGTGCCTATAGGGCTGGCCAACTCCTCCCTGATGTCTTTGATGACCCCTGGGCCTGTGCTTGTATCACTGGGGGCTTGTCTGAGACCCCCAGTGATACAAGCACAGGCCCAGGGGTCTGTACCTGAAGACTAGAGGGTGGCCAATGCAACCCACATTTTTGGAAAGGGTTTGAGGGGTGATCCAGGAAACAATAGACCCTTAAGTCTTGCTTCAGTTCTAGGACAAATAGTAGAAACTATTCTAAAGAGCAAAATCACAGAATATATAGAAAGACATGGTTTAATGAAACACAGCCAGCATGGATTTACCCAAGGGAATTCTTGCCTCTCATATCTGCTACTTTTTTTGAAGAGGTTAATAGAAGTGAATAAAGATGAACGAATAGATATGGTGTATTTGGATTTTCAGAAGGCATTTGATAAAATCCCTCATGAGAGGCTTCTAAGAATATTAAATCATCATGGGATAGGAGGTGATGTCCTTTCATGGATTGCAGACTGGTTAAAAGACACAAAACAGTAGGATTAAATGGTCAGTTTTCTCAGTTCCTCAGGGATCTGTACTTGGACTGGTGTTTTTCAATATTTTTATATATGATTTGGAAAGGAATACAAGTGAGGTGATCAAATTTGCATATGACACAATTATTCAGAATCCTTAAATTACGTGCAGATTGTAATAAATCGCAGGAGGACCTTGCGAGACTGGAAGATTGGATGTACAGATGGCAGCTGAAATTTAATGTGGACAAGTGCTAGGTGATGCTTATTGGGAAAGATAATCCATGCTGTAGTTACACGATGTTAGGTTCCACATTAGGAGTTACCACCCAGGAAAGAGATTTAGGCATCACATTGAAATCATAGGCTCAGTGTGCTGTGGCGGTCAAAAAAGCAAATGATAGGAATTATTAGGAAGGGAATGATAAGCAAAACGGAGAATGTCATAATGCTCTGTATTGCTCCATGTTGATACCGCACCTTGAATACTGTGTACAATTCCGGTCACTGCATCTCAAAAAAGATATAGTTGCAGTAGAGCAGGTACAGAGAAAAGTGATCAAAATGATAAAGGAGATGGAACAGCTCCCCTATGAGGAAAGACTAAAGAACTTAGGGTTGTTTAGCTTGGAGAAGAAATGGCTGGGGGGGGGGGGGGGGTTCGCATATGATAGAGATCTATAAAATCATGAGAGGACTAGAATGGATAAATGTGACTCTATTATTTACTCTTTCTGATAATAGAAGGAATAGGGGGAACTCCTTGAAGTCATCAAGTAGCACATTTAAAAGAAATCTGAGAAATACTTTTTCACTCAATGCACAGTTAAGCTCTGGAATTAATTGCCGCAGGATGTGGTTAGGTCAATTGGTGTAGCTGGGTTTAAAAACAGGTTTGGATAAGTTCCTGAAGGAGAAGTCTATAAACAGCTGTTAAACAAGTTGACTTAGTGAATAGCCATGGCTATTACGGGCACAAGTAGTATGGGATCTATTTAATAGGGATGTGCAATCGTTCAGGAGAACCAAAAAACGATTGCATTTTTTCTGAAATTTTGGAAAAAATTCATTTTCGGGTTAGTGCACACTAACCCGAAAATCGAGGCCCCCGAAACCCCCCCCCCCCCACCGAACTGAGGGAAAAATGAAATTCCCGCAGGGGGGCCCCAAAACAAAATTCTAACCCGAAGGACATCTCTAATGTTAGGATACCTGCCAGGTGATTGTATCCTGGATTGGCCACTGTTGGGAACTTGATGCTGGGCTTGAAGGACCCAGTATGGCAACTTCTTATGTTCTTACCAGTTGCCCTGAGATGTGTAATATTTGCAAGAAACCTTTAACACAGCATGATGACATCCCAGTATTACATAGTGGCACAGTTGGTTAGATTGAAGAAATTCCAGAAGTCCATCAGTTTCAACTCTGTGGCTGTGTTCTACCATCATGCTAATTGAAATTCTGTCAATGAATATTGAAAAGGGAGAAAAAAATTTCATTTTTTAAATTTTTTTTTTATTTCCCAGGACATTGCAGTAGCATAGTGAAACGCTTTAGGGTGTTGAACTCACTGAGCTTTCAGTTTTGCATTTTACAGGCTGTAAAGAACCAGAGCCTTAATCCTTTAATGCAAATTGCCTTTTGGGATATTCCATGCAGCACTAGTACACTTTCTGTCTGGCTGCACGTTAAACATTTTGCAGGCAGAACTGGGAGGGCTGTATATGGCTTGTTTATATTTCTCTCATCTGTGTCTTTTTGTTTTTTTAAGTATGTGGAAAAATGTTTAAATAAAAGGAAGCAACACAGTTAACTGGATTCTGGAGAAAATGTCAAGGCCGATATTTAAAAAATGCTGAGCAACTAAATTTGGTATCTGTTTTTGACTGACATAAGTTCCAAAATGTAGGTGCCTAAATTTAGACACAGCCCTAGTGAATTTTCAAAAGGGCAACATTAAGAGCCTAATTCCAAAAGTTAAGATCCCAAATCTTTTTTGTCTCACAAGTTTTTTTTGTTTTTTTTTTTACCTTTGGCATCTTACTAAATGTCCATTTCAACTTCTTATATATGCCTTAACCTTTACCCTTTTTAACCTAATTTTATTTAGGAAAATTGGCTTTATAAGGTCTTTGTTCTCCTTCTCCATAATATTTGAACCATTCATCCAGTTTCATTTGGCTTTCTTATAGTAGAACACCCTTTGACTCCTGGCCTTCACTGTTCATCTGCCCCTGCCACTCCCTCACTTAGAATCACTGTTTTTGTTACCTGAATTACTTATAGGTAAACAAGCCGGCTAGTTTGAAATCGCAGGAAGGTCAGAGCATATTGTGATGTCATCTAGCATTTTCAAATATCCTGCCATTTGGTTAGTGCCTGTGCTGACCAAATGACTCCATTTCTTGCTTAGTTTCCTCTAGGGAAAAAGTCTAATATACGATAACCTCAGTATACAGATGTTCACATAATCACAATCTTATTCACATGCAGGTTCTGTTTCAGAGAAAGAAGCAAGGCATCATGAAATGCTCACACATCTCTTTGATTCTCCGTTCCAATAATTATATTCCAAACCTGATGTCCTTGTCTGTTGGGATATCTGTGCTGAGCTGTAATAAAGCTGAAACTTTCTAAACTTTGCAAGGAAATTATAGATTGATTAAATTGTATTTTAATATCAAGTGTTGACAAGGTCCATGTGTTTCATATTTATTCTGAACTTCCCATTCCTTCATCTTCTTGTTATTACCTAGCTGAGAAGAAAGCATTCCCTTCCCCTTTGCTGTTCACCTCACCTTTATTTTTGAAAGGAGCCTTCATTTCAGCTAGTTTCTGCCACCCCACTTAGTAGTAATAGTAAAAATCCGTAATGAATATCTGTTCTTTCAAACTGAATTGATTGTTTAAAGCAGTATTTTAGGTGTTTTGCAAGAGGGCGTATTGTTATCATGTCGTCTATCTTTCTGTTTGTGCGCATGACACAACTCAAACTAATGAAGGGACTAGAATGAAATTCAGTAAGGGGAAATCGACTGCAGGTTAACGGGCAATTTTGATTTTGTTAGGAATCCGTACAGTTTCAATTCCCTGACTTTTTTTTGTCACTCCCCTGTGCTGACTTTCACTGGCTTGGTGGAAGGGAAAGTCACTTTTGTGTCAGACTGCTCGCATGCACTTTTCAACTTGTTCTTGAGTATTACAAAGTAATTGTATGATGTGATTGTGAGAATGGGGGGAAACAGCTGTTGTATTTTGCCCTGCATTTTATGGGTAAGCATTGGTAACTGTAGACTTGTTAGTTTTTGAAGGGACGTTCTATAGAGCATTCTTGTTTTCTGTGTTTCAGAGGAAGCTTGGAGGGGAAGAGAGAACAGAAGAGTTATAAAGCCGTCCTGGAAGACCCGATGTTGAAGTTCTCAGGCTTGTATCAGGAGACCTGTTCTGACCTTTATGTCACTTGCCAAGTTTTTGCAGAAGAAAAGCCTCTTGCTCTCCCAGTGAGGACGTCCTACAAAGCTTTTAGTACAAGGTGGAAGTAAGTGAACATATTTTTTTTTTCCATGCTGTGTAAGATGGACAGAACATATTCCTGATATTACTGTTTATTCACAGGGAATCCAGGTTTGAGGTAACATACACGCTGGGCCCTGCACCCTCCTAAGGTTGGCCCTGCATGTATCAGCTGCAGCGGTGCTCTGGAAGGGCTGAAATAGTTGGGGATAGGGCTTCCAAGGTGGCGAGGGCCATGGGTGGTCACCCCTATTCCTCCGCCACACGGATGGCCCTACATACGTGAAAATTAAAAACCTGTTAAACATGGAGCTGTGGTAATGTCTGTATGAAAGCTAGAGTTTAACTTGAGGAAACCTGATAGTCATTACAAAGGAATGTAAAAGAAGGCCTAGATGCCAAACCTGTTAAGCTTTTTTCCTTCTGTGCAAATGAGACTGTGGTGAGGGAGGCAGTAATCTCTGCCAATTTGATTACCACCCCCCACCCCCTCATTTGTTGTGGTTTTTTTTTTTTTTTGTTTGTTTTATTAATATGGTTCTATAAATCTTTATTCACAACCATCTGGTGATACTTTCCCCCTGTTTTATATCCTTTTGATTTGCTTTAGTATAGCTGTGATCAGGAGCCCTGCACCAGGGCTCCCCCATCATCCACTGCATTCCTGGTTCTCAAATTTGACCACTGGGCGGCATCATTGCATAGTGACGATAATTCTCTCCCTGCCAGGGCTGTGAATGCTGCCTCTGTTGCGTTCCCAGCTTATCTGGGGAGCAGAAGACCTGAGCCAGTAATCAAACCCAGTGCAAAACACTGTCACTGTGCCACCAGATTGAGCTTGATTGAGTTCACACACGTATATGTAATTAAATTTGTATCATGTCTTTCCAAGGCTGAAGCACAATTTGAGCACAGAATAATTAAAATCATCATGCTGCTCTCCCGTGTTGGCCTCTGCTCCCGATGCCTTCCCGGCGGTAAGGGCCCGTCGGTGGCATCTGGGAGCGGCAGTGGAGCATCTGTTTCACGGTCCTGAGGTGCAGGGAAGAAACTGCACATTTGGAGGCCTCTGCCTGCTCCGTTCCAGATCAGCGTGGGAACGGCGGCCATTTTGGAGCCTCCTCACTACGATTCAGTGCTGTGCTTGGGGGGAGGGGATTTCCCTCTGCACCTTTCCCCACCGAATCTGAGTCCTGAGAGGCCCCAGGCCTCTGTGCCTGCTTCCCCCGCCCCCCCCCCCCCCCGGTTCGCGTTTGCCCCCGGGGGGGGGGGCCTTAAAGAGACAGCACCCCTTTTCATTGCAGTTTGTGCTTTTACTGCACAAAGCGTATCTGGAGGTAGAGGCTGATTTTCAGTCGCTGGAGCCTCCGCCAGTGAAGGTTTCCAAACCCACTGGCGCTGAGATAGGAGAAACCTATGCATGTGCCTAACACCTTATCCCCACTTCCAAATAGCCTCCACCCACCCCTTTCCCATCCTCCCAAAAGTTCATCAACTCCCAAAGACCATCCAGACCAAGGACAGCATCCAACAGAGAGGGAAAACATTTTAAAACAAGTTTTTTTGTGAAGAAATAAACCTTTATTAACAATAGTATCAAGTACGTACAAAGACAAATAACCAGCTGAAGAAGAGGTACTCATTAAGGCACAGTCCTTATTGTCAGTCTCCAAAAATGTCTTGTATGACATGCCTCCCGGTCTCATTTCCCCTGGCTGCGTTCTCCCCAGGATCTGCAGAGCTCACATCCGGCTCTCCCTCCAGGTCAGGATTAATGTCCTGCGGAAGACCAAGCTGCAGAGCGAGGTTGTGGTGGCCTGCTGCATGCTTCACAGTGTCTGCTGCCTTCTCAGGAGAGTACTGTAGTGCCCCTCCTGAGTGATCCAGGTAGCAGAAACGACTCTTGAGGTGACCAAATGTTCTCCCTTTGACAGTCTGTGTCCTGCCATGTGCCTCTTGGTACTTCAATTCAGCAGCCACCCTAGGAACTGCAAGTGGTGTTACCAGCCATGATTTGCCCGCATAGCATGTACAAAATAAATATTTTGCATAAAATTAACTAGATTCCTTTAAGCTGCTACAAGATTGCACGTACAATACTGCCATTACTTATCTGATTCATGTTTGCCAGCAAAATGTGGCCCATTCTTTACCATTTGGTCTTTAACTCACAAACCTCCATACCCTTTAAAGGCCATATTATCCAATAAAAAACGTTTCCTGGCTCTCCACCTTACCCACCCTCAAAACATGGTGCTACCAATGAGGACAACCCCTTCAAGTCCAATTTGGGGAAAAAAAAATAAGTACAAAACTATTATCCTCTCCCCCTCCACGAATGCCATCCACAAAGAATAATTGCAAACTGCAGAGTAATCCCCCTACTTTCCAAAACACAGCTAACATAAAAAGTTGAACTTTATATTACCCCTTTTTACCCCAAACCACGGATTTAAAAAAAAAAAAAAAAAAAAAAAGTATTAATAATTTATAAAAAATGTGAGATCACAGATTAATAAGCTCTTTGGCACCAATGTACGAGAAAGCACTTAACGACTATGCCTTAGATTTCCAGCCTGTCACACTTATTTTTTTTAAATTGTTTGTGCATACCCTGTATTGCACAGAGCTGTTTGAAACTTATTCTAAGTACTTGTACCAGCTATTTTTTTCATACTTACCCAGCAATAAGCCTTCACCACATTTCCCTTCAGTGAATTGCTGTGCCGGTGCTGACTGCGCCAGGATGAAAGAATCATGACTGCTAGCAGGGAATTTTGCCACCGTGCTGAGAATCCTCTGGTCACCATTACACACTTCTTGCACGTGGAGGGAGTGGTAATGCTTTTGATTCCGGTATGCCATCTCTCTTCCATGAGCAAGGGTGAGAGCCACATGGGTACAGTCGATAGCTCCCGTCACATTTGGCATACCGGCTATGTCGAAAAACGCTCTCTCCATTTGCTGCCACTCCCGAAGCTGCTGTGGATATGGGATGCAGTTCTTTACTCTCTTCAGCATGGCCCTCAGTACCTGGGTGAAGTGACGGGAGAACGTGAATTGCTCCACGCCAGCCACCATCGCCACTGTGTTCTGGAAGAACCGGTGGCCAGAAAATAATGAAGGGCTCTGAGCAGCTTCTCCAGGCCTGGGATGGCTTGTCCACGTGCTGCGAGAGGATGAATGGCCTATCTAAGCTCTTCATACAGGCCCATGAAAGCTCTGGAGCTCAGTCTGTAGGTCCTCACCTCATCCGACTCCAGCATCCCCAGCAGCTTGGCCCTGAAGCGAAATATCCGCTCTCTCCGTAACCTTCTGTGGTCTGTTCCAGCCGGAACAGTCTGCTCCTCACGATCCCTCCGGATCCTCTCTCTCCTGCCACGACCTCTGTCACCTGCCAAGCCTTCTGCTGCTGTCATCCGTTGGCGAAGCTGCAGGATGTACCACAGCATCAGGAACGGCTGGACACAACCAGAAATCTCCATTAGAGAAATCACATTATACCACACCAATGGAATAAAATGGCCCCCGAGTCGGCGCTGTCACTTAATGTGTGCCCTGACCGTGGCGGTAAAAAACCCGCACTAGAATTAGCGCCGTGCCCTGCATTGCCCACGATTATATAGTCGCCTTCTTTGCATGCCATTAACATGCATTCGCGCAGAACAAAATCACGGATCAGTAAGCTCGTTCGTTGTAAGCTTTTTTTTTCCCCGCGCACAAAACCTTTTATTACATCCCCGTATAGGGTTTAGTGCGAGAAAATGCTCGGCAGCTTTAGCACACCTTATTACATCGACCCCACAGAGAGGTTGTGGGGGTTTTTTTCTTTTTCCCTCTGTTTCTCATCTTCGCTGACCCAGGTATTCTTATTAAGTGGTGTAAGTGAAAATACACTGTGATAGCGCATCTCCAATGATAGTTGATCCCTAGCATAGCCCAGAGAGAGTGGGCTGTGCTCAGGATCACTCACTTATACAGGTAGGAATAAACCAGTCCAGCAGCCTCTAGTGGAACACAGATACCCCCCCCCCCTCCGATGGCAGCTTTGCCCTTGCTCTCTAACCATTAAACGGCGCCAGAACACCGGGTGCCTGCGCACAGGGATGCTACACACCATCACCACCGGGCTCCCTGAAATAACTAACAGTGATGAGAAAGACAGAAAGAAAGAAAAAAAAAAAAAAGTGAAAGAATCCATCTGGAACTGAGAGGGGAGGGGCGGTGTGTGATCCTTGATTGGGAGACCCGCCCCTTCTGATGTCACTGAGGACTGTGACGGACGTTAAACTGTGCCAGAACACCAGGCGTCGCGAGCTGAAGGGGCATTCCCCTTTGTGCATCCCTTCATGCATCCCGTAGTGTTAGCCATTCCCCATGTTCTTTTATATCCCTTGTTAACAATCCCCATATTTAAATGTTTAATGTATTTGACAAAGGTAACGCATAAGTTCCTGCAAATTTTGTTTAAATGTAAATCGATGTGATATGTAAAATCGAACACCGGTATATAAAAGTAAATAAATAATAAATAATAACCATTTGTGCGTTCATGACTCTCTGTTGTTTTTCACTTCTGTGCTCTTCTATTACACCTGCGACTCTTATGCGCTTAAGTGTTTCTTTGTTCTTCTTTTTGATCATCTTCGTTTGATCTCTGTCATGTTTTCCTTTCCCTGGCAGTTGTGATTGGGCTCAGAGCTCCCCTTTTCATTGATCTACCTGATGGTGTTTTCTGATTATTATTTATTGTTGATGGGGAGATACTGAAGGGGAAATTACCAGGCAGTTTTGTTAAGTTTTTAGATGATCATTAGTTACTGCTGGATATTCTATATATGTACAACAGTTCAGCCCTTACTTTCATCTAGAAATGTCCAAAAACAATTTGGTAGATGGCCTTTTGTGAATTCTACACATGCGTACACATGGAATAATCAATATTTGTGTACCTTGTGGTGTATTTCTGAAAAGGTGGTTCTTGTTTATTTTGACCCTACACGCATTGGTTCCAAAGCATATGTCTTTTTCACTCAGTGCATAATAAAGCTCTGGAATTCATTGCCAGAGGCTGTGGTTACGGCAGTTAGTGTAACTGGGTTTAAAAAAGGGTTGGATAAGTTTGTAGAGCAGAAGTCCATCTATTCATTTAATGGTTGGGTACTTGCCAGGTACTTGTGACTTGGATTGGCCTCTGTTGGACACATGATACTGGGCTTGCTGGACCCTTGATCTGACCCAGTATGGCACATCTTATGTTCTTGTATTATTTAACATCAGTTTTCATTTTGTTACTATTTATTTTTCCACTGGAAGTTACTTGAACAACAAGTTACTACAGGAGATTTGGCATAGAAAATGTTGACTTTTAAAGTACATTTAACCCGATGTAGTGGTCCAGCTTGTTCTTGACTTTTTTCAGGTGAAGCTGTCTGGCTGTTTTTTGCTCATTCTGACAGATGGCAGAAGCTGGGCTGCCCTGACAGCTGTGTAGGTGGAATTTGATAGCAGAGGACAGGCCTTTTACTTTATGCTGTGCAATAAAGTGAACACAACATGGATGTTCTTTAAATTGTTGCCCAGAAGTTTCAGGAAAACAATTAAAAGCCTTGCAAACTATAGAACTCTTTTGAAAAAGTTTTATTTGTTCATAAATCTTTCTAAAATGTATATGTGAATGCATACCTCAAACATTGCCTGCTATGATGACAAGTTGTAACAGCTGCTGTTCAGGCTCCCCCCTTCACACCCCAGTGTGCTACCCACCTTTTTCTTATTTTGTTCTGATATCTTTTGTTTCTTTGCTCCCTTTCCTGAACCCCTTTCTCTTGCTATCTCTTCAGCTTTCTCTCCAGCCTTTTCCTGCCCTTTCTTCTCTCTCCAGCCTCTTCCTTGCATCCTTCCCTTCAGCAGCAGCAAATTCTGTCCCCTGTGGCCTGAATCGCAATAGTAGCTTCTCTCTGGTGGCCATCTGAACCACAGTGGCAGCCTACTTCTCCTAGCTTTATTAGGCTTCAAGTGCTCTAAAGGCTGCTTGCATTTAGCACGCACAGGAGTGGGTTTTTTGAGGGTTGTGTTTTGTATATATATATGTGCATGTATTTATATACTCCCTCTAATAGCCAAAATCATGGAAAAATTGGTAAACACCCAACTATCCAACTACTTAGAAGACCATAATATTCTGTCCCCAAACCAATATGGTTTTCGCAAAGCAGCAAGCACAGAAACGCTTCTACTATCACTCACGGACTTCCTCCTCTCTGGTATTGATAAAGGCCAAGCATATTTACTAATCCTCCTCGACTTCTCGGCGGCCTTCGACACCGTCAACCACGCCCTCCTTCTAAAACAACTGGCAAACATTGGTTTAACAGGTACCACATTAAACTGGTTCAAAACATTTCTAGAAAACAGAGGATACAAAGTCAAAATTCACAATAAAGAATCCCAATACCACCCTTCTAATAGAGGGGTGCCGCAAGGTTCATCACTTTCACCCAAGCTCTTCAATGTCTACCTGCTACCACTATGTCAACTACTTACAAAATTAAGCCTGAAACACTTCCTTTTCGCAGACGACGTACAGATCGTGATCCCCATAAAAGAATCAATCTCAAAAACAATGGAATACTGGGACACTTGCTTTTTAGAAATTAAACTTCTCCTCAACAGTCTAAATCTTGTGCTCAATGCTTCGAAAACAGAATTCCTGCTCATATCACCGGACAACAATAACACACTTCCAAAACCACCCACACTCCTTCAAACAGCCCATGTAAGAGATCTAGGAGCCATCCTAGACAATCGTCTCAACCTCAAACCATTCATTAACCAAACCACCAAGGATTGCTTCTACAAATTGCATATTCTGAAAAGAATTAAACCACTTTTCCACGCTCAGGACTTTAGAACAATCTTGCAAGCAATAATCTTTTCCAAACTAGATTATTGCAACTCGTTACTACTAGGCCTCCCAGCTTCTTATACCAAACCTCTACAAATGGTTCAGAACTCTGCAGCCAGAGTCCTTACAAATTCCAGGAAAATTGACCATATTTCCCCTATCCTCAAAAACCTCCATTGGCTACCAATCCACTATAGAATCATGTACAAAACCATCAACATCATTTACAAAACTATCAACCAACACACGCAAATCGACCTACAAATTCCACTTAAAAAATACACTTCCGTCAGACCCATCAGGGAATACTACAAAGAGTCACTCCAAATTCCAAAGGCCAAAACCTTCCAACATAAATCCTTGAGTCTCAGAGCCTTCTCTTCAGCAGGTCCAGCCCTCTGGAACTCTATCCCACCAGATTTGAGACAGGAGCCATGCTCGCTAACATTTAGGAAAAGACTAAAAACTTGGCTTTTCAAAAAAGCATTTCCAAGCCCTGAATAAAACCTTCACGCAACAGCACAATTGGATCTATATACTGTGTCATATTTATTCATATTCTGTGGCATATTTAGCCATCCGGTTACTTATGTTCCGTTTCATAGTGATGTACCGCCACATTTATTCGCATAGTCTTATTTACTCATCTTGCTACTCTATTACATTAATTGTCTGAAATGTAATTACATTAAGTGTCTGAAATGTAAATATTGCTCTGTTCTTTCTCTCCCCTCTTCCAGTTCCAAGTTAATTTTTCCCTGTTTTATTGTAACTTTCTCACATCCTTTTTCTGATTCCCTGTATTTAAAAGTTCAAGGTTCTTATTGAGAATATTGTTTATTACGCTACGTTATGCTTTCACACTTTGTTAATTGTAAACCGGGTTGATGTGATGCCTGTCATGAAACTCGGTATAACAAAAACATTAAATAAATAAATAAATAAATATACACATATATATATGTCTCATGCACTGTATGAATCTGTGCACATCTTAGAACTATACATAGCTGCAGGAATTACTGCCTATGTCTGTAGTGATGTTGTCTTACTATCAAAGCTTATGCAAGATGGACATCCTTCATATACATCTGTTTGGAGACATAACCGCTAGATATAGATGTCCATGGCAGTATTATGCTTGAGTATACTGATGCAATGCTCTCCATGGTGATACACTGCCAATATAATTGAATACTCTGCTTTTTAGCCTACTTTCTTACAGGAAAAATGACCGTATGAAATTAGAACATAAGAAATTGCCATGCTGGGTCAGACCAAGGGTCCATCAAGCCCAGCATCTGGGGCTTGATGGACCTGGCAATTACCCAAACACTAAGAAGATCCCATGCTACTGATGCAATTAATAGCAGTGGCTATTCCCTAAGTAAACTTGATTAATAGCCGTTAATGGACTTCTCCTCCAAGAACTTATCTTGTCTGTGTGTCTGCTTCTCCACTCTGTGTATTTCCCACCCTAATAACTTTTAAACTTTCATCCAGTTTCCTTCACATTGTCAGATATTAGTACATTCAGTGACCCCTGGTTTCCTTTCCTTTATTAGAGGGAAATAGGCCAGTTCATTTGAAATCTCAGACAGGTCAGAATACACAGATGTCAAGCATTTTGAAAGTGGTCCTGCCATTGGTTAGTGACTGTGGTTAAACACAGAAACCTGGCATCATGAAATGTTCACATGTATCTGTTCATGAAGCAGTTGTTACACCCTTTTTTCTGGGAGACTCAAAAACTTAGCAATTTGAAAATACCACTGCCTAAGGCAACCCTAAATTGTGTGCAAAATTAAGTTCCTAGTCATATTTTGAACTAGATAAGCATGACAAATTCTTTAGATTTTTTTTGGTCTATTTTATTATGTGTGCCAAATTTAAGGAGCTACAGACTTTTTTTTCTTAGCAAAACTGTGACCATCTCTATTAATATAAAAGTGCTGTTATTGTTTCACTATAATGCGTATCCATGTATGTGTATAAATGTATACATTGTCCGTGTGTGTGCATATATCTATATCTATCTATATATTTATTTATAAATATTTTAGTAACAATTATTTTGGAAAAGGATTAACAGGTCAAAGAACAAGGTGTTGAATAAAGAATGTCCCATAGTACAGATCAGCCTTATTGTATTGGCCCAAGAAGCAGATCCTCGTATAAGTCACAGGGACTGCGCTATATGGTCTTAGTATTGTGTGTGTGTGTGTGTGTAAATCAACACAGGGGTAACCTGTGTGGAACAGTAGTTACTACACTTTTCAGAATGCATGGGGTAGCCTTCATGGAGAAGTAATTACTACTTTTAAAAGAATGCATGGGGGAACCCTACATGGAACAGCAATTACTACCTTTAACACAACGTATGGGGTAACCTGTGTGGCACAGCAGTTAATACCCTTAACAGAAGGCATGGGGGAAATCTGCACAGAGTGGTAATTACTACCTTTAACAGAATACATGGGGGTTACCTGTTTGGAGCGGCAATTACTACCATAAGCAAACTGCTGGGCAGACTGGAAGGACCCTCTGGCCTTTATCTGCCACCATTACTATATTACCTGGAGCTTTTTCTCTCTATTTTAACAGGAGTCTCATCGTCCTACTATTCCTAGTCTGGTCATTACAACAATGGTCCTGAGGACATGAGCCATGTGTCAGGGCTCTTTCCGGAACCCTATATCATAGGCTGTAAATTTGACCACTAGATGTTGTCCTTAGTGATGATTATGACTTCTTCCCCTCCAGGGGTTCTGAATGTTGCTTCTGTAGCTTTCCCAGCCGACCCGAGGTGCAGAAGATCCAACATAAGGATTTTAATTGTGGACCTTCTGCATGTCAGTGCACAGCACCGCCATTGAGCCACCAGGCCTGCTCAACTGCAACAGTTTTATTGCAATTTCTTCTTCATTTGGCCAGACCATTCCAGGTGCATAGGTTTATGCTCCCCTACTAACAGATGGAGACAAAGAACAACAGTTTTGCTGATGTCCTATGCTAACCTCATCTGCTTGTATTCACTATCTCTGCAGATGGTAGGCAAGAGTCCCTTGCTAAGAGCTGGAGCCAGGCCTAGGCCGGGTAAAGAGGTATTTTGAAGAGCACTTGGTTGCCCCTTGGGGTGACAGGCCTTTTAAGCCTGTACTCCTCTGGTTGAACGTAACCTAATTCAGGTGCCTTCCAGAAAGCATTTAGGTTCTTCTAGGAGGGGGTTGGCTGGCTGTGAAACTCTCTGCTCTGATTTATGTGCACATACTTTCCCTCATCCCTCAGTTTCTCCTCCCCCCGCCCAACCCACCCCCGGCTCTCTCCTTATTTTGCTGCTTCCCTCTCATCTGGAGCAGTTTTATTTAAAGTCTGAAAAAAATAAGGAATATCAGAGTAGTGGAAAGAAGCTGGCAGAAAAGAGCCGGACTGATTTTTGTGCTGCAGCTATGGCCACCCAGAGCTAAGCATGAATACCTAATGTGGTGAAAGATGTTAGAACTAATGGAGCACACCAAGCGTGATGTTTCTTGTAAAGTGTGCAGGGTTCACCACCCCAGTGCTGGAAATGGCAATGCATGCTGCCGGGGGGGCTGTTTGGGATGGTTTGTCTGTGGTGGGACTGGCTCTGAGAGAGGTTTCTGCTGGCACACCGGCTATCACAGTGGGAATGGCAGCCATTTTGGAGCCATATGTCATTGTTGGGGAGTCTGAAATGATTCCTCTGGTGCTGCTGTCTACTGTCCCTGCAGAGTGGCTAGGTTCTTTTGGCTTAGGACCATGGTTGTTTGGGTGGGGGATGGGTGCTACTAATACTGCAGCCTTTGCTCCCTGAGTGTCTGTCTTCCCTGTTAACAAAGTTTCTATGTTTTGTTGTGCCAAACATTTTGTTGGAGGCAGATTTCAGGAGTGGGTTGTCTTCTGGTCCTTCGCCGCTGCTTGGGTTTTTTCCCAATGGGCTGGCCAGATAAAGGTCCTTGGGAGAGGAGGATTGTGACTTTGACTTAGAGGATGCCTCCTCCGGCATGTTAATGGTGTCAATTAGGGAGAGCCAGAGGAGTGATTTTGAGAAAAACCTTGAAGGTGGTAAATTTTCCACCAGGTAAAAAGAGGCCTCGGTGTCCATTTGTTTTGGAAGGAGGAACTACCTTCCCTGATTGTTGAAGTTTTGTTGTATTGAACACATGAGAGGATAAGGGTGAAGAAAGCAAGGGGCAGGGGACTCACAAAGGCTTTACACATGCATTAGGTGATCAGTGAGTTAATTCATGAAGAGTGGGATATTTCAGATGCCAACTTAAAGATTGGAAAAGCACTGGAGAAGTTTTATTCTCTGCATAAGAAAAGGAGAAGTTGATGCCCCTTTGGGTAGGCACATTGGTTTGCAAAGTCAAATGGAAGACCACGATCTCTGTTGATGAGGAGCATGGTCCTCAAGTATGCTGAAGATGGAAAGACTGAGTCCTTGCTCAAACAGGCCTTTGAGACCTCTGGTCTAGTGCAACAAGTGATGGTGCATAGTCTGTTTGTGCCTACATTGGATTCAGCAGCTTCCGAAAGGTTCGATGGAGTTGGCTGGGGTGGAGTTCAAGGAGGCAGCCCACTTGAGCCAGATACGGCTTTTTTGACGGATGCCTCTAATGATTTTATTCAAGCTTGGAGTATGGCTTCTGTGGTAGCAGCTTGCCATTTACTGTGGTTGAGAAACTGTGTGGCGGATTCAGCATCCATGTTACAGCTGACAAAGTTCTCCTTTAAGGGAAAAACTATTTTTGGAGAGGAGCTGATTGGGAGAGTTTGTATCCAAGGCTTCCTGAGGACAAATCTAGAGGAACTCCTCGAAGGCTTGGTATTTCTTCTGGGATGCGAGATGTTATCAGCCGGGGAAAGTGTCAGTTTCTCAGCGTAGCTGTCTTTTCTTAAGGTTCAGCCCTTTCAGGATGGCAGGAAAGTTGGCAGAGATGGAAACTTGGGAGGCACCTGGAGCATTCATGGTTCCCAATGATGGATTAGGGACCCAACTTTCCAGGTGTCCATTTGTCATATTTTGTCTGGAAGTGGGTCCAGATTATCTCTGACCTCCTGTGTAATGATATCTGAGATATTACTTCCCCCAAAAATGAATAGTATGTAGGAAATTAAATTGGACCACCAGCTATATAGGGGAGTCAGTCCTTTCTGTACTTTTCTCTGTAGCCTTTAAAAAAAAGATTTATTCTTAAAGGATATGTGTTGCTATCCTTTTTTCAAGCAATGTATTAGCACAATGAAAATAGCTAATCACTATTTCAGCAAGTTTGCCAGGTGTGGATATGCTGTGGAAGTAGGGTTCTTCACAGCCCCGAGACATGTATCGCGCAATGATGACACCTACTGGCAAGACTTGAAGTACACCCATACCGGGTTCTAGAGGGAGCTACTGTCTGTCCTTTGATCAAGGACTGTCATTGTGATGGCCGATCTAGGTCTGGATTTACCAACCTGCACGTTTTTTTAATCACGAGAAGGGCCTAAAATTGTGGGGGGCAGTCCCACAATGTTTTGTCCCTACCTGACAAAATATCGTGGCAGTATGGCTGCATTCTTTTGTCTCACAGGGAAAAAGTCCACAAGGCAAAGGAACGCAGCTGTGGTCTATAAAACACGGGGCTGTTACCACTTTAAAGGGCCTTACAGCCTGACATGAGCCCCCTCCCTAAAAAGTGTTAAAAAAAAAAAAAGCCACCAGGGGTCTTATTAGACCTCCTGACCACCCTGGGGCCACCATTTGAGATGGCCCCGCCAAAAAAAAAAAAAAAGTTGAGAAAATCAACTATGTGCTGCTGCCCCTCCCCATTAAAGCAGATTTCCTCCATGGTCCTATACAACATCTCCCCTTAAATAAAACCGCCTCACCCAGCAACCCCTTTCCAAGAAATGGTAATTGTGGTAGAGTTCCTCCCCCCCCCCCCCCCCCCCGCATAAAAAATATCTCATTGGTAGTCAGTGGAGGCCTGAGGCACCTCCTATCTCTAGGCCCAGTTGGCTCTTTTCCAAAATGACACCAGCCGTAGTGGGGACATTATGCAATTTTATGCATGCAGGTGCATGCAAAGCAGTTTATTGTAATAAAGTTGAGTTGAAAAAAATGCACAATATTGCCATGATATGGCTATATTGTGTGATATACAACATTTATCACCTGTTACAGCCCTATCTAGTTTGTTGCAGGAAGCTGATGGGGGAGGGGTTGTGAATGGAGGCTCTTAGAATGACTACCTCAGTAGGGACTGGTTCCACTTAAGATGGAAAGCCAAACTGCCAGGCAAAGGAGAGAAAAAGGAAACAGTTTGCCAAGTATGTTCAAGAGGATGGTACCTGGGTATTGAATCAGCCCCAATGCATAATGGGGCAATGTTCCTTGGTGAATGGCAGGTGACATTTTACTTCCTACTCCTTTTATGTCTGGGTAACCATAATATCTTAATTTTTCAAAATCTGACTTAAGTTGCCTTGCAAACGTATCATGGACACAAACTGTACTGCTTTCTCTGCTGATGATGTGCATTGTAATTTAGAGATCTATGCTGCTGGATATATCTTCCACGGTCAATACCATGCGTCATAAGTTGATTTTACCATTGTAGGATACAGGTGTAGGTGAAACAGTACTTCAGTGGTTTCAGTCATATTTGCATTCAGAGGTACATCTAAATGGTATAGGAGCTCTATAGGAGTACCTCAGGGATTGGCACCCTCGGCTGCTCTTTTTAATATTTATATGTAACCTCTGGGTAGTATTTTGGCATAATTAGGATTAATTTATAAATTATATGCAGATGATGTAAACTTTTATATACCTAGTGAAAAGGTTGGTGAATTTCCATTTTAAACTTTCCAGAAATCCATTTGTCTTGTTAAAGACAGGATTGGAAGGTATGGTTTGTTTTTAAACTATGACTAGACCATATTCCTTTAGATTGTAGAAAAAGAATCCTCTGTAGTCTAGATAAATTCAGTTTTTGACGGATCTTTGAATATCTTAAGTAGTAAAGCGAGGAATCTGGGTGTTATAATTGATTACAGCAAACCAAAGTGGTGAGAGACCAATCCGAGGGGGGGGGGGGGGGGGGGGGGGAGTTCAAAATAAAGCACGGAGAATTGCCAAAATACTTCAAGTCCACAAAGATATTTGTAAATTATAATCTATTTGACACGGTTCCTCTGCCCCCCCTTTTTTTGTACTTTATTTAAACTTCATCCCGGAAGTTCTGCTGTGATATGCCGTTCAAGCTTAGTGTGAAACGGGTCTTCTCCGGGTGAGTGCTACATGTTTATATACTGTGTGGGTGTTGTCTTTGATGCTTTGTTGTCCACTATTTATTTATTTTATTTATTTATTAAAAATTTTTATAGACCGACATTCATCAAGGGATATCACATCGGTTCACATTGTAACGCAAACAGACGCCTGGGGAGGCGTTTTACATCGAACAGAGTTATATCGACAATTTATAACAAATTAACAAAAGAACAATTGAGGGGGGGGGGGTAAGTGGGTGGATATAAGGAGGGAAAGTAACATTGAATGTTAAATGTTAAGAATAAGCTTTACTAATATATATAAAATAAAATAATATTATAACAGTATATACATATCCAATATGAGGCGATGACATATTAAATAAATTTGAGTAGAGTTTGAAAAGAGAAGGGGGCAGAGGAACCTAGGGGGAGGGAGAGGGAAGGAAGGTAGAATGTGTAGGGATTGAATGAGATGTGGGGGTAGAGGGAAGGGGTGGGGGGGGGAGGGGAAGGAAGGGAGGGTGGAGTGTAGTGGAAGGTGGGGAAAGAGAGAATTGAGGAAATAGGGAATATAAGCGAGCTGAACAGTAAGGAGAGAGAGGAGAGGGTGGGAAAAGAGAATGAAGAGAATGAACACACATTCATCTTTTTATATATTTAGTTCAAGGACACTCCCGAGCAGTCACTTTGACACCGTTCCGTGTCGGGGGAACCGGGTCAAATGGATTATAATCTGCACTGCTCAAACTGCTTTCGAGATTATTAAACCTTGTAAAGATTTATAAAAATATCTTTGTGGACTTTGAAGAATTTTGACAATCCTCTGTGCTTTATTTTGTTATAATTGACTTCCATCTTTCACTTAAGTCTTGTGGAAAAAGTTGCAAGAACTGC
This sequence comes from Rhinatrema bivittatum, assembly GCF_901001135.1. Taxonomy (NCBI): domain Eukaryota; kingdom Metazoa; phylum Chordata; class Amphibia; order Gymnophiona; family Rhinatrematidae; genus Rhinatrema; species Rhinatrema bivittatum. The sequence goes on along the minus strand of NC_042615.1, from coordinate 797,092,179 downwards.
CTTCTATAAATTGAGATTGATCAACCTCTTTGTATGTTATTGTCTACACAGGATTTCAGATTAGTATTGCAAGTGGCTTTCCTCAGTAATCTAGGTTAATGTAATTCTTTATTTTTGGGTATCCCTACTTCACGTGTTGCAGTTAGTTCAAAACTCAGTCATGCATTGGGGTACAAGTATATCTTCATTCATAAAAGAACTTCCTTGGCTGCCAGTCTCCCAAATAATTATTTTTAAATTACTTACTATTATCCACAAAGTGGAATATCTGGATTCTTTTTGTTTAAAAGATAGTGATCTGGTGTGTTCCATCTTGGGCTTTGCGCTCCTCTAACGATTGCTTTCAGTACGCTCTGTTAGTGTATTTTGCATGCAGGAAATACACTAGCAGAGTATTTCCATAGAGTATTTAGAGCTTTGAAAAAGACTCAAAACTTTGCTGTTTACAAAGGCTTACTCAAATTAGTCAAGGATAGATAACATTGCTGAGTCCGTGATGGTCTGAGAGGTGTATCATATGTTTTTTGTTTGTTGTATGTTTTTGTTTTATTTGTTTTAATTGCATATGTATTATTGTAATCTGAACATTATAGAAATAGCAGAATGTAAATTGGGCACATTAAAAGTGCCTATGTCCTTAATAATCCTTTTTTTGTTTCAACGTAGTTGGAATGAATGGTTGAAACTGCCTGTGAAATACCCTGACTTGCCAAGAAGTTCCCAAGTTGCACTGACAATTTGGGATGTCTATGGACCTGGTACAGCAGTTCCTGTAGGAGGAACAACAGTCTCACTCTTTGGAAAATATGGGTAAGTTTTTTTTTTTTTTCCTTTTACCCACACTTGCCAAAATAGTTTGGTTTTATTCAGTTTATGCAGAATTTTGGGCAACAAAAGAAGAATGTGGGGTTGAGCCTTGAGCTGAAGAGAATATGAGCCTCCATCTTGGAGAGGGAGGAACACAGGAAGATGAGCAGCACTACATCTAGACAGTGATTCTGAAATCCAATCTTTTAGGTCCCCTAAACATGTCCAATTTTCTCTGTAAACAGTGTGCAAATTAGCCTTCCTTTTGGACAAATGTTTGCAAGTATATCATCAATATTAATTTTATAAATCCTGTTAGGGGTGAGGATTTAAGAGCCACTGGTCTAGCCCACCTTAACATGGATGGTCCACGTGAAAGCTTCATTGGTGTTTTGAGTATAAAAACTAAGCTTATTAGCAAAGTTGTCTTAAGATTTTTGAGTGTATCAGCCAAGCTACTGCTTCATGGACAATTCTGGTAGGAGAGACTTCTGCTGGGGGAAAAAAAAATATTTGAAGTGCATAATGAGATCTGTAGATGTGTTTATGATGGGGAAAGAAGAAAGATATTGTATAAAACTTTTGAGCAGTGCCAAATAAAAATAATAATGATAATTTAGCATTATCCTACTTCAAAATCTATTACTACATAGCAATGTAGGGAAGAGAAATGCCATAGACCTTCTCAGAGGTGATGGTAATGGTGGCTGCAGTACTAAGGAAACAAGGAATTCCAGTTCACCCCTGCCTGGTTGATTAGCTAAGCAGATCGAAATTGGCGTACGAGAGTATGCAGACCACCCATTCGGTGGGGCATTGGTTGCAAGATTTAGGGGGAGAGCAGGTTTGTTCCATCTCAGAGATCGGAGAGGTTGGGAGCTGTGTGTGTTAGAGAGAGGATGTGTTAGGTTTACAAGTTGGAGGATTCGAAGCTGAACCTTCAGGTTCATTGCTTGATCTTGGGCAAGTGATCGAGCATGTGGAATTACCTATGGTTCTTCAGGTCCATGGCAGCAGCAGTGGACTTGCTGTCCTGGGCAAGGTCTTGCATGAGGGCCTCTTCAAGGAATGTTGCTTTCCAGGTAGACTCCACAGAGTCAGAATTACTCCCTCAGGCTTTTGCTACATGTGATGTCAAGGAGCATCAGGCGGGCCCAAGTTAAAAGAGGAGGCCCTACCCTGAGGCATTTTTTATTGCTGCACCAGGCACTTGAAAGTTTAACCATTGCTACTGTTCTGTCCTAGAGCTCCTTGCTAATGCAACCTGCCTGTCTGCCTGCTGTGAAAGGCTGCCTCCTGATCAGCTGCTGGCAACAAGGATAGCAGTGCCCCCATCACGTGACATCAGGGAGTGTCACGGGGCCTCATGTTTAAAGGGGAGACCTGTAGGCGGACCACCACTGGCAGGCCTTTGCCAAAGAGTCCACTTCTTCATGGGACTATTAGAGGCATCATGAGTTTTGCCTCAGATAAAAAGTTTGTGGCCTTATTTTATTGTTTGGACAGTGGTTAGGAAATAGTATGGAGGAGGTACAGATTCCAGTAATAGTAGGGCAGGGTAGATATGACAGACTATGTAGGCCTTCTTTCAATAGTAATAGAGAGAAATGTTTAATTTATCTATCTAGATAAGCTCACTGGGGGTGTAGGCTCTAAAGGTTTGTTTCTGTGAAGCATATACTATTGCACGATCAGCTAGAAAAAAGGATATTGAAATATCTGAAGCAATCACACAATAAATTGAATATTTTATTTATTGCTGAATCCTGGCATATGGAAACAGACATATTCTTGGATTCCCAAGGTTTCCAGAATTGCAAGTGAATTTTTACTGTTTAATATATCTTTGAGCCTAGTAAAGAAGTTGTGCATAATTGCATAATTGTGAGCCTTGATCTTAGGAGGGGGCAGATTTTAACTGAAATCAAAAAGTATGCAATCTAGATGGCTTTTTTGGATTTGAGAAAAAAAAAATGAACCGCTTATTTCAGGCTTTGTACCTGGTGTGGGGATGGGGCTAATTGAATTACCTATCCATAAGACTAGTGTGTTGAGGAAGAACCGAGTCTTCTGACTGCAGGCATTCCTGGATTCACAAGGCTTCCAGAATCGCTATATTAATTTTTACTGTTTAATATATATATATATTAATCTTTGAGCCTAGTATAGAAGTTGGGTATAATTGCATAATTTGCTTTGGTTTTAGCAAGGGCCAGATTTTAACTGAAACCAAAAATATGTGCAATCTAGACTGCTTGTCTGGATTCGAGGAAAAAAAAATCCTTTACTTTTGATCTTTCTTTCTTTCTTTCTTTCTTTCTTTCTTTCTTTCTTTCTTTATTTATTTGAAGAGTCTTCTATACCGATATTCGTAGGGACATCATATCGGTTTATAGCAAAACAACAGCGTGGAAAATTACAATAAACAGGGAGAGGGGAAGGGGTTCGTTAAACCAAGAAAGCAGAGAAAGAAGCAGGAACAATCATCTAGTGGGGGTGGGGTTAATTGAATTACCTGGCCATAAGACTAGTGTTTTGAGGAAGAACAGAGTCTTCTGACTGCAGATTTTAATTGAAACCAAAAAGTGTGCAATCTAGACTGCTTTTCTGGGTTCGAGAAAAAATCAAAAAACAAAATACCCAACTTTCAGTGGATTAGATAAGCTCAGAATAAGTGCATGTTCAGAAATATTTTGATCATTGCTAGAAACAACATCCAAGCCATACAGAGAGATTTCCAGACTCTGGGCAAGCAGATTAGGCACATGGTGAACACTTTGCCTTTTCAGAAGTGTTACCTGGTGGATAGGGCCATGTATGGAATAGTAAGAGGCTCTTTGTCAAAGATGGCTTACATCTGTCTGTGGCTGGAAAAAAGATCTTAAGTGAAAAATTCAAATCCTATACCATAAGGCATTTAAACTAGAGGATGGGGATGACAAAAGGAAATTGAAATGTCACCTCCAACATATCTAAGAAGTGGGTAAAGAAATTAACAAAAATCAGCTGAATAGGGCAGAAAAGATGTCCAAGGAGAGAAGCTGGAAAGCTATGAGCACAAATGCCCATAGTCTGGGCAATAAAATCCCAAATCCACGACCAAACCACTGCAGATGATACAAAATGCGGCAGCGAGATTGTTGACCAGTACAAGCCGCGGCGAACACATCTCACCCATCCTCAAGAACTTACATTGGCTACCAGTGAATTTCAGGATTCTATACAAATCAATCACCTTAATCCACAAAACCATCCATCATCAACTTCAACTCAACCTGGAAATCCCATTCAAACTCCACTCCTCTAACAGACCTACTAGAGATATTCACAAAGGCACTCTGAAATATCCCCCCACTAAAGCCTCACGCCTCTCTACGACCAAAGACAGAGCTTTTTCGATAGCAGGCCCATCTATCTGGAATAGCATCCCATCAAATCTCAGATTAGAGCCATGCCTTTTAACTTTCAGAAAAAGACTTAAAACCTGGCTCTTTTACCAAGCCTTCGCCGATCCACCAGTCTTTCACTAGTTGTCCTTCAATCTAACCCAGCCTGGCATTTATACTCATGAACAATGGACTCTGAAACTTCTAGGTTAAACTTCCAGGTTAAAGCACCTTTTTAAGCTTTAACCCGTACGCTCTTTGGTAATACGTTGTAATACATTATAATTTCTTCCTGCCTTATCTTCCTTCCAGCTTGTTGCAAGCTTCCAAGTTCTCCTCCCCTGTTGATTGTAACTTTGACTTATTCCTACCTATGGTTATCTTCGTTCACTTGAATTGTTACTCCATTTATACCCCTTGTTAAATGTAAACCGATCCGATATGGTTATTTACTATGAAGGTCGGTATATAAAACTGTTAAATTAAATATCTGCTGGCTCTAATGATAGAAGCGGATTTGGATATCGTTACTGTTAGAGACATGGTTCACAGAGTCTCATGATTGGTCTACGGCCATCCCTGGCTATAACTTGTTTAGGAAGGACAGAGAGTACTGAAAAGGTGGAGTAGCAGCTCTTTATGTCAGAAACAATATCCAAGCAACTGAAATGCAAGGGACATGGGGTAAGGAAGAAGCATTATGGGCTGTCCTAATAAAAGAAGATGGTGCTTCCATTTATATTGCTGAGGTCTACAGGCCTCTGACTCAAGCATGAGAACTGAACAGCAAACTGGTCGAAGACATCCAAAAGGTGGGAAAGAAGGGAGAAATGTTCAGGTTGGAGATTTTAATCCGCTGGATGTGGATAGGCACATCCTATCTGCAGAATCTACAAGAAGAAGAGATAGTGGATGCTTTTCAAGGGGCTCTGTCAAACAGATGGTAATGGAACCCATGAGGGGAGAGTGTGATACTTGACCTGGTGCTCACAAATGGGGCTGTCTCAAATGTCCGAGTAGGTGCCCACCTGAGCACCAGTGACCATCAGGTGGTATGGTGTGATATCACAAACAGGATACTGAGAACACACACAAAGACACAAGTTTTGAATTTCACAAGTACAGACTTTGCCAAAATCTGAATGTTCCTAGAAGAGGAATTGGAAGCCTGGGAGAAAATGGGTGAGGTGGAACAACAGTGGGCCAAACTGAAAGGAGCTATTACAAAGGCAACAAATCTATATGTAAGAAAAGTAAACAAAAGTAAGAGGAAAAAAAACCCGATTTGGTTCTCAAAGGAAGCGACTGAAAAAATAAAGGCAAAAATAACAATGTTAAAGCATATTGGATCCCAAAAAAGAGGAACAGAAGGAAGAATACCTGGTGAAACTGAGGGAGACAAAGTATCAGGAAAGCAAAAATTCAAGTGGAAGAAAGGATTGCCAAAGAGGTAAAGCAAGATAGAGAAAGAAGGAAGGAGGGTCCATACTGGTATAGTGAAATTGAAAGCTGATGAGGAACAATGTGTGGAGAGAGACAAAGAAATGAGAGAAATATTAAACATACTTCAGTTTGGTGTTCATTAAAGAAGAACCTGTGGTAGGACTGTTCATGGTAGATAAGATTGTAGAAGGGGATGGAGTAGACGAAGCTCTGTTTATAGAACAGAATATATGGGAAGGACTAGGCAAACAAAGTGGACAAGGCCACGGGGCCGGATGAGGTACATCCCAGGATACTGAAGAAGCTCAAAGATGTGCTGGCGGGTCCACTTAAAGACCTTTTCAATAGATCTCTGGAAATGGGAGTGGTGCCGTGGGATTAGAGAAGAGCGGTGGTGTTCCCGCTTCACAAGAGTGGGAGCAGAGAGGAGGCTGGAAACTACAGGCCAGTTGGCCTCACATCAGTTGTGGGAAAATTATTGGAGATGCTGCTGAAGGAAAGGATAATGAACTATCTAAAATCTGGTAGGTTGCTGGAAGCGAGGCAGCATAGATTCACCCTGTCAGACAAATCTGATTGATTTTTTTTGATTGGGTGACTAGAGAATTGGATTAATATGATTTACTTGGACTTCAGCAAAGCTTTTGATATGGTCCCACACAGGAGGCTTGTGAATAAAATGGGAAGCTTTGGAGTAAGCACCAAGGTGGTGGCTTGGATTACAAACTGGTTGACTGATAGGAGACATTGTGTAATGGTAAATGGGACTTACTCTGAAGAGAGAGCTGTGGTAAGCAAAGTGTCACAGGGATCAGTGTTGGGACTGGTACTGTTTAGTATCTTTGAACATCATTGCAGAAGGTATAAAAGGTAAAGTATGTCTATTTGTGGATGATACTAAGATCTGCAACAGAATGGAGTAGGGAGAATGAAAAGTGATTTAAGAAAGCTGGAAGAGTGGTTGAAGATTTGGCAGCTGGGATTCAATGCCAAGAAGTGCAGAGTTATGCATCTGGGATGCGGTAATCCAAAAGAGCTGTATGTGATGGGGGGTGAAATGCTGATGTGCACAGACCAAGAGAGGGATCTTGCAGTGATAGTGTGAATATGACAAAGCAATGTGACATAGCGATAGCTAAAGCTAGAAGAATGCTGGGCTGCATAGAGAGAGGAATGACCAGTAAGAAAAAAGAGATGATGATACCCTTGTTCATGTTCTTGGTGAGGCCTCACCTGGAGTATTGTATTCAGTTCTTGAGCTCGTATCTCAAAAAGGGTAGAGACAGGATGGAGGCGGTCCAGAGAAGAGTGATGAAAATGGTGTGGGGTCTGTATTGGAAGAACTATGAGGAGAGGCTGAAGGATCTGAATATGTATACTCTAGAAGAGGAGGAGGTGCAGAGGAGATATGATACAGACCTTCACATACCTAAAAGGTTTCAATAATGTATGGTCTTCAGACCATTTCCGTTGGAAAGAAAATGATAGAGCTAGGGGTCATGAAATGAAACTCCAGGGGGGATGACTCAGAACTAACATCAGGAAATATTTCTTCATTGAGAGGGTGGTGGAGGCCTGGAATTACCTTCTGTAGGAGGTGGTGAAGAAGAAAACACACAGAATTCAAAGAGGCATGGGATAAACTCTGTGGATCTCTAAAGGCTAGAGGGTGAAAATGAGATAAGGGTGCAGAGGGAATAACTTGCTGCTACAGCGGTTACTATCTTTAGCAGGAGGCATGGAGATTGCTACACTTAACAAATATGCTTTGATGCTTTTAATGCAACTGCAACATTGCTCAGGGGGATAAGAGGAATTGGATTCAGATAACAGAGTGCCCTGTCTTCCATGGTCTGGGATACTATTACGCGGTCATAAGGGAATAGGCATAGGGCTGCTTCTACGGCCAAGTCCTAAAGGAAATGAAAAAAGTGTGCATTGGGGTAACCTGCTGGTGTGGTTACTGCCCGTAACTAATAATTCTTGATAATGTTGATGCAACTCCAATATTGCTCTCTGCTTCAACGGCAGGGGAAAAGGGGAATTGGATTTAGACAGCAACGAGGGCCCTGACGCTTAACGGTCTGCGGAAGTGATGAGCATGGGAGTAACCAGCACAGAGCAGCAGTTACTACCCTGAACGGGAGGCATGAGATTACTACCCTTAACCAATAATCCTTGATGCTTTTGATGCAACTGCAACATCACTTTCTGCTTCGCTGGAGGCAGAAAGGAAAGTTAAATTTGGATTCAGAAACAACTAACACGAGCCATGACTTTTTTACAGTCTGGGGTACTGATGCTCAGACAATAATAAAAAAACAAAACAAAAAAACAACAAAGGACTGTTCTACGGCCAAGTCCATAAGTAAAGCACATCAAGCAAAACTGTAGCAGATGCTACCATAGGAAGCTTGCTGGGCAGACTGGGTGGACCATTGGTCCTTTTCTGCCATCATTTCTGTTAAGAAATTTATGTCCTCCTGGGTATACATTTGTAAGAAAGTTATGAGAGTTTAAATAGGGAGAGAGCATTTCAGTACTACATAAGGATAGTGTTCCTGTTGAACAGCTGCCTTTAGTTTGCCCTAAAAAATGTGATGGACTTTTAATTAAAATGTATTCTTTGGTTGGTTGTCTTCCCTATATTTCTCCAGGATTGCCAGTTGGAGTGATGCATTCTATAATGGATATGTTTGTTACATTTCAGACATGGGCAGTTGATAATAGGAGATTGTAACCTATGTTTTGAAGATGATACATTACTATTAGTTAGAGAGTTTATGAATTTTTTGACTGTATCAGGTTTTAGCCAGTTATTGTGTTTGGCTGCACATCGGCGTAGACCTGTTTTGCATTTGGTCCAGATTATGATGTTGGATGTTTTAACAGCAAATATAGATATCCCTTAGACAGATCGTCTTTTTTAATATTTGAATTAGGAAGGGAAGTTTTTCATGCTAAGTGTGATTTTGTTTATAAAAGGGTAAGAGGGAAACCAGATGTGGATTTATTGATATCTGTATGAGTTAAAGTTAAGAATGAGGCTGTATTGAGTTCACTAGATGAAGCAATAGCCTGGTGAAATGTAACTTTGAAAAAGATTTATGACTAGACGATCCCTGAAAAGTTAGAAAGCTCTTGTAGATACCCTGTAAGGGTACCTGAGTGAAATCTATATAGGCTGGAGCAGGAACTCCAGCCGTTTTTTGTGCACTTTAACTATTATTCATGTAAACAGCAAAACAGACCAGCAGACTGCATACCTTTGCAGTGTACTCATAATACAACTTCCCAGAGAGGGTCATGAGCTGCTGATCCCAGCTGGACTCAAACCTTTATTCCCCTCCAGCAGGGTCCCACCCACAGAGCTCTCTCAGGCATCAAACCTGGTCCTACACTGGTTAAGGAGGGGTTTTAGGGGCACGCATTCACAGACCCTTTCTTAAACATTACATCAAATACAGTAACTTGTTTGTCCAGCTCCTTCATTTATACCAATGGCTCTAGTTTTCATCTAAACAAGACATTTACATTACAAGCTTTGTCAAAAGAAGAATGTGAAAGAAAGAATAGGCCTTTATCTGGCCCTACGGCATGTTCTAAGAAGTAATAAATTCTTTTGAAAAAACAGATACATTTGGAGAACTATGTAAAAGTGAAGCAGCATCCTTCACACTGAAGCAGAATCCTTCACAAATGCCTAACAATTATCCACAAAACCCTACACAATAAAGAGATGCATTGGATTAATGGTTCACTCCAATATCACACCCCCTACAGACCAACCAGATCCGCCTACCTAGGAACCATGTCAACCCCTTCACACAAGCTCACTCAGCTCGTCTCCACCCGAGAAAGAGCCCTTTCCATAACAGGACCATCCCTATGGAACTCGATGCCACCTGACCTACGCGTAGAGCATTGCACAACAACTTTAAAAAAAAAGTTAAAAACCTGGTTGTTCAAACAGGCATTCACTTAATCTATCACAACCCCGGACCACTTAGCCTGGTAACTGAGGTTGTAAAATAATGTAATATAATGTAATATACCTATGGATAATGTAACACAATATACTGCAATTGTAATGCATCATAATGTTAATGTAATATAGTTCCTCTTAATCTATCCTTAATTCTCCTCTCTCTCTAGGTCTCTCTGACCGATTTTCTCTCTACCCCGTTCCTCATGAATCCCCTGTTACATGTAACTATTATTTTCCTTTCCAAATGTTAAATTCTTACCCCGGTTATATGTAAACCGATGTGATATTTATTTGAATGTCGGTATATAAAAACTCTAAATAAATAAATAAATCTACTTTAGCAAGATAGATTAAGGAAAAGATTACTACATCATATGCATTGAGGGGTGGTAAGATTCCTGGTGTCATTAGAGTCCATTCCACAAGAGCACAATCTTGTTCATGAGCAGAGGCTGGGACTGTACAATCCTATAGGTATTTGTAAGGCAGCGCATGATCAACTTTCTATTCTTTTACAAAGCATTATAGATTGGATGCTGTCACAGAAGAAGGCACAGCTTTTGAAGCAAGTGTCCTCAAAGCGAGTTTAACATCCACCCTCCCATAATAATTGGGCTTTGGTACTTCTCAAATGTTCTGGACTGGTATAGCAGGATGAGAATTTAGCAGGATTTCCATTCCTTTATTCCTGCTACACCAGTCCAGAATCCCACCCAGGAAGTTAAAACATATAAAAAAAGATAGAGATATGTAAAAGTATTTTTTTAAATGTTTTTTTCTATATAGTTAAATCTTATTATGTAACAATATTAAAGAGGATCTTCATCTAAAAAAGAGTTGGTAATTTTGTTATGCTTTTTAAAAGTGATAATTTTTATGTAGTTTTAAATCTGCTTTGCCATGGGAACTTTGGTTTTATTTATCACGTAAGAAGTGATGATATCACAGAAAAAGTTATGTGCTCTGCCTTCATCTGCTGGAAGGGGAACACAACCCAAATGTTCTGGATTAGTGTAACAGGAATAAAGGAAAGGGAATTTACAGATAAGTTTATATTTCTCTTTATTGCTCCCTCATCTACTTCCTGCAGCAAATAAAGCACTCATCAGAAACTTCACTGTGAAATTCTATAGAGGCCTTCTCAGCCGGTTTGGTACAGTTTACTTTCCAGACTATGCCCCATATGGTGGACTTTCTTTCAGTTCAATAAAGAGAGGCCCAGCAGGCACAAAACAATCAAATGACTGAAATATTTTCTTGTATATTAATTCAGACAGAACATGCATAGTTGCCTGACAGCTTTAGCTGCACACAGAAATTCCTAAAATACGCTCATGAGCTTCATTAGAATTTAGTTTTTTATTAAATGTTTTGAGTACAGTAACAACAATGTTACTGAAGGATACAGATATCTGTACGTCCATCTATACATTGGAGCAACAAACAGATCCCAAGAAAGATGAAATAAAATGATTTCTTGAAAATAATAAGACATGCCCTTGATTTCTGTTCCTGGTTGTTAGTACTGAGCAAGTCTTTCCTCAGTTTTAATGAAATATGAGATATTTACATACCAAAAAATTGTTCCTCACTTGAAAAAAAAATCTAGAACATTTCTCACACGGGAAAAGTAGTTCAGTGCCCATTTTTTATTGTTGACCACACTCAGGGCCTGATTAATTCAGATTTTCTCCCATTTTGAATCTGTGGGGAAAAGAACTTGATGAATCGGGTCCTGAGTGTGAACATTGAAGGTACTATTTAAAAGAATATCTGCCACTTCTGATTCATGCTACTGAGGAAAAGTCTTCACGGTTGAAAGGCATATAGCTTTTGTGGGTATCGGAACCGTATGGCATGTTGTGTTACTACAATTGAAACTGTATGTCTAGAACTATGCACAACTGATGTGCACGTATTTATAAATAACATTCTTTTTGTTAATGGTTATTGTCCAGTACATTGTTCGCCACACATTATTTTTGTTGTTGTATTTTGAGCTGTCTACTCCGCCCATGCTCTGTGTTGTTACTAATATGAAACCAGCTTGCCGTTCTGCTTCTCCTGTTAAGACATGCCGGATGCTTTCTTTCTTAAGGCGGTTGTTCTCCAACTGTGATGCAGTTTTGGTGACACTGATGGGGCATGGGCTTGGCTGCTCCCCACAGAAGTGCTTTCACATCTAGGAAGGCAAAAGATGCGAATCAATAAAAGAGCACGCAAGCAGTTTCTGAAAATATTTCAAAAAACTCACTTCGCTTTCCAGTTGTGATTCATCAGCAGCCAATCACATTGAAACCTACAGGGAGCTGAAATTACACAAGGAGAGAAAGATCAGAACAATACGTGTATTCCTCAACTGCCTGTCTTGGTTCCACTATGTTGGTCAGGTTTTGCATCCTCACGGAGGCCTTACCTTGAGAAGGAGGTATCTGTTATCACATATGTAATGCAAACCGGGATGTTGCAAGGCAGTTAGGAGAGAAGACACATTTCTTGAGGCAGCTTACTTTCTGATTTTCACTTGGCATTGCCATCTCTGCTCATATGGATACAATAGTAGGCCACAGCAGAATGCTTGAGCTAGCTTTGCATAATTTACCTAGACAGGGAAATTGTCTGACAAAACAGAGGTGTGCATTTAGCTGGGGGGTATTTTACATAGTAACAGTATAATGGAATATCTGCTGAATATAGCTGCCCTTGGTATGATGGCTTGAGAGTTCATGTAATAAAAGCATATGTATGTTTCTCTAAGGTTTTACTTAGCATACGGATGGGCCGATACAGTAAAGTGCGCTCCAGCGGAGCGCACTGTTAGCCCGCGTTTGGCCTCGCGTTTTCGATGCACTATTTTTACCTCTTATACAGTAAGCGGTAATAGCGTGTCGAAAATATGCGGCCAACCCCCCGAAACTAATAGCACCCGCAACATGCAGATGCATGTTGATGGGCCTATTAATCATTTCCGCACGATCCACAAAGTAAAATGTGCAGCCGAGCCGCACATTTTACTTTCAGAAATTAACGCCTGCCCGGAGGCAAAGAGAGAGAGCTTACCTGCCTGAGGAGGTATTACATCTTTGATTTGAATCGGGACTTTTCCTTCTTTATTGATTGCCTTGCTGAGAAATTCCAGGGGTAGACGCGAGACTGCCCTGACGGTGTATCCACCAACCCACAGCAACCATGTCAGAAGGAGGAGCCGGAAGTGGAGCGTAAAAGGGCTCTCCTTCAGTTCTTTCTCCCGAGGCAAAGAGAGAGAGCTTACCTGCCTGAGGAGGTATTACATCTTTGATTTGAATCGGGATTTTTCCTTCTTTATTGATTGCCTTGCTGAGAAATTCCGGGGGTAGACGCGAGACTGCCCCGACGGTGTATCCACCAACCCACAGCAACCTCGTCAGAAGGAGGAGCCGGAAGTGGAGGGTAAAAGGGCTCTCCTTCAGCGCGTAGCTGCCGAAGCCGCGTGCCTAAGGGGCGCGCGCGACTCTGACTGGCTTCGACCAGATTTGCTGGATTTGTTGGATTTGCCTGGGTTATTCGAAGAGTTTGAGCTAATTGAAGTGAATATTGACATCCCCTCAGGTAGGCTACAGTTGTATACTCTCTTTAAACCTCCTAAGTAAAGCATTGATTTAATTGAGTAAGGAAACCACCTGTCCCCTCAGAATTTGACTCTCTATTGCCTTAAAATTAAATTACAAAAGTAGTATGCCTCATACCAAGAGAAAGGCAAAGATCAAGCCTTCTCCGGGTATAAATGTAGATTCACTTCAGAGGACTGTGTCAGAGTGGTTAAACTCACCCCAAAATACCCCCGTGGAAGGGGGTATTTTGGGGTATTTTGAGCGGAAATTTCCACTTATGGCCGATGGCATCACACTTGGGCGGATTTTAAAAGCCCTGCGCGCGTAAAGCCCCGGGATGCGTGTAAGTCCCGGGGCTTTCGAAAAGGGGTGGGAGGGGGTGTGTCCGGGGGCGTTCCCAAAACGACGCGGCGTTTCGGGGGCGGGCCCGGGGGTATGTTGCCCGTCCGGGGGCGTGGTCGAGGCCTCCGGACCAGCCCCCGGGACCAGAGGACGGAGCGGGGCTGCCAGCCGGCGCGCGCAAAGTTACGCCTGCTTTCAGCAGGCGTAACTTTGCCGACAAAGGTAGGGGAGTGGGGTTAGATAGGGCTGGGGGGAGGTGGGTTAGGTAGGGGAAGGGAGGGGAAGGTGGGGGGAGGGCGAAGGAAAGTTCCCTCCGAGGCCGCTCCGATTTCGGAGCGGCCTCGGAGGGAACAGGCAGCACACGCTGGGCTCGGCGCGCGCAGGTTGCACAAATGTGCACCCCCTTGCGCGCGCCGACCCCGGATTTTATAAGATACGCGCGTATCTTATAAAATCCAGCGTACTTTTGTTCGCGCCTGGTGCGTGAACAAAAGCACGCGATCGTGTATTTTTTAAAGATCTACCCCTTAGTCTGGGGGCGCCTGAGATACCATCTCCGCCTGGTAAAAATGGGGAAGGACCCCAAGAATTACCAAGCATTGCCCAACAAGATCGAGAGATTCAAGAAGGATTACAAACATCAACTATTTCTTCTGAACTGGAGGTTTTGGTGCCCAAGTGTTTACACCTAAACAAGGCAGCACACCAAAGAATGAAAAGAGATTAGAACAGAGTTCACAACATCTTGCAGAGAAAAGTTTGGAAGATAATGTTCAGAATATAATCATAAAGCCTGGAACTATTACTATGGAAACTCTTTGGAACTATATTGCTAAACTTGACTCATCTATCATGAAACTTGCCGATGTGGTTCATGAAACAAATGTAGTAGTGAAAAGAAATTCTGATGTGTTAGAAACTCAACAAAATCAGATTCTTAGTATAGAAAAACGAGTGGAACAGGTTGAAAAAATACAAAATCTACAAATTAAAGCAAATGGAGAAATTCAAAGGAAGATTGAGAGTTTAGAAAATCATACACGTGCTTTGAATTTAAGGGTTATAAATTTTCCCAAAATTGAAAAAATAAGTCCTGCAGAATTGTTTAGGTCTTATGCTATGCAAGTATTGAAATTGCCAGAACAATGTTTGCCTACAATAATGAAAGCTTTCTTTTTGAATACAAAGGTGATAGCAAAAGGAAAAGATAGAGAAAAAGAGTTGTCATAAGGAAGCTAAAGATAGGGATTCAAATGAGCATAAGACAAATATTGAATCATCTATGAATATATCAGATTTCTTAATGAAATCACAAGAAGAAATGCATGTTGAAAATCATGGTATATTGTTAATAACTTTTGCATTTGTCTCAGAGAGAATGTCCTAAAGTACTTTTTCAGGAATAGAGGAAAAACTTTCTATGGACAAAAGCTCTGGATATATCCAGATCTGGTTAGGTCCACACAAATGAGGAGAGAGATTTTTAGCCTTCAGGAAAAATGTAATTGATAGTGGGGGACAATTTTTTCTAAAATTTCCTTGCAAATGTGCTGTGAAATTTAAAGGGCAAAAGTATCAGTTCACTAATCCTGAACAACTTAGAACTTTGTTGGGGATTGAAGAGCAGGCAGTAGGAAAGTAAAAGGGGGGGAACCTTACTTTTCTTATTTGGATGTTTAGTCTTATTGCAAGTTTGTCAGCGCTCACTAGATAACAGTGCTTTTCTTATTTTCCCTTTCGATATACAGAATATTATTAGTAGTAGCATTTGAATATCTATTCTATTCTTTTCTTTTCTTTTATTACAATATTCTGTATTAATTCTGAATGCAAGAGATTCTTGTATGTTGTATATTATTTGAAAATTGATAAAGAATTAAAAAAAAAAGAAATTAACGCCTGCCCAAAGGCAGGCATTAATTACGGCCAGCACTGGGAAAGTGTACAGAAAAGCCGAAAAAACAGCTTTTCTGTACACCCTCCGACTTAATATCATAGCGATATTAAGTTGGAGGCCCCAAAAGTAAAAAAAAAACCAAAAAAACAGACACTCAATTTTAGCCAGCTTCCATTTTCCAAACCCGTGGTTGTCAGTGGGTTCGAGAACCGACACCGGTAAAATTGAGCGTTGGCTGTCAAACCCGCTGACAGCTGCCGCTTCTGTCAAAAAGGAGGCGCCAGGGATGTGCTAGTGTCCCTAGCGCCTCCTTTTACCGCGGGCCCTCATGTACATAAATGTATTTATTGGATCGCGCGCCCAGGAGAGCAGGCGCTTGCCCGCTCTCCCGCAAAGTTTTCTGTAACGGCCCGACAGTGATTTAGTTTGTGTTCACATATTTTCATCTTGCGTACAGTATGATTGAAGTCTCTTTTGGAATTTACAGAAATATAGTTTTTTGGTCAGCCATATTAACCAATTTTGAATTCTTAAATCTTCCCTTTCAAAGTAAAATTGTCTTCCATTCTTTCTTGTATGCATCTGACTGATTTCTTCTTTCTGTTTCAGTTTTATTCTTTTATTTCAATTTTTCTCTTGGTTTTGTCTTTCTTTCTTTTATCCTCTCTCCTTTGTATATCTCCCACTTTTTTTTTTTTTTTTACAATTTGCTGCTGCTTTTGGAATCTTCAGCGCTCTCTCTCCTGATGACCTTTCTCTCCTTTCCTCTTTATCCATCCCCCTTTTAGCCCTCTTCCCATCTTCTCTCCCCTCTCACTTCCTCTGTTTTCATCTCGCTTCCTCTCCAGCCCTGCTCTGCTTCATTGTGCCAGTTCTGCATGACCCCACGGTGTGGAGCATGGCTGCGTATCTTTACATATCTCACAGATGCCGCCATGGTGCCTTTGAGATTGGGAGAAAGGAGCAGGGTGAAAGTAGGCTTTTTTGTCTGGAACCAGGAGACTGCAATGTTTATCTGCTCTGCAAGGTATGAAAGTACATTTGCTTTAATAATGAGATCCTACTCTTCTAGATTAGCCATGTTAACTTAGAAAATGTACTTAGGTAATTTAGTTTTCAATAATAATAAAAAGACATTCATGTTTTCCCCTCCATTTATTGTTTGGATTTTTAATTTGGAAGGAAGAATGGACATATAGAGATTTAGACATCTCTAATGCCCATGCTCACCATTGTTAATTCACGTGGATAGTTTTGTGCTACTCTTTTTTTCAGAACCAAGTGTAGATGTCCATTGAGCCATGTACTATGGGGAATTAGTATGTACAGCTGACAGCTCTGCCTAAGGTTGTCCATCTTTAAAAAAAACCAAACAAAATTGTATAATATGTCAGAATTATCATAAGCCAAAGTTTACCCAGGAACAAAACTAGGAGAATAAGCAGCAAGTCCAGGGAACAGGCAAGCTCATTATTTATAACATTTTGGCAGTATTCATCTGGAGAGCGTAGCTTGCTTGTTGATGAACGTCTGCCTGTCTTCTGGAACTGAGAGACATTCTGAGGCCAGAAAATGTGGCATTGTTTGTTATTGGTCGATGTGATGTTTCCTCATCCTGGCTTTAGCCAAGTGAAAAGACATAATACTTTATTTCTGTAATGGAGACCAGCATCCAGGCTAAGGGCCTGATTCTCTAAGTCTGTTTTTGCAGGGGTGGGGAGAAGTTTGTGAATCAGACCATTGGTCAGATAACCTGTTTTCATCCTAATAATCATTCATATCTGCATCATGGCTGTCATGCAATTAGGATCGCAGTGAGCAGCACGGTTTGATACTCTGTTCATAATCATTTAGGCAGGCATTTGCGTGGTAGACAGTGTGGCAGCACATTTCTGGAATGGACTGTATTAATTTTAGAGGATTTAACAGAGACTTGGGTGGCTGACGTAAGACCGTACTCTGCAGTAGGTAAATGATTATATTTTATTAGGCTCCTTATTCTTTGCTTAGTGGCAGGTTGTTAGCCACATGGTATGAGAGACCTTGTGCAATGTTGGGTTTATTCCTATCACAAAGGATAACCGGTTCTCCACCGTCATTAACATAAATATAACTGTCTAACAGCAGGTTCACAGTTGCACAGCTCACGGCCCTCAAATTGTTGTGAACACTGGGATATCCCCAGTGATCCCATATGAACCCTCAAGGACCAAGCGGAGTTCTCCAGGTTGGGATTACAGATCTGGTTTGTGCTAGTTTATTCAGTTCTCTTGATATACCACTTTACTTCATTAAAACAAAGCGGTTCACAAAATAAAGTATCAGACATAAAAAATATGAACTAATATAAACATCAAACATCTCAGGTAACATTAACAGACAAGTACCACGTTGACGGATCCAA
This sequence comes from Rhinatrema bivittatum, assembly GCF_901001135.1. Taxonomy (NCBI): domain Eukaryota; kingdom Metazoa; phylum Chordata; class Amphibia; order Gymnophiona; family Rhinatrematidae; genus Rhinatrema; species Rhinatrema bivittatum. The sequence goes on along the minus strand of NC_042615.1, from coordinate 797,074,322 downwards.
ATCATTCCCCATTGCTCATGTTAAATATAAACAAAATATAATGCCCAATAAAAAAATAAATAAAAGTTCAATATAAAATGCAATAATAAAATAAAAAAATTCATCATAATGCTGCCTAAGCCAGTTCACACAACCGATTCTATCCTCAAGCATAGGTATATATTACTCCATATCCTCATAAGCTTGCTAAAACAGCCAGGTTTTTACCAGCTTTCTAAATTTACCATAATTGGATTCTAATCTCAAATCCAAAGGCAGAGGATTAGAAAGGAAGGGCACCGGGTATAAAAATGAGCTCAGTCTGGCGTTTTCAAACCGAATCTCAGTTGGTGCAGGAATTTTTAAAAGTGCCTGATTACTAGAATGTAACTTCCTCAAAGGCTGATAACGGAATTAAGTCTTAACAGGTAATCAGCCTGAGCCTTAGCTAAAGTTTTAAACATCAAACATAGTACTTTAAACACCTTTTATTTTGGTTACAAGTAAACAGCCCCACCATATGGCTCAGGGGCGGAGTACAAACTCTCTAACAGTAAAGGCCCCAATTTAAGACCCTCTGGTGCTTTTTTCTTTACACTCTGACACCTCAGCTTCCCAGATTCTCCTTCCTGTTTGTATTGCCAAATTATCACTCAGGACTTAAAATGAATGCCTTTGTTTGCTAGAGATTATAGATTTAGAAGTCTTGCAATGTAGCATTTGCTGTTTTGTGAAGAATGGAGGATATTTAAAGGTCCATTAGTGGGTTAGGATACTTTTGCAGGGAATGGGAGGTACAAGAAATCTCATTGTCTTACTGAGAACAGTAAATAGAGATGGGAAAAAGTAACCATTGTTTCTGAAAGTGCAGCACAAAGCAGTACCTCCTTGACTCCCAGACAGGCCGATACAGTACAGTGCGCTCTGGTGGAGCGCACTGGTAACCCGTGATTGGACGCGCGTTTGACACGCTAGCGTTACCCCTTATTCAGTAAGGGGTCGAAAACGCGCGTCCAACCCCCCCCCCCCCCCCCCCCCGTACCTAATAGCGCCCGCAACATGCAAATGCATGTTGCGGGCGCTATTAGGTATGCGCGCGGGATACAGTAAGTAAAATGTGCAGCCAAGCCGCACATTTTACTTTCAGAAATTAGCGCCTACCCAAAGGTCGGCGCTAAGTTCTACGGGCACCAGGAAAGTGCACAGAAAAGCAGTAAAAACTGCTTTTCTGTGCACCCTCCGACTTAATATCATGGCGATATTAAGTCGGAGGTCCCAAAAGTTACAAAAAGGTAAAAAAAAAAAAAAAAAAAAAAAAAAATTTGAAGTCTGCCTGCGGCTCATGGATTGAAAACCAGACGCTCAATTTTGCTGGCGTCCGGTTTCCGAACCCATGGCTGTCAGCGGGTTTGAGAACCGACGCCGGTAAAATTGAGCGTCGGCTGTCAAACCCACTGACAGCCGCCGCTCCTGTCCAAAAAGAGGTGCTAGGGTCGCGCTAGTGTCCCTAGCATCTTTTTTTTTACCTCTTTTTACTGCCGACCCTAATTTGAATACTGCATCGCGCGCAGAGGAGAGTGGCCTGTGCGTGTGCCGGGAGAGCGGGTGAATGCCCGCTCTCCCACGGACTTTACTGTATTGGCCCGATTGTTAGCATCTTCAGTGAAGTGGAGATGTAACCTGGAGATTTGAGTAGTGGTCTGAGAATCAGGGAAGCCAGGTCAAAATCCCACTTCATGTTTTGATCCCCTTGTGACCTTGGGCAAACCAATTCACTTTCCATTGCCTCAAGTTCCAACCTGATTGTAAGCCCTTCGTACCTGAAATGTAACTTGCCTTGAGCATAGGTTTGGAAAATCCAAATCCAACGCCTTGTGGAAGAGTCGTGGCAAACTTTAGAATTCGGTCCATGACTTACCTGTTCTTTTTCTCATACCAGTTAATTCTCCATTTCTTTTTGCCTCTTCCCCCAAATCTTCCCTTGATGCTGCTTCCATGCTTCTGTTATCCTGTGGTTGAAGCAATTACCTTTTATAACTCACTGTGTCCCTTGTCTCTTAATTGTCACTGAGATGGATCCCAGCTCTTTGGGTGCTTGACTTCCCCAGTATTGGGTCTATGGAGGGGTAGTTTGTATTGTGTCTAGTGTCCTCCCATCACTTAGAAAAGTTGGCTCCCATGGTGATTGGTAAAATATCACTTTACCTGACTCTGACTTCTCTCCATGCTTGATTTGGAGAATAGTTGAATTCTTTACAGGTTTTGATACCTTTGTTGGATCAACCTAGGAGCTATTCAGAGAGGATTTACATGAACTGGTGGCCTTGAAAGTTTGTGCAAGTTATCATCGCTGAATAATTCTGCTGCTGCTTTAGTGAAAGGTATCACAACCTGCAAATAATTTGTTATGTTATGATTGCCTCTTACTGATTCTTTAAATGTATATATTGGCTTGGAAAAAGGCATGTGAGACTACATTGATAAATTAGAACAATATTTTTTGTATAGGTTTTGCTGTTTTTCAATGCCATACTGCTGTCACTCATGGAACAATGCAGTGAGATAAAGACTACAATTCAATTTAATTTTCATTTGAGTTTTGGGAAATGCGAGTCACACATTTTATCTCTTTTTTCCTACCTTCTATCATAGTTGCTAAGTGAAAAACAGTCTTGAAGAAAATTACTATTTTTTCTTTCTGAAATGCTCAAATTCATTTGTATTATCTTTTGCAGTGTAAATGGAAGGACTGTGGCTCTTTATAAATCATTCAGACACTTCTTGAAACGTGAAATCTCATGGTAAATCCATTCTAAGGATGGATTTTTATCCTTTCAAAGTTTTAGATCCTTTAGGTGCCAGTGATGGATGAAATATCAATCTGACAATTCTTTAGATTTATTTAGACTCAAAATTAACTTGTAGCGGTTTGGTCTCCTGAATACTTTTATATTTTATTTTTCTTATTTCTGTTTTTAATCAAAGCTAATTCTCAATAAAATTATAGCTGTATAATATGGAGGCTGATTTTATAAGTATTTAGGTGCCTAACTTTCAGGCCGATACAGTAAGGAGCGGTAGGAAGAGCTGCGTTAGTGCCTGGCGTACCCGCGTTTGCCGCACGCACAGTCCTGCTCACCTACCGCTCGATACTGTATTTAAATAGCTTGCAAATGCAAGCCGCGTCCGTGAAGCGTTAGGCCCGCGCACCCCATTTTACTGTATAGGCGCTTTATTCAGCGCCTATACAGTATCCTGGGTGCGCTGGTACCTGTCATTTCAAATGTCATTTCAAATGACATTTGAAATGACAGGCACCAGGAAGTGGATCCCAACTTTAACCCAAGAAAACCTAAAAACCCCTCCTCCCGAAGCGACTCGACATGTTACCAACTTACTTTTTGTTGCTTTCAGCCCCTTCTACCTTCTCTGCCGTCCTCTGGAGGGGGCATTCGGCGGCGAAAGTGGCTTGCAGCGGTCCCCGCGCAGGTCCCGGTTCTCCTGGCTCAGCCCTCATCTGCTTAAGGAAGATTGTGAAGTCAGGTAAGAGCCCACTGTTCTGTGCCCTCTCCAGTCACGGCGCGAGCGGAGCGAAGCGAAGCATACTTTCATTGTCTTGAGCTTCTGTCAATTTGGGCGCTCAAGCCAATGAAAGCACATGGACGGGCATTCATGTGCTTTCATTGACTTAAGCGCCCAAATTGATGGGTGCTCAAGCCAATGAAATCACATGGACGGGCGTGCGTGACGCACGCCGTGACGTCACGCACGCGCGTTCATGTGCTTTCATTGGCTTGAGCGCCCAAATTGACGGGCGCTCAAGCCAATGAAAGTACGCTTCGCTCCACTCACGCCGTGACTGGAGAAGGCACAGGACAGTTGGCTCTTACCTGACTTCATAATCTTCCTTAAGCAGATGAGGGCTGAGCCAGGAGAACCGGGACCTGCGCGGGGGAGACCGCTGCAAGCCACTTTCGCCACCGGCTGCCCCCTCCGGAGGACGGCAGAGAAGGTTGAAGGGGCTGAAAGCAACAAAAAGTAAGTTGGTAACATGTCGAGTCGCTTTGGGAGGAGGGGATTTTAGGTTTCTTTTTGGGGGAAAGTTTGCCGTCTACCCTTACCCCTGCCTCTAATGCAGGGGTAGGCGGTAAATTAGCAGGTTAAACGCGCGGCTAAACTGCAGGTTAAAAAGGCGATAGTCGGGGCGCGCGTTACTGAATGAGGGGGAATAGCTAATCCGATCGTTTACATCTCATATACATGCCGCGGGCGGAAGGGGTTACTCGTTGATTTAAAGAGGCGGTAAGAATGAGTTAAAGGGGATAGTGAATCGCAGGTTGGGCTAACGCGGCCAAATTGTAAGTAAAAGGTGGATTAGAAACAGGGTAACCATGGCCGCACTTTACTGTATTGACCTGTTGGTATTTAGGCCCCTAAGTTGGCTCTTTTGAATATTTGTTAGGACTAAGTCTCTAAATATAGGCTCCTAGTTTCACTACACTCAGGGGTGGGGGAAAAGTTAGCTGCTTAATACTTATTTTCAGCATTGGACACCTAACCTCTAAGATGCTAAATCAATGAAAAGCAGGCCTAACTTAGGTCAATTTTCAGCTGAAAATAGGCCCCTAACTTAGGCTGTAGTAAAGTAAATGATGGCAGATGACGACCAAACTGGCTCATTCAGCCTATTCAGCAAGATGCTTAAGGTCGTAACTGTTGCTCTGTGCAGGTTATCTCCATTCAGAAAAGTTACCGTTTCCATCCTCTTTGGAGGGGGGGAGGGTATTCTGTATTTATCCCATACCAGTTTGATTTCTGTCACTGTTTGTCTTTAATGATTCCTTCTGGAGGATTTTCCAAGCATCCACCACACTTTCCATTACAAAATATTTCCTGACATTGCCTTTTAATACCTTTTTAGATATTTTAAAATCTACATCATATTTTCCCCTGCCTTCCCTCACCTCTAGGAAGTAATCATGTTGAGAGAATGATGGCAACGTACAATAAAATATTATTAAAATACTATCATTTATTAAAAACAAAGAGTTCCACATGGAACTACTGAAGCCTACAGTCTGGCATGTGAGTGCATCCATGCATATAGGGGATCATTTCCCCTCCTCCCACACCTCGTTTCCCACCCATCCAAAAAAGAAAAAATACCCAATTGTGATCCTCTGGAATTTCCTGTCTTGAAAATTTGATGAGGATAGGATATCAATCATATAAATTATTGGGGGGGATGGGCGATTTGGTGATCTCATAAGCCTACTTTATTTACTTTAAAAATTAAGCTGAAAAGCCCTCCTCCAGCATAGCTCACATTATAGTTGATGGTCTGAAATACCCGTACAGGTAATGCTGTAATATAAGGGGGACATGTCTGCCTCCTGCTGGGCCTGTTATACAGCCTTTTCCAGTGGAAATGAACTTGCAGTTCCGTGGTAATGGTAAGCTGCACACGAGTAAGAAAACAGTTTCAGTCAAACATAGCCTTCAACCCAGGGATTGAATCCATTTGCTGGGCTATTTTGTAAGATGATTTTATATATTTATTTTTAGCTTTTACTGTTTTAGTTACTTTGATATTTTTTTATATATTTGTAACTATTTTAGAGCTATTTATATTGAATTAACCTATTATATTGGATTTGTTTGACATTTGTCTAAAAATTTAAATGTGAAACTCCAGACCTCAAGGAGCTGCAAACAAGTCTGGTTTTCGGGATAGCAAGATTATGCAAATTTTCAGGTTCTTGGATTACATGCATAAAAATATATATCTCATGAATAATCATTGTGGAAACTGTGAAAGCCAGATTTGTTTGTGGCACTCAGGGACTGGAGTTCATCATCTCTGCCTCTGCTCTTTTATGGGCCCCAACAAGGAGTCAACTATTCCATGTTCTATTCCATGTTACCATTGCCATTAGCAATGGTAACATGGAATAGACTTAGTTTTTGGGTACTTGCCAGGTTCTTGTGGCCTGGATTGGCCACTGTTGCAAACAGGATGCTGGGCTTGATGGACCCTTGGTCTGATCCAGTATGGCATTTTCTTATGTTCTTAATTAGGAACTCCAAGGAAAATTCTGACAATTGTGTGGCAAAATACCTTAAAGCTGTGTGTTCATTTGAATGATATACAACTATATACTAAAATGATATGCATCTATACTTTTGCATTGCTGCCTAGTCGGCTTTTGCTGATAGCTAATTCATGTTTTAACATTAGATAAGAAGCAGGCTTTGATATTGATGAGACTGTTTTGGATATACTGAGCTTCCTGTTGAACAGTACAGGATCTAGAGATTGTACAGCAGACTACAGTGGACACCTTTCAGTTCTACACCATTCTTACAAAAGGACTGTCGCTGGATAGCACAACGCCCTATGGGAATGGCTGTTGGTACTTGCTCCGTCTGCTCCTCACCCTCATACCCCATGACACTGCCCTCATGTTGGGCACTATTGACTAGCATGTCTAGGAGTGTGTGTGGTGGTGGGGGAGTGGGACAGAAGAGATCCCTAGGTTGTCTGTGCAGTTCCCGCCTCCAGGTATCATTTAAACAGGTAAAATGCTCACAGCAATATTAGTAGCCTAGTTTTCTACAGAAAACTAGCCTTATAAAGTTGTCATGTTTCTCTCTCTGTTACCTCCCCTGTAAATGTGTTTTTCCTCTGAGTAGGTTCTGTTCAAAAGCTAGTTCTGTTCAATATCTTAGTGAATAATGTTGTGGAGGGGTGAGTTGAAAAGATTGTCAATTTGCAAATGTCACTAAGATCTGCAGCAGGGTGGACAACTCTGAAGAAGTAGATGTAATGAGATGTTAAGTAAGAGAGCATGAAGAGTGGTCAAGTGCTTGGTAGGTAAATTTCAATACAAAAAAGTGCAGGGTCATGCATTTGTGGTGCATAAATCCAAGGGAGCAGTATATGATGGGGTGATGGTAAAATACTGTTGGTCCACCAAACTGGAAAGACCTTGGAATGATCATATCTGTTGATCTCAAGATAGTGAGACAAGGTGGTGGCTAGAACCAGAGAAATGCTAGGGTGCATACAGAGAAGCACAACTAGTAGAAGAAAAGGAAGTGACCATACCTGGCTGTACCTCCGAAAGTAAACCAGTGCTACTTACTGATGGTCCTCGAGGACCACAAATGGATACCCCTAATGAATATGCATGTGACAGATTTGCATGAAGTGGAAAATGTATTGATTTATTGATTTTTATATACCAATGTTTCATGAGAACATATCACACTGGTTTACATTAGTTAACAAATATTCATTTAAAAATATTTGCATTTCCAAAATTAAAATGAAAAGAAGAAAATACAAAGTTTCACAATAAACTAATAAAAACAATAATGTAGCAGATTAATTACTAACAAATTTAAATAGTAAAAGTGCAGAACAGAAAGGGCAGAGATAATATAGATAAACTATATATAATAAATGGGGTATAAATCATTAAGTTAAACTACGGGCCGATACAGTGAAATTGCGGGAGAGCGGGCGAGCGCACAGGCCACTCTCCTGTGCGCGCGATACAGTATTTTAATTTATTAAAATTAGGGCCGGCGGTAAAAAGAGGCGCGAGAGACACTAGCGCGTCCCTAGCGCCTACTTTTTGACAGGCGCGGCGGCTGTCAGCGGGTTTGACAGCCGACGCTCAATTTTGCCGGCGTCTGTTCTCGAGCCCGCTGACAGCCACAGGTTTGGAAACTGGACGCTGAGCGTCCAGTTTTCGACCTGCGAGCTGCTGGCCCATTTAAAAAAAAAAATTTTCACTTTTTTTAACTTTCGGGACCTCCAACTTAATATCGCCATGGTATTAAGTCGGAGGGTGCACAGAAAAGCAGTTTTTACTGCTTTTCTGTCAGAAATTAACGCTTACCTTTGGGTAGGCACTAATTTCTGAAAGTAAAATGTGCGACTTGGCTGCACATTTTACTTACTGTATCGCGCTGGAATACCTAATAGGGCCATCAACATGCATTTGCATGTTGCCGGTGCTATTAGATTCGGGGGTGGGGGGGGGGGGGGGGGGTTGGACGCGCGTTTTGGACGCGCTATTACCCCTTACTGAATAAGGGGTAAAGCTAGCTCATCGAAAATGCGCGTCCAAATGTACTGTATCGGCCTGCTAGTGGTTAGGGCAGCAGACTGTGAACCAGGGAAGCCAGGTTTCAAATCCTGCTTCTCCCACTGATAGTCCTTGTAACTTAGGTAAGCCACTTCACCCTTGATTGCCTCAGTAGTGTAAGTCTTCTTGGGGAGGCGAAATAATTAGAGTACTTGAACTTTATCTTGCCTTAAGGTAGGTTTTGAAAAGGTGAGATACTAAATCGAAAATCCAAATCCTTGCATCCTACCTCAATGGTTTACAACTCTATCTCAGAAATATTCATGCTAGGCCTGATTTTGAAAAGCATTTGCTTGCTTAAAACTGGGTTTTACAAGTGTAAATGCATTTTACCCATGTAAGTGGGCTTTTGAAAATTGCTACAATATATACCATTAAATTGTCAATAGGTTTTATTTGCACTAAGTGCACTTAATATGAGTAAATGGCTTTTGAAAATATGATAATGTTACATTTATATGCATAACTCCTTTGAAACTTCATCTGTATAAATATCCTGAAACCCTGATACATTTACAGCCCTTGAGAACTAGAAGTGAATACTAATAACATAAACAAGGTCAAGGCAGTCCAAAAAATGTCTACCAAAATGCTGCCCAGTCTATACCAAATGCACTATTATTTGAGACTTAAAGACCGAAATATGAATACGCAAGAGTAGAGATGGGGATATGGTAGACACATTCCAGTAGCTTAAAAGGTTGTGTGGGTGCCCAAAAATTGGTGCCTGGTGCCTGCCACTGGCCTGGGACCCACAGAAGAAGCCACTGTTACCACAGTGGGTTTGGATCTCATGGAGCTGCTGTCTCTTCAGCACGCTTGGACTATACTGGAGGAGCTATCACTAACTGTGATTGCTCCTTGCCCTCACAGAAGCGAGGTTTCATTAAGGACGGGGAGACAAAAAGATGTAAGCCCTCCCTGCCCGAAAAAAATAAAATAAAATTCCCAAATTATATTAGGCAAAAGAAAACCAAAATCTGGAAATGCAAAGCAAAAAAGAAAATGGTGAATCTCAATAGAACCAAACATAAAAGCCAAAAGAAAAAAAAATCAAGAAAAGCTAAACAGTAAAAACACTTCAAACAAAACAAAGAAGAGCAAAAAAACAAGTTGTTGGTAGAGCTCACAAGTGGGTGACATCTGATAGAGCTGAGCCTGTAACTTTTATTTCATAGTTTCTAGAAGTTTGTCATTCACTGGACATGTGCAGCATGCCATTATGCCACATGTACATGCAAGTGCCTCTTCAGACTCTCTTTCTTTGCAGAGCCCACCAATCGCAGATGTTCACTCTTTTTTCAGAATTTCCAGTTCTAGTTTTGGGCAGGACACCACAGTCTTTTTCTATTCCTTTTAGTGTCCTTAGGTAGGCTTTTCAGTAATTTTTTTAAGTTTCCCATCATTGTTGTACCCAAACTGTGCACCAGTAGGTATCGTTGCATCGAGGAGCATTTTATTTTTGCATGACAGCTGTGTCCTGGGCCCAGGGACATTGCATAATTGTAATCTGATTGTTATTACTCATGTTCATGCAAGGACCGTGAGTTTACTTTCCCAGTGCAGTGGGTTCAGCAGAGGAGAGGAGACACAAAGGCAGGTATTTGTATAATTATATAAGCTTGTTGTTAGTTTATATTACAAATAATTATGCAGCTATTATCCAGAAAGAGAAAAGGGGGAAGGTGTGATGAGATAGGCACAGGCTGTGTGTGCATATGCAAATGTTTCTTTTTAACAGTCTGAGATGGTTCTGTGATGTAATCTAAAAGGGATGAGATATAAGAGAGAATATCTTAACTTGAAGGAAACATGCTTTGGCCTTCTTATTTAGTGATTGTTCATGTTAGTTTTAACCTTTGTTAGACAAAGGCTATAATTAGTCCCTTTTCTCTTTATTTCCAGTATTAGCCTTTTAGTATCTAGGTAGTTTCTTTAGAAACTATTGTTTAAGATGTTTGAACTTTGAAGATTGATTACTATGTTACTCCCTGCCTTATTCACATTGTTAAATGTAAACCGGGTTATGATGTGATTCTTGTCATGAAAGCCGGTATAATAAATAAATAAATAAATATATTACGGATGTGAATCGGGTGCCCGATCGTTCCCGCTTTCGGGTTCGTCTGGCCGCGGGAAAATCTTTTTTTTTTTTAAGTGAAAAATCGTTTTTCAGGTTAGTGCTAGTGCGCGCTAACAGGAGTTAGCGCGCACTAGCAAAGATAGCAAAAAGTAACCAGAAATAACAAAAGTAAATGTTTTTTTGTTAGTGCGCGCTAACCCGAAAAACAATTTATACGAAAATTTGGGGGGAAAAGTGATCGTTTCCTTTTTTTACCCAGTATATTAACGAATTTAGAAATATCGTACGATATTTTAATTAGTTAGAAAAACGATTCACATCCCTAATATATATATCCTTGTAAATATTTTCTCTGTTTTGTTTCTCTCTCTTTCTCTTTCAGCCATTCTCATAAATGGCCCTAATCATAAGTACGCTTATCAGAATATTACCTTTGAAATATTGCATTTATTATAACCATTGCTTTTACCAGAATACGTACATATATACATATATTTATTTAGTACTGTATGTGTTTCTGTCTTATTTCCACTGAGTAACAGGCAGCATCAAAAAGAGAACAATTGTTAACACAAATTAATGTAGCTTTATAATTTCTGTCACTCCCTTAGAGATCCCCTGTATTTATTCCATGCTTTCTTAAATTGATATACTGTTTTTGTCTCAACCACTTTCACTGGGAGTCTGTTCCATGCAAAGTGGTCCTGAGGAGAGGAGAGCTCATCATTGATGCAGTCCTGGGAACTGTATCTGTCTCCAGGGATCCAGGGGCCGGTCATCTATACATCTCTTATTTACCAGGAATATATGGCCACCCCTTCTGCTTAGCAGTCAATGTTGGCATTGGCAGTCTTTGAGGAGGAGTTGGACAGAGAGATCTAGCAGGCCTTGGACAAAGCAATGAGCAGCATTGGCACCCTGGCAACGAGAGAAATGATTCAATACAAGCCAATGTCCAACAGCTGCTAGAATCCTTGCAACTGCCTGGCAGTCTTGTGCCGGCATCTATAGTGATATTGGTTCCTGGAGGTGAATCAGCATGGATGATAGCTGCACCAATGGTGATCTCCAGTCCATTGGGTGAGGAAGCTTCCCTTAAATGCAGGAATTTCTAGAGATTCAGACTCCAATGGACAAGTGCTCCCCTTTCTGAGATCTTGTCAGCAGGATGGGTACTGTCTGGATCTTTGCCACTGGCATATTAGTCGGGTTGTGACTCAAAGTAGTCTTGGAGCGGCTACAGATCTGGTGATTTCTCTGACCCCTCTCTTGCACCAGGGAGAAGGAAATCCCTTCAAGGATCTCTCCTTTGTCAGACTTGTCCAGAGAATGGCAGAGGTCATTCCATATCTTTTGTTGAAGGAAGATGGGACCAGAAACAAGATGCTTGACTTCCTTCAGTTAGTGGAGATTGTAGCAGTCCCAGAGTACGATGTTCTTCAGGAAAAATAGATGAGGGTGTGGGGAAAAAACCCTCTCTATGGCTCCCATAAACAAAAAGGTAGATGTGATTTATCTTGTCTAGAAGGCTCTTGCATTCAGAAATTGGCAGGTACTGCACCAAGCTGAGGTAGATGAATCTACTCTCAAGTGAACCAAAAGGACTAGAACCCATTCCTCAATGTCCCTGAGAAAGGATTTCAAAACTTTGGATACTCTTGGGAGAAAGGTGTTTCAGGGAGCTATGCTGAATGCCCACATAGCCTCTTACCAACTCTGTATGGACCAATACATGTGGGACATGCTGGAGGTGGCCAAACAATGAAATGACCTTCAGTCACTGGTGGAGAAGGGAATGGAGTATGGAAAACAAATTATCCGATCAACTTTGATGTTTTCAAGATGGTTTCGCAGAAGACTGAAGACTGACCACAGGAAGATGACAAGGAACTCAGGCGCACAGACCAGCACTGACGAGATGAGGACCAGGAACACAGGAACAAAGATCAGGGATGCAGGAACATACAGAGGTAATTAGCACTACCTAGAGGGAGTCAACCTATTGCCAAGGCATGGATTGCTGGGCAATAAGTACAAATTGCAGGAATTGGCAGTGGCTGTCAGATGGAAAATGCAGTTCACAGTGCCACTTGTAGACTGGAGACGCACTTGGCATAGGTTGTAATTCTTTCAGTCAAGAAGAAGGATGAAGGTTTTGCAAGATTAAACTTCAGTAAGGTAAAGGCATTTCAATTGCCGGTAATGAAGTCATGGTGTTCCACCTGGATTACTGGAAATATTCAGCTGGACTGAGGGTGAGAGGCAGTTCAGTGGTCAGTCAGAGTCCATTCTGGAGGTAAGGTAGTCTGGAATAGCTGAGAAGTTCAGCAGCTGGTAAGATCAGGTGAACATTTCTTTCAGGAACAGGAATCACTGTGAGTCAGGATAAAGAAAAAGTCTTTATCAGGCATAGTAGGCAAGCACATGTCTATTGTGGGGCTCCATTAGAACCCAGTAGACTTGAAGAATGAAGAATTCTGCTAATGAAGGATTTTCATGGCCGATTCACCTTGAAAATGTATTTAGTGGTTTCAGATATGTATCATCCTTTGCAGGTTCAAAAACAGAGTTCACGACCTCTTACTTTACAACAGGCCTCATCTGTAACTTCAGTAGTGGTGTGAATCTAATGGTCAAATCTTTGTTGCTGTGCAGCTGGATACAAGAATGTAGGTTGTTGTATTATTGCAGGAACAATTGAACAGCTTGATATTTTGGGCATCTGGATTCAATGTAGTTGTCTGCTCATATTGCTGAGGTGCAAAGTTTAGTGGGTGAGTGTTAGATCTTGGCTTTTCTTCATGGCTTCTTTGGCAGCAGGTGTGGAAAGTAATACTTGACATTAACTTGTGTTCCTGGCATTACAGTATAGATCTGATAAAAGGGTACTCCATAATGTGAAATTAAGTCTGTATCATGGGGTTCTGGGCTGAAATCAGGATATACCCCTACAGGAGCGGTATAGGACTGCAGGACTGGACACGAAGACAAGGCTTTGCTGGGCAGGTAGGAAAATCTTCAATAGGCTGCAAGGCCAAGGTATAAGGTAAGAACAGGCCCAGAGGCCACAAGGCAAGACAAGAGTGGTCAGGTCAAAGAACCCAGGGTGACTCCATGAAGAGGCATTGAGGTAATGGTAAGGCTGGAGAAAACAGAGCTGAGGCTTGAGCATATTGTAACCAGTGAGGAGATGCTTGGCGATTCTATAGGCAAGGCTCATTTAGGACTCTTTCTGGTGGGGAGGCAACATTGCAGTCAGCTGTGGTGAAGCTGCACAGCAGGCAAAACTATGACAGTTTGTTGAGTAAAACAAATCACATTTAATCAGGTTCATGTTTCGAGCTTTGGTGTCATATTATCATGGGTTTCCAAAATTACTTCAAATAGATTCAGATTTAATGTCTTAATATTATTTAGCAAAGCAGAACAATCTTGTTTCTTTATCTTTTAAGAAGGGTAAGCCAATATTGTTTAACCTCCAGTTGGTCAATAAAGCTTTTTTTTTTTATTATTGCACTGAGTTTCTTTAATATGGGTTTCTGTCCATTCTCACATAATATTATCAGTGCTGAACCTTTAAATATGTTCATACAGTCTATAGACTGGCCAGACATTATAAGGAAAATTGAAAGTTATCTTGGATCAAAATATATGATAAAAATATTGGAATAAAAAGTATCCAGTTTTCTAATTGTTTATAGTAGTTTATCAAGATTATGATTAAATAAACTGCAATGTTTGGTTACTTTCCAAGATTTTATAATATAAGAAAAATATTTCATTTAAATTGAATTTGCATTACTTTTGGCGAAACATATTTCTTAGTGTCAGATGACAGATGAATTCAGAACCATTGAGTTATGCATCTCTACCAGCAGGTGGAGCAGAGCAAAGCTGACATCACAGTATATATACTCCTGCAGAGATATCAGCCTGCCAGTATTCGTCATCTCCAGCAGATGGTGGATGTGCAACTCCCTACAGGGATTGCTTCAAGTTTTAGAATGAGAAAGAAAGAAGGAAATGTAATTCTTCCCGCTCTCCTGTGGTGATACCAAATTATCCCTCCCCCAGTTGAGAATTTCTGAAGTGATTTCCATGGTCCCTCAGATGAGTGCTTTGGTCTGGTAGCTGTTTTTTTTTTTTTTCAGCCAGCGTGGACTGAGCTGTTGAAACTGCTGAAAGGCAGTTGGTGCAAGAAGCTGAGCATGATGGTGATGGTATATGCCCTCTCCCTCTGCAGCTGGAGACCGACTGTGTACTTAGCTGGGACGGGCTGAGCTTAGGTAAAGCTTTAAAAAAAAACAAACAAAAAAAAAAACCAGCTGCGAAAGAGGGTTATTGTAGGGCTTCTTTCAGTCTCCATGCTTGGCGCACCAATCCGATGTTTGTTCCTGCCCCTGAGGGAGGTTAAGGGACGTGGGCAGCCTGGCGGGTTGAGCAGCCTTTTCGGGCTAGGCCCCAGTCTTAGGCTTTTCTCTGTGTGCAGTGTAGTAGGCGTGTTAAGCTGCCCTCTTCAGGACTGTCGGTTCATGCAAGTGCGTCCAAATTGTGCATCCAGTTTTTGGAAATAAGTAAATAAATATATTAGTTTTAAGCCAATATAGAGCTCTTCCTGTTTAGCCATGACCCCTATGTTGAATCCTAGAAAAGCAGGATACTGAAGTGCTGTTCTTTACCAGGCACCTGAGTAGTCATTGTGCCCTGATATCCGTAAAACATGAGTACAGTACCCATTGCTGGAGTGTGGACTCAGAAGGAGATTTCTAAAAAGGAAAGTTACAAACATGTATTTAAAGGAAATGTACAAATGTATAAGGAACACAATATTAGAACAGCAAAACCACCAAATGCAAACTAGAAATGAGAGAGACAGAAATAGAACTTGGTATTCTGAAAATCTTGGTACTACTATTGCTTTAGAAAAAAAAACCCAAGAGTAAATGAAGTAATTGTATTCATGCCATCTAAAACTTTCTTGTTGATTCTTTTCAGTAAAAATAAAATTAAATCCAGATGGTTTCTAATGAGGTTTGTATGTATTTGGGGGCAGGTTCATGTTAAAGACTTAGGGGCGGATTTTAAGAGCCCTGCTCGCGTAAATGTGCCCAGATTTATGCGAGCAGGGCCTTGCGCGCCAGCGCGCCTATTTTCTATAGGCCTGCCGGCGTGCGCAGAGCCCTGGGACTCGCGTAAGTCCCGGGGTTTTTCGAGGGGGCGTGTCGGGGGCGGGGCCGATCGGCGCGGCGTTTTGGGGCGGGCCCGGGGGCGTGGTTTCGGCCCAGGGCGGTCCGGGGGCGTGGCCGCGCCCTCTGGAACCGCCCCCAGGTTGCGTCTCGGCGCGCTAGCGGCCCGCTGGCGCGCGGGGATTTACGTCTCCCTCCGGGAGGCATAAATCCCCCGACAAAGGTAGGGGGTGGTTTAGATAGGGCCGGGGGGGTGGGTTAGATAGAGGAAGGGAGGGGAAGGTGAGGGGAGGGCGAAAGCAAGTTCCCTCCGAGGCCGCTCTGATTTTGGAGCGGCCTTGGAGGGAATGGAGGCAGGCTGCGCGGCTTGGCGCGCGCCGGCTGCACAAAATCGGCAGCCTTGCGTGCGCCGATCCTGGATTTTAGCAGATACGTGCGGCTACGCGCGTATCTGCTAAAATCCAGCGTACTTTTGTTTGCGCCTGGTGCGCCAACAAAAGTACGCGAAGGCTCACTTTTTTAAAATCTACCCCTAAGGCTTCTGTTTTTTTTTTATTTAATATCTAGCTTGAAATGAGAAAACAATACATGTCAAAAGTCATTTAGATAATAAATAGTGACCCCCATTCCCAGGCCCCATAAACCTGACTCCAACCTGACAGGTTAACTGTAAGCCTAATTTCTATTCTCTTGTCTTTGAGGCAGTTGGACATAGAATTTAAAGATATCTTTTTTTTTTTTTTTTTTTCAGCAAAGGACTAGCAACTGGGACCTCTATACCAAACGTCTTTGAAAATTTTCGAAAGTTAATTTATTAGCTTATCCAAATATAATTGGTTAGTTCCAAAGCTGAAGCTTTGATCTAGAACAGGGGTTCTCAACCCAGTCAAGTTTCCAGGATATCCATAATAAATACGCCTGAGATAGATGTGCATGTACTGCCTTCATTATCTGCAAATTCATCTCATGAATATTCATTGTGAATATCCTGGAAACATGACTTTCTAGGTGTGTCACGTGGACTGGATTGAGAACCCCTGATCAAGAGACAAGCTGAGGGGGTATTACCTCTCAAGGAAATGCTTCTCTAGTTGTAAAGGATACATTTAAAATGGGTGCAGATCTTGTTGGGATGGTTAATTCTTAATTGATTTGGAAAACCATGCTATTCCAAGGCCTCTCTTTGGGGTGGTGTAGTGTTTGCTTGCACTGTTACAGTTGTTGAGCTTCCGTGAACTCCAGAACTTGTTTTTCTAAGGCACATACCCTGATCCATTCTTCTTTTTCCCTCAGCATGTTCCGTCAGGGAATGCATGACCTAAAAGTCTGGCCAAACATGGAAGCTGACGGAATGGAGCCAACCAAAACTCCTGGCAGGACCAGCAGTATTTTCTCTGAAGATCAGATGAGCCGATTGGCAAAGGTAGAGAACCAGTTCTAGCTATAATTCTTGACAATATGAAATTACTGGTTTCCTGGCTGTATGACTTTCTCTTTTGCTTTTATTCATAGGTCTATTTTTCTTTTCTGTTTTATTGTGTTTTATTAATATTTCTGTGTTTTTGTAGTGTAAGCTAGGCACCTTTCATTGTGCCATCCTCTGTATTTTCAGTTTTCTTTCTCTGGAGTGTGCTTAGTTCATTCTTAAAATCAGTGGTCCCCAAACTATGACTCATAAGCTGGATGGGGCCCTTGGCTGAATTTCATCTGCCCCCAGCAGCAATGGCAGAAGGAATTTGATTCAGCCTGCAGCAGTGACTTGGTGATCTTGGTCTGGCCTGTGGTGGAGAGATCACATTCTTCCGCTACCAGTTCAGGTGCTTGAAGTCAGAAGTCAAAGTGGCAGGACGCCAGAGCAGCGTGAGTGAGGCATGCTGGTGCAAGGCAGTCGTTAACTGGCTGCATTATGCTTTGCTGGTGTTAATGTTGCTTGCGAAAGTGGAGCCACTGGGGCCAAAGACAGGGAGAGAGGCTGCAACATAGCCATAAGGAGTTTTTAGCTGCTATGGAGGCCAGAGCAGGCCCCAAGTAGGAAGGCACTGACAGTACCGAGCAGTGAGTTTTGTGTAGCTGCCAGGGACAGCCAGGTAAGGATGATGGTTCCTGGAGCTCCCAACCTTGCAGCCATTATTCTGGTGCTGGGGTATGGCAGCGTTGCCACTTTTGGGAAAAATCTAGAAAGATCATTACTACACTCTTATCTGAAAAACTTCTGAGAGTCCTACCACTGCCTCCCACTTCCCCAGCACTTGAAATCATTGAAAGGGTCGGACGAGATTCCTCCCTCAAACCATTCTTAGCAAAAACTCTCAGGGGAACCCCTTCTTTCCCCTTGGCTCAGCAAACTCTAAAGAGGACTTCTATCTCCCCTCCATGTTCCCTACAACTCTCTCAGTAATTTTAAATTCCTATGTGGTCCACTTTTGATTGTCTTAAACAGTTTAAGTAATACAGACAGATAAAGAAGTTTGGTAAAGATTTATTTTCTTTATTAGTGCGAAGCACAGCAGCATTAGAATAAATCAGATCCTCCTCTCTCAATCCCAATTCCTTTCCTAATTGTCACTGGGATAATTGATATCTTCCATTATTTTTGTGTTGCCAAATTTATTTGCTTTTCTAATTTCAGCTGTCATTTCACAGTCTTGGCCAGGTGAACACTGCTATACTTTTACTTGTGTAAGGATTCCACAGTGCATTTTGTTTTCTGTTTTACTTTCGTCTAGCTCCTGTTAGCAGTGGTTATTTGTAATATTTATTGAGAATTTCTGTTCAAGTCTTATTTTTTGTCATAAATTTATTGTAGCTTTTAAATGGTTTTCATTTTATGTTATAACTATTTTACTGCTTTGTGTTTTATTATACTCCGCTTTGGGCAAGATTTTTACATGGGAAGACAGGTTATAAATCTGATAAGTAGAAAAATCTCCTCCTTCCTTATATCCTTAGAACAGGTTTCTCGGTGTTTAGTAAATTACATGATTTTTTCGGTGGCAGGTGCTGAGCTCCAGGATCATTTTGTTCCTTCCTGGTGAGACCTTTATGGCGACCTTAGTCAGCCCATTTTGTCTTTTGATATCACTTTACATGTTTTTTTTAGCATTCGTACAGGTTAATAAAAATCAATGGGATATGCACCTCTACCAGCAGATGGAGACAGAGCAAAGTTGATGTCATGATATATATATATATATATATATATTTTTTTTTTTTTCCGCTTCTCTGCTGCTGTGAAGGGGAAGGCCTGCGCGATTGGCGCCGAGCCCCGCCGGGGGAAGGTCTCTGTGAAATCTCTCCCCTCCCAGCCGGCCTCGACGCCGATAACGCGGCAGACATTAAAAAAAAAGTGAAAACTGAAAGCTTCCTAAAAGAAAAGCTAAAAGCGGAAAATAAGCGAATCGCGCCGAAAACGCTAAGCCCCGCCTACTACAACAGCGCCTCCAATCAGGTACCAGCCCTGTGGGGCTTTAAATTTAAACTCACTTGCGGCGCCATCTCTTTTCCGCTTCTCTGCTGCTGTGAAGGGGAAGGCCTGCGCGATCGGCGCCGAGCCCCGCCGGGGGAAGGTCTCTGTGAAATCTCTCCCCTCCCAGCCGGCCTCGACGCCGATAACGCGGCAGACATTAAAAAAAAAGTGAAAACTGAAAGCTTCCTAAAAGAAAAGCTAAAAGCGGAAAATAAGCGAATCGCGCCGAAAACGCTAAGCCCCGCCTACTACAACAGCGCCTCCAATCAGGTACCAGCCCTGTGGGGCTTTAAATTGCTTCCTAAAGAAAAGCTAAAAGCGGAAAATAAGCGAATCGCGCCGAAAACGCTAAGCCCCGCCTACTACAACAGCGCCTCCAATCAGGTACCAGCCCTGTGGGGCTTTAAATTTAGACACACCTTCGACGCCGCGCACCGAGCGTCGCGCGCCGAAGGAGCGCGACAAAGGGGCCTGCCCCTTTGTCTCGCCCCTTCGGCGCAGCCCCGAGTCTACATCTTGATCTTTGGCCTGAGTCTATAAATTCCTTACCATCTTTCACTGCCCACCTACCAGTTCATACAACATAGCATCAGCACCAATAATTCAAAACACAAACATCACCAAAGAACGGCTTTAATATTCAAACCCCAGTTACCAAGCCAACTTTACAACGAAAGCTCGTGGCATTTCCAGAATTGCCAGCAAACCTCTCTGAGGAATTTTAAAACATCTTATTATACATCCTCCCAACGCCACCAGGTCTGCTGCCGCTTAACATTCGCCCATCATTCTCCGGACTGCACTCGCCCATCACTCTCTGGACTGCACTCGCCCAACACACGCCCATCATACATCCAGCACGCTTCTAACATTATTCGCCCAGCACTCTTCAAACCGCATTCGTCCAGCTCTCTCCAGTCAACATTCTCCTAACACTCCTTTCTGACCGTAACAATTCCTACAGTCTGCCACTCAACCAATTACATCCCAACATGCACCCCCTCACAATTCCCATCATCCACAATCCCAAATGGAGAATACCAAAGCCCCCTACCCCCCCTCATCACAATCGTCAACAGAGGCTCAGGCCCATCTTGCTGACACCTGTCACTCAATTCCTTGGACTAACTCTTTTCTCACTCACTTTGATTAATGCACAATCAATCGCCAAGAAAAGTCATATATTCAACGACTACCTATCCGATACAAAACCTGACATCTGTGCTATCACAGAAACCTGGTTAAAACCCTCCGACACTGCACTAATAAATCAGCTACCCATACAGGAATACGATGTTCTCTCTATTCCCAGACCTAAAAAAAGAGGAGGTGGACTTCTCCTCGCAGCCAAAAAAACACTGGGTCTGACATTACAGACTTCCAACAACATATCAAAGATTGAATTTGCCCTATTCAACTCAAAACATCTGACTGTCGGCCTAATTTATGCTCCCCCCGGAATACTGGAAGCAGACCCATCATCCATCATAGAACTTACAGCAAAACACCTAAATTCCAGAAAACCTACCATCCTCATGGGAGATTTTAATCTGCACGTTGATATCCAACCTCATTCTACCAACTGTAAAACTCTTCTCTCCTCTCTCAACAATATGGGTTTCAGACAAATAGTGACTGAACCTACCCACAAAGCAGGCCATACGCTGGACCTTATATTCATAAATGAAGGTATCACAACCCACACCACTCCAACTTGCACTCCAATACCTTGGTCAGACCATAGAATTATATCATCGGTATTAAAAATAAAAGATCTTCCACCACAATCCACACAACCAATAACTATATCGTTTAGGAAACAATGCTCAGGAGACCAACTCAGTGAACACCTGGCCAAGGAACTTGAACACCTAGACCTTTCCGACATAAATTCAGCAACTTCATCATGGACCAACATCACTAAAAAGGTTGCAGATCAAATTTGCCCCATGACAACTAAATCCATCAATCCAAACAAAGACAACAGGAGACACTGGTTCACACCGGAGCTAAAAAATCATAAACACGAGTTGAGATGCAAGGAACAAAACTGGCGAAAAAACCCATCTTCAACCACCCTCCTCATCTACAAATCATGCCTTAACTCATACAGAAACAACATCAACACAACAAAGAGAATATTCTTCTCCAAAAAAATCCACCACCTCATTTTTGATTCAAGAGCTCTTTTCTCCTTTGTATCAACCCTCACAAAACCCCCGGCACCTACCATTCCAGACGATCAAGCACTCAATAAAGCGAACGAACTGGCAGACTTCTTCGACAACAAAATCACCTCACTCCTAGCCCCTCTCAAGGGACCATCTACACATCCAATACATGTAATCAACCTCAGCCCCCAATCATCGCTACCAACCGCCCAACAAACACCACACTCAACTCCTCAACAACCACCACTCCCAACAGATCAACAACCATCACACCCAAATGTCAAACAACCCAACACTTCACTACCAGTGCTCAACACTTTTGAACTCACATCCTCTTTAGAAATAGAGAATATTCTCAAAAAGATAAAACCATCCTCCCATCCATCAGACCATATTCCATCCAACAAATTGAGTCTGATCACCAACACCATAGCCAAACCTTTAGCAGACATCATTAACTGCTCCTTCACCCAAGGACATGTCCCGAACCAACTCAAGTTAGCCATGCTCAAGCCGATCCTCAAAAAACCTAACTTACCTACCACAGACCCAGCTAACTTTAGACCCATAGCAAACCTCCCTTTCATTTCCAAAGTCATGGAGAAAGTTGTAAACAAACAACTTACTGAATACCTTAACGAAAACAACATCCTCGCCTCAAACCAATTTGGCTTTCGTAAAACTATGAACACCGAATCATTATTAACATCATTATCCGACACTATCATTTTCAACCTAGAAAAGGGCCAACCTTGCCTCCTCGCTCTCTTGGATCTCTCATCAGCGTTTGATACCGTAAACCACTCATGCCTCCTGCAACGCCTAATAGACATCGGCATTACAGGAGTAGCTTTTAACTGGTTCAAATCGTTTTTGGAGAACAGATCATACAAGGTCAAGATAAATAACAAAGAGTCTCATACCATCGAATCCAAGAGGGGGGTACCACAAGGATCATCCCTCTCCCCGACTCTTTTCAACATTTATCTGCTCCCACTCTGTCAACTTCTCACCAACCTTAAGCTAAGACATTACCTATACGCGGATGATATTCAAATCCTCATCCCTATAGAAGATTCCCTACACAAAGGTTTATTATACTGGAATAAATGTCTATCAGCTATCAACAATCTACTCGCCAGCATCAACCTGGTTCTAAACAAAAACAAAACTGAAATCCTCATTATAGCACCGGAAAACTATACCCCCTCCTCACATTATAACACTAATCAACATCCGGACACTGCAGGGCTCTCCACCACGCAACAAGTTAGAGACCTGGGAGTCATCATAGACAGCAGACTCAATTTCAACAAATTCGTCAACAACACAACAAAAGAATGTTTCTTTAAACTTCAAACATTAAAGAAACTTAAACCACTCCTCCTATACAGAGACTTCCGCATGGTTCTACAAGCCATCATTCTCACTAAGCTGGATTACTGTAATTCTCTCCTCCTAGGCCTACCAGCATGCACCATCAAACCACTTCAGATGGTCCTGAACGCCTCTGCAAGAATTCTATCAAATGCCAAAAAAAGAGATCATATCACCCCAATCCTCCACCATCTCCACTGGCTTCCGATTAAATTCAGGATCCAGTTCAAGTCTTTAATGATGATACATAAGGCCTTACACAACATCGCACCTCTCAACCTAACATTTCAAATTCAACTACACACATCCGTGAAACCAACCAGAAGCGCCTATCAGAACAGACTAATCACTCAACCGGCGAAATCCGTTCTGAGGAAACGTGCATTATCCACAGCAGGCCCTTCACTTTGGAACTCGCTACCTCCAGACCTTCGTCTTGAACCATGCCACCCTACATTTAAAAAGAAACTTAAGACTTGGCTGTTCAAACAAGCTTTCCCCTAGAGCTAAGAACACGTTGAAAAAAAAATGTAACCTACTTCGATTAATCTGTACAATGTTAAAACTTGTTTACTTAATTTTCAATGTTCAATTGTAAAAACTCCTGTTTTATTCTTATTCTGTTCTATGTAAACCGCTAAATGTAGCGACAGTTATTGTTCCTTGTGAACCGGGGTGATATGTATATTATACAGGAACCTCCGGTATATAAATCATTTAAATAAATAAATAAATATAAAAAACCCAGCACTGACATCAGCCCGCCAGTATTCTGTCTCCAGCAGATGGTGAACGTGCATCTCCCTACTAGGGATTGCTTAGAAAAAAAAGAGAAAAGAAGAAGGAAATTATTTGCCCTGCTCCTGTGGTGATACCTTATAGTCCCTCCCTCAGTCAAGTTTTCCTGAGGTGATATCTGCGGATAGCTCCCTCAGTAGAATGCCTTTGACTGGTAGCTGGCTTTCTGGCGTGGACTTTGCTGTAGAGAGAGAGAGACAGCAGAGGCTAGCAGGTGCAGGAAACTGGGCTCGGCAGTGAAGGCCTTTGCCCTCTCCCTCTGTACCTGGAAACTGACTTCATACTTGGCCAGGACGGGCTCAGCTCAGGTAAAGAGTAAATAAATAAAAGGGGGAGATAATTTTAGGGATTCCATTCCCCTTCTGGTTTCCGAGCCTCGGTGCACCAATCTGATGTCCGTTCCCAGCTCCAGGGGAGCTTGGGGATTCATGGCAGCTTGGTGGGTTGATCTGCCTTTTGACTAAGTCCCGCTCTCGGGCTTTGCTCAGACACTGTATGGTAGGCTGCGGTGGCATTCGCATGCATTTCTATGCGCAGGTCTGTCGTGAAACCGTGTCTGATGGTTCGTGATTGTGCACTCAGGGGGACACATATCTTGGACCATGTACTGAGTGCCTAAATTTTGGGCATCTGTAGTGTGCAATTATTGGTCAGAGCTTGTTCTTGGGCGCCCTGTCTAGGCTCACTTGTGTGGGTGCGCATTTGGGCGCACAATTGTCAGACCCCTTTGGGAGCATGCTGCTAGTGAGCATGGCGCCGGTAGCAAAGAAGTCTAAGCACCTTACCCTTTGTCCTGCTTGCCATTTTCAAGCATCTCAGCCTAGCATCCCTTTTAACTTGGAGTCTCAGAGAGAGTTGTCTCCGGCTGATTTTTCTGAGTCCGGCCCTTCCCAGCATGATGCGGGAATGGGACCTGTCAGAAGTTTCGCCTGATTTTGGAGCCCCCCCTAACTGGTTCGTCAGCAGGGGAAGGCAACTCAGTGGGCGCAGGACCAATGCCCCCTGGCTTTGGTATGGATCCTTCTGCCCTTCTTGGGTGGGGTATTTTCAAGGGCTGCAGTCTTTTTTTTTTTTTTTTCAGACATAGTCGGCGGAGCCGGCCAAACCTAATAGTTCAGGATCACAGACTGTGGATCCTGCATGCCTGGTGCTGCAGGTAAGTGTCTGAGTGCATCTATACCTGCCGCAGGTCACGCTGATAGGGACCCAGATGCCACGGATGATGAAGGTGATCCTTACTCTCAGAAGGATGGGGAAATTCCTCCAGGGTTGGAGCCGTATAGAACATTATATTTCTTTCATAGAAATAAGTTGCTGGCTCTAATCTCCCACACACTGAAGATGCTGGGGTGCCGGTTGCTGATTCCATGTCTCAGCCAAAGAAGAATCCCATTTTAGCTTCTTTGCATAAAGCATTATGGATAAGAACATGCCATACTGGGTCAGACCAAGGGTCCATCAAGCCCAGCATCCTGTTTCCAACAGTGGCCAATCTAGGCCATAAGAACCTGGCAAGTACTCAAAAACTAAGTCTATTCCATGTTACCGTTGCTAGTAATAGCAGTGGCTATTCAAGAAATGATTGTTCTTGAATAGGGTGACCCGGAAGCTAATTTTAAAAGGAGGACAAGCCTTGGAAGCACTGTACCCCCTGGATCTGGCTGGCAAGAGAGCAATTGTGCCTTCTGAAAGTGGATGCACTGGTGTGTGCCGTCGCCAAGCAGACGAGTATCCCTGTAGAAGGGGGAGTGGCATTGAAGGATGTACAGGATAGTTGAATTGAAGCTATCCTTAAGCAAGTCTTGATACGGTGGCAATAAATTTGTAGATATCCTTTTGCTGCTCCCTGATGGCTTGCTCTTGCGTGCCTTTCTCGCAGGAAGTCAGTGAGTCTGTTTTAAGTCGCGGGCTATGACCTGATCTGCACTTCTGCCTGAAGGGGTGGCTTTGGTAATATTGGCCAGTTGTCAGCTATGGCTGAGGAATTGGTTGCCAATACAATTTCAAAGTTTGATTTTATGAAATTACCTTTTAAAGTATCACTCATATTTGGAAGTGAGTTGGAAAACAAAATGGCCAATAAGTAGGGTGAGTCCCAGGTTCCTCGTTTACCAGAGAATAAAAAAAAAGGTGCCATGCTCGTTCTGTGGAAGAGGTCGTTCTTGGGGTTTCAAACATTGTTGACCCTACAGAGGAGTGGTGTCTCAGAGGGCTCAACCTTTGGTAGGTCTCAGGCCTTCCTCCCAGGCAGTCCAGATGGGGTGAAAGCTCGATCGGCAATGTCCCCTCAGTGATAGTGTGCCTTCCCACCCCCGGGAACAGGAGATAAGGGGTTGTCTACCTCTCCTTTTTATCGGAGGTGGATTGAGATCATGTCAGACCAGTGGGTTATGGAGGTGTTAAGAGACTGCTATGCTCTGGAGTTTTCTCATGTTCCTCAAGACGTTTTCATGGTGTCTCCCTGCAGCTCTCCGTAGAAGAGACAGGCAGTGGAGTGAACGTTTCAAGGCTCTTCACCCTGCGGGCTGTGATCACAGTGCCCTTGTCACAAGAAAACACGGGCCTATATTGCATTCATTCCGTTGTACCCAAGAAGGGGGGTTTCTTTCGCCCCATTCTGGATCTAAAGGGAGTCAACCATCAGGAGATTTGCCGCCTCCTGATTTTGCTGACCACAGTCCATCTCCTCGGTCTGTGGGGAGTTGGGACCAAAGGAGACACTGCAGATGTGTTTCCTCCTCTGATTGGTGTGCGGATTGAGTCCTCAGGGGACACTGGCTCGCAGGACGTAAACTTTGGGCCTCTGGTGCCTGGAATGTCACCGACTTACTTTTTCTGGGTGGAAATCTTCCAGGGATGGCAGACATTTTACAGGGCTGGTCTCCTGAAATGACAGTTCCTACTAAAGTAGGTCCAGGTGCTCCAAGTGCTCCTCCGCCTGTCTCCACTGTCAAGCACTGTAGCTCAGTGCAGTCTGATAGAGCTCGAATGCAGGTGGATCAGGATGATACTGATGATGACATGGGGCTATCCTGGTGAGGAAGGGGGATATTCCCCTAGATTTTGAGCCATATAGAACTCTTTTACGTTTTTCAGAGAGAGGAGTTGCTGGGTCTGATATCTCAGACCCTGAAGACCCTTGGAGTGGCTGGGCCTGACTCCTTGGGGATGCAGGTGAAGGATCCTAATTGGTCACCCTGTGCAATGCTTCTTGTTTCTTCCTCTCTTGGGTACAATCCAGAAGTTGATTGATCTGGAATGGAATGCTCCAGAAGCGTCCTTTAAAGGAGGACATGTCTTAGTGGGTTTATACTTCTTGAATCTGCAAGCCAGAGAGAGTTGCATGTCTTGGTGTGTTCGTCACAAAACGTAACACCATCCTGGTAGAGGGAGGTGTGGCTCTGAAGGATGCTCAGAATAGGAGGTTTGAGGCTATCCTGAAGCAAGCCTTTGAGTTAGTGACAATGAACTTGGAAATTGCTTCTTATTGCACCTTAGCAGCTTTGTCAAGAGTCTTATAGTATTGCATCTGATCTTGGGCCTATGGTAGAACTGGGGGTCACCTTGGCTGATACGGGCTGTGACTTAGTATGCACAGCCGCCAGAGGAGCTGCTTCAGTTATTGCAGTCAGGCGACAGATGGGGCTGCACAACTGGTCCGCAGATACCATTTCAAAGTCCAATTTGACTAAGCTGTCTTTCAAAGACTCACTTTGGTTTGGCAGTGAATTGGGAAAAAATGGCAAGTGAATGGGGAGAGACGCATTTGCTGGAGAATAACAAACCAGTTTCCCGGTCTTCTCAGGCAAGTGGCAGCTCTCAAGACTACTGGCGTTTTCAACCTTATAGGGGAGGTTCTTTGCAGAGATCCCATCCCTTCTACAGATCTCAGTCCTTTCCCCTCGAGGTCCTCAAAAGGGTACAGGCTCCGGAGGCGGAGCCCCTTGGTCTTCCCAGTGAAGTTTGCGGGTTCACATGGTGGTGCGGGAGATAGGTGGTTGTCTACCCTGGTTTTATCATAGGTGGTTCAATTCAGATCAGTGGGTTCTCGAAAGTGGTTCAGAACAGCTATATTCTAGAATTTCTTCACATTCTGCTGGATGCCTTCATGGTCTCTTCATGCAATTCCCCTCAGAAGATGGTAGAGGTATAGTGACATTACAATGGCAATTGATTCTGAAAGTGGTGATACCTGTTCCTGAATTGCAGCAAAATACAGGCCGATTTTCCATTCATTTTGTCGTGCCCAAGAAGGAAAGGTCGTTTTGGCCCATACTTGATCATAAGGGCATCAACCAACATCTACAATTCACGCATTTCAGGATGGAAATGGTGCGCTCTGTCTTAATGGTGGTTCAACCAGCGGAGTACCTTACATAGAAACATAGAAATGACAGCAGAAGAAGACCAAACGGCCCATCCAGTCTGCACAGCAAGCTTCACACATTTTTTTTCTCATACTTATCTGTTTCTCTTAGCTCTTTGGTTCTATTTCCCTTCCACCCCCACCATTAATGTAGAGAGCAGTGAAGTGAAATATCAAGCTTGATTAGTTAGGGGTAGTAGGGGTAGTAACCGCCACAATAAGCAAGCTACACCCATGCTTATTTGTTTTACCCAGACTATGTTATTCAGCCCTTATTGGTTGTTTTTCTTCTCCCCTGCTGTTGAAGCAGGGAGCTATGCTGGATATGCGTGAAGTATCAGTTTTTCTTCTCCCCTGCCGTTGAAGCAGAGAGCTATGCTGGATATGCGTGAAGTATCAGTTTTTCTTCTCCCCTGCCGTTGAAGCAGAGAGCTATGCTGGATATGCATTGAAAGTGAAGTATCAGGCTTATTTGGTTTGGGGTAGTAACCGCCGTAACAAACCAGCTACTCCCCGCTTTGTGAGTGCAAATCCTTTTTTCCACATTTCCTCTTGCTGTTGAAGCTTAGAGCGATGTTGGAGTCACAGTAACCATGTGTATGTTTATTGAATAAGGGTATTATCTCCAGGCAGTAGTCGTCATTCTGGCGAGCCACCCACTCTTTATTGACGGCCTCTTGACTTTATGGATCCACAGTGTTTATCCCACGCCCCTTTGAAGTCCTTCACAGTTCTGGTCTTCACCACTTCCTTCAGAAGGGCATTCCAGGCATCCACCACCCTCTCCGTGAAGAAATACTTCCTGACATTGGTTCTGAATCTTCCTCCCTGGAGCTTCAAATCGTGACCCCTGGTTCTGCTGATTTTTTTCCTACGGAAAAGGTTTGTCGTTGTCTTTGGATCATTAAAACCTTTCAAGTATCTGAAAGTCTGTATCATATCACCTCTGCTCCTCCTTTCCTCCAGGGTGTACATATTTAGATTCTTCAATCTCTCCTCATAAGTCATTTGATGAAGACCTTCCACCTTTTTGGTCTCCCTTCTCTGGACCGCCTCCGTCTTGTCTCTGTCTCTTCGGAGATACGGTCTCCAGAACTGAACACAATACTCCAGGTGAGGTCTCACCAAGGACCTGTACAAGGGGATAACCACTTCCCTTTTCTTACTTGATATTCCTCTCTCTATGCAGCCCAGCATTCTTCTGGCTTTAGCTATCGCCTTGTCACATTGTTTCGCCGACTTCAGATCATTAGACACCATCACCCCAAGGTCTCTCTCCTGCTCTGTGCACATCAGCCTTTCTCCCCCCATTGAATACAGTTCATTCGGATTTCCACTCCCCATATGCATGACTCTGCACTTCTTGGCATTGAATGTCAGCTGCCATATCTTCGACCACTCTTCCATCTTCCTTAAATCCTGTCTCATTCTCTCTTACATCTTACTCTCTTACATTCTTACATCTCTGGATCTAATTGAGGAGTATGTGCATATTCCCATCCGGCAGGAACATTTGCAATCCTAGATTGTCATCAACAGTTTCAGGTCTTGTCTTTTGGACAAAGGTCCAGGATCTTTTCCGAGGTCATGGCAGCCCTTTGTAAAGAGGGTATTCTAGGTCACCCCTATCTAGACAACTGGTTGATTCGAGCCAAGACATTGGAAGAGAGTCTTCATGTATCCTGCAGGGTGGTTTCCTTTCTACAGGAACTAGGCTGGGTGGTGAAATTGGCCAAGAGCAATTTACAGCCATCTCAGACCCTGGAGTATCTCGGGATTCAATTCATTACAAGGCAGGGCAGAGGGTTTCTGCTAGAGTCTCGTATCCACTCGTTGATGCTGCAAGTCCGATTCCTGTGGAATTCTGTTTGTCCGACCGTGTGGTCTTATCTAAGGGTCCTGGGGTTGATGGCTGTCTCATTAGAAGTGGTTTCCTGGGCGAGGACACATATGAGCCCTCTTCAGCATGCCTTGCTCTCCCACTGGAGTCCACAGTCGCAGAACTATGCAGTGAGGCTACTTCTTCTGTTTGAGTTGAAACCCCAGTTGGACTGGTGGTTACATGCGGATCACCTCAGGAAGGGAATTTCCCTGATGACACCGGATTGGTTGGTACTCACGATAAATGCGAGCCACCAGGGCTGGGATGCTCACTGTCAGGTGCTGGAATTCAGTGGTATGGCAGTGGAACATTCTCGAACTGAAGGCACAAGTGGTTCAGTAGGCATGCCTGCGATTTGCTGAGCAGCTAGAGCTTCAGGTGGTCCGGATAATGTCCGACAATGTGACATCAGTGGCTTACATCAATCAGGGTGGAACCAAAAGTCAACAGGTGTTGGAAGAGATAGATGTGCTCATGGTATGGGCGGAGCAGAATCTTCTAATCATATTGCCGGATAGGACAATATCAGAGACTATTTCCTCAGCAGGAGAAGCTTGGACCCAGGAGAAATGAGATCTGGCAGACAAGACCTTTCAGCTCCTGGTGGACCGCTGGTACTTATCGGATCTAGACTTGTTGGCAAAATTCAACAACATGAAAGTTCCCCGATTCTTCAGTCTCAGGCAGGCCTCAAAAGCGATGGGCTTAGATGCTCTTGTTCAGGATTGGCAACATGGTGCACTGCTGTATGCATTCCCACCTTAGTCTTTGATAGACTTGCAATCTTCTGTACTAGCTTCCCTAACAAACACCATCCTTTTTGTGGCTCTGGATTAGGCTTGAAGGTCATTATATGCCGATATCCAGACTCTTTTGGTAGGCAGTCCCTTCCAGCTACTGGCTCAGATGGATCTGTTACGACAGGGGCCCATTCTACACGAAGATCTGAGTTGCTTCTCTCTTAAGGTTTGGCCACTGAAAGGGCTCGGGCTCGGCTATTGAAGCACGGATATTCACCTTCTGTAATTTCCACTCTTCTTCAGGCCTGGAAATTTTCTACTTCTCTAGCTTATGTTAGAGTTTGGAGGGTCTTTTGTGGCCTGGTGCTCTGAGCGAGGTCCTCAACCACTCAAGGTGAATATTCCTTTGATTTTGGAATTTTTACAGGATGCCTTGCTTAAGGGTTTGGCCCTTAATACTTTGAAGGTTCAAGTTACAGCACCGGCTTGATACAGGAGAAGAGTCTCTTCACATCTGGACGTGTTCCAGTTCTTGAGGGGAGTTAAACATCTTTGTCCCTTGTTGTGGCTTCTGTTGCCTTTGTGGGAGCTTAACTTGGTCCTCGAGTTCTTGGCAGGTCTTCCTTTTTGACTGCAGCGTACTCTTTCCTTGTGACTGCTGACTTTGAAGACAGTTTTTCTGGTAGCAATCTGTTCGGCCTGTCAGATCTCTGAGATGCAGGCTCTTTCCCTCTGTGAGCCTTTTCTCTGTGTGACTCCGCATGCTGTTCAGCTTTGGACTGTGCTTTCTTTTTTGCTCAAAGTGGTTTCAGACTTTCATTTGAATTAGTCCTTTTCTCTGTCTGCCTGGGACAGAGATGAACCTGAGTATTACCTTTTGGTTCCTTGGATGTCACGTGTCATTTACTGTGCTGTTTGGAAGTGACCAAGATTGTTCAGAAGTCTCATGTCCTGTTTGTGCTCTATGGTGGAGGTAAGCAGGGAGCTCCAGTGACATGGGCAACAATTGCCTGCTGGATTAAGAAGATCATTATGGCAGCCTCTGTGGCTGCTGAAGTTACCTTACCGAAGCAGATTGGCCTTGGTCAAAATGATTCTGATTCTTAAATTGCTTTATGTTCTGCAAATGGTGGCATTGCTGAGAAAAGACTTAAAGGTAATCCAAAGTGTTGTGTTTGTGGCATTGTGGACCCTTAGTCGCAGTGGAGATGACTCTTCCCAAGCGGAGGGGCCCTGTGGGGAACCACTACGATAGGCTGAACTCAGACACAGTATGAATAGAGGCTTTATTGTACTGCTGTAGGTAGATGGTGAAAGCAGGAAGGTAAGGCACGGATCCACAAAGTGCCAGTATGTTCAACAGGCTCAGATGATATTCTCACCCAGATGTTCACGATAGGCAGGAGCCCGCAGTGCGGGTAGCGCCGCAGCTGGTGGGTGGAGCTGGAGCACAGGATCGTAGAGGTACTCACAGGAATGAAGGCATCTTCCTGATGATGGAATGGTGGGACCGAAGGTCCATGGTGCAGGATATAATGGCTGGTAGGCCCTCGAGGAGCGAGTACCTGATGGTCCGATATCCTGAAAAGTAGAAGAGAAAGACCTCCGAGGAGGTCTTAGTTAGTGAGGACCCCAAAGGGTAGTTGGAAGAGAGAGACCCCCAAGGAGCGGGTGTCTAGAGCTTCTAGAGGAGCGAGGTCCTTAGACTGAAAGCATCGTCTAAGCGTGCAGCTTAGCGTGGTCAGAGTATTTAAACCGAAGTTCTTGCTAACTCAAGGTGGTAGCGGAAGCGGAGGCTTGATATACCCAGAGGTACTGACGTCATGCGGGCTGTCTGGCACGTGCTGGCCGTTTAAATGGGACCGGCCGTGTCGTCATCGTGCGCCCATCCCCGGCCGATGACGTCGCCCCTCAGGCGCCCTGGTGTCCGAGGAAGGGGCCGAACGCAAGTGTGCATCGCCCCTTCCCTCCCCTGGCATCACACACCTGTGCCGACCGCCCATTAAGGAGGACGGGGAGGCGGGACGTCCT
The DNA here is from genome assembly GCF_901001135.1 of Rhinatrema bivittatum. NCBI lineage: Eukaryota > Metazoa > Chordata > Amphibia > Gymnophiona > Rhinatrematidae > Rhinatrema > Rhinatrema bivittatum. Next base: position 797,042,087 of record NC_042615.1, on the reverse strand, counting down.
CGCTGTCATTACGGGCTGTCTCGCACTTTGGCGCGACGCCCTGCTACGTTCTGCTGTAAAAGTGTAAGGTCTTTGTCGAATAGTTTGAGGACACTTAAGAATGAGCCATAGATTTCTTAGACCTTTCTAGGACGGATTCAACTAACATAGGGGGTCATTTATCAAAATGCTATAAGGCGTTTTCGCATGCATTAAGGGCTTATCGCATGCGAAAAGCACCGTTAATGCATGCGATAAGCCCTTAATGCATGCGAAAACGCCTTTAACGCATGTGATAGCACCATAACGTATGGTGCGATGCAAATCCGAAAAAGAGGAGGAGTTAGGGGAGAGAGAGAGAGACAGACAAGCCATAATGCCCTAACCCTAGATAGGTATTTATATCTCTATGGGAGGCCCACTTAGTAACTCGAGGTGAGGTTTAGGTATTAGTGTAGGGGTTAGGGGTTAGGGGCCACTGACATTCAAAGTGAGACGTAGGAACAGAACAGTGCTCTCTTGTGAAGATTTGATGAATCTCGGAGTGAGGAAACTCCCTCAAAGATGATATTTGTGCAATGTTCTCTCAACCTAGCTTGATGGATGCTCTACCTGGGTAAGCTAGGTTGAGAGAACATTGCACAAATCTCATCTTTGGGTGAGTTTCCTCACTCCGAGTGTCATCAAATCTTCACAAGAGATAACTTAGCTCTTCGCATAGGCAGTAGCGCAAATTGCGATAAACTGCCTATTACCATAAAACACACCCCTTTTTCTATCGCAGGTGATATTTAGTGCAGGCCATAGATTGATGTGGTAGCTGGACTTTGCTGAAACCAGGAGATTCTTGAACATGGTACTTAGTGCCTGTCTTCTTGCCTATAGGAAGCACAATGAATGGTGTTTCCCCATATATAGGACCCTGTGCATAAAACACAATCAAGAGTATAAAATCTATGCTCATAGGCTGTGCGCAGAAAATCAACAAAAATCCTGAGTACAGAACCCTGGCACCATAAATTCCAGGTTCAACCCAATACACCAACACTACATAGGAACTGTCACAAGTAACTAAACATCATTAAGGTATTTAAGGACTAGCACTAGCACCAGAAACTTACTCTGCTTCTGCCCAGGAGTGAAATTTCACGTGTTAAGAAAATATGAGCTAATCCTACCCACCTCTTTGAATCAGGGAGTAATAGCTAATTCCTTGATTAACATGAAATTTTTATAGAGGATCTTTAAGCTGTGCGTAAATTTTTACTCAGGTTTGTGTACAACTAGGTTGATGCATTATTGGCACGCGAAAAACGGACGCTCATGATTGAGCTTTCCTAATGTGTGCCCATCCACCTCTCCCGGGTGATGAGCTGTGGTGTTAAAAAGGAGGCGCTAGGGGAAATTGTGCATCCCTAGTGCCTCCTTGGCATTAGGAGCCCAGGAGGAAGTGGCTGTGCATGGCGGAGGAAAATGGACGCTCAATTTTATGAGAAGTATTTTCTGCTTTTCTGTTCAGGGTTTGGGGCTCCTCAAGTCTTAACGCCAGCTCCGGGGCTGGCGTTAATTTTCAAGGGTTTAAATGTGCGCATCAGGCACATAGTTATTTTTTACATCGGGAGTACTGGCTAATAGCCTCATCAACATGGCATTTAAATGTGATGCGTGCTATTAGCTATGCGCTGGTTTGGACGCGTGTTTTGGATTCGCTGATCTTATTGCATCAGGGGTTATGGACATGTGTCAACCTGAGCACACGATATTGCATCGGCCTGAAAATTCCTTAATACATCGGGAGTAAAATTGTACACATCCTAAAGCACCTTATTACCTCTGGGCCTGAGTTTGTGAAGTGAGTTTTCGAAAGCAAATTTGAATAATATAACTAGATCGCGGATAGGCAACTCTGGTCCTCAAGTGCTGAAAACGGATTTGATTTTCAGGATATCCACAATGAATAGGCCTGAGATATATTTGCATACACTGCCTATAATGTATGCAGATATATCCATTGCCTATTCATTGTGGATATCCTAAAAGCAGACATGTCTACAGTACTCAAGGATTGGAGTTATCTACCCCTGCATTAGTCACAGCCTTAATAAATGCAAGTTTACTAAATGTATTCATTTTTTGTCACTTTTTTGAGAACTTGCACATCTGTATTTGAAGTATTGAAATTGGCTAGATCGCAACAGAGCACCACAGGAACTATACAAGTTTTCCTCTACCTTAATCCATCTCGCTTTTTATCTACAGAAACACCTATCAGAGATGGTATATGTTCTCCTCCTGGTCATTTCATTTCAAAGAGTTAATATATTGCTGTGCTGTGCACCAAGTAAAATCATGGTGCAGCACTCTGCAATATCGTGCTTTTGCCATTTTGTAAACAATCCTCCATGCATCTAGTCTGTGTATAAACCATTTAAAAGTACTTATTGTGCAGTACTATCCATGTTCCTCCTCATAAGTTCCCTCTAAGCTGAGCACGTGAGCGATTGCTCATATGTTTCAGAGCATCGCCCACAGGATTTACATGATCGTTCATATACATTTTTCTTTGTGCTGTATACAGAAATGCTATGCTAATATTGGTGCTCAAAATTGGTCGTTTAAAAAAAATTGTTGCTCACACACAAAACAATGTGCACATGCCTAGTCACTTCTTGGAGGGAGCATTGCACCTCATATCAGAGTTATGCTTTTCTCTGAAATCAGGACTCCTTTATAGTGGGGTCCATATGTTACCCCTTTTCTGATGCTTTCTCAACAGGATGGTATTGTTGCTGCATAGACAATGCCTCATCTCTAGCAATATGCAGTGTTTATTATTATTATTTTTTTTACCCTCCTCACTGCTGCTATTTTCTGCCTACTTTTGTGTTGCAGAGGGTCAATGAATAGCATCCTGACAGTGTATGAAAGTGGGATGTGCTGTATTATGGAATTGTTCAGAGCACATTGCTAGTAGTTTTATCATGTTTGTTCTTTTGCATCTGAGACGTATATAGTGCTGTGTGTGGTTATTTTAAAGTCAAAGCAATTCAGTACGGTTCCATGCTTTGCCTTCTCTGCCCGTTACTGGTAGGAATCAAAGATTTCTTCAAAATGTTAAAACCATTAGCTTTAAGAAAAAGAAGGGATCTGAAAAATCTCTCCCCATGTGTGTTGTGTTCTTTTAAATGGGTTAACAGTTTTTGGTTTATCTGAAAGGATGCTTGTTTCCTCCCTGCAGTCTAGTCTTGTTATTGATGGTTGGATGGTTATTGGGTAATTAGCAGGCTGTTGCCAAAATGTAAAGAGACTGGCAAAGAAATTGTTACTTATGACTGCTTTATAATCCAACCTCAGGGCTCCTGTATCCCCTTTATAGGGATGTGCAGACCAAAAGTTTAAGTCCATAAGTCGAAAGGGGGTCCCATTTGCGGTCAATATGGACATATGGAGAATTCCATAAGTTGAGTCTATGTCCATATGTGCAAATAAAAATTTAAACCCCTCACCCCGCCTTAATCCCGCCCCCCCCCCCCCCCCCCAAGACTTACCAAAACTCCCTGGTGGTCCAGCGGGGTCAGGACGCCATTCCTGAACTCCTTTGCAAGGAGCACGTGACGTCGGCGTCACGTCGGAGTGAAGCGGCGTCACGTGATTCCCCTCGGGTTCGCTCCCGGAACCCTCGTTGGGCCCAAAAGGCACTTTTGGCCAGCTTGGGGGGGTCAGGAGGCCCCTCCAAGCTGGCCAAAAGTTCCTTTTGGGCCCAACGAGGGGTCCGGGAGCGAACCCGAGGGGAATCACGTGACGTCGGCGTCACGTGATTAAACCTAAACAAAAACTTTGTATATAACCTATGTACATATTAATTGTTCCTCGAACCCCTGTACATATCTTTTCCCTATGTTCTTCCATTTTCACCCTTCCCCCTCCCCCCTCCCTCCTCCCTTTGTCTCGTATATCCCTACCCTTCCCTCCCTACTTATTTATCTAGTTAATTGCCATGTTACTGCATTTATGTTACAAACCGTTCCTTGTAAAGGCTTTGCCTATATATTATTTGTTATAAGTTATCTGTAAACCGGCACGATGTGCAAACGGTTGTCGGTATATAAAATCAAATAAATAAATAAATAAAATAAAATCGCGATTTCCAACGTATTCAACATAGCTATGTTGAATAAGTTGGAAATCCGATCGTTTACGCCTCATCATTTTTTTAAGTTAAAAAAAAAAAAAGTTGCGTTTTCCATTTAAGTTCAAAACGAATGCACACCCCTACCCCTTTATATTATTGTCAGCTGTTCTGAGGAGTTTGCATTTTGCTGACTTCTATTTTTTGGGTTTTCATTTGCCCTTAAGAATGCTTGATATTCAGACTTGTTCATGTTTTTAGTTCTAAGATGTCTCTTGTCACTAATGTTGCAAACTCAGATTCAGAAATGACCTCTTTCAGGTGGGTTTTTTTTTTTTGGGCCATATTTGTTACAAAGATGTTAGTATGCCAAGGAATTACACCTTTTTGTGCTGTATCTTCCTCCTGGGTCTTATGACTTCTTTACCATATGGCATCCTATAGAGGACTCTAGCCTTTGTTTTGCACCATAGGATTGGGTTGTTTTCTGTGGATTTGCATCACAGGCTGGATACATGACAAGGCTATGACAGTGACATACTCTTTAGCTATATTTCTAGGGAAACTCAAAACAGAACACAATAGTGCCCTTATGTAAGCCTATGACTTCTTTTCCCCCAAGTTTCTCTCTTCTTTCCCATAATTTGACCAGTTTCACAACTTCTTGTGGCTGAAAGGAGAAACTCCAGTGTTCCCAGAGGCCGTGTCTGATACAGCACTTGAACTAGACAGTGGACACCGCCTTTGAGTGTGGCTTAGCAACCTTTCTTCTCTGCTATCTTGAGTTTTGTTTTCACAAGCTGGATTGGCCTATGGAACTGGATGCACATTTATTAATAGTAGCTATATTGGTCATTTTTCCTAATTTTTTTAATATATTTTCATAAAATGCAGTGTGGAGGCAGTAATAGAATTAAAAAGTCAGTTATAGAATTTCTTTACAGTTTTCTTGTACCGAGACAAACCAGTCTCTTGTGCAGAAGCTTTGTAATGAGCAAGATGCAAAAAGCAGCAGGCCTTTTACTGGCGTGCAGGTGGGTGGGGGTAGCAGACAGAATAAGGTGATAAGTGAGGTCAGATCCGATAAGATTGAACTATGGAAATGTCAAAGGTTGGAAAATCACTGCCTGGCCTGGTCAACCTTACACCAATGAGCATCTCCAGCCAAGTAGCAAGAAGAACTGGGCAGACAGCACAAAACCACAACTTTTGCAACAGACTGAAAGTGAAACACCTGGGCACATGTGACCTTTCAGAACCAGGTGATAAACTGATGAACATAGGATAACCTTGCGGCCTCTTGAAAAACCTGACGTCATGAGTGAAGTGACCGCAGAGCCTATCTGGCCGAGAACAGCATGTTAGATGGAAAAGGTCGCTCTGATAGAAAAAGATACCACAAGCACCAGAAAGGAGAGAGACTTTCTCTTTGCAGCCTCTTGAGCTGTTAGCCTTCCTGAAGCAGAGAACGGCGTGTTCAGGAGAGAAAGAGGGGGAGACTCTGCCAAGTATCGGCATCCACGCTGGGAGACGTTTGACTAGCCATTGGAGATTTTCCAGACTGGAGAGAAATTCATGGTCCAATTTGGGTGAGAGAAAATCATGCTGGAGGTTTTAATTCTTTTGGGTTTTTCTTTTTGTTCCCTTATACACACAGAGCTGGGTTCTCATTATTATGCTAAGGAAACATATATAGTTTTCTAAGTTAAGCTTGGCATATAATTCTTATGGTGTCTCGGTGAGTTGTGACTTTATAAATATTTTTCTAGGGATATCATTGTGTTCTTCACCTTTCCTAATAAGAAACCTGATCACACACAAAAGAAATAACAGGTATATCATTCTACCATGATCAACCTGGAGCTAGCACGGAGCTGGAAACGGTCGGACTGCAGAGTTTAAAATACTAAAGGCATATGCTTATAGTACAGGGATCCAAATCTGAGCATGGAGCCATGTTCTGAAATGATTTTAGGATCATTCATATTGCTATAAAGGATAATGTGTGGAATACTTCACATCAGTTAACTCTGTTAAATGTATAACGCTTTGGCGTAAGTTCCTGTTTACTGTACACCGACGTGATATCTTTGAGTGGCGGTATATAAAAATTTATAAATAAATAAAATAAATAAATCAGGAGCCCTTTCTTATGGGAAGCCGGCGCCTCCTTATTTGGTCAATTGATTGGTGTGTTCTGTAGTTTGGGATGAGAGCTGGAGAGTTATAGGCAAACTGAAAGAGGTCTCATTCTATGTAGTTTACCTAGAGTTGGAAAGAGTGGGGCTACAACATTTCGATACACATTCAGGAACCAAATAGAGATGCATAGTACTCTGATTTGCTAAACCTAATCATTTAAGAAAAGTTTTTCATTCTTCTTCTGTCAAATAGGATATAAGTATAACTGAGTTCCTCTTGAATATAAATTATTTATTTAACCAATTTCTATTCCAAGATCTGGAAATCTTGAAAAGTTTATGAACAGTGATCAGTCACGTGATTTACTTCTCATTTGCAGTCGATTGGCTAAATTATTTAGACAAGCCTCTTCACATTTGATCTTGATGAGCAAATTCAGACTTTGAGATAGCCATTGAATACTAAGAAAACGTAACAGTCGTTATTTTTATGAAATGATTTTTCAACAGGCCATTTTGTTATCTTCAGGTATGCAGAGTCTTTTGGAAAGGGTCTTTATGACGACGATAATGCTTGATGCCCATGTAATCCTCTGCTATTCACTGTGTCTGTGGTTTAGGAAATTAATTTTCTACTGTATGCTTCCACACCAGGCCATATTTGTATACTTTTATTGTCAATGCATAATCCAGAGTAATTTGTTTCATTTGGATTTCATATAAATGTTGAACATTGTGTGCATGTTATGGAAAATATTAAGTCTGTACATTGAAATCAGCTTTATTAAATTGCATCAAAGGAGTTCTCTAATACACTATTTGGAATTTGCCATGTTATAGCTTGTTAAACTCTCTTTGATATAGGAGCCAGACAAGGAGCGTTTGGAGGAAGTAAGTAACATGGGATAAGGCCTCTCGGTGCTGAATTGTGGAAACTTGCATGTTCTTCACATAACACATTCTAACCTTGGATAAGACCTGAATGGCAAGTTTTGATTGGACTTGCAAACTCTCACTGAACAGCTTTTTCCTCATTGCAGTTTTGTGAAACCTTCGGTATAATTAACAGTTTTTCACATTGGCTGCTTCTTTTAATACTAACTAGGACAGCACTAAATCACAGTTCAATTGCTGCTACAGTACTCTGGATCTTCATTTCAGATTGCTTTTTAATTATTTCTGATTAAAAATGGCCAACCGAAATCTCTTTCCTGTGCCAGATTACAAAACAATGGGGAACATAGCTCCTACTTGCCTGCCAGCGTTTGAATCTGCCGTGGTGCATGTCCCTTGCAGAGGATTCAGATGTTTTATGAGTGGCATGAATGACTCGTGCTGTTATTTCACTGTCTTTATTCCTTTAGGATTAAAGTTTTTTGCCTTCAATCAGCCGTTTCTCCACTAGCGCCTTCGCACCGCCCTGGCTGACCCCTGGCTTTCTGCCTTGTAGTCAGTTGCCTTTTATTTGCGGGTTCCTCCTGATGCAGCCCCACCGGGGAAACATGGCTGTATCGGGGGATTGTATCGATGTGGATATCTTTTACAATAAATTAATTCAGCCAGCATTTTTAAGTTTTCAGTAGTGTGTTTTGACGGTTTAAAGATTGAACAGGATTTTATTCTATTTCACACATCTTTGCTAGTTTCATGTGTGAATCTTTTGCTCTACCTTTTATCCATTGTTCCAGCTGAAAGGGGAACTAGTCTTGGGATCTTGGCTCCAGTGAGTTTTCATTCACAACCACCTGGTTGTATTTTACTCCTATTTTTCCCACTGTTCGTGGTCTGGTCATTGCAGCAACGGTCCTGAGGCCAGGAGCCCAGTCTTATGTGCTCCACAGCATCCTCCACCCCAGCTTGACCCAAGGTTTGGAAGACCCACTTTGGGAATCGAACCCGGAACCTTCCACATGGAAGTGAGCCAGCAGGCCAGCCCACACCAACCCCATTCTGTTAGTGTTGGAGGAAAAAGGAGGAACTGATGTGATTGACAGTCAGCGAAGGCTTGCAAAGTTGTAACCAAACACGTTTGCTTTCATGAAAATCCGTTTTCATGTAAAATTCTGAATTGTTATTAACAGCTTCTAATCTCATGTAGGCTTTGAGAACGTGATCTGTGATGCATATGAACAAAATAATGAGTGCTAAAATAACTCGTGTTTTGATAAGTGCAAATCTTTTATTTTCTGTTCTATTAAAAATTAAATTGCTATTTTTTCCACAGATATTTCTCATTTTTTTTATATTAATGGAAAAAGTTGTGCTGCATTTTAAATAATTCATTGCTAATGAAAAATAGCTTTGTTTATTTTGTTGCATATGTTGCTATACTTGTGCACTATTTATCTGAAGCAAAACAGGCCTTGATGATGTTTAATGAGAGGTAACATTTAAAATAAACTCATTTCCCAATTCTTGTGTCCCGTAATAGAAAGAAATATAAATTAGCATTTTGTTGACTCCTGTGCGTGATCTTTGAAGATATTCTGCTTTTGTAAAACACATTGCCTGGCTGGAACTAAAGCTTCCATGATGCAGGAAAAATACTATGTTTGTCTGAGCACTTTGACATCCATTTCTTACTTTTTGTTACATGTATTTGGTCTTGGTATGTCTTTACTGTTAATCTGACAGTTTTTGTTTTTTTTTTTAATAATTTTCATCTATATAATTCTGGATTAAGTTCTTTCTTGCTCTGTCATGGCCGTATTTTTGCTTGGAACTTTACAAGAGGGTTTGGAAAAAGCTCTGTTCTCACCATACGCAACTTGACCGCTGTGTGGGGAAAAAGCCTGAGCCCACCCCAGAAACACCCAACAAAGTGAGCTGCAGGCTGGGAAGGGTGGCAAACATATCGTGGAAGCTGGTGACTGACAGTAAATGGCAAGGGAATGTTGAATGTAAACCGAGGTGATGTTACCTACGTACCCCGGTATATAAAAATCTGTAAATAAATAAATAATAAATAAGGGAAGAGGCGATTGTAAGACGGGACCGCGAAAAAAAAAAAAGGGGCAGGCGATAGCGTGCAGCCGGCCACATGGCAGTGGTGCGTGTTTGCCCACCGCAGTTGCGGCCATTCCGCACACTATCGCCCCCATAGCACCACTGAAAAAAGTGGTGTTATTTCCAGTGCTGGTGATAAAGTCTAAAACATTATCGCCCGCAGTGGTACCAGCAGAAAGTTTTTTAACCCCGCCCCTTTCCCTAATTTAAATATTACCATCGTGATGCGGTAGTTTTCGCGTGCGTTAGGGCGTTATCGTGAATGACCCCCATTGTTTGGGGCAAGAGAGAAGTATGCCCTTTGCTTAAAACAGAAGAGTGACTAGAGCTTGCATTAAGGAAAGTCTGCTAGGGCAGCAGGAAAGGGCATCGAGCAGTGCAGAAGTCACTAAGGTGGTCAGGAGGTCCCAGGAAAGTAAGCAGTGTGGAAGGAAATTTGGGATAATAAAGGGAAAAAGGAGTTCTAGGAAGGAAACGATTGGGGATTCAAGTTTCAAATTATATTTGTAGCACTGGTGAGTTCAGTAATGAAAAAGGAGGTGAGGGGGGACAGAAAAACCACGACCTAGCAGAGGCATGGGGAAAATCTAGCTTTGAATTGGACGATTAATCCGCGACTGCATTCGAGAGTGAGTCCAGAGACAGGCAAGAGCCATGGGGAGGGAGCACTGAAAAGTCATTCGCAGGAGGCGGTATATAACAGATTTTAAATAGTCACTTATTAACTCCAGTTGTGCATGGCGCAGGGGTGTCCTTTTAGGGCTGTATGTTACTAGAAAAAATAAAATATGTGGAAATGTAAATATGTAAACATTTTCAGTCTTCCTCAGAGATATGGATGAATTAGGCAAGAGTAAGAATGAAAAGGAAAGAAACACACATTTGGAAATCACTTCATAATTGGATCCTGTCCTTTCATGTTTTAATATCTTAAGGGAGAAAAAAGTGAATTTGTAGCCTGCTTTAATGAAATATTCTGATATAGTAATAGGAACTAAAAAAAACCCCAAAAAACCCACGGGGACTGGGCTTGGCTTAATGAGGAAAAGTTCTGGAAAAAAAATTGCTATGACACCTTATTTGAAACAGCATCCCAGGCTATTAGATTTTAAGAGAGGGTTTTACATTTGACTTTTAGTTTCCATAGGAGGATCCTGCAGTTTCCATCAGGAGCCTTGGTAATGAAGGCACCATGTTAGTCTATAAATAAAGGAGTTGGGAAGAATTGCAGGTTCGGAGAGTTGTAACTTCGATCTGGTACCTAAGGAAAATAGTTAAATTTAGGATACAGTGTAACGTATTCCACCCATTTGGGCAAGGAGTGAATGCATTCTTTAACCCTGCTATTTGCCTTTTCCTTCATCACTTGACCAGGCAATTAGCATGATCAGTGAAAGTTGAGATTGAATCAGTATTTGGATTTCTTCTCTTTTACCCTGTCTGTCTAGCCTGTCAGGTTTCAAATTTGAATGACATTATTTTTTTGATGTGTGTACTGGTGTGCTATGTCCTGCATAAAGTTTGAGAAGTTTAGTGTGCTTATTAGTTGGGTCTGGCATGAACATCAGTTAATGATAGTGAATGGGTTTTGTTGACAACTTCATATTCATTGGGTCTATATATTCTTTAGCTTGTCAGAAATTGCTGGATAACTTTCGGCTTACTATTCATGATTTTGGAATCCAGTTAATTCAGGAAAGAAAACAAGGAATCCAGTGCAAAAAATGTTTAGTCAATTATTGAATGACAGAATAATGCTGAAAAACTGTTAAAGGCTTTCTACAGGAGGTATGGAACAGATGAGTTAAATTGAGGATCTACAACAGGGGTCGGCAGCCTATGGTACACATGCTACAAGTGGCACGCCAAAGCATTTTTATCAGCACGCAGCAGTAGAGTTGTTGCATCTCAGGCATAACTGTGGTGATGCAATATAATGTGTCTGTGGTATTCCCAATCCCTGCAGGCTGAAGAAACAATTGTAGCAGCATGAAAGACATTGGGGACCCTCAGCATTAAAAAACATTGGTGGCAGTAAGACAGCTTCTCCCCTGCACCCCCTCCCAATACCTTAACTCACCCACTATCCTAAAACAGCATGAGGATGATGGGGACTTGCAGCTGTCCAGGAGCATCCTCCCTCTTCCCCTGCCAGGGTCTGATTGGTGCTTAGAACCTCGTGGTTCAGAGTGTGACACTGTGACACTGGGACCCTGTGGGGAGGCGGGAGGATGCACCTGAGGAGCTGCAAGTCTCTATTGTCTTGCTGCTGCCAATAAAAGAAAAGCCTTGGATAGGGGTGTGTGAAACCGTGGTGAGGTAGTTAATGAATGGGGTGGAAGAGGAGTGAACAGGCTGGGGATGCAGAGGAGAGTTGAGTGGACAGGGGATCACAATTGGAAAGGGAGGAGGAAGATGAACAGACCAGGGTTCACCATGGGGAGTAGGGAGGAGAAGAGGTGAACGACTGGGGATTGCCAAGGGGTAGGATGGGAAGGGGTGAACAGACTGAGGACTGCTATGGGGGGAGGAGTGGAGAAGGAGGTGTGAATAGATCCGGGATCTCCATGGGAGGAGGAGGAGGGACAAAAGGATCAGTGATCGCTATGGGGTGTGGGAGGAGGGGTGAACAGTCTGGGGATTGCTATGGGGAGGAAAGAAAGGAGTCGGTGGACTGGGGATCACCATTTTGGGGGGAGGAAAGGAGTGAATGGACTAGGGTTCACTGTGGGGAGGAGAATGGAATGAACAGACCGGGGATTGCCATGGGAGGGAAGAGGAGGGGTGAATGGATTGGGGATCGCTGAGGGGGGGGAAGGAGGAAGGAGTGAACAGATCAGAGATCGCCATGGGTGTAGGGGAAGAAAAGGAGTAAACAGACTGGGGGATCATGCTGAGGAAGAAGGGAACAGACCAGGGATCACTATGGAGGGAGGGGGGGGAGGGAAGCCGTGAAAGGACTAGTGATCACTGGGGAGGGAGAGAAGGAGTGAATGAACTGTAGATTACTTTGGGAGGGAGTGAATGAACAGGGCATTGCCATGAGAGGGCCCAAAATTCCACTTCACCCCATATGTGACCAATGCTCAGGCTGTTCTCCTGAACTTCCAGTGCCTGCCATTATGTCCATTTGTATGATTGCATGTGGGTGAGAGAGAGCATGTGTGTGATTGCATATGGGAGAGAGAAAGTGTTTGTGCGTGATTGCATGTGGGAAAGAGAGAGAAAGTGTTTGTGCGTGATTGCACGTGGGAAAGAGAGAGAAAGTGTTTGTGCGTGATTGCACGTGGGAAAGAGAGAGAAAGTGTGCGTGATTGCACGTGGGAAAGAGAGAGAAGGTGTTTGTGCGTGATTGCACGTGGGAAAGAGAGAGAAGGTGTTTGTGCGTGATTGCACGTGGGAAAGAGAGAGAAGGTGTTTGTGCGTGATTGCACGTGGGAAAGAGAAAGTGTGCGTGATTGCACGTGGGAAGAGCAAGAAAGTGTGCGTGATTGCACGTTGGAAAGAGCGAAAGTGTGTTATTGCATGTGGGAAAGAGAGAGAGCGAGAGCATGTGTGACTGCACGTGGGAGAGAGAGAGAGCGAGAGCAAGTGTGATTGCACGTGGGGGAGAGAGAGAGCGAGAGCATGTGTGACTGCATGTGGGAGAGAGAGAGAGCAAGAGCATGTGTGGTTGCATGTGGGAGAGAGAGAGCGTGTGTGGTTGCATGTGGGAGAGAGAGAGCGTGTGTGGTTGCATGTGGGAGAGAGTATATATATGTGTGATTGCATTTAGGAGAGCTAGAGAGTCTGTGTGATTGCTTGTGAGAGAGTGAGATTGAGCATACGTGATTGCCTGTGGGGGAAAGAGCATGTGTGACTGAATTTGGGAGGGAGAGGAAATTTGTGATTGCATGTTGAAGAGAGTGAGAGCATATGCTAATGCATATGGGAGAGGGCGAGTATGTGTGATTGTATTGGAGAGAGCGAGAGTACGTGTTATTGCATGTTTGAGATTGAATTTGGGAGAAATAGAGCATGTGGGAGAGAGAACTTGTGTGATTGCATTTGGGGGAGAGATAGAAGGTGAGTGTGATTGCATGTGGGAGTGTTGGAGTATGTGTGAGTGCATGTGGAAGAGAAGGGAGTATGTGTGATTGCATGAGGGAGAGAAAGTGAACAAGTGTGTGATTGCATGTGGGAGAGCGAGAGTGTGTGTGATTGCATGTGGGAGAGAGTTAGATCGAGCATGTATGATTGCTGGAGAGAGAGCTTGTGTGATTGCATTTAGGGGCGAGAGAAGGAATATGTGTGATTGCATGTAGGAGTGAGAGAAGGAAGGGAGTATGTGAATGCATGTGGGAGAGAGAGAGGGGAGAGTGTGTGATTGCATGTGGGAGAGAGAGCGAGTGTGTGTGTGATTGTATGTGTGTGTTGGAGTGTGTGCATGTCTGAAAGAGAGGAGAAAGTTTGTGGCAACTTCTCCCACCCCAACTAATTAATGACAATGTCAGAGTGACCGGAAATGAAAAGTTTCCAGTTACGGGGAACAGGTTTTTTTTTTCGTTTTTTTTTTTTTTTATCATTATACGCTTTATTCATTGGGTATTATTTGATGTGCCTGCTGTTTTTAATTATTTTATTAGTGTTTGGAAAATAAAAAAAAATTAGTGTACACATTTCTAATTATTGGATGTTATTCTTTCCGTCAAATATTTATTTTTTTATTGGTATGGTTTTACTATTCTGATTTATATTTCTTAATTGTGTTTGATTTTTTTATGAGGCATGGTGATATTTCCATCGTTGCACTGCATTCAAAGTTTCCAGTTCAGTTTTTGTCTGCTTGTTTCCATTTATACTTTTTTATGGTTGTATTTGGTGAGGTTTTGCATGTGTGACTGAAGTGAGGTATTCTGCTAGCCAGTGTGAAGTTTGTGTAAGGATCTATAACAGCCTGGCCTATTATGTTTTCCTAAGAGTGGATGTATTGGCAAGGAGGGGGGTAGAGAATGAGAGATTTTTCTCTGTTCTTTTTTTTTTTTTATAAAACTCTTAATATTTTAACTAAAAATGTCAATTAAAATGAATATTCAAGAATTGTGTGAAATGACTTTGGGGAACAGGGTGCTGAGTGGTTTGTGCCATCGAGGACCAGAGTTACCTAGCCCCGCTTTAAATCTTGGCACACTACTTTAAAAAAATTGCCTGTCCCTGATCTACAAGAAACATGAGAAAAGTCAAGAGCAGTAGAGATGAATGAAAAAGAAATGTAAATGTGCTAGCTGTTCATTTAACAGCTGCTTTACTATTGGACATGGTAGGCAGTGTTTAACATAGCAGGAAGCTGATTCAGATTTTGTCGTGGAAGGGAAAAAGGAAAAGATGTAAAATTGCTTCATTGGTTATAGTGGGAATGGTGCAGCCTCAGCAGTGCTCGGTACTGGACGTAGATCAGCCTGAGACAGGTCTGAGAACCCAGGGAAACAAGTCTTGTGTGTGGGTGAATAACCCTATCTGAGATGATCCTTAAGCAGAGCAGAGGTTTTAATGGGAGTTTCTACACTGGCTCTATACCTTGCCTGCCCTGAGTATCTTTTATTTTATCTTGGCAAATATCTTTTTGATCACCCTAAATAGGTGCCAGATATACTTGGTTAGAACAGTTGCTATTTGTCAAAACTCAGATTTCTGGAGATTGACACCTTGATGTACTGCTTTTTTATATTTCAGTATAAACAGTACATTGTGGTGTTATGTTGCTGAGGTTCATTGTGTGGTTTTTCTGTCCTTCAGTAGGTAATTGTCTATATAAGAAAACACACATCCTATTTTATTTTCACTGCACTGTAAAAAGACAAGGGGGAAATGTGATTTAGTCTGCCAAGTAAGCAGAGGTGACCTGAAAGTCTCAGCCACATATAGGCTTCTTGGCTGTTTTTCATACTGACTTTTATTATCGGTGGGTCTGGGTGAAGGAAAATGAAACAGCACAATAAACTGAAACCAGATATTTGAACGATTACAATTTTGTGTGCAGACTGATATTTTTCTTATTTTTAATCAGAAATATCTTCTATTAAAAGATGTTAGTTGTCTTCGGTTAATTTTCTTTGCAATTAGCATGAATGACTTGAGGTTTACAAGGATTAATTTTGTCTTAAAAAAAAAAAAAAAAGTAGAATCACCTTAGAATATGGTATCCTAGATAGGCAATAACATTCATGCTAACAGTGCATTTCAAATTCAGGTGTGCATTATTCTTTATGGCCCTTTAGAATGGACAAGCTTTGAGAGGTGGCAGAAGCTTTCAATGCATTTTGGTACAATTGTCCAGATCCTATAATAACTAATGTAGCTTTATTTTCAATTTTGGAGTGTTTGTTTGGCATCATAGTAAGCCCCCCATTTTTACCAACTGGATTTTTAATAGTATATTTTTGTTGTTGTTTTGCTTTGTAGCTCACGAAGGCTCATCGTCAAGGCCACATGGTAAAAGTTGACTGGCTGGACCGACTGACCTTTAGAGAAATTGAAATGATCAATGAGGTAGGTTGTCATGCCTATTTCAGAGTTGCCAAGTCTTTGGTGTAGATACAGTGCAGATGATTTTGCTGTCTTTTATCTTCCATGTTGAGCACTGGACAGATTACCTTGGTGATGATTTCAGCTAGGATGAAAATATTATTCTCACAGGACAAGCAGGATGGTAGTTCTCACATATGGATGACATCATCAGGATGGAGCCCAATCATGGAACACTTTTGTCAAAGTTTCTAGAACTTTGACTGGTACCTACTGGGCATGCCCAGCATAGCACCAACCTTGCATCCAGCAGGGGTCCCCCTTCAGTCTTCTTTTTTCCGCGCAGCAGAAGCCACACAGGCTAAGGAGCTCTCTGGAGATTCCTGACAGGAATTGTCCTCACGGAACTTCATTCAAAAATTTTCAAAACCTTCTACCCCATAGGGGTCTCCCTATTGATATCCATAGTCCGTGGTCGAAAGGTAAGGTTTTACCCTTGTTGCGTTCGATTCCCGTCGAGTTATCCCTTCGGGGCCTACTGGCCATCGACCGCACTGCGGCTAAATTTTTGTCTGAGTCATGGCATTGGGTTTTTGTCCATGCCCCAACTGTACTCAAACAATGTCCAAAACTGACCTGCATGGGGTCTGTGTTATGTGTTTCGGGTCTGGCCACGATGTCCTTATTTGCACCAAATGTGCCCAAATGATACCTAAGGGCCGTAAGACTCGTTTAGAGAAGATGGACTTTCTCTTTCAGTTAAAAACCTTGACTCCATCGATAGCTTCGGCGTTGTCCGAGCTGGTGCCATTGGCTTCTCGCCAGCACCGGGACACTGCTGCTGTTCAACCGGTGTCGACGATTACAAAGGTGTCAATTGCCTCCTCAAGAAAAGGACCGAGGAGAACACCGTAAAAAGTGTCAACACCGCCATCGGAAGGCTCAGTCCGTCGATCCCGGCACATCCTCGGCATCGACGTTGACAGAGCCACCAACAAAGAAGCCCCGTCCAGAAAAGGCCCCATCCTCTTCTGTGACCGGGTCACCGAGGCGTTCCCCTCCTTCAGTGGTGTCGGGATATGCGATTCCACCTTCACCGGTGGACCCTCCGGCTACGCCAGTGCTGCCTCCTACTCCAGTGCTGGGGTTCCATGCCCCAGGCTTCCATGAGAAATTGGATCGGATGATCTAAGAGGCCATCGGTAAAGCGCTTCAGGGCTTCCAACCTCCATCGACGCCAGTACCGGTCCCCGAGCCGGTCACCGATCCGATTCTCGTAGCGCTCGCACCGCTACTGGGTAGATTGGATGCGTTGATCAGTGCCCTGCCTCCGATGGAACCAAGAGCACCGGTGGGTCCAGTTCCTTCCACACCGATTCCATTATCGGATGATGAGGAAACACAGTTACCCATTCCACCGTCTGGAATTTTACCACCGATTCGTCCATTGATGTCACCGGTGCCATCGGTTCCTCCATCGATGCCTCCATCAATGCCGTCTGTGCCTTGACCTGGTCCTTCAGGATTAGCACCATTTCTCCCTACTGGAGACCCACTATGTGCTGGAGATCAGCCCTACAATCCTTGGACCGATGATTCGTCCCAGGATTCGAATGATTTACCATCAGAGCCCTCTCCCCCATATGAAAGATGATGCTCTCCACCAGAAGATCTGTCTTTTATTAATTTCATCAAGCAAATGTCTGAAACCATTCCTTTTCAGCTTCAGATGGAAGAGGAGTCTAGGCATAAGATGCTGGAAGTACTCCAATTTCTAGATGCCCCTAAGAAAATCATGTCCATACCCATTCATGAAATCCTGCTTGATCTCCTAAAGAGAAACTGGGAACATCCATGTTCGGTCCCACCAGTCAACCGCAAGACAGATGCCACTTATCTGATACAGTCAGCTTCGGGGTTCCAAAAATCACAGTTGGATCATCACTCTGTGGTTGTTGAATCAGCCCAGAAGAAGGCACAGCATTCAAAACCTCATTCCTCCAGGGAAGGAACAAAAATCCCTGGATGCTTTTGGCAGGCATGTCTTCCATGGCTCCATGCTCATATCTCGCATCGCATCTTACCAGTTATACATGACACAGTATAACAGAGATCTTTTTAAAAGAATCCATGACTTCTCTGATTCTTTACCAGAGCAACTCCAGACTCAACTTCATGCTCTGGCTCAGAAAGGTCTAGATGCGGGAAAGCATGAGGTCTGCGCTACATATGATATCTTTGACTCGGCCCCTAGAGTGTCTGCAGCGGGAATTAGTGCCAGAAGATGGGCCTGGCTCAAATCATCAGACTTAAGACCAGAAGTCCAAGACAGGTTAGCAGATCTACCCTGTGTGAGCGATAATCTCTTTGGGGGAAAAGATTCGAGAGACTGTGACGCAGTTGAAGGATCACCATGATACTCTGCGCCAGTTTTCTTCTGTTCCGTCTGCGTTCCCGTCTGCCCCTAAGAGAGCTCTCAGACGTGACTCTAAGTGGCCGGCCTACAAGCCAAGGAAGTTTTATCCTCCGGCTTCTAGAGGACGCCCTTCTAGACCTTACCAAAAAGGTCAATCCAGGCAGACTCTGCCTCAAAAGTCTCAGCCAGCTTCTCAGCCTGGACCAGCGTCAGGGTTTTGACTCTTTTCTAGAGAGTGTAAGCCAACCTCCTCTTCCATCCATACCGGTCAGAAGTCGGCTCTACCACTTCAATAGCGCTTAGCATACAGTCAGCACAGACCAGTGGGTACTGGCAGTAGTCACTCAGGGTTACCACCTAAATTTCCTGACTATTCCAGCGGACTCTCCGCCTCGGCTAACATGAGGAACGTCCGACCACTCTCCGTCACTCAAACAGGAGGTCTCACTCCTGCTCAAGTCCCGAGCAATAGAACCGGTGCCCCTCTCCCAGCAGGGCAAGGGTTTTATTCCCGGTATTTTCTAATACCAAAAAAGTCAGGTGGCATACGCCAGATACTGGACCTCCATGCCCTAAACAAATGTTTGCAGAGAGAAAAATTCAAAATGGTAACCTTGGGTTCTCTACTGCCTCTTCTACAAAGAGGAGATTGGCTATGCTCTCTAGATCTCCAAGACGCTTACACACACATGTCATCGCAAATACTTGCGATTCCTGGTCAGCCCCTTTCATTTCCAGTACCGTGTATTACCATTCGGCCTGGCGTCCACTCCACGAGTATTCACCAAGTGCCTGGTGGTGGTCGCAGCCTTCCTCAGGAATCAGGGTGTCCATGTCTACCCTTATCTCGACAATTGGTTGATAAGGGCTCCAACTCAGCATCTCACTATCAACACAATGATTTCCTTAGGGTTTCTAATCAACTATCCCAAATCCAAGATAGTTCCATCTCAAGCCCTATCCTTTATAGGGGCCGACCTAAACACTGTACAGGCTAAAGCCTTCCTCCCCCAGGATCGCGCTTTCGCCATAACATCTCTGGCTCATCAACTGCAGACTCGAGTGTCTTCAACTGCTTGTCATTTCCTCATACTGCTGGGTCACATGGCGTCCTAGGTGCATGTCATTCCGATGGCTCGCCTCGCCATGAGAGTAATGCAGTGGACCTTAAAGTGCCAGTGGATTCAAGCTTGTCAGCCAATGTCCAGCATTGTCCAGGTTACCAAACAGCTCCGTCTGTCACTAGCCTGGTGGATGCACCATTCCAATCTCATTCAAGGCCTTCCATTTCAGGCTTCAGATCCTCAAATTACCTTAACAGATGCATCCAACCTCGGGTGGGGTGCACATGTAGGCAGCCTGCAGACTCTGGGAACCTGGTCTCCAAAAACCAAATACATTTCCTGGAGCTACAGGTGATCAGATATGTCCTCAAGGCCTTTCAGGACTGCCTATTAAACTGTGTCAGGAAGCTGCACATTTATTTATTTATTTATTTAGAACTTTTCTATACCGACATTCATATAAAATATCAAATCGGTTTACATGGAACTCGGGTAACTTAACATGATATGGGCATGGGCCCTTTCCTGCTCGATGTCCCTCAAAGCAACCTACTTGCCGGGAGTGAACAATGTGTTGGCAGACAAGCTGAGTCGCAGTTTCCATCTGCATGAGTGGTCTTTCAACCCCGCAGTAGCGGACACGATATTCCAACGTTGGGGTTACCCTCGCATAGACCTCTTTGCGTCGGTCCACAGCCACAAAGTAGACAACTTCTGCTCTCTCATTCGCAGTCACCACTCGCAACCAAGAGATGCCTTCGCCCTCTCCTGGGCCAGCGGTCTCCTTTATGCATACCCTCCACTTCCTCTCATTTCAAAGACTCTCGTGAAGCTCCGGCAAGACAAGGGATTAATGATTCTGATAGCTCCCCACTGGCCACACCAGGTATGGTTTCCAATCCTCCAGGACCTATCAGTACGCCGACACGTTTTTCTGGGGAAGGATCCCCTTCTTATAACTCAGAACAAAGGGCATCTACGATACCCCAACCTCCAAGCTCTGTCTCTGAAGGCCTAGATGTTGAAAGGTTAATACTCCAACCTTTTAACCTTTCAGAGTCTGTATCCCGAGTCCTGGTGGCTTCATGAAAGCCTTCAACGAGAAGATCTTATCGCTCTAAAAGGAAGAGATTTACGGTCTGGTGCTCTTCCATGTCCATAAGCCCCTTCACTTGTTCCACTGTGAGGTTCCTGGACTGTCTCTGGCACCTGTCAGAGTTAGGCCTAAAAACTTCCTCTATCAGGGTGTATGTTAGTGCAGTGTCTGCGTACCATAAGGGTATAGATAATGTTTCAATTTCCACACAACCACTAGTATCACGTTTCATGAGAGGCTTGCTCCATTTAAAACGTTCACTGTGCCCTCCTGCCCCTGCTTGGGACCTTAATGTGGTTTTGGGACGGCTCTTGAAACCTCCGTTTGAGCCTCTCCACTCCTGTGATCTCCACTATCTCACCTGGAAGGTAGTTTTTCTTCTTGCAATCACGTCCACTCGAAGAATTAGTGAATTTCAGGCATTAGTTACCTACCCGCTTTACACTAAGATTCTACATGACAGGGTAGTGCTCTGCATGCACCCTAAATTTTTGCCGAAGGTAGTGTCGGAATTTCATATTAACCAATTTATTATCCTACCTACCTTCTTTTCCCAGGCCCCATTCCAACCCAGGAGAACAGGCTGTGCATTCCCTGGAATGCAAACGTGCTCTAGCTTTCTATCTGGACCGCACGACCGCCCACAGGAAATCCACTCAATTGTTTGCTTCTTTTGATACCATCAAATTGGGAAATCCTGTGGGTAAGCAGATCCTCTCCTCCTGGTTAGAGGACTGCATTTCTTTTGGCTACCAGCAAGCAGGCATTCCACTGCAAGACCGTGTAAAAGCACACTCGGTCAGGGCCATGGCGATATCAGTAGCGCACCTCCGTTTGGTGCCGCTTGTTGATATTTGTAAGGCTGCTACCTGGAGTTCTCTCCATACATTCGCAGTACATTATTGTTTAGATAAGGCTGGCAGGCAAGATTCCATCTTTGGCCAGTCTGTTCTACGCAACTTCTTTTCAGTTTAACTACCCAACATCCTTCCCCCGACCCGTTCAGAGTTCAGGATGCCCTCCTAACCACATTTCCACCCCTGTTGTTGTGCCTGTTGCACGTCTTGGGTGCATTTGGTGCTTTGCTCGGGCATCCTCAGCTCGGTACTCGCCCATGTGTGAGGACTACCATCCTGCTTGTCCTGTGAGAAAGCAGAGTTGCTTACCTGTAACAGGTGTTCTCAGAGGACAGCAGGATGTTAGTCCTCACGAAACCTACCTGCCACCCCGCAGAGTTGGGTTCGTTTATGTTTTCTTATTTTATTTTTCGCACGTACCTTTGCTATATTACCAGACTGAAGGGGGACCCCTGCTGGATGCAGGGTTGGTGCTATGCTAGGCATGCGCAGTAGGTGCCAGTCAAAGTTCTAGAAACTTTGACAAAAGTGTTCCGTGATTGGGCTCCATCCTGATGATGTCACCCATGTGTGAGGACTAACATCCTGCTGTCCTGTGAGAACACCTGTTACAGGTAAGCAACTCTGCTGTTTCAGTGATGACATAAGGTTTTCTTTCATGCTCAACCACTTGATATTTTTGCATTTTGTTTTAACGTTGTGTGACCGAATTTAATGTAGAAATATTCTCTTCTAGTGTTCTGCACACCTGCTTTTGTATACAGTGGGAAGAAGCAATAAGGACTAGGAAAAAAATAAATAAAAAACTCACTCTCCTACCCTGCCCACATACTGGCAGATATTTTCCTGAAGAGAAAGTACTGTCAACTCTTTTTGTATTTTTAATTTGCTAGTATATGTTCTTTCCTGTTTTCCCTTTGAATCATCATCTTTGTTTCTTTGTGTTTCTGTTGTAAGGATTGTTGGGTAAAACTGATGTATTACTGCTGTGGGGAATTAATACACTTGGGTGTACTCTGGCTTTATTGGGGAGCCTCCTGGAGGAAACGAGACCTTAGCCAGGCTAATGGGAAAGGATTAGTAAAAAACTGTGAGTGCTATGTATGTATATTTTATGGAGCAGTGGCAGGAGGTGGGGGAAGACCTCAAGGAGCAATAGGGATGGGAAGAGACCAGAAGAGTGGTGCAAGGTATGGCAGCAGAGAGGAGGTGATGAGGTGTAAACAAGCAGTGACACAAGATGAGGAAGGGGAGGGAAGACAAGAAGTGAAGCAGATGGAGGTGGGAGGGGAGCTGGAGGAGCAGGATTGATGGAGGAGCAATGGGTTGTAGACAGTTCCTAATATGATCAGTTAATGTAGTTATTAAGGGGTTAAACTGCCCAGTACAGCAAAAGCACTTGATTGCAATCTGATACCATAGTGAGTCTGTACATGCTACTGCTGGTTTTCTGTGTGGAATTCTTATAAGAGCTGTGAGGAGGGCCCAGGTTATGAGCCTACAAGATATGAGAGAGACAGATTAATACTGATTATATGGGGATTTTTTTGTTGCTGCTGTGGAGAAACCTACTTGATTGAAGTTGTTTTTAATTGTGTTTTTTTGGTTTGAGAGTGATCAGTTTTCCTCATTTCCTCAGTCTGTCTGTGTACTGTTTCCCCTGGAATTCTAATTTGAACAAGGTGATCAAGGAGTCCCCCCAACAATATAATAATATATGCAGAGTACTAAAGAGTAGGGGCTAAGTTAGCACCAATAACATTTTCTTGACGAGCACTGGCTCTCAGATGAAGTCACAGTCTGATGTCATTGGCAGACACAATGGCTACCCTTAGTCCTTTGGACAGCTGACTCCTTTTCCTTCCCCCTCTCCCTGCAATTCCCACAACTTTGGCACTGTAGCTGATGATACAAAACAAGTGAGTCTCACAGGCAGGGTGGCTGCCTATAGGTACTCGCCTACTCTGCCTACTGGTAAATCTGCCCCTGGTTAGAAGTGCATCTTGGGGATGCATCCTGACACTGGCAGAGAAAAGTCAGGACTGTCGCAACTATGCTGACCTTGGAGCTGAGAAACTAAGAAATATTTTTACAAATTAAACTGCCTTGCAAGCAAATAAATCTCCTGTCGTTGCAACTTCTACTAAGGTAAGGAGCACAGTGTAAATTCTGCAGTGACGGTACTTTCTCTTTACTAGTAAGCTGCACCCTATCAGGTCGATCCAGTAAAGTGTGCTCCATCGGAGCGCACTGTCACCCTGCTCTGGACGCGTGTTTTCCCTTACCCCTTATTCAGTAAGGGGAGGAAAACACGCGGCCCACCCGTGGCACCTAATAGCGCCCTCAACATGCAAATGCATGTTGAGGGCCCTATTAGGTATTCCCGAGCGATCCAGTAAGTAAAATGTGCAGCCAAGCCGCACATTTTACTCTAAGAAATTAGCGCCGCCCAAAGGTCGGCGCTAATTTCTTCCGGCGCCAGGGAAGTGCACAGAAAAGCAGTAAAAACTGCTTTTCTGTGCACCCTCCGACTTAATATCATAGCGATATTAAGTCGGAGGTCCCCAAAAGTATAAAAAAGTAAAAAAAAAAAAAATAAAAAATTTTGAATTCGGCCCGCAGCTGTCGGGCCGAAAACCGGATGCTCAATTTTGCCGGCGTCCGGTTTCCGAGCCCGTGGCTGTCAGCGGGCTCGAGAACCGACGCCGGCAAAATTGAGCGTCGGCTGTCAAACCCGCTGACAGCCGCCGCTCCAGGCCAAAAGGAGGCGCTAGGGACACGCTAGTGTCCCTAGCGCCTCCTTTTCCTCGTTTGCACCGCGTTGCCTAATTTAAATACTGGATCGCACGCACCGGCGAGGGGCCGGTGCGCGCGCCGGGAGAGCGGGCGTTAGTCCGCTCTCCCACGGACTTTACTGGATCGGGCTGTATGAAAGTAAGGATTTACATGCGTAAAAATGGGTTTTTGAAAATTGCTACTTTTACGCACTTAACTCCTTTGAAAATTCACTCTGTAGGGCTGAAGTTTCAGAAGGTTTTAAATGCGTAAATGGATTTTTAAAAATTTCTAAGATATATGCTATTTTTGTGTGCGTAATTCCTTTGAAAATTACCTCCTGTGTTCTATACAGTTTTTTTTAAAATTATGCAAAAAATAATGTTCACTTTGTATCAATTAAATAATTGACAAGACATTTTTATTCACTTTTAGCTTAAATCCTGAAATTCCTATGTACCTCTGGAACCTGCCATGTCTTCAAGCGTAACAAATCCCTT
The DNA here is from genome assembly GCF_901001135.1 of Rhinatrema bivittatum. Taxonomy (NCBI): domain Eukaryota; kingdom Metazoa; phylum Chordata; class Amphibia; order Gymnophiona; family Rhinatrematidae; genus Rhinatrema; species Rhinatrema bivittatum. The sequence goes on along the minus strand of NC_042615.1, from coordinate 797,017,620 downwards.
CAGACACATTTAGTCAATGCTGTCAAAGCAAGAAGGCTCAAATCTGGTCCTCAAGGACTGAAAACATTTTTTAAATTTCAGAGTAACCAAGATATGGAAATTAACTCTGTTCTTCATCCAGCTGTACACCCTTTTGGCTGAAGAATATTCAGGTTGCTTTGTGGATCTTTAGGACTGGGTTTAAGAATCCATACTCTAAAGCAGTGGGGTCTCCTAAATGCTGTCCTCTGAGGCTGCAACCCAGTTGGGTTTTCAGAATTGCCACACTGAATATACACAATATCAAGTTGCATGCCCTGCCTCCATTATTATGCAACTAGAATCTCATGCATATCTGTTGTGGAAATCCTGAGAACCCAACTGGGTTGTGGCCTCTGAGGACCGAGTTTAGGAAAACCTGCTTTTAAACTTAAAAACAAACTGGGAAGATCACTTGCTGCGAGCATTTTTAAATTACGTTTTGTGGATTGGGGCCAGAGGGGCATGAAAGAGAGAGCATGCGTGACGGCAAGGTCAGAGCACTGAAGTGGCTGTGCTGATTCCTCGCTTTGTCGCCCGACTCAGTAGCCCAGTTGGAACAGAGGTCAGGGAGTCCCAGATGGATTGTTTGCTTTTGTTTGTCCTTACAAAAGTGGAGGATCATGCAGTTGAGGGAAGGTATTGGCAAGTTTAAAATTCAGCTACTGCATTAAGGGTTTAATTCTACTTTTTTTGTATTGATACCTTCTGGGAGAGATAGCTGATGATGGAGGGTAGGAAATGGAACTCTCTATTGATAACATCTGCTTGCTTGTGGTGGCAGGAAATACATAATTCACTTGATGAGACTCTTCCTTTAGGGTTATGACCACTTCTCTCTGACCCTCATTTAAGAGGATAAAAATAGCGTTTAATTATTTCCCATTATTTATTTAATTATTATTTTTTTAATATACCGACATTAGATCTGAGATATCACATTGGTTTACATTCAGGTACTGTAGGCATTTCTCTATCCCCAGAGGGCTCACAATCTAAGTTTTTGTACCTGAGGCAATGGAGGGTAAAGTGACTTGCCCAAGGTCACAAGGAGCGACAGCGGGACTCGAACCGTGGTCTCCTGGTTCGTAGCCCACTGCTCTAACCACTAGAAATCGCTGCAACATTCAGTGATCTGATGTTTTTGTCATGGCATTAAAGTATGGTTATTACTCAGTTAAGAGAATATGTGTGATTGACTTCCCTGCCCTTTAATGTGCAGACTACATTCTTGACTCTTTCATTACAGAGCGAAAAAAGGAGTTCTAATTTTATGTACCTGATGGTAGAGTTTCCTTGTGTCAAGTGTGATGATAAAGAATATGGAATAGTTTACTATGAGAAGGTAAGTTGTGTTTTTTTTTTTTTTTAAGTTCTTACTAAAAATAATAATAAAAAAAAAAAGTTCTCACCCCCAAAATGGCAGGGTTCCCTGCTGAGAAGAAGCATTTCGTAGTGAGATTACGACAGACAGCTGTCACCAGCAGATGCTTTTACACATAAAGTACAAATCAAAACAGTACAGCTATAAGATTACAGAAACCACTCAGTCAAGCAGTGCAGTTCAAGATCACAGAATTTAATGATACTCCAAGCAATTATAAAGTTTTATACAGTTAAGTTAGTCGGAACTAATTCTTTTGCTATGTTATGATGATAGTGGAGGAACAATAAAGAGAACTTTTACAAAGTTATATATTGTTTTGATATTTGCATTTTGTGTGTGCTCAGAATGTAGAGATTCACTATCCTTGGGTTCAGACATTATGAAGTAGGAAATCACCCGACTCCGGTGTGGAGAGGAGTGGGGAAGAAAGCGGTTTCCTAAGCCGTAGAAAAGCAGCCTCTTTCTGTGCTGTCTCACGATGAGGAAGTTCCAGCGGGATTTACTAAACTCCAGGACCCGAGTACAGCAGTTTAGGAAAGACCACAGAAAGTTTCTTCACATTACCGTGGCACGGAAAATCATGTGCTCCTGGCTCTGGCAGTGCCCAGGGTGGCCTGCTCTAGCAAATGTAATTGCATTAAAGAAAAAGCCTTGGTCCGTCACTGACCTGCCCCCTCCCCCACCCTCTCCCGTCTCCAGCAGCTCGCCAACAGACTCTGAGTATAATCCTGCTCCCACCCATGTTGCTAGAAAATCAGAGTCCCTGCCCAATCACTCCCCTCTATGGCCAAGTTAAGCATGTTCCCTGGGCCAGTGCCATTTTTAAATTTGCCACTGACAGGGCTGGACCACCTGAGCATTGCTTCTGCCCCCCGAAGACCTAGGGACTTCATTTTAGATGGGTGGTGGAGGTGCCATGGAAGGGCCTGATTTTATTTATAAGTACCTTTATTCATTTTCACATAAAACCAACATTGTCACAGAGTTGAACAATAATTAAACAGTAGTTGAATGAATGAGCGTTCCCTGTACGTACTAGGATCAGTCCAGACCGTGGGTTATGTCCCCCGTCCAGCAGATGGAGTCAGAGCAAACTTCCAGGGGTGCTGACATATAAGCCTGTGCACCCCCTAGGGATCCTCAGTATCTCTCTGACTCCAGCAGATGTGAGTGGGGGAACCTTTGCTTCCCCAGTGTGTGGCCTTTGCTACATTTCTTACTCTCTCCTATTTCTTCTTTGACTGGATCAAGCGGACCTGGGCTGCTAAATTTATTAAATAAAAAAAAAAAAAAAAGAAAGGGAAAATTTTCCTCTCACTTCAGGGAGCCTGGAGCCCTGCCCGGGCCTCCCTGTCCTAGGCAGCTTGCCAGCGGGACTGGGTATGTTTTCTTGCCTACCTGTTTCTCCCTCTTCTCCTCCCTTCCGGCGGTGAGTTTTTTTTTGTGAAATTTTCTTTACAGGGTCGCCGTCGGACGGCTTAGGTGGATGCTGGTGGGGCCAGCCTCTCCCCTTCGGCGCGCCGCGATTCGCACTCTCTTCCCCTCGGCCCCGCGACGTTTCATTCCCCGGGGCCGCGGCAGCAGGGAAGTCTCATTCCCCTGCTGCTCCTGCGGGGAGGGTGCCTGGTTGAGCCTGGGTGGACGAGCTCGCTCCCTCCGCGGCGCGCAGTGCTCAGCTCCGGCCTAGGGGAGGTCGCTGAGGGGACTCTTCGCTCCGGCCGCGCGCCATGCAGCGCTTTAAGGGGTCTCCCGGCCCCGACCCGGGGCAGGGCGGATCGCGAGACGGGCCCCCCGGGGTTGGCCTCCCCGGGGGAGAGACCGGATCGGCTTCCCCGACTTTTTCGCCGTCCAACTCCGATCGCCGCGGCTCCAGGGGAAAGGCCCCGCCCCCTTCTTTGGCGGGAGCGGCGGCCATCTTAGAGCTGGAAAGCGCGGCTGATTCAGAGGCGGAGGAGTCCACACATGGTTTTTCACCGCGTTTCAGGCCGATACCAGCGCCATCGTCTCCCTCCATCGCTGCGGGCCCCTCCACGGACCTCTCGCTCGCAGTCCCTCCACCGGCAGGGGGGTTTACGGCGGACTTTGTCCTTTTGATGCACCAGGCGTACCTCCAAAGCCTGCAGCCGGCGGGGGGACCCCCAGGGGGTGCTCCAGCGAACCCCACGCCCGCGAAGATTCCCCGACTGATGGGGGGGGGGGCCAACCCAGCGCCATCTGGGAGTGGCCATAAGACGCTCCTGGCTCTCCCACCCAGCGGAGTGGATCCCACGCAGGACCCTGGGAACGATCCGGCCTCCACGGCTGACGATGACTCGCTCCTGGCAGCGCACCTGGAGTGTGACGACCCACGGGTGCTCCGGATCTTCCGTAAGGAGGAGCTGTCGGACCTCATCCCACACGTCCTCCAGGAATTGGATCTCGATCCGCCCGTCGAACCGCCGGGGCCCCCAGCCCCCTCCGTAGCCTCCGCTAGCTCAAAAGGGGACCCGGTCCTGGCGGGCTTACGTCCTCTGGAGCGAACGTTACTGATTCATGAGTCGTTCCTCCATCTCTTGGTGCGGGAGTGGGACACGCCGGAGGCCTCTCTCAGAGTGGGCAGAGCGATGGACAAACTCTACCCTCTTCCCGGCGACTTTTTGGATCTGCTTAAGGTACCCAAGGTCGACTCGGCAGTCTCTGCCGTCACTAAGAGAACCACAATTCCCGTGACAGGGGGAACGGCCCTCCGGGATGTACAGGACAGAAAGCTGGAAGTCTGCCTCAAAAAGATTTTCGAGGTCTCGGCGCTGGGGGTCCGTGCTGCTATCTGTGGCTCCCTTACCCAGCGAGCCGGGCTTCGGTGGGTGCAGCAGCTACTGACTTCACAGCAACTACCACCGGAAGAAGCGGCGCAAGCGGACCGGCTGGAGGCCGTCATTGCCTACGGGGCTGATGCCCTCCACGATTTACTACGAGTCCTGGCAAGGACCATGGTTTCGGCTGTTTCCGCCAGGCGCCTGCTGTGGCTTCGTAATTGGGCGGCGGACGCTTCGTCCAAATCCAGCCTAGGGTCTCTACCTTTCAAGGGTAGGTTCCTCTTCGGTGAGGATCTTGACCAGATCATCAAATCCCTGGGGGAAAATTCCGTACACAGGTTGCCCGAGGACCGCCAGCGGTCGTATCGTCCGTCTACTTCCTTCTCCAGGAATCGGTCCCGCTCTCAACGGCGATTTCGGGGTTCCAGGTCTCAGGGGCCGAGAAATCCCTCGAACAGGTCGCAGTCATGGACTCGGTCCTTTCGGGGCCGCAGACCACCCAGGGACTCCTCGGCTCCGGGCTCCTCCGGCAAGTCTACCCAATGATGTCAGGCCGGCTCACTCCCCCCTCCCGAGAATCGGAGGACGACTAGCCTGGTTTTACGGGGAGTGGGCCAACATCACCACGGACCAATGGGTCCTAGACATTCTAAGGCGAGGCTACGCTTTGGATTTGCGGTATCCCCCCAAAGAAAGATTCGTCTTCTCACCCTGCGGAGCAAGTCACAAGCGTGTGGGAGTACAAAGCACACTGCACCGTCTCCTAGCCCTGGGGGCCATCTCACCCGTCCCCTCCGGAGAAGTGGGCTTGGGTCATTATTCCATTTACTTCGTGGTGCCCAAGAAAGATGGATCCTTTCGTCCCATCTTAGACCTCAAGGAGGTCAACAAGGCCCTCCGGATACCCCGGTTCCGTATGGAAACTCTTCGGTCCGTCATCGCGGCGGTTCATCAGGGAGAGTTTCTGGCCTCCCTGGATCTGACGGAGGCTTACTTACACATTCCGATCCACCCGGTCCATCACCGGCTCCTCCGCTTCAAGATACTGGATCAACACTTCCAGTTCCAGGCCCTCCCTTTCGGGTTGGCAACGGCGCCCAGGACGTTCACCAAGATAATGGTGGTTGTGGCGGCCGCGCTCCGAAGAGAGGGGATTTTAGTACATCCATACCTGGACGACTGGCTCATCCGAGCGAAGACCTTCTCTCAAGGGCAGCAAGCAGTCGACAGGGTGGTCGGCTTTCTTCAGTCTCTTGGCTGGGTAGTCAACTTCGGCAAGAGCAGTCTCCTTCCGTCGCAGCAGTTGGACTTCCTGGGCGCGCGCTTCGACACCGCTCAAGGCAAGGTCTTCTTGCGGCCGGACAAGGCCCAGACGCTCAGAGAGCAAATTTGCAACTTTGCCGCTCTCCCGGTTCCAACAGCGAGGGATTATCTGCAGATCCTGGGATCAATGGCTTTCGCCATCAACCTAGTGCCGTGGGCCTTTGCACACCTGAGGCCCCTGCAGATGGCGCTACTCTCGCGGTGGAAACCTGTCTCGCAGGACTATCAGGCGATACTACCCCTTCCGCCGGCGGCCAGACTCAGCCTTCGTTGGTGGCTGGACCCCAGGAACTTGGCACAGGGGTGCCCCCTGGAGTCGCCGGAGTGGATCGTGGTCACTACCGATGCCAGTTTGACCGGCTGGGGGGCCGTGTGTCTCCGAAGCTCGGCCCAGGGGCAGTGGACACAGGAACAGAAGACCTGGTCGATCAACCGCCTGGAGACCAGGGCAGTCCGGTTGGCTCTCATTCAATTCCTGCCCCTCATCCGACAGCGGGCGGTCCGCGTTCTCTCGGACAATGCGACCACGGTAGCCTACATCAACCGTCAGGGAGGCACCAAGAGCCCGGGTGTGGCCGTCGAAGCGGCCCGTCTCATGGCCTGGGCGGAGCAGTTCCTCGACCGTCTAGCGGCCTCCCACATCGCAGGCGTGGACAATATTCAGGCAGACTACCTGAGTCGGCAGACGCTGGACCCAGGGGAATGGGCTCTCTCCGACGAGGCAATGTCGCTCATCACTCGGCGCTGGGGAACGCCCGCCATGGATCTCATGGCGACGGCGGGCAATACAAAGGCCCCGCGGTTCTACAGTCGCAGAAGGGACCACGGGGCGGAAGGAGTGGACGCCCTGGTTCTACCTTGGCCCCCTCGTCTTCGGCTGTACGTCTTTCCTCCATGGCCTCTGGTGGGCAAGGTGGTGCGGAAGATCGAAGATCATCCAGGACAGGTCATCCTGGTGGCGCCAGAGTGGCCGCGGCGTCCGTGGTTTGCGGATCTACTCAACTTGGTAGTGGACGGACCCCTGCGATTGTCACACCTTCCGCGACTGCTCCATCAGGGTCCGGTATTTTCGGACCAGGCGGAACACTTTTGTCTCGCGGCTTGGCTTTTGAGAGGCAGAGTCTCCTGCGCAAAGGATACACGGTAACCGTGGTAGACACGCTGCTTAAGGCACGTAAGACCTCCACTTCAGTCGCCTATGTACGGGTCTGGAAGGTGTTTGAGATCTGGTGTGCCGGGCACGGAGCATCCGCGACCACACCTTCTCTCCGTCAGGTCCTAGCCTTTCTTCAGGAGGGCTTGGAGAAGGGCCTTTCCTACAACTCCCTGCGTGTGCAAGTCTCGGCTCTAGCTTCTCTGGCTCGTACCACGGGGCATCCTGACCTTTCGTCTCATCCGGACGTCTCGCGCTTCCTCAAGGGAGTCAAACACCTGCGGCCGCCGGTGCGGCATCCCTATCCCTCCTGGAATCTCAACCTGGTTCTCCGCCTCCTTGGGCAGGCTCCCTACGAACCACTGCGGCAGGCCTCCCTCAAAGATGTCACACTTAAGACGGTGTTCCTGGTCGCCATAGCCTCGGCGAGACGCATCTCCGAGCTTCAGGCGCTCTCGTGCCGGGAACCGTTTCTACGCTTCACGGATTCGGGAGTTTCTATTCGTTCGGTGCCTTCTTTCCTACCTAAAGTGGTGTCGTCCTTCCACTTGAACCAGTGGGTGGAGTTGCCGGCCTTCCCGTCGGATGCGCCTCAGGCCCTCCGGCGTCTCGATGTGAAGCGCTCTCTGCTACACTACTTGGAAGTGACCAATGAGTTCCGGGCTTCCGACCATCTCTTTGTGCTTTGGTCCGGCAATAAGAAAGGACGGCAAGCGTCTAAGACGACTATTGCACGCTGGCTCAAGGATGCAGTTTCCTCGGCCTACATCGGTGCCGGGAAGGCGCCCCCGGAGGGTGTCCGGGCTCATTCGTTGCGTGCTCTGGCCACGTCCCGGGCAGAGTCTCAACATGTTCCCATTCAGGAAATCTGTCGCGCGGCGACATGGAAGTCGCTGCATACCTTCTCGAAGCATTACCGGTTGCAACTACCGGTAGGTGATTCGGGTTCCTTTGGAGACAGGGTTCTTCGAGCAGGGTCTTCAGGGACCCACCCGGTTTAGGGAAGCTTTGGTACATCCCACGGTCTGGACTGATCCTAGTACGTACAGGGAAAAGAAAATTATTCCTTACCTGCTAATTTTCGTTCCTGTAGTACTTAGGATCAGTCCAGACGCCCGCCCGGGGTTGCTAAGTGCTGGTCAGACGCCTGCTCGTGTACGTTTTTTACCCTCTGTCTCTCATATTTCTACATCCTGATGTTTGTGTTTGTTACTCCGTTCTTTCACAGTTCGCATTGCAAGTTGCATTGGTTACTTGTGTTCTGTGGTTACAATTTGTTTGGTGCTTGATCCATCCTACTTTCCTGTCCAGTATTTCTGGCTCTGGGCTTTGATATTCTCGATACTGAGGATCCCTAGGGGGTGCACAGGCTTATATGTCAGCACCCCTGGAAGTTTGCTCTGACTCCATCTGCTGGACTGGGGACATAACCCACGGTCTGGACTGATCCTAAGTACTACAGGAACGAAAATTAGCAGGTAAGGAATAATTTTCTTATAGTGACAGCAGATTATAAACACGAAACATTGCATTCCCCGAAGCCCACGAGCCTCCCCTCTCTCCCCTCCCCCTCCTCGCATGACGGGGCACAGGATCCTGAACAGAGAACACTAAGAGGAGGCTGCTGGGGTCTTCTCAGCATCCCCTAGTACAACAAACACCCCCCCCTCCCCTAGGCCTTAGTAAAGGGACGCAGCATAAGAAAAGCAAATTACGGGGCAGGGATATGTCATTGAGTATTAAACTACGCGTCCTGTGAGGCAGCGATTGGATCTAGGCAGCCCAAACGGAAAGGAAGGGCCGAGTTTTGTGAGCTCTATCTCTGCGTTCCGCCTCTTCTTTTTTTTTTTTTTTGGTCAGGCAGAGGAGGTGGGTTTGGTTTTTCCAGTATGTCAAATTAGGCAGCCAGGTGAGGAGTATGGATTTCTTAGCTTAAAAGTAAAACTTTCCGAATCCACAGTCGTTTGTGTTTCTGCCCCAATGCTACCCCACGCAGGTGGTCAAAAAGGAGGGCGTGAGTTTGACTAGGTTAACTGTTATCTTGGTCTCTTGGAAAATATAGGCGATAGCTGCGTGCCAAAAGCTCTGGACTTTAGGGCAGCAGTGTGCCTGGTGAGACGATACATTTCTCGCATATAGGTGAGGCGGTGTGCTCGAATCTGGGAGGAGTAGGAGCGCCTGAGGAAGGGCCTGATTTTGAAGAAATGGGGTAGGGCGTGGTGGGCTTTAGGAGGGGGGTGGGACATTAGTTTGAGTCTGTTGCGGGGTGGAGGGGTAGGGCAACAATAGACCAGAGACTTTTTTGAATTTAATAAATTTGGTTACAGGGTGAGGGGCTACATGCCCCTTTACGTTTAGTGCCCTGGGGTGGTCTGAGAGCATTGTCAGGCGCGATAGCTTGTTGATGATCTTGCTAGAAATTTAGCTATGCTTAAGTTGTAGTTAACTTTCAGGAGTAGTGCAGCTCCTGAAGAATTTCATGAACCATACTACTTTGTGTGTATTTGCAAGTGAGCCAGCTCATTTTTTTAAAAATTCATATGCCTGATTTTATTTGCAGTAAAGCAAATGTGCAGAATCGCTGGTTAACATGCGGTATTTACCTTAGCCCTGCTTAGTAAGTAGGCTCCTAAGTTTGTTGCATTGGTATAAGCATGCACAGATTTAGATAGAATGGAAAAAGAAAATATTTAATTGCTGTAAACTAACAGAAAAAAGAGCAGGAGAATGACAGAATTGCTTATAAACAAACTCCATTTTTTTTTCATGATATAGTGACCTTCTTTGTCAGGAGTGAGTAGTTCCTAGATTAATCTGTCAGAAATATGAAGACTATGGGGCCTATCCAAAAAAACTCATGCTAGAAATGGTTTAGCATGCGAGTCGGTAAAATGTAATGTGCACGCTAAAATGTCAATTAATGTCTAATGCAAAAAATTTTAGCCTGTGTATGGTAAAACTTTTACCTGATAGCACGCCACACCATTAGCATGCACATTAACCTGAAAATGTAATCACCAAGTAGGTTGAGAATATTACATAGCGCTGGGAAAGGTAAGTTCGATCATGAAGATCCAACAAATTATCTGTTGCGCTGGAGGTGGACTCTTGGCCTGGCGCAGGATTGATACGCCTCTCTGAGGGATCCCAGAGGGCGCCTGCCGCCAGGATGCAGAGCACACAAGGAGACAGAGGCAAGCTGGAGCTTGGATTCCCGGGCTGCCTGGGCTTAGGTGGACCTCTGGGGGGTCTCCCGGAGAGATGGTGGAGAGGTGTGCCCACAAGGAGTAGAGGTGCGCGGCTGACGGTGAACAGACGAGCTAGACCGGAACAGAAGGTGTAGCTGAAGCTGAACCCCTCATCTGAACCCCTTTATGTGAATTGCCTTGGCAAAGTCCTCTAGCTACAGATTCCATAGCTGGATCATATGCTGAGTTAGAAAATGTTTCCTATTTATTTAAAATTTGCTGGATACTAGTTTCATTGAGTGTCTCCCAATCCCTAGTGTTAGGGAATGGTTATTTACTCATTCAAATATCTACCCATTCCATCTCATTCATGATTTTATAAATCTTAATTATATCCCCTCTGTCATCTCTTTTTCCAGGCTTTTTTTTTTTTTTGGCCTTTCTTCATAAGGGAGCTTTTCCATCCCCCTTTATTATTTCTGTTGCTCTTCTTTGTATCTTTTCTAGTTCAGATCTCATGCATATTCATTGTGGAAATCCTGAGCAGTCGACTGGGTTGCGCCCTTGAGCATCAAGTTTGGGGGGTCTCCTGGCCTACAGAATGACTGATCTAGAGATCTGAATGGTTAATCCATCTTATACCAAACATAACAAGATGGTATTTTGCAGTTGTTCCAGATTTCAGCCAAAGGGGTTGAACTTTCAGTGTAATCAGCCACAGTCCTTTCATCATTGTTTTTTTTTTTTACTCTTACATGAGGGAGAAGCTGCACTATATACACTGTTTGCTAGAGAATGCTGTCCCACTATTTGAAGCAGACTAAAGCCCTCCAAAAGTATTTTAATTGTTTTATCACCAAGATTTATGGATTTTCTATGGGAAAATCCACTGGCTCTATTTTACTATTAGATGGGTTTTCTCATTGTTTGCTCACTGCAGAATTGACTGTAAGTTGAAGTCCATGTTGTTTGGGCAATAGCAACATCAATCGTCAATCTAAAGTTAATCTTAGAAGAGCTTTGCAAAGCTGCAGCATGGAGTTGAGTCTATACATTCATTAGGTATTATTGCCTTGATACTGCCTCTCATTGGAATTTGAGATTTGACTTACTGAAGCTAAAAATCTTTTTTCAGGATAAAGCTCAGCTTCTACCTTCTCTGTTGGCTTTCAGGGTTTTCTTCTTTTTTTTGTCTTCTATGTTTCTAGTTTGATTTTCATTCATTCATTTTTATTTAAAATTAGTTGTTAACCACATCCTTGATACAAAGAGGAAGTGTACAAAAAATGCAAAATCTAATCAAGTAACACAAAATAAAAACATAATATATGAAACTATAAAATAGCATAAGAGAAATACATGTGTAAAACAAATAAAATCACTAATACAGCAGTACAAAGCTGGACATCCAGAAAATAAAGGGGAAAGTGGGAAAACAGGTTTTTCTAATAAAAAAAAACCATGTATTTTTATTTTGTCACACTTTTATGATGATAAAAGATAACCAACATCCTGAAAGTGTGACAAAAAAAATGTGGTTAGCAAAATTGTGATGTGATAAATAACTCTGGATGTATCATTCGGTGCTGGGAATGCTGAAAAGGCAGCGCTCATAGCCCTCAAGGGGGACGAAGTGCCAGTGACTGCACCACAGCAACACTTACTGGCTGGAGTCCGTGCCTGTAGTTCTTTATTGAAGATTATTTGTACTAAATGGGCTAGTTGGGAAGAGGGTTTAAATATGAAATAAAAATAGGAAACACAGATGTCAGTTCTAATTGAGATATAATTCCAAAGGAGAAGCAGAAAAGTGACTTAAGTTGCTGTCAACGGAGAATAAACATAAGTAAGAAATTTCACATTCTCTGACAACAAACAGACTTAGTGAAGGTAAACATATAGGAAAAGTTAGCTAAGAGTTGTCCTCAGCAGGGACCTACAGACACACGGTTCCTTCCGTGCCTCTGACTCCTGTCACTAACTGTTGCTGTTGTGTAGTTGCTGGGACGTTGTCTCCCTTGAGGGCTATGATCATTGCTTTTTCAGCAGAACTAGCCCCGACTGAACCATTGGGAGTTATTTGTCACATCACAATTTTGTTAATTGGCTATTGGTCCAGTATTGCATGGGTTCTCTTCCATACATATTAAGAAGCTTTTTCTGGCAAGATCTTGCCCCATTTATATGGCTCAAAGAGCAGGGATGACTCATTTTGGTACTTGAGCACCATAAACAGTTAAGATTGTTAGAATATCCAAATGAAGCAAATTAGCTTTGCACTTCAATTAAATGCATGCAAATATATCTTGTTTAGTGTATTTATATACTGGATAACCTGGAATTCTGAGGATACAAATCAAAGCAGTTGACAATTAAAAAAAATAAGTATACAACTTATATAAAAGTAATACAATTCAGTGTTTGTGGTTGAAATTCTGAAAACCATATCTGTTGGCACTTAAGGGACAGCGTTCGTCCCTGCAGTAGAGCTTCAGAGAATACACATTACAAGTACATCATTTCGTTCTTTGGCTCTTGATTTGCTTTGTTACATTCTCTTCTAGTTTTGGCTGCTGGAGGTTATTCAGGGGATCAAGATAATGAACAGGATTCATTCTTTGTTTATGAGCGGTGTAGCAGAACGTGTGATTTCTTTTCTTCAGCTGTTGGCAGTAATAGAATTTGTCATGCCACACTGCATGAAGATATATTAATTGGAATCAGTGAGTTGGAGCCAAGGTACAAAGTCCCTATTCAAAGTAGACAACCGTCTGAATTGTCCATGCAAAATTACTTTTAAAAGGCATCGAATGGATTTCATGTATTGTCTGTAATTTTTTTACATTTATACTTACCGATTTACCAGCTTCAGTTGTTTTCTTTTCTTTACATATTCAGCAACAATACTCTGTAAATGGACAGATTTAAATTGTTTTAAGTGCTATTGTAGTCTGTTAAATATGCAATCCTAAAGCATTGGTCATTGTTGGATTTTCATTCAATGTTCTGCATCGCTATATATTTATATTTATCTGTAGTGGGTTGTAGTATCTATAAAATTAAAAAGAGAAGTAGAGAAACATTTTACAGAAATGGTACTTTGTTGAATTATTTTCAGTGGGAGGTAATAGAACTCTGTATTTTAATGTTTCAAGGTGTTATAGAATCATAAAATGGTGGGACTCCAAGAACCTCGAGAGGTCATCTTATCTGTCCACCTGCACCTAAGGTATCCCAGACATATGTGTATCTAAATTACTTCTAAACCCTCTCTTGTTTTAGTAGTGAAATGCACCTACAGCTGGACACAAGTTCCAGACTGAGTGATATCTTTAAAATTAAATTTTAATATTGTAAACTTTTCTAAATACCTTCTTTATGTGAAATATTCCTAATACACATCAGTGGCTAAAACAGAATGTACAGTTAATCAGTCTGTAGTCATGAACTGAACTAGGCAGCATGAAACAAGCCCCTTGCCATTTTGGGTTGGCCTCTGTTATAAAACGACGTAATAACTTTGGAATGTGAAATCTTCAGAAGAAAAATTGTAGACTTGTTAAATAGCTACTTTGTATAAACACATTCTTGACCCTGTTTCTGCTGATCTTAGAATGAAATAATGTAGTTGCCATGTTAGTCCACTTATATATTAAGTCTGCTGCTAGAAAATAGTTCATAAATTACCACCCGCCTATTGAGACTTGTCATGCTTCCAGTCACCAGTCCGGTGTACAGCATAATAGGAACAGGCTCTTGTCACCTGCCACTGGTGACGGATAGTCCAAGTGAAGATTACTTGTCATGCTTGGGTTGATAAATTTTGTGTTTTAGCGTTGTGACAGAGAACAAGCCTGTTAAACATCAGGTGTGGGAAACCGTGATTTTTCTCTGAGAAAGAGATTGTGCACGGCTGTATTTGCTGCAGTGGCTCTTAATGTCTTGGCTGTCTCTGCTGACGTTTTTTCATGATACAGGACTTCAGGTCAGCGAAGTACCAGGGCAAAAGCAATGAGCTGATAACTTCTACTTTGCTTCTGCAAACAGCTCTTCTCATCTTTAAAATCAGACTTTAAACCAAGGTTTTGTCTATTCTGTAGGCATTATGATGAAAATTATATAGCATCTCTTATAGGATATAAATGTGCTTTACAATTAATACTTCAGAAACATAGATGTAGCTTCTTCTGGAGAAAGAGATGGCTTTATGGCATATTTTTTGGCATGAATGCATTGTAGAGAATATACAAAAAAAAAAATATAGTGACATATATATTATAATCTTTAATAATATTACAGAGAAAATGTTTCCTAAACACTTTTATCTAAAATTTTTTCAAAAGACAAACCCAAGGAATACCTGCCTAAAATTCCCAACCAATACATTCATACCATTCACACTTCCCTTCACATACATATCCACTAAAAACCTTATTACCCCAACCTCTTATCTTCTATATTAAATTCTTTCAAATATTCTCATAATTTCAAAACAAATTTTTCACAAGCAGAAAAAATTTCTCATTAACTGATACATAATCACTTTGTATCAACAATTGTATTTTTCTCATATTTTCTTCATCTTCCCGATCTTTCTATATCCTCTTCATCCTCTCAACATGTTTCGCCTTTATACAGACTTCTTCAGGAGAGCATTGAGGATTTTTTTTCTGCTGATCATAAACCTCCAACATGTTGGGAAACATTTTCTCTGTAATATTAATAAAGATTATAATATATTATGTCACTATATGTTTTTTGTGTTCGGATTTTTGTGATGTATTATTGATTTGCCAGTGGGGTTGTATCTTGTAGAGAATATAAGCAACAGTGTTCTTATCAGCATAGCCCAATTAAAATTAGACTTAGGCAAAGTACCTTTTCCAAGATTATACACAGTCTGAGTGGTAGAAAGGATTTTGCCCCAAATTCAAATATTTTACTAAATTCTGATTACTAGAATACACACTCTCTTTTGGGGATTTAAAGATACTAAAGCACAATGCTAGTATCTGGGCAACATTCCAAAACAGATTCTAAAGATTTGCCTGTCTGAAAATATCAATTAATGGCTATCTCTGCTCTGTAACATTGTAAATGGCAGCAGGTATAGACCAAATAGCCCATTCATTCTGCCCCATTGAGCTTTGTTCATTTTGGGTAGATGCACATATAAATTTCCAAATTCAGTTCAACACCATCTCCTCTATCGCCATGTCACCCACCTGAGCTCGCAACCTTTTTCTCATCTCTGTCCCAAGCATACCTAAAATCTGTTTAATGATGGCCAATGCTTTTGTGGAGCCCTGATACATTTGTACCACTGCTGTTTAGGGCTGTAACTGCTGCTGCTGCATTTAGGTTATCCCCATGCTTCCTTGGCTATTACTGCTGCTACTTCCACTGCTATTATTACTACTATTATTTCATTTCTAAAGCACTATTAGACAGATATATATAGTGCTGTAAAGAAACCCAAAAAAGACAGTTCCTGCTCATGGAGCTTATAATCTAGTCAAGACAACAATATATTACAAGCGAGTCTGTGGGAAGTCTACATTAGAGACGCAATATAATCTAGGGATGTGAATCGTTTTCCATATCGTCTTAACGATAGAAATCGTGTGGCAGGGCAAGAAAATCGTCTTAGGCACGATTTTTTAGTTAAAAAATCGTTAAAAATCGTTTTTTCCGATTAGTGCGCACTAACTCGAGTTAGTGCGCACTAACGGGAGTTAGTGCGCACTAACTGGGAGTTAGTGCGCACTAACTGAAAATGATACAATTTGACACTTTTCAGGTCAGTTAAGGTCAGTTTCGGAATGAATATGTATTCCTATTGGCTGCCCTCTTATTTATTCATGTTACCAAGTTTCCTACTGACAGTATATGGGGGATGGGAAATGGAAACAGTTGGTAGCTTGACAAAACAAGTAATGTGATCAGTCAATGTGACTAGAACTTGTGCCCTAACCCTGATACCAGGGGTATTGTGATCTTCCTGCACACAGTGCCCTATCCCTATTAATACCAGGAGTGTTGTGATCTTCCTGCACACAGTGCCCTATCCCTATTAATACCAGGAGTGTTGTGATCTTCCTGCACACAGTGCCCTATCCCTAATACCAGGGGTGTTGTGATCTTCCTGCACACAGTGCCCTATTCCTGATACTGGGGGTGTTGTGATCTTCCTGCACACAGTGCCCTATTCCTGATACCGGGGGTGTTGTGATCTTCTTGCACACATCCCGATATCAGGGATAGGGCACTGCATGCAGGAAGATCACAACACTCCTGGTATTAATAGGGATAGGGCACTGCATGCAGGAAGATCACAACACCCCTGGTATCAGGGATAGGGCACTGTGTGCAGGAAGATCACAATACCCCGGAGGAGTGAGGGTCAGGCAGCTCCCCCCTGTCTGTGAAGCCAGCCTCTCACTAGTAATGCAGGGAGGGAGCTGTCTCAGACTTCACCATCCTCCCCCCCCCCCTTACCCACACACCATTCACTAGCTGGGACATGGGGGAAGTCAGGAGTGAGGGTCAGGCAGCTCCCCCCTGTCTGTGAAGCCAGCCTCTCACTAGTAATGCAGGGAGGGAGCTGTCTCAGACTTCACCATCCACCCCCCCCCTCACCCACACACCATTCACTAGCTGGGACATGGGGGAAGTCAGGAGTGAGGGACAGGCAGCTCCCCCCTGCCTGTGAAGCCAGCCTCTCACTAGTAATGCAGGGAGGGAGCTGTCTCAGACTTCACCATCCTCCCCCCCCCCTCACCCACACACCATTCACTAGCTGGGACATGGGGGAAGTCAGGAGTGAGGGTCAGGCAGCTCCCCCCTGTCTGTGAAGCCAGCCTCTCACTAGTAATGCAGGGAGGGAGCTGTCTCAGACTTCACCATCCTCCCCCCCCCCCCCCCCCTCACCCCACACACCATTCACTAGCTGGGACATGGGGGAAGTCAGGAGTGAGGGTCAGGCAGCTCCCCCCTGTCTGCGAAGCCAGCCTCTCACTAGTAATGCAGGGAGGGAGCTGTCTCAGACTTCACCATCCTCCCCCCCCCCCCCTTACCCACACACCATTCACTAGCTGGGACATGGGGGAAGTCAGGAGTGAGGGTCAGGCAGCTCCCCCCTGTCTGTGAAGCCAGCCTCTCACTAGTAATGCAGGGAGGGAGCTGTCTCAGACTTCACCATCCACCCCCCCCCCCTCACCCACACACCATTCACTAGCTGGGACATGGGGGAAGTCAGGAGTGAGGGACAGGCAGCTCCCCCCTGTCTGTGAAGCCAGCCTCTCACTAGTAATGCAGGGAGGGAGCTGTCTCAGACTTCACCATCCTCCCCCCCCCCCCCCCTCACCCACACACCATTCACTAGCTGGGACATGGGGGAAGTCAGGAGTGAGGGTCAGGCAGCTCCCCCCTGTCTGTGAAGCCAGCCTCTCACTAGTAATGCAGGGAGGGAGCTGTCTCAGACTTCACCATCCTCCCCCCCCCTCACCCACACACCATTCACTAGCTGGGACATGGGGGAAGTCAGGAGTGAGGGTCAGGCAGCTCCCCCCTGTCTGTGAAGCCAGCCTCTCACTAGTAATGCAGGGAGGGAGCTGTCTCAGACTGGTATCAGGGTTAGGGCACTGTGTGCAGGAAGATCACAACACTCCTGGTATTAATAGGGATAGGGCACTGTAAGAGATGACTGTAGTAGATTGAATAAAGATCTGATGTTTCTGCTCTCCTCACACCAAACAAAAACAACACACAAGCAGAGAAGCCCTTCTTACAAAGCTGAGCTAGTGAGTTAAGTAGGAGGAAAAGTAAACATACTGGTGCCAGTGTGGCTACTTAAAAAATACACTTACCAACAATCAATTACATATATTTGAACTGTGTACAGTTCCAGCCAGGACCACCTTTCTAAAATGCACAGTGATTGGCAAATTCAACATGCACTAGCATTTCAGGTGCCTGCTAACAAAAATAATAAACAAACAAGTTCTAGTCACGTGAGTGCTGATCATTACATTACTTTTTTTGTCAAGCTTCCAACTGTTTCCATTTCACATCCCCCCAACCATATTGGTAACATCAATAGATAAGAGCACAGCCAGCCAATAGGAATACATACATACATATTCATTCCTAAGTGACCTTTACTGACCTGGGAAGTGTGAACACTTTGTTTCATTTTCTGTTGGTGTTTGTTAGTTTCCAGTTCCATTTCCCATCCCCCCAACCATCACCTCAGTGGTAACCTTGGTAATATCAATAGATAAGAGGGCAGCCAGCCAATAGGAACACATATTCATTCCTAACTGACCTTCAGTGACCTGGAAAGTGTTTATTTGTATCATTTTCAGTTAGTGCGCACTAAATCGAGTTAGTGCGCACTAACGGGGAGTTAGTGCGCACTAACTCGAGTTAGTGCGCACTAACACGATTTAACGATTTTTAACGATAAATCGTTAGAATTTCTAGTGTATCGTGTTCTATAACGATTTAAGACGATATAAACATTATCGGACGATAATTTTAATCGTTGAAAAACGATTCACATCCCTAATATAATCTATACAACTGCTGTTTAGGTTTAGGGTTGTAATGGCCACGCCATGCAATACTTCATTAGTATCTTCTTCTACTGGAGATCCTTTTTGTTTATCCCATGCTTTTCTGAATTCCATTGGTGTTTCTGTCTCCGCCACCTTCTCCAGAAGGACATTTCAGACATGCACAACATTTTCCTTGAAAAAATATTTCCTGGTGTTCCTGAGTCTTCCTACTTGGAGCTTCATATCCTGACCTTTAGTTTTACAGCTTCCCTTCCGTCAAAAAAGGTTTTGCCTATTGTGCACTATTAATACATTTCTGGAATTTAAGAATCTTTTTCCCTCTGTTCCCTCCCCTTCTCCCTCTTGTCCTCTAGGGTATACATATTACATCCTTCAGGCTTATCTGATATGACTTTTGGTGCAGACTTTAGTTGCCTTCCTTTGGACCATCTCTAGTTTATTTCTGTCGTTTCTCAAACATAGCCTCCAGATCTTGATATGAGTCTCAGGAGTAACAAAACATGTTTCATCAAAGATCACTCTCCCAGAAATAGTGATGAAGGCAAAAGCAGTAACAAAATTGAAAAAAGCCTGGGATAAGCACAAAGGATCCTCATTTGAAAGGAAGTGAAGTGAAAGACAGAGATGACAAAGATTTATGGCATTGCAAAGAGATGAAAATGATCTGCCTAAAGAATACAATGCTGTAGAAATATTTGCTTAAGGAATGAAACTGGTTGGATCTCAGAAGTTAGAAAATATGATCCTGAAGATTAGCTAGAAGGATTTGTTCTGAAATTGAAAGTATCACAGAAATCCAAATTCTGTATTTCCATTAACTAGTAAAAAAATCCTAAATACCAACTAAAACATTCACCAGTAACATTTTTGTAAATATACTTCAGCTGTGATTATATTTATAATGGGACAATCATATATCAGGACTAATAAAAAATCTGAATAGTCTTTAATTCATTATAATCATAGTCCTAACTTTTTTTTAAAAATGTTTTGTGACCATTTTATATATAAAATGCGCTTTTATATATAAAGTGCGCTTTTATATATAAAGCTTTTTTATATATAAAGTGCGCTTGCTGTCACCTGGCCCCCATCTTCTCCTTTTTCCAATCCTGCTCCCCCTCCTCCTCCCTGTTATTTGTAATTTCTCTTTCACTGCTTCAATGTTGATTGTAAACCGGCATGATATATCCTATGAATGTCGGTATATTTTAAAAGCATTTAAATAAATAAATAAAAATAAATAAATATAAAAGCACACATTACTTCCCTTCTCCAAAATTCTTCAAATGCACCTGACACAGTGCCGTGTTTTGTAGTCTGTTCCAGGGGTTCTGTCTGTGTGCCAGTGATTTGTCCCAAACT
The DNA here is from genome assembly GCF_901001135.1 of Rhinatrema bivittatum. Classification (NCBI taxonomy): domain Eukaryota; kingdom Metazoa; phylum Chordata; class Amphibia; order Gymnophiona; family Rhinatrematidae; genus Rhinatrema; species Rhinatrema bivittatum. The sequence goes on along the minus strand of NC_042615.1, from coordinate 796,997,812 downwards.
CTCTCATCAGTTGTAAAAACGGAGAAACACTCAATGTATTTCATATGCTACTGAGTACACATCAAATCCAATGAACAAGCCCTGCATTCCTTAAGAACCAATCAAATTTAAATGTTTGCTCCACCAATAATCCTTGAGCTCGCAAGTCATTCAATGTATTCTGAGCAGTGAAAAATGTCTCCAAATTAAATCAATGTATTCCATTCAAGCTCTACATTCATACCCAGTGGTTCCATAATATTTAATTTAAAGATCCAGAGTTCTTTATAATTCAGTGTTATTTTAACGCCCCACCTCACCAATGTTCAACTTGTTAAGTAACCAACCATCTTAACTTTTCAAGTTTGTGTCAATTTTGTAAACAATCTTTAACCATTGGCTCTTCCTCATGTTTGTTGTTAAAACAACTTTGATGTTCTATTAAATGTTTTCACCATTCTTTTCATTTTTCCCACATATAACAGAGGACAGGGACACATTATAATGTAAATGTTTTTAGATGTACAATCTGTTGACCGATGTAAAACTGTATTCTGTTGTGAAAAAGAATGTTTCCATTTTGTACCTTCTATAGTTTGAAAACAAAAAGAATAGTTGCTGCATTGATCTTGCCCCTTGTTTCCACTTTTAATTTCTGTTTGTACGACCCTATCTTAGATATTCCTAACCCTCAAATAGGCTATTTAGGGAGGTTCTTTAAAAATTGGATGCATAAGTAATTATGACTGTTTCATTATTATGCTATGAAGTAAATGGAGAACCTGAGAGCATATGCCAGTTTATCTTTATTCTTCTTTTTCTGATCCAATAGTAATAAATCTCTGTTAGCATACAGGGTTCGTAAATGCGATTGTTTTATAATACCAATAGGATATCCTTCTAGAACTCTCCCCATTAGAAACTTTGCTTGAATATTAAAATCCTTGATGTCAGTATAGATCCCTTTAATCCTTAAGAACTGTCAAAAGTGAAGACCTCTATACAATGCCTTAGGATGTCGATTTTTGATAACGCAAAAGATTATTCTGATTTGAAGGTTTCCTATACACTGTGGTTTTTAAACTCCCACAGTTCTTAAAATATTCATATCCAAAAAAGAAACCTGCTTATGATTCAAAGTCATAATAAACTTCAAATGTGGTTTCTGTGCATTCAGCCACTGATAAAACTCTTGTAATTGTGACATAGATTTATTCCAAAATATATCATCTATTAATCTTCTCCAAAGAATAATATGCTCCATCTACCTTGACAACACTGTTTCTTCAAAATTAGAAACACTTAAATTTGCTATATCTGATGCCATGGTAGCACCCATAGCTACTCCCTGTGTTTGTAAATAAAAAGATCATTAAAATGAAAAATAATTGTTGCACAAAACCAATTCCACCAATTACAATAAAAATTCAATAGGAAAACAACTGTTGTAGCTTTGTGGTGGAAGGGTAGATATCGTCCAAACAATCAAATAAACAAAAATGCGAAGACTCCAGAATATGGATGTGTGAAGCAATTTGCTAAAAAAAAACAAAACAGTAAAGATTCCCAGAACGATCATGTAACAGCACAGTCCCAAAAATAATGAAAAAGAGTTCCTGTAGGGGCGGGGGGAGTTGGGATTGGGGAGGTGTATGGGGTGTTCATTCGGTGTGCATTCGATATGCCTTTGTTCAACAGTATTTGTTGTTAACTGGATACATTTATGGCAAAAGCTAAAATAAAGAGCTTAAAAACAAATTCAATAGGAATATGTTGAGGTAAAGGTCGCTGTTAGATAACTTAAGCTATAATCTTCAATGCCTGATTTTGGGGAAAATTAGTAAGTAAGGACTCTATGTCCATGGTCACAAAATAATAGATTGCACATTATCCTGAAAGTTTTGCAAAATATTGAGTACATATATGGTATCCTGAATGCATGACTGAGCCGATGATACAGATTTAGTAAAGAATCGGTCCACAAATATAAAGGTTCCAGTATTTAACAAAAACGATAGGTCTTCTTGGTGGTTAGGTTAAAGATTTGTGAAGCTTTGATACTGTATAAATGACCCATCCTGAGATAGACCACAAAAAATTATTCCTTTGATGCTAGAAAAAAACAACCCATGAAACTTCTAAGGTCTCTTATATGTTCTACTTAATCTGATTTGTCATATCTTTGGATAATAGTCTATAATAATCCATGTTTTTTTAATTATCTCTGTATCTCTCACATACTGCAGTCATGTCTCTACAAACTGTCCCCCTCCCTTACCAGCAGGTTTATTATGTTCTCATTATTTTGAGCTGTTTCAAAGCCACAGTTTCTTGTTTATTAAAATTGAACAATCTCTTCAACTGTTTATGTTCCAGGGGGGCACTCCATAAAGTTAGCAAGTAGCTCATTTAAATCAAATCAAATCAAATTCTTTTTCACTAAGGGCTAGATTTTAAAAGCCCTGCGCCGGCGCGCCTATTTTGCATAGGCTGCTGGCGCGCGCAAGCCCCGGGACGCACATAAGTCCCGGGGCTTCGTAAAAGGGGCGGGAGGGAGCGTGTCCGGGGCGTGGTGACGGTTCAGGGGCGGGCCGGGAGGGCGGTCCTGAGTCCCCTGGCACTGCGGCCTATGCCGGGGGATGCGAGGCGGCGTGCGCAAGTTTCGCCGCCTTCAAGCAGGCGTAACTTGCCCAACAAAGGTAGGGGGGGGATTTAGGTAGGGCCGGGGGGTGGGTTAGGTAGGGGAAGGGAGGGTAAGGTGGGGGGACGCGGAAGGAAAGTTCCCTCCGAGGCCGCTCGGCACGAGCAGGCTGCTGATTTTACGCAGCCTTGCGCGCGCCGACCCCGGATTTTATAAGATACGCGTGGCTACGCGAATATCTTATAAAATCCGGCGTACTTTTGTTCGCGCCGGTTGCGTGAACAAAAGTACACGCGCGCATACTTTTTAAAGATCTACCTCTAAGCACATAGATAAACTCTGGAATTCATTGTCAGGGGATGTGGTTTCAGCAGTTAGTGTTACTGGATTTAAAAAAGATTTGGATAAGTTCCTAGAGCAGAGCTTTCCAAACTTTTCATATTGGTGACACACTTTTTAGACAAACATAATTTCTGGACACAGTAATTCAGTCTACTAGTAAACCAGAGGTTAAAGGTTAAACGAACGAAATGTATTTCGACAATTTATGTATGTTTCCTTAAATATATACATAATAAAATGTTTCACAACACAACCTATCTTGTGAAAATCTTTCATTTATATTAAAAATGTATAATGTTCCAAGATTAATATTATTGTTATAATTTATGAATAACAATAATAAAACAAAGTTATTGTGTTATTCAATTTACCTCTTTAATGAGATATATGAGCTTGATGAGATGAACACAGCTTTTGAATATTTGGTGTTAAAGTCCAAAGGGTCTTCTGCGTAATTTTAAAAAGCTGGCCAGTTTCACACTATAAAATTATTTGATAGCCTCATTCAACTAATTCTATATGGCTATGAGAGTGAAGCCTGGAATTTATAGGAAGGGACAGAATGTCAATATAAATCCTGCACCTCCAGTTCTGTAACTCTGTGCATCCACTGAAATTCCCCCAAACAATGGAGCTTGGATGTTTCCCTTACAGCTCATCATACTAAAAGATATTTTCAAATGCTGGTGTCACCTCACAGTAACAGCAGCACAAACACCTTCCACTGCCAGGCACATTGTGAACGAAAATAAAACCTCGCAAAAAAAAAGACACTCAAAATCTATACTGCAATCCCATCATAACATAACAGTAATAACACCAAGGACTCAAACAACAATAACCCTACCTGTGAAAAAGCAAGGGTAAATATTACACTGGGTCCTAGAATACCAATACACCACCTACTGAGGAAACAAAACAAACCAGATTGCTATAGATCCCTATGCTAGCAGAATTTCTCATCATGGTCACACACACAGAGCAGAGACAGACCCTCACCAAATACAGAATACAAAATAAAGGAGCACAAATTAAACAAAAACTGAAATGGAGGGGGGGCGCTCTTGAGCCGCGACAAAGATGGCTGCTTGACTCCACAGCTCCGCCGGATAGTATCTCTGATCTTAAGGGAACCCACCTTTTTTTTGCTTTGGATCGCGCTTTCTGTCGAGTGCCAAATACTAGAAGATGTCCACTGCCAAATCGGGCAAAATCGAAGCGGCATTTGCGGCTTCTGCCGGCTCAAAACGGGCAAAACAAGACCCGATCTCACCGGAGAAATCTATGGCCTCCAAAAGCATGGCGTCCGCTGATATGGTCTTACAAGAGATAAAACAACTTAAGGACTTAATCCAGCACAATATTGAGGCAACCACGGCGATTCGGGGCGATTTACAAAATATGGCTCAACAAATCGCTAACTTTCACACTAGATTGGATGATGTGGAATCGCAGACATCCTCGCTATTAATATCGACTGCGTCACTCCCCCGATTGACAACAGACATGGAACAACTTCAGCAAGCTATGGAAGATTTAGCTAATAGGAACCGTCGAAACAACTTACGAGTTCTGGGGATACCAGAAGGGGCTGAAGGTACGGATCCGATTGCATTTTTGAGTGATTTGATCCCAGTATGCTTACATATCAAATTTACACATGCTTTTGAAATTGAGCGTGCCCACAGGATCCCTGCTAGGCCACTTAGAAATGCTCAGTTCCCCAGACCGATTATTTTCAAAATCCTCCGCTATCCTCAAGTAATGGAAATTTTGGCAGCAGCTAAATTGAAAGCGCCGATTCAATATCAAGGCAAGGATATACTTTTTGTTCCGGACTTCGCTAAGGCGACGGCACAAAAGAGGAAAGCCTTTTTAGCTTACAGACCTCGGCTGAGGGGAATTGGAGCTCAATACGGGCTTTTATATCCGGCACAAATGAAAATCACTTACCAAAACCAGACGCAACTCTTCTTACAACCTGCAAAATTGGAAGATTTTCTCCTCTCTGTGGAACCCGCTACTAATATGGTAACCTGATTTTCGGCAACAGATGTCCTTATTCAGGACTCTTTCATATAATTATGTTGATGACCTCTAGTTTGGTCTTTATTTGACCCTCTCCTTCTACTGGAACGGCGGAATAACCATAGTTGTTTCATGGCTTCTGCCGAAGGCGCTCCCGGTGGCCTCATGAGTCATCTTGCGATCGATTTTTATTTAATTAATTTTTATTTTTATTACTATAATTTTTATTCATACACTGGAGGTTATATTATTATGCTTATATTTCTTTTATCAATATTTTTAAAGCTATAACATGCCTCCTTCCATGCTAACAATGGATAAGATGGTTCCCTGATTGTATGATCACATTTTCCGGCACTGCTGCGGTGGGCAATGGCTCATCTATTCCCTTAAGAGCCTTCTTTTCTGTTTGCCCGTGCTAAGATGGCTATTAGCCATTTCGGCAAACAAATGGCTCAGATACCAGATGGTCCTTTTTTTTGGCTTCTTTTATGTTTTTTCCTTATTTTTTTCTTGGACCCTGAAGGCATGCTTACCCTTCTTTCCCTCCGTATGCAACATATAGGACTATATCTCTTTTTTTCTCTCCTCTTGAGCTCACCATACCTTCCGGAGGACATGACACGATGGCGGCTAAGATTAATGATATTATCATTACCTCCTTAAATGTAGGAGGCTTCTCACACCCTATTAAGCGTAAAAAGATACTATGCTACTTACAATCGCTGCATACGGACATTGCTCTGTTACAGGAGTCACATCTCACAACGACTGAAGCCCTGAAGCTAAAACAACAATGGGTAGGCTCAGTCATTCATAGCCCTGCAGTTCAAAAAAAAAGAGGAGTCTTGATACTTCTTCACAAACGTCTTGATGCACAAATCCTACATCAGCTATCTGACACTGAAGGACGGTGGGTTGTAACCCAAATTAAAATATCTCAACAAGTCTTCAATATCCTTAACATTTATGCACCCAACTCCGACGAACCTGGCTTTTTCTCCACAGCCTTTGCTCAACTTCTTGCTTTACCTTCAGCGGTCCACATTATAGGTGGGGACTTCAATCAACCATTGGACCCAATTATGGATAAGAAAACTACTGCTCGTCTACATTTTACTAGGTCTAATAAGCTTCTACAACACCTTATCACCACCTATGGTCTATCAGATCCCTGGCGTCTTCTTCACCCGACAGAAAAGGACTATACATTTTATTCATCTCCCCACGCTTCGTACTCCAGAATCGATTTTTTTCTGGTTTCTGGATCTCTCATTTCATCTGTCATGCAAGCCAGCATCTGCCCTATATTGATCTCGGATCATGCAGCGGTCACAATTCAGATGGCTCTAACTAATCCGATTGCCGTCGACCATCAATGGCGTTTCAACTCTTCTTTATTACAGGATTCTACTTTTCTGACTACTCTTCAAACTAAAATACAAGAGTTTTTTCAGTTTAACTCTTCTCCTGATATGGCTGCTACCACGATCTGGGAGGCCTTCAAGGCAACGATTCGGGGTGAAATTATTAGCTACACTGCCCACACTCGCAAGCTACAAAAAGCCAAGCTCACCTCTCTCTCTGATGAAGTTGCCGCTTTAACCAAAGCTCATTTGGCCTCATCTTCCTCACTGACGCTAACATCCCTTATGAAGGCCAAGTGCCAATACAATCTTTTGCTCAGTTCGCAAGTACAGCTTAGTCTTACTCGTTCCAAAGCAACATATTATGCTGAAAACAACAAATGTAGGCATCTTTTGGCTTCCTACCTGAAGAAGAGGACTGAAAAGAAACGCATCACCTCTATACGATCTTCAACTTCTCAGATATTCACTTCGGACACAGACATTTTAAAAGCCTTTCAAGACTTCTACGCTCAACTGTACCAATCTGAAACCTCTGCCTCTCCAAAGGATATTCGACATTTCTTAACATCGCTTACTCACCCTTCCTTGACACCGGAGCAAGCTGCAACTTTGGATGCGCCAATTTCACCTAGTGACATTGTTTCAGCCATCAACGCGCTATCTAAAGGGAAAGCACCGGGTCCGGATGGGCTGACCACTAATTTCTACCAAGTTTTCCAAAAAGACATTACTCCATCGTTACATACTTACTTCTCTGCCTTACTTATTTCATCCTCTGTACCCTCGCATTTTACAGATGCCTGTGTTGTAGTGTTACCAAAGCCAGGGCGGGATATTACTGACGTGGCCAATTATCGACCAATCTCCCTTTTGAATACTGATTATAAGATTTTTGCGAAAATTCTTGCCACAAGACTATCTTTATTAATGAACACCTTGATACATTCCGATCAATCGGGCTTTATAAGAAACAGATTGATTTCTAATAATGCTCGACTGTTTCTACAAATTCAAGACTATTCCTCCACCCTTTCGGATCCAGCAGTGGCTATTTCATTAGACGCAGAAAAAGCCTTCGATCGGGTGGAGTGGCCCTTTTTACTTTCGACTCTTAATTGGTTTGGTTTTGGCCCCATTTTTCAATCCTGGATTTCATTTTTGTATTCCTCTCCCTCGGCTTATTTATACATTAATAATTTGAAATCCCCAATTTTCCCACTCCAGAGAGGTACGAGACAAGGCTGCCCCTCTCTCCGCTCCTATTTAACCTGGCTTTGGAACCCCTCTTATTGGCCATTAGGCAGACAGACTCCATACAAGGGATAACGATTCGCTCTGAAACCTTTAAATTGTCTGCTTACGCTGATGACGTTCTGTTATTTTTACTCCATCCTGAGACTTCTATACCCTCTCTTTTTGCTCTTATTTCTCGCTATTCAGATGTCTCCGGCTATAAAGTCAACTGGCATAAAACCGAAGTTATGCCGCTTAATTTGCTGGGCTCCACTTTTGATCTCTCCCCTTTTTCTTTAACCAAGGTCAAAAACGGGCTTAAATATTTGGGTATCAAGTTTCAGAATTCTCTAGAGTCCACGGTAACTAGTAGTGAAAATATCATATTACAACAGTTGAGAGATGCCTCGCTCAAGTGGTCTCCACTACACTTATCATGGTGGGGCAGATTAGATACTATAAAAATGGTCTTAGCTCCTAAAATCACGTATGTACTCTCCATGATTCCAATTTTTTTTTCCACAGCCTTTTATAAGCAAGTAGATCAGATTCTTACTCGCTTTTTATGGAACAATAAGTCAGCACGGATAGCTCTTGCAAAACTGAAATCTATCCCTACTGATGGAGGTGTAAATTTCCCCGATTTTTACTCATATCACTTAGCCTTTATCCTTCAACAGGGACAGTATTATTTTCCCCCCCACGCAGACAACTCCGATTCACCCAGATGGATGGATATGGAACATCAGCTCTTATATCCTTATCCTTCGACTTTTTTCCCAGTGGTTCCCTTATTACATAAACATGCTAATAATCCCATCCTTAAATCCACTCATAAAGCTTTCTTAGCCTTCGATAAACTCCGAACCTCAAATCATTGCTCCTGGGTATCCTCCAGATATGCTCCTATTTGGAGGAATCCATTGATTACTATTGACGGACAGCCTGTGAACTGGCCGTTGTGGCAGTCTAAAGGGATTTGGTTTCTTTCCTCCATTCTCCAGGATATGAACATTATATCTTTTTCAACTCTTCAAGATCGCTTTAGTCTCCCTAATTCTCAATTTTATTCTTGGCTCCAATTACGTACTTCGTTGAAAACTGTCCACCTTCCAATACTGCTGGACAATCCTATTCCTTATCTTTTAAAAATATATAAAAAATATCGATTGATTGGTCATTTGGCCTCACATATATATAAGCTCATTAAGGCTCACTCTTATCCCAGTTCACTTACAGGTCTGTACTCGGTTTGGACAGCAGACTTTCCCTACCATCCGAGTCATTCTGCTTGGAATTATGTTTGGCGCGTATCTACCCGCATTTCTCTATCCTCTAGTCTGACCCAAACTTCTTTTTTTCTTTTACACCGAGCAGCCTGGACCCCGTGGAAACTCCATAGAGCAGGCCTCCTTTCTTCTAACAATTGTTGGTCATGTAATGGAGTCTCTGGCTCTCTTTCACATATGCTCTATTACTGCCCATCCGTTCTCTTATTTTGGGAACAAATATGGAAAACCACGTCTGCCATTCTCCAAATTTCTCAACCACTCTCTTATTCAATCATTATTTTACGGGGCGCAGATAATTCTTTACACCTTACCCTTGAGTCCCGTAAGCTACTTGACTTTTTGCTTTTGGTGGCTATTCATAACATAATGGCCAACTGGAAGCATAGTGAACGTTTGTCTGAACACCTTTGGTGGAATTCTGTTTGCATGTTTAGTAAATATGAACAGGCCATGGCAGTCAAATCACATCGTTTGGGCAAGTGGTGCAGGGTGTGGAAGCCTCTTAACGAATACATACAACTCCGATAAGGTGCGGTGAAGCTCTTCTGCCCTTCTTCTTCATACTTTGCTAACATGATAGATTTGATAGCCTGGGTTAATGGCATAACCCCTCTCTTTTTTCCTTTTCTCTTTTCTCTTTTTCTCTCTCTCCCTCTCTTCTTTTCACCCAACGGGTGATTACTTTCTTTTCTTTCTTCTTAACCCTTTCCCTTTCTCTTCCTTTTTCCTTTTCTCCCCTGTGTTGCATTTCTCTATGTACTCTATATGTATTCCTTATGCATGCCTTCCGTCGTACGATAACTGTAAAATACTGTATTTTCTTTTATGTTTGGGAAAATGAGCATTGAAATTGTTCGACCTATCTTTTTTTGTTAACAGGTATTATTATTATTATGTCCCTATTAGGCGAGTGTTGTTTACCTGTAACTTTCTTCTATATGCCAATAAACATATTTCAACAAAAAAAAAACAAAAAAAAAAACTGAAATGGAAACCCCAAGAAGCCAGACTCTGTGTATTAACAATGGAAAAACAGAACCACCATTCCTCATAAAACAAATAAAATCAAGAAACATAAAGCATCAGTTATAATAGTAAAACTATACTAATAAAAAATATTTTAAAACTACTGATAAATAGAATTTCTATTAATTAAAATCATATACATTTTTTACAATTTCCCAAACACCAATAAAATATTTCAAAACAGCACATATATCAAATAACACCCAATAATTAAAACTAATAAGGATTTTAAAAAGCCCCTGCTTGTCCATACATGGGAGCTCTTGATTTCCAGTCACCCTGATATTGTCCAGGATTAGGAGGCTATCCTCTCTCACACAGACTCACATGTCCATTCTCTCTCACACATACACTGTCACATACATACACATTCATGCTCTTATACCCACCATAACCTCTCGCTCTCACAGACACTGACACACTCTCAGGCTCTAAGACACTCTCTCCCCCTCCACACCCCCCCCCCCCACACAAACTCTTACTCCCCTGGATTTTCTCATACACACTCTCTCTGGCTCCCTCACAAACACACACACCCAGGCAAGTTCCCAATCATTCTCACACAAACACACACACACAGGCAAGCTTCCAGTCATTCTCACACACTGAAACTGACCCCCAGGCAGGCTCCCATTCATTTTCAAACCACTCCCTCACCATCCCCCAGGTATGCACACATTCATTCTCACACACACAGACCCCCTGGCAGGCACCAATTCATTCTCACACACACACATATACTACACACAGGCCGGCACCTATTCTCACACATACAAACCCCAGGAAGACACCCATACATTCTCATACACAGACACACCCTCAGGCAGGCACCCATGCATTCACACACATACACCCCCAGGCAGACTCCCATTCATACACATGCACACACTAAAGGCAGACCCCCTTTCTTTCTTTTGCCAGCAACCTCTGAGCCTCTCTCATTCCTCTGCTGCCACTGTCACTGATGCCGCATGGCTATTGGGGAGGCGCTGATTGCTGCTATTGGCACTGAAGCCCATTTTGCTGCCTCCTCTGTGCAGGCCCTGTGGGTTTCCACTTCCTCCATGTTGATCTCGTACATTGTGAGATCCGCATAGAGAAAGTGCTACTCTTGCACATTACCAAAGATTACATGTGCCAATCAGTAAAAAGTAATTTATTTCTTTTTTTTTCCTTTGCTGTCTGATCTTAGTTTTCTAATCGGTTGGTCACAGGCTTTTTTGTTCCACCTCCCCTTTCTTATTTTTATGCCAATTCCTTTCATATTGTCTTTTTTTCTATTTCTTTTCTCTCCATCTATCTTCTTCCCTGAAACATTGTCAGGTTCTCATTCTCACATGCTTTTTCTCTCTCTCTCTCTCACTCACACACACACACACACACACACAGGCTATCACTCTCACATGCTCTCTCTCATACAATCATTCATACAGTCTCTCACTGTCACATGCTCTCTCTCATACAATCATTCATACACAGTCTCTCTCTTGCACATGCTGTCTGACTCTCACACACCCAGGCGCTCTCTCACTCCCACATGCTGTCTTGCTCAAGCACAGGCTCTCACTGTCATATGCTCTCTCTCATACAATCATTCATACACAGTCTCTCTCTTGCACATGCTGTCTGACTCTCACACACCCAGGCTTTCTCTCACTCCCACATGTTGTCTTGCTCAAGCACAGGCTCTCACTATCACATGCTGTCTCTCTCACACACATACAGGTTCTCACATGCTGTCTCTGCAAACATTCAGGTCCTCACTCCCGCACCCAATCTCTCAACTCACCTCATACACGCACACAATCTCTCAACTCACCTCATACACGCACTTTACGGGCCCTCAGCCTCTCTCTTACCTCTGGGCCTCCTCTTCACGGGTCGCTGCAGGACGGACTCTGTAGCGGCCCTGATCTTCTCGGGCCGATCGCGGCGGCGGCCCTGATCTTTTCGGACCGATCCGCGGTGGGGGCCCTGCTACTGGGCCGCCTCCTCGCACGCTGTAACAACGCTGCTCCTCTTCTGCATGCGGCTGATGCTCCTTCCCGTTTCTGCCCGTGCGGCTCTGGCAACATTTTCCTTCCGGGGCCGCATGGGCAGGAAGGAGGTGGAGCACCTGCACGTTTCGACGTGACCTTGTTCTTCGGGCCGTGGTGAGGTGAGCTCCACCACGGTCCTGCCGATCTTCCAGCTGTGTCTCCGGCACACAGCACAGCGATTCTTTACTGCTCAGCCACCAGTAGGATGAGGTCCACCGGCGGCAGCATTGGCTCCCACTTGCCGGTGTGTCAAGTGCACCGGGCTTGCGCGACACACCGGCACACTGCAGGTGACACACTAAAGTGTCGCGACACACACTTTGGAAAGCTCTGTCCTAGAGGTAAAATCCATAAACTGCTATTATGGTAATTTAATAAGCAATAGTAGCTTGTGATCTTATCTAATGTTTGGGTACTTGCCAGGTACTTATGATTTGGATTGGCCACTGTTGGAAACAGGAAACTGGGCTTGATGGACCCTTGGTCTGACCCAGTATGACATTTCTTATATTCTTATTTTCGTGACATCTTGTATTACTAGATTCTTAAATATAGCAATGTATGGATCACAAAGGCCCTGGTGGAAACCATTTGGATTTAGGCGTAACAGATAAATCTATGCTGGAAAAATCCGTTTGTGTGAAAGAGCTTCACTTGCAATTTTAGAGCAAACCTAAAAATATCTATTCATGAAAAAGATCATGTAGTGATGCAGGAACAAAAGTTAAACTTCTTTATAGCATTTTCTGCTGAGATTTTCCCTGAAGCCGTGGCTGCCTTCCAAGACCTTAAGAACGCCTTCTTTTTTTTTTTTTTGAAACTGTGTTTTATTAATTTTTGAAAACAGGAATATCAAATACAATAACAAAATAAGCATGAAAAGTAGACTACGTTGTAGACAGATGATATAACATAACATACTAGGAGGATGACAGAGGGCGCATCAGAATACAAATCAGAATACAAATACAGTGTTTGGTTATCATTACTGTCCCACATTAGCAACCAGCTATGTAAAATTAAAATGACAAAGTGACCTTCAGTAAATGAAAGAAAGAAAACTAAACAATTCCTCCAGGTAGATTAAAGGGTTTGGTGGACCGCGACATGACTTCAAGCTTGCGGCCTTTGCAGATGACATCTTGGTCTATCTCACTCAACCCACGTCTTCTTTACCAGAGGTACTCCGGCTGCAGCATCAGTATGGTCACCTGGTCACCTGCGCCACCTGGAACCTAGCTGCCCCTTCATCGTCGAGGTAGATGCCTCAGCTATTGGAGCTGGGGCAGTTCTAAGTCAGCACTCCACTCGAGGGATTCTCCTTCCTTTTTCCTTCTTTTCCCACAAGTTCTCCAGTACAGAACAAAATTACAGCATTGGAGACCGGGAACTGCTGGCCATTAAGCTTGCCCTCGAGGAATGGCGCCCTTGGTTGGAGGGCGCTCAGCAAAAATTTACCATCTATACTGACCACAAGAACCTCGAACACCTTCGGCATGCCCACCGTCTCAATACTCACCAGGCCCACTGGGCTTTATTCTTCTCTCGATTTGATTTTGAGCTCCGATACCATCTGGCGGAGAAGAATCTCCGAGCGGACACCCTATCTCGTTTTTTTGACCCTGATGGCATTCAAGAAGAACCTGGCCATATCATTGATCCTGCTTGCATCTGCCTTTCTGCCACCTTCACCGTTCCAGCCGGAAAAACCATTGTGCCTCGTTGGCTTCGAGAGAGGGTCCTACGATGGGCATACGACTCCAAACTTGCTGGTCACCCTGGTCGAGCCCGGACCTTAAGGCTACTACAACGTTTTTATTGGTGGCCCACCATGGTTTCTGACACCCGTGCCTATGTGGATTCATGTGTCACCTGTGCCCAGCAGAAGTCTCCTTCTGGCCAACCTTGGGGCCTTCTCCAGCTGTTGCCTGCACTTGAAGAGCCGTGGACTCATCTATCTATGGATTTTGTCGTAGACCTACCACCATCTAAGGGAAACACTGTAATCTGGGTCAGATTCTCCAAGATGGCGCTTCTTCAAGATGGCCCATTTTGTACCTCTGCTTGCCTTGCCCTCAGCTTCAGAGCTTGCACATCTCTTTTTTTTCAACACGTTTCGTCTCCATGGCTTGCCCACAGATATCGCCTCAGATGGAGGACCGCAATTCTTCACTCGCTACTGGCGCTTCCTTTGCAGGAAATGTGGTATAAACATCAGCCTAACCACTGCATACCATCCACAAGCCAAAGGCCAGGCCAAGGCTACCAATCGCTCTGTGAAGAATTTCCTGCGGTCCTACTCCAATTATCAACAGGATAATTGGGCAGAATTCTCTCACAATTCCCATGTGGCAGCAGCAACCAGAGTGTCACCTTTTTCCATAGTCTATGGCAAACAACTGCAGCTCCCCTTACCAGTTCCACTGTCTGTGCCTTCCCCGGCAGCTCAGGCCACTGCCAATGCTCTGCAAGTCCTCTGGAATCAGATGAATAAACATCTTTGTCAAGCAGCCATTCAAGCCAAGAAAGCCACTGATTCACATTGTCACCCAGCCCCAGAATTCTAGCCAGGCCAAAAGATCTGGTTCAGCACCCATTTCATTTGGCTAAATTTACCTTCTCAAAGGTTTGCTCCTAGGTACATTGGTCCTGTGACCCGGCGTATTGGACCAGTCACCTACCAACTTCAGTTACCACCCACCTTGGATATTCATAATTCTTTCCATGTGTCTCTACTCAAGCAAGCTATACTTTTTTGGCCATCATGTAGAACCCTTGTTCCATCTCCAGTTTCCACCAAGACTGATACCTATCTGGTTCCAGAGGTACTCGATATCCAGAGAAGAGGTTGTCGTTGGGAGTACCTTCTCTCATAGGAAGGCTATGGACCAGAGGAAAACTCCTAGGAACCAGCCAGTAACATCTTGGACAAGGGACTCTTCCTCCAGTTCCACCATGCCCATCTGGGCAAGCCCAGACCTTCAAGAGGGGGGCGTGAGGGGGTACTGTTATGTGTCCCGGCTATGCTAGACCCACGCCTGGGCTTAATCATCCCATGAATCCAGCTGCCAGCTCCGGTTCACCTTCACTCGCGCTACATCCACCTCTGCTGCTTCTGACTCCTGCATGGTTCCTCCTTGCGCCCGGTGGGTCTCCCTGCGTGGGCCGCAGAGTGACGTCACCGCCCTGCTTCTTCCAGGCCCTGGCTTAGGTGCGTGCGACTCTCACACTCTTAAAGGGGCTCCAGCGGAAAAGTAACCCGCAGCCCCGGATGATGACATCACTGGGCCTCTATAAAAGGCAGGGCTCAGCCACTCGTTCCCTGCCTTGGCAAAAGGTCTTCACGATTGCTCGTGTGCTCGTTGCTTGTTCCTGGTTCCTGTTCCTATCATAGTTCCTGCCTCCTGTTCTTGTCGTTGTTCCTGGTTCCTGTTCCTGCTTGTCCCTTCGTTTGTTCCACGTACGCTTGGACTGATTCTCTGGTTTTGATCCCTGCTTCGCCTGGACTACACTTGATCTGATCTCCTGGCTCTGACCTCAGCTCTGCTTCGGGTACTGTGCCTCCCTGCCCTGACTCCAGCTTGCCTTGGACTCTCCTTGTATCCTACGAACCTGGCCTCTCAGGCTTCGGCCTATCTTTACCTGGACGCCTCCCTGCTCTCCTTTGTTCCTGTTGGCGTCTGGGTCTTTGGAACTCTGCCTCGCCCAGACTGTCCTTGGCCCTCCAGTACCTCTGCTGGTTCCTGGCATACCCTTGTGTACATCAACTGGGAGTCGTCACACGGAGGCCCGCCTAAGTCCAGCCAGCCCCGGCACCCAAGGGCTCAACCTAAGGGGAATGTGGGCTGGTATTGGCAAAGCTCCAGTCAGCCTCCATCTCCTAGCCTGCTCTGCCACTCGACGGTGGGGACCCTTAGGGCTTGCCCTGCGGGTAGTGTCAGTGCCACCTCGGGCCAAGGGTCCACCATCACTGCAACAGAAAGAGGCTATTTTAATTGAAAGAACTTCTTTCAAAAATTGGAGAGAAGGACCCATCTGAAGAAAGGAGAAAAGATAAGCATTGGCAAATTAGGTAAGACAGGCAAAAAGAGAATTTGAAAGGAAGCTGGCGTAGAGGCAAAAACTCATAATAAAAACATTTAAAAATATATCACTTGTGAGGGAGTCTGTTGCAGTGTTAGATGATCGAGGAGTTAAAGGGGCATTTATGGATGACGAGGTCATAGCGGAAAGATTAAATTCATTATTTGCTTTGGTGTTTATTGACGAGGATGTTGAGGACTTGCCTCAGGGATCTATATTGTAACCAGTTCTTTTTAAATGATCTGGAAAAGAGAACAACTAGTGAGGTGATCAGATTTGCAGATGACACAAAATTATTCCAAGTTGTTGAATCACAAGTAGATTGTGAGAAATTGCAGGAAGAGCTTGTGACATTGTGAGACTGGGCATTTAAATGTCTGATGAAATTTAATATGGACAAGTGCAAAATGATGCACATAGGGAAAAGTAACCTATACCAGTAACATGATATTAGGTTAGGTTCTTTATTAGGAGATACCACCCAGGAAAAGGATCTGAACATCATTGTGGACAAATTTTTGAAATCCTTGGCTCAGTGAATTCAGCATTCATAAAAGCAAACAGAATATTAGAAATTATTAGGAAAGAAATGGAGAATAAAATGGGGAATGTCATAATACCTATGTATCGTTCCATGGTAAAACCAGACCTAGAGTATCATGTGCAGTTCTGGTCGCCACATCTCAATAAAAATATAGATGAATAGGAAAATATACAGAGAAATGTGACCAAAATGATAAAGTTGATAGAATGGCTCCCCTATGAGGAAAGACTATAGAGTTTAGGACTGTTCAGTTTGATGAAGAGATGGCTGAAGGGGATATGATAGAGGTCTATAAAATCATGAATGGAATAGAATTGGGTAAATGTGAGTCTGTTATTTACTCTTTCAAAAATACAAATACTAGGGGACACTCCATGAAGCTAGTGAGTAGCACATTTATAACAAATCAGATCTTTTTTTTTTCATTCAGTACACAATTAAGCTCTGAAATTTATTGCCGGAGGATATGGTAAAGGCAGCTAGCATATCTGGTTTTCAAAAATGTATGGACAATTTACTGGAGAAGTCCATAAAATACTGTTAACCAGGTAGACTTTGAGAAAGCCATTACTTGGGTTTTAGCAGAATGAGATCTATCTACTGTTTGGGATTCTGCCAAGTACTTGTGACCTGGATTGACCACTGTTGGAAACAGGATATTGAGCTTGATGGACCTCGATCTGACCCAATATGGCAATTCTTATGTTCTTAACTTTATGGAGAATAAGTTATGAAAACAAATGATACAATGCTGTCAATTTTCAAAGATAGCATGATCCAGAATCCATCATTCATTACAAAATCACTGCAGTCCTCCTAGGTTTTATATATCATAGTGTATGCAAATAAAGATTAACCAACTAAATCATGAAAAGTAAAACCTTTTCTATTCAACAGGCTTACTACCTTTCTTGATTAGCTTTAGGATGTTTAACACTCCTTTCTCAGGTTTGAGCAGAAGTGCAATTTCATTTTCTGCTTATTCGTTCAATCCTGAGGAAGAGAGTGCTAACTTCTAAAAGCTAAACAAATCTATTTACTCCAAGAAAAAGGTTTCACCTTTTATTATTTTGTTAGTTAACCTTTATATCCATGGAGTCAAGTGAACTAACATGGCTGCCACACCACATATCATAAAACAATGTAAAGTAGGATTGCTGAACAAAACAGATAAAACATAAGTTTTGGTGGTTGTTTTTTTTTTTTAAGGAAATATGTCTCTTTACAGAATTGAGTCACACTTTGAGAACCTATGCTGTTACAATTTTGCAGATTCTTCATGTTCTGAAAGAGAGTTAGTAATAAGTCTCCTACATTACAGCTGATATGCCTTGATGCCAAGTAAAGCAACAGGAATCCAGGGTCCAAGTTATAAAAGATAATTATACAGGTGGTACATCTCTTTCCAGATCACTAGCACGCATCTGAATGTGAGTTCTATGCTCAATTGAGAAAGAAAATTGGAGCTAGGTGTGTGCCAGCATGTGTTTTAAGCAAGAGCAGATTTATGTGAGGATATGGTAATAAATGGGCATGGAAATAATAACAAGGAAAATATTTTTTTTCCCTTCAGTCAAGTAACAGCAAATGAGAGGATGCCTCTGGGTTGTGTTTTTCTTCAGTTAGTTGTGGCTCCTTTGTTTAGTCTCTGTGTGTCTAAAAGGTTATTTAGGAGGGAAAGTGTTGAAAAGGTAATGAAACTTTTATAGTGCATTCAGAAAGTATTCAGACCCCTTCACTTTTTCCACATTTTGTTACGTCATAGCCTGTTATAAAATAGATAATGTTTTTTCCCCCTCGTCAATCTACAGACAATACTCCATAATAACAAGCTCAGGTTTGTAGAAATTTGTGCAAATTAATTAACCCCCCCCTGAAATATTTCATTTACTTAAGTATTCAGATCCATTAGTCAGTACTTTGTTGAGCCACATTTTGCAGCGATTAAAGCCTCAAGCCATCTTGGATATGACTCTACAATCTTGGCCCATCTGGATTTGTCAATTTTCTCCCATTCTTCTCTGCAGATCCTTTTAAGCTATGTCAGGTTTGATGGGGAGCTTCAAAACATAGCTATTTTCAAATCTCTCTAGAAATGTTCAATCAGATTCAAGTCCGGGCTCTGACTGGGCCACTCAAGGACATTCACAGACTTACCCCGAAGTCACTCCTGCGATGGGGTTGTTGTCCTGTTAGAAGGTGTATCTGAGGTCTAGAACCCTCTGGAGCAGGTTTTCATCAAGGATCTCTCTGTGCTTTGCTTCATTCATCTTTCCTTCAGTCCTGATGGTCTCCTAGTTCCTGCAGCGGAAAAACATCCCAACAGCATGATGCTGCTACCACCATGCTTCACCATATGGATGATATTTGCTTGGTGATGAGCAGTGCATGGTTTCCTCCACACATGACACTTGGCATTCAAGCCAAATAGTTCAATCCTGGTTTCATCAGACCAGCAAATCTTGTTTCTCACGCTCTGAGAGTCCTGGCTTTTTGGTCAAACTCCAAGCAGGCTGTCATGTGCCTTTTTAGTGAGGAGTGGCTTCTCTCTTTGTTGCCAGAGGATGTGATTTAGTGCAGTTAGTGTAGCTGAGTTCAAAAATGGTTTGGATAAATTCTTGGAGGAAAAGTCCATTATCTGCTATTAATCAAGTTTACTTAGGGAATGGCCACTGCTATTAATTGCATCTGTAGAATGGGATCTTCTTAGTGTATGGGTAATTGACAGGCTCTTGTGGCCTGGTTTGGCCTCTGTTGGAAACAGGATGCTGGGCTTGATGGACCCTTGGTCTGACCCAGCATGGCAATTTCTTATGCTCTTATGACATCAGAAATGTCTTTTAGGGATCAAGATGGCCGCCGACCTGTGAGGACGCGCGGATCGCAGCTCCTGACCTATGAATATTTCCTCCTAGCTAAACCTCAGAAATTTTTTTTGAATTCATTCTGAACATGCCTCACACCAAGAGGAAAGCTTGGGTGTGAGAAATTACCTCTACGCCGGAGTCCATGAGACAGACTAAGATTGAAGCTGCCTTCGCAAAAACGCCGACTTTAGACCCGGAAGCTGTTGTCGCTGGGGCAGGTGTGGAGCAGCAGCGTAGCCCCTTGACTTTTGAAACACCGCTGAGCCTGGGATATCCAGCGATTCCGGACCCACCAATGAGAACAACTTATATAGTGGATCCTATTGAGAAAATTTTATTTTCAAAAAATGGTACCCCGAGAGGAGAAGAAAATCTCTCCTTGGTGAGCCCGACTGAAACGGGTTCCAGGGGCCGCGAGAAAGAGGCTCAACAACAACGCCCAGAAGACCGAAAGACGAGTGGTGAAGGACTTTTGGAGGTAGGAGTTGCGATGAGCAACATATCTCTTCTCAATACTACCTCAGTCCTAGCTCCTTCTTTGGAGGAAATAAAAAACATCTTTATTGTAATGCAAAAATCCATTAATCCATTAACCTTAACGGTGAAAGAAGCCATGAATAAAACTAGTAAAGTGGAAGAAAAGGTGATATTGTTTGATAAAAGAATGGTAATCTTGGAAGGTAAAGTGAAAGAAATGGAGAAAGTACAAGGAAACCTTATAAGATCAGAGAAAATGATTCAGAATAAAATGGAGTTTCAGGAAAACCTATCTAAGAGAGCAAACCTGCGTTTTTTGAACTTCCCTAAAACTAAACTACAGTCGCCTATAGACTTATTGAAGAGTTATTTTGTGAACATATTAAAGTTTCCATTGGAAAAAATTCCATTAATTGCAACAGCCTACTATCAAGTATTGCGATCTGGTGAGAGTGAAAACTCTAAGCAGCAAGAAAAACAAGAGGAAGATACTTTAGATATAACTAACTTTTTGGAAAAGTCATTTGAAATGGATATTGCTCTGCGAGCCACTTTATTGGTTCAGTTCACATCGAGATTAGATAGGGATAATGTCCTGAAACAGTATTTTAGATTTCAAAATGTGAAATTTTTTGGTCAGCCTATTCGTATCTTCCTAGACATAGCCAGGATGACACAAATAAAGCGAAAAAAGTTTTTAGAAATGAGGAAGGAGGTAGTGGAGAGAGGAGCACATTTTTTACTGCGATTTCCCTGTTGTTTAATATTTCGTGGAGATGTAAAGTTTGTATTTACAGATCTGGAGCAATTACGTATACATCTTGATTTTTCATCGCAGTCCTAGAGAAAATCCTAAAGTGCTGGAGATAGGTATATTGTTGGTGTAAATCACAGTTAATCAGCCTTATATTTTTGTTTAATTTCCTATATTATTATCTGCTATAGTCACCCTTGATCTCCCAATATTTCTTAATATTAATAATGGTTCAATGTACATATGACCAGGTGACATAATGTATAAGTTATCTTTATATTATTTGATTCTTCCAGAGTGAATGGACAAGTTCCCTTTTTTTGTTACCTGGCTGGAATATGGGAAACATTGAAAATATTTCTTTCTAATTAAAGTAAAATGCAATAAAGATTAAATATTTTTTTAAAAAAAAAAGTATTTTAGGTTCTAATTTACCATAATGCCTGAAACCAAGAACATAACATACTAGAGATGTGAATCGGAACTGATGATATCTGATCCGATTCTGGTTCCGATTCACATCTATAGAGATGTGAATCGGAACTGATATCGGATCCGATTCTGGTTCCGATTCACATCTCTACAACATACAGATATGCATATCAGCTTTATTCTCTGCTTCTGCTGTATTTTTCTACATTTTTTTGTTTCCTTTCATTAATGTTACGTTAATGAGTTTTGTTTTTTCTTAATGAAATGTCTTGGGTTAAGACTGAGAGGAGCGGGGTTCAAATTCCACAGGCAAAATACCGCAGGTATTTACTAAACTGTGGTGTTCGCTATCGCAGTTTAGTAAACCCCACGGTATCTTCTTGATGGTAAAATGCCATTAGAAGAAATACCACTTCTTTGTTTCCCCCCCTCCCTCAAAATCATGTATGATGATGGTGCTTTTACCTGGGGTCGCCATCATGTTAAAGGGCCTGATCGGTCTGAGTCAAACCTTTCCCCTCCCACAACATGTGCAACTTCCCCGGAGGTCTTGTGTGACCCCTTTGCCAGCCCTCCCACTGCCCCTAGAGGTGACCCCAGTGCCCAATAGAAGAAAAAATAATTATTATTACACATAGCGAAGGCCCTTCTCAATCCCGCCTCTTTGAAAAATGTGTCCTCCCCCTCCACCCCAGCCCCCAGAACCCCCTAAAGCCCTCCAGGCATACTTGGGAATCCCTGGCGGTTAGTGGGGACAAAAGCGCCCCTTGTGCCATCTTTAAAAAAAAAAAAAAAAAGACACCAGCAGGCTGTTTATTTACTTATGCCTCTATCGATAAAGGGCTGGCTGCTGCCATTTTTTCTCAGACCGTGCACGGTCCAGAGCCTAATGGACACTCTGGGCCCCTCTAGCCGCCAGGAATTGCTAGGTATGCTTGGAGCAGGGAATCACAGAGTTCCAGAGGTGGGGTATGTGTGTTGGGGGGGGGGGGGGATATTTTCAAAGGCACAGGGTTGGGAATGGGGAAGGGTCTTTTCTTCATGTAATTACTTTTATCTTTTTTTGTATCTGTTACTGGGGCCACCACAAAAGATGGTGGTGGTTTAGGATGGGGTCTCACGAGAACCCCAGGGGAAAGGAGCTTTCTTCGGCTCACTCAGGCCCCTTTAACTTAGTAGCCTGGGAGCATCGAGACCTGCATTAGCCTTCCGATGCTTTCAGGAAAAACTAGCTACAACTCCAGAATTCTAGCAGATTTTCATGAAAATAATAGTGTGTGTTTTTTCAGGCAAATGCCGTTATTTTATTACCATAAAATTGCCTAGGAATGTGCTGCTTTGCATGTATCTGCAACACATTTGAATGCAAAAGAGCTTATTACCTTTTTCTCTTTATGTGGGGTAAAATAATGTGCGGAATTTTAAAGTTATTGCTGCATTAAGGCGTTTACTACACGGTAAATGCCCGGCAGCTCAGTAAATATATACCCCCAAGATAAACTGTTTAGTTCCTTGAGTCATATCTGTACAGTCCTTTAGTGTGCCGTTCAAATGCTGAAATGCTTTTAAAGAGTTCATTCTTGGTGGGATCTGCAGTATATGTGGATACTTATAATGACCAAGTTAAGCATCCGTTTGCATGTTGGTGAACAGCAGAGTGCTTACATAGTTTAGGCAGAGCCTGACTTTGAGGGTTCTTTGCAACTGTCTAATGCTCTGGAAATAGAAATCATAAATCTGTTATGTGAATTGATTCACATCCTGCCTGAAGTATTTGCAGCCCTGTTGCATACCCAAATATTGTCCTCCCATTTCTAGCATGTGCTGCATCTAATTCAAGGTTGTTCAAATAGAATTGAATTTATAATTGCTCATAAATATTTACAAAGTACTCAGAACTTGGTCATCTGGTTCATAAATTATCCTTAATATATTTTTTTTTATAGATGAGTTTCTAAATTGACAGCAGGTAGCCAATTAATTCACTCCTTTGTTGCTTAGTAATATATTCCATATGTCCTATTGAGCTTCACATTCATCTCACAGAGGATATATAGTGTATTTCTTCCCCTGTATGTTTGCATTGCCTTTCTCTTCAGAGTCCCAAAACAGCACATTGACAGAACAGTTTCTGTAACTTCGAGAAACGGAAACATGGAGATAACTCACATCCCATCATAGTACCAATTTTCAAAGGCATTCTTTACATTGAGCATGTCCTCAGCCACTTTCTTCCTCAAGTAGTCCCCTTGCTCCTTCCTCCCCACAAACATCCTCAGTCATTTTCTTCCTCCTACTTCAACCTCGCTGGTCTCAATCAAATCTCCGTCAGCAGCTTTCATCTGAAGGGGGCGGTTGTGGACAGCTCATCTTCATTTCTCCAGTGGCACGCATCAGAGATAGACTTGATGGACCATTTCTAGGTAGATTGCATGGACACCAGCAGGGGTGGTGCTGCAAGGTCAGTTTCAGTTGCACGACCCTGGTGACAAAGCTAGAGCAGCGACTACATTCAGCCTCTGGGGGCAGGCCTGCACATTTGGCCACAGTAGTGGCATATGCAGGAGAGAGGAAATTTTGTGGCAGCAATGATGGCAAATGGCACACGTTTTGCACTTGTGTAGTGCGAGGTGAATGTGTACACAGATAGCTTCCTTAAAATGTGACGGGGAGTCCTAGGATTTGTAGCCACTTGATAAAGAAGAAGCAGAAGCCACAGAACAGGAGGACGGGAACTTTGTTTTGTTAATAACATTAGTTTGTTTGCTGTGCTGTCATAAGAACATAAGAAATTGCCATACTGGGTCAGACCAAGGGTCCATCAAGCCCAGCATCCTGTTTCCAACAGTGGCCAATCCAGGCTACAAGAACCTGGCAAGTACCCAAACAATAAGAAGATCCCATGCTACTGATGCCAGTTATAGAAGTAGCTATTCTCTAAGACAACTTGATTAATAGCAGTTAATGGACTTCTCCTCCATGAACTTATCCAAACCTTTTTTTAAACCCAGCTACATTAAATGCACTAACCACATCCTTTGGCAACAAATTCCAGAGTTTAATTGTGCATTGAGTGAAAAATAATTTTCTTCAATTAGTTTTAAATGTGCTATTTGCTAACTTCATGGGGTGCCCCCTGGTCCTTCTATTATCCGAAAGAGTAAATAACTGATTCACATTTACCTGTTCTAGACCTCTCATGATTTACCCGTTCTAGACCTTTCATCATATCCACCCTCAGCAGTCTCTTCTCCAAGCTGAACAACCCTAATGTCTTTAGCCTTTCCTTATAGGGAAGCTGTTCCATCCCAGTTATCATTTTGGTCGCCCTTCTCTGCACCTTCTCCATCGCAATCATATCTTTTTTGAGATGCGGCAACTATAAATGTACACAGTACGCTAGATGCGGTCTCACCATGGAGCGATACAGAGGCATTGCAACATTTTCCATTTTATTCACTATTCCCTTCCTAATAATTCCTAACATTCTGTTTGCTTTTTTGACTGCTGCAGTACACTGAGCTGACGATTTTAAAGTATTATCCACTATGATGCCTAGATCTTTTTCCTGGGTGGTAGCTCCTAATATGGAACCTAACATCGTGTAACTACAGCATGGATTATTTTTCCCTATATGCATCACCTCGCACTTGTCCACATTAAATTTCATCTTCCAGGCTCACAAGGTCCTCCTGCAATTTATCACAATCCACTTGTGATTTAAGTACTCTGAATAATTTTGTATTATCTGCAAATTTGATTACCTCACTCGTATTCCTTTCCAGATTATTTAAGAATGTATTGAAAAGCACCGGTCCAAGTACAGATTCCTGAGGCACTCCACTGTTTATCCTTTTCCAGTGAGAAAATTGACCATTTAATCCTCTCTGTTTCCTGTCTTTTAATCAGTTTGTAATCCATGAAAGGACACCGCCTCCTATCCCATGACATTTTAGTTTCCTTAGAAGCCTCTCATGAGGGACATTGTCAAACGCCTTCTGAAAATCCAAATACACTATATATACTGGCTCACCTTTATCCACATATTTATTAACCCCTTCAACAAAATGAAGGAGATTTGTGAGGCAAGACTTGCCCTGGGTAAAGCCATGCTGACTCTGTTCCAGTAAACCATGTCTTTCTATATGCTCTGAGATTTTGATCGCAGCCCTGCAGATGTCAGCAATCGATACTGAACGGTAGTGTGCTACTGACGTCGCCATTGCTCTGACTGAGTGTGCCTTCACTCGTCCCTGTAGTGGAAAGCCTGCTTGCTGGTAACAGAATGCAATGCAGTCTGCCAACCAGTTTGACAGTGTTTGCTTGCCCACCGCATTCCCAAGTTTGTTCTTATCAAAAGAGACAAAGAGTTGGGTGGGCTGTAGTGCAGTCTAAGTAAAATGCAAGAGAACGCTTACAGTCCAAGGTGTGCAGAGCTCGCTCACCTGGGTGAGCATGAGGTCTTGGAAAGAAAGTGGGCAAGACTATGGACTGATTTAAATGGAAATCAGTTACCACCTTAGGAAGGAATTTAGGGTGAGTGCAGAACCTTGTGTAGGGTGAGTAGGTCACAAGGGCCTGTAACTCACTCACTGTGCGAGCAGATGTGATGGCTACTAGGGAAAGATCTTTCCATGTAAGGTATCGGAGTTCGCAGGAGTGCAAGGCCTCAAAAGGAGTGTGCATGAGCCGTGCAAGTACAACACTGAGGTCCCCTGCCACGACCGGTGGCCGTACAGGAGGCTTAAGCTGTTCTAAGCCTCTCATGAAGCGACTCACCAGGGGTTGAGCCATTATCGTGTCATCCCCTGTTCCTTGATGGTAATCAGAGATGGCACTAAGGTGTGCTCGGATAGATGATGTATCATATATAATCGCGTTTTAACTGTGATGCATGTTGGCACCACAGTAAAGTTAACCTACCTTTTAACTATTTATCTTTCTTCCACCTATCATTGTAATTTCCTTTCTCAGTTACATGTAAACCGACATGATGTTTTTTACGAATGCCGGTATATAAAAGTTATAAAATAAATAAATAAATAAATAATGATGTCTGGAGACCAGGATCCGAGAGGTGCCAGAGATTATCCAACAGACTCGATGAGGGGCAAGAAAAAGGATCCAAAAACTTTTGTGTGCACCACAAGGTAAATCTCTTCCATTTAGAGCGGTAGGATTTCCACGTGGGTGGATCCTTGGAAACTGTGGCAGCTGACCACGCTCATGGGGGGCAGTCCCATGAGGGACCACAGTGTCAGGCTAGACTCTGGACACACAAACACAGATTTGAATCTTTTATTAAACAGTTTTGGAAACCACCAGAGGTGGCAGTAGTGAGTAGTGGATGTTGAGCCCGGCTGGGCAGGTCTCCCACAGAACGCTGGAACAGCAAATCCTCTGCTAGGCTGTGCTGTAGTGGAAAGAGACTGAGAGTTATGAGTACACAATGAGAAGCATTCAGAGTCCCAGGTAGAATTAGGAGAAGCTCCGAGACAGGGAAAGCAGGCCCTCAAGGAGTGAGTACCTGATCCCTTAGAGCAGAGAGACTCAGTTGTATTGTACTCGCGTAGCAATAACAAAGATTCCACTAGACGAGAGGTCTGGCACCAGAACAGAGGGCAGGCCCTCGAGGAGCGAGTACCTGGTTCCAGTGAAGCAGTACTGTGGAATAGATGGTAGTTGTACTCATAGATGGAAACTGTTAGTGAAGTCTTCCAAGCAGAAAGGTTTGAAGATGCAGGCAGCGACTCAGGGAACATGGGCCCTCGAGGAGCGAGTACCGGTTTCCTGATAGCACCTGAAAGAAGCAGAAGAGGCCCCTGAGGAGTGGATACCCCGTTAGCAACCCCAAAGGGTGTAAGAGTTCCAGATAGCGCAGGAGTGGCAGAGCAGCTTCGGTACGGAGAGCAAATCCCATCCATAGAGTTCCGTTGCTAACTCGATGAGCTAGCAAATACTGTAGGCTTAAATATCCGGGCAGCGTGATGTCATATCAGGGGGACGCCCCTGAGGTTCGCGCCAACGTGGAAATAAAGATGAGGGCAGCATGCGCGCGCCCTAAGGTGTACCTTGGAGGAGCATGGCGGGAGGCAGCACCAAAGTCTGTCCGGGGACGCCGGAGGGGACGGCAAACAGCCACCGCGGCAGCCAGTAGTCCAAGGTGAGCGGGAGGAGCCGCAAGTAGTGAGAGGTAGGTGGGGTGAAGCAGATTTGTTAGGCAAGACTTCCCTTGGGTAAATCCATGTTGACTGTGTTCCATTAAACCATGTTGTTCTATATGCTCTATGATTTTGATCTTATTGAAATGGTCCACACTCACTGCTCACTGTTGTATGTGAACTCCATATTCACACATAGCTGTATCGCTCCCAGCATTGCTGGCTTTTTTTTTTAATGACTATTGTGTTTTTCCAGCTTATTTATTATACATTTTGTATCCACAAATCCATATTGTTCAGTGTGTAATTTGGAATCTTTTGATCAATGCTACAGACTCTCTAGTGATGCTTAAGAACGTAAGAACATCACCTACTTTCTTTTCTGGTTTATGGTTTACATATTTAGGTATTTGAATCTTATCGCTTAGAGTTCATACTGCACCTTTGGTATCATTTTAGTAATATCCTTTGGATTCCTTCTACTCTGTGTATGTCCTTCTGGAGATACGGCTTCCAGAACTGAATTCCATAATAATTGGACCCAGCTTTTACCAATGATTTTGAATGGCTTAAAGTTTACACCTGCTTCCTTATGTTCATTACATTCTGCTCACAGTTCAGCTCAGCCATTGCATTGACTGTCCTCAGCCAGGTGCTGCAAACTGCAGTTCCCTCAAACAGCTGAATCTGGCCTCTAGGCGTCACTGTGAAGTGATGGCTGAAATTTCCTCCCCCCTGGTACTGCAAACTCTGCGTCTGCAGCATCCGCAGCCGGCCCAAGTAACAGAAGCCTGCCTAAGGAATCAAATCCAAGACTCTGGGATGGCAATGCTCAGCACTACCACTCCTTTACCAGTGATTTTTACAGAGTTCTTACCTTTTTGTTTTTTGACGACTTATTCCTTTCCCCTTCTATTGGTTCCCAGACCTGTCTTGGAGGACCTCCAGTCAGTCGGGTTTTCAGGAATGGTTTTCAGGGTTTTGGATTTGGGTGGGTGAGGTGGAATGTTAACTGTTTAGGGGAAAGCAAGTTAATGCCATAACAGAGTCCTCCAATATCTAAGCTCTCTTTTACTGTCTAAATATGGTTGCGGTTGAGGCTTTGTTATTGTCCAATATTGCATGCAAATTTCATATTATGTTATTGGAGTATACTAGTTATTTAATTGTGATGTTAAATCAAAGTATTAACTTGTAAGTAGAGTAGAGATTCTGACTGTTGTGTGCTTAAGTTTAATAAAAAGTTTTTTCAAAAAACTTCTGGAAAGATGTCACTTTAATTTGTATCTAAGAGTTGGCTGTGTGAAACAATGGCATGGGCCTTACTAAAATTGTAAGTGACAACATCCAGTATCCCCTCATACATTTTCTTGGCCACTCAATAAAAATAATAGTTAAATTTGTTATCACCACTGGTGAAGTTTTGCTTTTTTGAGTCCTATAATATACCAGAATCAAAATACTATAGGGTAGATATTCAAAGATAGCCATCTAAGTAAGTTAGCTGAATAAAATGTATCCGGCTAACTTACAAGAGTTATTCAGCAGCACGGGATAAGTAGCTCTTTCCCAAAATGCCCATTTCTCACCCACCACTTATGCAGGTAAGTGGCGGCCTCCTAAATGCAGGTGGATATTCAGCCACCACCACTTAGCCTGATAAATCCTTACTTATCCTGCTAAGTGGTGCTGATTATCAACTGCTATGAATCTTTTCCTTTCATTATAACTGCATTTTTCCCCACTACTGAGGTCAGGTTATCCATCTGCCAGTACACAGTCTGGCAGTGTCCTCCCTATTCCCACTTTTAAGGAGGTAGATGATAACTTTTGAAATGCTTTTGACTCTAATGAATAAGTGAACAAGGTTGTCAGTTGTGTTCAGAGGCATTAAGTACTTAAAGATTCAGGATCCTTTTCTCTGAAGTTTGATCCTCTTCTTAACCCACTGATCCCAGTGTTGGGGGCCCGCCAAGATATGCACACCATCAATATTAATGTTCGCTAGTGAGACTCTCAGCTGTAATGCTTTCGGGACTCATCGAGCTTGCAGCATTGACACCACTGGATGAATCGGTGAGCTGAGGGAAATTGCTGTCGGCTTCCTTGGGCGTCAATGTCCTCGGGCGATCGAAGTCTGTGGGCACCAGTGGTGCCAGGAATGGCGCTATTTACCGGCAAACTGCTTATTGATCACAGGACATGTCCGCAGTCTTCTCTAAGCCCCTGTGCTTGCCAGGGACTTCGCTGCTGTCGTTCTCTGTAGGTCTCGCAGGTAAGCTGGTTCTGCCTCAGCTTTGATGGCCCGCCTCCCGTAGTGCTCTCTGGTACTGAAGGGGGCAACACCATAGGCTGCCACCCTCCACTATGCCTTACCCAGAGTGCCAGTGATGCTGGGGACACCATTGTCACACTGTCCTCTCCACTTCACTGGATTTACTGTGACGTTGACATGCAGCTTGCGCGGTTGGGACAAATTAGGCATCTGTTCCAAGGGCCTCAGTCGCTGCCAGGCGGCATTCTCTCTGGCTATGCAGTACTCAGCCACACTAGAGTTCTGCCATCTTTCGGCATGGTCTCAGCCTCCATGTCAGCCCATACTGCATAGTCCTGAGGAGCACTGGTGGGTGAGGGGTCATTACACACTCTGTGCTTGGTTGTGGAGCGGCGTGTAGCCACCGACTCAGGCACGTAGTTCTCAGTCCTCGCTGGGGCGTGGGATTTCTTCCATAAGCTCGGCACTCAGGATCATGGGTGTGCCACCATCCGTGGATGGGTTACCATGGCATGAGTCCGCTCAGTGCACTTTCGCATTGGAGGACTTCCAATTGCCCTCTTTCACCTGGGCGTTGGGGGGTGTGTGTGTGTGTGTGGATTGTTCCCTCCGGGCGGTCACAACAGGTTGTGTTCCACAGCCTTAGGATTGGCTTAGGACTGCATGCCTGGTCAGATTCTGGGGTGAGTGGACATTGTGAGAGTGGCTTCAGCATCCTCTCCTTTCTCAGCAGAGGCATATGTCTTTGCCCTCTATCATGTTCTTGTGGAACAGTCCCTGGGGCTCTGTCCCTGATAAATGTTTTTTCTCTGATCTGGCACCCCATGCATTTGAATTGGCACGACTCCTTGGAAGACAGGGCCGGGAAGCGGCATCGGTGGTCATTGGACTGTCCTCAGCTGGGGCCCCTCTGGAGATTGCAGTGGGGACCTCCCCTAACTGAGGCAGGCAGCTTGTGCTGAGTTGGTCGCGTCGGTGCCTTAGCGATCAGTCATCGTGCCTCCACTCTCCTTTGGGTGGGTTTCTAGATCCCAATCCCACTGCTTCCTTTTCCCATCTGGGAGACTTGCCTGGGTTCCAGGACAATCCTTTTGGTTCCCCTTTTGACGCCCAACTGTGCACCCCTTCGAGAGGTGTCCCTCATTCTCCATTCCCGGACAAGGGATGGCACTGCTCTGACTGGCACCAGTCCGAGAATAATTGAGAATAGCACTCTCCTTGGGCTCTCTAAGATGTAGCAGGTCTATCTATGAGGGAACCTGTCCATTGTTGCTCCCCAGTGAACCTCCAGGTTTCCTCCTGTTCAGGAATCACTTTGGAATCTGCTGGGCTTGGTGAGCATCCTCCTTAAGGATCGCTATTGTCAGTCATTTTTGCCTGCAAAACCCTCCTCTGTGTTTCCAGGAGGATCGAGATCCACGGTTTTTGTCAGAAACCCTTCTTGTACTGTCTTCCGCGATGCGCAGTTGCTTCTGTTTGCACTCACATCACTCCCCTGCTTCAGGCATCCCTGCTACGCTTGGGGATTTGTGTCTGTTATTTTCTTGACTTTCTTTGCAGAACCCAACTCTTCTCCAGCCCGG
Source organism: Rhinatrema bivittatum (assembly GCF_901001135.1). Lineage (NCBI taxonomy): Eukaryota > Metazoa > Chordata > Amphibia > Gymnophiona > Rhinatrematidae > Rhinatrema > Rhinatrema bivittatum. The sequence goes on along the minus strand of NC_042615.1, from coordinate 796,966,686 downwards.
TGGGTCAGCTGCCTTTCAGGCAAAGGACGGAGGTGCTCCAGCACTGTGCGGTTTACCGCTTTGTCCCGCTCGGTGAAAAGGGAGTGGATGAGAGTCTTGATAGCATGTTCAGAAAGGAAGGGATACATTTTTTCAGTGTTACTGAGGAAGAAACAATTTGCATTATCATATAGAAGTTCTTATTTTATTTTTTTTTATTAATCCTGATATGTATGACCTTTTTGTGCATTTTGTGCATTCTTTTTTATGCTTGTTTTATTTAAAGTTCAGTAAAGAAAGCAAACATGCAAGTAGAATCACAGCGTGAGCATCATGTGCGGGTGCCTAGAGACACCTCTTGTTGTGTTACTTTTAATATCCTATAAAATATATCCCACCTGACTCTGTTGCCTAATTTACTTTGTTTTTTGAGTTTTATCTGAGCTTTTTTTTTCCAATATAAATGTACTAAAGTTCTCCTCTCTTCCAATTCTATTCATGCTACTTATCTGGTGCACTGCTCTGTGAATATTGTACAGCAATAATATATATTTCCATTCTTTTTTTTTTTTTTTTTTCGAGGTATCTCTTCATGCATTCCTTGCCTACCCCACACTGTCTTACATTTCCACCTCTACACTTTCTTCTCGGCTAACACATAAAGATTTGGTCTCCTTGCTTTTTGCCTACCTATTTTTTTTATTGTTTGTGCTTTTGTTTTTCTATCTGCTAATGCTTGGTTTTCCCATTTCTTCTTTCCTGTTCTCATTTCTCTCTGATCATTTTTTACCTTTTAAATTCTAATCTTAATGCAGTTCTTAAACTATCTTTACTGAAAACCATTCTGGTCACTTTTTAGTCTTGCTATTGTTCACCTTTCTGATATAGATGTCTACTTCCCTTATGGAGTCTCTGATTTGTTTTAACCAGTGCTCCTAAACTCCACTTAGACCTTTCTTCCCTCCTCGCCAGTACCCTCCCTGACATACTCTTCCATCTGAAGAAAGTACTTTTGTAATCTTTAAAACTTGCATCTTAAAATACACTAATTGCTAGATATTCTATTTTCTAAGGTTATTATTTTTGAAATGCTTTAAACTGCAGTCTTTGAATAACTCTGTCTTTTGGAGCAGCTGGATGAGCGTTGCAGTTTCTCATGCATGCAGAACTGAATTGGTCCCCATTGACTTTGAGATGATCAATTACGTCATGCACACTGCATAAATCTATCAGGGAAAAGTGTACTTGAGATACACTTTGTGTGTATTTTCCAGATACTGCTCCACCCCGGGGAGCAACTTTCAATCAAGATGTATATTATGATTTAAGGGAAAACTACCAGCAGCCCTGACATGAAATCATGTATACTTGTAGAAGCAATTTCAGGATAACTATGTACTTTATTTTCATCTTTCAAGGATTTATACAATAATTCACTTGAATATATCAGTTGATGTCCATTATGTCTTACTTCAGTTTAAGCCTATTGAAACAAGTCAGACAGGCCAGACCAGTGCATGCCAACCAGCAGATGGTGACAGAGATCAACAAGCTTGCTGATGTCACTCCTTATATACTTCTGCACATTATTTTATTTACATAGAATTACCTATACATTACCTGCTTTGCATGCATTACCTGCTTTGCATGCATTACTAAATTTTATGCATGCAAAGCACCTAATTTCAATGGCGGCAGTTTTTAGGACAAAATACCATGAGATATTGCGAATATTGCATGATAAACGGCATTTTATGCATGATGAAGACTATTTTTTGCATTTTAATCGCTTATCATGCCTTAGTAAATGTACTCCTTAGATTGTAAGCCCTTTGGGGATAGGGAAATACATACAATAGCTGAATATAATCTAGTTTGAAGTACCAAAAGGCAAAATATAAATTAAACATTTGTGCATCTGAGGAGTCAGTATGTAAAAAGCAAACACAGCAGAGGATCCTAGGGTAGGCAAAAGAGAGCAGCGAGAATACCTAGAGGAAGTGGTGTTTGTTCCGTGTTTATGAGATAATCACCTATATTTTTTGTTTTGGGATGTTTTATCAGTGTTTATTAGGTAAAACCTAAAATCAGAAGCACCATTGATAAATTATTGTCGCTTTTTAATGGAAAACTTGCTGAAAGTGGTGTAGAATATATTATCAAACATAAATGATCACAGTACTATAATAAAAAATGCAATAAATAGAAAAGAAAATCACAATTAAAAGTCATATAAAAAATCATAAATTAAACTCAAGTCAAGAAAAATGGCTTTAAAAATCTGAACTTTTATCCAGAATAGCCATACAATTTCTTAATAAATACTCTTTAAACCAAAATACAATAAGATGTCTAAAGATAAGTCTCATAAAAATATCTATAAGTCCCATGAAACTGTAAAAGCTATCAGACAAAAAAAAATTTGATAAGATGCTGGAAACTTAAAAAATTAGCCTTGCTGTGCAGTCTATATCTCAGTGACTGAAGTGTAACCCACCTAGAAATATCGATAGTGCAGGTTACAAACTTTTTTTTAAATAAAATATTTCGTAGAGGACAACCAGGTTGGAAGTCCTCATATGGGTGATATCAGATGGAGCCTGGTATGGAAAACCTTTGTTAAAGTTTCTTCCATGGGGTCCTTTCACTCTCTCTTTTTCCATGAAGCCTATAGATCATAGTTGAGCACTTATATCTTTTTTTTTTCACTGAAGTTCAAATTTTTTCATATTATTCTTACTTTTTGGCTGTTTGTCGTGAGGTTTTGCGGACTTAAGAACATAAGAAATTGCCATGCTGGATCAGACCAAGGGTCCATCAAGCCCAGCATCTTGTTTCCAACAGAAGCCAAAGCAGGCCACAAGAACCTGGCAATTACCCAAACACTAAGAAGATCCCATGCTACTGATGCAATTAATAGCAGTTGCTATTCCCTAAGTAAACTTAATTAAGCTTTTCTGCTTATTTGCTAAGTTTCTGTTTCCTGTCATTCTCCAGGCCTGTGGGACTATCAGTACCTTCCGTTCATAGAGTTCAAATTTGTGTTCCTTTTGTTTCACGCTGACTCATCTAGGGGGCTACAGCGGTACCCTCTGTGACAGAACCATATCTTATCGCAGACCGCCTTGTTAGGTGTATCCTGTACTTAGGAGTATCGCACAATGTCTGGTGTTGCTGCTAGTGCAGAGAAATGACCTCAAAAGGACAATGGTCCTGGTTGGATCTCATGGAACATCTATTTGAGCACCAGACGATAAATCTTATCTGCATCAGAGGCATTGACATTGAAGGACCCTGGAGTTGCACTGATAGTAGGAGGGCCTTCGACATTGAGGGTGCCATCAGGTGACCAGAGACCAGTAGGGAATCTGGAAACAAACTATTGTCTGACTTCTCTTGTTCGAAGAGGATGTCTGGTTCTACCTCTTGGACTTCTGCATTGAGGAAGACTCAGACTGAGCATCAAGGAAAGCCGAAAATACATCAGCATCACTTCCCATCGATGCATGATGCCAGGAGTGGGAATGGTCTGGTGCCTGCTGATTCTCCCTTAAGTGGCTCCACAGCAAGGAGAGCTCATTCTCTGCAAATGCTGGAGGTTCTTGACAATCTCCACTGGTTCTGGTGTTTGCCAGCGATCTTTCTCTGGAAAACACCAGAACCAGGATGTGACCACTCCTCCTGTCTCCCAATTGCTGTTAGTATTGGTGATTTTTGAGTAACAACTGGAGAAAAGGATCCAGCAGGCCATGAAAAAGGCACTGCAAGGCCTTGGTGCCAGGGCATGGAAGGCACTGAGAACGTTGATTCTTGAACAACTGTTTGACTTCCTTTATCTGCTCATCAGTGTTGTATTGTCACTGATGTCCATCTCGTCACTGGTGCCCAGAGGGGCATCGTAGACTGTGTCTGCTGACCCATTGTTGATTTCTGGCTCCTTGAGGAAAGAAGTTTGCCAATAGCATTAGGGTTTCTTGGGGTTCAGGTCCCAACTGCCACTTCCACTGGTCCATGAGCCGCTGGCTAAGGACAGAGTGCCATGAGTTCCTTTCCCTGCTGAATTTGTCAGACTCTCAGTATTTCTGGGAGAATGGCTACCATTCTGCAGATGTCTCTGAAGAGGAAATATCCATGGGTCTCCATTCCAAACTTTCTCCTCCACCAGATAGAAGGAAGTCCCCCTCCTGAGGGCTTCTCCTTTTCAGGCTTTATAAGGAAATGGCTGATATTTCATTTACATTACAGAAAGAGGAAGAGTCCAGGAATAAGATGCTGGACATCTACCCCTAAGGAAATCATGGTAGTCTTAGTTCATGAGATCCTTCGGGAGGTACTATTGAGGATATGGAAAAACCCCTTCATGTCTCTTCATAGAGGCTCCCATCAACAAGAAAGTGTACACAGGCTATCTTGTCCAAAAGGCTCCCAGATTCAAGAAGTGTCAGCTGCTGTACCAGTCTGGTAGTCACATCCACTCTTAAAAAAGCCAAGAATCCACTCATCAGTGAACTCAGGGAGGGACTCTAGAGCCATGGATACTATTGAGAGTAAGGTGTTTTAGGGTGCTGTGCTAATTTCCCGCTTAGTGGCCTACCAGCTCTTCATGAGCCAGTATATGTGGAACATTCTGAATTAGGTTCAGGAGGTGACCAAGCAGCTTTCTCAACAGGACATCCTCCAGTCACTAGTGAACAAAATTTGTTTGACCTATGAGGTTTTCGAAGTGGTATTGAGAGTCTCTGCTGTAGGATCGGAGCACAAAGACTCACCTGGCTGTATGCCTCTGATCTCTGTCTGGAAGTGCCGGAAAGACTTGCTGATGTATCATGTACTGGAGAGAAACTCTTTAGAGATAAGGTCAAGGATATGGTGGCAAAGAACTGTGTGCTTCAGCAGCTCTCTACTGCTATTCTACACCTGGCCTCCAGGAAGCTCCCAAGGTCTGGGCAGAGGAGACACTATCTTCTGCTGCCATAGTCCCAGCTCATCACATCCATCCAAAGCAGCAGAGGGTGCCTAAGTCTCATCCGGAATCCTAGTCAATTCTTGGGGCGGGGTTTTAACTGGACTGCCGAGAGCATGGCTAGAATCCCAATACGTGTGCCAGAGGATCTTCTAGTCAAGAGAAGATTATAGTTTTATGTAAACCAGTAGCCCAATATAACCTTGGACATATGGGTCTTCAACATCATCAAAAGAGGGTAGAAACTGACCCTGTTGGGCTTCCTTCCAAATCTACCCTCAAAACAATCTTGGGGTCAGAAAGTTCTTCACTCTGAGCTCTCCTCCTTGATGGCCAAAGTGGTTGAGCCTAATCCACCAAGGCAAACGAGCAGGGATTTTATTTCAAGTATTTCCTGATTCCAAAGAAAACAGGGGGACTCTGGTATCTTCCTTCCAGAGAGCTATGCTCTGAGCAGTGTTTCTATTAGATGCTCCTAGTATAAAGAGGATCTGTCTAAGGAAACATGTAATCAAGCCTTCTCTGGAGCTGCCCCTGGATTATGGAATAGTTTACCCCTGAAACTGTACCAAGAAGGTGATTATAAGATGTTTAGAAAGCTTTTGAAAACATCTATTTTAAGAGACATTTGCTGGCTGTGACTATTTTATATTGGTTTGCACACTATTTTATTATTTTACGTTGTTCAGTTTTATTGATTTTTTTCTGCTTTCATAGGTTTTGATATTTCCTGGAATCCGCCTAGAACAGTGTTTAGAAATAGGTGGCATATACATTATTGTAAATAGGTATATAAATCCTAGACCTAAGGGCCTTGAACAAGTTCAACAAAAGAAACGTTCAAGATGGTTTCCCTGGTCTCTTTAATACCCATGCTTCAAAAAGGGGACTGGCTGTGCTCTCTTGATCAGAAGGATGCTTACACACACAGGAAATATCTCTGATTTGTAGTTGGAAACTAACATTTTCAGTATCAAGTTCTGCCATTTGGGTCACTGTCTGTTCCATGTGTTTTTACAAAATGCCTAGCAGTGGTGGTTGTGCACTTAAGCAAACTGGAGCACAAATGTTTCTTTATCTGGATAATTGTCAGGTGAAGAGCACTTCTTGGGCCAGAGTCGAGGAATCAATGTGCATAACCATCCAAGTGTTGGATTTACCAGGGTTTGTCATCAACTACCCCAAAACTCACATCGGCCCATCACCTCAATTGGATTTTATCAGAGCTCTGCTAGACATGACTCAGGCAAAGGCCTTCCTTCTGCATCAAAGGGCCATCACTTTGATGGCTGCAGCAGAGGAGATTTGAATGAGTTAGCAGAAATCAATCTGGCACATGTTGAGGCTGTTGTACTTCATGGCATCAATGGTGCATGTAATTCCAATGGAACGTCTATACATGTAAAGCACTCAATGGACCTTGAGGTTTCGATGGCCACAGGCCTTGCACAATCTTCAGGACAGCATCTGGATCACCCAACTGCTCAAGGACTCACTGTCCTGGTGGCATGACAATTCCAATGTGGCCAAAGGAATCCCTTTCCAAATTTCTCTAATCAAAATTGTCCTCATGTTGAATGTGTCCAACCTGGGTTGGGGAGCTCATGCAGATGGACTCTGCACCCATAGCTCTTAGTCTGCCCAGGAAAAGCTACATTGGGTAAACTTCATGGAGCTATGGGTGATTTAATATGTTCTCTTGGCTTTCAGATATTAGTTGTCCAACAAAGTTATTCTTGTCCAGATGGACAACCAAGTGATGTATTATATCGAGCAACTAGGTACAGTCTCGTACCTTCTGTTTCAGGATGCTGGTCAGTTGTGAGTCTTGGCCATCTCTCAGTGGATGGTTCTCAACACCACTTTCCTGGCCGGAGTGGAGAACGTGTTAATGGACAGACTGAATCGGTCCTTGCAACCACATGAGTGGTTCATGAACCAGGGGGAAACAAACAGAATTTCAACCACTGGAGAACTCCAGTGTTGCATCTCTTCACATGTCATTGAAACAGGAAGGTCCCACTCTTCTGCTCTAGATTGAGCGTACATGTAAAGCTAGCTTCAGATGCTTTTGCCCTGCATTGGGGCAGGGGCCTCCTGTGCACCCTGATACCACTAGTGGCAAAGGTTTTGTTGAAGCTCAAAGAAAACAAGGGGGTCATGATTCTCATAGCCCCCTTTTGGTCTAGACAGATCTGGTTTCAACTCCTGTGGAAGATGTCCATCCATGAACTCTTCAGATGGGGTTTTTCCACAGATCTCATCTCTCAGGATCAAGGCAGATTATGCCATTCTAACTTCAAATACCTGTTACTTGCTGCTTAAATGTGGAGAGGTTGATTCTGCAACCCCTTGATCTCTTGGAAGATGTCATATATTCTTTTAGCTTCAAGAAAGGCTTCCACTAGAAAGTCCTATGGACTAAAGTAAAGGAGGTTTGTTGAGGTGTGACCAAAAGCAAAAAGTCCTAGAACCTTTATCCGGCTCTACACAAAAACTACTTGATTATCTTCTACATTTGACTGACACTGGTCTGAAAACCAACTCAGTAAGGTTTCACCTTAGTGCAATTGGTGCATACCATCATTATGTAGAAAGTAAGTCCATCTGTTGTATGGTTAATGTGGGTCTGCTTCATTTGAAGCCTCTCCTGCTCTATCAAAGGACCTCAGTGTGGCTGTGTCTCAGCTGAGCCACTGCATTCCTGTGACCGATATTACTTAACCTGGAAAGTCATATTTTTTTTTTTGGTGTGGGCATTTGATGCGCAGGCTAAGTGAGCTTCAGGCTCTCCTAACTTATCCATCTTATACCAAGTTTTTCCTTGATAGGGTGGTCTTGAGCACCCATCCTAAGTTTTTGTCTAAGATGTCTGAAGGGATCCCGCATGGATGTGTGGTACAGCTGCATGCTGTGGACGTGCCAGTGAGGCTAAATGAGTTCTAGAAACTTTGATATAATTTTCTGTGCCAAGCTCCATCAGATAGCATCACCCATGTGAGGACTGACATCCTGCTGTCCTTAGAGAACCCCTAATACAGGTAAGCAATTCTTCTTTGGGAGGGTGGGTGCAAGGAATGTTGTTGTGTTGGTCAAACGATCATAAATTGAGAATATCACCTTTCTTTTATGTGTGTTTGGAAAAATTGCCTATTTCTGATATCTGTATCTTCATATGTGCAAAATTGTGTATCATTTTATTTACTTGCCATCGTTGAAAGAATAAAGATTTTCAAACGGATTGATTACTTTTACTTTATACAAAGGCTTTAAGTAATTCACATGAATTGTAGCCATTACTGAAGGACTCAACACCTAGGTTTTCCTAGTTCTCAGATGCATTTTTTTAAAGAATATTTCTGTGCAGTTCTAGGGCAGAAGTGTAGAAGTCTGGGTCTTGTAATTATCAAGACTTTGACTAGCACTTCCAGCCTCAGTGAGAGGACCAAACGTTGCTGCCTTTTAGAGAACACTTTCTTTGCTTCAGCTGGATAATGCCTTAAAATGTTACTGAAAATCTAGAAAACAGATTTTTTTCTCATGACCTGTAAAATTTCAACCAATGTAGACTTCATGCTTCTATGTATATAAAATGGGTAGATGTTTGTTTATTTTTAATAATTAAATACTGTTTTAGAGTATTTAAAAAGTTTTAAAAACATTTCTTTATCTTTTGGTATTTTCTTCAACTTCATGTTTGTTTTTTTTTTTTTTTTTTTTTTTACTGAACGGCTAAATGATATTGTTTATCTACCCTAGAGTGTGGAGCAGGAATACATTGTTCTGACATAAATCTCATACTGTTCTTAACAATTTGCAAAGCATTAATATGCTTTTGAATTTTAATATCTTCAAGGACGGCGATGAGTCATCTCACATTTTAACAAGCTCTGAGATTGTCAAAGTTCCAGACCCTCAGATGTCTATGGTGAGTAATTTTCAGCTCAAAACCATTCATACCCTTCAATTTTCTGTTCTTTTCCTTTGATTCACATCTTCGTGCCATGAAAAAAAAATCAAGCTCTTATTACGCTCTGCGTTTCATATGCTAATGATATTTAGTCTAAATCATTCAGGAGAGGTGACGTTTGTGGTAGAATTTTTGCCTAACCTAATAAGTGGCACACTGGCAACCTGTGAGTTGAATTTACTTTTAGGACGAGAAGAAAAAGCATTTTTTAGGTATGAAAATTTTGTGAGAACAATGGAAGCTTTAACATTTTTGCATTGATTTTAAACAGCAAAAAAGTCAATAGTAGTAATAAAAGAAAGTACATATAGCGCTGCGTATGTCGTCTAGCACTATAGCAATGTTAAGTAGTAGATACTTCAAAGGAGCTTTTGGTTCAAGTTGAATTAAGTTTGAAGAACTGCATATAATTGAGCACTGTTCTCACTGTACAGTTAATATATAGATTTAGCATGGGAGTTAGTGTATCTTTATAAGAAGAGAACACTTGCTGAAGTTAATTAAGCTTTCTTGCACCAATTTTGTAAAAAGATTTTAGATTTTGAGGGATCCTGTTATATGACAGTCTTTCTTCCTTTGTGTCTTAACTCATCGTGTTTTCATGCCACCACGAATGTTTTCTACTGTATTGTGAAATTTTGTAACATTTTTTTGGAGAGTTTTGAGTTGGAAGAGTCTGTTATGCTTAATCTATTGCAAAAAAAAAAAATAATGAGGCTAAGATACTTTTAAAATTGTAGCATTGGTGAGCTTTTTTCTTGTTGGTTTGTAGGAGAATTTAGTAGAAAGTAAACATCACAAACTGGCTCGTAGCTTAAGGAGTGGGCCTTCTGATCATGATCTCAAACCTAATGCTGCTACCCGAGATCAACTCAATGTAAGTTATTCCCTTTTCTGTCATTGTTTAGGTTAGTTGATTGATTTTTGTTTTGAACCTGTGTGTGTGTATATTTATGTTATCCTTGAAAAATACATAGAAACACCAAATATGGCAGCAGAATAAGGACTGTAAGACCCCATACTGGCTGCCTAAATAGCCTCCTAGTGCAATACTATATTCCCCATTTTATTTCTGGTTTTCCATCATTTTCTGCCAAAGATCCTTTCTCCCAGGACAAGCAGGATGTTAGTCCTCACATATAGGTGACATCATCAGTTGGAGCCCTGTCACGGAATACTTTTGTCAAAGATTCTAGAACTTTGACTGGCACACTAAGCATGCCCAGCATGCCACTAACCCTGTGGCCACACGGGGTCCCCCTTCAGTCTCTTTTTTTTCTGTGCAGCAAGTTGCCTCGCGGTTAGGAGCTCTGTGAGAAATTCCTCACAACTTTCCTCACGGAAATATTTGAAGTTTACCTTCTTAAAATCACCCTCACCAGGGTCCCCCATCGCTCTCCGTTCCCTCTGGCGCTCGGTAAGTGTTTTTCCAGTGGTTTGCGGTCGGTTCCCGGCGATTTACCTCTCGGTGCCAGACGGACTGACCGTGCGCCTGCCATTTTTTTCGGCATGGTGACCGGGTTTAGAAAATGCCCCGAATATCCGAGGACCATGTCTATAACGGACCCGCACAATGCTTGCATTTTGTGCTTAGGTTGCTCGCACGACGTTCGTCGATGCCCCACTTGCGCACAAATGACCTCCAAAGGCTGGCGCGCTCGACTGGACAAGATGGAGCATTTGTTTGCGTCAAAATGTTCCGCTCCATCAACTCCAGTTCAAGTGGCATCGACCGGAGAGGATCCATCAACCTCGGAGACGCTCCGCCAGGATCATCGTGGAGCGGGTGACCGTCCGTCACCAACACCCTCGAAGGCATCGGCATCATCGTCCTCAGTGCCAGAGAAGGACCGAACCGAGCACAGAGGGAAACATTGTCACCGGCACCTATACTGCAGCGGCATCGACTTCCATCGAGCCGCCTGCGAATAGGGCCCGGGGAGAGGAGCCCCCAGTCCTCCTCTGGACCCAGGACCCTGAGGCGTTCCCCCACCGATATCGGTGCCGGGTACTGAGCCTCCACAAATCGCTGTTGAGCCTCCAGTAACACCTAGCCTGCCTCCTACCCCAGGCACAATGTTATCCATGCCAACCTTCAGGGAGGAATTGGATAGACTGGTCCAAAAGGCAGTGCTCAGTGCCCTCCGGAGCTTCAAGTCACCACTGGTGCTGACCCCCATTCCAGCGCCAGAACCAGCTCCCTCGATGTTTACACCGCTTCTCGAGCGCCTGGACACCCTCATTGGTGCCCTGCCAACTCAGCCCGTGCCATCGGACACGCTGGCATAGAGTCAACAATCGAGACCTCCGCAGGTCCAGCTTCCCATACCGGGTTCCTTGGAGGACGAAGAGGGGACTTCCGGCCCAATCCCGGCATGGGATCCACAGATGCCGGAGCCCATTCCAGGGCCATCTGGACTGTCGGTGCCTAAGCGCACCTCATTTGCCTCGGTGCCCTCAAAGCCAGTGCCGCATCTATCGATACCACCTCGACATCCATCAATGCCTTCTTGGCTCTGGAATCCTTCTTCCCTCAGAATACCGGCAAGTGAGGAAGAAACTCCCTATGATCCTTGGGAGGAGGCATCTTCGGACTCACAAGCTTCCGATGAGTTGCTCTCAGAGCCTTCAACCCCAGAAGAAAGGTGTCTATCTCCTCCTGAAGACCTCTCCTTTGCTAGCTTTGTCAAGGAGATGTCTGAAACTATCCCATTTCCATTGGTGACGGAGGAAAACGCACGCCACAAGATGCTGGAGGTCTTACAATTCGTAGATGCTCCAAAAGAGGTAATAGCAATACTAGTGCATGAAGTTCTTCTTGATCTTTTGCACCACCTGTGGGTGCAGGTACTGTTCCTCCAGTCAATAGAAAGATGGATGCTACATACCTGGTCCAGCAAGCCCCAGGATTTCAGAAAAGCCAATTGCCCCATCATTCTGTAGTAGTGGAATCAGCCCAAAAGAAGGCTAAGAGATCCCATCCACACTCCTCTGCTCCTCCTGATAAAGGAACAGAAGTCACTGGATGCATTGGGGCGCAGAGACTTTCAAGGGTCCATGTTAATAGCGTGAATAGCTGCATACCAATTATACATGACCCAATATAATAGAAATCTCTGGAAACAAGTCCAGGAATTCGCTGACACGTTACCTCAACAACATCAAGAAACCTTAACTTCCATCCTACAAAAGGGTTTGGAAGTAGGTAAACATGAGGTGAGAGCTGCTTACGACTCTTTTGAAACAGCTTCCAGAGTCTTGGCAGTGGGTATCAGTGCTAGACACTGGGCCTGGCTTAAGGCCTCAGACCCACACTCGGAAGTGCAGGACAAGCTTGCAGATCTACCATGCACAGGAAAAAACCTGTTTGGAGTCAAAATTCAAGACACAGTGGCCCAGTTAAAGGACCACCATGAAATCCTGCATCATCTGTCCACTGTCACTTCAGAGGTACCCTCTGCAGCCTGCAGGGCCATACTTAGGGACACCAGGAAACAATTTTATAGACCATGTAGGTATTATCCTCCCACTTCCTGGGCATGACCTGCTCAGGCCCCTCAAAGAGGGACATGCACGACAAACAAGAACTTCTAGAGCACAACCAGCTCCACAAGCTGGTCCTGCAACTGGATTTTGACTCCTTTCCAGAGAGCAGCAGCCGCCTTCCCCTGATCCCACAACCCAGTTTACTGGTGGGAGGCCGCCACTGCCACTTCATAACCAAGTGGCAACCGATTATAACTGACCAATGGGTACTGTCCATCATAACCCACGGTTACCGTCTGAATTTTTTAGCGGTACCCCTGCACTCTCCACCCAGTCCAGCGTGGAGCCGGGATGATCACATAACCCTTCTCAAGTCAGAACTCTCAATCCTTCTGTATGCCAGGGCCATAGAACTAGTTCCCTTGACTCAGCAAAGGAGAGGGTTCTACTCCTACTTCCTAATCCCAAAAAAGACCGGAGGCCTCCACCCTATTCTGAACCTCCATTCCTTAAACATCTTTCTTCACAAAGAATGATTCAGAATGGTGTCTCTCGGCACCATGCTCCCCCTCCTACAACAGGGGGGATTGGCTCTGCTCTCTGGACCTTCAGGATGCTTACGCCCACATAGCCATCTTCCCCCCTCATTGTAAATACCTGTGATTTGTAGTAGGTCACGGGCACTGCCAATACAGGGTACAGCCATTCGGCCTGGCCTCAGCGCCCCGAGTGTTCATGAAGGGGCGGATTTTCAGAGCCCTGCTCGCGTAAATCCGCCCAAAACCGGGCGGATTTACGCGAGCAGGGCCCTGCGCGCCGGTGAGCCTATTTTACATAGGCTCACCGGCGCGCGCAGAACCCCGGGACTCGCGTAAGTCCCGGGGTTTTCGGAGTGGGCGGGGCCGGAGCGCGCGGCGTTGCGGGGGCGTGTCAGCAGCGTTTTGGGGGCGGGTACGGGGGCGTGGCTACGGCCCGGGGGCGTGGCCGCGCCCTCCGTACCCGCCCCCAGGCCCGGTGCGCAGGAGGCCCGCTGGCGCGCGGGGATTTACGCCTCCCTCTGGGAGGCGTAAATCCCCCGACAAAGGTAGGATGGGGGTTTAGACAGGGCCGGGCGGGTGGGTTAGGTAGGGGAAGGGAGGGGAAGGTGAGGGGAGGGCAAAGGAAAGTTCCCTTCTAGGCCGCTCCGATTTCGGAGCGGCCTAGGAGGGAACGGGGGTAGGCTGTGCGGCTCGGCGCGCGCAGGCTATACGAAATCGATAGCTTTGCGCGCGCCGATCCAGGATTTTAGCCGATACGCGCGACTACGCGCGTATCTACTAAAATCCAGCGTACTTTTGTTTGCGCCTGGAGCGCAAACAAAAGTAGGCTGTTCGCGCTCGTCTGAAAATCTACCCCGAAGTGTCTAGCAGTCGTGGCTGCACACCTATGCCGCAAGGGCATCCATATCTTGATGACTGGCTCATAAAAAGCAATTTCAGGCAAGGAGCTCTCAACTCACTCGATCTCACTATCCGCCTTCTGCACTCATTGGGGTTTCTGATAAACTATCCAAAATCCCACTTGACACCGTCTCACCATCTCTCCTTTATAGGAGCAGAACTAGACACTGAAGTGGCCAAAGGGTTCTTACCCAATGACCGCGCAACCACACTTTCCAATCTTGCCAGCTTTATCCACAGTTGACAAACAGCCTCGGCTCAACAATTGCTCATATTACTAGACCACATGGCATCAACAGTCCACGTCACTCCAATGGAACGATTAACCATGAGACTAACTCAGTGGCACCAAGCCACTCAACCACTTTCGTCCCTTGTCCGTATAACCAGCCGGCTTCGTCTGTCCCTTGCTTAGTGGACACACAAAGCCAACCTACAAACAGGTCTTCCCTTCAAGCAACCGGCTCCTCAGGTGACCTTAACTACGGACACCTCCACCCTAGGTTGGGGAGCCCATGTCCAAGGCCTTCAAACCCAAGGGACTTGGACAAAAGCCGAAGCAGCCTATCAAATCAACTTTCTAGAGCTTTGAGCGACGTGGTACGCCCTTTATGCATTCAGGGACTGCCTATCCAACAAGGTCATCTTAATTCAAACAGACAACCAAGTAGCAATGTGGTACCTGAACAAACAGGGTGGCATGGGCTCTTATCTGCTCTGCCAAGAAGTGGCGCAGATTTGGGCGTGGGCCCTGTCACACTCAATTCTTCTGCGAGCCACTTACCTGGCAGGCACACAGAATGCAATGATGGGCCGCCTCAGCTAAAGTTTCCAGCCCCACGAGTGGTCTCTGGATTCATCTGTTGCGAGCAGAATCTTCCACTGGTGGGGTCAGCCGGATAACGGCCTCTTTGCATCCAGCCAGAACCGCAAAGTGGACTGATTCTGCTCTCTACTCAAGGACCGAAGAGCACCAACCATGGATGCCTTCGCCCATCCCTGGAACACAGGCCTGCTATATGCGTACCCTCCAATTCCGCTAATAAGCAAGAATCTCGTGAATCTACAACAGGACCGAGGCTTAATGATACTCATAGTTCCGTATTGACCACGCCAAGTCTGGTTTCCCATACTTCTCGACCTTTCTGTTCAGGAACCCATTCGCCTGGGCACAACGCCCAACCTCATAACACAGAATCACGGCAAGTTGTGCCACCCGAACCTCCAGACTCTATCCCTGATGGCCTGGATGTCGAAAGGTTGATACTACAGTCCCTCAACCTTTCCAGTAAAGTCTCTCAAGTCCTCGTAGCTTCATGAAAGTCTTCCACGCGGAAGTCTTACTGCTCTAAATGGAAGAGGTTTACCATGTGGTGCACACAGAAGGACCTTGATCCCTTTTCTTGCCCCCATACCACCACTCTTGGATTATCTCTGGCACCTCTCGGAATCTGGCCTACAGACTTCCTCCATATGAGTACACCTCAGTGCCATCTCTGTTTACCATCAAGGAGTAGGAGATGCCCCAATAATGGCTCAATCCCTTGTAAGTCACTTCATGAGAGGCTTAATACAGCTTAAACCGCCTCTACGACCACTGGTTGTGGCATGGGAGCTCAGTATGGTACTTGCACGGCTCATGCGTCCTCCTTTTAAGTCCCTGCACTCCTGCAAACTCAGATATCTTACATGGAAAGTAATTTTCCTAGTCGCAATCACATCTGCTCGCAGGGTAAGTGAGTTACAAGCCCTTGTGACCTACTCACCCTACACAAGGTTCCTCCATGTCTGGGTGGTTCTCCGAACTCACCCTAAATTCCTTCTTAAGGTGGTAACAGATTTCCACTTAAATCAGTCCATAGTCTTGCCCACTTTCTTTCCAAGGCCTCAAGCTCATCCCGGTGAGCGAGCTCTGCACACCTAAGCGTGCACTGGCATTTTATTTAGAGCGCACTATGGCCCACAGGAAGTCCACCCAACTCTTTGTTTCTTTTAACAAAAACAAACTTGGAGTTGCGATGGGCAAGCAAACTGTCTGCAACTGGTTGGCAGACTGCAGTGAATTCTGCTACCAACAAGCAAGCCTTCCACTTCAGGGACAAGTGAAGGTGCACTCAGTCAGGGCCATGGCAACTTCAGCAGCACACGTTCAGTACCAATTTCTGACATCTGCAGGGCTGCGACATGGAGCTCTCTCCACACCTTCACAGCCCACTACTGTCTTGACAAGCCTGGGCGACAAGGCTCTGTCTTTGGCCAGTCTTTCCTACGGAACTTATTCCAGTGTAAAAACCCAACTCGTCCTACCTCGACCCGCTGTGAATTTCAGGCTGCCTCATCATTGCCAACAGCACCCCAGTTGTTGTGCTTGTTGCACATGTTGAGTGCTGGTTGGCCTACTTCATTATGAGTCACCCTGTAGCTTGCTATTCACCCATATGTTAGGACTACCATCCTGCTTGTCCTTGGAGAAAGCAGAGTTGCTTACCTGTAACAGATGTTCTCCAAGGACAGCAGGATGTTAGTCCTCAGGAATCCCTTCCACCTCCCCACGATGTTGGGTTCACCTTCAGTTTGATTTATTTTTTCGCTCATCTGCTTTGCTATGTTATGAGACTGAAGGGGGACCTCACATGGATGCAGGCTGGGCATGCTCAGTCTGTTGGCCAAAGTTTATAGAAACTTTGACATAAGTTTTCCGTGCCAGTCTTCATCGGATGATGTCACCCACGTGAGGACTAACATCCTGCTGTCCTAGGAGAACACCTGTTACAGGTAAGCAACTGCGCTTTCCACTATGAAACCTATCAGGTTGTTCTATGCATCCACCACCCTCTCTGTGAAAACAGTATTTTCAAAGGTTACTTTTCAGCCTGCACTTTTTGAGTCTCTTTTCACTGAAAAATATTTGCTCCTTATTTATTTATATTTAAAAATTCTTGTAACCCTCTTAAAGCAAATTAATCTTACTAAGGTGGTATGCATTATAACATTAAAATAAACAGAATTAAGCAACATTTAAAGAAATTATATAAAACTGGTCCTCAAGGGCCACAAACAGGTTTGGTTTTCAGGATGTCCCTAATGAATATGCATGCATTAAGTTTCAATGCACACTGCATCAGTGGGATTTGAACCTCTGGTTCTCTGGCCACTTTTCTAACAATTAGGCCACTCTTCCATTCCACATTCAGATTGTGCAACCCATGAGATTCAGTTAGAACTGGATGTGTGTTTCACAGAAAACTGTTTACCACATGTTTATCATTCTCTAAATCACATATCACATATGCATGTTTTGCAGCTTCTTTGTGAATGGTACATAACAATTTATAGCATTTTCTAATATTTCAGGAGACTTTCACCCAGTCATTTTACTCATAAACTAAATAAACTAGTCTCATTTAATTTGTATACAGTGTGGTCAGTGCTCAGCATATCTTCTGATTATTACAGCATGCTTTAAGGCTTCTGCTTCGCTTGCTGGGTCACCTGGCCGTGTCTGTCCATGTTGCTCCCTGGGCTCACTTGCATATGCAGAGGGCTCAGATTGAGCCACTCTGAGGTTTTCCGTCTGATGTGAGAGTCACGGCTTGGATCTGTTTTCTTGTCCCACTCTGAGGTTTCTTGACTACTTGCTGCACCTTTCAGATGCTGGTCTGAAGACCAACTTGGTCAGAGTACACCTGAGTGCCATCGGGGCTACTACCAAGGTATTGACTCTGCGGTCTTAGTGGCAGTAAGCCACCCAGGACCTCAGTTCACGCAGTCACATCGTGCCACCTCTCTAGACTACCTTGTCATGGTGGGAAAGTCTGCCCAATCTTTCAGGTCTTCCCCCCCCACCGCGACCCAGGTTGTGCTTCCTCCTTGGGTTGGGGTGCACAAATGGACGGCCTCCGCATGAAGGATCTGTGGTCTGCTGATGAAGCTCAGTGCCAAATCAACTTCTTGGAGCTTCGGATCAGGTACACATTCTGGGCGTTCTGAGATCGCTTGTCAAACCAAGTGGTCTTGGTACAGACTGACAACTAAGTGGCCTACCAGGAAGTCTTATAACCTGAAGTGGAAGAGGTTTTCCATCTGATATGAGTCACGGCTTGGATCTGTTTTCTTGTCCCACTCTGAGGTTTCTTTACTACTTGCTGCATCTTTCAGACGCTGGTCTGAAGACCAACTTGGTCAAAGTATACCCGAGTGCCATCGGGGTCTACCACCAAAGTGTTGACAGCTCGTCGACCTCCATACAGCCCAGTGGGCCTGTTCATGAGGGGCCTCCTTCAGCTGAAGTCTCCCCTGTGGCCTCCTGTTGTATTCAACGCCTCCTGTTGTCTCCAACGCCACCGCGTCACTCCCCCCCCCCACCCCCGACGCTGTAAATTTGGATTCGAGGGCGCATCAGCGAATCGCTCCCCGATTCGCTGATGCGCCCTCGCTCCCCGAGTCACTCCCCTCACTTCCAGATGCTGTAAAAGTTGATTCTCTGCGCCCTTGCTCCCCGAGTCACTCCCCTCACCTCTGGAAGCTGTAAAAGTTGTTTCTCTGTGCCCTCACTCCCCGATGTGCCCTCGCTCCCCGAGTCACTCCCCTCACCCGCTCCCCGAGTCACTCCTCTCACCTCTCTCACACCGAGTCACGCTGTAAAAGTTGTTTCTCTGTGCCCTCGCTCCCCAATGCTCCCTCTCTCCCCGAGTCACTCCCCTCACCTCCAGACGCTGTAAAAGTTGATTCTCTGCGCCCTTGCTCCCTGCGTCACTCCCCTCACCTCGCTCGCCGGTCACACTGTAAATGTTGATTCTCTGCGCCCTTGCTCCCCGATTGCCCAGCACTGGAGAATGATGCACAAGGCAGGGAATTGTGATTGTCTATACAATTTTAAGGAAAAAATAATTTTCTAACTTGGCTGGTGCTGGGCAAAAGGGGCTTGCACCAGCCAAGTTAGAAAATTATTTTTTCCTTAAAAATGTGTAGACAAAAGGGGTGTGTCTTATACGCCACCGCATCCTATACGCCGGCAAATACAGTATATACTGTAAAAAAAAGTGTGTGTGTGTGTAAATCAAGTTTGTTTTTTTAAGCTGATGGACATTTGGATTGTAAGCACCATTGTGAAATGTGATTTTCCAGAGTTGTATATGGACACTATGATTTAATGACAATTTGTTGTATGAAGTGTGGTTTAAAGTATACTTTATGAAATTGATGTATATTGTTGTATGTTTATTTTGTTCAGTTTTGTCTGTGTTTTATGTAGTTCTTATGGGCCCTACTGTATATTTTTCTGAAGTTAAAGGGTGACTTAAAAACTCTATTATATAATAATGTTGTTCGTTACAATGCTTTTTTTAGGTTGTGGTTTAGGAAGTCTATTAAAGAGTTTTCATTGTATCTAGATGTATGTTTGCATCTTTCTTAGTTAGTAGATTATCATTTAGGTACATGTGTACTTGTAACCAATTATATACTATTCTGTGCATATTCCAAACCCACCTAAAAAAAAATAAAAAATTAGGTTGATTTTTAAATCTAAATCCCTGGTTCTTGGTGAACATAGCCATATTGAATTTAGCCATATTTACTGTAATAAATACCTTTCCTGAAGCCTTTAGTTTGTCTTGTCTATGTATCTTGATCCTTAGTAGTTTGGCACAAACAGGATTGTTTCATATTTAGGTTCTGCAGAATTGTTTTGTACAGACAAAAAATCAGTGCTTTAGATCATTTCCTACTCCCTCCTTTCCTTGTCCTCCCCCTACTTGTCCTTTTCCTTGTCCTCCCCCTAATTATTAACCCCTAATTCTTCCTTTTCCTTGTCCTCCCCCTAATTATTAACATAAAATATAAAATATTATGTTAATAATTGCCTAAGATAAATCTCCAGCCGAACTCAACAATCTGTTTGTCTCGCTACTCTATTGTTTTTCGTTGACTAATTTATCACTCTCCAGTTGTAATCGTTTAAAATCTTTCCTGTCTTCCATCTCCCATGTTTTTGCTCCATGTTTAATGTAACTTTACCTTCTATATAGTTGTTAATTGGTTTTCCCCAGTTCCATTGTAAACTGGTACGATAAGACCTGGTCTTGAGTATTGGTATAGTAAAATAATATAAAATAAAATAAAATAAACACTGCCCAAAAAAAGGGAAAATATGAAAGAAGCAAAACAGTGTAAAAAAATAAAAATATAATAAAAAGGAGTACATTAATTTTTGTTAAGGTCAAAACAGTCAAAACAGTGTATTGACCATCAATACTTAGCTTATTTCCCCAGAACCAGTTTCTTTTATTGCCCGATATCACTCTTTTGTGTATGCAAGTTCTTCTTTCTGGATTTTGCAAAGGAAAATCAGTAGTCTGCTTTCCCATCTGTCCGATTTGAAATTTTTTCTTGTTTTACTTCATTATAAATGGTTTATATAAGACATTTTGCTCTTTTTTTGTTAGATTATAGTGAGTTATCCACCTACAAAGCAACTGACATCTGAGGAACAGGACTTGGTGTGGAAGTTTAGATACTACCTGACTAACCAAGAGAAGGTAAGCTGTTTAACTATCCAGGCCACTCCAATTGAATGCATTTTTGGAGAGTTGAACTTTTTTTCTTAAAGTTTGAAAGATTATAACTCTAGCAGCCACAAGTGTCATCCAAGCTTTGTCCCTTCCCCTCCTCCCCACCCGCCAGAACCATTACATAAGACACCACAGCAATGAAATTGCAACAGAGGCATGCCAGGTGGAAGTAAAAAAAAAAAGCCACAGCTTTTTTCAACAACATTTATTTATTTATTTATTTAACAGCTTTTCTATACCGACATTAAAGTACACATCATGTCGGCTTAGACAGCCTGTACCCGAGCCAGGATGGTGGTAATAAAAAAAAATGGACTACACCCCCACTCTGCCACCCGCCATAATACCAAGCAAGCTAAACATCTTAACCTAGTTCCCCGCCTTGTTCCCAAGCAAGGGGGGGCCTCCTGAGGCATAACAGTGTGCCACCCAAGATGCCAGTCTACTGCTGACCTGTACTGTGAAACCTCGAGCACCACGTCCAAAACCTCCTATCGGCTCGGATACCCGCCTTTCCCCACAGCTGTGAGATAAAAAACAGTCGAGTTAACTAACATTCACTACTGACTGTGCCACTTCTATATAACATACACCAGAAGCATTCATCGACTAACTAACACTGCAGGAGGTCTAATATATACAAAATAGTAGGCATGAAATTAACCAATTGCATGTATACCAAAACAACCTGCCTATAGTGTTTAAAAGTAAAAATGTTTTGTGGTCATTAGCAATAATGGCAAAAACGCCTTGAGGAGTGGTTGCTAGGAAGGGAGTGTGGGCAGGCTGGCCGGGATCCACGAGGGTGACTACACCCTGGTCCTGATCCTTTAAGTCTGCCTCAATGTCATCAGTCTGTGACTGCTTCTCCATCATCGAACCATGGGCTCCTCCCCTTCCTTCCCCCAAACCACTTCATCTACTGTGAAGGAAAGAAAGGGAGGAGGAACGTTGAAGGAGCGAATCGGCTGGAGGAGGAAACATTTATCACCACCAGTGTATCCCCTGCCATCAGGCTGCATCGATGCGCGTCACCCGGTTACGTGCTAGAGTTAATATGTGCACAGACCCATGTATTAACTCTAACAGCTGCGACAAGTGTCAGCCTGGATATGTCCTTTCCACCCCTCATCCACCAGAACCATTACATAAGACACCACAGCAATGAAATTACAATAGAGGCATGCCAGGTGGAAGTAAAATGGCAACAGCTTTATTCAAAAACCTTTACCTAAGCCGAGCTGGTAATCACCAAAAAATGAGCTACACCCCCAGTTCTGGCACCTGCCGTAATACCAAGCAAGGCAGAATCTTAGCCCAGCCTCCCCCCATCCCCCGCCTTGTCCCCAAGCAAGTGGGCCTCCTACGGCGTAACAGTGCCCTGATATTTACCGCCCAAGGCGCCAGACTACTGTTGTCCTGGACCATGATGCCCTCTGGATCACGATGCCCTCTGCACCACATCCGAAAGCCCCCATCGGCTTGGTTACCCACCCTAAGCATGAGGTAGGGCCTGCATTTGCCTCATGCCCTCCACCAATTAGTTGCGGCTAATGCCCCCACCCCAAAGCCTCCTGCAGAGCATTGTTGAACTGGTCGTAGCCGATATCTGGTGTTTCACCTTCTTGTGCCCCCTTCTCCACTGCTTGAACTGCTCAATTTTGGGCATGGAATGATATCTGTCCATAAAATGAATGTGTGGGAACCAGGATGCTACTTCGGGGGGGGGGAGGGGCGGGAAGCTTTGTTGAGTGTTCAAAGAAACTGATGCCCTCGTGGAGGGGTTCCTGCTGCTAGCAACATGCCACTTCAGCTGTTATATACAATGTGCTGGGTTAGTACACTGTCAACTGCTGAATGCGTCCCGGGATGAGGTCCCTCTATCGCACCGGTCCTCTGGGTTGGTCAAAACGGTTTACAATTGTTAAACATACATTATAAAATATAAAAATAAATTTAATATATAACAATAAAGTAAATATCAAAGACAAAAAGTATACAATAACAGTCTGGTGCCTTAGAAACCTAGAGATAGGAATGTATATATGTATATGCACTAGTGAACGCTGAAGTTAAACATGGAGACCTAATGGAAGGTGGAAAGTGATCTAAAGGCTAAAGAAAATAGATATGTCGTTAGATCCTTCTTGAATTCTTTGCGGGATGTTATCTGCCTTAGACTGGGATGGAGTTCCAGAGTGAGGGGCCAGTGACTGAAGAAGCGCGTCTTCTGGTGATGTCAAGTCTGGCAAGATGAACAGTAGGGTCTTCCAGGAGATTTTTATGTAAGGAGTGTAAATGCCTGTTGGGTTGATAAATGCGAAGTAGTGAACATATCCAGGTATTAAGTTGTGTATAATGGAAAGAATTTAATATTGTATTCTGTAGCAAATGGGAAGCCAATGTAAAGAGTATAAGATTGGAGCAATATGGTCTTTCCGAGAAGCAGCCTGATCCTGGCTTACCACAGCCCGACCATGTGGATGACGCTGATCAGCAGGAAAAGTGTTATACAGCCGTTGGCTGCTGGTCAAAGGCAGGAGTGAGCAGGACACGGCATTGCGCTGGCTACTGGTGACTGCTGAACAGCTACAGGGAGCTGTGATCGAGTCAGGACCCTTGAGACGCCTGATGCTGCCGAGCAGGCTGGGATCAAAGAGGGCGACTGCGCCCTGGTCCCGGCACTTTAAGCTGGCCGTGTTGTAGTCAGTCCACGACCACTCCTCCCATGTAATCAGACTGCAGGCTTCTCCCTCTCCCCCCCCTCCCCCGACCACTTCATCGCTGTGGCAGGAACCGGAAGGGAGGGGGAGGAGAAACGGCGAAGGAGCCAGTTGGCCGGAGGAGGCAGCATTCGTTGCCATCGGAGTCTCCTCTGCAATCAGGCCATACTGAGCCTCCCCCGCACGGCACCCGGGTACTTGTGGGTCCAGGCAGGGTGCCCAGGCCCACGTGTTTCTTTAAATAAAGGTATAATAAATTATGATTAGGCTGGAATTTTCTTCCTTCTTTCCCTGCTTCCCCCTCTTTCCCTTTATAACGCCAGTCAGAATGGAAGCTATTGCTAAGTCTTAAATCTGCTCCTTCAGGCATCTAGGGGATAAACCGGATATGAAAACCAGTCTCTTCCTGTCCACACATACAAACCCCACACCCAAGGTATGAAAGTATCACACTGCAACAACTGGGAAAGCCAAACGCAAGCTTTATCGTTGGGTTCTTTGTCATGGTATGCTGCACTGTCCCAAAATCATTTGACCTGGAAGGTGACTGACCACTCAAAAGGGTTTGCATTCAAATATTCTGGGAAAGATGAGCCATTTAGAGCCAGATGTACTAAAGGGTTTTCCTATTTTGTGCTGATGGGATAATGCTTAGTATATCAGCTCCTTAGTCACCTTGGTGCCTGATAAGAATGTATGTATAATGATTATATTGGTCTGGTAAAGAACAGAACAACTGGCAACAAATAGATTTTTTTGGCATTAGCAAAAGGATTTATCCGTGCGTGTTTGCCTAGGATTCTCTGATAGAGATACTCTGTCCTGTCCACAGCCTTTATCAGATTTGTTCTTTGTATTTTGTGGTCTTTTACCTTGTGCCTCTCAGTGGGCTTTACTGGCAGACAAGTAACAGCCATGCTGTATATGCTTGGCATACTAAAATGGAATGAAAATTGGCTGTTGGCTTCAACATGCTATTAGTATTAATACTTCTAAATTGTAACTGTGTGAATTTTAAAGACATTTGGAATGCTTCTACTATACAGAATAAGAGAAAAACCCACAGAACTACTGTTTAGAAAGAAAGACACTAGTTATTGATAGCATGCCAAAATTCAGTTACTTGTGTGAAAGACATAATGTAAAATCTTCAGATTCCTAATTGTAAATAGTATACTTTGGAGATGGCTATCTATAACCTTTTCTCAAGATAGGTAATACAAATGTATTATTATTATAATGTTTAATATACTGCCTAAATCAAATCTTTACTAAGATGTTTATAATTACATTAAAAATTACCTGCAGCCTGCATCCACCCTCTACCTCATCCACCCCACCTAACCCTCAATAGAATATACAATCAATAATTAACCCAACCCATATCAAACCCTTTCACCTGCCCGGAATCCCTTATCACAGTCACCCAACAAATAACTATTAACCCAAATCCCTCATAACTACTTCCTAACTCTATCACTACCCCACTTGACCAATAATCCCTAGTTCAATAGATAACATTACTACCTCAGATACTCTCCCTGATCTCCATTCATGATCTTTTCATACAAACCAACTCAACCAAGCCAACTTCAAAAACCTTTGCAAACAGCCAAGTATTCACTAATTTTCAAAACTTAAAGTAATTACCTTCCTGCCGCAAATCCACTAGCACTTTTTTCCACAGAGATGACGCTGTACAAGAAAAAGCAGAATTTGTCATCACTACTAATCTGGCTTCCCAAGAACATATGGGACTAACAATGATAAGTGCTCTAGGCTCTCACTGTGTAAGCATTTCTAAAACAGATTAATTGAGTTTTACTTTCTGGACAGCCAGCAGCCAATAAAGGCTAGAAGGTGCAGGAGAGACATGATCTCTGCTCTTCAACCCCACTGTCAGATTTGGGGTGACCCAGAATCAGCTGTATTTTGGATCAGTTGGAGGTGCTGATAAAGAGTGACTAAGAACTACAGCCTGGCTGTTAGCTTTCAAGTTGCCTAACTTTATAAGAGGTCTCGGTGAACACGCCAGCACCTCTCTGAGTTCCCTTAGTATCTATGATGTATCTCATCCAACCCCATAGTCTTGTCCACTTTCAGTTTTGCCAGTTTTACCCAAACACTGTCTTTTCTAAAAGGGTGGTAACCCCACACCCATCGGCACTCTTGCCAACCAGCATTGGTGCTTCTACAAAGTCTTTTTAGAGAACACCAAACTGGAGTATTTGTTTACTGTTTCTGCTTTTTCCTCATCTCTTTCTACAGGATTGGATCTGTTCTTTGATATCCTGCCAGGTACTTGTGACCTGGATTGGCCAGTGCCAGAGACAGGATGCTAGGATAAATAGACTTATGATCCAACCAGTATGGCATTTTTTTAATCATCCTTGATTCTTGTCACCTTTCCATTTTATAATTCCACCTCTGCTTTCTTTCTTTCTCTGACATTCCTGAAAAATGTTTTGTCTCCTTGCTTTATTTCTTTAGTAATCCATTTCTTCCACTTGAGCTTTTGCGATCCTGATTTTTCCCTCGAGATAGTCTTCCCTGTGTTCTATTTGAGATCCTTTATACTTTTTGAATGCTGATTTTTTACCTTTATTATTTTAGACAACTCTTTGCGGAACCATCTCTATTTTCTTTTCCTCTTGATTTTATTTAATTTTCTTACATAAAGATTTGCTACCATTAATATAGCTTTGTTTAGTTTGACTCACTGTTGTTTCACTTTACCTATCTTCTCCCAGCCTTCCAGCTCTCTCTCAAGATAACTATCATTTTACCATCATCAGTATTTTTGAAATACAGGACTTTGATCTTTGTATGACTTCTCTCTGCCTTGGCTTCTATAGCAAACCATACTGTCCGATACTCACTGGTGCTTAGCTGGACACTAACTTGGGCATTAGAGATGCTGTCTCCATTTGTGAGTTCCAAGTTCAGTATTACCTCTCCCCTCGTGGGTTCCATCACCATTGATTTGAGTAGAGTCCCTTGAAAGCCATCCATAATCTCTCTGCTTGTTTCAGATTCTGCAGAAGCAATACACCAGTACCCATCTGCCAGTCTTGTCCTTTCTAAGGCTGCTCATTTGTTCTCCAGAGCAGAATGAGTTTCTAAGTGCAGGGGAGAGTAGGAAAAAGCAGCTACCTGCTCAGAAGCACTTTTTTCCCACAGCCATTGTGAGCCCTTCCAGGACAGCTCTTCTCTAATCTGCTATAGGAAGAATATTGCAGTGGGGGCCTAGAGTGATAGAGGGTTGGAATGTCAGCATGAGCACCATTTCCATTATTACATTTAAGGGATGGAGGCCGCATGCAATGCCTCCCTAGTTTCTGCACCACTGGTGGAAAGTGGAGATGGTTGCAATCACCCTGTCTCAAATAGCACTGATGTTTCTGTACCCCTTCTCTCCCTGGTAGGCTTCAGATTGCACACTGGGAGGTGGAAGGGGCTGCCTTTGAAACATAAACACACAGCACAACTCTCTGTGCAGCTGGCTGCTTCTGCATTCCTTCTGCACTCCTTCCCTCTTTATAATGCTAGGAAAACTAGCGAAAGAGAGAGTCCTCCTCGAAGAACCAAGAGACTTGGGGTGTCTATAGAAGCCTTGCTTTGCCATTGTTGATTTATTATAAACACCTTATTGCACTGGGTGCAGTTAGAATGGCCAGAGAATAGTCTCAGGCTAGGCTCTAGCTTGGATATTCATTATCTTTTATTAATTAGCAACAGAAAAACAGCTTTACATACCTTCGCAGCTTATAACCAAAGAAGCAGTATAACAACTTGCAGTCTCCTGGTCTGGGGACTTTGCTAAGGTTCCTCATTTTCTTAGGGCTTCCTGTTCCCTCCTGGGCCTGGCTAGGTATACACCTTCTCAGGGGCCTCCTCCCAGATCAGGATTCCCTGTTGTTTGAGGCTTAAGGTCTCTGGATCCAGTCCCTTAAGGTATTCTGGGGTTTTCTTGTGTATACCCCTTCACACACCTCTGTAGTCATTGATTGATTAATCTTCATATAGCTGATACTGGATCAGACCGAAGGTCCATTGAGCTCAGCATCCTGCTCTGACAGTGGCCAATCTCAAAAAATAGATTCAGTTTCTTATTGTTATATCCCTATGGACAAGTGATAGGTCTCCCTGAGTCACCTGAATAATAACTATTTATGGACTTCCAGGAATTAGTCCAAACCTTTTTTTAAACCCAGCTATGCTAGTTGCCATGACCACATCCTTTGGAAACCAATTCCACAGTTTGTGCTTTTAGTGAAAAAATACTCTCTCAGGTTGTTTTAGGTCTGCTACCTGTTAGCTTTAAGGAGTGTCCTCTAGCCCTATTGTTATTTAAAAAGGTAAACAGCTGATCCCTATTTACACATTTCACCCCTCTCCTGATTTTGTAGATCTGTCATATCTCCCTCTCAATCATCTCTTTTGCAAGCTAAGGATCCAGAGTCTATTTAACCTTTCTTCATAAGGGAGCTGTTCCAACCCATTAACCATTTTTGTTGCCATCCTCTGTTCCTCTTCTAATTCTGTTATACCTTTTTGAGATGGGGTGACCAATATTGCACATACTATCAAGGTGTGGTCAGATCATTAATCTGTACAGAGGCATTAGGATCTGTTTTAATCTCCATTTCTTTCTGAATAATTCCTAGCATACTGTTTGCTTTTATGATTACTTCTGCATACTGCTCTGAGGAGTTCAGCGTATTGTCTACGATGATGCAAGATCCTTTTTCAGGGTGGTTATTCCCAATATTGAACCCATCATTGTTTATCTAAACAGGGCTATTTTTCCAAATGTACATCACTTTACATTTGTCTACATTAAATTTCATCTACCTGTTCTCTAGCCTTGCAAGGTTCTTACAGGGAAACAATTTATTTCAATTCCATTCAGTTGAAGTTTCAAGAAGGTCAGAGTACACTGTGAGATCAAAGATCATTTTGAAAGCTGCCCTTCCATTCGTTAAATCATGTGGTCAAACAAGGAACTTACGTATCATATTTTGTTCATATATATTATTTTCTTTTCCTGATATCTAATTATGTTTCTGTTTCTTGGATAAGGGTTTAACTGATGCCTTGAGGGTGACTTGCAGTAAAAGACAAATTAGAAGAAAAGTTGAGGGAAGGGAAATGCATGTGATAGATTCTTAAAGTGAAATAAAGTTATTCATGCATTTAATTTTGTGGATTTGGCCGTATAAATCCACCAAGGCATAATCATTTCACCTGTAGTGCTTTACTTTCTCTCATATTAAATATGCAGTTTAGAACAGAGGGGTTAGTGAGGATAATTTAATCTGATACAGCTATAAAACTTTAATTTTCTTAAATTATTTTCCATCGATAAACAGGGCTGAATTAGCTATGATCTGTGGGTGACATCATTCAAAGGCATTGAACGGAACTGTCTCTCCAAGCTAGTAGCGCTTTGAGCTCTACTGAGCATGTACGGGAGTTTTTGCACGGACGTGGCCTCGGAGTTTCCTCAATTTCTTTTTGTCTGTGCCTTGCACAATTTGTTATAGTCACAATTTGTTATATTTGGTGACTCACAGGAGGGCCCTGCAAGTCGCCTCACTCACCCCGAACATGGCCAGAGACACTGCCAACTGCTGCTCTTGCCACTGTCCCTTAGGCGCACACACCTATATGTGCATTACATAGGCTCTGTGGTGGGAAATGCTGAGCAACACCTTCCTATGACATCAGTCTGACCGGTCTGCTTAAGTAAGGGTCTCGCAGAACTACCTCGCCTCAGCAACGGGTCTCCTGTCTTAGCAGTGTGTGTTGCCTTTGAGCTCCTGTGTCCTGCATTTCTGATTCTTTGTCCTGCCTTGTCTCTTCAGCCTTGTCTCGTCCAACTTTCCTTATTCAGCCTTTCCTTGTAATACCCGTCTCATCCAGTGCCTTCCATGTGTCCTTGTCCACTTTTGGCCTGACTTCCACATCTGACCTCTTGCCTGGACCTTGCCACTCTTGTGTGCCCCCTGTCCTTGGCTTGACTCTGATTCAGTTAGCCTGCTGCTTGTCCTGACCTCAGCGTGCCATTGAACTCTTGCTCTAGCCACCGCCTTAGGGACTTATATAAGACCTGTTGGCCGCTAGAACCCTGCAGGTTTTCAATGGTTCAATACTGTAAATCAGCACTGGTTATAAGGCAATTTCACTCCCCTGCAGGCTGGAATAGATGAAGCTTCAGTCTGTTCCCGCTACAGGGGCATTCGCCAGCTGCCGACATAGGCCTCGTAGGTTCGCTACCCTTCACATAATTCTTCTCTTTAGTCTACTTTTCTTATCTCGCTGACTCTAGTGACCCACAATTGCACTTTTCAGTACTATTCAGCCTCAGGGCTTAGAAAACTAAAAATTAAAAAGAAAAAGGGGAGGAATACTCGATCAACATTCTAGAGTTGGGCATCGAGGAAGAAAATGAGTGGCTTCAAGTCAGGTACTTGTGGTCAAATCATGTCGATAACAGATTGTCATGACATCTGTTATAACTGCCTGGACCCAGACCATGTCCAACTGAAATGTCGTGTGGGTGCTTGGATATCCCCGAGATCACAAATTTCCGCAGCTGCAAAAATAGCTAACTTACAGACAATAAGAAAAAGCAGATCATCCTCTAGAACAGTGGTTCTCAACCCTGTCCTGGGGACCCCCCCAGCCAGTCGGGTTTTCAGGATATCCACAATGAATATGCATGAGAGAAAATTTGCATGTTATGGAGGCAGTGTATGCAAATTTTCTCTCATGCATATTCATTGTGGATATGCCTATTAAGGCATTCCACCCCAGTGCATTCCACCCCAGTGCTATCTAAACAGAAGAAAGATGTGGTGCAGCATTGAGAGAAAATGGCATCACATACAAAGATCATTGATGCCACCGAAGCAATCGCCATACGAAGCATCGGGACACTTGATGCACCAAAGGGATCGACTCAACCACCACCAAACTACCCAGCGTATACTGCATCGGTATTCCTAAAGCATCGGTGTGATAGACACAAGATGTATCAAAGCAATTAAAGCACTCAGTATCGGAACAGCACTGCTCGCCTTTGTTAAATCGAAAAAATCTTCAATGTAATCTACATCGAAAACCTCAGAACATAAGAAAGAGCTCTTGACGCACTAAAAATGAATTTTGATGCAAGCATCGATGCAAGCTGCTCTAACTAAATGCAGCCATAACAATAGTAAGGAGATATATGCCACATAATTTCATATGACAGCCCCAATTTGTCTCCACTGTCACATCAGTCTACAGCTTAAATATGATCAAACTACTGAACATCCAAATCCTTGTCCAGTTCTTCCAGTATTCCCAGGTGAAAGCTATGTGCAAGAAATTTTAAAAGACTC
Source organism: Rhinatrema bivittatum (assembly GCF_901001135.1). Lineage (NCBI taxonomy): Eukaryota > Metazoa > Chordata > Amphibia > Gymnophiona > Rhinatrematidae > Rhinatrema > Rhinatrema bivittatum. The sequence goes on along the minus strand of NC_042615.1, from coordinate 796,936,166 downwards.
CCCTACCTATGCGGTATATTGCACTTTAGTAGCGGAGGCTAGACTAATTACCACCTCCCATTAGTAGAGCCCTACTGTCTCCCAGCTACTGATCCAAGGTTTTCATCTGCAATCTCCTTAACCCATATGTTCCATTCTTCCCTTAGCCTCCAATCCACCTCCCATAACAGAATGAGAATGTCTAGTTTTCAAAGAGGAAACTGTGCTACTTGCCACCAGCTCTGCGATCTCAACAGGCGAAGAACAAATAACCGACATAGTACGCAACTTCTTTGCACAGGAATAATCAACCTTTCCATGGCCAACCCTTATCCAAGCATACTCAGAGAAAGTGATGCCAGGTGCTCCGCCATTACCACTATCATCGTTTTCTGGTCTATGCAGTTTACATCAAGTAAATTGTCACTACCTGTTATAACCCCCTCTGCAATACACAGTCTTCAGCCATCACCACAGTCATCTTGGTCCACTATTCACTCTCCAGTGGAATTCCCCGGCAGCTGTTCACTAATCCCAGATGGTTTAAACAAAGAAATTGAGTGGTTGGCCTTCTTGCAATGTTACTAATCTCCCATTGGCTGTTTTTACTTGACTCCTCCCCCTTTTTTTGGTGAGCTTTTTCCCCTTTAAAAATGCTTAGCTTTTTCACGGCTCTCTGCCTATCAAAGCTGCTTTCAACATTCGAAGGTTCCTTACACTGAATGGTATGTAAGTTTTGCTTTAGTATCATCTGCCTTGTCTTATTTATTTTAATTCTACATTTATGTTCATTCTGTAGATTAAAATACTCTGGTCTAGTTAAAGCTGTCCATCCTAATGTAGCCTCTGGCGAAGCACAGTCCCATGGTGGGGGACTGAAATTATCTTATAACCAGTGCTAATTTACAGTATTGAACAGTTATTGTCATCCACTTGGTGGTTTGGAATTGACTCATAGCCAGTGCTGATTTATAGTATTGAACTGTCGTGAACTACTTACTGAAGACAGTGAATAAAAATATTTTTTGAAGTAAGGACGTCTGGTCTCCTCAATTCTGACGGGATTATTAACAGTCTCTCTACATATTTTGGCAACACATTTTTATGAACATACTTTGCTTGTGTTTGCATTATTTTCCACTTGGCTTTGTGGTGTTCACCAATATTTCTATGAGTGTGTTCAAAACTTAAAACCCTTCATTCGTTCAGAATCAGGTGAACAAATTTCACCAGCATCCCTCTATGATTTAGAGGAAGCCATTTGCCATCTGCTAGGGGACTAGGGGGCATTCCATGAAGTTAGCAAGTAACACATTTAAGACTAATCGGAGAAAATTCTTTTTCACTCAACGCACAATAAAGCTCTGGAATTTGTTGCCAGAGGAGGTGGTTAGTGCAGTTAGTGTAGCTGGGTTCAAAAAAGGTTTGGATAAGTTCTTGGAGGAGAAGTCCATTAATGGCTATTAATCAATTATACTTAGGGAATTGCCACTGCTATTAATTGCATCAGTAGCATGGGATCTTCTTAGTGTTTGGGTAATTGCCAGGTTCTTGTGGCCTGGTTTTGGCCTCTGTTGGAAACAGGATGCTGGGCTTGATGGACCCTTGGTCTGACCCAGCATGGCAATTTCTTATGTTCATATGCTTCACTCTGTAGATGAACCTTTTCATACCATAATGCAATCTTCTGCCTCTATTGGGGCATGTTTCATGGCATGGTTGAGAGCAAGCAGCATTCCAGAAGATGTTCATGAAAAGTTGGCTGATTTACCTTGGTGACAATTTATTCCGTGAAAAATTTAGAGAAACTGTATGCCAGATCAAGGAGCAAATTGTAGCAGTCCTATTGTTTTCTACAACAGCTGAACCACTCTGGTGGAAGACCCATCTCTCTCTCATAAATGTCCTTATTATCTGAGAAGATCGTATAGATCTTACCATCAATATCATCTACCACCTCTATCGATACAGTACCAGCAATCACAACTAGCTCCAGCAAGAGATCACCTAAGTGAGCGCCAGTAACAAAAGCTGCAGTAGCAGCCAGGAAAACAAAGTCAAAGTTTTTGATGAATCCAGTGTCAAATTCCACAGACTGGAGGGGGACAAAATTCAATTGTTCATGACGGCCTTGAAATCAATTATCACTGGACAAATGAGTTCTGAGAATTGTCCAGCATGGCTATCGCTTACATTTCAAACATCAACCAGTGATTCCACATGCTGCTATCCCACAGTCCGACCCTACCTCACATACCAGTTTTGCAACATGAGGTAAAACAGAATGCAATATGGAAAATACCTCCTTCACATTACAATCACATTAAAAGCTGTTCTCTTTGGGGAAGCCTTTTATGTTATAATGGCATGGAATAATTATTTAAATGTTTTATTTTTATTGTTCACTGTGAGTTAAATTTAAATATGTAATTTGTGCAAATAATATTTTTAAGAGAATGTAATGCCATAATTTTGTTTTGTTTTTTAATATATTTGTTTTTTTTTATGCTTGTAATCAGTTTAGCATGTACCATTATAGACAGACTAGAAATAATTTAAATAGTTTAAAAAATCCTTCCCCCCCCCCACATGTATGAGTGGGCACCCATGCGCACATGCATGCGCCTATACAAAATCGGGTATGCATCTGGGCGTGGGTATCGTATTTTATAACATGCACGTGATGACGCGCGCATGTTATAAAATCGGCACGTCTTTTAAAATCTACCCTTAAATGCCTCAGTCACATCCTTTGAGGGTAAGACATCATGATTCAGACAGGCAACCAGGCAACAGTATTCTACATAAACAAACGGGGAGGAACTGGATCATGAGTATTGCCAAGAAACACTACTCAAATGGCAGTGGCCAATTAAAAAAAAATGAAGCAATGCTTCAGGCCACTTACTAACTGAGTATAACAAACACTTTGTTGGACCTGCCAAGCAGAATATTCTGTCCAAATAAGTGGACCCTGCAACAATCCATAGCTGATCGTCTGCTCAAAGTTTGGGGTTAGCCTTGGATCAACCTCTCAAAAAGGATATAGCTGCACTGGAGAAAGTGCAGAGAAGGGCAACCAAAATGATAAGGGGCATGGAACGGCTCCATGAAGTTAGCAAATAGCTCATTTAAAATAAATCAAAGAAAATTCTTTTTCACTCAGCAGATAGTTAAGCTCTGAAATTCATTGCCAGAGGATGTGGTTACAGCAGTTAGTGTAACTGGGTTTAAAAAAGGTTTAGATTAGTTCCTAGAGGATAAATTCATAAACTGCTATGATGGTAATTAATAAGCAATAGTAGCTTGTGATCTATCTAATGTTTGGGTACTTGCCAGGTACTTGTGACTTGGAATGGCCACTGTTGGAAACAGGATACTGGGCTTGATAGACTCTTGGTCTGACCCAGTATGACATATCTTATGTTCTGATCAGAACCAAAAATTAAATTGATTCTGCTCCATACTACCCAATGGTCTGCGCAAGACTCAAGACACTTTCCTGATTCCCTTGAATAGAGGCCTCATGTTCACTCTTCCTTCTATACCATTCATGGCGAGAACCATACAGAAGCTCAATTGGGACCAAACAATCATGTTTTTGATTGCTCCAGCATGGCCAAGACTAGCATGGTATGCGAATCTGATGCAACTGACCACGAGACCTCCCATTCATCTAGGAGACGACCCATATCTCCTATCTCAAGAAAAGGGTTCTCTTCTGCACCCTGCCCATCCAACTCTGTCTTATGGCGTGGATGTTGAGCTCTTGATACTAGTACAGTGGTCCTTACCAGAATCAATTCAGCACGTATTCCTCTTAGTGAGAAAACAATCCACAAGTTACTCTTTCAAGTAAGAACATAAGAAATTGCCATACTGGGTCAGACCAAGGGTCCATCAAGCCCAGCATCCGGTTTCCAACAATCTCTTCTCCCAGCTGAACAGCCTTAACCTCTTTAGCCTTTCCTCATAGGGGAGCTGTTCCATCCCCTTTATCATTTTGGTCGCCCTTCTCTGTACCTTCTCCAGTGCAACTATATCTTTTTTGAGATGCAGCAACCAGAATTGTTCATGGTTCTCAAGTTGCAGTCTCGCCATGGAGCGATACAGAGGCATTATGACACTTTTCGTTTTATTCACCATTCCTTTCCTAATAATTCCTAACATTCTGTTTGCTTCCTTGACTGCCACAGCACACTGAGCCGATGATTTTAATGTGTTATCCACTGTGATGCCTAGTTTTGTAAAATATATTCAAAATGGTGCTTCTTACAGTTTAGAATCCAGACACCTTTTGTCCTATCTTCACTTTCTTTCTGTTTGGACTTGTCACAGTGTCTGTATGCATGCATTTCAGCACTATTGCAGTTTATCATTCCCCTGACAACAGAGCACCTATCTCCATGTATCCTCTTGTCTCCAAATTTACAGTTGCAACCATCAATTCACAAACCCCAGTATCCCTTGGATCTCAACTCACCTAATAAAAATTCTGTTCAAATCTCTAGAGGCATCATCCCTAAATTACTTAATCTGGAAGTTTTTTTTCTTAGTAGCTGTTACTTCTACTCGACTAGTCAGTGAACTGCAAGCACTGGTACATTACCCATCATATATGTAATTCTTTCATGATAAGGTGGTACTCAGGACACATCCCAAATTCTTATCAAAAGTGGTATCTGCATTCTATTTAAACCAGTCAATAGTAGTACCTACTTTCTTTCCACAAACTCATGCTTATGATGGTGAGAAAGTGCTGCATACTTTAGACTGCCAAAGAGCCAGGCTTACTATAAATGATGCACACAGTCACACAGAAAAACGTAGCAGCTATTCATCTCATATGATCCAAACAGACTTGGCACAGCAGTAGCTAAAAGAATGCTTTCCCAATGGATTACAAATTGCATTCAGCTTTGCTATGCTGCAATCGGTCTTGATTTCATTAATCCAGTCAGAGCTCACCAGGTTAGAACAATAGCTTTCTCAGTTGTGCATCTCATCGAAGTTCCAATTGAAGACATTTTTAAGGCTGCTACTGTTCCATACTTTCATATCACATTACTGCCTAGATAACCTAGCTTCCTCAGACAGTGCAGCGGGACAGGCATTTGCTTAAAAAATAGTCCGCTCTCCATGGTGGAGTCCGGATTACTTGTAAGAAAACATTCTGCTGAAACTGCTTGGAATTCCCCACTAAACATGGCTAATTCAGCCCTGCTTATTGATGGAATAAAGGTAGTTTGCTTTACTGTAAATGGTGTTTTCCATAGATAGCAGGATGAATTAGCCATGCCCTCCAAACTTGACTATCCTCCCACTAGCTTTGAAACAGACACTGGAGATTTTGAGGCAGCACGCACGTGGGAACTCCGCACATGCTCAATACAGCTCTATTGGCTTGGAGAGACAGTTCCATTCAGTGCCGCCGAATGATGTCACTCACAGATCATGGCTAATTCATCCTGCTATCTACAGAAAACATCATTTTCGGTAAGCGAACTTGCTTTTTTCAGAAGAGAAATACTTTATATATAAGCTATAAATGTTGCCCCCTACCCCCTTGAACCTTCCGTCTTGCTCACAAGTGCAGCAGTGAGAAAGGTTCATAGATCGCATTGCATTTGATCATCTCCTCTTTGGTGTGCATGGAAGAACTGGGTTCTTTGGAACTTATAGGGCTTTAAATCAAAAACTGTAAACTTCCTGAGAATCTGACTAGCTCTGATTAGCTACTTCTGACTGCATTTTTCTGCTTAATTATTGTTGGGGAAGGGGGAAGTAGAGGAGAGAGAGTGCAGCTCGCTCCACACATTGAGACCTGTAACAGTCCATATACTGTAGGTCAAATGGTATCAAATTGAAAACCAGCCAGAGCTAAAGCTTACTTTTGATGTTCATTAAATGTGCTAGAACCTTCCAGCTCTAGTGCAAAGCTTTAGGGCAAGCAAGTGTTAGCATTAGTTTAGTTTTACCAGGACATCTAAAGAATTGGGTTCTTTTATTGTACCAGCATCAGGAACTGAAGTTCTATGTTTAACTCCCTTTTGGATAACATTCAAAGCCTCAATAAAACTTACTTCTTATCCTAAGTTCTCTAGGTGCTTGTTTCAAAAGTCAAACTTATTTTTGCTATTTTGATCCTTCCTACAGGGGCTTTTCTTAAGTGTTAGATTCCTGAAGTTGCTTTAATTAAATTTAAATGCAAAACACTTTTCCATACTGCAAAAAAGTGCTTGCTTTGATGTGCATTTTGTAAAAGAGATTTTTTGCTGGTTCAGTGCCATGATTTCAAAGAAAATATGTTCACTTTCTTATAGCCGTGAATTTTCTTTACACATAAATACCAAGCGGTAAATTATCTCATACTTTATAACAAAATTAATTATGTTGACCTGTTTTAGTTTTTGTCCTGAATAGAAATAAATATTTCAAGATCATAAATTATTTTCCATTTTAGCTATTCCATCCACTGTAAACCTGTATGGTCTATTTGTTGGCCATTGTCCAGGTGTTTGCTTACAGGAATCACTGATGAGAAATCATTTACATCCAGTGTATGCAGAACTGTCTGCTGTATCTCAATGCTGGTTAGAATTAATTCACAAATTACATTTACAGGGTCATGGATGGATTAGGTTTGACAGTGTTATCTGTATCCTGACAGGCTCATTAAAGTTGGCCTTACAAAGAAAAATGAAAATAAAATACTATATGTTTATATGTTTTTAAAGGTGATTTAGAGGGAGCACTTAGTTAAAACCTTTTCCTTGATAGGGTTATGGTGTTAGAGATTGCTCCTTACTCATTTGCTGTTGTGATATTGTTGGGTTTTATAGGCACTAACAAAGTTCCTAAAGTGTGTTAACTGGGATCTGCCGCAAGAGGCCAAGCAGGCTCTGGAATTACTGGGGAAATGGAAGCCCATGGACGTAGAAGATTCTTTGGAGCTGCTGTCATCTCATTTTACCAATCCCACAGTACGGCGGTATGCAGTTGCCAGATTACAACAGGCCGATGATGAGGTGAATTATTGTTTTTGTTTATTTAAACTATCAAAAGGCAAAGAAATCAAAATAAGTATGGATTCTTTGAACTTTTGCTTTTAGATCAGCAATAGTCCTGTGAGCTATTATATAAGAGATACAAATTCAAGTCCCGGGCCCAGTTCTTGCCTCTTAACCTGGCTGGGCTCAGAGCCTCATGAAGAGGACTGTTTGCAGGAGAAGTAAGAACCAATAGTGGAAAATACCAATCCAAATGCAAATAGAAGTCATAAACTCCCCTTTTGTCATAGCCAAAATTAGAGTGCTGAAGAACTCAACTGAATGTTTTTTTATTTTTTTTTTAATCTATCTACTTTAACTTCTTTTTTAAGGTGTTAATTTTAAATAGAGCAACTTTTGGTTAAATGATATGTTTTAGACTCAGATTTTGAGTTTATTAGTAACTAATAAATGCTGCCAAAAAGACACAAATGGCCCAGCCAGTCTGCCCAGGAAGCTATTTTAGGGTTGTAACTTCTGCTCTGCTCAGGTTATCCCCATGCTTTCTATTTGGAGTTGTAACTGCCACTCCGTGCATGTTACCCTATTCCTTTATTGCCATCCTAAGGATCCTTTGTGTTTATCCCATGTCTTTTTCCTCCATCACCGCCCTTTCCGAGAAAATATATTTTCTGATATTGGTTCTAAGTCTACCCCCTTGGGGCTTCATTACATACCCTCTTGTAGTTGAAGGCACTCTTCAGCTGCTGAGAATACATATTTTGTGTTGCTGCTTGAAAGTAGTGATGTCAGAAAACCGAAAAGTAGGAACTTGTTGACATCACTGACTACTTTGTTTCTGATAGAATCAAACTGATGTTTCTATCAACACTGGAGAACCATCTTCAAGACATTTAGCAAGCAGTCTGTATGGTTCTTCACTTGATTAGAATCCAGATGCACTAACGATTTTCTTATTTTGTGTCAATTGGAAAATGGTTAGTAAACTCAGCCCTAGGTTAATAAACCACTTCGGGAGAGAGCTGGCTGGTTAATTTCATTGGTATAGGACTTACATAATGCAAAACTAGCTCAAGTCTTAAGAGTCTTTTACCATCCTGGTGACATAACTTGGTGATTTCAGTCCATTTCTTATTGGGAAGATTCTACATCACTTTAAAACTACCAACACAGCAGACACTAAATTCAGCAAGGAGGCCAAGGACTGAATGGGCATTGGAAGCTCCACACACACACACACACCTACACACCTTCTCTCCAGCGTAATGCTGAGGCACATTGACAGAGCAGTGTGGAGAAGTTTCTACTGCCAGAACTTGAGCTGCACTCACTTTGCATATAAAGAGAGGGCTTTAGTTTCCAGTGCTCTCAATTCAACACTTTTGGCCAGCATGAAACTCACAACAGGAGAAATTAGAATACAAAATCCTCTCTTAGAATGCTGATCCGTAACTACATAATTGGGCAAGTGTTTAAAGGAAAAAGACACCAGTGGATATGATCATGTCTCTAAGAAAAAGTGCTGCACCAAGGACTTAAAATGGTTGTCATATCTGGGGTCAAGAAAGAATTTCTTTTGTTGCTGTGGAGACAGTTGTTAGGCTCAATGGACTTAATAGATCTTTGGTCTTTTTTTTTTTTTGAACCTAACCAATAGTATAACCATGTAAACATTTGTATCAATTGGTTTGTTTGTATCACACAATGAGAATATGATACTCATTAAAACAATGCCTCCTATATTCTATTCAAATTTGTGTGACTATTAACAGCTATATTCTACCCTTCTGTCTACATAATCTAGACAAGTTGTTTACTGCATTTTTTTTAAGAATTGGTAGGAAATATTTTATGAATAATGTTAAGGACCCATTTTAAATATGACTGCAGTTTCACCTGTCATATTTTTCCAGTTTTTAGTCTTGCCTCATTCTCCCATAATGTACAATGCAAGTTTCTATTGATAAAAATCAAGGGTGATGAAAGAGGGCTACTATTGAAGTTATACTGGACAGATACAAGGAAAGAGGTATAATGGTCCCAGATCCTAGCAGGTCAGACCAGGCAAGAATTGTAAGAGAAAAGAACAAAAAACGTATTCTGGAATGCGAGGAGATGTTTTAATAGCTGTTTTGGAGAGATCTCCAGGAGGCTGTTTATTAATACATTGCTTTAAACCTTTCTGTTGCATCATGTGAACAGATATGATAATGAAAAGATTTTTAAAATTAGACTCCATCTCAACTCCATTAGTGATTTGGGGATCCTGTTCTCTGTAAAAGCAACTAAAATGTTAGACCATCTCTTCAATGATGTTTGTCTGCTTTGCATTGACATCTGATCTTATTTGCCACATCTCATGTGTACTGTGTTGGAAAATAATGAAACATTCCCTGTACGTACCAGGATCAGTCCAGGACACCTGGGTTGTGACTCCGCACCAGTAGATGGAGACAGACTAAAACTTGTGGGCGGAGCCATATATGCCCCTGTGCCAGTCACAGCCCCTCAGTCTTACTCTGTCTCCAGTAGATGGTGCAGGTGCGGTCACAGCTCCTTCCTGCCCTGGTTTTGGTACTCCGTCAGGGTCGGTTCTTTTTTCTTGGGTTTTAGGCCAGTTTCGCTAGGGTGCTTTAATTTTGAATTTTGAATTTTTCTGTTTACCAAATTGTCACTGACGTTCCGTCCGCCCTGCCTCCCAAGGGGGTTGTGAGGTCCTGAGGGGACTACCCCCCCTGGTTGAGGCCGCTGCTAGGGTCGAGGACCCGGCTTTCTTAGTAGCAGCGTCAGGGGTGACACCGGGGAGCCCGGTTCACTCCCCCTGTTGGATTAGGGCTCCAGGACTGTGGACAGCGACAGGTTTGTTTGTTGTAAAAAAAAAAAAAAAAAAAAAAAAAAAAGGGGTTTGTTTTATTTGTGCCGGCTCTCTCTCTCTCTCTCGTAGCGTCGCCGCTCTCCGGTGGGGGAGCTGCTGGTGGGGGGGGGGGTCGGCCGTTCGCTGCATTTTATTGGAGGTGTCTCTTCCCTACGGCGGTCCTTGGTCCCCGTTTCGCGCCTTTTCTTTCGCCGGCTTGACTTGTGGCTCGGTTGCCGGGCTGGCGGTTCGGCGCGCGCGCTGCTTCCCAGACGGTGAGGGATCGTCCGTGGCGCCTCGGGGGGGGGGGGGGGCTCGTTCGTAACCCGCGCGATCGCCGCCGCGCGGGGGAGGGGGCGTGAAAGAAAGGCCTCGAGCTCTTCCCGCTCCGTGCGGCAGTGGCGGCCATTTTGGCCGCGGCTGGCGCCTGAGAAGCGGGGGGCCCCCTTCGGCGGCCGCAAAATGGCGCGGGACACGGCGGGCGCCTGAGCGGCGGGTGGCCCCTCCTTCGGCGGTCGGCTCGGCGGGTCATTCGCCTGGTGCTGTGGAACTGGGACGGCTTGACCGGCATTTGTTGCTGCTGCAGTTGGCAGCGGTCCCGATCGCGACACGCAGGGACCCTGAGGCGGTAAGGGTAGCCATTTTGCCGCTGCAGTCGGCAGCGGTCCCAATCGCGGCTCGGGCAGCCATTTTGCCGCCACGGTCTACAGCGGTCCCAATCGCAGCGGCAGCGTCCCGATCGCGGCAGGGGCAGTCGTTTTGCCGCCCTGGTCGGCAGCGGTCCCGATAGCGGCGGGAACCTTCGGGAGGGGGGGCAGAAATCGTCGCCTCCACTTCTCCTCAACGGTTCCCTCTGCGTCCCTCAGTTCCCGCGGGTCCCTCGGGAAAGGGGGCAGGAGTCGTTGGGCATGCGCGGGGCCTTTGGGGCCCATAGGGCGCGCAAACGTTCAGCGGTTTAACGGCTGGGGGTCTCGTAGCGCCGTTTTCTAGGCCTCAGGAACGGCAATCGGTGGGCCCCGGCCGGAGGGCCGCGAGTTAAAAGGTTTTGAGGACCATTCCACCTCGGGACGTTTGGGAGTCCTCGGTCTCGTCCTCGGCTCAGGAGGGCTCGGAGAACTCGTCCCCGCCCCCGAGGGGGGCAGAGAGTGACAGGCACCCTTCGCCCAGAGCCAGGCATTAGCACCGAAGGGGCAGTTACCAGTTCCCAGGGTTGTCCAGCTGTTCTCCTCCCCGTCATTCTAGAAAAGTTAGGGATCTCGCCCCTCCGGGGGAGGCTAGAGGAGGCTCCGTGGATTCAGGGTGGGTCAGGTCTGCGTGGCCCTCTACCACGTTCCCGGTCCCGCTCTTGACTATGGACCTGCGGCATTGGGACAGGGACATCCTGGACTTGGGGCTGAAGGTTCCCCCGGCAATGGACAAGTTTCACCCTCTGCACGAGGAGGCCTTGGAGGTGTTGCGGGTCCCTAAGGTGGACTCTTCCACGTCAGCAGTCCCGAAGCGCACTCCCATCCCGATGCGGGATACCGCGGACTTATGGGATCTCTAGGATTGACATTTGGAGGTGCAATTGAAGAAGGCCTTCGGGGCTTCCGCCCGGGGCTTGGGCTGCAGTCTGGAGTGATTTTGCACTTCGGGCTGGCTTGGGATGAGCCCATCAGCTTCTGGCCACTGAGGGGAGCCCTGGCGATCACAGGGGCCAAGGCTTCACAGCGAAATGTGGTCGGTCCATCTCTTGCTGCAGCCTCAACACGCCGTTCCTAACGTCAGGGCGCTGTTGTTGTCATTTTTCGAGGACTGGGCCGGCATAACGTCAAACCAGTCGGTCCTCAACGTGATAGGACACGGCTACGCGTTAGATTGTGCTCGTACTTCAGCGGACAAGTTCCTTATCTCGCCCTGCAAGGCCCCGAGAAGACTGCTGCTGTGCTCGACACCATCCGACGCTTAGACGGCTTGGGAGGTTTTTTCCCCAATCACGGTCAGCCGACACGGCAAGGGCCGTTACTCCATCTACTTCATCGTCCCGAAGAAAGACGGCACGTCCACACTGATTCTGGATCTCAAAGGGATAAGTCGATGCCTTTGCATTCCTCACTTCAAAATGGAGACGATTCGTTCAGTCATCGCTGCGGTAAGGCCCGGCGAGTTCCTGGCCTCCAAGTTCCTGGCCTCCCTGGATCTCACGGAGGCATATCTTCACATCGGCATTCATCCGTCATTCCAATGCGTCCTCAGGTTCTGCATACTAGGGCGGCAGTACCAGTTCCGAGCGCTCCCCTTCGGGCTCGCGACGGCCCCACGTACATGCACGAAGCTGATGGTTGTGATGGCGGCGTAGCTGCGCCGAGAAGGTCTCTTGGTCCATTCTTACCTGGATGATTGGTTGATTCGGGCGACGTCCGAGGCTCGGGTCGGATGGCGGTAGCCAGGGTCCTCCACCTTCTGCAGTCCCTAGGATGGGTGATCAACTGCAGCAAGAGTCATCTGACACCCGCGCAGACCTTGGAATATCTGGGAGCTCTTTTCGACACAAAGCTGGGCAAGGTGTTCCTGTCGCATGAACGGGTGTGCAAACTGCAAGCTCAAGTACGACGCCTATTGTCTCTCCGCCAACCGCGGGTCTGCGATTACTTTATGGTCCTAGGGCCTATGGCTTCAACGCTGGCGCTGATTCCCTGGGCATTCGCTCATCTGCGACCATTACAGTCCTACTTTCTATCCTGCTGGAAGCCGGTCTCGGAGGAACTCAATCTACCGCTTCCGCTCACGGAACACGCGAGGTCCAGCCTGCTCTGGTGGCTGGATCCCAAGCATCTGTCGTCTGGGGTCTCTTTTCGGGTGCCCAACTGGACAGTGGTGACCACGGATGCCAGCCTTTCCGGTTGGGGAGCGGTCTGCATGGGGAGCGCAGTCCAAGGCCTATGGTCCGTGTCGCCAGCCCAGGGGTCTGGCCATCGCCTAGAGACCGGAGCGGTCCGTCTGGCCCTGCCTGCAAGCCTTCCTGCCGTTGCTGCGGGGGAAGGCAGTTCGAGTGTTGTCGGACACTGTGACCACTGTGGCATACATCAACCGCCAGGGCGGGACAAGGAGCCCCCAGGTGGCGGAGGAAGCTCAGTGCTTGATGGCCTGGTCGGAGCTACATCTCAGCAACATAGCAGCGTCTCACATTGCGGGAGTTGACAACGTGCAGGCGGATTTTTCTCGGCCGTCATCGCCTGGATTCCGGAGAGTGGGAGTTGTGGCCGAAGCATTTCTGCTCATTTGCAAAACGTGGGGGGGTGCCCCACATGGATCTCATGGCCACGTGGCACGACGCGAAGGCCCCGCGATTTTACAGTCGACTTCGAGGACGGGGGGCAGAAGGCGTCGATGCGTTGGTGCTTCCCTGGCCGACGGATGTGCTGCTCTACGTGTTTCCCCCGTGGCCGATGTTCGGCAAGATTCTACGGCACATAGAATTGCACCCAGCCAAGGTGATCTTGGTGGCACCGGAGTGGCCGCGCCGGCCGTGGTTCGCAGACCTCGCCCAGCTGGCGGTATCAGCGCCCTTTCGGCTCCAAGGAATGGCGGGCCTGCTCCATCAGGGCCCCGTCTGTTTGGAGGATACGGATCACTTCTATCTCGCGGCATGGCTTGAGGAGTCGGCTGAAGTGGAAAGGTTACTCAGATGCGGTGGTAGCCATGCTGCTGCGTTCCAGGAAGCAGTCAACGTCTCTGGCGTATGTCCGTGTCTGGGTGGTCTTTGAGGAATGGTGCGTGCAGCGTGGGGTGGACCCCACTTCGGCTTCCGTCTCCGACATTCTGGCGTTCCTCCAGGCAGGTTTGGCCAAGGGTCTGGCGTGCAGTTCGCTACGGGTCCAAGTGGCGGCGCTTGGTTGTTTGCGAGGTAAGGTCCGTGGTACGTCCCTGGCACTTCATCCGGACATTTCTCGTTTCCTTCAGGGTGCTAAGCACCTTCGTCCTCCATTGCGTCTCCCTTGTCCGGCTTGGAACCTCAATTGGGTTCTCTCCGCTCTCTGCACGGCGCCGTTTGAGCCCTTGAAACGCGCAACTCTTAAGGATCTCACTTTAAAAACGGCGTTCTTGGTGGCGATTGCCTCGGCACGGCGTGTTTCCGAGTTACAGGCCCTGTCCTGTAGAGAACCTTTCTTGCGTATTTCGGATTCCGGAGTTTCTTTGCGGACGGTTCCCTCCTTTCTTCCGAAAGTTGTGTCGTTTTTTCACGTGAATCAATCGGTGGAGTTGCCAGCTTTTGTGGGAAGGGAGTCCTCCGTTCCAGAAGAAAGGGAATTACGGAAGCTTGACGTGCGGAGATCCCTCCTTCCCTATCTGGAGGTTACTAATCCTTTTCGGGTCACAGATCATCTGTTTGTCCTGTTCTCTGGTCCAAAGACAGGGGCAGCAGCGTCACGCACAACGATCGCCCGTTGGCTCAAGGAGGCCATTGGTTCGGCTTACTTGATGCGGGGAAAACCACTTCCCGTGGGCCTGAAGGCTCACTCGACTCGTTCTCGACTCGTTCTCAATCGGCGTCCTGGGCGGAAGCTTCGCAGGTGTCGCCTCAGGAAATTTGCAGGGCGGCTACCTGGCAGACGTTGCATACCTTTATCAGGCATTACCGGTTGGATGTCCGGGCTACCGGTTCCGGGGGTTTGGAGAGAGGGTACTCCGAGCGGGACTCTCTGCTTCCCACCCTCGGTAGGTTTGCTCTGGTACATCCCAGGTGTCCTGGACTGATCCTGGTACGTACAGGGAAAGGAAAATTAGTTTCTTACCTGATAATTTTCGTTCCTGTAGTACCAAGGATCAGTCCAGGATCCTGCCCGCAGTGCTGCGCTGAAGTAATGGAGAGTCCGCTCTTTGTTCTGAATTATTCTGTTCCGCTTGTTTAGCTCTCTCGGTTGGAGAGTCCGTTTCCAGGAGGGGTGTTTTTTTTCTTTCCCCGGTTTTTAAGCGGTTTATAGCGAGTTTAGTTCTCTGGTTGTGTTTCTACTTTGACATTACGTATGACTGAGGGGCTGTGACTGGCACAGGGGCATATATGGCTCCGCCCACAAGTTTTAGTCTGTCTCCATCTACTGGTGCGGAGTCACAACCCAGGTGTCCTGGACTGATCCTTGGTACTACAGGAACGAAAATTATCAGGTAAGAAACTAATTTTCCTATATTCCCTGTCCTCCTTCAGGTGCTATTTTCAGACTGAGAAGGTGGTATACAATTTTTAAAAAAATGAAAGAAATCTTCAGGATATACATATCTGGGCATGCTGGTTGACCTTTAGACTTTGAACGTAGCTGGAGCATTCACAGAAACATAAAACCTGCTCATTACCAACCACTTCCTGTTGCAATATCAGAGAGTTTACTTGATCTCTGGCTTTTTCTTCATTTCATTGGCAATTTATTTTAAGAACGGGGGGGGGGGGGAGTCATGTAGTTTATGAAAGAAGTAGAAGAGACAATATTTGATGTGATTAATACAGGACAATACTATATTTAGAGAAATTAGTGCTGTTCATCTAAATAATCTGAATAAGAACATAAGAAATTGCCATACTGGGTCAGACCAAGGGTCCATCAAGCCCAGCATCCGGTTTCCAACAGTGGCCAATCCAGGCCATAAGAACCTGGCAACTTAGAATGCAACTGAACATTCTACTTTAGGTTATAATTGGTTAGTAGTATATTGTAGTAGCTAGGCAATCTTTAAAGATTTTGCTGTACTTAGAAAATATTATTGAATATGATAAGTACTGTTAACCTGTGGAAGATTAGACAAAATAATTCTTGAAGTAGCACTGCTTTACCTGTCCTAGAACAAGAAAAATATAACTCTTCTGCAAACTGCAGGAGTTTACTGATTCAGTGCTCTTGTGAATCATTGCCTTCCTGCAGAATTTAATTAAGATGCAGCTGTTTAGCTTGCACAGTGTGTGCCACTTTTCATTCTGGGTGGCTTTCAAGATGTCCAGCATAAAGCTCAGATTCTGTGCTATTGGAAATTAGACTAAAAAAAAAGATAAATATGTAACTCAAAGGCGACACTCTTTGGTTCACAGGAGTGTTGCGCATTCTTTTATGGTCTGATTGAATTTGCTGCCAATGAGGGTTTACTTTATTAGATCTTTAGTTATAGCAAGATCAGCATATCTAGCTGGAAAACTAGCTGTTTGATATGATACTCTACCGGGAGGAAGAAAAATAACTTAAAAATTACAAACCTGTGATGTAGGGAGCAATTAACAGTGGAGTTTCACTGGGAATTACACTCTTCAAAAGCTCCCACAGAGAATAACAGAATCATAATAGTTGGGAAATGCTGTGTTGCCAAAACCTTCACCCCGCTAGCTCATTTGCTTTTGTCCATTGGATATGCAAGCCCTCAGGTCTCCCAGTCTGTTAACATCTTTGTATGCCATCAGTTTTGTCCAAAAATACTCTCTGTGCTGTACGATCATGTGTACTTTCTCTTATCTACTTTATTGGTTTCCCAAGGATTTGTTAATGTATCTACTGCAACTGGTTCAAGCCCTGAAATACGAAAATTTTGATGACATAAAGAATGGGTTAGAGCCAAACAAGAGAGACAGTCAGGGCTCAGTGTCGGAGAGCATGACAACTTCTGGGATTAACCCTGCAGAAATAGACAGGTGAGTACTGAATTGTCTTTGCTTTCTTTAGTGCTGATAGTAGCCATGTCAGTTAAGGAAAATGATCATGGGTGTATGACTTTTTTTTTTTTTTTTTTGGTAAGTGGTTTTGTGTGTTTATCAGTTTTACACATCTTTGATCACTGATTCACTCTTAAAGCAAGGGCTTTTTTCTCTTTCCCACATCTCATTCATTATGAAGGTCCACTGCTTTAGCTTCCTCTTGCAACCAGAGAGCAGGATTCTTGACTATTCAGAGAATTTACTCACTAACAGGCCGATGCAATATCATGCACGTAAAAAACGTGAGTCCAAAGTGGATGAACGTTTTTGAATGTGTGCAAATCCACTTCTGGGTGGTCGATGCAATACGAAAATGAGCTGCCGCACTAAAAGGGACATGCAGTGGATAATTTGTGCATCCCTAGCGCTCTGTATCGGGCGCCCAGGAGAAGTGGTTGTGCGTCCACAGCAGTCTGGCCAAAGCTCCCTCCTCACCCCTTAGCAGGGCTGTTCCCAATTGGTCCTTTTCACTGACAAGTGTCAGTGAATGGACCAGTCGGCAGTAAGTGAAGCAGTGAATAAATTAATATTAAGTTTCCTGCCAGTGCAGGTTACCAAAATGGACGCTCAATTTATGAGTGTCCATTTTATCCCGCAGCAGCTGATTTACTGGCACAATATGCACATACAATATACGTGGCCCTGAGTGTGTATATTATGGGTGTATATTGTGCTCCCTGAAATTTCTTTTTTTTTATGTCGACTTTTTTTGCATAGTGCTGCTTTCTGTGGTTCTTCCTACTTAGTATTGGGGGTTAGGGGCGCATGTCCAAAACACAAGTCCAAGTGCTCGTTAACCTGTGTACTAGGCTCAGCGATTGATATTTCATCAGCTTGTAAGTAAACTGCCTGGGCTACTCGCTCTCCCTGCCCCTAAACCCTTAGCCTGAGTAACGTAAGCCAAAACTAAGAATCAGTGCCAGATCTACTACTACCAGTTAAGAGTCTAAACTGCTGGCCTATTGTGCTGGCCAAAGTGAGTATCTGCTAGCTGTAATAAAAAAAATATATATTTATGACTTGAAAAAGATTTACAAAAGAATCTAAATAGCCACATATTGCTCCTAGTCTTCTGATTGTGCAATTTATTTTTTTCTCTGTCTGTGAATTCTATACATAATGGATATGGGATGGACCATGCCTTGTTAAAAAAGTGTTAATAGTTAAAGTAATTTTCAGTATTGTTTTTACTTTTTGAATGTAAAATTTTACCTTGCTTTAGAGTAGTAGTTTCTTTTAGGTCATGTCCCATTGTATACATGTCCTCTTCTATATACGTCTGACAGGCAGGTAAAAATCATTTTCTAAAGTTTGTAAAACGTATTAGTCATGTGTACTGTATTTCACATACCTCCATTTTTTCCTCTCTGCTGTGCTCATCCCTTCCCAAACATCATGTCCTTGTGCACCAGAGAACTAGAGGAGTACCTCCTTCAAGATCCACCATCAGCATTATTCATTAGCTATCAGAAATTGCCAGAGTAGTGTCTGCTATCTTCCGTCCCTCCTCGGGTCTAATTACATGACCTCTATGACATGGCAAGGCTAGACTAGCTTCAACAGATGAGGTATTTAAATTCAGGTTCCTTGTGGCCTGAGCCCATCATATATACAGTTGTGTCTAAAATTTTAGGCACTCTGGTCAAATTGTATGTTTCAATGATTCTCTAAATGAACAGAAACTTGACATGGTACAAAGTTAAAACATACAATGTAAACCAGGAGTAAGGTTATTAATCTCGTTCACTATTTAATATCCTTATAAATCTCTTTCTATTTTTTATTGGTCATATATAATATGAATGTATTTTCATTTAATTTCAAAAATTGCAACAAATACAGCATTTATACAAAAGTCATTATCAGATCAACTAACAATCCTATTGCTAAAAGCAAGAAAATCAACATTCTTCCAATTACATACTCACAGCAGGGCTCAAGCCACTCCCCCATACACCAGTAATACACCTTTAATCTCCCACAATCAACTCTAAAATTCCAAAATTGTTAATATATAATCTTCAATTTCGTATGGCTGTTAATGTCTGAGACTTCAAAATTGGAGTAATGCCCCTATCTCAACCATGGGACAACTTCAAATGGTGTTCAAATAACTTCCAATGCTCGACTCCGATTTGAATGATGTCTAAGAAAGCTTCCAAGTTCACATAAAGGAGCAGATTTTAAAACGTATGCGCGGGCATAGATTTGTTCATGCAACCCGGTGCGAACAAATCTACGCCCGATTTTATAACATGCGAGCGCTGCCGTGCGCATGTTATAAAATCCAGGCTCGGCGCACGCAAGGGGGTGCACACTCTTGCACCTTGCACGCGATGAGCCCTAGGGGAGCCCCGATGGCTGTCCCCGTTCCTCCAAGGCCGCTCCGAAATTGGAGTGGCCTTGGAGGGAACTTTTTTCCGCCCCCCCCCCCCACCTTCCTCTCCCTTCCCCTATCTAACCCACCCCCCAGCCCTACCTAAATCCCCCCCACCTTATTTTGTTTCTTATGCCTGCCGGGGGGTGAACCTCCAGCATGGCCGGAATGGAGGAGGGATTGGGACATGCCCCTGGACCACCCCGGGTACGCCCCAGGACTGTCGTCACTCCCCCGGACCACCCACTTTTGAAAGCCCTGGGACTTATGCGTGTCCCTGGGGTTGTGCGCGCCTCTGAACCTATGCAAAATAGGCTTGGCGCGCGCAGGGGCAAATTTTCTCAGGTTACGCATGTATGTTACGCGCGTAGCCTTTCAAAATCTGCCCCAGTATCTCTAATCTCCAAACAGGCTTCTAAACTCAAATGGTGTCACTCCAAACAGGCTTCTGAATTCAAATAATGTTCCAATAAGATCCCATGTTTTGCCTCTTACAAAAAAGGCTGCTTCAAGGGGAACTATACATAAAATAAAAAAAACAACTTCAAAAACAAACCATCTAAAAAACATCAAGAGACCTCTGCAGACCTTCTAAATATCACTCAACCTATATTAACCAAAAGGCTTACCATTCATTTGTCCTATATTAAAAAACACCTTCCTAGTGTATGGGGAAGTGGCTTCATCCTTGTTGTAAGTGTGTGATTGGGAGAATGTTGATTTTATAATATATGAAGGAAAAACATTGTCCCAATCACACACTTACAACAAGGCTGAAGCCACTTCCCCATACACTAGGAAGGCGTTTTTTAATATAAGACAAATGAATGGTAAGCCTTTCTCGTTTTATTCACAAGTTGCGATGGAGAAGGTACAGAGAAGGGCAACCAAAATGATAAAGGGGATGGAACAGCTCCTCTATGAGGAAAGGCTGAAGATGTTAGGGCTGTTCAGCTTGGAGAAGAGACGGTTGAGGGGGGATATGATAGAGGTCTTTAAGATCATGAGAGGTCTTGAAAGAGTAGATGTGACTCGTTTATTTACACTTTCGAATAATAGAAGGACTAGGGGGCATTCCATGAAGTTAGCAAGTAGCACATTTAAGACTAATCGGAGAAAATTTGTTTTCACTCAACGCACAATAAAGCTCTGGAATTTGTTGCCAGAGGATGTGGTTAGTGCAGTTAGTGTAGCTGGGTTCAAAAAAGGTTTGGATAAGTTCTTGGAGGAGAAGTCCATTAACGGCTATTAATAAAGTTTACTTAGGGAATAGCCACTGCTATTAATTGCATCAGTAGCATGGGATCTTCTTAGTGTTTGGATAATTGCCAGGTTCTTGTGGCCTGGTTTGGCCTCTGTTGGAGACAGGATGCTGGGCTTGATGGACCCTTGGTTACGCATAGGAAGTTCTTATGTTCTTAAGCCTCCTGTGCGGGACCATATCAAAAGCTTTGTTAAAATCCAAGTGGATAACATGTTGCTGCTTTTTTGTTTTTCTGTAAACATGATGCTGCTTTGTTTTTCTGTAAACCGAGGTGATGTTGCAAACGTGCCGCAGTATATAAAAATCCCTTCAATAAATAAATAAATAAATAACATCAAGCGCTCTTGTGTAGTTGTGGCTGAACAGTTTAATTTTTGTTTCAGCAGTTCAAATGAATTTATTTAACAAATTTATAGCCTGAGGGGTACAGTTAACCTAAAAGAGGTGTAAATTAGCCGTGTATAAGCATCACTGTTTTAAATTTCACCCAACATTTTATGGGAAGCTCGTGGAGTGAACAGAGAACTGGATCTATATGATCCCTTATGCTAGTTCCTATTAATATATGGGCTGCAGAATTTATTTAAAAAAGATTTTGGCTTATTGAGGTTTAGATGATGACTTTTGTGATGAGGTCATAGAATAGCTTTCTTTCTGATAACTCTTCCATGCAGATTCTTGTTGTGTAAGCAATGCCGTACTATGGGCAACTACTCCAGTGGCATCTAAACTTTTCAGCAGGTTGTTTACAATAATCTGTGGGGTCTGTTTTGCAGATCTAACCAGTTTTCCAGCAGTTCTATCAGAGAGATTTTTGGTTTTCCAACTCATGCTCCTACATCAACAGTTCCATTTAACTTCCATTTCTTAATTTCTAAAAGTTGAAATAGCTAGCTGGAAACGTTTAGAGAGATTTTTAGAACCTTCCCCTTCTTTGTAAGAGTGAATTACTTTAATTTTCAAATGCTCAGACAAATAAGCATATGCCATATTCACTATTTTATTGTTTTCAATCTGTTAAAATCAGCAAATAGTAATTTTGTTTTAAACATTGTAGTAATATATCATATTTAACTTTGCTAATTAGAAAAACTAAAGAGCCAATAGGGAACCCACAATGATAAATCCAAAGATATAAAGGGAACCAAAACAAAATTTCAAACAAGAAGCGGGTCAATCAAACATAATTTGTTTTGAAAGTGAAGGTGTCAGCAAGCCTGAGGGCGTGTTCAAATTGAATGAACCGCCTGGACAGTTCAGTCATCCACCTTATACAGTATCAAATCATGTACGAACAATGTGAAATAAGATGTTTGATTTTTATCATTTTATCTTTTGTGCTATAATTAATCCAAACATGCAAATCCTGATGATGAAAATCTGTGAGAAAAAAAGTAGTACTTTGGATTGCTGAGACCTAGAGGTCCGGATGAACGTTGTTATAAATCTTGGAATATTTTCTACCCCTGATGAAAGTTGTCCAAGCGAAACACTGGCCATGTCGTGTTTTTTCCTCTAAGATCTTCATCAGCAGGATTTGCATGTTTGGATTAATTATGGCTTGAAAGATAAAAATCAAACATCTTATTTCACATTGTTCGTACATGATTTGATACTGTATAAGGTGGATGATTGAACTGTCTGGGCAGTTCATTCAATTTGAACACGCCCTCAGGCTTACTGACACCTTCACTTTGAAAATCTTATTATGTTTGATTGATCTGCTTCTCGTTTGGAATTCTGTTTTGGTTCCTTTTATATCTTTCGATTTACATTTAACTTTGCACCATGTAGAGATTGTCATCTTCTGTTCATCTACAGATGTCATTGAAATAAAGATTGACCCAGGGGTATCTAAACTTTTTCCCAACTCTGTGGTTCTTTTTAGAAATATAGAACATGATGGCAGATAAAGACTATACAGTTCATCCAGTCTGTCCAAGGCAGAATAGCACTTCTGTTGCAGCTGTTACTAACAGTGGCTCTACTTTCCATAATTACAGCTCCCAGATCATAACCAGCCCTCTTCCTACAGTATCTTCCCCACCTCCAGCGGTTTAAAACGAAGGAACCATCAGATAATGAAAACCTGGAAGTGAGTATTGATTTCACAGTTTTTTACATAGCTATCAAAATAAGGTTTCAAACATTTGCCGTACTTTGTATGGATATTTTTGAGAAGGAAATTCTGATAAATCTAACCACAGCAAGTTCACTGTTCAGCTTGTTTTTGAGATCTAATGGATAATATAAAATGGTAAAGTGAATTTCTCCTTACATACCATATAATTTTGGAATAACAGCTTTCCAAAATGATTGTATCATTTACACCAAACTGAAATGACAGTCTTCAATATCCATATTTACATGAAAAAACTGGGTGGCATATTTTGTTGGGAGTAGAGTACTAGTCTAGCAATATATGAAAAAAGAGATATAGAGTTTATTTGGGACATGAACACTTATATTTGCAAAATATGGGAACTTCTCTAAACATTTGCAGTAAAGCATGTTTGCATTTTTGGAGAATGCATGCTCTTATTTGCCTTTCAGAAGTTTGGCTTGTATAATTTTTTTCAATTACTATTACTGGTTATATCTAAACAGAATAAAATATGTAAGAAACATGTAAGCACTATAAAGTATCTAATCATAACCAGAGCTGCAGATAAACAGATTGTAAACACACCGAAAAATTATATTGATGTGATGATAGTGTCAACAAGCCAGTACATGTGTGACCCTAACTGATGACCGCTGACCTTCTCAATCATAAACCCACCTTAACCGCCTTTTTAATATTCTGTATTGTGCAAATAGACCCTAAGGAGATTCAACATCTTTTTATGCAGTTCTACTCTGATTTGAACGCTTCTCCTACTGTGGAACATTCAGCAGATATCCAAGATTTTTTGGATCAATTAGGCCAGTGATGGCGAAATTCTGTCCTTGAGTGCCACAAACAGGCCAGGTTTTCAGAATATCCACAATGAATATGCATGAGATACATTTGCATACAGTGGAGGCAATGCATTCAAATGTTTCTCATGCATATTCATTGTAGATATCCTGAAAACCTGGCCTGTTTGTAGCACCCGAGGACTGGAATTTGCCATCACTGAATTAGGCCTTCCGATGTTAATGCAGGCACAATGTGATCTCTTGTCTGCCCCTATTTCTTTACTTGATATTCAGACAGTCATCTCAGCCTTGCTGGTTGGGAAGTGTCCATACCCAGTTGGTTATGCAATAGAGTTTTTCAAGAAGTTCTGCTTTATAACACTGCTGGGGAAGTAGGATTCACTCTGGGCGATATGGGAGATATCACTATCTCTCTAATTCTTAAAAATGGGACGGTTGGAATGGCTTGCGGTTCCCATTGTCCAGTTTCTTTATTAAACTCTGATATTAAAATTCTGGCCAAAATCCTGCAGCTCCACCTGGATCAGTGTTTATCCCAACTTGTGCACAGAGATCAAATGGGCTTTGTGAAAGGGAGACTCTCTATGTCTAATACTAGGTGTTAACATAAGAACATGCCATACTGAGTCAGAACAAGAGTCCATCAAGCCCAGCATCCTGTTTCCAACAGTGGTCAATCCAGGCCGTAAGAACCTGGCAAGTACCCAAAAACTAAGTCTATCCCATGCTACTGATGCTAGTAATAGCAGTGACTATTTTCTAAGTCAACTTAATTAATGGCAGGTAATGGACATTTACTTAATATCTTGCATATGGCTAGCCAAGGGGGCAAGACCCCTAAACTCAGAAGAAACCTTTGATGGTGTCTCGTGGTCATTGTTATTTGCAGTTCTGCATAATGCAGAACTGCCCGAGCGGTTCTTGGCCTGTGTCAGGGCCATGTATGCTTGACCCTGTGCTAACCTCTTGATCAATGGGGCTCTTTCACCATTCTTGCCCATTGGACGTGGCACGCGTCAAGGATGCCCATTGTCCCCCTTGTTGTTTGACCTAGCTTTAGAGCCATTAGCCGCGGCCATTAGATAGGACCTCAATATTGCAGGTTTGCAGTTTGTAAGTTGAAAGCATAAAATTTCCCTTTACGCCGATGATATTCTAATTTCTCTCTTTAACCCTCTCGTCTCTGGTCCTCCACTTCTGTCACTATTGGAGAGATGCAGAGGCTTGTCTGAATATAAGGTCAACTACGACAAGTCTGAAATCTTCTCAGTTGGCTCTAGAGTTGCAAATCTAGCCTGTTTGTTGGCCTTTAAGGTCATTCAGGTTGGATTTCAGTACCTAGGGATCTTTATACCTCGATATTTTCATGATCTGTTTGATTCTCTCTTGAGCAAGATCTGACAAGATCTTCATTTGTGGATGGACCTTCCTATTTTGTGGGCTGGCCATGTAAATCTGATTAAAATGAACATTCTCCCTAAATTAAATATAAAGGATCCCAAAGGGAGGACCACAAGGAAGAATATCTGGTGGAACTGAGGAAGACAAAGAAAGAAAGCAAAAAGTAAAGCGGAAGAAAGGATTGCCAAAGAGGTAAAGCGAGGTGACAAAACATTTTTCAGATACATCAGTGAAAGGAGAAAAGTCCAAAGTGGTATACTGAAATTGAAAGGTGAAAAGGATCAATGGGTGGAGACAGATGAAGAAATGGCAGAAATATTAAACAAATACTTCAGTGTTCACTAAAGAAGATCCCGGAGAAGGACCGTCACTAGTTAACAAGAACCCGGAGGGGAGCGGAATGGATGAAACTTTGTTTACAGAAGAGAATGTATGGGAAGAGCTAGGAAAACTGAAGGTGGACAAAGCCATGGGGCCTGATGAGGTTCATCCCAGGATACAGAGGGAGCTCAGAGATGTGTTGTTGGTTCCGCTGTGTGACCTGTTCAAGAGATCCCTGAAAACGGGAGTGGTGCCGAGTGATTGGAGGAAGAGCGACGTGGTCCTGCTTCATAAACGGTTTCAATAAGAGTGGGAGCAGAGAGGAGGCTGGAAACTACAGGCCGGTTAGCCTCACCTCGGTGGTGGGAAAAGTATTGGAGTCGCTGCTGAAGGAAAGAATAGTGAGCTATCTATAAGCAGCAGAATTGATGGCCCAGAGACCGCATGGTTTCACCAAGGGAAGGTCCTGTCAGTCAAATCTGATCGACTTTTTTGATTGGGTGACTAAGGAATTGGATCGAGGAAGAGCGCTCGATATTATCTACTTGGATTTTAACAAAGCTTTTGATACAGTCCCACACAGGAGGCTTGTTAATAAAACGAGAAGCTTGGGTGTGAGTGCCAAGGTGGTGACCTGGATATCAAACTGGTTGAAGGACAGAAGACAATGTGTGATGGTAAATGGAACTAACTCTAAAGAGAAGAGCGGTGATGAGCAGAGTACCACAAGGGTCGGTGTTGGGACTGGTCCTGTTCAATATCTTTGTGAGCGACATCATGGACGGGATAGATGGTAATGTTTGTCTGCAGATGATATTAAGATGTGCAACAGAGTGGACACGCTGGAAGGAGTGGAAAGAATGAGACGGGATTTAAGGAAGCTGGAAGACTGGTCGAAGTTATGGCAGCTGAGATTCAATGCCAAGAAGTGCAGAGTCATGCATATGGGGTGTGGAAATCCGAAAGAAATGTATTCGATGGGAGGTGAAGGGCTGATGTGCACGGAGCAGGAGAGAGACCTTGGGGTGATATTGTTTTGCTGATTTCAGATTGGTAGACACTGTGACAAGGTGATAGCTAAAGCCAGAAGAATGCTGGGCAGCATAGAGAGAGGAATATCGAGTAAGAAAAGGGAAGTGATTATCCTCTTGTTCAGGTCCTTGGTGAGGCCTCACCTGGAGTACTGTGCTCAGTTATGGAGACCGTATCTCCGATGGGACAGAGACAGGATAGAGGCGGTCTAGAGAAGGGTGCCCAAAAAGGTGGATGGTCTTCATCGAATGACTTATGAGGAGAGATTGAAGAATCTAAATATGTATACCCTGGTGGAAAGGAGGAGCAGGGGTGATATGATACAGATGTTAAGATACTTGAAAGTTTTTAATGATCCGAAGTCAATGACAAACCTTTTCCGTTGGAAAAAAACCAGCAGAACCAGGGTTCATGATTTAAAACTCCAGGGAGGAAGACTCAGAACAAATGTCAGGAAGTATTTCTTCACGGAGAGGGTGGTGGATGCCTGGAACGCCCTTCCGGAGGAAGTGGTGAAGACCAAAATGGTGAAGGATTTCAAAGGGGCATGGAATAAACACTGGATCCATAAAGCCTTGAGGATGGGAATGAAGAGAAGAGGTATGGGGGTGGCTTGTGGGAATGACTGCTACTACCTGGTGATTAATACCCTTATTCACTAAACATTCACACAGTTAATGCGACTCCAACATTGCTCTATGCTTCAACGGCAAGAGGAAATGTGGAAAAGAGGATTTGCATTCAGGCAACAACCAATAAGCACAGTCTGGGTAAACCAACAAGCACAGTCTGGGTAAACAAGCGTGGGAGTAGCTCGCTTTTTTGCGGCGGTTACTACCCCAAACCAATTAAGCCTGATACTTCACTTTCAATGCATATCCAGCATAAATCTCTGCTTCAACAGCAAGGGGGAATGAAGATAAGAGGATTTACATTCAGAGAACAACCAACAAGGACTGAATTGCACAGTCCGGGTAAACAAATAAGTGAGTGGGTAGCTTGCTTGTTGCAGCGGTTACTACCCCGAACCAATTAAGCCTGTTACTTCACTTGTAAAGCATATCCAGCGCAGCTCACTGCTTCAACGGCAGGAGGAATGAAGATAAGATTTATGTTCAGACAACAACCAACAAGGCTGAATTGCACAGTCTGGGGAAACAAATAAGCGTGGGAGTAGCTTGCTTATTGCGGCAGTTACTACCCTTAACAAATTAAGCCTGATACTTCACTTTTCATATCCAGCGCAGCTCACTGCTTTAACAGCAGGGGGGAGATGAAGAAATAGGATTACATCCAGCTGTCATCTGACAAGGCATTGATCTGAGCAGTATGAGTATACAAACATCAGGGTAACTTGCTTGATACGACGGATACTACCCTCAAGCGTTAAGCCTTATACTTCACTTTGATACAGCTCCAATACTGCTCTCTGCATCAATGGCGGGGGTAGAAGGAAATTAGAATCAAAAAGCTACCAATAAAGGCCTTGACCTCAGTGGTCTGAGTAACAGATAAGTATGAGAAAATAAGTGTGAAAGCTTACTGGGCAGACTGGAAGGGACTATTGGTCGTCTTCTGCTGTCATTTCTATGTTTCTGTGTAAGTTGTATTGATTTCAGCATGTCCCATGGAATATTTTCAAATCGGATATTTGATATTTTGCATAGCGCATTTTCCAAATGTATTTGATGGCATAGACCAGCACACATATGCCTTAGTCAATTATGGCTGCCGAAGCGGCAAGGTGGGATAACCCTCCTTAATATTCAGGTTTATTGTTGGGCAGCCCGCCTTGTCTTAAAATTTTATTTGGCCATTGGGGCGCATCCTGGTAATATTTGGAGTGCATGCAAGCTGATGAGGTTGACCTGGCTATGTTGCCTTTTCTCCTTCTTCTGACCCATTGCATCATAGGGTGGCCAGAAATAGTCCCATTCTGGCATACATGCCACGTATGTGGGGCCAGATATTGACTGACTTGGGTTTGGCAAGGAAACTCTCTCCCTCTTAGCTCCCGTATATGGGAACCCTGCTGCTCTGATCAAACTTTTTCTGCAGTTTGTCGGTATTGGAAATCATGTGGTCTGTACTGTTTGGTCCATCTCTTGGAGGACGGGATCTTTCGCACTTTTGAGTCTCTTTATCAGGTGTTTGACTTGCCTATTCATACACATGCTATTTGCAATTTTGACAAGCACTGGTAATTTATTCGCCTCTCCACATCTGTACTCTCCCTTGAAAGCAGGGAGACCTTCTTGAATGATACTGATTTCTTTTCTAAAAGGATTACGGCAATTTATTGGGGAATCCTATCCAATAAATTTGGAAATGTGACTTCTTCAGACTTAATTGACAAATGGAATGCAAACCTGAGTACAGCTCTGAATACTTCTGTCTGGAAGACTATCTGGCCAAATGCTTACTATAGTTCCCTCTGTCAGAGATGGTTTGAGTTGATGGTTAGATTATTGCACAGGACATATCACATGCCAGTGTTTTACTCTAAAATTGTCTCCAAGCGCTGACTCTGTGCTGGACAGGCTATGGTGAGATTGGCATGTTTATCCTCATGTCATGTGGCATTGGCAAGGGATTAGGCAATTTTGGATGGCTGTTACTCAAGAGATTGCTGACATTTTGGGTTTTCCGGTACACATAGCACCACTGAAGTATCTGCTGGGCCATTGGGATGGGTTTTTGATTCCTCGGAAACCCTGACTTCTCGTTAGTCAACTGTTGCTAGCAGTCCGGTTTACTGTTGCTATTTTATGGACACGTAACCCGTATATGGCACGTTGGCAGGCTCAGGCTCGCAATATTGCTGATATTGACTGGCAGTAATGTGTTCTGAAAAATGAACAGTTTAAACATAGAGCTGTATGCCACAATAGTTCATATTTTGTCTGGTATGAAATATGTATTAGTTGGTCTTTTTGCTCCTACTGTCCTAATTACTGTACTGTACATGTGGTTTGCTGATTTCGTACTATTGTTTTTCTTGTAGATAAGCAGCTGAATTAGCCATGCTGTCTAGGTTCGTCCTCTGTGCCACTAGGTGGCGGAGCTCTCAAAGTCTAGCAAAGTCTTTTAGCCAGGTACTCCCTCCGTCCTGTATTGTGACAGGATCACCTCAGGCTCCTCAGTCCAATTTTTTCCACGCAACAGAGTGCGCAGAGCTCTCTCCTTTCCTCATTCTTTTCTTCAAGATATATAAAATAACAGATTAAACAGAAAGAAATCAAAGATAAAAGAAAGGATAATATAAATAAATAAACAGATTCAGCTGACCTGCCCTCATGGGACCATTCTAAACCTCCCAGGGTACCCCCTCCCCCCCTCCCATCCGATACAATGATAGAACTTCAGTCTCCTCGGCCTCCCGGTTTTCCCCCGAGACAGTACTGATTGGAGCCCGGGGGAGGGGCAAAATGTCGACGGTCGGACTTTTCACCGGCACAGTAGTCACAACGAAGCGATCTTCAAAGAATCATTGGGCCATTGCCTTTGTGGTTGTCTATCTCCTCGGTAGCCTTCCGTTTGGCAGGTCAGGCACAGAGTTGAGTCTCGAGAATGCAGTGGAAAAGAGCAGAAAGTGCTCCACAGGACGCGCCGACCATCTGATCAGACGCTGGGCGTGCCAACCATCTAAACAAATGCCGGGCACGCCAACAATAGGTGCAGGCTCTGTCCGCGCCTTTCATCGGTGCGGGCGCCGGCCATCGGCACAGGCACCGTGCGCGCCGAGCCCACCGGAGCAGGCGTCGGCACACCGAGCACATCATTGCAGGCGTCGGCACTCTGAGCCCATCGATGCAGACGTTGGAGCCCCGACATAATATCGGCACGCGCCAGTTCATTGCCATAGGTGCCATCGCAAAAAGCGCCAGCACCGAACCATCAATGCAGGCGCCGGTGCATTGGGTTATCGACTCGAGGTGCGTCGACGTAATAGGTCGGTCCGCGCATTGACGCTTCCCTCATCTCGTCCAGCCGCCAAGCTGTCCCGCAGGTATTCTACATCAGCCTAACCAGCGACACACCGCTATTTTTTTTCCCCAAGGCAAAAGGCTTCCGTTGACAGCACGCCGACCATTAGCTCTGACTTCAGATGCGCCATTGGTAGTGGGGACAAGGGCGCCGAACACACCAGTACGGATGCCAGGCACTCAGAGTGACGCCAGGCGCCCAGTGTACAAAAGCGTAGTGCGTGCCAAAGCACGATATGAATGCCGATTTAAAAAAAAAATAATTATAATAAATAAATAAATACATGACGCGCTAAAGTACCTACGCGATCTCATACCTTACAATATATAACAGGCACGTGCGACTCAAAAAAAACAGACACGTACCTCAACCAGATGAAAGCCCAGGACATGGGCACGAAAAAAACAAACAAACCAGTAAACATGGGAGCGCAGTCTCTATGGAACCATGAGCACTTCCAAAACTTGAGGACAAGCTCACAGGCTCACCAACGCGTCCACCTTAATAGTGCGACGCACCCACAAGCACGCCACCCTGCTGCCACGCCTGCCTACCAAACCAATTGGGGCGCACCGGTGCGTGATCCTGCGACATCGACAGATCACACCTACATGGCAACACCAGCCAGCGTGTACTAATGTGGTCAAGTACCTCGCTACATCCCGCGCAATACATCTGCGCCGCCAGAGATCATGGTACTGACCTTCAGTGCCGTCGATGAACATAAGAAATTGCCATGCTGGGTCAGACAAAGGGTCCATCAAGCCCAGCATCCTGTTTCCAACAGAGGCCAAACCAGGCCACAAAAACCTGGCAATTACCCAAACACTAAGAAGATCCATGCTACTGATGCATGCTTCGTTAAAAAAAAAATTAAGGACCCTGCTATGACGGTATACATGGCCTTAAAAAGTCCCTCCTGCTGTCATTCCATACAGAAATCTTCTTCAAGTACTCCTCTTTGGAGTAATACTTCCTCTAACTACTACAGCGAGTGAGAAATATCTCCTTCAGCGAATTCGTCTTGAGGACCCACACTGAATATTAAAAAAAAAAAAAAAAATTCAAAAGAAATAAATTAAAAACCGGGAAGGAGGAATTTCCTGCCTATGGATGACTAACTTCCTTGCACATAGACTAAAAAAAAACAGAGGTCTCACTTTTTCCAGCCCCCTGCCTAGCGGACATTGCATGTCTTACCATTTCGCTAAAAGGCTCTCCAGTGGCCACTACTATATACGTCACTGGAGAAAGGGTTGTTTTTTGTTATGGAATGAAGTCTTGCATGCAGTACTCCAGCTTCTTCAGTTTCTCTCCCAGAACATGAGACTTCACAATACCTTCTTTATTTTCTATTAAAAAAAAAGAAAAAGAAAATCCATAGTTGTGCATCCTGCCAATCCTTGCCACGGAAAGCACAGTCTTCCTGCATTCTTAGGTGTACCACACCATCAGACATGATCCAAACTTTTACCTCTCTCCGACTGCCCAATGCAATCGCCAGTTACGGGCAGGGGACATCCTTCTTTCACCTGAACAAATTTTTATCTATATCGTTCTACTAACCATGTTCAATGTCATGGACTTCCTGTGTCGACTTCAACTTTAAATTTTGCAAGGAAAATGGGGATGTTCTCGAACTTCTGCCATCTTCCACGGGCCATCGGGGGATTTGTTAAACTCCCCATATCCTACCATCTTCGTGCGAAGCAGTGTCTTCTACTTATTTTGTTCCATTGTTCATTTCGCCGCACTTTGGCTGCATTCCCCCGCTCTAACCTTCATTAACACTACTCCGCTTGACATGCAGGACTTAGCTTCCGTCAACCGGAATAGGAACTCTCATAGAGAGTCCCTACTAGCTTCAGAATCCTTGCCAAGCAGGGCATGGTGCTACTCCCTTTTCGACAGCATAGCATCGGGATTGTTTTCCTGCTTGGCCGACATCTGTTTGTAACAGCTAGCCAAGGTACCTTTGCGATCCATTTCATTTTCTGCCTGAATCCTTACCAGCTGGCCAAATCCTACCCATCCAAGGCCACAGGACAAGATTCATTTATGTGGTCCTGCAGATACACCTGCTTATGCATCCCCTGCAATGGAACCTAAGGAACCAATGCATTCAATGTCTCCATCCATTCTCTACCCATTGCTCTCACCAACAGCATGAACAACGGCCTTACCTGGGGGCTACTCCCGACAACTTACAAATGCTCCTATGCCCTTGCGACATCAGCACATATCACCAAGAACATGTTTCCTGGGGATTGGAGAACTCAACTACACTAATTAGCGACACAGGTTCTATGGGCCACATACAACCATGCGCAACACATACCTACTACAACTCAGGGCACTGAAAAAAAAAAAAAAAAAGACACCCTACGATCCTTCGGAGGCTCCCTACGAAGAATGATAATAATTATTCATACAGACAACCAGATTGCAATATTCTACATCGCAAGGAAGAAGGCTCAGGGTTTGAAATCTCTACAAGCAGACAGTCCATATACTGTACTAGACTCATCAACGATCAATTTCTCTGCAGAAAACTTAGCTGATGAGATTCACACTCCAGAGTAGACAAGCTCAACAGAATATTTTATCCCCACGACTGGGAAATACATCAGAAGGTGTCTCAGCACATACTCTCAATTGAGTCATCCTTCCATTACCCTCTTGCAAAAAAAAAAAAAAAAAAAAAAAGAGAGAGAGATTGGACACCTTCTACTCGGTTTACACAAGCCCATGGGAAATCGTTTCAGACACTTTCTCGTCAATTGGTCTCACAATCTACGGTAGGGGTTCCCTCTGCTACCACTCATCCCTTGAACGTTCCAGATACGCATCGAAGACCAAGCAAATCTGCTCTTGATTGCGCCAGTGTAGCCACGTAACTATGGGGCAGCTACTTCCTACACCCATCAATCTGCGACCCTTTTCCTCTGGGCAGCAGTCCTCACATACTCAACTAGGACAAGGAAATCTCTCCTACATCCTCTTCACTTCTCCCTACGCCTCACGGCATGGGGATTGAATGGGTCATATACCAACACCTAAACATTTCTCCTGATCTCAAATATGTTGCGTTCCTCGAGACACCAATCAACCAGATTTTCTTACAACAGGAAGTGGTCACCTACACTTCTTAATTTTCAACAATGGGTATTGACCCATTAACTTGCCCTCCTGAACGGCTTCTCTGCCATGTTCATCTCAATGGAAAACCTATTTCATGTTATAATATAATATCCAATTCGTGAAGGTACTATTATGCCCACGTCCACCTAACAAAATCCACTGGCGCCATGGGACGTAAACATTATCATTATGCACCTAATACTTCTACCTTTTCAACCAATAGTCAATCGTCATTTTCGATATCGCTCATAAACAGTACAGCCATGGAAGGGTGAATTTCAGTTTTCCATATCAACCAAATCATCACCTTGCCCACATTCCATGCAAATCCTCATGTAATTGAGAATGACAAAAAATGTCATACTTTGCACTATAAACGTATGCTAGACCTACTACAAACAGTGCACTCATTCACCTGTCAGACCTTCACAGCTCTTCTGTCGTTCAGCCCGAACACTAAAGGACGTCCAGTGACAAAACACACACTATCTACGTGCCTATCGAACTGTATACAAATTTACTATCAACAAAGATCACAAAAGTTACCT
The DNA here is from genome assembly GCF_901001135.1 of Rhinatrema bivittatum. Lineage (NCBI taxonomy): Eukaryota > Metazoa > Chordata > Amphibia > Gymnophiona > Rhinatrematidae > Rhinatrema > Rhinatrema bivittatum. The sequence goes on along the minus strand of NC_042615.1, from coordinate 796,902,618 downwards.
ACGAATCCAAAGGCACACCAAGAGGATGCCATTGCAACCCGATGGCCATCTCCATCAGTTTCCCGTTCTGGGCCTCTATACAGCGGCAGCAGGGACATCGCTGCACATTTTCACATCCCATCGCTGTTTTGATAAACAAACTGCGGAGGATGCAATAATGGGATGGACTATCCTACGGAAGAGCACATGTTCCACACATACACAACCTTCATTGGAACTGTCTGCCTCAATCTCTCGTATATACCAAATTACACAAATTATCAGCTCAATACGTCAACTGGGGACTCCCAGACAGCATGGCTAATTCAGCTGCTTATCTACGAGAAAAGAGCAAGTTTGCTTACCGTAAACGGTGTTTTCCGTAGATAGATGAATTAGCCATGCTGACCCACCCGCCTCCCCGGACAGTTCTAGCATACCTACCTTGCTTTGATACTGACTGAGGAGCCTGAGGTGATCCTGTCACTATACAGGACGGAGGGAGTACCTGGCTAAAAGACTTTGCTAGACTTTGAGTGCTCCGCCACCTAGTGGCACGGAGGACGTACCCAGACAGTATGGCTAATTCATCTATCTATGGAAAACACCGTTTACGGCAAGCAAACTTGCTCATACATTACTTTTGTATGCCGTTTGTAAATAAAGAGTTTGAAACAGAATGTTAAGATTTATTAGGAAAGGAATGGTGAAGAAAAACAGAGTCACACGAGAACTGCGGAGTAAACAGAGCACACATATAGAGCAAATGCAACGTAACTAATGCGTGGCAGACATAAATCACTGGTCAATACACTTCAGCAAGAAGAACTTTTGTTGTAAATACAATCACATCAGTGGTGTACATTAGTCAAGGAAATTTTGGTTTGTAGTGTGAAAGCGAGGACCCCAATACGGCTGTGTTTCGAATCAGGGCTGCGTCAGGGGGACCGAACACTGTGTAAATCTATAAACAAGAAAAAAATATATGGTATTGAACAGGATGGCTAGCACCAGACGTAAGGGTAAAAAACTTTACAGACAACAAACTGAGGAAAGAGACTACTTAAAAGCACATGTATACAGACCCTCCCGCCCCCCCCCCCCCCCCTGAAAAAAAAGGCATGGAAAAAGAACGGGACGGAGGGAGAGAAATGGGTAAATAGAAAACATCATTTGAAACAACAAATCAAGCGGATGACATATTAATTAATTTTCAAAACTTATGGGGAAGGAAAAAAAAGGGGAAAAGGGGAGAGCAAAAGAGAGACAGAAAGGGAAATAGAAGGTAGGGGAGGGGGGAAAGAGGGAAGGGAAGGAAGAGAAGGGTAAAGAAAAGAAAGAAAAGGGGGGAGGGGAGGAGAAAATATATATATATATATATGTACCTTAAAGTGGAAGCTCTCAAATGTAAACAAACGTTTTGAGGTGACTATAAATAATCTGGGGAGCACAAAAGAAAAGCAAAAAGGAAATGAAAAAGGATGCATGGCGGGATGGGTCCTAAAGTACCAGTGAAACAATTAAAAATAGCTTACGAAATCTTCACTGTACTTGTGCAGGACGGCAATTTCGTGGTTGCTTCAAAGTGAAATTCTGATGTGCAAATACTGCAAGGCAAACATGATGGTGAGGAGATTAAGATAAGGCAGAAACAAAAACAAAAGTGTATTTGGGGGAAGAAAAGAGACGCAGAGGAAACATTTTCCAGTGAATTATCATAAGGGGTTGGACGTGTGCTGCAGGTCGACAAGGAAGAGCTGACCAAGATGAGGGAAGAGGTATCAACCCTAGAAAATAAATTGATTAAAATTAGAGGAAATAGAAAAATGAACTGTCAACTCTTTATGAATGGTAAACCAAGAAAAGAGACAGTTATGTGAAAGTTGAACCCGATACCGGCATTGAAACAAATACAATCTTGAAAAACACAGAGAAGAGGGTTATTGCCATGGGTTGGCTAGGGGTGCCGGTCTCGATTTATGATTAGATGTATTAGCAAGGAAGTCCGACAAGGTAACTAAGTTAGAGAATATATCAAATACAATAATAATGCCATGCCCAGCAGGAGGGAAACACAAAAATGGCTCAAATGGTTACCTTTAAAGAGCGGGATTCCATTGAGAGGCAGAGAAAGCTTAATGGAAGGATGAAAACGCTGACTCTGATTTTGAAGTTGTATGTTTAATTCTTTGAACTGTCAAGAGTAAGAACATCCATGGAAATATTCGAGACAAGAGGGTAAAAGCTGAACAGCAATCGGTGTAAAGACCGATACTTACATGGTCTGTTCGACAGTATATAGAATGGTGGTGTAGCAAGAAAAGCTGTACAGTCATGCTAAAAATAGAGAAAAATCGTGCCAAAAGGGGATTGTCATTTGACTGTAAATAAGCCATTCAGAAAAGGGTACAGTAATGGGAAGAGGGGGAGGGGAAGGAGAGCAAAAAGAAGGGTAGACGGGGAGGGCAAGGATGGGTAAATGGAAAGGAAAAAAGGGAAGGCAAAAGAAAAAAAAAAGGGGGAGGGGAAAAACAGAGGTGAAGGACGGGGGGAGAAAGTGAAAAGGAAGTGGCTTCCTCATAGAGTTCTTAGTCAGGGTTTTCCATGATTCTGGTAAGTTTTTCCTTTCACGGTAGATTCTCCTGCGGTGGTGATGCACTCTGGGCCTGTCCTCCTTATCTAGAAGGCCAGCGAGAACAGGACAGAGGAAACCTTTCTTTCACCAGAGGAAGTACTATCTTCTACCCCCTTACTCCCATCAATACCATCAGGGCTCCCGCTGCCATCCCAGGCAGCAGGGAGCTTCCCAGTCCCCATCCAGCGCCTTAATCAACTCCAGGGAGGGGTTTTTGACTAGGTCATAAGGGAGTGTAGGCCAGTTACTCATACAAGGACAATGGACCCCTGGTTGGGGACAGGCTGCATTTCTTCGCGAACCAGTGGCCCAGTATAACCTCGGATCAGTGGGTTCTCTCCATCGTCCATCAAGGGTATCAATAAAAGTTATTGGGTGTCCCGCCAAATTGCCCTCCGGGTCCGTTTTGGGGGCTGGTAGCGCATCTGGAGGTACTACTAGCGGAGTTCCCCTCCCTCTTAACAGTCAGAGTGGTTGGACCACCTGTTCCACCAGGGCAAAGAGGGTGGGGATTCTATTCTAGGTACTTCCTAATTCCAAAGAGAAGAGGAAGACTCCATCCCATCCGAGACTTAAGGGCCTTGAACAAATTTCTAAAAAAAAGAAAAGTTCAAGATGGTTTCCCTTGGCACCTTAATCCTCCTTTTACAAAAAGAGGACTGGGTATGCTCTCCCGATCTAAAGGACGCATAAACTCACATTGAGATCTTCCCCCATCACAGGAATTATCTCTGATTTGTGATGAGAAAACAGCATTTCCAGTACCGTGTGTTGCCATTTAAGCTAGCGTCAGCCCCACAATTGTTCCTAAAATGCCTGGCCATGGTGGCGGGACACCTCCTCAGGTTGGGGATGTATGTTTCCCCTTATCTGGATGATTGGCTGGTCAAGAGCACATCTCAGGCAGGAGCCATCAGGTCCATGCGCTTGACCATCCGTGTGTTAGAGTCGCTAGGGTTTGTCAACTACCCGAAGTCTCATCTCGGCCCGTCACCTCAATTGGACTTCATAGGAACACTGCTGGATGTGGCTCAGGCCAAGGCTTTCCTTCCTCATCAAAGGGCCGTCACTTTGGCAACCATCACAGCAGAGATTCAGAGAGATAGCAGGTGTCAGCTTGGCATGTGTTGAGGCTGTTGGGCCATATTTCCGCAACCATCAATGTCACTCCCTTGGGACGATTACACATGTTTTTCTCCTAATTTTTCATATATATATATATATATATATATATATATATAAAATTATATGTTATAAGACTGGAGAGGGACCCCACATGGACACATGGGAATAGGGCATACTGGGCATGCTCAGTGTGCCAAGTCAATATTGTAGAAACTTTGACATGTTTTCCATGCTGGGGCTCCATCTAATGTCGTCACCCATGTGTAAGGACTAACATCCTGCTGTCCTCTGAGAACAACTATTACAGATAAGCAACTTTGTTTAACACTCAGTGCACCAGAGGATGTAGCATAGCTGAATTTAAAAAAGGCTTTGACAAGTACCTGGAGAAGTCCATAAACTGCTATTAACCAAGTTTTCTTAAGGAATAGCTCTTCTTATTATTGGCCTTAGTAGCATGGGATTTATTTACTGTTTGGATACTTGCCAGGTACTTGTATCTTAGATTTGCCACTGTTGGAAACAGAATGCTGGGCTTGATGAATCCTTGGTCTGACCCAGTATAGTGACAACTTATGTTTTTATGGGATCTGCTTTTGCCAAGCGCATGTTGTCCAACTAGCTAACAGAGGGGCCGATGCAATAATTTTCGCGGAAAGCGGGCGCTGACTTTTCAGCACCCGCTTTCTTAACGCACGCATGGCGCCCGCAAGGGGGGCGCTATGCAATAGGCAAATTAGGAGGTCGCGCTAGCAAGGAGGCGCCGATAAACTCATTACTGGCAGATGGCCGATGCCGAGTTTATCGGCGTCAGTCTTCATAACTGGCAGCCACCGCGGGGTCACGTTAGCAAGGAGGCATTAAGGTCGCACAAGCTACTCTAGTGCCTCCTTGCTAGCGTGACCCCCCTAATTTGCCTATTGCATGGCATCTCCCTTGCGGGTGCTGAAAAGTCAGCGCCCGCTTTCCGCGAAAATTATTGCTTTGGCCCCTCTATTAGCTAGTTGGACAACATGCGCTTGGGAAAAGCAGATCCCAGAAGAACATAAGTTGTCGCTATACTGGGTCAGACCAAAGATTCATCAAGCCCAGTATTCTGTTTCCAACAGTGGCAAATCTAAGATACATGTACCTGGGAAGTATCCAAACAGTAAATACATCCCATGCTACTAAGGCCAATAATAAGAGCTATTCCCTAAATAAACTTGGTTCCCTGTACGTACCAGGATCAGTCCAGACGGTGGGTTATGTCCCCCGTCCAGCAGATGGAGTCAGACAAAGCTTCGGAGGGTGCTGACATATCAACCAGTGCACCCTCCCTAGATCCTCAGTATCTTTCTGACTCCAGCAGATAGGAGTAGGGGAATCGTGTGCTTCCCCTGTTTGATGGACTTTTCTCCACAATTCTATTTTTTCTTCTTCTGTTCTCAAGGTTGGATCAAGTTTGTTTAAAAAAAAAAAAAAAAAAAAGAGTTTTAAGAAAGTTAGAAGCTCTGTGTGGGAGTTTTCTCATCGCTTGCAAGCAGTGCTGTGTGTGCACCTTCCCTTCCCCCATCCCTCCTTTGGTGGGGTAAGTGGCTCCTTCGGGCTTTTCTGTTATTTTTTTCCTGTTTTCTCCTACAGGTTCTAGCCTCTTTACTGTTAGGGCGGTGGATGCTGGTGGTGCCAGCCCCTCCCCCCCTCGCCGTGCTTTCCCTAGTGGCCCCGAGACGCGCATTCCTCGGGGCCGCCTCAGCAGAGAGGCACATTCCTCTGCTGTCACTTGCCGGGGATAAGGGTACAGCGGAGGCGTCTTTCCCGCTCCCCGCGGTGCTCTTCGTTTGTCGGCTCCGAGCGGCTCACTTCCCTCCTTTTCCTCCCCCCCCCCGGTCGCCCCCGAGCATGCTGCAGGCCCGCTGCTCGGCGTGCAGCGGCCCGGGGTCGCGAGGGTCACACGAGGGTCTTTGTGAAAGGTGCCTCCCTGGTGGGGAGGACACCTCCCTGCCACGGGATAAAGCTTTTTCGCGCGCTCCAGCGCGCCGTGGACTGCAGGAGCCGGCCCCGTCCCCGCTTTCAGCGGGAACGGTGGCCATTTTGGAAGCAGGGGACAACGTGCAGCATCCATCAGGAGATGCAGGGGAGGATGTTTGACATACCCCCGCTGATGCTTACCCTGGTTCCCTTGCTAGCTCTCCTGGTACCCCCGGGGGACTCCCCTACTGGCCCCCCCGCGTTCTCGGCGGAGTTCATTGTGCTTATGCACAATGCTTACCTGCAGCGCTTGGAGAATCCTAGGGTTTCCGGGTTCGAGCCACTACCAGCCAAGGCTCCCCGGCTATCGGAGACACCCATGGGGGGCCCAGGGCACTTCAGGGGGGGGGCACCAGGGCCGGACCAGGGGGCACCCAGGATATATTTTGCCCTCCCCTCGGGGGGAGGGGCAGCCCCTCTCCCGGATCCGGGGGGAGATCCGCCGTCTTCACTTGGGGATGATCCGCTCCTCGCTAAGCAACTGGATGGAGATGATTCGCGGGTCCTTCACATCTTTCAAAAGGATGAGCTAGAGGACCTAATCCTTCATATCTTGCAGGAGCTGGACCTCAAGCCTCCCCTAGACCCCCAGGACCCCCCGCACCAGTCGTCGCCTCTTCTAACAAAAAGGGGATCCAGTTCAGGCTGGCCTGCGCCCCTCATCCCGGGCCTTTCCCACCCATGCCACCTTCCTACAGCTCCTGGCCAGGGAATGGGATACTCCCGAAGCCTCCCTCAGGGTTGGCCGGGCGATGGAAAAACTTTATCCGCTTCCAGAGGACTTCCTGGAGCTCCTCAGGGTTCCTAAGGTGGATTCAGTGGTGTCGGCGGTGACCAAACGGACTACAATACCGGTCACTGGTGGGACGGCCCTGCGTGACCTCCAGGATAGGAAGCTGGAAGTCTACCTAAAGAGTGTTTTTGAGGTCTCGGCCCTGGGTGTTCGCACTGCCATTTGTAGTTCTTTCGCACAGAGGGCTGGACTCCGTTGGGTCCAACAACTTCTCACCTCCCAGGAACTACCGCCGGAGGACGTAGTCCAAGCGGACCGCCGGAGGACGCAGTCCAAGCGGACCGCCTGGAGGGCATCATAGCCTACGGAGCGGATGCTCTGTACGATCTGCTCCGGGTCTTAGCATGGTCCATGGTCTCCGTGGTCTCGGCAAGGCGCCTCCTCTGGCTTCGCAACTGGTCGGCAGAGTCCTCTTCCAAATCCAGCCTGTGATCTCTTCCTTTCAAGGGCAAGTTTCTCTTCAGAGACGACCTCGACCAGATCATTAAGTCTTTGGGGGAAAATGTGTTCCATCGTCTGCCCGAGGACTGCCAGCGGCCTAATCGATCGTTCACTTCTTTCCAGAGTCGGCCCCACACTCAACGCCGCTATCGTGGACCCCGGCAGACGGTGCCACGGGCTCCATCCACCAGAATACAGTCGTAGCCCCATTCCTTTCGTGGACGCAGACCACCCAGGGAGGGGGCTCTGCAAGGGGTTTCCTCCAAATCTCCCCAATGATGCCAGGCTCACCCACTCCTCGCCCCCCCCCCCCCCCCCCAGATCGGAGGACGACTATCCCTCTTCTATGAGGAGTAGGTTCAAATCACCTCGGACCAGTGGGTCCTAGACATCCTAAGGAACGGTGACGCATTGGAGTTTGCTTGCACCCCAAGGGACAGATTTCTCTTCTCACCGTGCGGTCCGAGTCACAAGCAACAAGTTGTGCAGCAAACCCTCGACAGGCTCCTGGATCTCGGGGCCATCTCGCCCATCCCCTCCGGAGAGGTAGATTCGGGCCATTATTCAATCTACTTCATCGTACCCAAAAAGGACGGAGCCTTCCGCCCAATCTTGGATGTCAAGGAGGTCAACAAGTCCCTCCGGGTCCTTCGCTTCCGAATGGAGACCCTGTGCTCCGTGATTGCGGTGATGCATCAGGGAGAGTTCCTCGCCTCTCTGGACCTGACAGAGGCCTATCTCCACATTCCAATCCGCAAGGCTCATCAGAGATTTCTGCGTTTCAAGATTCTCAACCAGCACATTCAATTCCAGGCTCTCCACTTCGGATTGGCGACTGCACCGCGGTCGTTCACAAAGATCATGATTGTAGTGGCAGCGGCTCTCCGACGGGAGGGAGTCCTAGTCCATCCCTACCTGGACGATTGGCTCATCCGGGTGAAGACCTTCTCCCAGGGACAGCGGACAGTCTCTCGGGTCATTCAACTCCTTCAATCTCTCGGCTGGGTGGTGAACTTCACCAAGAGCAGTCTTAGGCCTTCGCAGCATTTGGATTTCTTGGGCGCGCGCTTCGACACACAGTTCAGGGCAAGGTTTCCTACGCCCGGACAAAGCGCAATCTCTCCGAGACCAGATCCAAGGCTTCACCACGCTTCTGGAGCCCACCTCTTGGGATTATCTGCAGATCCTGGGATCCATGGCCTCCACCATCGATCTAGTTCCATGGGCATTCGCGCATCTGCATCCCTTACAAGCAGCACTACTCTCGTGCTGGAAACCGATATCGCAGGACTACCAGCTCGTCCTCCCTCTCCCCTCGATTGCCAGATCCAGCCTCCTTTGGTGGTTGGATCCACTGCATCTTGCACAAGGCACCTCGCTCGACATGCCGGATTGGGTGGTGGTCACCACCGACGCCAGCCTGACGGGTTGGGGAGCAGTGTGTCAATGGAGCTCCGCCCAGGGGCAGTGGACAAAGGCGCAAGCCGTCTGGCCAATCAATCGCCTGGAAACGAGGGAGGTGCGTTTGGCGCTTATTCATTTCCTGCCTCTCGTGAGAAATCGAGCAATGCAGATCCTGTCGGACAACGCGACCACTGTAGCCTACATCAACCGCCAAGGCGGAACGAGGAGCCGACATGTGGCTCTCGAAGCAGCCCGCCTGATGGCGTGGGCAGAGCGGTTCCTCACACGCCTGGCAGCTTCCCACATCACAGGCGTAGACAACATTCAGGCGGACTACTTGAGCCAACAGACTCTGGATCCCGGGGAGTGGTCTCTCTCCGAGACAATGTAGCTCCTCATCAGTCGCTGGGGGACACCCTGCCTGGAGCTCATGGCAACGCCTCAAACCGCCAAGGCGCCACGATTCTTCAGTCGCAGGCGGGAACACGGGGCGGAGGGCGTAGACGCACTGGTTTTCCCCTGGCCGGGTCATCTCCTCCTCTACGTGTTCCCACCCTGGCCTCTAGTGGGCAAGGTGCTACGAAGAACAGAGATACATTGGGGGCCCGTCATCCTGGTGGCCGCGACGACCGTGGTTTGCGGACTTGCTCAACCTCGCAGAGGATAGCCCGCTGCGCTCCGGACATCTTCCTCGTCTACTCCATCAAGGACTGGTATTTTTCGACCAGGCAGAATGCTTCTGTCTTGCGGCCTGAAGGTTACCCTGATGCGGTAGTCTCAACCCTTCTACAGGCTAGGAGGACCTCCACTTCGGTCGCATATGTGAGGGTCTGGAAGGTCTTTGAGTCATGGTGCACTGACCACGACACTCAAACTAGCAGGGTTTTAATACCCCAGGTCCTCGCATTCCTACAGGACGACCTGGGCAAACGACTCTCCTACAATTCTCTGCGAGTACAAGTTTTCGCGTTGGGTTCATTCATTCAGTCAACCGATCACCCTTCTCTCTTGTCTCATCCGGATATCACCCGTTTCCTCAAGGGGGCGAAATATCTACGGCGTCCGGGACCCTTGCCCCTCTTGCAGTCTTAACCTGGTCCCCAGGATTCTCGCAGGTCCTCCTTTCGAGTCCCTTCGCCACACCACCATCAAGGACCTCACCCTGAAGACAGTCTTCCTGGTGGCCATTAGCTCTGCATGCCACATCTCGGAACTCCAAGCACTCTCGTGCAGGGAACCATTCCTCCATTTTACGGACACCGGGGTATCCTTACGTACAGTGCCTTCCTTCTTTCCCAAGGTTGTGTCAAACTTTCCATGTGAATCAGACGATAGAGCTCCCGTCCTTTGCAGCCGGCGAGCCAAGATCTCTACGACATTTGGACGTCAAGCGCAGCCTAATCCGATACTTGGAAGTTACTAACGACTTCAGGACTTCCGACCGCTTGTTCGTCCTCTGGTCGGGGCCACGAAAAGGGTCACAGGCCACAAAAACCATGATCACGAGATGGCTCAAGGAAGCAATAGTGACTGCATATGTCGGTGCGGGTCGGACTCCTCCAGTGGGGGGTCAAGGTCCATTCACTCCGTTCACAAGCAACCTCCTGGGTGGAATCCCAGTCCGTCTCATCTCAGGAAATTTGTCGGGCTGCGACTTGGAAGACACTGCATACCTTTGCAAGACATTATCGTCTGCATCTACAGTTGCCAACCTCCGGATACTTTGGCGACCGGGTCATTCGAGCAGGGCTTTCAGGTGCCCACCCGATTTAGGGAAGCTTTGGTACATCCCACCGTCTGTACTGATCATGATACGTACAGGGAAAAGAAAATTACTTCCTTACCTGCTAATTTTCGTTCCTGTAGTACCAAGGATCAGTCCAGACGCCCTCCCGGTTACTGCTGGGATACTGGGGTTTGCCTGCTCGATCTGCCATTACATTGCTATTTTTGGTTTTCTGTTGGTCTTTCGCCTCCGTTCCTCGAGGCTGTTCGACAGTTCTCTTTGCAAGTTGCAATTGTTTGTATCATTTGATCTACTTTCAGATACACTTGATCCAATCCTTTCTAGTTTGTTATTCTGGCTTTGATATTCTATATACTGAGGATCTAGGGAGGGTGCACTGGTTGATATGTCAGCACCCTCCGAAGCTTTGTCTGACTCCATCTGCTGGATGGGGGACGTAACCCACCGTCTGGACTGATGCTTGGTACTACAGGAATGAAAATTAGCAGGTAAGGAAATAATTTTCTTTTAATAGCAGTTTATGGACTTCTCCAGGTACTTGTCAAAGCCTTTTTTAAATTCCATTTTCAGTTCTGGCAGATGGCTGGTTATGAAAACCAATGCCGAGTTTACCGGCGTCGGTATTCATAACTCGGCGGTCTGCCAAGGTTTTTTTTTTTGTTTGTTTTTTTACTGAAGAAGTACAGAAAAGCAGTTTTTTCTGCTTTTCTGTACTTTTTACATGCACTCAGCTATTAACGCCTGCTCTAGGCAGGCGTTAATATCTGAGCGATAAATGTGCATCTGAGACGCACATTTATTTTTTTGAATGCGGCCTCATTTGCATGTGATGAGCGCTGTCTCATTCACTCTGCGTTAGACACGGGTTAAATAGACGCTAATCCCCCTATTGTATTAGGGGTGAATTAGCGCCTATTTAACACATGTCTGTCAGCGGGGTTAAACAGTGTGCTCGTGTGAGCGCACTGTATTGCATCGACCTCAGATAGTATTGCACATTGTTGTGCTCTGACTGGTCTCCAGATCCCAGATTGTGTCAAGGCTCAACTAGTAAGAACTATGGCTATCTCAGTGGCTCACTAAGAGCTGTGTCTACTGAAGACATCTGAAAAGCAGCAGTTTGGTCATCAGTTCACCCCTTCACGTCCTATTAATGTCTGGTCAATCTCTCCAGAAGCAACAGTAGCTTTAGGCAAGCAGTTTTGCTCAGTCTGTTCACCCAGTAGTCCACTCTCCATGAGTGTTCCGGCTTGCTTTTTCAGTAAGTACTCTGTCAACAGAGAAAGCAAGTTTGCTTGCTGTAAACGAGGTTCTCCATAGACAGCAGGATGAATTAGCTACACTTAATACCCATCTGTCTCCCTGGAGAATTGACTACCTAGCTAAAGCTAAGCTGTACAATTGACTGAAGTACTCAAGAGGCAGCATAGCACACATACAGGAATTCCCACTCATATTCGGTTGTAAAACTTTACTAAACTAGAGAGATGGGTCCATTCAGAGATGTCAGATGACGTTACCCACATGTCTTGGCTAATTCATTCTGCTGCCTATGGAAAACCTTGTTTGTGGTAAGCAAAGTTGCTTTCCACCTCTTTGTAACATTTTGAATGTTGAAGGCTAAATATTACCAATTGTGATACATACTTTTGAAATTGTGCACTGCATACAGAGGATCTGTCTTTCTAATGTTTGCTAAGCATCAGCCTGTGAATGGTCTGTTAAAGATTTGTCATTTCCCATTTATTTTTGTCCGGATTTTACATTCCTGTTTTAAATTCTTTCTAAGGATTGGCTTATTTTAATCTTAGCTTGACCTGGGTTCATGTTCTGCCTGCCTAAAGGAACAGATTGCTGGAGAACAACTTCTTGCTTATAACTTGGAAACACAATTTTTTTTTTAATCAAAAACTGTTTTAACAACCAATTTTTATCTGGTTTTCTTTGCTCCCTGTTTCCGCATATGAAAATATAACCTCATTATATTGAAATGTCTTATACTTGATCACAATATAGGTCTTGGTGCAGCTTGTGCACTAGAGAAGACATGGTTGTAAGTAGATACTTGAGAATATAATATATCTTTTCTTATACCGAGAATAGATGCTAGTCTCTGCAGGCACTAAAAGGAAATGGTAGAAGCTATTAAGACATATTTCATTATTAGCCCTGTCCTTTGAGAGGTGATTGAGTGTAAAGCCATTCGTGAATAAATGAGTCATTTGACATTTATTAGTTCTTGTGCATGAAGTATAAGATGCAAAACTGGAGCAGGAGAAAATCCTTAGTAATTAATTAATTTGGAGAAATTAATGATTAAATTATTAGTGCTAATCATTTTATTTAATGATTAGTTCAAAGCTTGTTTATGTTAAGTTGATCTGATTTAATAACCACAGCATATCATTTTTAGTTATATTTAACCTACATAAGTGATGGGGGAAATCCTCAGACTTAACAGCAATCTTTTAATAATGTAGGTGTTACTTTTATCAGTGTGCTCTATATTAGGTGTTTATGCTGATATGTATACCTCTTTGAAGAGGGAAATTTAAAAAGTTAAAAAAAAAAAAAGACTTCTATGCTTTAGTTTTAATAGTCACATTGTAATTCAGAATTCATTATCTTCATTAGAGTAGGCCACAGAACGTACACTCCAAAAATGCTCTCTGATTGGATGCATAAAAGCTAAGCTACAGTGAAATATCTTAGAATAATACTCATTTTATATATGTTCATTTTAACATTTTTTTTTATTAGTGCATTTTTTTTTATTAGTCTTTGTAGTGCTGCCTGCTGTGTAGTAGCTCTAGAAATCTGGCATAGAACAGTTTAACTTAGCTAGATCACCATTTTTTTTTACAGCGAAAATTTATTGTACCATATTCAATTTTTCTGTTTGTTTCTCTTTATCTTTTCTGTTCCCTTCAGCAAGACCTCTGCACCTTTCTGATATCAAGGGCCTGCAAGAATTCCACTTTGGCCAATTATTTATATTGGTATGTTGAAGCAACTTCAAAAAAATATAAAAATTTACTTTCTGTTTAATAACGTTGTCAAAACATATGGTTGGAGGGATTTGTTTTTGCAAAAGTATACACATCTAACCCCTAGATTCCTCAAAATGGTATAATAATGCTTAGGTAACACCAGCTTTAAGAAAAAGGGGAGTGTTTATGGAAATTTTAGAATTACCACAGCACTTGATAACATAGCGCCTCGCATTGGTAGTATTGCGTGGTGCGGTAAACTTTTTGCGCCCCGTGTTAATTCCTATTTCACATCTCATGCTGAGTGAGAGAGACTAAAAGGCTCTCATAGATATCAAGTATTTCTGCCTCTATAGGAAGAACATCTAAAAGCTCGAGGTGAGGTGTTGGTGGTGGTTTAGTGTTTAGGTGCCAGTTTTTCATGCAGAGTGAGACGTACAAACAGCACAGTAACCTCAATGAAGATTTGACTCTATACCATTATTTATTTATAACTTTTTTTATACCGATGTTCGAGGGACATCATATCGGTTTACATGTAACAGGTGAAGAAGCAATATGTGAAAATAGAACTGTGCAGTACATAAAATGGAACATAAGGAAAATTAACAAGGTAGACCTGGATAAGGAGAAAATAGGTATATAACATTATATCATTATGACATTATAAACTAGGAATTTACAGAGTCAATATATACATTATAAACTAGGAATTTACAGAGTCAATAAATACAGCTTTGTGTTGGAAGGGCAGAGAGCTGGGGGGGGGGGGGGGGTGTTATGTGTAAGCTTGTTTGAAGAGCCAGGTTTTTAGTTTAGTTTTGTTTTTTTTTAATTTGTGGGAACAGGGTTTCAGCCACAGGTCTGGAGGCATGTCATTCCAGTTCGAGGGTCCTGCTATAGATAGTGCTCTTTCTTGTGGGGGGGGGGGGGGTTAGTGAGGGGGATGTATAGTGAGCCATTGTATGTGGATCTGGTGGGTCTAATGGAAGTGAAGGGAGTCGTCAAGCCAGTGAACGTCATGGTTATGTAGTGTCTTATGTATGATGGTGAGATTCTTATAGCGGATTCTGAATGAGATAGGTTAGGTTAGGTTGATGGGTTCAGATTCGCTGTTACCAATTTTGACTGTGTAGAGTCTATTATTGAGGTAGGATTTAAGCTAGAGAAGGGCGGTGCCAGCAATGCTAATTTCAGATAGGTGGTTTAGGAGAATCTTGTGGCTGATAGTGTCAAAGGTGGAGGAGATGTCTAACATGGCAAGGATGTAGGAATGACCGTAATCCATACCTTTAAGGAGGGTGTCAGTGAGGGAGATTAGGAGAGTTTGGGTACTGCGGAATTTGCGGAAGCCAAATTGAGAGGGGTGTAATATATTGTATTCTTCAAGGTGATCAGAGAGTTGGATGTTGATAATTTTTTTCCATTAGTTTGGCTAGAAAGGGGAAGATTGAAATAGGTTGATAGTTGGACAGTTCGGAGGGGTTGAGATTAGGTTTCTTAAGGATAGGTTTGACAATGGCTTGTAAAGAGTCTGTAAAGAGGAGGGGGACATAACCAGAAGAGATGGAACAATTGATGATATTGGTTAATGGCTTGGATATTAGGTTGGGGATTGTCAGGAGGTATTTAGGGAGGATGGTAACAGTGGGATGGGATGCGGGTTTAATTTTCTTAAGGAGGGTTTCTATTTTGGTGGAAGAGGTGGGCTCAAAGAAGTCTAAGGTTGCGTGATGGATTTTAGCAGGGGTGTTTGGGAGGGAGGAGGAGGAGGGAGGAAAGCTGGAAATAAGCTTAGATATTTTGTCCTGAAAAAAGTGGGCAAGATCATCACACATGGATTTGGTGTCGTTATCAGGGATGGAAGGGGGAGCAGTCTTGGTGAGGTCGGAAATATAGGAGAAGAGGGCTTTGACGTTGTATTGAAAGTTGTGAATTCTGACAGCGTAGAAGTTGCGCTTGGTGCTAAGGATAGAGGTTCTGTATAGGGCAAGGGTTGTTTTGTATGAGGCCTGAAGTGTGGGGAATGGATTACTGTGCCATTTCTTTTCGATGTTTCTTAGATCGTGTTTAAGTTTAGTTTGGGGGTGTACCATGGTTTTCTAGAGCTATGAGAGGGGTTTAGTTCTTTGGTTGTTAGGGGGCAGATTTTGTTGGCAATGTCTTTGGTGATCCTTTAAATTCAGCGTCTGGTGCCTCAGCACCCAAAGGCCTATGGTTACAGACCCCTCGATCTCCATTCCTCTGTCAGACTCTCTCAGGAGAGAGGGGCCGGGAATAGGCCGTCATCGGTGTTGTCGCACTCCAGGACATCAGAATCGTCTCCATCCTTGCGCGGGGAAAGACCGGGCCGAACACCGAGGGAAATCTCGGAAACATTGCCACCGGTCGCTGTCATCGTACGGCACCGAGCTCGGGTCATCACCGGCGGCTACTGTGATGCCTCCAAAGCAACCCCGTGGAGAGGAGGCATCGACATCCATCGCACCTGGGAGTCTCAGCGGGTCCCCACCGATATCAGTGCTGGGCACCGAGCTCCCTCAGGGCTCTGAGGAAGTTCTGGTGACACCATCTCCTCCATCCATCCATTCTGTCTTGGATGGAATTTCAGGAGGAGCTGGATCGCAGGGTACAACTGGGGGGGTGCTCTGAGCCCTGCAGGGTATCGAGCCGCTGGCTCCACCAGTGTTGGAGCCCGCACCTGCTTTGTTAGCACTGCTGCTGCTGGAGCGCCTCGACATCCTGCTGACCGTCTTGCCCACGCAGCAGCTACCGGTGCCCGGGTGTCCATTGATAGCCCAGCGGCCACTGGGACCTCCTTCCTCTGGAGTGATTCCCATTGTGAGTTCCTCTGAGGAGAATGATGGGTTGCGGCCCGGGGCAATGTCAGGTGCCTTGGTACCACGTATAGTCCCCGGTCCCTTGGGGATCTCAGTATCGTCAGTGCCCTTGATGCCCTTAGGTGCCTTTAGTACCAGAACCGAGAGGCTTGGGCAGGGGCCTTCCTCGTGGATCCCTAGAGGACTTAAGTGAGGTGAATGCCCATATTATCCCTGGGGGGATGCTACCTCAGAGTTGTCTTCTGATGACTCAGAGGATCTTCCCTTGGACCCATTCCCTCCAGATGAGAGGCGCTGGTCCCCGCCGGAGGATCTAACCTTTGTGAGTTTTGTGCGAATTATTTCAAGCAATTCCTTTCCAACTCCTGATGGAGGACATAAGAATATAAGAAATTGCCATACTGGGCCAGACCAAGGATCCATCAAGCCCAACATCCTGTTTCCAGGATGTCCCAGGCTACAAGAAACTGGCAAGTATCCAAACACTAAGAAGAACCTGGCAAGTACCCAAACACGAAGAATATCCCATGCTATTGATGCTAGGAGAACACTTGTTACATATAAGCAACTCTGCTTTCCAGGTGTTCTCTAACTAGTTGGTTACACTACACAATTCTATACTCATAAGGGATAGATCGAAACAGCTCTAATTTAAAATTTCTCAAGTTAACAAATTTAATGTGGAGAAGTGCAAAGTAATACACGCTGGGGTAGATTTTATAAATGTACGCGCCGGCGTACTTTTGTTCGTGCACCAGGCGAACAAAAGTACGCTGGATTTTATAAGATACGCGCGTATCTTTTAAAATCTGGGGTCGGCGCGCGCATGGGGGTGCACATTTGTGCAACCTGCGCGCGCCGAGCCCAGCGCGTGCTGCCTGTTCCCTCCGAGGCCGCTCCGAAATCGGAGCGGCCTCGGAGGGAACTTTCCTTCTGCCTCCCCTCACCTTCCCCTCCCTTCCCCTACCTAACCCACACCCCCCCCTACCTTTGTTGGCAGATTTACGCCTGCGGAAATCAGGCGTAAATCTGCGCGCGCCATCACCCGACCCAGGGACTGATCCGGAGGCCCCGGGCCCGCCTCCGAAACGCCGCGTCACTCGCAGCACGCCCCCCAACACGCCCCTCCATGCAAGTCCCGGGGCTTGCGCGCACTGCCGAGCCTATGCAAAATAGGCTCGGCACGCGCAGGGGGGGTTTGGGGTAGGTTTTCAGGGGGTACGCGCGTATCGTACACGCATACCCCTTTGAAAATCTACCCCAGTGGGAAATCTAATCCTAGCTATATGTACACACAGGAGTGACCACTCAGCGAAAAGATCTTGGAATCATTGAAGCAATACATAGAAATCCTCAGATCAGTATGCAGCAGCAGCCAAAAAAGCAAATTGAATGCTAGGAGTTATTCTGAAAGGAATAGAAAATCAAAATTGGTTATATAATATGCCTCTGTATCGATCTATTGCTCTACTGCCCCTTGATTACTGTGTGGAGTTCCTATCTTCATATCTCAGAAATGATGTAATCTCAGCATGCTGGGAGAAATTGGATGAAATTAATAGCTCAAAATGTATTAAGCATTTAAATACAATGAATGCTTCATCATGTTCTCTTAATCTCTGTTCAGTGACTAACATGAAGGCTTTATGAAATAAAATAAGCGATCATTGGCTAAGATCATTAATTTGTCATTAGTTGAAGAATATGTGACTTCACTGTCAAAACAGCCAATTATGGTAGATCCAAGATGGCAGAGTGGTTAGACGTTCATGAGCGTCTCTCTCCAACTTGCCTTGAACTTGAATTCCTATGCCACATTCGAGCTGCAAAAGGAGGGCAAGGGAGCGTATAGCTTCGGAGCCTCCCTTGACCCATGTGGTAGTAGGCCCTATGGACGCCCACATACACCGGGGAGCAGAAGCTCCGGTTATGAGTTTGCTGGCCGAAATTTGGAGGGAAGAGGAGTCCGAATCCGGCCCTGAACTATTAACATCCTTTTCACTGGAGGATAGAACGCCGCCAGCGAATCCCGTGCTGAGACGTGCCAGTCAACTACAAGGGGAACAGGAGGCACTGGAACTGAGTGCCCCACGAGAATCCCTCCCGGAGCCTGTGTTGATGGGGAAAAGTATCTCAGAGTTACTCCATCCGGGTCGGGACGCAGGAGAAGCTACACCAGAAGTGGAACAGCAGCTGCGGAGAAGGGAGACATCAGAGCAGACTTCTGGAGACCTCGAGAGTATTGGACAATTTTCTGAGCTGGTAAGACCGCAAATCTTTTCTTTTAAAAACTATTTGGGAGGTCATCAAAGTGACTAACAACAACATCTCACTGCAAATTTCACAAACCATTAAAAATGTGGAGAAATTGGACGGAAGATTGCTCACAGCTGAAAAAGGCTTAGCTGAAAATAATCAAGAATTGTTTTCCTTGGAGGTAAAAACAGAGAGCATAAGCAACATCCAATATTATTTGATAAAAGAAAACCAAATTTTGCAGCAGGAATTTGAGAATTTGGACAATCAAATTTGGGCAAGGAACTTAAGATGTATTAATTTCCCTAAGCTACCTTACATGGCACCAAAAGAGCTTTGGAGAAAATATATGTTGGAGGCTTTAAAAATTTCTGAGGAAACTTTGCCCATTATCTCTAAAGCTTACTATATTCCCCCGATGAAGAAAACCCAGACTGATTCTGATAATTTTCAGGTATTGGTCCCAAGGGAATCTCTGAAGCTGGACATTTCAGCAGTTCTTGATCATTTGGAAGAAAACATAGCTGTACCGTCAACTTTAATTGTTGTATTTTTACTTGAAGCAGATAGAGAGTGGGTATTTAAAAGGTATTTCTCCCATCAAACAGAATTGTTTCTCAATCATAGAGTTCAGATTTTTCCTGACTTCTCGAGGTAGACACAGAAGAGGTGTCAACAATTCCTTCTGTTGAAACTTCAAGTTTTGGATCTGGGATGTTTATTTCTTTTAAAATTCCCTTGTAAGTGCTTGATTAAGCACCAAGGTAATTTCTTTTTGTTTTTTCAACCATCCCAGTTAATCTCATTTATATCTAGTAAAAAGAATACAGTGGTTTCTTCCTCTCCAGTGACCTGAATGTTCACTTTAAGAGATGTAACTTCAGATCTACCATAAAGAATAGCTGTATCCCATGTTACCATGATTGTTGTTTAATTTATATTTCCTAAGGTTGAGTTAATCTTGGATCTTCGTTTGTGGGCTTGAATAATGCTTTGTAACTTAAAAATGTGATTAACCCCCCCTCAGAGGAATTTATTGATTGGTTTATGTATTATAATGTTTTGTTGAGTAGGGATAACACTTCCTATGAGTATAGTGATATTGCTTGAGGATTGTTTAAGAGTTACTAAGCATGTATTTCTGTTCAAGTAAATGCTTGATATATTTGTAAAACTGATAAATAGAAAAAACAAAAAACAAAAAAACCCCAGCCAATTATGTGTTTTTGTTGAATCCTAAAGTGAATCATATAGAGTTATCAAATTATATATTATGCATGTAACCCTTTTAAAATTTGCCCCATTATGTATAGACCTTTTTAGATAATCCTGCTGGATTTGACACCCTTGATCAATTTTGTCTTGATTGGAGGCGATAGGTATCGAGATAATACTAGAATGGTTCTGCTCTTATCTTTCTGATAAGGTACAACAAGTCAGGATGAATCATGCAGTCTCTTCATGGTACCCCCTGATGACAGGGGCACCTCAAAGCTGAGCATTGTCAGCCATTCTTTTTAGCATTTATTTTAGTCCAGTTTGTAGGTTGCTGGCAAGACTTGGGGCCTCATTTTCCACGCCGCTCACACGCGACAAGGGACCTTTCGCACGCGAAAAGTCCCTTATAACGTGCGATACCAGGATGGGGGTGGAGTCGGGGCGGAGTTGGCCCCGGAATAGGAGTCGTCGGGGCGTCACCGGGGCCGACTCTGCGCTGACACCGCGGACAGCGAAAAGGTAAGTGCCTTTTCACTGCAGCTTTCGCTCCCAAAAGCTACACCTCCTATGGTGGTGCTATTGGATGCGAAACCGGCAGCGATCGCACCGTGACGGTGCGATCGCTGCCGGCTAGCGCACGCCCCCCGCCCCTCATCTTCTAAAGTATCACAGGCTTGCGATACTTTAGAAAATGAGGCCCTTGGTGTCAAGTATTGGCTTTATGTCAACAACATTCATTTCTTTATTCTTTAATTCAACATGCTGGGAGATGAGTTAACATCCTAGTATAGTTGATTGATTTTAAGCTAGTTTTTTTTGTTTGTTCTTGCCATTACTGTAGATGATCCTTTTTTTTTTTTTTTTTTTTTTTTTTTAAACATCTGGTTTTAATTGTGGCTGAACAAGGAAATTTACCTCTATTTTAATCTTCCTTTAGACCTAACTTTGGATAAGGAAAACAAGGTCTTAGTTGGTTTTACAATCTTTGATTTCTGAACTTGGTTTGTCTGACCTCTGGTATTTGCAGCATCCTTCAGACTGCAAATTTACTTTTTAATTTCCTCTTCATCAGTCATTCTAGAATTTATTTATTTATTTATTTTATTGGAAAACCATCTCCCAGCATTATCTTATTCTTGGGCAAGTATCTTACCATTCGGGTTTCCAGAAAAGTATCACACACCCATTTTTCTTCCCTGTTGCTGGAGAAAACACAATTACTTCAAATCACACAATGGACAGTTTCATTGCTTCTTTATAGTCTAAGTGACTTTCATGAAGGAAAGCAATATCAGCTTGTAATCACTTGAGATATAAGAAAACCTTTTTCTACACACTTTATTTTTTTGCCTTTTATATTTTGTTTTTATATGTTTTATGATAATTTTTTGTAACCTGCCTAGAATTGTCCATGAAACTAACTAGTAGCCATAACAAATTCTTTAAAAACAAAATCAATAAAATAACCAACACCATTAATAATATCCCCCTCCAAAGTACAACTCTAGACAAGAAAGACATAACTCTATGGTCCTCCTTCGAATATGTCTCAACCACAGAAATCAAAAGACTGATTAAAACCTTAAACCCTGCAAACCATGTTCTAGACAAAATACCAATACGCACCCTTAAAGAAATATCCCATGCTATCACACCAATAATCACCAACATCATAAACAAATCTTTGGAAGAAGGAACTCTACCTGACAACCTGAAAATGGCTGTAACCAAACCCATATTGAAAAAAAAGAATCTAGATCCTTTAGACTTTAATAACTACAGGCCCATCTCTAATTTATCCCTCCTCACCAAACTAACCGAAAAGGCAGTCCTCAAATAACTCAATGATCACCTAGAACAAAACAACATACTTCACCCATCACAGCACGGGTTCAGGAAACACTACAGCACACAGACCTTACTTCTCACCTTGCCTGATACAATTATAAGAAGCTTTGATAAAGGACATAGCCACATACTCATATTGCTCATCCTATCCGCAGCCTTTGACACGGTAGACCATAAATGCTTGATACACAGACTAGTGGAAAACGGCCTGGCAGGGACAACGCTAGACTGGTTCAAATCCTTTCTACACAACAGATCTTTCCAAGTAATGATCAATAATTCCAAATCTGAATCATTACCTCTTGAGACCGGAGTCCCACAAGGATCAACACTATCAGCCACACTATTTAATATCTACCTTCTCCCACTATGTCAACTCCTTTCGAGTCTTGGCATCACTTACCTTATTTATGTCAATGATATACAACTTCTCATACCAGTAACTGACACACTCGAGAATGCTTTCAATCTCGCTGCCTCATACCTTAATAAAATAAAAAAATCTCCTAAACCAATTGAAACTCTGTCTCAACATGGACAAGATGAAATACATACTCATCCAAAGAAAAACTCCCACAACTATCTCAAACAACACCATTCAAACAAATAATACCACCATCAAACTCAATGACAAAGTCAAGGACCTAGGAATCTGGATAGACACAGAACTGAATCTCAAGAAACATGTATCGGCAAAGGTCTGTTGCGACCGTCGCTGCCCGATATCTCCACTACGCCCAACTTACCTCTTTGGCGACTCCCTCTTTGCGTGTTGGAAGTTTGGCTGCCGCGGCGTCATCTTGCCATTTATTCGGCGTCCCTGGACTGGTTGGACGCTGCACACCGCCATGTTTCCCAGCAGCCTAAGGGCGCGCGTGGGGCGTGGCCCCGACTCAAGTACCAGCAGTGGCGCGATCCTCAGAGGCGTCCCCCTGAGGTGACGTCATCCTCACCGAATATTAAGGTCTCAGAAATCGCTAACGTATCGAGTTAGCAAGGGCTTTCCTCCAGGTATCAGCTGATGGGATTTGCTCTCCGCATACCTTGCTACTCTGCCTCCTCAGACTTACCAGGGGTACCCGCTCCTCGGGGGCCTCGCTTTCTCTTTGCTTTTCAGATTGCAGTTTGGAATCGGTACTCGCTCCTCGAGGGCCCTCGTTCCCGGATTTGCTACTGAATATCACTTCTGCCAGGAAGTCATCGCTGCCTACAACACCAATGAGTTACCATCACTCTGTTAGAGTGTTCCCTGGAACCAGGTACTCGCTCCTCGAGGGCCTACTTCATTCCAGCTCCTGGGCTGCTTCTAAGAGACTATTGTGTGAGTGTTACCCTCAAGGTTCTGTTCCTGAACTCTGCATACTGTGCCTACTCACTGTATTCAGTTTCTCTACAGCTCCGTTATCCAGGATCGCTGTTCCAGTATCTGAGGGACTGCAGCCCAGCTGGGCACTTCCAGCTCACTACTGCCACCTCTGGTGGTTCCTTATACTGTTTAATAAAAGAACTAGTGTGTATCTGTCTCCATACTCTGAGCCTGACTGGTGGTCCCTCTCTAGATCTTCCCCCAGATGTGTAGTCATCTGCCACCGGCCCAAGGATCCACCCACAACTACCACAAACACTAACAAGGTCAAAGACGGCTTTAACAAATTAATGATAATGAAACGCCTAAAACCTCTGCTAAATCATTCGGACGTCAGAACCATTCTACAATCCTTGATCTTCTCCAGCTTTGACTATTATAACTCTCTGATGTTAGGTCTACCCAAATCAACTACCCGACCTCTCCAAATCCTACGGAATGCAGGAGCTAGAGTTCTAACCGGTAAAAAAAAAAAAAGCAGACCACATCACACCTGTCTTAAAATCACTTTACTGGCTTCCCATAGACCATCGGATAGAATTCAAAACACTATCCATACTCCACAAAACCATACACGGGAATGAAGTCAAATGGATAAACGACGTTATACACACACAAATATCACGGCGTAGCACACGATCTGCAAATAAGGCATTATTAGAAATTCCCACAGTTGCAGCAGCCAAACTTACTACAGTACGCGAAAGAGCATTCTCAATAGCTGGGCCGACCCTCTGGAATAAGCTCCCTGAAAATCTAAGACTTCAGAGTAACATCAAAGTGTTCAAAAAAACTCCTCAAAACCTGGTTGTTTCAACAAACCTACAAAGATGGCATCCGATAAGCTAAACAAGCAGATACCACACAACACACACTTAATCACGACCCTGTTAAATAAGTCAATCCAGCATTATGTATAGTATACCTATGATAGTTAAATTTCCCGCTAAATGTTTACAGTTATTAATACCTCTCTAAATATTCTATAGTCCACTACTACTTCTTCCAAAGTTTGTAATCCCACAGTGCCTCTAATTTGTATGCCACTGTTTTTGATCACAAAATGTATCTTATTTACATTCGTTCTCAAATTGCATCTTATTTACGTTCGTTCAGTGCACCTGTTTGCTGTTCTATGTACTGTTTTTTTCTCTTGTAAACCGTTGTGAAGGCCAGTTCCAAACAACGGTATATAAAAACACTTAAATAAAATAAATACATTTCAAATATTTTTTTCAACACTCAAATTGCCTTGAGCTCATTTTTGGAAAGATGAGACCAAATTAATTTGGGACTGGGCTCGCAGTCACAGAGCTTTTCTCCAAGTTACTTACCTTCCTGGGATCTCCAGCACGCTGGCGGATTGCCTCAGAAGAGTTTTTTTGTCCCCCAGGAGTGGTTCCTAGATAAATAGAAAAGTTGAAAAATATTGCTTTATTCTTCAAAGCAAATTCAGGTCTGCTCTTGATGCTTTTGTCCTCAGATGGGATGCAGATCTACTATATGCCTTTCAAATTAAGCTATAGAATTAGTTGCCTGAGAATGTGATCAAGGCTAGTAGTATAGCTGAGTTTAAAAAAGATTTGGACAAGTTTCTGGGGAACAGATCCATTAACAATTATTAGCCCGGTAGACTTAGATGTCTGTATCTCTTACATCTATCTGGAAGTGAACAACATGGAATGAACTTTAGTATTGGGATCTACTGAGTATTCCCAAGTGACATGGGCTGGCCAATTTTGGAGACAAGATGCTGGGCTCTGTAGTCCATTAATCTGATGCAGCATGGCAGCACTTATGGTTTTATAGTTTTAAGTCTGTGGAATTGCAGGCCTCCTTTTCTAAGAGAAATCAAACTTTAAGTACCATTCCCTGTATTGTGTCAGAAAAACATGAATAGCTGATACCTCCTACAATTTAAAGTAATTGTGTAACTCTATGCTAGCAACTAATTTGCATGGCTAGATATTCCTTCACTGTGCTTCCATTTCCTCTATACTTAAATTATCACCAAATATGTAAAAAATAAAATCAGGGTGATTTACTATCATTAGAGATATTTAATGTCAAAAGTTCAGCAGTTTGACTTCAGCAGTTGTTAGTTACTTGCTCTTTTAGCTGATAAATATTCAAGCCCTGTTTTGTAGCACAACTGTTGTGATTTGTGAATCTGTGACCAGTGGTGGTACTCTATATAAACTGCACTTTTATTAAACTTCACCTCATATAACCTGGATTAATACACCTGGCATTTTCAGCAAGTGGTTTTACTGGTGGACTTGTGTAGCTTGCTGAAGCCTTTAAATATTTTCTTTGGTGCTGCTGAGTATAGTTTTATCTAAGCTACTGTATCTCAAAATAATCAGCTATACAAGTGAGTGATGTTATCTGACTACATCAATCCAGAGCATTTCCTAGAGAGCTCTGGAAATGTCTAGAAGGCTTTTCATGGCATTCACAGGAATTCTCATTGAGTTGCTGTTGTGTGTTATCCCTTTTTGTTTGTAGTTGATATCAGATGTGGTTTTCCTTTTAAGAGAGAACATTATTTTTCTTCATGATCTGGTCTCCTCTGTTTCTGTTTGTTCTTCAGTTCTCTTTACCTCTTAGTAAGTTTTCAACACATGTTTAAGTTGAATTTTCTTTTTCAGTGCAATTTTTTGGCCCTGAGATTTTTCGATTCTCAATGAGACCTGTATAGTAACCTTGGTTGGCCTTTCTCCAACAGTTTCATTTCTTGATTTTGCTGCATCTGTGTTTCGCTCAGTGTCTAAGAAGTCCAGCGGTTTCAAACTTGCCTGTGCTGCATCAGATGTCCATAACCAGGCTGGCTCAGTAGCAATGGTATGCACTACCATGTGTAAGGTCACTAGTTTGATCTCCATGTCAGGTCATCTGCTCCCTGGTTTGACTGGAGTTGGGAATACCCATTCACAGTTTCCAGGGGGGAGGGCATCATGGTCATTTCACAAGAGTGATACCTAATTACCAGATTCAGAACCCATGATTGCAGGGATCTGGATGAAGCCCTGTCCCTGGCTCAGGACTGTGACTGCAATGAATATGCTAGATACACTGATTGGAATGAAGAGGGAAATAAAAAATGGGAGAAAAGTCCTTGGGTAGTTGTGAATTAAAACTCATGGCACAGGATCCCTGCCCTGGTTACAAATGAGCTGGAGACCCAAACAAGCGGGAGGAAACTTCTAGGTCAAAAAATAAATGAAGTCCATAATTGACTTTCACATGACTTATGTGAGCTGTTTGGACCTAGTATTTGATTTCATTGGCTGTGTCATCTGCTTAAAAATGTCACCCAAGTTATCAGGACCCAAAGATTGTCACTTTTTGACATTTTCAGCCAAACTTCTATGTCTGATGACCCCTCATTGGCACTGAAAGCATCAATGTCAAGGGACCCAGGAGCTGCATTAACTGTTAATGATCCTCGTGCACTAGTATGAGGAGTTACTGAAATATGCAAACTACAGTACTGCAGGCTGAACAGCCAAATGTATCTAGTAGGCGGAGGGTAGTAGTGATTAGTGACTCACTTCTGAGAGGCATGGAGACATCATCTGCTGAACATACATGTTGACTTGGGAAGTGAGCTGTCTGCCAGGTGCCAAAATCCAAGATATTAAGGAGAGTTTGCCAAAAATACACAAGCGTATTGAGTGCTAGCCGATGCTACTCATCCATGTTGGCACAAATGATACTATGTACCACACAAATCTTATCAAAATATCTTCTCTCCCATGGCTCTGGGAGAGAAGGTAAAGCAGATTGGTAAACAGTTGGTATTCTTCTTCATCTTCTCAGTCAAGGATAAAGACTTAGAAAGGGAAAATCACATTCTGGAGATGAAGGAATGGCTGCATAGATGGTGTTGACCAGAGCCTTTGGCTTCCTTGACAAGAGATGATGTTTCAAGGAAAGCTGAGTGGAGATGGGGGTCCATCTGCTGAAGAAGGAGTGCAGCATCTTCAGACATATTCTGGCAAACCTATTGAGTAGGGCTGAATGAACAAAGCCCTAAGTTATGTAAAACAAATACTTGTATAAAATGGGAAAAAAAAGACAACATCTGGAAAGCTATATGTGTTAATGTTCATAGTATGGGAAATAAAGTCCCAGATCTAGAGTCAGTCATGGAAGAAGCTGACTTGCATGTAGTAGCTGTCACAGAGGTGTGCTACATAGAAAACCATAACTTGAATATAGTTTTACCAAGCTGCAATCTATTCAGGAAGGATTGGATAGGAAGGAAGAGAGGAGGCATGGCACTATAGATATAAAAAAAGAAGATATATATACCAAAATAATAAAACAATGGAATTGCAGGGTTTCTGAAGTGAGGAGGCACTGTAGGTAAGGAATTGAACATCTATTTATATTTGTTTTATACAGCTCTCCATCACAGAAGAAATGGATAGAGATTTAATGGAGGATATGCAGAAAATTTCTATGAAAGGGAGAGGTGGTGAATTTCAATCTCCTGGATGTTGATTGGACATCCCGGCTGTAGTGCCTTCTAAAAGAAGGGAGATTCTGGATTGAGAAGTGTTTTGTCAACTGGTAGAGGAACCCTTGAGGGGGGTGATACTTTATGTGGTGCTTGACAGTGGGAGCAGTTTTTCTAATGATGTAGTGGACAAATATCTGGGATCCGGTGAACAAAAATGGTGTGGTTCAGTATTAGAGCACAGGGGGTGAAGGTTCATTCCAAGGTGAGGGCCCTAGACTTCAGAAAATCTAACTTTGTTAAAGCGGGGGAGTACTTTAAGGAGTCATTAGCTGGATGGGAAAATCTAGGGGAAGTGGAAGAGCAGTGGACAAAACTTAAAGCTAATAAGATCAACTAAACTTTTTGCTAGGAAAGTAAATAAAATATTGAGGAAAGTGAGGCCCAATGATTCTCTAAATAAGTAACAAAAAAATTAAAAGAAAAAAGTTTTTTGCTCATAAACTACAAGAGATCACAGAAAGAGGAAGACAGGCAATAATATCTGGAAAAGCTAAGAGAAGCTGGGGAAGTAGTCAGGAATGCAAAAATTGAAATCGAAGAAAAATAGAAAATATGGTAAAACAGGGAGACAATTTATTTCCAGGCTTTCATTGATAGGAGCTTATCCTTTCCTAGCAGCAGGGATATCGAATGCAACCAGTATTTAGAATGCAGCAGGGCAGCCTGAACATCCTGCAGCTCTGTTCTAAGAAGCTTCTGTTTGAGACTTCAGACTTTGTTTCCTGCAGCACATCAAACAGAGCACCTGGCTGCAAAGTTTTGCCAGCACATGCCCTCCAGACCAGTGAGATCAGCGTACAGGGTCACCCTGCAGGCCCACCCGATTAAATCCACTTTAAGGAAAAGAGCCTTCTCCACTTCAGGACCGATGCAATGGAACTCCCTCCCTCCGGAGCTCAGACTAGAACAATGCCCAAACACTTTCAAGAAAAGATTAAAGACATGGCTGTTCTGCGAAGCCTTCACCCAGTTCGAATGACCATACAAGTTCATATTCAGGCAGCGTTGTTAGCATGAATCTTCATCAGCTGTAATACTCCAACCAAGTTATCTAAATGTTTCTTCCACAGTTATTGATTCCAAGTTTCGTTCCCTGTTCAATGTAATGCAGACTTGTGCAAAATTTATTGTTTGAATGTAAACCGAGGTGATTTGTAACTTGTTACATGAATATCGGTATATAAAAATGCCAAATAAATAAATAAATAAAATAAGCCCACCATACGCGGTTTCTCTGCTCTTCCCATTTAGACACATTTGATTCTATCAAGGATTGCTGTTATGGGGAGGAGAAATAAAAGATGAATTGGATTGATCCGTTGCACCATTCCTCTTCCATCTTGCAGTCCTCCACTTATATCAAGCTCGATGCCTATTTAATTTATGGTTGATGAGGCCTCATTTGCACCACATGTCTCCACAGGCTCCTTGCATCTCACTTCAGGGCATCAGACTCTATCAGTCGCACCACCATTGCCCTGATCACTCACCCAATAATGTTCTGTAGTAATAAGTCAATTTTTACATCCTTCAAACCTTACATGCCTTTGTTCCGTGGTAATGTTCAATTAATGAGCTCAAAATATATTTAAACAAACCAACTCCCACATAACCAAATTTACCAGATAACCAATTGAGAATTGATTGTGAAAGTTGGTTTGTTTAAATATATTTTTAGCTCACTTTTTGAATGCTCGTTGATAGGTGTAGGTCTTACTTTCTCCTTTCTTTTTGCCGACGTTCAATTAATTCTAGTTTTTCACCACTAAAGTAAATTCTGTCTTCGTGTCTAGGGGACAAAAGTCCAGCAAGGGAGGAAAACTTAAGTTGATATAGGAAAAACAAAATGTATCAAGGAATCTTGATTATCTAAGGTTAA
The DNA here is from genome assembly GCF_901001135.1 of Rhinatrema bivittatum. Lineage (NCBI taxonomy): Eukaryota > Metazoa > Chordata > Amphibia > Gymnophiona > Rhinatrematidae > Rhinatrema > Rhinatrema bivittatum. Next base: position 796,873,559 of record NC_042615.1, on the reverse strand, counting down.
ATTATGGTCTTAACCACCCCTAAGTGCAGAAATTATGTCAAGCCATAAAATATTTTTTTAATTTACTGCCTTTAACAGAAGGCACAGGCTTAACCTGCATGAAGTAACAGTTACTGCCCTTAACAGAAGGCATGGGAGGGAGGGGTAACATGCACAGAGCGGCAGTTACTACCTTAAAAAAAAAAAAAGCTTGCTGTGCAGACTGAATGGCCCACTTGGGTCTTTTTGTGCCATCATTTACGATGTTTCTCTGTAGAAAAACATGTTAAAATGGAGAGAAGAGGAGAGGAAAAAGCTATTGTTTTCCCTGATTCATTAGGATCCCTGTTAAAAGCCTTTTCTATTGTATAAGTATAAAGACACTTGAGTATAATAATAGTAAAATCATATTTATAGGACTTGCCACCCTGAAATTGTAGGTCTTATAGCCTGTGGTATGGCCATGGGATGGGATGTTTGCCCCGTGTTACCCAGTGGAAATAAGGCACAGACACTGAGAGAAATTGGCAAAAGAATATATGCAAGCTTTATTCCTACACGAGTACCAGCAGTAATATAACTCACAATGAAATCAGCAGTGTAGCAGCAAAGCATTTAGATTATATCTTAGCCCAGCAAATAACTGAGTATATAAATGTAATACCATATGAAAAAGCATATATACAAGACCATATAAGATAATGGTCTAAAAGAATATTTACAGTAGGCAGTTCTCTGAGTGATGTCTCCCCCATTTCATCCTCAGCAATGTCTATGAAGAAGGGTCTTGGTGGGGAGATGATGGTGCATCGGGCACTGTTTGTCATCATAGAAAGTCTCAGGTTGGTTGTCCACTCAGTGAAAAGAACTGCTTCCAAACCTCCCTCTTATATACCTAATTACAGACCTAGTACTTAGCTAGTATCCAGGATGGGATGACAGCCAAGTTTGGCCCAGAGTCCAGGGTTCTCTGACTGCGTAAACAGAGTTTGGTTCTCTCTGTTTTTCCTATCATTCTAGGTGGAGTCCATAAGTTGTATGTCAGATGTCACACAAACACGTGTGCCTCATCTCTCACTGAAAGGTACTTCCTCATTCCTTAACTGACTTGAATTACTGTAGTTATTTCCTCTTTGGGGTACCGTAAAAGCTTCTAAATATAAGGCAAATATTCTAGTATCTTATTATAAGGGAAATGTTTCTTGTTAAATGTTTGAAAGAAAAACATTTAAAGTAAGATCTCAGAATGGTTTCTGTATTTGAACTGAAGATATTATAAAACAGTATATTTTAAGATACAGAAAGTATCTTCTCGCAAATCTTGGCATGTGTTCAACTGTAAACTGGTAGTTTTGTTTTTGTTTTTGTTTTTTTTTTTTTTTTGCAGCTTTGGCTGTTCTGGGCAGCAGTCCAGTTCTGAGTAAACAGCCAGGGATGATCTACTTCCCTAATCTGGATGGTCTGCTTCCTTAATCTTATAGTAACAGATGTACCTTCCTGGGACTGACTTTATTATCTTACCAAAACAGATGCACTTCTGTATGCTTGATACTTTCTAACTATCACATGGCTGTCTGTTTCTAATGATAATGTGTCTATTCTAAGAGTTCTGAATTGGTAGCAGAGATAATAAGACTTGTCTTTTCTGTCAGGGGAAAGTGCCTTCATAATATTCTAAGATCACAAATGCAGTTTCATATGTCTAACACTAACTATAATATGTCTGATAATCCTATATAAACCCTAATGCAAGCAAAGTTTCTTTCTGCAAAATGCTGTTTCTTACTAAATAAAACAATAAGCAATAATATTTCCCTATATATAAGCAAGCAGTACATATATATGTGGTCCTTGACAGTGATTCATTGTGATCTGTTTTATGTAGGGGCATCCTGAGCCTCTGTATTCTTTTTCCCTAATGCTTAACTCCACAACATAGGCCACATCTACTGAGGTTAGGGCTGTTCAGCTTGGAGAAGAGACTGCTGATGGGGGATATGATAGAGGTCTTTAAAATCATGAGAGGTCTAGAATGGGTATATGTGAATTGGTTATTTCACTTTTGGATAATAGACGGACTAGGGGGAACTCCATGAAGTTAGCAAGTGGCACATTTAAAACTAATCTGAGAAAATTATTTTTCACTCAATACACAATTAAGCTCTGGAATTTCTTGCCAGTGGATGTGGTTAGTGCAGTTAGTGTAGCTGGGTTTAAAATAACGTTTGTATAAGTTCTTGGAGGAGAAAACCATTACCTGCTATTAATCAAGTTGATTTAGGGAATGACCTCTGCTACTACTGGCATCAGTAGCATGGGATCTTCTTAGTGTTTGGGTACTTGCCAGTTCTTGTAGCTTGGTTTAGCCACTGTTGGAAACAGGATGCTGGGCTTGATGGACCCTTGGTCTGACCCAGTATGGCAATTTCTTATGTTCTTAATCCAAATATGTTTCAGAATTGAAGTCCTTTTAAATTCCATAAACTCCATTAATCCTATTCAAACAAACCAAGATATATCAAGTAATAAAGTTTTCCAGGTGATGTGAAATTATAGAAGTCAGTCTTAAAACAATAATTCAGTGCTGGCCAACTCCAGTTCTCAAGAGTCACTAACATGTCTGGTTTTCAGGATATCCACAGTGAATATACATGGGATAAATGTGCATGCACTGCCTCCATTGTAGGCAAATATTTCTCATGAATGTTCATTATAGATGCCCTGAAAACCAGGCCTGTTTGAGAACCAGAGTTGTCCAGCCCTGCAATAATGCTTGTAAAATTTGACAGTATTCATACTCTGACATCATGCGTATACAGTGGAGAGAATGATTTTGTTTACTAGTAGTATCTTTGATGATACATTAGTAAGAGCCCATTACAGTAGATGCAGTTTTCTTATGATGTGATTAAATGAAACAGATTTCATGTTGAAGAGAAGTTGGACAATCAAATACACAGCGCTCTATTCAGAGGAAGATGAAGGGATTGCATTAGCGGTTATGCTGATATCTTTAATCTGAGTACGCCACACTCAAAGATAAAAATTTCAGAGGAATTCTTACCTTCTTTTATTTTAATTTTCACTTTTTTTTACTTCCTTTGAATAAGAGAGAGAGGTACAGAACAGCAGCTCTAGAGTATTTTAATATCTATGAGGTGCTAAATGCCGAAGACCTATCCAATACATGGGAGAAAATAAGTTAAGCAGTCAAATAAGAAATACACCATTCTCAGCAGAAAATAAGGACACAGCTTTATTGTCTTTTGTAAGAGAAAATCACATTTGATTTACCAAATTCTAGAGAAATGATTAATCTTATTCAACACAGTAACTAATGCCCTGAAATTTTGCTCTTTAAGAAGTCAGCATTAGAAGCTTATTTGATTTGTCTTTCACCAAAGATGAAATACTGGATTGTCTGAACAAAAGTATATCCAAGAAGTGGAAAGTCCAGAGAAAGCGTGAGAAAGATGTGGATTTGCAAGGAAGTGGGAAATTGTTCAAGTACATGGATAGTTATTTACTGTATATTTCATAGAAACCTCACAGAAGCTATGCCATCTAACAGAGTTTTTTCTTATACTTTTAAGGTATGTCATAGTAGAGTGTGAAGACCATGATACTCAACAAAGAGACCCAAAGACCCATGAAATGTACCTGAATGTCATGAGAAGGTTCAGCCAAGCATTATTAAAAGTGAGTTCTGAACAGGGATTGGTCTCTTCACTGACAGTAAGATGAATAAATGAATATTGAGTGCTGGTAGGCTCTTAGCACTACTGGTACTTAGTATGCACCTGAGAGAAGAGGAATTAAGATCCTTGGTGGGGCTTTGAGGCTTGATGGGGTGGAGTTCTGGTGGCACCAGCACTTTCTTTAAAGAAGGTGGTTTGGGTATGGGGGCTTTGGATCTAGTATTTTTTATTTGTATTTTTTGGAAGAATGGGACTGGGGAAGACTTTCGGTGACAGCTACTATATTTTTCGTATATAGATTAGGAGGGCATTAGGGAACCAGATATTGTTTTTTCTTTAATGTTGGGACAGAATGTCGCAGGACAGATTTAGGCCTGCTTTGGCTGACCAAGTTAAGTGGGTAGCATTGAACAGAGGTTACGGCTGTTCAGTTTGGAGAAGAGACTACTGAATGGGGATATGATAGAGGTCTATAAAATCATGAAAGGTCTTGAATGGGTAAATGGGAAATGGTTATTTACGCTTGGGTAATACAAGGACTTGGGGGGGGATGCCATGAAGTTAGCAAGTAGCACATTTAAAACAAATTGTAGAATTATTTTTTTCACTCAACACACAATTAAGTTCTGGAATTCATTGTCAGAGGATGTGGTTAAGGCAGCTAGTATAGCTGGGTTTAAAAAAGGTTTGGATACGTTCCTCGAGGAAAAGTCCATAAACTACTATTGATCAATAGGGAATAGCCACTGCTTGTTGCCAGCATTAGTAGCATGGGATCTGTTAATGTTTGGGTACATGCCAGGTACTTGTCACTTGGATTCGCCACTGTTGAGACAAGGTACTGGGCTTGATGGATCCTTGGTCTGACCCAATATGACATAACTTATATTCTTATATTCTTATGTCATCAGGGAGTGGGACACTCCAGAGGTTGGTTTGAAGTACGGCAGAGCAATGGAAGTGCGATGGCAAGGCTATACCTTTGCTGGAGGACACTTTGGAGTTTCTGAACCTTAATAAGGTGGAATTTTCTGTCTCAGCTGTGACCAAAAGATGACTAGTCTAGTGGTGGAGTCAGCAGCTCCCAAGGTTGCTCAGGACCAGAAATTGGAAGTACATCTCAAGAAGATGTTCAAGATGTCGACATTGGCATATGGTCAGCTGTCTGCAATAGCCTTATGGCACATGCCCGTTTGCCCTGGGTGCAGTAGCTTCAGGTGCCAAGTGCAGGGCCTTATGTCTCCACTAAGCAAGCAGAGTGATTGGAAACTGGAATGGCTTATATTGCAAACACCTTGTATGACTTCCTGTACATATTGGCCTAGAATATATTGTTGGTGGTGTTGTCCAGGCACCTTCTTTGGTTGCGTAACTTGTCCGTGGATGTCTGGTCCAAATCTCAGGTGGGCAATCTTCCTTTGAAAGCAAAGCTTCTCTTTGGTGAAGACTTGGAGCAACTAGTGAAGCACTTGGGTGAGTACAAAGTGCATAAATTGCCAGAGGACAAGCCTAAAGGGAACAAGAAGAGCTTCCCAGGGCGACAGCAGTTTAGGAAGACAAGCAGATATTGCCCAGGTATGGGCTCCTCCCAGAGGCAGGGGACTTGAAAGATGCAGTCCTTTTGTGGGCCATGTAAATCAGTCCAGGAATCCTATAGTTAAGGAGCTGAAGGAGGCAAGTCCTCATAATGAGATGCGTCTGGTCAACTCTTCCCCAGAAATCATGGAGGGGCGATTGGTTCTTTTACGAGAAATAAACAAGAAAACGACAGACCAGTGGGTTCTCATAGTTATAAGAGAGGGGTACACCTTAGAATTTACTTTCCCGATCCGCAAAGCATACATATCATACCCCTTGCACTTCCAGACACAAGCAAGAGGAGATTTGTGCCATGCTAGGTCGATTAACGCATCTGCAGGCCATAGTTCCTGTGCCTTTAGGTGAACGGGGATTAGGAAGGTATTCCATCTACTTCATGGTTCTGAAGAAGGAAGATACCTTTGGCTCATTCTGGGCCTCCGGAGAATAAATATGTCATTAAAGGTTCTGCCTTTCCTGATGGAGACCCTACACTCTGTGATTGTAGACTTCCACAATGGAGAGTTCCTGGCTTCCCTCAGTCTCAAGAAGGCGTATCTGCATATTCTCATTTGGGTGGCACATCAGAAGTTCCTTTGGTTTGCTGTGCTAGGGGAGCATTTCCAATTTCAGGCACTTCCTTTTGGGCTCATAACAGCACTGTAGACTTTCACCACATGATGATGGTTGTGGCGGCAGCGCTTCGAAGAGAAAGGCATCTTGGTGCATCCCTATCTGGCTGATTGACTTTTTTAGGCAAAGTCTTTCAGCACTCAAATGAATGTGTCCTGCACATGTTGCGAAATCTGGGCTGGGTAGTTAATCTGACAAAGAGCCATTTGGTCCCAACCTAATTGCTAGGGTATCGCTAGCAGGCTGGTCAAAGTGCTCCTTACAGAAGAGAGAGTGTTGAAGTTGCAGGTTCAAGTCCTCAGGTTGTTGCATCTGCCAGTACCCAAAGTCTGGGACTATTTGCAGGACATGGGTTCTATGGCTTCTGCACTCAATCTAGTTCCATGGGCATTCACACACATGTGACTGCTCCACAAGGCATTTCTGTCCCGCTGGAATTCTCAGTCAGAGGAGTTTCAGATTCAGCTACCACTGCAAGGGGAATTCAGGTCCAATTTCTACTGGTGGCTTTTGTGGACAACTTGGAGATGGGTGTAGAGTTGGAAACTTTAGTGTGGGTGGTAGTAATCACTGATACTGGTCTGAAAGGCTGGGGGGCCATCTGCCTGGGGCAGATGGCACAAGGTCGGTGGATGGCTGAGGAGGCTTCGTGGTCTTTCATTTAGAAATGAGGGCAGTTCACGATGTATTGTTTTCCTTTCTGCTACAGTTGTGTGGACAGGTGGTGCGGGTCTTCAGGCAATGCGATGATGGTGGCCTACATCAACCGTCAAGGGGAGACCAGAAATCTTGGGGTGTCTCAGGAAGCAAACAAACTCTTCTGCTGGGCAGAGCCGCATCTGGTGACTCTGGTGGCATCTTATGTAGATGGGGATGAACAATGTTCAAGCGGATTTGCACAGTCGACAGATTCTAGATCCCAGAGAATGGGAGCTAGAGGAAGAGACAGTGGCTCTTATTTGGTCCAGATGGGGTGTTCCTCAGCTGGATCTGATGGCTTCGAACCTGAATGCCAGAGCATGAATTATTTTCAGTTACAGAAGGGAGGTTGGGACAGAGGGCCAAAACTCTTGTTCTTCTGTGGCTGTGCAGGATACTATTTATGTTTCCGCCATGGCCCCTAATAAGGGTGCTATGGTGTATCTAGATTCACCCAGCGAAGGTGATCCTTGTGGATCCAGAATGGCTGCATCAGCCATGGTTTATGGATTTGATAAATCTGACTCTGACATCTTCCCAGATTACTTCATCATGGACCAATTTTCTTGTATTAGGTGGCTTGCTTTTGTCTTGCGGTTTAGCTTTTGAGAGACATCGCTTGCTTGAAGCTAGGGGACCTTCCACTTCTTTGGCTTTTGTCAGTGTGGAGAGTTTTTAAGATGTCTCTTGGGGAGGGGATTCCTCTTTGGGCATTGGTTTCTCACATTCTGGCTTTTCTACAGAATGGTTTAGGTAAGGGAAGCCTTTAATTCTCTAAGAGTCCAAGTGGCAGCTTTGGGCTGTTTTCGAGGTAAGGTGCAAGGGTTGTCCCTGTGTTTGCATCTGGATGTTCTCTGTTTTCTTCGAGGAGTGAAACATTTGTGCCCTCAGTTGAGGCGAGTGTTTCCCTCGTGGAATCATAATTTGCTCTTGTGGGGTCTCTGGGGCCCTCCTGTTGAGTCGTCGTAGAAAGTGTCACTAGAGGATCTTACGTTGAAGCTGATTTTCCTAATGACAATTTTTTTAGCCAGGAGGATTTTAGAGCTCAAAGCGTTGTCATGTAGAGAGCCTTGCCTTATGATTTTGGAAGACGGGGTGTCTTTACACATGGTACCATCCTTTTTGCTAAAGGTGGTATCCTCTTTTCATCTGAGTCAGATGGTAGAGCTTCCTGCTTTTAGAAATTTGGATTCTGCTTCTCTGTATGCAAAGGAACTTTGCCGGTTGGATGTGCAGTGGGCCTTAGTACACTGTTTGACGGTCATCAACAGTTCAGATGGTCAGATCTTATATTTGTGCTGTTTGGAGAAACGAGTAAGGGGAACAACGCTTCTCAGGCCACCATTGAACAATGGCTAAAGGAGGCCATTATGTCCACTTATATTTGCAAGGGACATTAAATCCCAGTGGGTCTCCGAGCCCATTCTACTAGGGCTCAGGCGGCGTCCTGGGATGAATATCAGTTGATCTCCCTGCAGAAGATCTGTCGGATGGTGACCTGGTTTTCTCTACACTGTTTTACTAAGCATTACTGGCTGGATGTTTGGGCACCGGAAGCAGCTGGTTTTGAGGAGCGTGTGTTTTGAGCAGGTCTTTTGAGTTCCCGCCCAGTCTAGGGAAACCTGGGTACATCCTATACATCTGGAGTGATCTGGGGTAGGAACAGGAAAGGAAAATTGGTTCTTGCCTTCTAATTTTCATTGCTGGAATACCACAGTTCATTCCAGACACCCAGCTTTTCTAGAAAGACCACTTAACTCTGGATGTATATAGTGTAGAAGTTGAAGTTGTTGGAGAGTTTTTCAATCTACTTTACAGTCTAAGGGGCTCTGTTTGACGGGCATACCTTTTCCCTCATATTTAGAAGTAAGGGAGTTTGTTATAATTCCATTGTATCTTGGCTTAGGTACAGGGAAATACTGAGGGACTGCTGGTGGCACTATGGCTTAACTAACTCAGTCTCAGTAAAGCTTTCCTTCTTTCCCCTATGTTGGTAGGGGGAATAAAACCCATGCATCTGGACTGATCTGTCGTATTCCAGGAACGAAAAATAGCAAGTAAGAACCAATTTTACTTTCTTTCTCCAACCTAACCCCATACTCAGGTACATCCAGAAATCGATGGCTAAATTTAACTGCCTGGTATAATTTGGAAAGATAATTTGCTCAGCCCAATCAGTTTTCAAAGGCATTGATCTAGGTGGCTATGTCTTTACTTAGCTGATTAAATCCCTTTGATCTCTATGATCATTTAAGCTCTGTGCTTTGTTACATTTGATGAACAACTTTTTTTGAAAACTGCAAATCCCTTTTTGGGCATAGTTTATTGAGAGTCACCTCTCAGCTATCCTGAAAAATAAACTTTTCAGATTTCTATGTGCTATTCCACAAAGTGAACTGAAACTTGACCATGAAGACCTGATAGTCTACAATGTAGGAATTTAGCTTTGAAGACATACATTTAACAACTAGTTTATTTTTACTTTTCTAATTTCTGGTCTGATGGCACTAACAAATGTGTGAAGTAAGTCAGTGAACTAATTTTTCCTAAAATTTCTGTAGTTTGATTGGGAAGAGAGAACATTTTAGCATGTAATAACAGTAATCCCTTGTGAACCTGGCATTTATTGTGAATGTTGTTTTCTGGTTTAAAAGTCCTTGATTTTCTCATGACAGGGCATTAATTTTCCCAAATGCCCTGTCCATAAGAAATTATTGCATAATTATAGTGTAACCCTGATCAGAACAAAGAGCTAAGACCAGATCCAATTTAAATCACAAAATGAGATTTTCAGCAACATCTAACTACATTAATAATGATTAACACACATAGGTTGAACCATGGCCACACAAACTTAGAAACATGATGGCAGGAAAAAAACAATCGGCTTTTATAGTCTGCCCAATCACACCAACTGCTTGGCTCCGCACTCCCTTCCAGTCTTTGAGAAACCCTTGTGCTAATTCCATGATTTCTTGAATTCAGATAGTGTCCTTATATCCGCCACCTCTACTGGGAGGCTATTCCATGTACCCACCTCCCTTCCTATAAAGAAAGATTTCCTTAGAATACCTCCTGAGTCTTATCCCCTTTCACCCTCATCTCATGATACCTCATTCCAGAGCCTTGTTTCCTTTGAAAGATTCCCACCTCCTGTGCATTTATATCTTGGAGGTATTTAAATATCTCTATCATATCTCCCCTGACCTGCCTTTTCTCTACGGTATACATATTTTGATCTTTAAGTCTGTCCCCATATGCTTTTATGTTTAAAATCAATGACAATTTTAGAAACCACCTCTGGACTGATTCTAACTGGTTTATATCGGTTTGAAGATGTGGTTTCCAGAATGGTACACAGTATTCCAAATTAGTTTTTCACCAGTGGGGAGCAATATTGCCTTCTTTTTTTTTGCTGACCATTTCTTTCACTATGCATCCAATCATCCTTCTGGCTTTTGCCCATTTGAAAATTGTCTCCCCCCACTTAGTGCATCTCAAAATGCCCTTGAACAATTCACCTACACATCCACCATCTACCTTAGCCCTCTTCAGTGCAGACACATTATGGGGGTATTGTTTATACTACCCACAGTACCTGCAAAGTAAATTTCAAAAGTAAATTTAAAAATTCAGGCTGACAGGTATTTTGTACCTGCTTTGAAACAGATGCAAAGATCATGTGGGAAATTCTCCACATGTACTTTCCCTACCTCAGCCTAACCCTGCCCCTTTTTCCTCTTGGGTAAAAGTATCCATGCTGTGACCACTGTACATACTTTTATGTGCATGAGGGGTAGGGTGTCAGCTTTCAAATATGCTTTTATTTTTAAAACAAGTATACCACATTTCTCTGTGGACAAATAGGACATTTTCTTTCTTATGGCCTTCTCCAAAACACTTGTAGCAAATATCTTGATGACCAGTGACTTCAAATTCTCTCTCAGATGCTGAGAGACAATGTCCATCACTGATCATCAAGATATTTGCTACAAATGTTTGAGAGAAGGCCATAAAAATATGTGCTGTGGCATTTGCACAAGGATGTTACTGAGAGTGATTTGTGCTTGAAAGATTAGAATTCTTGCCTTCCTTTCCAGTGAAAACCAATCTAACTGTTTGAAGCTGATATTGAAAGCTTGACGATAGGATCATGGAGCTGCACCAGCCTCTGATGGCCAGGCTGCACTGGAGAGGCCCTCATGATCTTTGGATAGAGCACAGGCGCAGGAGTTGAGAGAGATGTCATTCTCCATGCTTGAGACAAGATGATGGCTCCAATTTCTTGAATATGAAGTTGGAGAGAGTGGGTTCTGAGTGAATGCTCTGAAACCTTGAATCATCTCTTTAATGCCCAGCTCCGAGCTGCATCTGAATTTGAACTCTGTCTCTCAGGTACAGACAAGAGACCAGAGCCTTTGACATTGACCTCCAGAGAGCCATTTAGGATGTCCAGTCCCCTATGAGTCTGATTCTTGTGTTTCTTCAGCACTTTACGAAAAAGCGTTTGATAAGAAAATCGCTCCTGAAATGTTTTCTCAGCACACCAAGCACGTCAGTCCTGGTGTCAAGCACCTCAACTACTTTTGGTGTAATGAGTAATCCTCTTGTCAATGACTCCCCCTTGGTGATGAATGTGTTGGCACCAACGTAGGTCTGGCGCCTTAAGCCTATGGGGGTAATTTTCAAAGGAGTTACGCATGTAAATGTGACATACTATCATAGCAATTTTCAAAAGCTATTTACTCGAGTAAAGTGCACTTACTTGAGTAAATTCTATGGACAATTCAATGGCATATATTGTAGCAATTTTGAAAAGCCCACTTACTTGAGTAAAGTGTATTTACTCGAGCAAAAACCAGTTTTGCTCGAGTAAATGCTTTTGAAAATCTGGCCCTATGTTAGCACCATTTTGCCTCGTCAGATTCCAATGGGTTAAATGGGATACCTCTCCTGCCATTTGTCATTGCTTAGTCCTGTTGCCCTAGAAGAAGATTTTGAGACCACAGAGTTATTTGGCACCAGGGTTGGTGAATTCTCAGACATCCATTCAGCAAATATGTTTTGAATTGGAGGAATTCAGAGAGCCTGTATACCTGTCAATGTGGTATTGTTCCAATGAGAAATACTCAACTAACCTTTTACCAAGGCCTTCTTTGCACAGACAGTTTGACCTGGTATTTACCCTTCCAAGTTTCTCCCCACCAAATTTTCTTAACTACAGATGCTTCCAACCTGGGTTGAGTAGCTCACCTACTAGGACTTTGCATCTAGGACTTTCAGAAATCAAGTAACCAACTAAATTGTCGTAATCCAGACACCCAGTTGGCAATGTTTGTTTTTTCCCCTTTTTTGGTGAAGACAGCCCTTAGCTGGCGATTGCTGGTCTTCAGAAAAAACAAGGTTCCAAATTTATGGAATGGACTTTCAATATCTCTGAGGGAAGAAACAGACCTACTGAGGTTAATGAGCAATGCTTTTGAGTGGTGAGTTATTTTTCTCCTGAAGGATTGGATTTTGTTCATTTTAGGTTGTTCATTTTAGGTTATAAAAGGTTTTTAGTTCTTTCTGTCTAATGCTAAGCAAGGTCATGAGACCCATGTGTTTGGTGAACTGGTGTCTTCAGAGAACACATCTTATTGTTAAGCAACTTTACTTTATATGTCATGACCAGATTTGTCTACTTTTTATCTGCATCCATCCTTTTTCCACACTTGATTAGTTTAACGTACCTTTAAAATGAGTTTAAAAGATTTTCAACTTCTAGTCTTACAATACCTGATTGGCAAAAAGAGGTATTTAGTTTGGGGTGTCTCGCATTATCGGAGTAGTACAAATCCCTCTCAAGCTTATGATTGTGTGTTATGGATGTGGACTTTTGGGCCGAGTAGAGTGTGGTGAGGATCCGATGGAGGAAGGTCTGCAGCAGACTCGTAGCCGGTAAGCGGTGCAGGACCAGGAGACCGGACAGGACCTTCACTTATACCAGCCCTCGTTCCCCGCAGGTTAAGCCCTTGGGTGCCGGGGCTGGCAGGACTTAGGCGAGGGTCTCCTGGCACAGAGAATATCAAGTACAGTCCAGGTCGAGGCAGGCAGCAATATAGGAGTAACAGGAGCAGTCCAGAGGTTGTGGCAGGCGGCAGCGGAGCAAGACGAAGATCCAGGCCAGAGATCGGGGCAGGCTGAAGACAAGCGGAGTTGATGGACGAACCAAGAGTCAGGGCAGTCAGCAAATGAAGACGAACCGGAAGCCAAGCAGAAGTCAAACCAGAGAAGCAAGCCGAGAAGGGAGCAGGATCAGGAGCAGAGCAGAACTGGAACTCAGGACCGGAGCAGGAGAGGAACTGGAACTGAAGAAGGCAGGATCTGGAACATAGGAACTAGAAGAACGCAGGGTCAGGAACACATGAACAGCAACTAGCACTCCAGCGGAGAAGGACCTGTTGCTAAGGCAAACACTGGAAATGCAGACTGGGTTTAAATACCCTGTAGCGTCTGATGTCACTTTAGGGGCTGGGCCGAGGTTTCTCGCCACGGCCCCTTTAAATCCCGAGCCCTTGCGCGCGCCTGCCTAAGGGGTAGGGTTACATGCAGGAACTCAGCGGCATCTCCCTCATGGGAAGAGCGGCGCGCGAAGGCCCAGTCCTGGCCCAGAGTACTGCGGAGCACGCCGCGACCAACAGAGGCAAGGCAGGAGGTGAGGTGGGGACCCGGCCGTGGACTGCCGCGGCGGGGATTCACAACAATGTGGCCACCATCTGATGAAAAACTGGTGAGCTATGTTTGTGGTTACCTTTGGCCTTTGGATTACTCCTATGCTATGTCACATACAATAGGTTGATGCCCTTGAAATCTGGTATATGATTGGCAGAAACATCCTGAACATCTTTTGTCACATAATGCTCATTTCCCTGTGTTACAGAGAATTATTTTTGTTATATACCGTTGAAACAGACTGGAAGATCAACTTGTTAATGACTTACCTTACTGCTACTGATAAACTTTTATATTCCATACCATCTGTTCTCATGAGCTCCAGATATAAGTTCTATAATGGTAATATTTTATTTATCTGTTTGTTTTCTCTTCTGCTTTTATCTTGAGAAATGCATAGCTCCTGGCAGAATAAACAAAAGCTCTGAAAAAAGGGCATAATGATAGCATAAAGAACTAATCATCTATTCTTTTTTTCCTCTCAGGGGGATAAGTCTGTCAGGGTGATGCGTTCCCTGCTGGCAGCTCAGCAGACATTCGTAGATCGACTGGTTTATCTAATGAAAGCAGTGCAGCGTGAAAGTGGAAATCGTAAAAAAAAGGTAAGCCTAGCCATCAAACTTTCTCCCTCATGATCATCTTCTTTCATGCTTCCTTATTTCCATCTACTCCGTTTGCTCTCACTTTCAGACATCACCATTTTCTAATAGCGGATGCCAGTGCAGCACACTCAGAACCTGATTTGTAAAAGATTTTTTCCCTATATGCACAAAATGGAAACAAAAGCTATCTATAAATCCAGTCCTAAGTCTTTATTAGCAGATCAGAGTTAACTTGGTGTCTAAGAAAAGATTTGAATTGGAGGCAGAAAAAAATGAATGGACTCCCTCATGAAATAAAAAGAAAAGTCAAAATTTGCAAAAAAAAAAAAAAATGATATGCAGTGACCTTTTAGGGGGCTCCTGTTTTTCAAGGTGGTGGTGGAGGGGAAACAGTGTCAGGAGTTCTGTAGTAGTAAGTAAACAGTTTCTTTGGTCAGATGCAGACTGCATAGAATTTGTATTGTACACATTCAGTGCATCCACATTTTGTTACATTACAGCCTTATTCTAAAACAGATAACATGGATTTTTCCCTCCTCAGTCTGCATACAGTACCATATAATGACAAAACAAAATTAGGTTTGTAGAATTTATGCTAATTAATTAAAAAAAAAACCCAACAAAAAACCCTGAAATATCACATTTACATAAGTATTCAGACCCTTTACTCAGTACTTTGAGGTACCTTTTGCAGCGATTATTTAATTAATTTATCAATTAATTAATTTATGCGATTTATATACCATCGTTCCAAAATGAGATCACAATGGTTTACAAAATCAGGGTCCAGATTCTGGGACAATATTCCCTTAATGGGTCAGCATTCATGTTATAAGACAGTATAGCGGCAGATACATATTTGAGGTCATAAGAACATAAGAAAATGCCATACTGGGTCAGACCAAGGGTCCATCAAGCCCAGCATCCTGTTTCCAACAGTGGCCAATCTAGGCCATAAGAACCTGGCAAGTACCCAAAAACTAAGTCTATTCCATGTTACCATTGCTAATGGCAGTGGCTATTCTCTAAGTGAACTTAATAACAGGTAATGGACTTCTCCTCCAAGAACTTATCCAATCCTTTTTTAAACACAGCTATACTAACTGCACTAACCACATCCTCTGGCAACAAGTTCCAGAGTTTAATTATGCGTTGAGTAAAAAAGAACTTTCTCCGATTAGTTTTAAATGTGCCCCATGCTAACTTCATGGAGTGCCCCCTAGTCTTTCTACTATCCGAAAGAGTAAATAACCGATTCACATCTATCCGTTCTAGACCTCTCATAATTTTAAACACCTCTATCATATCCCCCCTCAGTCGTCTCTTCTCCAAGCTGAAAAGTCCTAACCTCTTTAGTCTTTCCTCATAGGGGAGTTGTTCCATTCCCCTTATCATTTTGGTAGCTCTTCTCTGTACCTTCTCCATCGCAATTATATCTTTTTTGAGATGCAGTGACCAGAATTGTACACGGTATTCAAGGTGCGGTCTCACCATGGAGTGATACAGAGGCATTATGACATTTTCCGTTTTATTCACCATTCCCTTTCTAATAATTCCCAACATTCTGTTTGCTTTTTTGACTGCCGCAGCACAGTGTACCTACGATTTCAATGTGTTATCCACTATGACACCTAGATCTCTTTCATATTTTTACATAATCAAGTTCATCACAAAATCAAAGACATATATTCTAGGTCGACACAATAATGAATACTAGTTAACTAGGGTGCTGTGATGGATTGTAACCTGTAATTTTCAATTCATTATCAATCATGCTATACTCAGTAAGTTTTCTTGTAACACTTTACATTAGTCAATACTAAATGCTTAATCTATTATCATAATCTTAGGTTCTGACAATGATGTTATTAGCATGTTAATATTTACATCAGGCTGTATGCATTACAGCCTCAAGACTACTTGGGTATGATGCTGCAGTCTTGGCACATCTGGATTTGGGGATTTGTTCCCATTATTCTCTGCAGATCCTCTCAAGCTCTGTCAGGTTGGATGGGGAGCATCTATGCACAGCTATTTTCAGGTCTCTCCAGAGATGTTCGATCGAGTTAAATTCCAGGCTCTGGCTGGGCCATTCAGGGACATTCACAGACTTGTCCTGAAGCCACTCCTACATTGCTTTGGCTGTGTGCTTAGAGTTTTCCTGTTGGCAGGTGAATCGTTGCCCTGTTGGAAAATGAATTGTTGCCCCACTCTGAAGACCAGAGCGCTCTGGAGCAGATTTTAATACAAAGATCTCTCCATTTATCTTTCCTTTGAGCCTGACTAATCTCCCAGTTCCTGCAGCTGAAAAACATCCCACAGCATAATTCTGCCACCACCACCACCATGCTACACAATAGGGTTGATATTTGCTAGGTGATGAGCAGTGCCTGGTTTTGTCTAGAGATAATAGGCATTAAAGCCAAATCTTGATTTCATCAGACAAGAGAATCTGGTTTCTCATGCTCTGCGAGTGCTTTACGTGCCTTTTGGGAAACTCCAAGCAGGCTGCCATGTGCCTTTTACTGAGGAGTGGCTTCTGTCTTGCCACTATACCATAAAGACCTGATAGGTGGAGTGTTGCAGAGATGGTTGTGCCTCTAGTCTAGAAGGATCTCTACAGCAGAAGTCTGGAGCTCTGTCAGAGCGACCATCGGGTTCTTGGTCACCTCCTTTCTGCCCCAGTTGCTCAGTTTGGGCGGGTAGCCAGCTCTAGGAAAAGCTATGGCTATTCCAAACTTCTACATTTCAGAATGATGGGAGGCCCCTGTGTTCTTCGAGGTCTTCAATGCTGCAGCAATTTTTTTGTACCGTTCCCCAGATCTGTGCCTTGACACAATCCTATCTTGGAGGTCCACAGGCAATTCCTTCATTTTGCTCTGACATGCACTGTCAACTGTGGAACCTTTTGAAATCATGTCCAATCAATTGAATTTACCACAGGTGAGCTCCAAGTTGGAGAAACATCTCAAGGATGATCAATGGAAATAGGATTTATTTTATTTATTTTAGTTTTTTATATTCTGCTTTTTGCACTTTTTTCAGCACTTCAAAGTGGATTACATTCAGGTACTGTAAGCCCCCTGTACCCAGAGGGTTTACAATCTGAGTTTGTACCTGAGGCAATGGAGGTTAAAGTGACTTGCCCAAGGTCACAAGGAGCGACAGCAGGACTCATCTTGTCTTCTGGTTCAAAGCCCGCTGCTCTAACCACTAGGCTACTCCTAGGATACATGTGATCTTGACTTTGAGTGTCATAGCAAAGAATCTGAATACTTATGTAAATATGATATTTGAATTTTTTGTTTTAAATTAATTTGCACAAATTTCAACAAACCTGATTTACTGGTCTATAATTTTCCACTCATGAAGTTCTTTTTAAAGGTACAGTGGCTGATTTTTATGATAGGTTGCATATTACAAGTAGCTGATCTGCAGTTTTATATTTGAGTTCTTTCAGGATTTTGGAGTGAATACCATCCATTCATGGTGACTTGTTATTCTTTTACTTGTCAGTTTGATCTATTACATGTTTGCATAAGAACATCAGAAATGCCATTCTGGGTCAGACAAAAGGTCCATCAAGCTCAGCATTCTGTCTCTGTCAGCTGCCAAACCAGGTCACAAATACCCAGCAGAATCCAAAAGAATAGATCCTATTCCTCTTGCTCAAAACCAGGCATAAGTAGTGGCTTTTCAAAGTCTATATGGCTGTTAATGGTTTATGGACTTTTACTCCAGGGCTTCTTTATCCAAACCTTTTTTTAACTCAGCTGTCATGACTACTTTCACTACTTTTCTGGCAACAAATTCCATAGTTTAATTGTGCCTGAGTGGAAAAATACTTTCTACAGTTTGTTTTAAATGTGTTACCTATTAGCTTCATGACGTGTCCCCTAGTCCTAGTACAATTTGAAAGGGTAAATAACCATTCCCAGTTTACCCATACCACTCCACTCTACTCATGATTTTATAGACTTCTATCATATCTCCTCTCAGTTGTTTCTTCTCCAGGCTGAAAAAAACCTAACCTATTTAGTCTCATATCATAGGGGACCCTTTTTTCATTTTGGCTACCCTTCTCTACACCTTTTCTAGTACCACTCTATTTTGTTGGAGGTTGAGCAATCAGACCTGTACACAGTACTCAAGGTATGGTCGCACCTTGGATCGATACAGAGGCATTTTGATATTTAATATTTTCCATTCCTTTCCTAATAATACCTAACTTTCTGTTTGCTTTTTTTGACTGCCACCACACACTGAGCCGAAGATTTCAAAGTATTAACTGCAGTGATTCAAAGATCTTTTTCCTTGGTAGATCCTATCATTTTGTACCTATAATTTGGATTAATTTTCTCTAGATACATCCATAAGCACTTGTGCACAATAAGTTTTTCTGCCATTTAAATGCCCAATCCTCTAGTCTCACATGGTCGTTTTGCAATTTTTCACAAATGGCTAGTTATCTTACAACTTTGAACAATGTTATGTCTTCTACATATCTGATCATTTCACTTGTCACTCACTTTTCCCAATCATTTATAAATATATTAAAAAGCACCAGTCCCAGTACAGATCCCAGAAGCACCCCACTATTTACTTTTCTCCATTAAGAGACATTTATTTATTTATTTGAAACTTTTTAATACCGACATTCGTTTGCACATCACATCGGTTTACATGAAACGGGTGTAACATAACTTTAAAAGATTTACATGGAACGGGAAGTAAAAAACATTGATAATATATGGAAAAGGAGAGCAACATGCCACAGCATCACGAACATTCACAAAGATAATGTTGGTGGTGGCAATGGCAGCGTTAAGGAAAGGATTCTGGTCCACCCTTATCTGGACTACTGGCTCATTCAAGCAAAATCCGAAGGGGAATATTGTCAGACGGTGAGCCGGGTGATGGAAGTGTTAAAGTCGCTCAGATGGGGGATAAATTTGACCAAGAGTCATTTTATGCCAACCCAGTCATTGGACTTTCTGGGGGCACAGTTTGATACTTGGGTGGGCAGGGTTTTTCTCACCTCGGAGAGAATCACAAAGATTCAGAGTCAGATACGATGTTTCTTGAGACTGCCAGTTCCCAAGGCCTGGGATTATTTACAGATGCTGGGTTTTATGGCATCTATGCTAGGTTTGGTGCCACGGGTATTTGCACACCTGAGGCTTTTCCAACAGGTGCTGTTGTCCCATTGGACTTCGTACTCAGAGGAATATCAGTGGCCTTTACCACTACAGGGGAAATCCAGATCCAGTCTCTCGTGGTACATGTCTCGCCAAAATTTGGAGACTCCGGACTGGGTAGTGGTGACCACGGATGCCAGCCTTAGTGGTTGGAGGGCAGTCTGCCTTGGATGGAAGGCTCAAGATCAGTGGTTGCCTACAGAAGCAGCCTGGTCTATCAGTTGTTTGGAATGAGGGTAGTTCACAGGGCATTGATGTTTTTCCTCCCTTAGGTCTGGGGACATATGGTGAGTTTTCTCGGACAATGCAAGGATGGTGATTATATATCAGTCAGCAGAGCGGCATGAAGAGACTCGTTGTGGCTCGGGAAGCCCAAGAACCTTTTGTCTGGGCAGGAGTGGCACTTGGAAGGGATAGCAGCTTCACATGTGACCAGAATGGACAATGTGCAAGCGGACTATCTCAGCAGGCAACAGCTAGACCCAGGGAAATGGGCGTTGTCAATGGAGGCTTTTCACCTGATTCGAGTTCGCTGGAGCAACCCCCAGTTCGATCTGATGGCATTGCAGAGCAGTGGCAAGATGCCACAGTTTTTCAGTCGCAGAAGAGAAGTCTGAGCCAAGGGCATTGTGTTTCCTTCGTGGCCATTAATAGGTTGAGTGTTGAGATGCATCGAGAAACATCCAGGTTTGGTAGTACACATGGTGCTGGAATGGCTGCATTATCCGTGGTTCATACATCTGATTCATCTTGCAGAAGATGGGCCCCTCAGATTGGCTCATCTTCCAGGCCTGTTAAAACAAGGACCTATCTTCTTGGATTGGGCAGATCGCTTTTGCCTCATGGCTTGGCTTTTAAGCAGTGATGTCAGAGGCGATCATTGCCACTTTGCATTAGGCCAGAAGACGGTCCATGTTTATGGCTTATGACTGGGTGTGGAGGGCCTTTGAGTCTTGGTGTATAGAGGGAGATCTAGATCCATTGAACGTGGAGATCCCTCATATTTTGTCCTTTATACAACAAATGAAGCTCCCTTGCCGCTGACATCTCAAATGACCAATTCAGAAATGTGGGAAGTTCCACCATCTGGTTAAGGTAAAACGAGGAAACAAGCTTGGGCATCTGAATGTCACCAACAGTTTCCGGCGGCTAGATTAAATATTTGTATTATTTGGCGGGGCAAAGAAGGGGGGATATAAGGCTTCTAAGTACTTTTGCTTATTAGTTGAAGGAAGCTATTTTTTCAGCCTTTCTCAGCAATGGTCAGAAGGTTCCAGAGGGCGCAGGCAGCCTCTTGGGCTGAGTGTCAGTTGGTGTCACCACAGGCGATTTGTCAGGCAGCAATGTGGTTTTTGTTGCACACTTTGTTGTGACATTACCGGTTGGATGTTCAGGCACCAGCAGAACTGAGTTTTAGCTAATGTGTGTTGAGCAGGTCTTTCGCATGCCCGCCCAGTGTAGAAGTGGTCTGGTACAGCCTACTTGTCTGGACTGATCTGGGTTACAAACAGGAAAGGAAAATTGTTTTTTACCTGCTAATTTTAATTTCTGAAATATCCTAGATCAGTCCATAGACCCAGCTCCTTATTTATGAAAGACCAAATACCATTCAGCTTGCATGGATGCAATCTGAGGAATTTCATTATGTATATATTCAGGTTTGATTGGTTTCATGGGGTTGATGTGGGGCTCCTGTTCAGGGGGCTCCACAGGGGATAGTTGTGTTTCACTCTAGTTTGGCTTGGGAACAGTTCAGTACTGAGGGGCCTGCAGGTGGCATTCTAAGTTTTGTAGAAGTGCCTCAAAGTTTTTATTCTCTGCCTCCATCTGCTGGTAGGGATGCAAATCCCACTTGTCTGGAATGATCTGTGATACTTCAGGAATGAAAATTAGCAGAGAAGAACCAAGTTTCCTTTAGAGAGTTCCATTTAATGTGTGTAATGTACAAAAAATCTGTGGAAGCAAATGGGATTAATTGTTTTATGATGGTAAATGCATATAAAAGAATTGCTTTATTATTGTTGAAGTTATACTTTTAGATTTGTTGTTAACTTGCATCTTTTTTCTTTTCCAGCTGATATTTCACTATTAATTAAATATTTCACTATATATTATGATTTTTACTTCCCTCTGCTTTTGAATTATGGATTCTCACTATTCATGTCTTAATAAAAGTTTATTTGCTTCTCCTGATAGAATGAAAGACTTCAGACATTGTTAGGCGACAAAGAAAAGATGAATTTGTCTGATATGGAACTGATCCCTCTACCTTTAGAACCACAGGTGAAAATTCGAGGAATTATGCCTGAGAAAGCCACACTCTTTAAGGTAATTTGCACATCTGTTCCCCCTTCCCCTATTCCCTCTCAGCAGGCTTGCAGAGTTCAATTTCATTTTAATGTACTGAAGATTAGCAAAAGTGGAATTATCTTAAAAGTGCTTTATTCATGGTACAGGCACTGATGTAATTTAGCATAGGCTGGTATTCGTTGACAAGCTGAGAGAAATAAGAGACATGTTATGGTCATTCTACCCAAAGTGGCCCCTCCTCCTCCTCCCAACAGGTGAAATGAAAAGTTGATGGAGGAGAGAAAGGAGTAACTTATCATATTCTAGTGCTGTCTTTTTTAAGCCTATTATTTATATCTTGCCAAAATCTAAGCTTTTTCTTCCTTTCACAATGTTTACATTCTGTTCCATACTAGAGAAAAATAAGCAGACCAAACAGTGAGAGAGTGTGGGTCACCATAAGTTAAAACACTTAGGCATTGAAAAAAAGAACCAGAACTGGGTCATGCTAATTAATTCCTTGGTATTTCCCTTTTATTTTTGTTTTAATGCAGTACAGTTACTTTCAATATTTAACGTTATGAACAGTACCTTTTCTAATGCTTTTTATAATCTAGTTTTGGTTTTGTCCATCCATCAGTGATGCTAATGTCAATTATGGTGAGTCCAATAGGCAGTTGAACGAAGTGAAGCTATAAGCACTGGAACAGCAGTGCTGGTGGGGCTTTGCTAGCTAAAGAGAAAGAAAAGGAGCCTGGAAGTGAGAGTAGTGTGGTTGGCAGGGATCTCTGGTCCCTGTCAGCTGAAGCCCTGCAGAATCATGGCTTCCATGCCCTTTTGTTGCTGCTGACCCCTGCTACGATGCCTCTTCTCCGGCTGCCGACTGCACTGTCTGCTATATCCGCAGCATCAGAGACATAAGCGAGAGAGTGAGGGAGGGAGAATGAATAGATGGGAGAGCAAATTGGGGAGTATGAGAGACGAAGTGAGATTAAGTGGAAATGAGATAGCAGGAGGAGACATTAAGTGGGGGGTGGGGTGAAGAGAAAGGAGAGATTGCAGAGCTGGTGAGAGTTCATTGGGTGGCATGAAGAGGGTACAAGATTGGGACATTCTATAAATTCCACCTACTCCCACCACCCTCACCTGCACTTTCATTTACACTTGACCTCAAACATCCAGCCAGTTCCAGCCCCGCCCTCAACACACTCACTCACTCACTCACTCACTCATACACGCTGTCAAACATACACTGCCCCCACAGCTCCATCTCCACACACAGTTAGCCATCCATCCATGAGCAATTGCAAGATACACACACATGCAGATCATGGAGTTATTTATGCACTTTTTAAGGTTGCCATGGAATCTAGACTTGTTTCAGTTTCACATTTGAAGTTTGAAAGTAATGTAAATGTAATGTTCATTATATTACATTTCTATATAGCCTTTCTTAGATATGATCCACTCCAAAGTGGTTTATAGCTTTTGGCAACCAAATCTCCACAACTGCCTTGCTGTTCAGTATCTAAAGGCACATTTTCATAACTGACTAGTAATTCTTATATATTCCAGAATTATTGTTTCTACAAATAGCTGAGAAAGAAAAGTTACCAGAGATCACAGAAAGTTTCTAGTCCTGTGGATGAAGCTGAGCCAGTTCTAGGCGTAACAGCTGCTGTATTGAATTTCCTTAAGGAAAGAACTGCAGACCATAAAGGTCTAGCAACCGAACCAGCTGAGCCATATGGGGCAACTGGGGTCAGATGGCAACCCTGAAAATAGAAGAAGAATTGACTTGTATTCTTCTATTTAACACTGGAAAGATTGAAATCTCCGTAGATGCCCAAAGGACAGACAGGATTTCTTCTCACAGGCTAGGACCTTTTGTGCCCCTTATGCTTGAAAGGCAATTTTATTCCCCCCTCTCTTCAGGTTTGAGTGAATTACCTATTGATTCCTGCTGTGCCTCTCTAGGAGAACCTGAACTGTCTTCTTTTCATTGGTTTTCCTTTTCCTTTTTTCCCTTCCCTTCCTTAGTAGATTTCACACTGTTGCCAGAAGATATACCACTTTCTCCTAAAATATTGGTATGATTGTATAAGAAATTTAGTATATCATCAAGAATGCGTAGCGTGTTTACCTTTGTACTCTGTATTATTAAGAGCGTAACAAAAACAAATTATCAGTTAGGAAATAATCTGGCCATATATAAATTCTGACCATATTTTCCCTTAAAATGGAATTATACTAAATTCATAATAGTCCTGTTTACCAGAAAGCCTTCCACTAGGAAGTCCTAAGGACTGAAGTGGAGGAGGTTTACCGTGTGGTGTGAGCATAAGGCCCTGGATCTGTTCTCCTGCCCCACACAAAAACTGCTCGATTGCCTTCTTCATCTTTTGGAGGCTGGTTTGAAAAGCAAATCTGTTAGAGTTAATCTGAGTGCAACTGGTGCACACCACCATGGTATAGATGGTACGCCCATCTCTGAACCTATATTTGTATGTTTCATGTGGGGCCTGCTTCAATTGACTCTTCTCCTATGGTCTCTCACTGTGTCTTTGGACCTCAGCATGGTGCTCGCCTAGCTGATGAAAGCTCCTTTTTAAGCCTCTGTGCTCCTATGACCTCACCTCACCTGGAAAGTCATATTTTTGGTGGCAGTTACCTCAGCGCACAGAGTCAGCGAGCTCCAGGCCTTTGTGACTTATCCATCTTAAACTAAGATTTTTTCATGAAGGTGGTCTTGCATTCGCACCCTAAGTTTCTGCCTAAGGTAGTGATGGATTTTCATCCTAACCAGTCAGTTGTCCTGCCAACATTCTTTCCCAAGCCCCATTTGCACCAAGGTGAACGAGCACTGCACAGTTTGGACTGCAAGAGAGCCTTAGCCTTCTACCTGGGGTGGACAGAAGCCCATAGACAGTCCATCCAACTTTTTATTTCTTTTGATAGGAATAGGGTGGGAGCTGTCGTTGCCAAACAAAAACTGTCCAATTGGCTAGCAGATTGCATCTTCTTTTATTATGCCCAGGTGAGACTACATCTTGGGTGTCAAAGCTCATTCTGTCAGAGCCATGACAACATCGGCAGCCCACTTGTGAGCAGTTGCCATGGAGAAGATCTGCGAGGCCACGACCTGGAGCTCTCTCTCCACACATTCTCATCCCATTACTGTCTGGATAAGGATGGCCGACATGGCAGAAGGTTCGGCCAATCTGTCCTCAGGAATCTCTTTGAGGTGTAGAACCCAACTCTCCCTGCCTAGGGCCCACTGTTTGGGTTCAGGCTCCCCCTCTGTCACCAACAGCAGTGGTTTTTGTGCCCATTGGCACCTGGCCCAGGTAACAGAGGGGGAGACAGAGGTTAGGACTTTTCAGCTTGGAGAAGAGACGGCTGAGGGGGGATATGATAGAGGTGTTTAAAATCATGAGAGGTCTAGAACGGGTAAATGGGAATCGGTTATTTACACTTTTGGATAACAGACTAGGGGGCACTCCATGAAGTTAGCATGTGGTACATTTAAAACTAATCGGAGAAAGTTCTTTTTCACAATTAAACTCTGGAATTTGTTGCCAAAGGATGTGGTTAGTGCATTTAATGTAGTTGGTTTAAAAAAAGGATTGGATAAGTTGTTGGAGGAGAAGTCCATTACCTGCTATTAATTAAGTTGACTTAGAAAATAGCCACTGCTATTCTGGCAACAGTAGCGTGGAATAGACTTATTTTTGGGTACTTGCCAGGTTCTTATTATGAATTTAGTATAATTCCATTTTAAGAGAAAATGTGTATGGACTACCATCCTGCTTGTCCTAGGAAAAAGCAGAGTTGCTTACCTGTAATAGGTGTTCTCCTAGGACAGCAGGATGTTACGAAACCCACCCGTCACTCCGCGGAGTTGGATTTCTCCTTATATTTTCAATTTTTTATAATTCTATGTTATAAGACTGAAGAGAGAGACCCCACATAGATGCATAGTACAGGGCATGCTGGGCATGCTCAGTGTGCCTAGTCAAAGTCCAAAAACTTTGACATAAGATTTTCATGCGTGAGGACTAACATCCTGCTGCGATGGAGAAGGTGCAGAGAGGGGCAACCAAAATGATAAAGGGAATGGAACGGCTCCCCTATGAGGAAAGACTAAAGAGGTTAGGACTTTTCAGCTTGGAGAAGAGACGGCTGAGGGGGATATGATAAAGGTCTTTAAAATCATGAGAGGTCTAGAACAAGTAAATATGAATTGGTTATTTGCTCTTTTGGATAACAGAAAGACTAGGGGGCACTCCATAAAGTTAGCATGGGGCACATTTAAAACTAATCGGAAAAAGTTATTTTTCACTCAACGCACAATTAAACTCTGGCATTTGTTGCCAGAGGATGGGGTTAGTGCATTTAATGTAGCTGTGTTTAAAAAAGGATTGGATAAGTTGTTGGAGGAGAAGTTCATTACCTACTATTAATTAAGTTGACTTAGAAAATAGCAACTGCTATTACTAGCAACGGTAACATGGAATAGACTTAGTTTTTGGGTACTTGCCAGGTTCTTATGGCCTGGATTGGCCACTATTGGAAACAGGATGCTGGGCTTGATGGACCCTTGGTCTGACCCAGTATGGCATGTTCTTATGTTCTTATAACAACTGTTACAGGGAAGTAATGCTGCTTTCCACAGTGACTCTCAATAGGGACAGAGGTAGGTACTAATCTTTTGGAGTTCAGAAAAGACTGAAGCTGTTCTGGAGCAAAAAAAAAAATACAATCATTGTTAAAAAAAAAAAAAAGAAATATATATATATATATATATAACAATCATTATTAAATGTGATGACACATTTACAGGGATATGTTAGCATGAATGAAGCTCCTAATGATCTAATGATAGTTATTTATCTTAAAGAAATAAAGATAGCCTTTATGCCTTTCCTGTGTTAATGTGAATTAGTCCGAAAATATTCTCTCAGGCTGATCATAAAAAAGGGAATTCAAATTTGTGAAATAAAGATGCATCACCTTAGTTAAATCAGCCTCAGAAACAAAGGAAATTAATAAGATTCCCCTCTCTAGATTTTCAGGTCCAGAATTCTCCAGATAGTTTGTCAAATTAAATGTTGAAGAATAGAGAGGCATATTTAACACAGGTACATTGTTAGGAGAAACAGGCAAAAAAACAACTTATTTATCAAGGGAATAGAATCAGACTTGCAATGTAACACCTCCAAAATATATTTCCTCAAAGTCATTGATTGCACTCCAGTAATTTTAGGAAAGTATGAATACGAATGTTGAGATGCGTGGAATTATTTACCAAATATTCTAATGCCTGGAAAGAGCGAACTGTTCCTTAATCAGGGAGATATTCATAGCTTTATTTTTTGAATAACATTTTCCAAACCAGTAACTTTGATGCTCTTTATGTACCCAGAGCAGTCCAGACTCCTGGGATTTGCCTCCCCTCCAGTATATGGAGACAGAGAAAGTTTTACTGACACTGCAACATAACATGAAGTGCCACCTGTAGTCCTTCAGTATTTTTCTGTTTCCAGAAAATGGTGAAGGTTTAAAACCTGCAGTCTGAGACTAGTTTAAAAAAAAACAAACAAACAAAAAAAAAAACAGAAGAAAAAGACAAAGACAGAATTGGACTTTTGGAGATTGCTAGGTCCTGGTGGAGCCAGGCACACGAGCAGGGGGTTGGGAACCCTTTATTGCTCAGTCCTTGATCGCTGGTGAAGGGCTTAAAGCTGGTGGTCCCAGTTCCTTCGCTCTCAGGAGGAGGAGGTTTCTGATGTCTCCTCTACCTTTTCTTCTGACTTTGTCCTTTTACTCCCCAGGACTTTCATGACTAGAAAAGCTGCAGGGCGATGCAAGGTCAAGCAGGGGGCATTGGTACGTCCACAGCCGGGAAAAAGGGCCAGACCTTTCCGGGCTGCGAGGTTTACAAGGGGTCAGCATCCCCCAGGGTTGCACTTGCCAGCAGACGTGGCAGAGGATCTTTCTGAAAGTTCAGAGACTACTGATCCGCAAGCACAGGACCTGCATGGTACCGATCCAGCCCTGGCAGACTAGAACTTGGATGAAACGCAGGGCAAGGTCTCGACTGTAGAAGGGGATGCTCCAAAGGTAGTTTGACTGTTCCGCAAAGAGGATTTGGCTCCCCTGATGTCCCATGTTCTGGAGGAGTTGGACGTACAGGTTCCATAGGAGGACTCTGATCAGGATGGTCCAGGTCCTGTTATGGATGGTCTGCAGGGCCTGGCGGAGGTTTTCCCTTTCCATAAGACAGTCAAGAAGTTGGTGTTTAGAGAGTGGGATACTCCTAACAATGGAAAAGTTGGCAGAGCAATGGATAAGTTATATCCTATGCCTGAGGATATTCTGGAGCTCTTGAAGGTGTGACGAAGGTGGATGCCTCAGTGTCGGCAGTGACAAAAAAGACAACCATTCCGGTGGCCGAGGCTGCAAGAAGATTTTTGAGGTGTCCACCCTTGGCATACGATCTGCGATGTGCAGCAGTTTTATGCTAAGGGTAGGTCTCCATTGGGTTCAGCAGTTGCAGGCAGACAGGGCCATATCTCACTTTGAGGCTAAACAGGCTGGTAGCCGTGGTACCTATGGAGCTGATGCACTATACAACCTCATTCAATCTTCTTCGAGGACAATGATGCACTAAACAACCTCATTCGATCTTCTTCGAGGACAATGATGTCAGCGCTTTCGGCTCCTCTAGTTGAGGAGCTGGTCGGCAGATGTGTCATCTAAGTCTCAGCTGGGAGCTTTACCTTTTAAAGGGATGCTTCTTTTTCGACAAGACTTAGAGTAGATGATCAAACTTATCAGTAAGAATAAAGATCATAAGTTGCCTGAAGAAAAGCCTAAAAGGAAAGGGTCTTTGCCTTCTCGCTCTTGTTTCAGATGCAATAAATGTTTCCAGCTCGGCAGTGCTATCAGTGGCACCCAGAGGCAGTCTGCTGGACAACCCTCATCCTGGAATCAGTCCTTTCACGGGCACAGATCAGATAGGGTTGACTCTAGCCAGGGAAGTGATGGAGCCAAGTCCGCCCAATGATGCAAGGCCGGCTCACTCCTCAGTCCCAGCGGTAGGGAGTTGGTTGACTCTTTTTTGCGAGAAGTGGGCAGAGATCACATTGAATCACTTTTGAGTTTGTTCATCCGCTAAGAGATTTGTTCATAGTCTCCCCCTGCTCATATGAGAGAGAGAAACTTGTAGTACAGCAAATGGTCATCCGTTTGTGGTTGCTGAGAGCCATTGTTTATATACCTCTGAAAGAGCAGGGGAAAGGCCGTGATTCCGTTTTATTTATTTTGGCTCTGGACTTAACCGAGGCATGTTTGTATATAGGAATCCGAACCAACCATCAAAGATATATCAGATTCATGATCCTTTATCTTTTATTTGACTTTATTAATCGCCCACATCCTGATGATGTATATAAAATGCCTGGAATGGCATTTTCAGTTTTGTGCCCTTCCATTCGGTCTGGCGACGGCTCCCTGGACTTTCACCAAGGTGATGATAGTCGTGGTGGTGGCTCTCCGGAGGGAGGACTTCTTGAGTCACCCTTTTTCTGGATGACTGGCTGTTTCGGGCAAAGTTGGAGCTCCTTTGCCGGCAGGCAGTGAATGTTGTACTTCAGCGTCTGCAGTCATTAGGATGGATTGTCAATCAGGCCAAGAGCCATCTTTCCCCTTCTCAGGTATTGGAATTTCTGGGGACTTGATTTCGATACCAAGGTGGGGAAGGTTTTTCTTATCGAAGAGTGCATATCAAAATTACAGCTACAAGTCTGAGCTTTGCTGCGGAAGCAGGTCCCCAGGGTCTGGGATTATTTGCAAGTTCTGCGCTCTGTGGCCTCCACGTTGGAGTTGGTTCCATGGGCATTTGCTCATATGCGACCTTTACAGTCAGCATTGTTTTCCTGCTGGAATCCGTTGTCAGAGCAGTTTCATCTGCCACTTCCTTTCATGGAGTTGGCCAGATCCAGCGTCTTGTGGTAGCTTGTTCAAGACTAATTGAGTCGAGGAGTGGATTTGAAGGTTCCAGACTGGAGAATTGTTACCGCTGATGCCAGTCTTTCTGGGTGGGGAGCAGTGTGTCAGGACCAATCTGTTCAGGATCTGTAGTTGGCAGAGGAAGAGTTGTAGTCCATCAACTGCCTAGAAAAGAGGGCAATGAGGTTGGCATTCCATGCATTTTCTGCTGCTGTTGAGGGGCAAGCCTGTGAGAGTCCTGTCGGACAATGCAAAGACGGTGGCTTACATCAACTGACAAGGTGGAACCAAGAGTCGGGCGGTAGCTCAAGAGGCCAGGATTTGTTCCACTGGGAGGAGCAGCATCTGGTGCTGTTAGCGACTTCTCACATAGCGAGAATGGACAATGTGTGAGCAGATTTTCTCAGCCCATCAGCAGTTGGATCCCAGAGAGTGGGAACTCTGAGGAGGCAATGTATCTCATCATTCGAAGATGAGTCAGGCCACACATGAATCTCATGGCGACCTTCCAAAATGCCAAGGCCCCAGGGTTTTTCAGCCAGAGAAGGGAGCAGGGAGCAGAAGGGGGTTGATGCCTTAGTTCTGCCTTGGTCGGTCGGCATTCTTCTGTATGTGTTTCCCCCATGGCCTTTGTTGGGCAAAATCTTGCAGTGGATAGACATCTGCATTACTGCGAGGTAGTCCTGTGGCACCAGAGTGGCCAAGGTGACCTTGGTTTGCAGACCTGATAAACTTAGAGGTGCATGGTCCAGTGAAACTTGCCCATCTGCCGAAGCTTCTGTGCTAAGTCCCATTTATTCCGATCAGACAGCTCGCTTCTGTCTCACGGCTTGGCTTTTGAGAGGAAGCACTTAAGGAAGAGAGGATATTCATTTTTTTTTTTTTTTTTTGCAATTTACTGTTTATTCAACTTTTTCAATATTTACAAAAAGTAATCATACATTGCGTAGATCTGAACATCATTTAGCAAAGAAATTGTTAATTCACAAATATCACAAATTAGTCCCCTGTCTACTATTCCAAGAAATCCTTGGGGAGAGTTTTAACAAGCGGTCAAATAAGAAAAAGAAAAACACAATCTTAATTTAACAGGAACGTCGCATGAATGTAGCAAAAATTTATTCTACTACGATATCACTATGGGATTACAGGGTTGACTGGTTCCAGAAACTTTTGTAAATGGTTAGGATCAAGAAAAATATATTTTGCATTCAAATGTTTTACAACACATTTCGAGGGATACCTAAGACTAAAACTAGCCCCTCTAGCTACGGATTTAGATCTTAATAATAAGTTATTTAGCTTATCCCCATACAATTTCTTTTTACTCCCCACTGATCCTCTTTTTTCTCTCTCCCAGTTATTCTATCCCTTGGTTTTTTGTAACTGTTTCCCTTTTGCACCAGTTTAGTTCTTCTGTTCTATGCACCCCTTGTTTTTATGTAAACCAGCATGATGTGACCTGTTCATGAATGCCGGTATATAAAAAACCTAAATAAATAAAATAAATAAATAAACTTCTTTCGTCTTTCCTGTGTTATATGAGAAATATCTGGATACATCCATATTTTTTTCCATAGAAAAGCTCTAAGCGATTTCTCATGAATCTTTTCATAATCATTTCCCTGTCTGAGACAAATGTGCAGGATAAGAATAATGTCTTTCTCTTTTGAATCTCTGTTTCCACAGAGAGTTCTAATATTTGGGTCAAATTCAGTTGCTGTTCATTATTTTCTCCTTGTTCCAAATTAATTTTCTCCTTTACTCCTTGTTTCGGCAGATAATAAACTTTAGCAAAGACATGGAGTCCTTCCACTGGTATTTTCAGAATTCTTATCATATATTCTTTTAGCATCTCATATGCAGATATTTCTTTTATGTAAGGAAAATTTAATATTCACAAGTTCAAATACTTAGTTTGGTTTTCAATATTTTCAATTCTTTTCAGGTTTAAATCTTCCAATCTCAAAATTTCTAGCTGGGTAGTCTCCAACTTTTCCATACGCGATGCGATCTGGTGGATTTTAGATGATTGCTTGTTAATTTCTTGCTCCAAATTCAAGAATCTGCTATTAGATTCTATTGTTATTTTTGCCAAACTAAATATAGCATTTTCAAGTCCTTTTATTGCGTGCCAGAGTGAGTCTATTGTTATAGTTTTCGGCTTCTCCATAGGTGCAAACATTTCCAAAAATGTTTTCTGGGCCTGCTTCTCCCTTCCAACAGTATTTCCTCTCACCACCTCCTCAATAGCCCATCTCTCCTTCTCCTCACTGCTCCTGGGCAAATCTCTCATTTTAGAAATATTTAAGAAAGCGTCTTCAGAAGAAAAATTTAGTCCTTAAGGACTTACCCCTGCAGTAACGGCTTCAGTTGGTTTCCGAGGTGGGGGTCACTGGAGCACCGGGACTCAGCGTGATCTTGTCGGCCAGCAAGCCCGGCATCTGCCCTATGTCGGGACTTGCAGTGGCCTTCTCCACCGGCTTTTCTTTTGCTACCGTGGTATCGAAGAATGTTTCAATCCTCGTCTGGCCATCCTCTGACACCGGCGATGATGAGGCAGTTAATTCCCTGAGTTTGGCCTTTCTTTTTGAATGCAGCATTAGTAAAATAATTTATTTTCCAAGAATACGAGGAGAGACTAACTTCACGACTGTTTCATGCGGCAGCCATCTTAGGAAGGAAGAGAGGACATTCTGAGAACGTTATTACTATCCTTTTGCAAGCAAGAAAGACATCCACCTCTTTGGCATTTGTGAGGATATGGAAAGTTTTGAGGTCTCAAGGGTGGAGCAGGGAGTGGATCCTATGCGAGCCTCTGTGACTCATATTTTGGCTATTTTGTGGAAATGCTTGCTGAAGGGATTGTCTTGTAACTCCCTCAGAATTCAGGGCAGCATTGAGCTGCCTCCAAGGTAAGGTACAGGGAGCGACTCTAGCGGTGCATCCAGATGTAATGCATTTTTTCCAGGCATGCGGAAATTTTACATCCTCCGATTCAGAAGTTATGTCCTTCCTGGAACCTTAACTTAGTCTTTAAGAGTTTGTGCCATGCAGTTTGAGCCACTATTAAGGATCTCACTTTGAAGGTGGTTTTCTTGGTGGCCTTTTGTTCCACCCGAAGGATTTCGGAATTGCAGATGTTGTCTTGTAAAGAGCCCTTTTTGAGGATTTCGGATTCCAGGGTTTCCTTAAGGATGGTTCCTTCTTCTTTTTTTTATGAAGGTGGTTTTGTCATTTCACTTGAATCAGTCAGTGGAACTACCGTCTTTTTCAAGTTTGGATGCTAAGGTGCCTCATGCTAGAGAGTTCAGAAGCTTGGATGTCAAGCGTGCTTTGTTGAGGTACCTTGAGGTTACTAACAGTTTTCTGCTAACGGATCTCCTTTTTGTGCTATGGAGTGGTGCAAAAAATGGTGCAAAAAATGGTTTGTAAAGCTTTGAAAACCACAATTATACGGTGGTTAAAGGATGCTGTTGGTTCGGTGTACAGGGTTGTCCTGTTCTGATGGGGTTACAGGCTCGTTTGACCCGTTCTATGGCAGCGTCCTGGGCTGAATGTCAAGTGTTGCCCCAGGAGATTTGTAGGGTGGCTACTTGGAAGAATTTGCACACTTTTGCATGGCATTATCATTTGGATGTCCAGGCCCCATTGTCAAGGGGCTTTGGGGAAAGTGTGCTTTGAGTGGGACTCTCACAATCCTTGATAAGTTGCTCTTCAAGAAGCCTATTGCCATTACTACGTTCATTGTTCAACACTAGTGAACAAGAAATGATATTCTTTTTCAGAGTGCGCTGATGCCTGCCAAGTTATTCTTCAAGACAGAAGATGGAGGAAAATATCCAGTTATATTTAAAAATGGAGATGATTTGCGTCAGGATCAGCTTATTCTTCAGATCATTTCACTTATGGACAAGGTAAAGACATGCGCAATGTTTAGGTGTCTGTTTACTTCTAAATGGAATCTGCTATATCTCACTGCCTGCCTACATTTTAATTTCAGCTTCTTCGGAAAGAGAATCTGGATTTGAAGCTGACACCTTATAAGGTATTAGCTACCAGTACAAAGCATGGTAAGTATTTTAGATATTTATGGAGCATAGACAGAATATATGAAATCAGCAGGGAGGAAATTAAGCTATCCAAATCAATTTCTACAACAATTACATTAAAAACACAGGAGAATGTATACTTTTCTTATTGTACGAAGATGTAAAAAGCCATGCCTGGCCACAGTGCTACAGTGGGCATTCAGGTTGAGCTATTAGTCAAAAATGGCTCACAGATTGTATTCGATATTGGGGGTGGTTTTTCATTCACCAAATATGTAAGCTTTGTCAAGACAGTTGACTGATTAGTAGCATCTCTATCTTGCAACTAAAAGCTGAAAGTTGTACTGGTTCAGAACTGACCACCTTCATATAAACTAGTATATTGTTAGCCTTGTGGCTATCCTCTGTAAACAGCTGGTAATTTCATATATTTCTCTCTAGGTTTCATGCAGTTTATTCAGTCAGTTCCTGTTGCTGAAGTTCTAGCTACTGAAGGAAGTATACAGGTATGAGCTCTTTGTTTTAGTAAACACCATAGATTGGAGGCCTATGTAAAACCAAAGTTTGATGATAGGATATCTTTAGGGGGATGGGGTTGTGTCACTGGCTCAGAGTTACACAGTCAACAGGATAGAGATGGCATTGTAAACTGAGGAGACCTCAGGTATCATGAGTTTGTTCTACAAACACTCTGATTTATTTTTGTTACTTCTTCCGAATTTGCATCTTCTATAAAACATTTCACTTCAAATGAGTTATTAGTACTTTTTTAAAATTCAGGTTGGCATCCTGAAATGAAACACTGCTATGCTAATTATGGCAAATTGCTGCAATTTAGATGTAATTTATGTAATAGTTTTTAAGGTATACTTCGATTTAAATTTGATAAGTATAGTCATAATGAATATTAATATTTAACATCAAATATGAACAATAAAAGCAAAAAGATTAAAAACTGAGACTACAACATGAAGAAAGTTACCTCACTGTCTGACCCAACTGTGTTATTAAAATACAGTTCTACTAATCATAGAACATTCACCTTTATTTTATTGGTATGGTATAAGATAATTAATTTAATATCCATTTTATGTTCTAGAACTTTTTTAGAAAATATGCACCAAGTGAAAAAGGACCTTATGGAATAAGTGCAGAAGTTATGGATACTTATGTTAAAAGCTGTGGTAAGTTTTGGTATCTACTTAATAAAAGTAGATTAAGTTAGGTTGAAGGTTCAATGTGGCCAATCTTCAATTGTTCCTATCGCAGTAGCGTATTGATAGGCTAAAATGAATCAGTTATTTGGGATAGCCATTTTTTTTTCCAATAAAAAAATTAGAAAAATGGCATCTCCCTTTATCAGCATCTAAAATCTAAGCATCCTATCTCTCGAAAATTCCCTCTTAAACATGTGCCTAGATGCTATCAGGATGACTTTCTCTGGAAACATATTTAGCACCTGGGCTTACCTCAGTGCAGCTCCTTCTCTAGAACTGATGGATAGCCAAGTCACAAGCAAGTTGTGGAATTCTTTAGAAGTTACACAAATCAGAATTTCAGCTTCATTTTGTGCAGCCAGGTCAAAATTATTTTCTTCTTACTTAACATGCTGTGACAGTCATATCTCTTGTGCTACAATAGGGTCACATTTCTCATTCATTTTTCCCTATGTATAGAATGAAACCTTGAAAGTAAATCATGTCCATAGCACAGATGATGCAAAGCTCCAGATGATTCTTGTAGAAACTGACGCTCAGACCACAAAATATTCATTATATAATGGTATCGCCTGGATAATTATTAGAAAGGGAAGGGTGAATAAAACGGAAAATGTCATAATGCCTCTGTATCGCTCCATGGTGAGACCGCACCTTGAATACTGTGTACAATTCTGGTAGCCGCATCTCAAAAAAGATATAGTTGTGATGAAGAAGGTACAGAGAAGGGCTACCAAAATGATAAAGGGAATGGAACTGCTCCCCTATGAGGAAAGACTAAAGAGGTTAGGACTTTTCAGCTTGGAGAAGAGATGACTGAGGGGGGATTTGATAGAGGTGTTTAAAATCATGAGAGGTCTAGAACGGGTAGATGTGAATCGGTTATTTACTCCTTCGGATAGTAGAAAGACTAGGGGGCACTCCATGAAGTTAGCATGTGGCACATTTAAAACTAATCGGAGAAAGTTCTTTTTTACTCAACGCACAATTAAACTCTGGAATTTGTTGCCAGAGGATGTGGTTTTTAAACACACTATAGCTGTGTTTAAAAAAGGATTGGATAAGTTCTTGGAGGAGAAGTCCATTACCTGCTATTAATTAAGTTGACTTAGAAAATAGCCACTGCTATTACTAGCAACGGTAATATGGAATAGATTTTACCTTTTTACCTCAGACTTTACCTTTAGATTTACTTTAGATTTACTTTACCTTTAGATTTTACCTTTTTACCTCAGACTTTACCTTTAACCTGGTAAATAATAACTTTGCAAAATTCCATAACTTAGTAAATACAATTATTTGGTAATTTTGTTCTCTTTGTTAATTTCCTATCGCCTCTTCACTGCTCCAAGTTATGTAATTCCCTGTTTTATTGTAACTGCAACCTTTCATTCAGCACCTGTTAATGTTCTTATTGTTTCTTCCTTCTCACCCCTTTGTTAATTGTAAACCGGCATGATGCGATTCCCATCGCGAATGCCGGTATAGAAAAACACAAAATAAATAAAAATAAATAAATGTAGGTTTTGGGTACTTGCCAGGTTCTTATGGCCTGGATTGGCCACTGTTCGAAACAGGATGCTGGGCTTGATGGACCCTTGGTCTGATCCAGCATGGCATGTTCTTAATCTTACATACATATTCTACTAGCCTTATTGCTCTTGGAGAAAACTGGATTATTTGTATTCTTATATTCTTTGTTTATTAAATAGGAGCAGAGGTCATTTAAGTATCAACTGATGAGATACAATTAGTGGTTCATTGTGGGGAAAAGAAGCTCAAAAAATGAAATAGGAAAGGTCGTCTTTCACTGTGGCTGTGTCAGGAGGGATTTTAACCTAAGAAACAAAACAGTTCAATAAATACAAACAATGACAGATCCAACAAAAGGCTAGTACAGACCAAATAGGCAAGACAGCAATATCAACAGCATAATATAATAACGCACTGGCTGGCTGCACATCATTTAATTTCTGATCTTAGATTTTTTGGTATAGAACTTAGCACACCCCACGCTCAGGGTGGTGATTTTTCTTTGCATTTGCTCCAAGATATAAACAGTGCTGGATTTTTTTAGATTTTATTAAACTCCATCCAGCAGATAGATCTCAACCATTAGAACAAATGGTCTATCTTCTAATTGCTTTTTTGATTGTTTTTTTGACCATGATTTCTCTTTCTATCTGTATTGCTTTGTCATTCTAAAATGCACTATGGTTTCTATGTCTCTTTTATATTGGCCAGAAATTGCACTAACCTTTGCCTGCTTTGTTCCCATTGGCAATCATTTGAGTTGTTGTCCTGTTTGGCTGCACTAGGTCATGTGACCCTTTAGTGCCTTTTTTGAATGTTCTTTGTGGTTTTAAAAGGCTGTATATTTGACTTTAACACGGTTCAAATAGCTTTCATCTCTGAAGTTTGTTTGAGTCTGCATTTTGGAACTGTATCTCAGGTATGTTTATGATGATATTGCCGCCTTGCTTATTTGGTCGATACTTGCCTTTTATTGGATCTCTCATTGTTTGTAAAATACAATGGCCGCGTGCACATGTGTGCCGGATTTTAACATCCGCAAGCGGATGGCCCTTGAATCACACGTTCAGGGGGGGGGGATTTTCAAATTACGCACGGTGACGTGATCGCCCTTTTTCCCAGGTCCCTAAACCTAACCCTATCCTTCCTCCCTCTTCCCCTCTCCTCCCCGATCCCTAACTTAACCCTACCTAGCCCCAATTTTTTTATTTTTATACTTACTGCTCCACGGGACCAGAAGTATACCCTGTGCGCCAACCGGCTGCCGGTGTGCACTTCCCCGGGACAGCATCTAATGGCGCTGTCCCGGCTCGCCGGCCCCCCCCCTCCCCTTTGAAAGGCCCAGCACTTCGGCGTGTAACGGGGATTACGTGCATGGCTGGGCCCTTCTGAAAATGCGTGCAGCGCGCGCAGGGCCCAGCCACTCGCATAACACCTGTAATTCACATACCCAGGGCTTTTAAAATTTATTTGAAAGTGTTCTGTTTATTGTTCTTGTTTCTACTTGTTTTTTTGTTCAATTGTTCTATTGATTTGATATCTAGTGTTGTTTATCATGAACATCACTTTGGGAGATTTTTTATGCTCTGTAAGGTGATTTATAAATATTTCTAAAAATTTCTTAAATGTACAAAATTTAAACATTTTTCAATGGAAAAAAAAGTTTTAGAACTAGGGATCATAATATGAAGCTTCAGGGAATTAGATTCAGGAACAACATCAGGAACTATTTTTCTCTGAGGTCAAACAGGATGGCAGTCATCACACATGAGTAGCATTATCTGATGAAGCCTGGCACGGAACTGTGATGTCAAAGATTCTAGATCTTTCATCATTCTCTACTGAGCATGTGCAATTGTAGTCATATCCCTGACTCCCAAAAAGGACCCCTCAGCCTTTTTTTTTTTTTCCTGCAGAGCCTGTAAGACATGGTTCTTTGTTCTCCCCTCACAGCTACTGCATTGAAAGTTCTGGAATGGCAGAAGCAGTTTTTTCTAGTAGGACCCTGAGAGGATTTGTTTTTTCCTTATGTACCTTTTGGTAGTTTATTTTTCTGTCTTGTTTTCTTTTTCAAGCTTTTCTTTTCCAGCTATATGGTGGATCTAGCACCCAGTGCAGCATAGCGGAGGTTTCTTCTTTCTGTAATAAATTATACTATGTTCTCAGCTTGTTCGTGTTGTCCTCTCCTTCATTATGTCTACTATTTGTGCCTTTTCCGGTGCCTCGTGGAACTTGCAGTCTGCATTCCATGTGGAGTCCAGGTAGGCCTCTAGCCTGGGGACTTGTCTGAGAATCCATCCAGGCAGGAGTTCCACAAAGCTTCGTCTGATCACTGTGCATCAATGGAGGCACAGACAGCAAAGGAATCTAAGACCAGAGTTTTCCCATGGGAAGGAGAGCTCATCCTCTCTACACTCCTGGGAACTAGTTCCCATGGGCCCATGCTAATCTTCACCACTAGTTCCCTGGGTGACATAGCCAGAGCAAGCTGATAAGGAGGAGAGGCTATGTAGTCTCCTTAGAAGAGAGCGTGAGCTTGAGCCCAGGCATTCAGCTTTGCTGTTGCACCATTGATGCCATGCCCAACATCAGTTGCTCGTGCATGTTTGTGTCAGAGCATCGATGATCAACGCTGGGCATATAGCCCAGGAGTGCTAGTGCTGCTCAGTGTCTTCTCCGTGGGTGCCATCAGTGCTATCGAATGCTGAGAGCACCATCGATTGCTGAAGGCACTGTCGAGCACCAAAGGTGCTGTTGACAGACATGGTCTTCATTGAGCACTATCAACACTGTTGAAAACTATCGATGCTACCCAGCACACTGGGCACCATTGATGTACTCAAGCGCATTGACTCCATCAAGTACTGTGATGATATACTTTCAACAACTGTTGAGTACCATGGGCTTTGATGATGCTCTGGGTGCTGGTGGCACAATTGATTATTGTTGAGCACTGTGGCAGCCTTTGTCATCGACAATGGGGGTCTGTGGATGCCATTGGTGCTGCCGGGGCACTGTCAAGCGCTGTGAGCACCATTGATGTTGATGAGTGCCATTAGCTCCATTGAATGGTGCAGATGCCATCAACACCATCGACGGACACCATCAAGTGCAATAGACATCTTTGTGCGTCATTGACATAAGGTGTTGCAGATGCTGTAGGACGGCATTGAGGCAGTGGAGTGCTGCATCTGCAGTTGAAGTGATTAGGTGCTATGGTTTCCAGTAGGAGTTGTCTACACCACCAAGCACTGTGGACACCGATGGCCACTTCCAAGACCGTTGGCACCATAGCGTGCCTGAGTGCTATGACATCTGTGTCAGCATTGATATTATGGTGGGTGCTAGGGCACCTTCGACACCAGGGGCACTTTTTATACCATCGAATACTGTAGGCGTCAGAAGGAGCATTGAACACCATTGGCTCACGTGCCATGGAACGTCTTACATTGTGGTTGGGCTGCACAGGCCATGCACCAGCGCAGATTGCTGATCGCCATCAAGGGTTATCGTCAGGTAGCGCCACTGATGCCAGACAGTGCCCTCATGTG
Source organism: Rhinatrema bivittatum (assembly GCF_901001135.1). Lineage (NCBI taxonomy): Eukaryota > Metazoa > Chordata > Amphibia > Gymnophiona > Rhinatrematidae > Rhinatrema > Rhinatrema bivittatum. The sequence continues at coordinate 796,833,803 of NC_042615.1, read as the reverse complement.
CTTGGCATCATGGGGCACACTGCAGCACCAGTGAGATTGGTGCCATCACATACCTTACGACGGTCAGCTTCTTTGCAGTGCACTGCTGCAGGTACTGGCATATTAGTTGCTGGTCTATGCTGTGGCAAAGAGCATGCCTGGGCATGGGCATGGCTGCAATGCCAATGTGGAATCAGGGTGGGAGCTGCAATATCAGGCGCATATGTCCTACGGATGGCAAGGTGGAGTAATGCTGCTTGGGTGCAGGTAGTGCTGAGGTTACATGCAGAAGCACCACAGTTAGCCCATGCCCTCTGATATGTGTTTGTCATCTTGTGACAGAAGGCATTACGGGCTAGTACACTGCAGTTGTCAATGCACTAAGATGTCTCTGGCCTTTCAGGTGAAAATGCACTCTTCCCTCTGAGGCCATCTTTTTTGAGTGGTAACCAGGACTGTAGTATCTGGATATCTCCCCCATTGGGAAGGGACAGTCCTTTTTGATCCCCCTTATATATTGATTTATACTCTGGATCCCCTTCACTGGGAAGCTTCCAGAGCACATAGCATTGCAAGTTCTTTGCTGTTGCAGGCGCTATGCCTCTTGATGGCACAGCAGGAATCAGAGTAGCTCCTAGCAGGTACTCTATGGTGAACTGAGAGGGGGAAGGAGCAGTGAGGATTGACTAAACCACTTTCGCTGACATCCATAATGCTAGACTGTTCGGCCACTACTGATTTGCTCTGTTTTCAATAGAATACTGTGGTGAGGGGTGGGTGACCCCCCACCATCTCCCCATAAGTCGGCAACTATGTCTCACTCTCATATGGAAAGTAGGGGGTTCCATAATCAGGGCTTTGTTGCTGGATCCTGATAGTGCCACTGTGTTGATCACAAATATGGGGCAGGGATCTGGATATATATATCTATATATATATATATATATATATATATATATATATTTTTTTTTTTTTTTCATTTTCAGTTTTCATTTTATTTTTCCTAGGAATTTCAATGTTATAACAAAAAGTCAATGAAAAATGACTTTACTATAACACAGGACAAAAATCAGTGGGAAAAGTTATTTTTACCAATGATTTTTTTTTTTTGTTATAGCATTGAAATCCCAAGGATAAATAAAATAAAAGCTGAAAATGAAGGTCCCTACATATATTCTGTTGACTCAGTTAAAGTTTCTATCTTCATCCCCCTCAAGATATAGGAGGTATGACTATTGGCTTCTGAAAGGCAACTTTAGTAGGTTTCCTTTTGTCATCTTGTTTTCTGCTCAGGGAGGAGGTTGCTTTCTCTCTCCCTTCTCCAGGTGGCTTTGTCTCTGAGTGGCTGCTTTCTTTTTCAGCCATTCTCTATATCCTGCTGGATCCGGCAGCCCACCGAGCAGTCACTCCACCACTTTGTGCTACCGCACAGCCAAGATACCTCCTGGTATGTGGGGAGCTGTCCCGAACTCTGGTTTCCTGCAGTATTGATATAGGATTCCCTGTCAAGGTCTAGAGAACTTAGTGTTAGTGTATCCTTTGCCTCAAGGAGCTATAGCAATCATGTGTCTGACCTACATGTGATTATCATCCCCACTTCTACAGATAGGCAGTGCTCAATAACTTTGCGATGGTTAACCATTGTTCAAATACGAATTCCTTCTCTTTGACCTGTAAATAGCATTGCCTGAATCTCTAAAACAGGAGTCAGCAACGCATACACTGCCTCCTTGGCATGCAAGTGTATCTCATACATATTCATTGTGAATATCCAGAAAACCCAACTGGCTTGTGGCACTTGAGGACCAGAGTTGTTTACCCCTGCCTTAAAGTCATGAGTAAAATTGACTAGCTGCTTTTAAAAGATTGGTCATCCAGCCAGAAATATTCTAGCATTCCATCATCTTTTTACTGACATCCCTGAGAGCTTCTGAAATTTTGTGTGTGCACATTAAAAAATCTACTTTATTGCAGAAAGTTTTGTTTCCTTCTTCTCATTAAACTCATAGTAATATTGTAACACAGGAGATGGCAGCAGATAAAGGCCAATTGGTTCACCCAGTTTGCCCATTTTTTCTGGGTTTATACTGCTAATGATGTATCTCAGCTGCCAGCCATAGAAGCATGACCACTTGTAGGATATTGTTCCTTATCTAAGTCTGTTTTTCTTAACTTCTTTTTAGGGATTCTTCCATTCTGAGCAAATAAACATACAAGCTCTCATACTTAATCCAACAGCCTGATGGTAAGGTTGAGGAACTTTTATGCTCATCAGGACTGTTGGAAATCAACCATCTGAAGTTCTAAAAGTCTATATTCTTGTTAATACTGCTTGACCTGTGTTCAATTTGGTGCTAATTTGTGAATAAAACCATTTGGTCACACTGTGCTGGTATGACTGAAAGTACCGTGCATTTTGAAGAAGCCTGCAAGAAGCCATCTATTGACTACATATTCTCTTTGTGTGCCATTTAAGATGAAATTACTGTGCAGTAGTTTTAAAATAGCTTATTGAATTGAACAACTTAATATAAATGATTAAAGCTGAAGTTCACACCAATAAACAAGGATGTGCAGGGGATTTTTTAATATTTGTTTTGTTTCATGGGGGCTTTGTTTAATGTCACTTGGTTTTAACATGCATTACAATTATTTAATGCATTGTAAATGGTTTTTGTGTGCCTGAAAACCACTTAATGCACCTACAAAAGAAAAAAAATAAACTTTCTTCTTTTGCTTTATTCTGAAAACATAAAACAAAACAAATGTTTCTGTGCTGTTTTCAAATGAAAGCACGTCCTTAATAAACCTACAAAGATACAGAACTTGATATTGACAAAGAAATTGTTTTTCAAGAGAAGAAGATCATCCGTTTTTAATATGCCATTTTTGCATGTATTGTTACAGCTGGTTATTGTGTGATTACTTATATCCTGGGAGTTGGAGACAGACATCTGGATAACCTTTTATTGACAAAAACAGGTACAGTACCAAACATAATTGCACCTACCTACCATGGCCGTTAAAGCAAAACAAGTAATTTCAATGTAGCATGCTAATGCGTTCAGATTTAGTATATGGGAATATAATAATGTACTGTATAATGAATTTGCATAGATTCAGTTCTCCTGAGCCACTTTATTTTGTAAGTCAGTGCACACTCTTGCCACACAGTAAATACAATAAAACCTTGGTTTATGCCCAATTAGGTCTTTATACTTTTTATCTTTTATTTTAAAATTTGAAAAAAATCAGGCTAATGACACATTTTTGGGTTTGGTTTTTTTTTAACTGGCAGTTTCCTCTTTCTATTTTGGGCTTCTATCTCAGTTGGAACCAGGCATCTTGTGCTGCTGCCTTCATTTGCAACTGCTGGGAATTCTTTCCCCTTTTTTATATCCCCTCTCAACTTAGGTTTGTCTAATTGCAGCAACAGCCCTTGGCCAGGGTCTGTGCACCAGGTGCTCTTTACAGACATTTGTAAATCATGGACCCTAAATCTGGCCGCTAGGTGTCACCTTTGTGTGATGACTATAACTGTCGCCCACCGCCTCCAGGGTACGTTGTCTCTTAGGCACCCCCAGCCGACCCAGAGAACAGAAGACTTGAGCCAAGAGATGAGCTACGGGGCCAGCCAAAATTAGTAACAAATTATAGCTTAGAGAAGTTAAAAAGAGAGTTCAGTGTTGGAGATATGACATACATACATATATTTATACACTAAAGTTGAAATACTGTATTCCTTGGTAAGAGGATGGATGTCACTACAAGGACCTAATGTGCCTTCAGCAAAAGTGTGGTAGTATGTCTAGTAATGCACCATAAGAAATTATCTCAGCACAGTAGTGCACAGAAATGCAGAATCATTGAAATTAAACATTTAAAAATGTGTTCCCTTTGTATGAGCTAGTGTTATTTCAGTGATTTGTATACAATATATAAATTGAATGATATGTTGTGTAAGATTTTTGAAATATATTCCATTTATTAAATTCTGAGCAAATTCCTCAGTGTAAGTGTGTGTGTATTGGTATGTATAGAAGTTGGGTTGGGTCTGATGATACCAAAGTCCTGAGAAAAGCTACATGTGGTTATTCAAGGCCCAGTGTGCAGGACTTAGAGTAAAAAATTCTACTCAATGGGCCGGATTTTAATAGCTACGCGCGGGCGTAGATTTGTGCGCACAAATCTACGCTCGATTCTATAACATGCTCGCGCAGCTGCGCACATGTTATAAAATCCGGGGTCGGCGCACACAAGGGGTTGCACACTTGTGCACCTTGAGCACGCTGAGCCCTAGGGGAGCCCCGATGGCTTTCCCCGTTCCCTCCGAGGCCGCTCCGAAATCTTTTTGTCATCCTTTTCCTTCTGGTAGCTGGTGCTGTAAATTCTCACTTTCTGTGTGAGTGTCCTAACAGAAAAGTAATTGTCAGTTAGTTAAAAGGGAATTTGAAAATGTATGAAAGATAACCTTGATTATACATCTAGAAACGAAAAAACGAGACGGCAGAAAAAGACTATATGGTCTATCTAGTCTGACTATCCACACCATCTGCCTAGCTCTACAATCCTACCATTCTCTTAGATATCCCCTATGATTGTCTCATTCTTTCTTGAATTCAGATGCTGGCCTTGTTTCCATGCATCCTCCACGCTTTCTGTAAAGAAATATTTCCTTTGATTACTCCTGAGTTTACCTCCTTTCACCCTCATCCTATGATCCCTTGTTCCAGAACCTCCTTTCCACTGGCTTGTCTTACATTAGAGATATGAAAGATTTTTAAAATCTAAGATGAGGGATTCTGAATTGGAATTCAGCTTTATTTAGGTCACCATTGAGGTTGAACCACACTGTGCAAATATTTCACATGATTAAAAAAAATAGTTTGTGAAATTTAATTAATTTTATTTATTTCCATTTTATATTCCACCTTTTCCTAGGAAAGGCACAAAGTGATTACAAAGATGTGAATTGCAGTACATATGTCTTAGGGTGGGAGAAGGGGATATAAAAACAGAATGCTAAGATATGAACAATGAAAAAAACTGAATAATAGCAATATTCTGTATATACTGATTTCATAGTATAGGAAGAGCACCTAGCAATAAGATAAACACAACGCACAAAAGTAGAATACCGTTTTCATAGTTAGGGGATGATACCGTGCAATTAGATGGGTGGAAATGAAGATTTCAGGAGAAAGCTTGGATGAATAGCCATTCTTTTTTGAAAGGAAAAGTAAGAGTTTTCCTTGCGTAAGCCCTATGCGATACTGTTCCATAAGTTGGGTGCAAAGCAACTGAAGGCACAAAGCCTCATGCAGGCTAGCCTTGCTGTAGCTAGTGAAAGGGCAGATAAAAGAAGCTATTTGAAGGACTGATGTTCCCTCATTGGGGTGGATGTGGGCAGGAGATGAGCAAGGCTGCTGCTGTTTGGTTCAAGCTTTTGAATTCTTTAAGTGTTATCTTGTTCTCATTGGGGTGCTGGTGGAGCTTATACATGGTTACTGGATGTGGCTCTTGCCAAAAGATTGCTGCTGTGTTTTGCAACAGTTGGAAGCTCTTGAGACTGTACTATAGAATACTGTGTAAGAACATAAGAAATTGGCAAGCTGGATCAGACCAAGGGTCCATCAAGCCCAGCATCCTGTTTCCAACAGAGGCCAAACCAGGCCACAAGAACATGGCAAGTACCCAAACACCAAGATGATCCCATGCTACTGATGCAATTAATAGCAGTGGCTATTCCCTAAATAACTTGATTAATAGCCGTTAATAGATTTCTCCGCAAAGAATGTATCCAAACCTTTTTTGAACCCAGCTACACTAACTGCACTAACCACATCCTCTGGCAACAAATTCCAGAGCTTTATTGTACATTGAGTGAAAAATAATTTTCTCCGATTAGTCTTAAATGTGCTACTTGCTAACTTCATTGAATGCCCCCTAGTTCTTCTATTATTCGAAAGTGTAAATAACCAATTCACATCTACTCGTTCAAGACCTCTCATGATCTTAAAGACCTCTATCATATCCCCCCTCAGCTGTCTCTTCTCCAAGCTGAACAGCCCTAACCTCTTCAGCCTTTCCTCATAGGGGAGCTGTTCCATCCCCTTTATCATTTTGGTTGCCCTTCTCTGTACCTTCTCCATCGCAACTATATCTTTTTTGAGATGTGGCGACCAGAATTGTACACAGTATTCAAGGTGTGGTCTCACCATGGAGCGATTATAGAGGCATTATGACATTTTCCATTTTATTAACCATTCCCTTCCTAATAATTCCTAACATTCTGTTTGATTTTTTGACTGCTGCAGCACACTGAGCCGATGATTTTAAAGCATTATCCACTATGATGACTAGATCTTTTTCCTGGGTAGTAGCTCCTAATATGGAACCTAACATCGTGTAACTACAGCAAGGGTTATTTTTCCCTATATGCAACACCTTGCACTTGTCCACATTAAATTTCATCTGCCATTTGGATGCCCAATCTTCCAGTCTTGTAAGGTCCTTCTGTAATGTATCACAATCCGCTTGTGATTTAACTACTCTGAATAATTTTGTATTGGCCGCAAATTTGATAACCTCTCGTCGTATAGGGATTTGCAATAGTCATTGTGGCTGGTGATAAGGGAGTGAATGATGGTGGCTGGATTTTGTTTTTTTGAAGAAGTTAATTGTCAAAGTTGATCTAATTGGAAGAATGTGGACATCATTACAGCTCAGATAGTCAAGATATGGAGTCTTAGGGTTAGAGGATCTCTGAAATGGTGACTAGGAGAAACAGAGGTCCTTCAGACCAGCTTACCTACAGAAGATCAGGTTTGGATTGGTTAATTTTTAATTTATAATTGCTGAGCCACTGAGCTACTGCTAAAAGACAGTTGTTAAGATAAAAAATGGCAGTGTTTATTTTCAAAATGACAGGTAAAATATTCCGAAGATAGAGAAATCTGAAAATCCAAAATAACAAAAATTCAGAGTATCGTATTTTCCGGCGTATAAGACGAGTTTTTAACCCCTGAAAATCTTCTCAAAAGTCGGGGGTCATCTTATAGGGCGAATAATTACCGTATTTTTCGCTCCATAAGACACACTATGGAGTATGGTTATGTAGTGACACAGAAAGGGTAGTCTTATACGGCGAGTATATCCCAAACTCTATATTTTAACTGGAAAAGTTGGGGGTCGTCTTATACGCCTAGTCGTATTATACGCCGGAAAATACGGTAGTTAAGTTACAAGCGGATTGCGATTAATTGTAGGCAGACTTTGCGAGACTGGAAGATTGGGTATCCATATGACAGATGAAATATAAGGTGGACAAGTGCAAAGTGATGCACATATGGAAAAATAACCCATGCTGTAGTTACACGTTGTTAGGCTCCATATTAGGAGTCTGGGGGGGGTCAAAGTTGATTTTACATTGAAATCATTGGCTCAGTGTGCATTTTAAAATGCAAACAATGTTAGGAATTATTAGGAAAGGAATGGCAAATAAAATGGAGAATGTCATAATGCCTCTGTACCGCTCATGGCGAGACCGCACCTTGAATTTGTGTGCAATTCTGGTCACCGTATCTCAAGAAAAATATAGTTGCACTGGAGAAAGTACAGAGAAGGGTGACTAAAATAATAAAGTGTTTGGAATGGCTCCTGTATTAGAAAAGGCTAAAGAGGTTAGAGCTGCTCAGCTTGGAGAAGAGATAGCTGAGAGGGGATATGAAAGAGGTCTACAAAATCATGAAAGGACTTGAACAGCTAAATGTGAAACAGTTATTTACTCTTTCAGATAAGACAAGGACTAGGGGGCATTCCATGAGCTTAGCAAGTAGCACATTTAAAACAAATCAGCGAAAATTCTTTTTCACTCAACGCACAGTTAAGCTCTGGAATTTGTTTTCAGAGTATTTGGTTAAGGAAGTTAGTGTAGCTGAGTTTATAAAAGCTTTTGATAAGTTCCTGGATGAGAAGTCCATAAACTTGTATTAATCAATAGGGAATAGCCACTGCTTGTTGCCAGCATTAGTAGCATGAGATCTGTTTAAGGTTTGAGTACTTGTGACTTGGATTGACGACTGTGGAGAGAGGTTACTGTGCTTGATGGACCCTTGGTCTGACCCAGAATGGCACATCTTATGCTCGATTGTATGGAGGTAGCTATGCCTTAGAATTTTCTTGCCCAGTGATAGAGGCCTTTATGGTCTCTGTGTGCTTCAAAGATGAAGAAATTGGCAATGCAGTCCACGCTAGAGCATCTTCTTGTTTTGGAGATAGTGGTTCCAGTTTCTAAGGGAGAAAGAGGTCTGGGAAGTTATTCTATTTACTATGTTGTACCCATGGAGATGCCACTTTTTGGCCTATCTTGGACCTCAAGAAGGTGACTTCTTCATATGAATTCTTCACTTTCGGATGGAAACACCACACTTGGTAATCACGGCAGTCAAGAAAGTGGAGTTCCTGGCATCCTTGGACCTCTTGAAGGCCTAAATTCACATTCCTGTTCAGAGAGGTCATCAAAGGTTCCTCAGGTTTGCGGTCCTAAGGGGGGAGCATTACCAGTTTCAGGCATTTCCTTTTAGACTGGCAGTGGCTTCTTGCATGTCTTCCAAAGTGATGGTGGTAGTGGCATCAGCTTTACGCAGAAGGTATCCTAGTGCATCCCTATTTGGATGACTGGTTGGTTTGAATGAAGTCGAAGGAAGACTGCCATTGTCTGTACATAGGATAGTTCTGTTACAGAGCTTAGTAAAATTTGCCAAGAGCAAATTATTCCTGTCACAGAACCTGGAATATGTTGGAGCTTGTTTGGGGACGGATACAGGCAAGATGTTTCTTACAGCGGACAGAAGGTTGAAACTGCATGAGCAGTTCTGTCAGTTATTATGCATGAAATCTTCCAGAACCTGGGATTATTTGCAGATACTGGGATCATGGTGTCTGTTTATTTATTTATTTATTGATTGATTGATTGATTGATTGATTGATTTTTATATACCGCGGTTCGTTAGCAAACATCACCTCGGTTCACAGAGAACATTAAATTAGCAACGAGCTTTACAATCAAAATTAAGTTAAGGCGAAACAAGTTTGTAAACAATAAAAACGTAACTAATACTTTAGGATAATACACAATAAAACTCAACAATACTTCCAAGGAGGGGTAGGGTACAAGGAGATCAAGAATATCAGTATAGACATAGCATCTACATTAGATCTGGTTCCTTGGGCGACAACTCCTATTCGACTGCTGCAGAAAGCCCTACTCTCACACTGGAGCCCATAGTCGGAGAAATTTGAAATCCAGCTGCCTCTGTGCTTGGGGAAGCCAGATTAAGTCTTTCCTGGTGGCTCTCGCGGCACAGTTTATAGAAGGGGATGGAGTTGGAAATCCCAGATTGGGTAATGGTGACAATAGATGCCAGCCTGAGTGGCTGGGGGGCCATCTCTCACAATCAGATAGAACAGGACCTATGTACAGAGGAGGAGGCGTCCTGGTCCATTAATTGTTTAGAGATGAGGGTGATAAGGAAGGCCTTTCAGCAGTTAGTTAAAAACCAGGCGGTGAAAGTATTGTCAAACAATACAATAGCAGTTGTATACATAAATGGGCAAGGAGGAACTTAAAAGCCCAGCGGTCTCCCTTGGAGGTGGGGATGTTATTCCATTGGGCGGAACATCATCTGAAAGCGTTGTCGACTGCACATATGGCTGTTATTCAGTCATGTTTTTCAGTTAAAACAAGTTTCTAAAATTTTAGTTTCTTTCCTTGTACCTTTAGAAAGGTCTGTGTACAGAATTCAGGGATATCCATCACTCTGTCAAAAGAAGCAAAAGATGATTGTCTTATACAATGCCATTTTTCATTTCAATCTATTGTATGGTTCCACAGAACCTTTTGAAGACACCACATTTCAAAGCAATTTCAAGATCTTTATGTATCCAGCCATGTCGGCTCCTATGCAGTTCAGCCATCTTCCAAATAAAGATTCATTTTGTAACCGAATAAAGATACATACTGTAGTTCAAGATGCTATTTGAAAAAATTATCAAGTTTTATTGTACAAGTTAGATTTCTTGGTGCCACCTTTTTTGTATACTTGGACAAATCAAGAAGGGACAATTGCTGTATAACCCCCCAAACTCAAGATATACAATCCATGGCTGTCTAGTATTAGTTATAGCACAAAACCTAAAACTTGAATTACACAGTGGCTCTTTAGCCATACTACTAAACTTTAATTAAGCTGTCAGACAGAGCAAGCAGAAACATGAATTGAATCGGTGCTCTGGCATTTCAAATGATTACCAACTTCTTTACACAGCCTGAGCTGCATTATAAAGCGATAAACTTATATTAACCCTTGTAATGCCAAAACAAGTATAGTTACTTTTTTGGGATGCAGACCGTTAAGCCTTCAGTTTATCACGCTGTATATGTGTAAAGTATACACGAAGAGAGTAATTTTTAAACAGTGTGCTTTACCTGCAGAAAGCAATATGCAGGTAAATTTAACGTGCATACGTCTTGTGTGCGCACAAGTGTACCCAGACTGAGCAGAGTCGTTCTGGGTTGGGCCGGGATTTGGACTTGTATACTTACATTTGGATTTTTAAAAGGATGTGCTTAGATTTTCTTGAACATTTCCCATGCACGTAATAGCTAGTGTAACTGTGTATGCACATTTTGTGTAATCATTTTCAAAGTGGGCTGATGTATATATTCTGCCTAATTTAAATGGGCTGTTATAAATAACCCCCCATAGCGGATCATTTTATAACTGCCTACACTGCAAAAAAAAAAAAAAAGGAAGTCTGCAGATACGTTTTACCCATGGACTTTGTACTAATTTTCAAGGGGAAAGTACGCCTATACTTTCCCTTTGAAAGTTATCCCGGCAAAACGAACTGCACACACTTACACCTGCTAATCGGAGTAGGTAACTTTTTTTTCCTAGAAAAATTGATGCATGCTTTTGGCAGACTAGGCCATATGGTCTTTTTCTGCTATCGTTTCTAAGTGCAAGTCCTTCCCAAACCCTGCTCCCAGAAACGTCTCCCCTCAGTGCGGATAAAGGTATTGCATATAGAGGCACTAAGTGCGAAAATTAACTCGTGCACAGGAAGGGTGAAATGACAAAAGCCCTTTTCAGTACTGGTTTACACATGGGAAACAGCTTAGAAAATTAGCCTCCTTTTGAATTTAATAAATAGCTTGCTGCCCTACCATCGTAAACTCTGGTCTTGAGAGGCTTCACGTGCTAAGCAGGGTTGGACCTGGCAAGTTCATAGAAGGGGGACCTCCAAGGATCCACTGACTATTGCAGAAAGCTGTCCAGCTCCAATGTTATTTTAAAGCATGGCTATTATACTTTCTGTGGTACGTTTTACAGGTGGCACAGATGCTAATCCCCGCATCACGGCCGAGATCCAATACGGTTTCTACAGCCTAGCCTGCTGAAATTCTCTCTGTTGAAAAAATCAAATTAAGCTTATAAACAATCTTTGTGCCATCCTCTAGTATGTACTGTATCCAAATGTATAACACCATGGATTCAGTCTCTGTACAAGTGAAATAATACTGTATGTATAAAGAAGACAGACACACATTTTCTCTCTGCAGCAGATTGGGATTTGTGTCCCCTTGGGCTTTGTATGATTTTTTTCTGGATTGATATATTGACCACTGTTCCTGTATGGGCTAGACTTCTTTTCAGCAGATTCCCAGCTAACAGCACACCCAAAGCTGTCCCTTCTCACCTCTTTCAGCCTTGATCAGCGTTCACCCATACAGCCCCCTTCTATAGGTCTTCCTTCCCCTCTCTCAGGCAGTCCGCAGACTTGTCTTCAAATGTTTTTAATAATACATGTTTGCAGCTGCCCATTTCCAGAAAGAAGTCTGAACCCGCTTGTCTGCCTGGAGAGCCCTGCCTTAGAGACCCCACAATATTCACGCAAGAATATCCTTTCCCATGCTTTTAATACTATTACTGGAGAAGATTCATTCCTGTCATGCTCAAAGTGGGGGCTGCCTTTCATCTGCGTGGCAAAGCAAACAAAAACTAGAATAGTATGACGGAGATTTACAGATCCCTGAGCTTTGAGTCACAGGTAGGGCAAATTTGGCTATTTTGTTTCTATTCCTGTCCCTTTTCTGTTTCATAGCATTTTTAGTTCACTTCTAGGCTTCTCATACTTTTATCGTTTACAGGTGTAAAGACCTAGCTGCTGCAGCAGAGGGCACTACAGATCCACTCTATATCCCTAGTTTGCAGTTCTTTCCTCTTCAGTACAATATTAGGAGAATAGCTCTGAGGGCAAGATGCATTACTTCAACTTGCCCTTTACATGATTTAACAATCGTTGCTTGAGACAAAGTAAAAACTCATTAATGTTATATTAGCTGTGGGGAAACACAGGTGTATGAATTAGACCCTAAGAAATTGCAGCCTGGTGTTTATTTTCAGATTAACTTTGTTTAGTCTAGAAATTGTTACTTGGATTGCTTTTGATGGCTTCGGGGAAGCGCAGTATGGAAACCTGTGCTGAAAACTGTTAGCATGTAACAGATTAGAATTAGATCTTTAAAAGGAGTTTCGGCCCCTGTACTGCAGAGCCCCTGCTCTCTTCCATTTTTTTTCAATTAAAGTCTGTTCCACCCATAGGCAGAGGGTTGAGTCTGCATGCTCTCTTTGCATTGCAGAACTAAAGAAACAGATTCTGGTCCCAGTAACTCTTTACTGAACCAACTTACTTTTGTATGGTAGCAGATGGAGACACATTTTTACTAACACAAGGGTTCCTATGCGGTGTAGTTTTATATTCTGGTAAAGATCTGTTTATGTCCCAAAATGCTTTCATGGTGTCAGAAATTATTATGTTTGACAGTAGCATGCATTGCAGGGTTTTGCCTTAATTAGTCTGAAATCCTGACTTGTCAGCCATTTAGGGAGAGGTTGCTTCTTTCTCAGCTTGCATGAGATACCCTGACAGTGAGCTACTCAGTAAACTGAGGTAGCAAAAACTTGAAAAGAAAACGTGATAGGAGAGCATTAATTTCCCTTCAGCTTTCAGTCTATAGCAGATGGTACAAGGTTCAACTCAGCAGTGGGGCAGATGTTCAAAAGCTGTTTAGCCAGATAACTGAAAAGTTATCTGGCTAACTAACTGGCCAGATATCTGGCCAGTTATCTGGCCAGATATCTGAAAAATTGTAACTGCAACTCTTAGCTTTCATTTGTTTAATGTTTACTATTACTATTATGAGGATCAATGTTATTTATTACCTATTTTGTTCCTTCTATACTTGTTAATTGTAAACCGACATGATGCGATATTTATCGCGAATGCCGGTATAGAAAAACTTAAAATAAATAAATACATTGTATCCATCTAAATAGCCTTAGCGTGATATTCGGCAACTTATCCAGCTAAATTCTAGCCAGATATGTTTGGCGTGTTCTTGGGACAGGTGGTGTTCTGGAGAGGAATGGAGTTTGCCAGTGAACCTAATTGGCTAACTCTGGCCATGGTGCTGGCAGGTCTAAAGTTAGCGAGATATATTCAGCCCCAGTTAAGTTAGCCGGATAGGTGTATCCATCTAACTTATCTAGCCACTTGGTGGCTGAATATGGACCCCATTATGATTTTCTTAGGGTTGCATCTGATTTATCCTGTGCTTCAGCACAGTGGAGACTGCCTTCATGAAACAAACCAGTACTGGCATATTTATCGCTCCTTTACTAAATAATATGGGGGCTGCAGGCTAGCATACAAATCTGTAATACATCAGTGCTGTGATCTTTCCTTTAACCTGTGAGAAACAGCTATTTATCATGAATTAATGACACACAAAACATGCACATTTGTCCTATTACCATATCTTGTATTATTTGTTTTCAAGCTAAACAAACAGACTATCATAATATAATAAACTATTACATGACTTATGACACCATTATTTTTCACTGAGTAAAATAAACAATTTCATTAGCATGCAGCAGTTTGTTCCTGTTTGTTAGGAGTGGGGCTTCATGGTATAACTTTATTATGTTTTGAATTAACTTATGATCTTACCGCTCTGAGGAGAGGTTGATAGTAGTCAGAACTATGATATATGTAGAAAAATAACCACCTTCCAGTGCAGGCCAGCATTAGCAAGTGGTTTGCATTCTGTGCAACCAAAATCTGGATTCAGATTCATGCTGAAGCTCTTTGACTGGGAATGCTGCTGAAGTTTCACAGAGAGCCGCTGGGCCTCTATGATGACTGCCAGGGTCTGGTTTATCAAAGCTTTACTTCTCATCTGTGCTGAAACAGGATGCTAATTTCTCACCTTGGAACCAGCGGAATCTACGGGCCTGTCATTTCAGTACTTCTAGAGGGGCAGATCATGATTGCGCCTTAAAGAGAGCTGAATCGGAAGGCATAAAGAGAAAAGCTTTTATAGAGTTCCAAATACATTCTTTTAAACTTAGCAAATTGTTTTGCTAAGTCTTTAAAAAAACAAAACAAAACCATAGGCTTAACGCTGAAATCCCTGTTGGCCTCGTTTTGCCTTGGGGAGCATTTTGTGTTACTGAGCAGTGTGTGCTATGCGCTTCTTATGCAGAAATGAGCTGCGGTAAAAAATATAAGCTGTTATGAGAATGAGGGCCCTGATGTAAGGTGCACTCAGCCGTGCATACATGTTTGCGCATACAGCGTTACTCCCTACTTACCGAAGAGTTTAGTGTACAAAAAGTGAGTAAGAACAGGAATAAAACTGTGTGCCCAAATTAGCGCTCCTTCATGCGTATATCATGTTAATCAGTGCAGAAAAGTGCATAGGGTTTACTCTTAATGCTGGAAAAGTAACTCCTGGTTGGAGGCAGAGTAAAGTTTATGGGCCTGTGTTAGTCTAGGTGGCTGGACCTGGAGTTCGTGGTGCCAGGGTCCTGTACTTAGCATTTGTACGCATAAAATATGATTTATGCAAATCAGTCTTATTTTATGTACAGAGAATATACTTTGTGCACAAGTGTTTTATGCACATGGTAAGTTAGCACACTTTTTTTTTTTTTAATCTCCTGATGTACTAACATACTATTGGCTTACATCATCAGACGTTAACTCTGTTTTTAATACATGAGCAAAGGAAATGTGTGCTGAAGTTCACATCATGGCCTTAGGAAGGTAATAGAGAGCTACTAGGAGAAGCAAGACAAAAAATCTTGTTTCTCAACTTTACACACCATCATGTCAACAGGAGAGGCCCAGAGCTGAGATACCATGAGCCATTATTCCTCCCTGCAAAATATTTGCAGGTTGAAATGCTGTATATCTCCATTTGCAAGTTTACAGATAGTACAAACAAATAATATAGTTTAAAAAGTTAGTGGTCCCAAGCTATCAATTGTGAATGAATTATGAGTAAAGCAAATGTTGCTTACCTGTGACAGGTGTTCTCACAGGACAGCAGGATGTTAGTCCTCACTTATGGGTGACATCACAGGATGGAGCCCAATCACGGAACACTTTTGTCAAAGTTTCTAGAACTTTGAGTGGCCCCTACTGGGCATGCCCAGCATGGCACTAACCCTGCAGCCAGCAGGGGTCCCTCTTCAGTCTTGTTTAAAAAGCTACAGGAAGTGCCGAAAAATAAAATAAGAAACGTAATGAACCCAACACCGCGGGGCTGCGGGCGGGTTTCGTGAGGACTAACATCCTGCTGTCCTGTGAGAACACCTGATACAGGTAAGCAACATTTGCTTTCTCACAGGACAAGCAGGATGGTAGTCCTCACATATTGGTGAGTACCGAGCTGAGGATGTCCGAGAGTGCACCAAATGTACCCAGGTGTGCAAGGCACTGGGACTGGGGTGAAATTTGGGCGAGGGCATCTTGAACCCTACCGGGCAGGCGGACGGGTGTTGGTACGTCAGGTTGGGAATAGGTTGTGCAGGACAAATTGGCCTAAGATGGAATCTTGTCTTCTGGCTTTGTCCAAACAATAGTGGGCTGTAAAGGTATGGAGAGAACTCCAGGTGGCAGTCTTGCAAATGTCAGGAAGCGGCACTGAGCGTAGGTGCGCTACTGAAGTCGCCATAGCCCTCACAGAGTATGCTTTAACACGGTCTTGCAGTGGAATTCCTGCTTGCTGATAGCAAAAGGATATGCAATCCGCTAACCAGGAGGAGAGAGTCTACTTACCCTCAGGCTGCCCCAATATGATGGAATGGAAAGAGACAAACAATTGAGTGCCTTTCCTGTGGGCAGCTGTACGGTCTAGGTAGAACGCTAGAGCCCGTTTACAGTCAAGGGTATGCAGAGCCTGCTCTCCTGGATTGGAATGGGGCCTGGGAAAAAAGGTAGGTAGTATAATGGATTGATTGAGATGAAACTCTGATACTACCTTAGGCAAGAACTTAGGGTGAGTGTGGAGTACTGCCCTGTCCTGCATAAGTTTATGTAAGGCGGATAGGTAACTAGGGCCCGTAACTCACTAACTTTGCGAGCCGAAGTGATTGCTAAAAGGAAAATCACTTTCCATGTAAGATAACGAAGTTCACAGGATTGGAGAGGCTCGAATGATGGTTTCATGAGCCTACCCAAAACCAGGTTGAGGTCCCAAAAAGGGGCCGGAGGTCGCAGTGGAGGCTTGAGGTGAAGCAAGCCCTTCAGAAATTGTGTTACAAGGGGTTGTACTGATATGGGAACACTCCCAACACCTTTATGGAAGGTGGCCACCGCACTAACATGCATTATGATGGAGGAAGTTTTTAGACCTGACTCTGACAAGTGCCAGAGATAGGCTAGAAACTTCGAAATTGGACAGGTAAAGGGGTCAAAGGATTGAGAAGAACACCATGAGTGAAACCTGTTCCATTTATAAGAATAAGATTTTCTCGTGTAAGGCTTCCGTGAAGCAATCAGGACATGGGAAACTGATTCAGAAAGGTTAAGTGGTTGGAGGATTAACCTCTCAACATCCATGCCGTCAGGGACAAGGCTTGAAGGTTGGGATGGCGCAGGCACCCGTCGTTTTGCGTAATCAGAAGCGGTCCCTTCCCAAGGGAATGTGCCTGCGAATGGAGAGATCCTGAAGTATTGGAAACCACACTTGATGTAGCCAGTGAGGTGCTATCAGGATCATGCTTCCCTTGTCCTGACGTAACTTCACGAGAGACTTTGAGAGAAGTGGAAGTGGAGGGAATGCATATAGGTGACCGGTCACCCATAAGAGGGAGAACGCATCTCTTGGTTGTGTGTGTGTTGGCTGTGAGTGAGAGAGCAAAAGTTCTCTACTTTGCGGTTTTGACATGTTGCAAAGAGATCTATATGAGGGTAACCCCATTGTTGGAAGATCGAGTCCACCACTGAGGGGTTGAGAGACCACTCGTGTGGTTGAAAGGCGCAACTTAGCTTGATTGCCAACACATTGTCCACTCCCGGCAAGGAAGTGGCCCTGAGGTACATCATGTGGGAGAGGGCCTCCGCCCATAACTGCACAGCTTCCTGACACAGTAGGTAGGAACCCGTCCCTCCCTGTTTGTTGATGTATCACATGGCCACCTGGTTGTCCATCTGGATCAGGATGACTTGATTGGAGAGGCGATCCTGAAATACCCTGAGAGGATATCTGATTGCTCGAAGCTCCAGGAAATTTATTTGGTGTTTGGCTTCTTCTGGAGACCAAGATCCTTGTGTCTGCAGATCGGCCACATGGGCTTCCCAGCTGAGGTTGGAAACATCAGTAGTGAGAGTTATTTGAGGGTCTGGAGCCTGGAAGGGCAAGCCTTGGAGGAGATTGATCTGATTTTTCCACCAGGCTAGAGACTGACGGAGTGAGTCGGTGACGTGGACAATGGTCGACAGGGGCTGAATGCATTGAGTCCATTGTGATCTTAGAGTCCACTGCATGACTCTCATGGCTAGGCGTGCCATTGGGTGACCTGAACTGAGGACGCCATGTGTCCCAGTAGGATGAGAAAGCGGTGTGCAGTCGTGTAGCGCTGAGACTGCAGCTGGTGTGCGAGAGAGACGAGAGTGAGAGCTTGTTGTTGAGGTAGAAAAGCTTTTGCCTGCAAGGTGTCCAAGTCTGCCCTATGAATGATAAGGTTTGAGATGGGACTAAGTAGGATTGGTCGTAGTTGACAAGAAATCCTAACGAAATCAAAGTGTGTAAAGTACGATGTAGGGACGACTGAGCAGTTTGCTGAGTGGGAGCCCTGATCAACCAATCATCTAGATAGGGGTAGACGTGAGCACCTTGAGTCCTGAGGAAAGCTGCAACTACGAAACATTTTGTGAAGACTCGTGGTGCAGATGTGAGGCCGAATGGAAGCACTCTGTACTCATAGTGCTTGGGGCCTACCAGAAATCTCAGGTATTTGCGATGAGATGGAGTTATCGCAATATGAGTGTTTGCGTCCTGGAGATCGAGAAAACAGAGCCAGTCTCCTCTTTGCAAAAGAGGAAGGAGGGAACCCAAGGCTACCATCTTGAACTTTTCTCGTTGGAAGTAGTTGTTGAGGGCACGTAGGTCCAGAATTGGACGAACGCCGCCTGATTCCCAACAGGGCCCTATTCCCAACAGTGCCCTGTTGGAACCAGTGCCCTATTCCCAACAGTGCCCTGTTGGGAATAGGGCACTGGTTCTATTGCTCTGGACTGGAAGAGGAAGGAGACCTCCTGTTCCAGGAGTGGTCAGTGGTCGGATGTTCCCCATGTCAGCAGAGGTGGGAAGCCCGGTGGGATGGAGAGAAAGTTCAG
The DNA here is from genome assembly GCF_901001135.1 of Rhinatrema bivittatum. Classification (NCBI taxonomy): domain Eukaryota; kingdom Metazoa; phylum Chordata; class Amphibia; order Gymnophiona; family Rhinatrematidae; genus Rhinatrema; species Rhinatrema bivittatum. The sequence goes on along the minus strand of NC_042615.1, from coordinate 796,815,068 downwards.
GTGATAACCCTAAGAGATTATGGCAAGGACCTACTGGTCTGAGGTGATTGTGTGCCATTTGTGGAGGAAATGGCACAATTGACCTCCCACTGGTATCTGAGGCAGTGGAAGCTGGCTGCTGCTTTCTATGCAGGAGTAAAAAACCGGAAGCAGGGCTCGGCTGAGGAGCTGCTTGCAGCTTCTGTATGCGTATCTGACGAGACTGGGCCTTTTGGAAGGGTCTCATGGAACGAGTTCTAGTCTGTGGTGGATAGGACTTCTTTGGATGGAAGAATTACTTTTTAGTATCCCAAAAGAGAGGTTCCATTAAAAGCAAACATAGTCCATATGCCTATATGTAAAAAATCACCAAAGCTAATGATTTCTGAATTATTCCAAACAACTGAAAAGCAGGTTGTTAAATCAAACAAAAAACACACTTTGAAATGTCTGTATGCCAATGCCAGAAGTCTAAGAAGTAAGATGGGAGAGTTAGAGTGTATAGCAGCAAATGATGAGATTGACATAATTGGCATCAAAGAGACTTGGTGGAAGGAGAATAACCAATGGGACAGTGCTATATCAGGGAACAAATTATATCGCAATGATAGGGAGGATCAACTTGGTGGGGGGGGTGGCACTTTATGTCCAGGAGGGTATAGAGTCCAACAGGATAAAGATCAAACAAGAGACTAAATGCTCAGTAGAATCTATATGGATAGAAATCCCATGTGTGTTGGGTAAGAGTATAGTGATAGGAGTATACTACCGTCCACCTGGACAAAATGGTCAGCCAGAGAATGAAATGCTAAGAGAAATCAGGGAAGCAAACCAATTTGGCAGTGGAATAATAATGGGAGATTTCAATTACCTTTAGCAAGAAAAGGGGCCAAAATTTTACATATAAAAAAAGCCTAAATGACGGTGTCAGCAAGCCTGTCGTTGTGGTTTTTGCAGAGAAACCCAACCGGTCTTCTCAATCATTCACCATCATTATTTTTTATTATTAATTCAAAAAATCTTTTTGTTATGTATTTTTCAATTTTTCTTAAAAATATGTAATCAACTCTCATCCATGAGAGATATATATGAACAGCAGTCTCTCTGACAGAATAGTAAGCACAGCCCTACACGGCCGGTGTTTCGTAGTACAATGCTTCTTCAGGGGCGTATGAAAACTTTGTTACAAGAGTCTTTGCCTACAATATCAAGAATAGTGCACTCAGTAAATTATTGTAAGTTGAAAAATCAAAAGATTACTTATCTGAGCACCGAAGGCAACCGATTTCAAAATGGACTCGAGGTCTCTGTAGTCATCTTCTCAGAGGAGAGGAAACAAGGCTGAAGTGAAACGTCTCGTTATATACTCAGTGTGATGTCATACAATGATGTCACTAAAATGCAAATCTCAAACACATCATTTACCTTCAGAATGTCAGATGAAAAAAATCAATATGTCAAATTATATCAAAGGAACACACGTAAATCAAGCTCAGTATTTAGCCCTTTCAGGCTGACAGTATCAAGAGGGTAAATCCATCTCTGCTCAGATCGTAGAAGCTGTAGTTCGCGATCACCACCACGCCAATGCTCCGGTATATGGTCAATAGCATAAAATGATAAGTCTTCAAACTGATGATCATGTTCAATACAATGTGTCACCAGGGATTCATCAACACGTAGAACGATGTTCGATCATGCGTGTCTTCAGGACCCGCTTAGTCTTTCCAATGTATAATAGGTCACATGGGCAATGGATGAGATAAACAACCATTGTGGACAAACATGATGTCATGTACTTCAAAAAAAATTGTGTAACCTGATGACAACACAAATTTATTAGATATTGTCATTGAGGATGTGCAGACAGAGCAGTTGGTACATGGGTGGTGGGATCCAGTTAAAAGATTGTCAGTATCAAGAAAGCTGGAAAAGTCAGAACGGACCATTAAGTTTCTCAAATTAGGAGCTCTGGAAAAGGTGATCCATGGTGGAGAAATAAAAATATCTTGCATCTGCAAAACATGCCAGTTTTTAAGAATAGACTGACAAATGGTGTGAGCTTCAGCAGAAAATGGAAGTATACATGTGTAAATTGAAGAATCTTCATCAGAATGAGAATGAAAGAGCCACAAATGGCACACAATCACCTGAGACCAGTGGGTCCTTGCCATAATCTCTCAGGGTTATCACCTGAACTTTCTTTCCATCCCACCGGGCTTCCCACCTCTGCTGACATGTTTACTAATGAGGATGTTAGGGAGATACCAGTTCCAGAGATGGTTTTCAGGGGTGATGAGTCAGACGAACTGAACAAAATCACTGTGAACCTGGAAGATGTAGTAGGCCAGATTGACAAACTAAAGAGTAGCAAATCACCTGGACCAGATAGTATGCATCCTAGGTTACTGAAGGAACTCAAAAATGAAATTTCGATCTATTAGTTAAAATTTGTAACCTATCATTAAAATCATCTATTGTACCTGAAGACTGGAGGGTGGCCAATGTAACCCCAATATTTAAAAAAGGCTCCAGGGGTGATCTGGGTAACTATAGACCATTGAGACTGACTTCAGTGCCTGGAAAAATAGTGGAAACTATTCTCAAGAACAAAATCAGAGAGCATATAGAAAGACATGATTTAATGGAACACAGTCAACATGGATTTACCCACGGGAAGTCTTGCCTAACAAATCTGCTTCATTTTTTTGAAGGGGTTAATAAACATGTGGATAAAGGTGAACCGGTAGATATAGTGTATTTGGATTTTCAGAAGGCTTTTGACAAAGTCCCTCATGAAAGGCTTCTACGAAAACTAAAAAGTCATGGGATAGGAGGCGATGTCCTTTTGTGGTTTACAAACTGGTTAAAAGACTGGAAACAGAGAGTAGGATTAAATGGTCAATTTTCTCAGTGGAAAAAGGTAAACAGTGGAGTGCCTCAGAGATCTGTACTTGAACCAGTGCTTTTCAATATATATATAAATGATCTGGAAAGGAATACGACGAGTGAGGTTATCAAATTTGCGGATGATACAAAATTATTCAGAGTAGTTAAATCACAAGCAGACTGTGATATATTACAGGAGGACCTTGCAAGACTGGAAGATTGGGCATCCAGATGAAATTTAATGTGGACAAGTGCAAGGTGTTGCATATAGGGAAAAATAACCCTTGCTGTAGTTAGGTTCCATATTAGGAGCTACCACCCAGGAAAAAGATCTAGGCATCATAGTGGATAATACTTTAAAATTGTTGGCTCAGTGTGCTGCAGCAGTCAAAAAAGCAAACAGAATGTTAGGAATTATTAGGAAGGGAATGGTTAATAGAACGGAAAATGTCATAATGCCTCTATATCGCTCCATGATGAGACTGCACCTTGAATACTGTGTACAATTCTGGTCGCTGCATCTCAAAAAAGATATAGTTGCGATGGAGAAGGTACAGAGAAGGGCAACCAAAATGATAAAGGGGATGGAACAGCTCCCCTATGAGGAAAGGCTGAAGAGGTTAGGGCTGTTCAGCTTGGAGAAGAGATGGCTGAGGGGGGATATGATAGAGGTCTTTAAGATCATGAGAGGTCTTGAACAAGTAGATGTGTCTCGGTTATTTACACTTTCGAATAATAGAAGGACTAGGGGGCATTGCATGAAGTTAGCAAGTAGCACATTTAAAACTAATCGGAGAAAATTATTTTTCACTCAACGCACAATAAAGCTCTGGAATTTGTTGCCAGAGGATGTGGTTAGGGCAGTTAGTGTAGCTGGGTTTAAAAAAGGTTTGGATAAGTTCTTGGATGAGAAGTCCATTAATGGCTATTAATCAATTTTACTTAGGGAATAGCCACTGCTATTAATTGCATCAGTAGCATGGGATCTTCTTAGTGTTTGGGTAATTGCCAGGTTCTTATGGCCTGGTTTGGCCTCTGTTGGAAACACGATGCTGGGCTTGATGGACCCTTGGTCTGCCCCAGCATGGCAATTTCTTATATTCTTATGTTCTTCCTGAATGGCTGTCTAGAGGCATACTCAGAAGGCATCAGAGAGAGCTGTCTCAGGGTCTCATGATGGTCTTTGAGTTGCACCACTGTTCGTTGAATCTGTTTGCTGAACAGATTGTTCCCTACACAGGGTAGGTCGGATAATCTGTCCTGTACTTCCGGGCGAAGATCCGAAGACTTGAGCCAAGCCCATCTTCTCGCCGAGATAGCAGCTGCACATACCCTGGTTGCAGTGTCAAAGATATCATAAGATGATCTGATCTCATGCTTGCCTGCCTTAAAACCCTTGTTTACTAGGGTTTGGAGCTGATCTTGAAATTGTTGAGGCAGGGAGTCTGTTAAGTCTTGTATCTGCTTAAATAAGACCCTGTTGTATTGGGTCATTTAGAGCTGATAAGAGGCGATTCGAGAGATGAGCATTGAGCCCTGGAATACCCGGCGACCAATGCCATCTAGAAATTTTTGCTCCTTGCTTGGGGGAAAAGAAGTTTGAGGTTTTGATCTCTTTGCCCTCTTTTGTGCAGATTCCTCAATGACCCTGTGATCCATTTGAGATTTTTGAAAACCTAGGGCTGACTGTAACAAATAAGTGGTGTCAGCCTTCCTGTTGACTGGAGCAACAGAGCCAGGGTGTTCCCAGTTCTTTTTGAGGAGATCCAGAAAGAACTTGATGAATATTTCCTTGGGAGCATCCAGGAATTACAACAGCTCCATTATTTGATGCCTGTAATCATGTTCGGTCTGTAATCGGAAAGGAACCAATTCAGACATCTCCTTCACAAAGTTTATGAAGGAAAGGTCCTCTAGAGGAGAACGCTTTCTGCTTTCGGTGGGAGAAGTTGATGAAGGCAGGTCATCGGTGTCTGGTGAAGAATCATCTGTCCAGGTATCATAGGGATCGGCATCTGCCCCTCTAGGAGCCCTAGGGGGTCAGGACAGCGGAATCCCTGAAGGTCCTGGTCTAGGCTCCGTAGGAATAATTGGAGGCACCGGTGCAGGCATCGAGGGCATCGATGAATCGATCGGTGGTGCCAATGGACACCGGCATCGATGGCCGTATTGGCATCGATGGCTGAGGCATCGTAGGACTACCGATGGAGGTATGTGGAACTGTTTCGCCTCCCGATGACAAGTTAAGCGGAGAGGGCACCGGAGCCACCGGTGATCCAGGATCCATCGGTGGAAAAGCGGCGATGAGTGCTTCCATCCTTGAGAGCAGCGGTGCCAACGCTGCCGGAATCGGATCAGTGGGCGGTTTCATGATCGGTAGTGGTGTCGGTGCCGGAGGAACTTGGAGTCGATTCATCGCCTTGTCGATGGCCTCCTGAACCAGCTGGTCCAGTTCTTCTCGGAGACCTGGAGCAAGCAGCCATGGCACCGGAAAAGAAGGAGGCAGAGGCATAGCCGGAGGGACTACCGTTAAAGGCGGAGTCGCGGCTCCCAATCCCCTTTCGGGTGAGGGTTGCTTCGGTGACCCAGTCTCTGAAAAGGTCGGTGCCTTTTCTGGACAGGGTTGCTTCGATGGCAGCTTGGACGATGGTGAGGTCGATGATTTCGCTCCCTCGATGGTCTGAGACTTCCGATGTCGATGGCGATGTTTTTCTCTACGATCCTCTTGATCCTGAGGGGGAGTAGAGGTAGTTGAAGGTCGAGAAGTCGTCGATGCGGGACGGTCACCGGCCGGTGGTCGATACTGGCGTGAAGTTGACGGTGCCGGGTCTGACGACATCGATGCAATTGACGGCATCGGGGTTTGAGCACGGAAGAGAAGTTCCATCTTCTCCATTCTCCCTTTTGGTGTCATTAGGGCACATTTGGTGCAGGTCAGGATATCGTGCTCACATCCGAGACACATTACACAGACATTATGAGGGTGTGTTATGGGCATGGTGCGATTGCAGTCCGGTCACCGACAGAACCCCGACGCCGTGGCCATGAAAAAATTCGAACCACGGTACAGTTGACAGCCAGTAGGCCGCGAGGGCCAAACTTAACGGGAATCGACCAAAAACGGGTAAAAACTTACCAGAGTACCGCGGAGTCAAAAATTTGAAGGAGGGACCCCTGAGGGGTATGAAATCTTTTAGTAATTCCGTGAGGAAAATTCCTGTCGGTAATCTCTGTGGAGCTCCTTAACCGCGTGGCTACTGCTGCGTGGAAAAAAGAAGACTGAAGGGGGACCCCTGCTGGCTGCAGGGTTAGTGCCATGCTGGACATGCCCATTAGGGGCCAATCAAAGTTCTAGAAACTTTGATAAAAGTGTTCCGTGATTGGACTCCATCCTGTGATGTCACCCATATGTGAGGACTACCATCCTGCTTGTCCTGTGAGAATACAGATTTTCCTAGTGAGTGATAAATCATGTAAAAGACTCCCTTTCTTATTTTTTTAAATTATTCTTCTGCTCATTGTTTATGTTCTCATTGCGCTGTCATTTGGCAAGTTGTTTGCATTTCCCACACTCAGGATTTACTGATGTAGGGCACAAATCATCCTGTCAGGACTCAGAACAATGTGCACTCAAAAGTTATTTGCTGCATAGGTTCAAAATGACTGCCAAAAGACCCTATATATATTGGAATAAACCTTCTTTTTTTCAGGGTTTTAGGCTGGGACCTTCTCTCCAATATGTAATATATTATCAGAATGATCACAATACACATGGGCCTCATTATCATGTTTCAGATATGTGAGATCACTCTTCTGGCTTTAACTTCTAGAGCAGGGTAGGCAACTTCGGTCTTCGAGTGCCAGCAGCAGGTCAGGTTTTCAGGATATCTACAATGAATTAAGGAGAGGCAGTGCATATTGCAAATACATCTCATTTATAAATGATCTGGAAAGGAATATGACGAATGAGGTAATCAAATTTGCAGATGATACAAAATTATTCAGAGTAGTTAAATCACAAGCAGATTGTGATAAATTGCAAGAGGACCTTTCAAGACTGGAAGATTAGGCATCCAAATGGCAGATGAAATTTAATGTGGATAAGTGCAAGGTGATGCCTATAGGGAGAAATAACCCATGCTCTAGTTACACGATGTTAGGTTCCATATTAGGATGTACCACACAGGAAAGAGATCTAGGCGTCATAGTGGATAATACATTGAAATCATCAGCTCAGTGTGCTGCAGCAGTCAAAAATGCAAACAATGTTAGGAATTATTAGGAAAGGAATGGTGAATAAAACGGAAAATGTCATAATGCCTCTGTATCGCTCCATGGTGAGACCGCAACTTGAATACTGTGTACAATTCTGGTTGCCGCATCTCAAAGATATAGTTGCAATGGAGAAGGTTCAGAGAAGGGCAACCAAAATGATAAAGGGGATGGAATAGCTCCCCTATGAGGAAAGACTAAAGAGGTTAGGGCTGTTCACCTTGGAGGAGATATAATAGAGGTGTTTAAAATCATGAGAGGTCTAGAACGGGTGAATGTGAATTGGTTATTTACTCTTTCAGATAATAGAAGGACTAGGCGACACTCCATGAAGTTAGCATGTAGCACATTTAAAACTAATTGGAGAAAATTATTTTCACTCAACGCACAATTAAACTCTGGAATTTGTTGCTAGGGGATATGGTTAGTGCAGTTAGTGTAGCTGGGTTTAAAAAAGGTTTGGATAAGTTCTTGGAGGAAAAGTCCATTACCTGCTGTTAATCAAGCTGACTTAGAAAATAGCCACTGCTATTACTAGCATCAGTAGCATGGGATATACTTAATTTTTGGGTACTTACCAAGTACTTGTTGTCTGGATTGGCTACTGTTGGAAACAGGATGCTGGGCTTGATGGACCCTTGTTCTGACCCAGTATGGCAATTTTTTATGTTCTTAACCTGAAATCTTAATCATGCACACCAATTGATTTAGGGCAGAGGTTGGAATCGTTGGCACACAGTGTATGCAGGAAGCTACAAATTCTTGCTTGCACTTCAGTCACTGCCTAGCCTCATATGAATTACCTTGTAGCCCTGTTCTATATTAAATAGTGGTTAGAAAAGATAACATGAAAACACACAGAAACGTCTTGTTTTCTGTCAGAAGGAAATTGTCCATGCTTTAGGAAGGTATAGAACAATTAAGAACTCATTTATCAATTACGAGCATGTATCTAAATAATAAAACAACAAAATCCTTTTTTTCCATGTTTGCACTTTGTCTTCTCAATTGTTTAAAAACACTCTGGCCCATTAAGGTGCAACACTGATTTCCTAGAAGATTCAAAAGTCATCCTCTCTTGTGCTTTTTATTCCCTGACTGCTCAGAGCAGTCTTATACATCAGGTTTTCAGTATAGCCACAATGGCTTTGCATGACACAGTTTGCATACAATGGAGGCAGTGCATGCAAATCCATCTCATGCATATCCATTGTGGATATCCCGAAGACTTGGCTGGCTAGGTGTGTCCCAAGCTCCTGTTAAACAGAGCAATCCATGATCACACAAGCAGAGCCAGTGCAAATTTTTTGCTGTTCTTGGCAAGTGTGAAAATTTGACCCTCTGCATACCCTCTTTCAGGCTATCTTAGGCCTTGGGCTTACACAGACTGAATAGTGGCTTAATAGGCTTGCTACACATCATTGATTTTCACACTAGAGTAAAATGATGGATCGCTAGTAAAAATATGAAACTATGGTATTTCAGAGTTCCTCTTTTCCAAATCATCAAATCTTGCAGAGCAGGATACAACAAAAGAAGCATCCGAGCTGACTGCAAAAGCTCACACATCCGAAAGAAAAACATGTCTCATGCTCAGCCAGATAGGAAGGATCCTACTATGGTGTCCCACATGGTTCAAAGTGTAACATCGGCCCCAGGCAACAGAGGATGAAGATGTAGTCCGAGGTGTTGTGCTCCTACTGTCGTCATCCTCCCTAACACACTGGAATCGAGGAGAGAGATGCATAGACTTGCCACTTCCTCTTCTACTCGGCCCCTGGTGTCTCATGGCATTTCTGTGGGGAACAGGGAATTCTATAGAAAGCGCCAGATTTTGTGGCCTTTATTGCAACCATGGAATTGCAGGAGACTGGGGCCACGAGATATATGATTAAGTAAACAGCGTGTTAGAGCGTAAAAATATGCAGTAGTGCTGCACTGTGTGTTTAGATAGCATTATTTATTTATTTATATTCCAGGAACTTCAGATTGGATTAACGAGTATATTCAGGTACATGAACTTTGGTATTCATAAGGTCTCTGGATAGCATGGAGCCATGCTATGTATAAGATTGTGTATGATTCTGAATGCATGCTACAGTGTGCAAAAGGTTGCATGTATGTGAACAGCGTGTTAGAGAAGGATGCACAGTGAAATATAAAGAGAGAGTAATATAAGGTAAGAGTTAGAGGTAGTCCGCTCTTATAAGATTGCAAAGGCTGAAGGGTCTGGCTAAATGGTATTTAAAAAGCCATGTGCCTCCGTCTCTTGCATAGAAATCATTGCTCTTTCTTTAAAGGTTGCTATAGCCATAAGAAAGTACAGCCTGTGTTTACAGAACTGAAATTTTTTTTTCACATTTTTCTCTTGTGGTATGTGATGGAGGGAAGTGGAGATGGCTCAAGGCACTCCTCCGTTTTCTTCCTCCTGATATCTCTGATGGGCTCGTAGAGGGGATGAGTTTTAAAAAGGGAACTGGTGGGGGAGGGGTATTGAAAGAGGAACAAGAGAGATGATGAGCTTGTGGCTGGGCATGAGAGTAAGAGAATGAGCCTGGTATGGTGGTGTTGCTGTTGGGGGAAGGGGGAGCAGGGTTAGTAAGTGCCATTCCCCCAGCAATGGCTTGAGATTAAGTGAAGACTTGGGGATGGGAACTGAGAGACTGAGTGGGAATTAGGGGGACAGTGGATACTTAGTAGAGATCTGCAGCGGTAAAATGATTCGGTTTGTACTTTGTTTCGGCCCGCTGTGGGAAATTTCATTTTTCCCACGGTTCGGACCTTTTTTTTCCGGGGGACCCTGACTTTCGGGTTAGTGCGCGCTAACTCCCGTTAGTGCGCTTTACCATTTTAAAGTTAGCGTACTAACGGGAGTTAGCACACACTAACTCGAAAACCAAAGTTTTCCGAAATTTTGGGAAAATTGCTTTCATTTTTCGGTTCTCCTGAACAGGTCAAATTAGACAATGTCGCTGAAATTGTCTTCATGGAAAACGAATGCATATCCCTATTACTTAGTGATTGAGTGGGCGGTTTGTGTAAGAATGTGTTAGATGGGCTGCAGTGTGTGAGACAGGAGATAGAAAGGTTGGATGGACATGGAAGGGCTGGGAAGGGGGTGAGATAAGGTGAAAATGGGGGAAGTGGGGAGGAAGGAAAGTGGTTAAGAGACAGACAGTAAGGACTGGAGGCCAAGGAGGGGATGGGGGACCGAAGGAACTGAGGCTGGTGAGAAAATAAGAGTCAGAGGAAAGTAGATGAGGGCTGGGGAGAATGAGGAAACTGAGGAGGGGGTAAGAGAGAGAAGAAAGGGACTGGATGCCAGGAGGAGTGGATTAAAGTCAGAGGAAGGTAGAAAAGAGGGTGGGAATGGGGGACTGGAGAGTGGGTGAAAAACAGAGAAAGTATAGAAGGCTGGAGAAGCAGTGAGAGGCGGAGGGGCAATGGGTTGACTGGGAGGAGTCACAGTAGGAGATAGAAAGCTGATGGGTAGTTGAAATGTAAACAAAGAGACAGAATTTTAAGACTGAGAGGAAAGGTGACATCCAGCAGGAGTGGACAGAGAAGGGATGGAGGAGATGTGGATTTAGATTTAATTACTTGCCTTTCCAAATCCATGTTCAAGGCAAGTTATAACCAGGTACAGGAGGTATTTCCTTGCCTCCGATGGCTTATGATCTAAGGGGGGTCATTTGTAAGCATTTTTCCCATAGACACAGAATGGGAGAAAACCTTTACTTTGCACGTTAGGTAATGGAGGGTTAAGTGACTCACCCAAAGTCACAAGGAGTATGAGTGAGGGAAGTGGGGAAGCCTCACTTATAAGCCCATTGCTCTAGCCACTACGCTAGTCCTCCACTCAGTGAAAAGGCTTAGGCGAGGGCCAACAAAAAGAATGTGGACATGAGTGACCCAGACCACCCCGACTAGGGAAACAAAATGTCCATATAACAAAGGGAGAAAAGGACTTTATATTTGGATTTTAGTAATTGGGTATGTATATTTCTTACATCTTTGTGTATAGCTTCTGAGAGTCTTTCCCAGGTTTTTGGGTTACTTCACAAAGAGTTTGGCAGTGGAGGGATTTTGAGCTGCTGTTGTGGAGGTGATACCAGAATTTGAATATACATTCTTTGTATGGCAAGTTGAAAGCGGAAGCGTCCTAATTCCGCTCTGTATAAACTCAAGAACAGGCCAAACTAGTTTGATGTGAGATGCACGAGACTTCAACTGCCCTTCAACCCCATATTGGGGAAACTGTTCGCAGCACATCAGTCCCACTTTTTTTCCTGATGAAGTAAGCAAAGATGAAACTTTAATTTAAATAACAGCTCATAAAAATAAAAGGTTAAGAATATTTTCTTTCCTTTGTGCCATTCTTAAAAGTAAACTTATAATTAGGATTACTTTTTTTTAGTTCCTCTTCTCCGGCACTTGAACATCATTTGTCAGGTGGGTCACAATGGGAAATAGATTGAGGACCGCTGTTCCGGAGAGATTCCAGCTGCAGAGAGGAGTTACCGTTTGGGAAGAAAGTAAGCCATATAACTCTGTAAGATGAATATCCCTTTGTGAGCCAGTTTGGAGTTAGAGCAGAGCTCATTAATGTAACATTCATGATGACTCTTCCTCTCGCACACTCCAGATACCTTTAAGAGCCATTCCAGGCATCATTCTTTCATGACAATTGCTATTCTGCAAAGCTTGAATAGCATGAGTCATCCATCCCCTGGAGGAGTGAGGGAGGGAAATCAAACCCTATGTGATAAAGCAGCCGGGCTGAATAATCCCTTTCGGTTTTTTTTTATTATTGTGAGTATTATATTTAACCCAACCCAACACCATTTCTAGGTTATAATGCCTTAAAAGTTTGAAAGCAACCTTCTACCCCTGGCTATGACACCTTTTACTTGGTTGCACATGATGCTTTCAATCAAAGTCAGCCAGCAGGCTCAGCCACCTAAAATAATTCCATAAACTCCTGCTATTTCCAGATTTAAAAAATCCACACTTGAATTCTGCTTTGTGCACACCGAACATTATGTGTACAATCTCTAGAAAGACAGAAATACCCACAAAATCCTGCTTGTGTACGTATGTTCAGCTAGACATTTTTCTTTCTTTATACCTGGAGAAAAAAGAGATGGAAAGCCAAGCAGGGATGGTCCATCATCTTCCTATAAAAATCACTTCTTTGCGACCTATATTAACATGCATGGATGTTTTTTATACTTTCCAGCATATGGAATGTTGGGACAAATGTTATAGAAGGGGGGACCCTGACAGTCTAGGGCAAAATAATTCTCCAAGGAAGGAATGGAAAGTCATTAAATTTGGCTCACTATAAGAAAATGGGAATGTGTTGGTTGAACGAGTTTGAAAATCAGGATCATTGTCCGTTATGTTCGGAGAACAAATCTTCCCAAAGTATCGCCATTGCTTTCTGTAGGAAACATCGGCTACAGAATGTTGACACGGGGGGGGGGGGGGGAACACAGAAGCAGCTGCTAAAGAATGTCACCTCCCCCAATGCACACACACAAATCACCTCCTCACAACCTATTGATGCCCCCACATACCAGCACACCTATAAATCCCTCCTACACACATACCCCATACCTACATACTTCCACATGTACCTCCACACAAATAAATTCACCCCCACCCCACCTCATTCACCCCAACATTGACAGCACAAGCAGAAGCTCAGACACAGACACACAGCCTTATGACAGAAAGACACCCGTGGACACATCTGAGATTTATCGGTGTTCACGTGTCTGTGTGAGTCTGTCTGTGTATGTAACCCACTCTTCCTTCCTTGCTTTTTAAAGTTTAAATTCGCACCAGAATGTGGTGCTGAGCTGATTGAGGTACTGTTTCAGTTTAGCTGTGGGCCATGCTGCTGAAAATGAGGTTGGTGCTTTTTGAAATGGAGGGTTCAGCATCATTCTACAGCATCTAACTGCCTGCTGTAAGCATCACAGGCCTTACCTATCACAGCACGCACGCACACACACTCACTCAGAGCTGCGCTCTTCTCTCCCCCTGCCATCCACCAGTTGACTCATGGTTGCTACAAGTGGAACATGTGTTACTGGAAAAAAACCACACTGAAGCTTAGCATGTACTCAGTATGTGATGTAAGAACAACTAACACTCCCATCTTCAAATGTGTTGGAAAGCATTCCCAAAGCCCTGCCTCTGTATGCTTTCCCCACTTGTTTAATAAGCTTAAAACATCCTTTCTATTCATTTTTAAAAAGCTCAAAAATTGACCCTGTTGGGATATACTGTAGTGGTTTATGGAATCATATTCTCTTATTTCATGAGAGTATATATCTTTGTTTCTCACACGTTTGGGCTTGATCCCACAGATAGGCACTTTAAATCCCCTGTCTTTGTTTTTCTGTCTCTGTCTAGTCATATGGAATTTATATTTGCTTGTCAATTCTGTCTGGCTGGGCATCATCCTCTCATTCCAGTTTCTGTCTTGTTCTCCCATTTTATTCTTATCTCTTTCCCTCCTTCTTCTTTATCAGTCTTAATTCATGTGCTCAAGACATTGATTGGAAGTCTACCTTTGACCTTTCTCCTGCTTCCTTTTCATTCTAAATTTACTAGGTATCCTATATAGGAGGCAGGCACACATCAGAATAAACATTTGCTTTTAATAATGAATCTTATTACACCTTTTAGGTTCACAAAGTGCATACTGGAATTAAAAAAAAAAAAAAAAGACAGACATGACTTTTGTATATCAAATAACATGCTTTGGCTGCATTAAGTATTGGAACATCCTAAAATTCCTTTTCTTCATTAGAAGTATATTCTTCACTTTAACAAATTGCCTTTACTAGCTGTGTAGTATGAAGTAAATGAGATAGCTGAAAGGTTGAGATGAAGAAACTGTCAAAAACCAAGATCTGTAAATCAAATTGCCATGTGGACATAAAGGGAAACTTCTGTAGGAAAGAGCAATATGAAAAAAGGAAGGAACATGAGAAAGAGACTGAGGTAAACAGAGGTTAAAGCCAGGGGCACTGGAACACATTTTTGATTGAGAAGGCCAAGCAAGCTCAGTCCCAGCTCTGTCCCTAAGCTCCGCCCATATTGCTACTGCCAATTTATTACTTTACATTTGCAGTTAATGTCATTCTATCTTACAGACAATCTGTGTATAAATCATAGAATATAATTATTCATTCCCAAACCAATTAAATGCTTGATGCTAGAAATCCAGATATAGTGGTAAAGGAGAAAATGACAAAACTGCATTACTAATAGAAATGTCAGTACTTAACTGACTATTCTGTACTATGTATGGAAAGAGAGAGAAGATCATAAAGTACCAAGAGATTCAATCAAAGACCAAAAAAATGTGGCCTAAAGACGCAGAAACAGTCTTGTCTGGGCTTCACTCACCTTATTAAAAGAATTTCAAGCTCACTTCAATAAGTTGCCTGTATATATAATACCTTAACAAACTTCAGAAAGAAGCTATTTGGTACAATGGAAGTATTAAGAAGAGCACTAGTAATAAATTTCACAGATTGAAAGCATACCCCTAAATACTGTACTGTTAAAAGAGGGGCGAACCCTGTGTCTAATTACAGAATAAATACCAGCTTCAGACGGTAATAAAGAAAGGGGTTTATTAATACAGGTAATTATATAGAGGAAGGCGGATAATTCCTCTAGGAGCAGAAAAATACAGAAAGAATTTAGTACAAGCAAAGGTGTACAAGGTCTGTTTAAAATCTGCTCAGTGTTCTTCACGTGTGCATCAGCTTATAAAGGGTCTGGGGTCTGCTATTATCAGTCATCTGCATAATCCACACCCTTTACCTTTAATAACCAATCAATATATATGTTAACATGTGTATTTTAGCTTGCTCTTACTATAGGCCACAGGCCTCTTCTTATCAGTTAGAATAACAAACTTAGTTCCATCCTTCCAGGAATGATGTCATCTGTGCTGGATAATTCTCTGGCAAGTTCAGTGATCAGTGCTTCATAGTGCTATAACTACATATGTGCAGGATATATGCAGTGCACTATTCTACATATCCCCCTGTGAAGGGTGATTGGCTAAGAACCCTTCATACCTATCTGAGTCACATATCGCCATGTCTTAGGCTGCCCAGCCTAGTTAAGGCTACTCCTTACTGGCGAGAGACATTACCCGTCTTCGTACCGATATGCTCATTTTTCACAGATAGTCATTACAGGTGGTGGGGAATGATGCAGTGTCAGCATGAGAATCCAAAAGCATCAGGTTCAAGGTTTCAGCTTGATTAAGCATGATCCGAGTGCTAGTCTATGTTACCAGCATTGCAGAAACTTGATCACGGCATCTTCGTAGGCAGATACAGAGACATGGTAAGCAAAGACAAACAACTAGCCCAAGTAAGGCAATTGTACACATGGAGCCAATTAGAATTTTGAATCCTGAACCTAAACTAGAAAACCATGAGCCAAGGGATCCAAATGGATCACTGACATCAAGACCTTTCCAGGTTTGCACCGGTACATGTGCTATAGACATCATGTTCCGAGTGATTTCCTCAATCACTTCACCCTTGTCGTCTATTTGAAGACAACAGTTACTGAGGTTAAATTTACCACATAATCCTCTTTCTACAGCTAGTATATAATCTAATGCTAGATGAGTCTGATAAATAGCATTCCAAAAACCCTTTTGCTGAGTGGCTAATATTCTCAGTGCTTTAGCAGTTTCATTAGTAATTATTTCAACAACAGCTTGCAATCTTATAATAAGATTCAACATATAAATTGGAGTTCCATAACCCCAGGAGCCTTTCTAATAGGTTACAATATTGAGCCAATAAGAATTTACCATTTGAGCTTACATGGTATAGTTGAGAAAAGATTGAGATAAACAAGAAGAATTGCCTATAGCTATAGTGTGTAATACTGTGTAAGGTCTATGAATGCACTTTGTTGCAACAATGGAGTGGGCCAATATCCACTGCGCTTTACATGAGATAGGATCGGTGCTTTTGCACATGGGGGTCACAAATATAGCAATCAGGAGGGATAACCTATCAGAGCAGTTAGATATCATTCTCAAAAGGTACAGAGAAAACATGAAGAGGTAGTCCATTGGAATGGGCAAGGAGGAGAAGGAAAAACAACAAAAACATAAGGCATGTTCTGGTCATAGGTAGGAGTAGGTACAGTTGCATATCCTTGTGAGAGGAAGCCTCAGTTAGAATGGGTAAATTTCTACAAGGAGATCAATCTCAGAATAAGGACAAAGGCCACAAAACTACTAAGAAATATTTGTAAGAGGGTGTAAACAAACTCCAGGTAAAATCTGAGAGGAAGTGTTACAGGAAGAAATGTTCAAAAAGGTTACAGAGAAATCAGAGTATAAAGGGAATAGGATATTGGAATATAAAAAGCCAGCAAAGTAATTACTATAGGTACAGGCTGCAGAAGAAAGAATAAGTCAAAGAGATGCAGAGGTACTACCAGTAAGACGAGTGGGAAAATGCTAGAAATAGCTTACAGCAAATAGGACAGCATGAATGTAACGTACTCTGATGTAGCAGAAATATATATGCACATAAGAAAAGGAGAGATCCAGAGAAAAACCTGATAGTTAAAGGATAAGGGTGTGTATGGCCAAGCCAAATCATTACCACATCTATAGGTCACATCCCAGAATGCGGGTAGGGAATATACTTAAAAATGAGGGAAACCGACCTTTCGGTAGGGAGTCAAAGGGCAAATGTCATAACTAGATCTTGAGGAGTGTCTCATTTATGGACTTGTATCCATTGTTGGGCAGGGACTTCAGTAGGGTCAAAACAGGTAATGGTTGTATGCACATACACTGTATTGTGTGGAATTATGAGAACGGTATGTAACTGTCCCTTCACAATCATAAGGGAATTTGTATAGCAGAGTAGAAGTTTTAGTCGTACCATCTATAGTTACTGTGATGCAAGCATTACAATTTGGGTCAGTGGTGCATACAGGGAGTATGCCATTCCAAAGGTATAATGCACAAAGAAGGATAAACATGTTAATGCAAAAAGTGAATACCAAACTGAAAATACAAAAGCAAACTGATAGTAACAAAGAAAAGAAGGCAAAGAAAAAGGGCTGTTGAAACATCAGGCAAGTGCAGTCATGTGACAAAGCATCTGTAGGCCCAATAGTGGATAAAACATTGTCCAGGGATAAGAGATTCAAGAAAACATTTGACCATACTGGGGCATATCTCGCTCTAAGAGAGCAATCAGTGGGATATAGTATGTGGGTAATGTGATCAAGGCAGCTTTCATAGACAAGGGTAATGGGTGAAGAAAAGCATATTACATAATCATATAAAGATATAAGAGGTTGGGGTTAGACAAGAGAAGATACTACAAAATTTAGAAAAACCAGCATTAATTCTGTCCAAATAATGGCAATTGACACATAGGTCCAAACAGCATCTGAGCAAGACAAAAACAATGAATACGATGTATGATGGCAGTCTTTGAAAACAGTTCACAGTCCAAGTCAGGATAATCTTTGAATTCAATGATGCAGATGGGGGAAAACAGGTCATTCAGCTTAGTGCACTTCAGGGACAGGAGACAGAGCCGTGCAGTTCGACAGTAGGTAGGTTACTTGATCAGAAGCTACCATAAGGGCAAAACAAATTCAGATTAATTAGGGAGAAGAGTTCACCACAGACATCACATCACAAAGAACATTAAACTTTGACATACAACGTCACTCATTCAGCAGGTGCAAAGACATATGACACAGAAAACAAACAACAAGAAACATATGGGTTACATCTGATGAGCTCAAACCCTTAATCAAAAATAAAGGTAGGCCAAAAAAAGTGAGAAAAAGTACTGAGAAAATGTCTAGATCGATCTAGAATAAAAACAAAAGAAAAAGCAAAAAAAACAATCAGTTGAAAAATGAAAAACAATGAAAAACTGAGAAAAAGGAGAAAATGTAATCTTCAAATGGTCCAACGACTATTGACCTGGGGAAACATAAAATCTGAGAACAGATAAAGGTTAGAGGAATTACAGCTCAATTGAAACTAAATATCCTGATATGAATTCAGCAAACTGCAGTCATAAAGCTACTGTTGGTTCTTTAATATGGCTGCGCCACTAGGAGGCGCTGTACTCATTAATATTCAGCTTCCACTCTTTTTTTTTTTTCCTGAAAGACAGACCTGTGACAAAACCATTGTTACCGGGATAACTCTTGCGCTGCCGGGGAAAACCTTCACCTCTGTGAAATGAGGAAACATCATTAATTAGAACATGTAACTGATACATAAAGGCAATTTCCCAATTCGCAAGAAAAGACTTAGGGCTGTACTGTAAGTATGCCAGCGCAATGACCAAAGCACTGTATACCGTGAAAGAGACAGAATCCTGACTGCTAAAGAATTCAAGTTGTACTCAATGTCCCAAGAACTATGAATTATCTTAGTAACGTTCAATTCCTTGCTAATCCATGGTTAAACTAAACACACGTACAGCCTTTATCACCTTCCTGTGAGAAACCCTATCTCTGTCACCGCACAGCGAGACAAGCGGTGAGCTTGAAACATGAAGGCAGATCCCTGCAAACTGCATCAGATAATGCCCTCAAAGCCAACTGATCACAGACTCCTGTAGAAAATAGTAATATACAAACATTGGGCAGGGATAAATAGAGAAAGGAGAAAACTAAAAGTGCAGGGGAGGGTACGCTTTCCAGTAAACTAAACTGATCAAAGTATTAAAAGGGAGTCTCTTTGTATTGTGTGTATGTGTATTTTGTTCGGCCATAGGCAAATGAAAGGTAAGAATTTAATGAAACCTAAAAACAGTAAAAGTCCAGGATGTATAGAGCAAGGAGGATGAAAGGAAACGCTGGAAATCTGCGGCACCCTGTAAATTGTCCCACCAGAGAGGGAGACTAGGGATGGCCTCAGCACTGGCCAAAACCCTGCGGGGGCGGAACTTAGAAAATATAGCTGTTGCAAATAAAATGTAAGAACTATATAATACCTAAAACCAAGAAATAACCTGCGTGTAGTATCCTGAAAATATGTCCTAGCAGAGGATGCCATAAAAGTCAGCTGTGCAGGCAGAGCTGGGAGCAATGGAAAGGATAGCACAGGACAGAGGACAATATTAAACAGAAAAAGAGAGAGCTCACAAGGTTCAAGAGTTTTTTATTTGTGTATTTTTATTTTCATGTAAAGACAGAGCACGGGCCAGAGCAATGCAGGCAGAAAATAATAAGCAGTGAACACAGGAATAAAGGGAATGGCAGAGGGAGGGGGTGTCATGACGTCAGCCGCCAGAGGACGCAGCATGAGCCAGGACAGACAGGCACGGAGAGGCACTAAGATAAGGAGCAAGGAGTCAGTTAGCAAAACTTCACTTCCCACCAAGCACCACGGAAGGGGACAAGGGAGTGGGAGGAGACACAAGAAAATGACTACCAAGCCCAGGAGGCAAGGCCAGTACCTGGGGCTCTCAATTCACAACTTAACACTACAGGAAGAGAGGGGGGGGCGAATAGGGGCGAAGCAGACTGATGGGGTCTGCCCTCCCCTTGATACAGGAATGTGCGAGGGAGGGGCTGGGGGGATGGGAAAGGCGAGAGTTGCCCTGCGCCTCTCATCTGAAACAAAGAACAAAGAAATGGAAGGGTGTAATAAGAAAGAAGGACAGCCGCATAGATTTCAAGTTGCGATAAATGCATGTGATTGAGTCCGTCTCCTGAGAGAGAAAAAAGAATTCAGGGCTCAGTAACATATGCTAAAAGTAGGCAAGTCAACTTCCATGCAAAAACTGCAATTCCCATCATGCACCAAAAAATCCCAGAGGAGCACAAAGGTAGGAAATCAAACAGATAATTAAAGGAAAGTAACTGTAAATCACAAAAGTGGTTCAGAAACTAACAGGAGCTAAAAAAAGGAACAGAACATTTGCAGGCAGGAAGGCATATAAACTGTTATATAAAGGAAAGTAAGCAATTCAGTGGCAGGAGAAGGGGGGGCTGAAGCTCCCCCTGCGTTCTGTATCTGTGTGCTAACAAGCCAGAACATTACAGCAAGCAGAAAAAGGGGAGGGGGGATCACCTCCGTTCTCTGAGCAAAGAAAGAAATTCCAAAGGGTGGGGCAGGAGCACTAACGTCCAAATAACCCAGGCACTTAACTCAGCAGCAAGAAATGCAGAGCGTAAACTACGGAAGGGGAATCACAGAGAACAGTAGAAACAGCGTCAGAACTAAGCTGAGCATTGGATGTACGTGGAAAACATATTGAAGATCAGTTAAAATAATCTCTGATGCTGTAACTTCTCCCAGTTTTTTCTTTTAATGTCAGAGTTATGATGGTCAGTCCTGTGATGGAAAGACAGCACAAGTAAAAGAAGAACAGAGCAGTGGTCTGAATAAAAGCCCCTTGGAAATACAAAGCGAACAGCAATTAACACAGCAGGCGGTCTCTCAGCCTCTGGGGGGGGGGAACCAGAAACCTGGAATCAGCCAGCAGTAAAGGCGATAGACAGGCACAATAAAACAGAGAGAGAAAAAACTAAGAAGACCAGAATTCAATACATGTACAGGGGATACACGGAGGTGGGGGCCACCTCCAACTCGTTCATGCACTCCTATCGCTCCGTGAGCGCTGAACAAAGAGGGGGAAGGGAGCAGGCAAGAAAAGAAAAAAAAAAGAACTCAGAATCTGTGCAAGAAACGGGAAGGAACAAACGCATGAGCAATTAAGCCATAAAACTTTAATAGCTGCAGTTAAACTAACAAGGGAAGCCAGTCACACAAAGAAAACGAAAGTGAAAGAAAATCAACACAGCAAAAAATAGGAGAAGACAAACAGGCAGAGAAAGACACAGAGAGAGAAAAAAAAACTAACAAAACCAGAATGCAATGCGTTTACAGAGGATGAAGCAGGGCAGGGAGGGGGGGGGGAGGTGTGGGCCAACGCCCAAAGTGCAGAGAAACAAAGAAAGCCAGACACGAGCAGGCTCTGACGTAAGCAGGAAGGAATGTGCAGGGGGATGGGGCGTGACAACGCACAGCACCAAAAAAGGACAAAGCTAAAGGGTGGGGAAGCAAAACTCAAGTACCCAACATGCACAGAGAAGAGACAAGGGAGGGGGGAGTTGGGAGGGGCGAGGAGGGAAAGCGAGGTGGCAGATAGAAGGATGAACACCAGACAAAGAAACCGGTCGCCACTTGGCACAAGAATGCAAAGGAATGCAAAGGTGGGGGGGAAGGAGAGGGGGGGGGGAAGGCGTCTCCCGCCTCAAGAAACAAAGAAAGTGCAAGCAGAAGCAAGGAAGTGCAAGCGAGAAAGTAGAAAAACATACAGCATTTAAACAGAGCAAATTAAACAGTCAGAGAGAGAGGGAAGAAAGTGAAGGCAAAGGAGAAAAGAATGCAGAAGGTTTACAACTACAATAAACGGAACATCAGAGAGAAAAAAAAAGGGAGGGGGAGAGGGGGAGTAGAAAATCTGCATGAAAACACCAAACTGAAGTGAAAGTCTGAAAGGTTGAAATAATACAGAACAAAACCTGCTAAATTAGCTCGTTGGTAACACACACATAGCTGGAAAAAAAAAAAAAAAGTACTCGAAAGCAGATTCCACAGACAGTAAGGAATGTCATTCAAAAGAAGCACGAACTACAAGTTAAACTAGGTCTTGCAGACTAACAAACTATAGTAAAAAATAAAAGAGAAGACATAGATAACTGAAACATTAATCAAATCAATCACTTTTTCTTAAAAAATTAAAATTAAATCCCATACATACCCAATGAACCAATCGACTCCCCCCTGGGACCAACGTCTTGGATCCGAAGGATGGAGAGTTTAATCGTGACCTCCGTGGCAGCCACCGGACTCACTTCACGATCTTGCCAGTACTAAAGTACGCTAATGACCCCAGGTCACCCTAAGTGGAACTGGTTAATTAGTCAAAAGCCTTAAGCAGTTTCCGCACTGCTATAGCCTGTGAGACGCAGGAAAGGGCGCGAATCCTTTCCTGTGAATCCCAGCGGTGCCTCCAGATGTTAAAAGAGGGGCGAACCCTGTGTCTAATTACAGAATAAATACCAGCTTCAGACGGTAATAAAGAAAGGGGTTTATTAATACAGGTAATTATATAGAGGAAGGCGGATAATTCCTCTAGGAGCAGAAAAATACAGAAAGAATTTAGTACAAGCAAAGGTGTACAAGGTCTGTTTAAAATCTGCTCAGTGTTCTTCACGTGTGCATCAGCTTATAAAGGGTCTGGGGTCTGCTATTATCAGTCATCTGCATAATCCACACCCTTTACCTTTAATAACCAATCAATATATATGTTAACATGTGTATTTTAGCTTGCTCTTACTATAGGCCACAGGCCTCTTCTTATCAGTTAGAATAACAAACTTAGTTCCATCCTTCCAGGAATGATGTCATCTGTGCTGGATAATTCTCTGGCAAGTTCAGTGATCAGTGCTTCATAGTGCTATAACTACATATGTGCAGGATATATGCAGTGCACTATTCTACAGTACCCTGGTTTGAGAGAGGTTCATACTTGTCATTGTATGTGCAAGACAAACCCAATATAAACACTATACCTCAAGTTTTGTAAATATATTCTTTGCAATCATAGACCCTCTTCCCCTCAACATATACGCAGCCCTCTAACGTGGGGGGGGGGGGGGTAGAGCAAGATAGTTTCCCCTATACCTTACCATGCAAAACAATTTTGCCGTAATTTAATAACAGAAACAAATATTTCCTCCACTACCAGGCACATTGCGAAATACAAAATCCTTGGAAAAGCACTCAGCACATATGTAGCAAACCTGCCATACTACAACAACTCTATCTCACAAGACTCCAGCAGCAACAATTATATCTATGATTAGGAGGCACTGCAAATTTTACACTAGGCCCTAGAACACCAGTACACCTCCTATTGGGAAAACACAATGAACAAGGCTGCTAGAGGTCCCTATACAGAAACTACATGTCAGCAGAATACCTTACCTTAGTCACTCATGCAAATTAACAAATACAAAGTAAGTGACCACAAATTAAAAACGGAAATATGCAGACAAAAACTAGAATAGAAACCTCAAGAAGCCAGACTCTACTTGCAATTCAACACCGGGGCATTAGAAACAGACAAGAATTTCCTCCTAGACTAAGCCAGGCCCCAGTCATTGTTCTTGTAGGGAGTGTGGGCTGTTATGTTACATAACAACCCCCCACACATACTCTTACAAAATGCCAAAGTCTCTGTGGCGTCCTACAATCTGGTATTATATTGGGTCCGCTGAGCTTTAGTTGTTTTTCTTGTAGGAGTTGGGGAAAGGTAGGGAAAGCGAGCAACAGAAGGATGGGAGCAGGGATAAAAAAGCAAAAAGAGAGGGGTGGGAGAAGAGAGGAGAGCTGCCAATGGGAGAAGAGAGCGATGGCACAAGGGGCTAGAAGGAGTTGAATTGGGGGAGGGTTGTGGGGTGCTGAATGGGAGAGAGATGTAGGGTGCTAAAGAGGTAGAAGGGAAGGGAGCAAGGGGAGGGGATAGGGGAGGATAAATGGGATTCTGAAGAGAAGGGGAATGGGGATATAGATAGGTTGAGGAAGAGAGAGAGGAGGAGGCAGCAGAAAAAGCCATCTGGGGCCCAGGAAGAGAGGTCTGCTCCAAAGAAAAATAGCAAAAGCTCTGTGGTCCCAACTTAATATGGTACTTCCTGAACCTTTGTTGGTTTTTTTTTCTTGTTGGGGTTAGGGATAGGGGTGGTGGCAGGAGAGAGAAGAAAGAACAAGAGGAGGGGCGGGAGCAGGGGAAAGGAAAAGGAGGAAGGCCAAGGTGGTGGGAGGAGATGGGTAAGGGAGGCTGAAGGGAGAGGAGAGAGAATGGGGCAGGTTGAAAGGAGCAAGGATGGAGAGAGATGAGGCTGAAGGGAGAAGAGGTGGATGGAGAAAGAAGTGAAATGCTAGTGGGGAGGAGAGTCCTGCCCCTCAAACAAAAACAACAACAAAAAAGTCTCAGTGACCCCAACATATAATACCTCTTGCCCAATAAAAACAATGACCAGACCTCTCTTTTTGGTGGCCTCTGCTTTCTTCCTGCCCCAGTCCCTCCTCCTCCGGCATCCCTTTTTTCTTTCATTCCTTTCTCTCTCACCCTATCCCCCAACCCCTCCTGCTCACCCCTCTCCCTTCAACCTCCCTTCTCACTCCAACCTTGCTCTCACTACCTACCCCACCTCCTTTCCTCCTAATCTCATCACCCTTTACCACCCACAGTTCTCTCATCTCCTTAATGCCACCTCTTCACAATCCCCTCACTCCTTCCCTCTGACCCCCACTTACCTCCTTCTTGCCTCCCTACCATACTCTCCCTCCCTCCTGCAAATGCCTCACCTCTTTCACTTCCAACCCCACAATTCATTCACCTCCTTCACTCCCCTACAATCACTTACTCCCGCCCCTCACTTTTTAACTCCCACCTTCAACGATCCCGTCATCTCAATCTGTCCCCCCACTCACCTACTTTCTTCTCCCCCCGCCCCTCCTGGAAGAGAAGCCCTATTGGTGGTAGATGGGATGGTGCCTTATTTCTTTTCTGCACAGCCACAATCCCCTCACTTACCCTCCATGCTCCTAAAAAGTCAGAGGATTGCTGCCTTGCTGTCGGCACCTGATGATATCATTCAGGCAAGGATGCCATCCTCTGATTTTTAGGAGAATAGAAGCTGAGTGAGAGGATCGTGGCAGCAGTAGCAGTGGTGGTGGCCGCCAGGGGGAATAGCGCCAGTAAGGCTTTTTCCATTGCCGATTGAAATTTTTTTGGGTTGGTCATGGCCCCTGCAAGTCCCCCATTCCAATGCCTATGGTTAAAGCATAGACAATGATGAGGAGTATAGAGTGAGATGAGCAATTAGGGACCATGGAAGGCATAGTTGGAAGACAAGAGTTTTAATTATTTGTGGATGATAGGGTGAGCAAGTA
Organism: Rhinatrema bivittatum; assembly: GCF_901001135.1. Lineage (NCBI taxonomy): Eukaryota > Metazoa > Chordata > Amphibia > Gymnophiona > Rhinatrematidae > Rhinatrema > Rhinatrema bivittatum. The sequence continues at coordinate 796,789,909 of NC_042615.1, read as the reverse complement.
ATTTGAGAGAAACCGGGGTGTAACATGGAAGCATGGTGAACAAAATAGATTTTGTTAAAAATATTTTTCTTCTGTTTCCAAATGTATTTCAGTGCCAACAAGTATAAAACTATGCATATGGGATGCAAAACTCCTTTAGCTACACATTATTAGCAGGATACAAACTGGAAACTATTAGATGGCCTCAAGTTAGCCAGTCAATGGTAATAATGCAGCTGGAGAGGCTAATAATATGACAAGTTGCATAAACAGAGGTGTCAGCAGAAACAGAGGCAACATTACCCTTGAATAAGTCACTAGTGAGACCTTACCTTGAGTATTTTCTTCAGTTCTGGAGGCCATCCCTTTGAGAGGATGGAAGTGGTTCAGAGAACAACTACTAAAATGATACAAAGTCTTTTTTTTTTTTTTTGTCAGAATATTTTTTATTGGCAAAAACACAACCAACCAGCCTAGAACAAACTAAACAAAACCAAGCTCAGACAACTAGGAATTACAATACCGTATCAATCCCAGACAAGAGTAGCCGGATACAGCCAGCAGGTATATGCCTTCCCCAGCAATTCCTCATACCTACCCCTCCTCCCCCCACCCTCCGCCCGCCAACAGACATATCCATTCACACTTCAGTCACACCGCTCCACCCCTCCCCCCCTGAGCCCCACCCTGCCCCCCAGGGACCATAGATTGTACCCAATCATTAGTATACCCACTCTCCCGTAAACCAGCTTGAACAGACTCTGGCAACAGTAATACACATTTAGTCCAACACTCTCCATATATACGATCAGGTTTCCGATGTCCTTTCAAAAAATCCAAGCGCTCCATCTGCAGAATCAAAGCCATACGCTGAAACCACGCCACTGAAGAAGGGGCCATCGTCGGTTCCGCCCATCCCGACAAGATAGTACGGCAGGCCAACAGAGTCGCAATTCGGCCAAACCGATCCTTAGAGGAGCCCACTTCTGCAGCACAAGCCTGCGGGCTGGACAACAGAAACTTCCCGGAGTGAGGTGGTAAGGTTCCAGTGCTCTGTGTAATCATGATACAAAGTCTACAATACAAGTTCCACAGTACACTCAAATGGCCAGATTTTAAAACGTATGCGCGGGCGTAGATTTGTGTGCGCAACCTGGCGCTCACAAATCTACGCCCGATTTTATAACATGCGCGTGCAGCTGCGCGCATGTTATAAAATCTGGGGTCGGCGCACGCAAGGGGGTGCACAATTGTGCACCTTGCGTGCACCGAGCCCAAGGGGAGCCCCGATGGCTTTCCCCATTCCCTCCAAGGCTGCTCCGAAATTGGAGCGGCCTTGGAGGGAACTTTTTTTTTGATCCCCCCCACCCCCCGGCCCTACCTAAATCCCCCCCGGCAGGCGTAACTTGCGCGCGCCGGCTGCTGTGCCGGAGGACTTGGAACCGCCCCCGGCCCGCCCCCAAACGTCGCCACACCCCTGGCCCCGCCCCGGACTGCCCCCGTACCGCCGCCCCGATCTGCCCATTTTCGAAAGCCCCGGGACATACGCGGGTCCCGGGGCTTGCACGCACCGCTGAGCCTATGCAAAATAGGCTCTGCGCGCGCAGGAGCAGATTTTCTCGGGTTACGCGCGTACCCTTGGAAAATCTGCCCCTAAATGTACTGCTTTAAGAAAGAAGGGAAAGAAAGTCATGGTAAAAACTTATAAATATTTGATAGGCTTTATATAGTTAAGTATGGGAAAGTGAAATATTCCATAGAAAAAGACATTCAAATGCAAGGGATCATGATGTGAAGATGTAAAGACAAAGGGTCTGAGGAAACAAATGCTTCTTTATTGAGAAAATGGTAAATATCTAGAATAGCTTATTAGAAATAACAGGAACCAAAACTGTGATAGAATTCAAATATGGTCGTGACAGACTTAGAATATAGTAATAAGGACAGGTGAGAAGCAATAGGTAGAAGAAATGAAGTAGGGTGTTGGAGTATTCACTCTCTCATATGAAACTTTAGAGGGCTAGAGAGAGAAGAATACAAATCAATGGGTGTTATGGCTATGTTAGGCTTCCAAAAAGGCTAAGGTAACCTGCAAGTAGCAGCTAGAGTTACAGTCACAACAGTACTGTTACAGCTGGATCAGGTCTTCAAGAATGCGGTGGTACCCTGTATGGAGCAGCAATAGTTATAACCATGATATTAACCAGCAAACGTTGTCTGGATATTGCGAACAGCCAGCCTTACTAGTTTTGCTAGCTGTGAGAATTATTACAAAGCTTGGTGCTAAGACATGGAAGGAGGTCTGGATGTTGGGTTAAACATGGGTCTTTTAAGAACTAAAGCAAAATATGCTAAGGCTTGGAATCTTGGAATAGTTTTCCAGTGAAAGTGGGGAGGCCAGCACTATAATGTAACATGCTTGTGACATATAGAGTGCAGTGGTAGGAACATGATTGAAACATCTGGTAAAAGACAGAGAGAACTGGTGCTGGTTGAATATGGGAATAGATGTGCTCATCAACTTAAAATGGTACAGAATCAGAAAAGAAGATATTCAAATGGGAAATCTGGATTGATCAATTAGTCTTCATCTGCTATAATTTACTAAATTACTATCATTTACTCCAAAGTATTTTGATGGAAGATTGTCATCACTTTTCCTTGACCAAAAAGTTTTGTCTTGCATACTTTAAAAATGTTGTATGTGTGAACCAGAGAATCTTAGATATAGCCACGGTGGTTTGGAGAATTGGGTCAGCCATTCAACCTGAGGTTAGAAATAAATAAAAGAACTTTAAATTAGCAGGAAAGAGGGGACGGTTTTTAGATATCATACATTTTCAAAAGCTTAATTGGATGTATGCTTGTAAAATAAGTAGTTAAACGATAAGAGGTGAATTTCAGAGGAGGTGCACACGTAAATGTGATATGCTACCATAGCACTTTACAAAAGCTATTTAACTGTATTAAGTGCACTTAACACAATCTACTGACAATGGCATTGTAGCAATTTTTAAAAGTGTTTTGCAAATTTTTCCTGCAGATAATTAACATATTCATGTGCAGTAGTAGCACTAGCCAAATTAGCATCCTGTATCATGTAAAGTAAATGCATAGGTAAGGTCATTTCTCTCCCTGTCATCTCAAATGGGGAGAACCCTGTTGTATGGTGTGGCATGGCTCTGATAGCCATTATACTATGGGTAATTTGACATCCCAGTCCTTACCATGCTGTGCAGGTTACCCCATGTTTCTCTTAAGGGTTACCATTGCCACTCCGTACAATTATTCGATGAGCCTTCATGAAAATTCAGACAGTGCTGATGTGTTTTGCTTATGCACTTGGCCTTTGAAACTCTACTTTTTCACTTATGTATGCATATCAGTACCGCAGATCATAAAAGTCAGGGCCCGTATTGGTTGGTATGATTCCAATTCCTCTTCCAGCCACTGCTGACAAAGCAGAGAATGATATTGCAGTTGGGTCAAAAGCATCAAGGCTTATTAGTTAAGGGTAGCAATCCCTTGCCTTCTCTTAAGGGTAGTAAATGCTGCTCTGTATAGTTTACCCATAGTAATATAGTATTGATGGCAGAAAAGGACAAAATGGTCCATCCAGTCTGCCCAGCATACTTCTTATGGTAATACCCCCATGCTTATCAATCAGTTCTTGTGAAAATTGGGGCCCTCGGTTGTTGTCTGAATCCAACTCCCCTTTTCCCCCTGCCATTGAAGTGGAGAGCAATTTTGCAGTTCCATCAAAAGTATCAATGCTTACTGGTTAAGGGTAGTATTTTATTTATTTATTTTTATTTCTTTAGTTATTTTATATACCATCATTCCTAGTGAAAGGGAAGATCACAACGGTTTACAAAACGGTTAACATTCTTCATTTTTAGTAGTTATATGCTTTGGTGTAAGGTTTACAAAAGTAACATTTCATTTATTAGTTCATTTCCTACATTGGTGTAACACATTTAGGTATAACACATACTTTGGTATAAATACATATTTTTGTATTACATAAACTTTGGCAAGATACATATTGTAGCTTGATATATACATTGATAATCACACAGGTTGGTCATATGGATCTATGGTATAGTAACCGCCACACTAACAAGTTACTCCCTTGTACCCTGTCTTCATTTCCATCCTGTAGTCTTTAGGGATCCACAGTGTTTATCCCATGACACTGAGTTCTTTGACTTTTTCATCTTCACCACCGCCTCCGGAAGTGCATTACAGACCTCCACCACCCTCTCCATGAAGAAATATTTTCTGGTGTTGGTTCTGAGACATTCTCCTTGCAGTTTTGTTTCCTTAACCCTAGTTCTACTGATTTCCTTCCAATGGAAAAGGTTTGAAGTTTGTGCATCATTAAAACCTTTCAGGTATCTGAAGGTCTGTATCATATCTCCCCTGCACTTCTTTTCTTCCAGGGTATACATATTTAGATCCTTCAGCCTCTCCTATTAAGTCTTCCAATACTGACCCTGCACCATTTTGGTCGCCCTTCTCTGGACCGCCTCCGTCCTATCCTTCTCTTTTTTGAGATATGGGCTACAGAATTGAACATAGGACTCTATGTGAGGGCTCACCAAGGTCTTTACAAGGGCATTATCACCTCCTTTTTCCTGCTAGCTATTCCTCTCTGTGCAGCCCAGAATTCTTCTGGCTTTAGCTAACACCTTGTCGCATTGTTTCACCACCTTCAGATCACCATTACACTAAAGTCTCCCTCCCAGTCCATGCACAGTAGCCATTCACCTCCATCACATACTGTTTGTTTAGATTACCATACCTCAGATGAATGAATCTGCACTTCTTGGCGTTGAATCCCAGCCAAGTCTTTGACCACTCATCAAGCTTTCTTAAATCACTTTTCATTCTGTCTATTCCTTCAGGCTTGTCCACTCTATTGCAGATCTTAGTATCCTCCGCAAATAAATAAACTTTACCTTTTAGCCCTTACAAAAAAACTGAAAGGTGCAGCTTCATAGGTTGAGTGTACAACATATGTATTCCTTACATTAAAAAAAAAAGTGGAAGGAAGGCTAAACAACTGCGGGCATGGTTAAAAGGTGAGGTGAAAGAGGCTATTTTAGCCAAAATAACTTCTTTCAAAGGATCCATCCAAAGAAAATAGACAAAAACATAAGCAATATCAAATTAATTGTAAAAGCTTGATAAGACAGGCTGAGAGAGAATGTGAAAAGAAGCTGGCAAAATCTCATCATAAAAATGTTTTAAAATATATCTGAAGCAGGAAGCTTGTGAAAGAGTTGGTTAGATTGTTAGATGACTGATGGGTCAAAGGGACACTTAGGGAAGATAAAGTCATTGCAGAAAGACTGAATTAATTTTTTGCTTTGGTGATTGCAGTTGAAGATGTTGGGGAGATACCTGTTCCAGAGACAATTTTCAAGGGTGATGATTAAGATGAATTGAACCAAATCACTGTGAACCTGGAAGATGTAGTAGGCCAGGTTGACAAACTGAAAAGTAGGTCCCAAAAAGCAAAGCGGAAGCCGATCCAAGATGGCTAGCAGCGATAAACACGAAGAAAGGATCGGTGAAAAAGGAATTTTATTGAATCTTGTCCGAGTTTCGCTCTTCTAGTAGCTGCCTCAGGGGCTTATCAACCACAACTGTTGGCTCTTCCACGAGCACACTGTTTTTTAATATATGCAAGATATTAAATGTTGAATCTTTTCATACATTTGAACAGAACTGTGCTTATGGCTTGAAACCACACTAGTGTAGCAATGGTTTCAACACCAATATTATTACTTGTGTATCAGCAGCAGGACTGCGATACGTTACTATTCTCCACGACGTTGGGAGGGTCCTATGGGTACCCCAGAAGGAGGCTAATATGATTCATACTTGAAGTCTGGAGGGGTTGACAGTTTGGCATTATTTTAGAAAGCAGTAGTGAGGAAAAGACAGGCTCCCAGAGAAGCAAGATAATACTATGATTGAGTCTTTTTAAGGATTTATGGATAGATGGAGAAATTTGAGGAGTTTAGGGCAGTATCAGTAAAGGAAATTAATTTGTGTATAATATGAGGATGACTACATGTTTACTTGATCCATTGTCTCATTTTTAATTAAAAAAGCATTAGCTTTATTTTCTATCTTAACTAGCCAAGGTTTTATGCTACTGCCCCTGAAAGAAGCCATGCTATTCCCTTTACTATAGAAACCAAGTGTAGTTCCCTTAATGATGCAGAATTATTGATCAATATTGCACCTGCCATTCTTGAATAAGATTTTGGAGAAGACAGTATATCAACAGATTCAGGAGTTTATAGGAGAAGTAGGAAGACTCTTTAGTTGTCTATCAGGGTTCTGTAAAGGACATAATATATAAACATTGTTGTTGACTTTAACCAATAGTGTTCTCTTGCTGGCTGATGGGGAGTGGATACCCTAATTGTGTTACTTGACCTGTTAGCAGCATTTGACACCATACATCATGGTTTACTGGAGTGACGTTTGAAGAAGGTGGGCTTTCAGGGGATAACTTTAAAGTAGATGAAGTCATTTTTACATGAGCAGTATTGTGGATATTATAGAATCAACAGTATCTGTGCAAGACGTTTGCATGGCTCAGTGCGATCCCTGCTCCTTTTCAATTTGTTTTTAGTTTCCTTGGCATCTGTAATAAAAGAATATGGTTTTTATGCAGATGATATTCATATGCTAGCATATTTTACATTTGATCAGAAATATGTAATCAGAATGGCTGCCTAATGGCTATCGCAAGCCAAACTTCAACATAATCCTTCAAAATCAGTAGCTTTATGGTTAAGCAGACGTGGAAAGGAGTTGGAGGTTTCTCCTGTGGTTTCTAAAGCCTTAATTAATCCCAAAAGATGCACTTAGCCTAGGGGTCATTTTGGCTGCTAAATTAACTTTACAGGGACAAATATTGGTGGTAGTAAAATGTGTTTTGTCAGTTATTCCAAATCAACAAATTTGTCCTTTTATTGACAGCAGAATCTGGTCACAGTGATTCATGCCTTTGTGACCAGCTGCTTGGACTACTGCAATTCATTATTTCAAAGCTTACCAGCATATACATTGCAGCATTTACAACACTTGCAAAATATGGCAGCCATGCTGCTAATTGAAATTAAACTGAATGATCATATATCTTGGAGGAGAAGTCCATTAATGGCTATTAATCAATTATACTTAGGGAATAGCCACTGCTATTAGTTGCATCAGTAGCATGGGATCTTCTTAGTGTTTGGGTAATTGCCAGGTTCTTGTGGCCTGGTTTTTGGCCTCTGTTGGAAACAGGATGCTGGGCTTGATGGACCCTTGGTCTGTCCCAGCATGGCAATTTCTTATGTTCTTATGTTCTTATCTCTACTCTTATAAGCATTGTACTGCCTGCCTATAACATTTCGGGTGCATTTAAAATTGTTTCAATTGTGTTCCTCTGCCTTCATTCTAAGATACCAACTTACTTAGTCCAACAGCTATGTATACCAAGTAGATACTGGAAATCATCCCAGCACATTTTGCTGGCCTTACTATCTGGCAACTCACCAGAAAACTTGTATCTGTTTTGCCCTGTATTTGTGGAAGAGTTTGCTGCAAGATTGTAGAATGGAAGACAGATTAAAGCATGAATTTTTACACTGGCATTTGATGTTCTTGACCTAATACATAATCTTGTTATTGGTCAGTAGCGAACAGTCTTAGATATTTTAGTTACTTTTCATATAGGTTTTAAAATACAAGAGGTATGTTTTCTTTCTATTTTATTTAGCTAGCAGTCATTTCCTGCTTTTGTAGAAGTTACAAGCAATGGAAATACCTGGTGGAAGGAGGAGAAATGAGTGAATTAGGCTTAAATTTAACTGCTTTAGATGTCATGCTAATATATATGAAAGCAGGATGTGAATCACCAGCATAAGGCACTGACAAGCTGAACTTTTGGTACACATTGCAGGAAGACTTTGGACAGCTAACCATAGTTGCAGACATCCACCAAATAAGGTATGATACTAAACCGATTCTGGGGGCAGAATGTCCCTGCTAATCAAACAGATTCGTAATGAACTCTAGCCAATTGAAGGCCTGACAATGGTCTGTTGACATTACAGGGTATCTCTATGATTTGCAGATCCAGTCAGGATATGAAGGCAGCTCAGTAATATCTAATCTTGTATATGGAAGGCCCGACCTCAAGATGCTAATCAAATAGATGTCTAGGAATTTGCTAAACATTGATAGATGCCTAGCACCCTTATAAGCCAGAAACTTAAAATGATAAGCTAAAGCTCTACCTACAATGAACACACATAAATCTATACGCAGAAGAGCTGCAACCAGGAAGATCACAACAGACAACAGAAGTTGTTGGGAGTAGGAGTCATCACAAAGGGTCCTTGTTCACTGAGACAGATCCTGCTAAAGACTGTGATTTGGCCAATATCTTCTGAAACAGCTAAACTTCAGGTGATATAAAGCTTAGTTAAATATTCTCTTTAAGGATAGCTAACCAGCCTCACAGGGTAGCAATGAAGGTAGTGAGCTTTGTTAATACATTCTAGGTGAATTCCTATTTGTCTATTGGTTAGTGTGCTTAGTATGTTTTTTTGGGATATGGAGCTGGGGAGCAGGCAGTATTACCCGAGATTATAATCAGTTTGTACTTGGTTATAGATCCTGGGAGGTAAAGGGATCCACTAAGGGTCATCTATAAACCAGTTGGGAACCCAGAGGTGGAAGGAGCCACAAAGGGTCAGCCTTGTATGTTACAATTATAACCAGCCAGGAGAAAAATTCATGGCAACAGGAATCCAAGATTTTGAGATTCGTTTTCTGATTTATGATCCCTGCTTTGCTATGGGTTGGACAAGGACCCTGTGCAAAGAGGATTGTACACCTTAAGTTTAGGCAGGCATGCCTCTGAATGCTGTCTAGGAAGAAGGGAAAAGTAGTGGACAATAGTGAGAAAGATTAGCAATAAAGAGCCCCTTACAAGTTCTGTAAAGAGATTTTTTCAGCCATAAAGTATTAGAATAAAACATTTATGCTGTGTTTTCTTTTTTCTGAGTAAAAAATAGCAACACTAGCTTATTTTGTGTTTATTGAGATTTAGGTGCATTTGCTCATACCTGAATCATTAAACAGGAGAACAACTGAAAAGTCTTTTAAATAAACTGGGCCAGATATTGGTATTGACCAGTTGAGTAACTTAGCCAGATAGAAATTATCTGGCTAAGTTATGATGTGTATTCAGTGATATGGCTAAGATGCTGAATATATGCATATAACTAAGCACCTAGCCGGATAAGTCCTAAGCAGCTATGTCTAAAACTGCTATCAGGCGCTAGTTAGCCAGATAAGTTATGCAGCTAACTCGATTCGCCTACTACATGCCCACAATTTATGCGGCTAACTTTAGCCAGATAAGTGACTTCTACAGGCTAAGCACATATTCAGCATCCACTGTTTATCCACATAAGTCCTACTTATCCGGCTAAATAGAACTAAACATATTTTGAATATCGACCTCACTAAGGGCCGGATTTTAAAAGCTCTACGTGCGCTGGTCCTATTTTTAAAAGGTTCGGCGATGCGCCCGGGACGCGTGTAAGTCCCAGGGCTTTACTAAAGGAGCGGTCCGGGGGCAGGATGAGGGCGGGGCCATTGCCGCTGTGTTGCCGTCGAGCACAACTTGCACATGCCCGGAGGCAGGTGCAAAAGGTAAGATAAAAGTCAGGGGGGGTTAGAGTACGGCTGGGGGGGGTAATGATTAGGGGTGAGAAGGTCAGGCTAGGGGGAAGGCAGCGCAGCTTGGCGCGTGCAAGGTGCACAATTGTGCACCCCCCTTGCACGTGCTGACCCACCATTTTATAACATGCGCGTCGATGTGTGCACGCCAGGTAGCACACACACAAGGACGCACTCGTGCAGCTTTTAAAATCTACCCCTAAATATATTTTGCTGATCAAAATGTAAATGTTTTTGTTTAGTTTAGTTTCTTTAACTAACTCAAAGAAAGACTGATCATATCACTCCCATACTTCAAGACCTCCACTGGCTCCCAATCACCTATCGCTCTCAATACAAAACACTCACTATCATACATAACACACTTTACAAAAATAATTCCCCATGGATCGAAGATATGCCACACTTCCATCAGACCAACCGCCCCACCAGAAACTCCCTTGCTGGCACCCTCTACACCCCTTCACTCAAAATTGCTCACCTCACATCCACCAGAGAGAGAGCCTTCTCCATTGCCGGCCCCACCCTCTGGAACTCCCTCCCCACCGAGCTCCGACTAGAACCATCACTTAATCAATTCAAAAAAGGAATCAAGACCTGGTTATTTAAACAGGCCTATCCCAACACTTCACAACCCTAGCACTGTGACTCTATCACAACACTCTAACTCTATCGCAACACTCTTACCTCCCCCTGCCCCCCCATACTCCTCCCCCCCACCCACCTCCACCACCTTCCTTCCTCTAAGCAGCTTCCTTTACAGTTACCAACGCACCTTTCCCACCTCTACCCACAGCTCCCTTGTACAGTTCCACCCCCTCCCCCTCCCCCTCTTACTTTTCCCTCTCCCTCGCCTCTTGTACAATTACTCATAATGATCGCCATATCACGTATATGACACCCCCCTCCTACACCACCCTACCCTCCATCCCCCCTCCCCATCTTGCCCCTTTATTCCCCTGCCACCCTTCGCCTCCCTCAACCCCTCCTCCCCGACCTCCCCACTGCGCTTCACCCCCCACCCCCTCGCACCACCTCCCCTTGTACATAATTAATTTCTGTCTAACTTTGTCTAATACTGTCTAATTTTGTCTAATATGGTTTATTATATGTATATATACTGTCTAATATGTCTAATATGTCTAACATGTCTAATATGGTTTATTATATGGTTTATTATATTTAGTATATGTCTAATTTTTGTCTAATATGGTTTATTACATGTAATCTCGTTTAACTGTGACGCACGTTGGCACCACAGTAAAGTTAACTTACCTCTTAACTATCTATCTTTCCTCCACCTATCATTGTAATTTCCTTTCTCAGTTACATGTAAACCGACATGATGTTTTTTTTTTACGAATGCTGGTATATAAAAGTTATAAAATAAATAAATAAATAACTATAATTTGTAGTCTGCTTATGTATGATGCTTTATGTTAGGATTCACTGTGTTTTGAACCAGCAGGAAGCATAGACAGGAAATGTCCCATAATAAAGCTTGGGTACATTCTCATCTATCTTGCCTGTTAGTGTGTTTTTAATTGTATTTGGTATAATGAGGTATGGACTTGGGAGTAAATAAGGATGTTCACTACATCAGCCTGTTGTCAAATTCAGAAGTGACTTCAGGGTGAATAAGGACAGTCACCATGGTCCCCCACCCTCACCCTCACCCCTGAGTATACAGTATCAAGTAGAAATACATAAATTTGTCTTATCATTCTGCCATGAAGCTAAAGAAGCAGCGGTGTCAGCTGAGCTAGTAAAGGAAAGTTAACTATTTTAGCATGGTTGCTTATATTCCTACCCTGGTCAGAGCTAATATATAAGAACCACCATATTGAGTCAGACCCAATGGTCTGCAAGCCCAGTATTCTGCTTTCAGCAATGGCCAATCCAGGTCACAAGTTCCTGGTACAATCCCAGATAGTATTTATTTATTTAACAGCTTTTCTATACCGACATTAAAATACACATCATATCGGTTTACATTTTAACGTAAAAAAGGAGAAAATTACAATAAACAGGGAAAGGGGGAACGGGGTAACTGATAAATACGAAAGGAAGCACAGAGAGGCAAAATTTAGCAAAAATGAAAACTAAAGAGAATACAGTACGCAAAATGTAAAACATATCTACAAATATACAAGCAGTATATTTGTATATATATATAGTAGATAGATTCCATTCTGTTTATGCCCAAGGATGATCAGGAACTGGTTAATAACAGTTTGTGGTGTTTTTCTCCAGAAATTTGTCCAAACCTGTATTAAATCCAGCTACACTAACTGCCTTTGCCACATCCTTTGGCAATTAATTCCAGACCTTATTTATGCATTAAGTGAAAAAATATTATCTCTGACTTGGTACAAATGTGCTACTTAATATCATCATGGAGTGTGCCCTAGTCTTTTTATTTTTTTAAAGCGCAAATCAATTTCCATTTACCTTTTCCACTCCATTCATAAATTTATGGGCATTTATCATATCTCCTTTTAACCATCTCATCTTCAAGCTAACCTCTTTAGCTTTCCTCACAGGGGAGCTGTTCCATATTCTTTATCATTTTGGTTGTTTCTGTCTAGACTTTCTGAAACAGTTTTGATGGCCCTTGCTCTGCTTGCTATTTACTAGAGAGGTCTGTTATAAGTAAAAATGAAATAAACGTAGTCTAATATGGACAGAAAAATTATTTTAAATGTTGAAAGGTACAAGGGGGGACCCTTAGATTGAAAGCCCTCTGGGGATAAGGAAACACCTACAGTACCTGATTGTATTCCACTTTGAATTGTCACAAAAGATAGAATATAAAAAAAAAAATTAAAAAAAAATCATTTGTTTTGATTCATAGCAGTTTGACCTTTATTATTTAAATTTTTTTAAACTGAAACTTCCTTCCTTTTAATATAGGCAAACTTTTTCACATTGATTTTGGCTACATTCTGGGTCGGGATCCTAAACCTCTGCCACCCCCGATGAAACTCAACAAAGAAATGGTAGAGGGGATGGGAGGCACACAGAGCGAACAGTACCAGGCATTTCGGAAGCAATGCTATACAGCTTTTCTGCATCTACGCAGGTAACAAAACAAATATAAAAATATGTTTCTTCTAGGACAAGCAGGATGGTGGTCCTCACACATAGGTGTCATCATCATATGAAATCCGGCATGGAAAACACTGACCATGCCCAGCATGCCACTATCCATGTATCTACGTAGGGTCCCTCTTCATTCTCTTCTTTTCCACAGAGCTATTGTCTCACGGTTGTGGAGCTCTGCTCTCTTTTTTTGTGTGTTCAAGTAATGTCCCGATCAGTTCCAACATTTTCTGCTCCGGGGTCCCTCTTCTCCTTACCGGCATAGTTGGTAGGGCAGCGCGATAAGTTTTTCTCTCTTCTGTGCAGTCGATTCCAGTAGTGTCTCGCTCTTGGTGGCTGCTGGGCACCGACTGTTCGCTGAGTCCTTTTGTAATTGTGTCGGGATTTTGTCGATGCCCCCCGTGTCCATGGACACTGGGGGCAACTTACGATGTTAGGGGGTGTCGTTTTTGTGACCAGATGACCCCCAAAGGCCGTCGCGCCTGTCTAAACAAAATGGAGAAGCTCTTCGGTTCCAAAAATATAAACCTTTGACTCCGACGGGGGCATCAACTCTGAGAGGCTGCGGGGACCCAATGGTAACTGAGCCTTCGTTGTCCACTCCCCTGCCAGGGCTCCCACTGGAGAAGAGGGGCCGGGGATTGGCCGTAATTGGTGTTTTCATACCTCAGGACATCGGGATCGTCTCCATCCTCAGCACCAGGGAAAGACCAGGCTGAGCACTGAGGAAAGTCATGGAAGCATCGCCACTAGTCACCGTCTTCACATGCCCCCGGGCTCGGGTCAGCACATGCGCCTGTTGTGATGCCCCCGAAGTGACTCCACAAAGAGGAGGTGCTGTCTTCCATCAAACCTGGGAATCTCAGGTATTCCCCACCGATACTGGTGCCAGGCACTGATCTGTCTTGGGGATCTGGTGATGCCTCTGCCTCCTCCATCCATCTTGTCCTCGGTGGACTTTCAAGAGGAGTTGGACCGCAGGGTACAATTGGCGGTGATATGAGCCCTGCAGGGCATCAAGCTGCTGGCCTCGCCAGTGCTTCCACTGATGCCGAAGCCTGCACCCTCGATGTTGGCACCGCTGCTGGAGCACCTCAATATCCTTCTTGGTGTCCTCTCCACGCAGCCGCTGCCAATGCCCGGGGTCCATCGATAACCCAGCAGCCACCAGTGCGATTTCAATTGTGGGTTCCTCCAAGGAGGAAGGGCCAGTGCAGCCCGTGGCACTGCCGAGGTTCTTGGTTCCATGACTGGCATTCCCTGGTCCGGTTCCGGGTTCTTCGGGGGGCCTCAGTACCTTTGGTGCCCTCGGTGCCTAAGCCGAGGGGCCAGGGTAGGGGCCCTCCACTGGTGACGTTGGGTGATCTTAGTGAGAAAGATGTCCCGTATGACCCATGGAGGAATGATACCTCCAGGTTCTCATCTGATGACTCGGAGGATCTTCCCTCAGACTCATCTCCTCTGGAGAAGCAATGCCGGTCCCTGCCAGAGGACTTGACCTTTGCGGGGTTTGTCTGGGCCATGGCAGAAACCATTCCATTTCAGCTTCTGATGGGAGAGGATGCCAGGCATAAGATGCTAGAGGTTCTCCATTTTGTTGATGCCCCGAAGGAACTGTTGGCTGTTCCCAAACATGAGATCTTCAAGGAGTTACTCCTTAGAATCTGTGCCTCCAGTAAATAGGAAGGCTGATGGTATTATCTGGTACAGCAGGCTTTGGGGTTTGAGAAGTGTCAACGTTCACATTAGTTTGTCATGGTAGTGTCCGCCCTCAAGAAGGCCAAGCATTCCCTTACCCATGCCTCCAACTCAGGTCGAGAGCACAGAGCGCTGGATGCAATGGGCAGGAAGGTGTTTCAGGGCACCATGTTGATTGCCCTCATTGCTTCCTATCAGCTGTACATGACGCAGTACTCCTGGAACCTCTGAAAACAGGTCCAGGAGTTATACGAGCATCTGCCCCAGCAGCAACAGGTCGCTTTTTTGGTTCTTTTCCAGCAGGGCTTGGAATGCAGCAAGCACAAAGTGTGCTCCACCTATGACATGTTCGAAACTTCCACAAGGGTGGCTGCGGCTGGCATTGGTGCCCGCAGGATGGCCTGGTTTTGAGCCTCTGATCTCCAGCCGGAGGTCTAGGAGAAGCTCACGGATGTCCCATTCACGAGCGAAACCCTTTTGGCGATAAGGTAAGGGAATGCTGTAGCTCAGTTGAAGTATCACCACGAGACCCTTCAGCATCTTTTGGCCAGTACATCGGACCTGACATCCTCTGCCAGGAAATCCTCGTGGCAGGGCTCGCAAAGGTCTTTTTACCACCAAAGGAAATATTATCCTCCAGCCTCTCATACCCGTGCTCAACCTTTGAACTCTAGGAGACACCCTAGACAGCAGCGGACCCCCAAGCCCCAGCCGGCACTCCAACCAAGCACCGCTACAGAGTTTTGACTGACTGTGAGGGAACATAAGCCAATTGATCTCGGAGGTTGGCTGTGGTTCTTTGCAGACTGCTGGCACAGTGTCACCTCTGGCCAGTGGGGGATATCGACTCAACTTTCTGGGTATTCCTGTGGACTCTCCCTCGTGCCTTTCTTGGGGGTCAGTCCTCACATCAGGAAATACTCTTGATGGAGCTCTCTGCCCTTGTAACGGCCAGAGCAATCAAACCCATCCCGCTGCAGCAGCAAGGGAGAGGGTTCTATTCTCGCTATTTCCTGATTCCAAAGAGAAAAAAAAAAAGGGGGGGGGGGGGTCGCCTATGTATGCCCTGAGAGCCTTGAAACAGTTTCTAAAACGAGAAAAGTTCAAAATGGTCTCTTTGGGTACCCTAATTCACCTCCTGCAGAAAGGGGACTGGCTTTGCGTCTTCTATCTGAAAAATGCATACGCCCACATCAAGATCTTCCCCAGCCACAGGAAGTATCTTCAGTTTGTTGTGGGCAAGAGGCACTTCCAGTACATGGTGTTGCGTTTGGCCTCACCTCTGCCTCTCGTGTCTTCACCAAGTTCCTGGAAGCAGTGGGAGCGCACATCCACCTCTAGGGGTATAGGTGTTCCCCTACTTGGAAGACTGGCTGGTTAAGAGCACCACGCAGGAGGGAGTGCTTCAGTCTCTGCACTTGACCATTCAAGTGTTGGAGTCCCTCGGGTTTGTCATCGGTGCCTGGCTGGACACAGCTCAGGCCAGAGGCTATCTGCCTCGCGATTGGGCACTCGCACTGGTGTGCCTTGCAGATCTGGTTAACCGAAGCCAGCAGGTCTCAGCCCGCCTTATGCTCCATCCTCTGGGTCACATGGCTGCCACTGTCCATGTTACGCCCTTGGCTCGCTTGCATATGGGCAGGGCCCATTGGACCCTGTGGTCTCAAAGGCAGCAGGCAACCCAGGACCTCCTTTTGTGCATCCGCATTACTCTGCTTCTCCGGTCCTCCTTGCCTTGGTGAGAGAGCCTGCCCAATTTGGAGCAGGGGGTTCCTCTCCAGTCTCCCCCTTCCCAGGTTGTGCTCACCATGGATGCGTTAACTCTGGGGTGGGGTGTCCATGTGGAGGGCCTCCACACTCAGAGTATGTGGTCTGCTCAGGAAGCTCAGTACCAGATTAACTTCCTGGAGCTTCAAGCGATCCGTTGTACACTCTGGGCATTCTGGGATCGCTTGTCAAACAAGCCAGTCCTGATCCAGACCCATAACCAGGTGGCAATGTGGTACATCATCAAACAGGGAGGTACGAGATCATTCTGATTTGGTCATGGGCTCAGTCTCAGGGCATTCTT
Organism: Rhinatrema bivittatum; assembly: GCF_901001135.1. Classification (NCBI taxonomy): domain Eukaryota; kingdom Metazoa; phylum Chordata; class Amphibia; order Gymnophiona; family Rhinatrematidae; genus Rhinatrema; species Rhinatrema bivittatum. Next base: position 796,773,300 of record NC_042615.1, on the reverse strand, counting down.
CTCTGAGTGGTATACCTGGTGGGGATAGAGAATGTGGTGGCGGACCAACTGAGTTGGACCTTCTGATCCCACAAGTGGTCTCTGAATCCAGGAGTGATGAACTTGACCTTCCACCTCTGGGAATCTCTACATGTGGATATCCTCCCCTTCCCCTGCAACAGCAAGGTGAAAAACTCCTGCTCCCTTTACAGGAGGGACGGCAAACCAACCATTGACACCTTTGCCCGCCATTGGGGCAGGAGACTTCTGTACACATATCCACTGCTTCCTCTGGTGATGAAGACTCTCTTGAAGCTCCAGCAGGACAGGGGAACCATGATCCTCATAACCCCTCATTGGCCAAGGCAGTTCTTGTTCTCGCTCCTGTGGGATCTCTCTATCAGGGACCCGATCGGTCTGGGGACTTGCCCCGACCTTGTCACACAGGATCATGGCAGGCTTTGTTAATCCCAACCTCAGGGCGTTGTCTCTGACAGCCTGGATGTTAGGATACTAATTCTGCAGCCCCTTCACCTGTCGGATGGTGTATCTCAGGTTCTGATAGCTTCCAGGAAGCCTTCCACTTGGAAGTCTTATGGCCTGAAGTTGAGGAGGTTTGCCTTGTAGTGTGAGCATCATGGGTTAGATCCATTCTCCTGCTCTACACTGACATTGCTTGACTATCTGCTACACCTTTCGAATACTGGCTTGAAGACCACCTCAGTCAGGGTTCACTTGAGCGCCATCGGGGCCTACCACCAGGGGGTCGATGGTTCGCCCATCTCTGTGCAGCCTATGGTGGGGCATTTCATGCTAGGTCTGTTTCAATTAAAGCCTCTTCTGCATCCTCCTGCTGTGTCCTGGGACCTTAATGTGGCATTGGCTCAATTCATGAAGGGTCCTTTTGAGCCACTGTGCACATGTGACCTGAAGTACCTAACCTTGAAGGTCATGTTTTTGGTCACGGACACTTCTGTGCACAGGATCAGTGAGCTTCAGGCATTGGTTACGTACCCTCCATACACAAAGTTCTTTCATGATAGGGTGATTCTGGGTACACACCCTGAATTCCCGCCTAAGGTTGTGACTGATTTCCATCTTAACCAGTCAATCATCCTGTCCACCTTTTTTTCTCAAGCCTGATTCGCACCAGGGCAAACGGGCTCTGCAAAGCTTGGATTGCAAGAGGCCTTGGCATTCTACCCTGAGTAAACAGCAGACCACAGGAAGTCTATGCAACTCTTCATCTCTTTTGACAAAAATAGATTAGGAGTTATGGTTGCTAAGCAGACCCTGTCTAACTGGCTGGCGGATTGCATTTCTTTCTGCTATGCACAAGCAGGACTGCAGCTTGGGGGCAAAGTCAAAGATCACTCCATCAGAGCCATGGTGGCTTCAATGGACCACCTGAGAGCAGTCCCCATAACTGAGATCTGCAGGGCTGCAACATGGAGTTCCCTCCACACTTTCACTGCTCACTACTGTTTGGACAGAGGTGGCCGAAACGATAGCTGTTTTGGCCAGGCTCTCCCCCGGAATCTCTTTCAGCTGTAGAACCCAACTCTTCCTGCCTAGGGCCCTTTTTTTGGGTTCAGGCTGTTACCAACAGCACCTGTGTTGTTGTTCCCTCTGGCACCTAGTTGGGTTCCTGTTGGTCTTCCTTGTGGTTTGGGAACAGCCTGCAGCTATGGATTCACCCGTGTGTGAGGACTACCTTCCTGCTTATCCTAGGAGAAAGCAGAGTTGCTTACCAGTAACAGGTGCTCTCCTAGGACAGCAGGATGTTAGTCCTCATGAAACCTGCCTGCCGCCCTGCAGAGTTCGGTTTCTCCTATGTTTATTTTATTTTTTCATAATTCTATGTTAAAAGACTGAAGAGGGACCCCATGTGAAGGCGTGGATACTGACATGCTGGACATGCTCAGTGTGCAAGTCAAAGTTTCCATCTGATTATGTCACTCATATGTAAGGACTAACATCCTGCTGTCCTAGGAGAACACATGTTACAGGTAAGCAGCTTTGCTTTATATTGTATTTCAATTTTATCCCAGGACAAGCAGGATGCTAGTCCTCACATATGGGTGATGTCACTGACGGAACCCTATCATGGAAACCTTTGTCAAAGTTTCTTGAAACTTTTGACTGGCACACTGAGCCCACTGAGCATGCCCAGCATGCCATGATATTCTCAGCCACAGGGGTCTCCCTTCAGTCTTCGTTTTTCCACGCTGCTTTTGGCATCACAGAGTAGGAGCCTGTGTGAGATTTCTCACACAATTCTGACTGAAAATCAGATAAAAATTCTTTTTTTTTCTCTCCCACAATCGGGGTTTCCCTCGTTACCACCGGCCGGTGAGTACATAAATTCCCTTCTGACTCATTTGAGTTTAAGATTTTTTTCTTCAGATATCCATCGACGGCTGTCGAGGTTATCATGGCCATGGGATTTAAAAAATGTCCCAAATGTAATCGGATCATGTCAATTACGGATCCGCACCTCGAGTGTGTACTTTGGGCCAAATTCATGATGTCTCATCCTGCCCGAAATGTCAGAAATGACTGCTAAAGGTCGGAAAGCAGGACAAGAAAAGATGGAACACATGTTTCATCTTCAACTCTTACCTTCCCCATCGATGTCCACTCAGTCGTCTCCGGCCGGAGCTTCAAAAAGAATCATACTTAAAAAAAAAACCGTCAACTGGAAAGTTCAGGGGACCGTTTATCACCGACCCCATCCGCGGCATCGACAAAATCAGCATCGGAACATCGGTCAAAACATCGGCACCGACATCGACATCCTTCGATTCCGGAATCTACTATCCCCGGAGAAGTCGACAGCTAAGCGGCCTCGCCTTCAGGAAACACAGAGGCCTTCGACACCGAGGCGTTCACCTTCTCTCGATGTGCCAGTCATCGAACCTCCACAGGGCCCTGTGGTAGGACCGATAATGCCCCCACTGCCACCATGTATAGCTGCTCTGCCTGCACCAGCTATTACGGAGGAATTGAGTGGATTTATCCGCCAAGCAGTGTTAGAAGCACTCCAGGAGCATCAACCATCGATGCCGATGCCCTCGCTGAAGCCGACACCACTGTCAATGCCAGTGCCCACAACGATGCCGGCGCCTTTGCCGATACCAGCACCGGCGCCTATGCCGGTGCCCACGCAGATTCCGGGGCCATCTCCAGGACCAGCACCGATGCTATTACCTGGGGCTCCAGGACAACCAGAATTCGCACTATTCCAGATGCTGATGAATAGATTTGAAGCCCTCATCGGTGCCATTCCACCACAACCTATCCCTGCTAAGCCTGGAGGACTAGGGGATATTCCTGGACAGGGACCTGTTGATGAACCTCAACCAGGGCCTTCAGGACTCGATAGACCACTGATTCCATCACTTCCACCGAGGTCTACTCCTCCTTCTCCTTCCGGACAAGTGCCATATGACTCATGGGAAGAGAAACACACTGATTCTTCATTGGAAAGCTTCATGTCTGACCCGTCTCATCCTGAAGGCAGGAAGAAGTCTCCACCAGAAGACTTGTCCTTCACCAATTTTATAAAAGACACAATCCCCTTCAATGTAGTGTCTGAGGAGGATACACGACAGCAGACTTTAGAAGTCTTACAATTTGTTGACCCTCCAAAAGAAGTCCTGGCCATTCCTGGCCACGAAGTACTTTTGGAGTTACAACATAGGCTTTGGGAACATCCATGTTCCGTTCCACCTATTAATAAACGAGTGGACTCTACATATCTGGTTCAACATGTGCCTGGTTATCAAAAGCCACAGTTACTACATCAATCGGTAGTAGTTGAGTTGGCTCAAAAGAAGTCAAAAAGAGTACGACCTCATTCCTCCACTCCACCTGGCAAGGATCATAGGTTCCTAGACTCTTTCGGGAGAAAGGTATTCCAAGGAGCTATGCTCAACTCAAGGATAGCGTCCTATCAACTTTATATGATGCAATACCAAAGGAACCTATGGAAGCAGATGCAGGAACTTTCTAACTCCCTGCCTCAACAGTACCAGGATGCAGCTCAGGCCATTATATATAAAGGACTTGAAGCTGGAAAGCATGAAGTCCGGGCTGCCTATGATAACTTCGAAACAGCTTCAAAGGTGGCAGCCACAGGAATCGGTGCACATCGCTGGGCCTGGCTAAAAGCCTCTGACCTCAGGCCTGAGGTACATGACAAGCTGGTGGATTTGCCATGCGTAGGTGACAACCTTTTTTGGTCCAAAGTCCAGGATGCGGTGGCCCAACTAAATGAATACATGGAGACATTGTGCCAACTGTTGTCAGTTCTGCAAGGCTCTTCATCGATGTCTCACCGTCCACTAAGGAAAGAAACCAGAAAACCTTTCTACAGGCAGAGACGATATTATCCACCGGCATCCAGGGGCAGATCTTCTCATCTACAACAAAGATCTCAGCCCAGACAGCCTAGAGCCACTAGGCCTCAACCGCCACCGCAGACGGGACTGGTTGCAGGTTATTGAGGCCACCACCAGAAAGCAAAACCATTTCCACAATCCCAAACCAAACCTGCCAGTAGGAGGCCGAGTTTCCTCCTTCTGCAACCATTGGTTGCAGATACCAACAGACCAATGGGTACTCTCAATAATATCACGAGGTCCAACTCAATTTCCTCTCAACTCCAAGATACTCTCCTCCAAAACCTCTTTCGTTAAACGAAAATCAAATAATTCATCTACAAGCAGAATTATCCACCCTTCTGAGAGCCAGAGCTGTAGAACCAGTGCCCCAGACTCAGCAGGGCAGAGGATTCTACTCACGTTATTTCCTCATTCCAAAGAAAACCAGAGGCCTTCGTCCCATCCTAGACCTCAGAAATCTCAACAAATTTCTAAAGAAAGAAAAGTTCAGGATGGTTTCTCTAGGCACCATGCTTCCCCTTCTTCAAACAGGAGATTGATTTGTTCTCTGGATCTACAAGACGCTTATACTCACATTCCAATATTCCTTCCTCATCGCAAGTATCTGCGTTTCCTGGTGGGTCATCAACATTTCCAATTACAGAGTACTACCATTCGGACTTGCCTCAGCTCCCAGAGTGTTCTCGAAATGCCTGGCAGTAGTAGCAGCACATTTTCATAAGGAAAGTGTACACGTTTTTCCATACCTGGATAACTGGCTCATCAGAAGTCAATCTCAACAAGGAGCTCTTGTTTCTCTCACACGAACAATCACTCTGCTGCACTCGATGAGGTTTCTCATCAATTATCAAAAGTCCCATCTCATTCCGTCTCACATACTTCAATTCATCGGAACAGAATTGAACACCATCCTTTCAAGAGCTTTTTTACCCGAGGATCGGGCAGACACACTCTCCCTATTGGCAAACTCGCTACACTCGCAGAAACAACTCGAAGCAACATTTCAAATCAATTTCCTGGAACTTCAAGCTATATGTTATGCTCTGCATGCGTTCAAGGACTGCCTTTCACACAAGACTGTTCTGATTCAAACGGACAATACAGTAGCCATGTGGTACCTGAACAAACAGGGAGGTACGGGCTCGTATCTCCTTTGTCAAGAAGCCGCATAAATTTGGGACTGGGCCCTGACACATTCCATATTTCTCCAGGCCACTTATCTAGCAGGCATCCACAACGTAGTTGCAGATCACCTCAGTCGTCAGTTCCAACCTCACGAGTGGTCCCTGGATCCCTTAGTAGCAACCAGGATATTCCAACATTGGGGACAACCAACAATAGACCTCTTTACATCACACCTGAATCACAAAGTGGACAGGTTCTGCGCTCTGCACAGGCAGAAACACTAGCCAGACAAAGACGCCTTTGCTTGCCCTTGCAACCCAGGCCTTCTATACGCGTATCCTCCGATACCGCTAATAACCAAAACTCTAGTGAAGCTACAACAGGACAAGTGATCCATGTTACTCATAGCCCCGTATTTGCCTCGACAAGTATGGTTTCCCATACTCCTCGATCAGAGAACCAGTTCGCCTGGGTGTAGCTCCCAATCTCATAACTCAGGATCAGGACAGGTTGCGCCATCCCAACCTTCAATCCCTATATCTGACAGCATGGATGTTAAAAGCTTGATCTTACAACCACTCAATCTTTCAACTAATGTCTCTCAAGTGCTTATAGCTTCACGTAAACCTTCCACACGAAAGAACTATTCTTTGAATTGGAAAGGATTTACTTTGTGGTGCACACAAAAGAGCATTGACCCTTTTTCCTGCCCCACACCTTCTCTGCTAGACTATTTATGCCATCTTTCAGACTCTGGTCTCCAGACCTCATCTGTAAGAGTACACTTAAGTACAATCTCGGCTTACCATAACAAAATGGGAGATGCACCAATATCCATACAACCTCTTGTCAGTAGATTTATGAGAGGTTTAACTCACCTTAAACCACCAATTTGGCCACCTATCACAGAATGGGACCTGAATTTGGTCTTAACAAGGCTCATGCATTCTCCTTTTGAACCCATGACTTCCTGTGATATTAAATTTCTCACATGGAAGACTATCTTCCTCATAGCCATTACATCAGCTAGAAGGGTTAGTGAGTTACAAGCACTTGTCACGTACTCACCCTATACAAAATTCCTACATGACAGAGTGGTTCTCCGGACACATCCAAAATTCCTCCCCAAGGTAGTTACGGAATTCCACTTGAACCAATCCATAGTTTTGCCCACATTCTTTCCAAGACCTCACACTCTCCAAGGTGAAAGGGCCTTACATACCTTGGACTGTAAACGTGTGCTAGCATATTACTTAGACCGCACTGCAGTCCATAGGAAATACACTCAACTCTTTGTATCTTTGATCCAAACAAACAGGGTAATCCAGTGGGCAAACACACTCTCTCCAACTGGCTAGCAGATTGTATAGAATTCTGTTATGAAAAAGCAGGCCTTCCTTTCCAAGGCCGAGTAAAGGCGCATTCAGTAAGGTGAATAAAACAGAAAATGTCATAATGCCTCTGTATCGCTCCATGGTGAGACCGCACCTTGAATACTGTATACAATTCTGGTCGCCGCATCTCAAAAAAGATATAATTGCGATGGAGAAGGTACAGAGAAGGGCTACCAAAATGATAAGGGGAATGGAACAACTCCCCTATGAGGAAAGACTAAAGAGGTTAGGACTTTTCAGCTTGGAGAAGAGACGACTGAGGGGGGATATGATAGAGGTGTTTAAAATCATGAGAGGTCTAGAACGGGTAGATGTGAATCTGTTATTTACTCTTTCGGATAGTAGAAAGACTAGGGGGCACTCTATGAAGTTAGCATGGGGCACATTTAAAACTAATCGGAGAAAGTTCTTTTTTACTCAACACACAATTAAACTCTGGAATTTGTTGCCAGAGAATGTGGTTAGTGCAGTTAGTATAGCTGTGTTTAAAAAAGGATTGGATAAGTTCTTGGAGGAGAAGTCCATTACCTGCTATTAAGTTCACTTAGAGAATAGCCACTGCCATTAGCAATGGTTACATGGAATAGACTTAGTTTTTGGGTACTTGCCAGGTTCTTATGGCCTGGATCTGCCACTGTTGGAAACAGGATGCTGGGCTTGATGGACCCTTGGTCTGACCCAGTATGGCATTTTCTTATGTTCTTATGGCAATGTCAACCTCAGTAGCACACTATCGTTCAGTGCCAATCCTCGACATATGCAAAGCGGCAACATAGAGTTCTCTTCACACCTTTGCAGCTCATTAAAAGACTTGGCTTTTCACCCAAGCTTTCCCGGAGAACTAAGACCCAAGGATTTCGAGGACATTATAGACCCCGATCCCTTTCGCCTAAATCTAGATCGCCTGCCATAGATCTCTCAAAAAGTAACAATAGTCTTAGCTTTTCACCCAAAGTTTACCAGAATCCTAGACCTGAGGAATATGAATACATTATAGACCCCGATCCCTGCTGTACATATGTTTCTTATTAGTTCTACTTTGCAGTTTAATCAGGACTTTGTTTGTTTTCTGTAAATTCTTTAAATTCTCTAAATTATTTATTGTTGTGTGTTTCAATGTAAGCTGCCCCCGAGGCAACAGTTATATTTCCTTGTAAACCGGTGTGATATGTATATTATACAGGAACCTCGGTATATAAAAATTATAAATAAATAAATAAATTACTGTTTGGACAAAGGACAACAAGATTCAGCCTACGGACAATCTGTCTTAAAGAACTTGTTTCTAGTATAATCCCAACTCCTTCTACATCCAACCTGCTGTGATTTTTGTCTGCCTCATTTTTACCAACAATACTTCAATGTTGCTTCACTACAAAATGACTCAGCCTATAGCTTGCTAATCACCCATATGTGAGGACTAGCATCATGCTTGTCCTGGGATAAAGCAAAATTGCTTACCTTGTAATAGGTGTTATCCCAGGGCAGCAGGATGTAGTCCTCACGAAACCCACCCCGCTGAGTTGGGTCCGATATGTTTTATTATTTTATTTTTTGCTAAAGCTTATTGCTACATATGAGACTGAAGGGAGACCCCTGAGGCTGAGAATATCATGGCATGCTGGGCATGCTCAGTGTGCCAGTCAAAAGTTTCTAGAAACTTTGACAGAAAGTTTTCCGTGATAGGGCTCCGTCAGTGACGTCACCCATATGTGAGGACTACATCCTGCTGTCCTGGCATAACACCTATTACAAGGCAAGCAATTTTGCTTTTTCTTTAGTGGTGTATAGTGCTATTGTATTATACCAGAATAATCCACCTCATCCAATAGTTCAAATATTGTAAGTTAGACCATCATAATAGGCGTCATCAGGAAAATGTAATTAAACATTTTAACTGTCTTCTGCCTTATGTATAATCATTGGTCTACTGCAATGTCCCATATATGTTTTTTTTATTTTTTTGTTATACACTTTTTGGGCTGAGAAGAGATCGGCGTTTTGTGTTGAGGCATGCTTGGTGCTCCGTGACAAAAGGAATATTTGATAAAAACCCAACTGATGGTGGCAATTTGGCGTTTATTCATATAAGATAAGTTGCTGAACTTTTACTATGACCATTTGGCCTATAAAATAAGTGTTTATTTGATTTAATTTAAAAAGTGCATAACAAAAAAAGAAAAAAATACATGTAGGACATGGCAGTAGACCAATGATTATACATAAGGCAGAAGGCAGTTAAATGAACTGATGCAATACAGTGCACTCAGCCGAGCACAATAAGGGGATTAGCGCCTCTACAACCTGTGTCCAATGCAGAGTGAATTTAATAGCTCTCATCATATGCAAATGGATGTGAATGAGGCTATTAGCTATTCACTCCCTATGCCAAAAAAATATGTGCGTCTAGGATGCACATTTAGCGATCAGAAATTAATATCTGTCTGGAGCAGGCGTTAATAACTGAGCGCTCCTAAAACCAGTACAGAAAAGCAGAAAAAACTGCTTTTCTTTACTGCCTCCTACTTAAATATTGTTGCGATATTAAGTAGGAGGAAAAACTAAAGTAAAGTGTAAAAAAAAAAAAAAAGGTTTAAATAAAAACGCTGGCAGTCGGGTGCAGAAAACGGACGCTTATCTGACAAGTGTCTGTTTCCTGAACCCCTGGCTGTGCGGCGTTTAGGACAACCGACACCGTTAAACTTGGCGTCCGTTTCCCTAACCGGCAGAGTCCCAACACACTCAGGCTCTCCTTAGTATGGAGGTGCTAGGGGCACGCAAGCAATCCTAGTGCCTCCTTGCTATGGCGACCCCCTAATTTAAATATTGCATGGCACCTGGGGCGTGTTAAGAAAGTGGATGCTGACTGTTCATCGCCCGCTTTCTGCGCCAAAATATTGCATCGGCCCCAAAATGTTTAATTACATTTTCCCGATGACACCTTTTATGATGGTCTAACTTACAATATTTGAATTGTTGGATGAGGTGGATTATTCTGGTATAGTACTTTCTTCCACTCACAATCCTTTTCATTTTGGGAATTTGGTTTCTGTATAATTTTATTAGTGCTATTGTATAACATTTTATACCTTTGAAGGCAAATAATATATATAATAGTATTATTTTGTGATTTCCCCAGTCTTCTAATTTTTCTTTACTAGTCTATGCATTGGTTTGCTTCTTACCTCAGCCTATGGATTGTTTCAGAGGTAATTTCATAGGATCCAGGCTTGCTGATAGCCACCTGAAGGTTATTAAATTACTGTGATAATGTGTTTATAAAAGTATGCTTATCTTCAATGAGTACATACTTTTAGATTTTTTTTTAGCTTGTTATTATGAAATGCTCATTTAATGATGTGTAATGTTTTATACTGTATACTGGTATATTCCCTTTGAAGAACAAAATCACTTTTATTTAGAGTATGTTTCTGCTTAATTTTTCTGAGAGGATAATATCTCTTCAAGATGGCATGAATATGAACATCATGGGCTTGAACTCTCCCTTGAATAAAAAAAGGCTCCTTTGTACATGCTGTCAACTTGTCCCCACATAAATGGCTTTTAAAATTGTCTTCCCCAGGTTTTGTCTGTACTTATATATATATATATTTATTTATTTATTTGCTTTTGTATACCAACATTCGTTGGGGTGCATGACATCAGTTTACATGTTGGCGTGGAGAAATAGTAGGACGAGTGTGTCTTACTATTTTACATGGAGGAGGCAAATCAACAGTTAGTACCATTACATTATGCGAATCAACAGTATAACTGCCTTTCAGCAAATCAGTAGTTAGTGCAATTACATTTTAGTCGTGGTGAACATTGAAACGGAGTTGATTCAAACAGCTCAACAGTTAGTACAATTATGTTTTGAAAGTCTATTTGATTTAACATCTCAGGTTGATTTGATTTAACATCTCAGTAGGTTGATAACTGTGGTTACATAGGGAGGTAGGTATCTCTAGTTATTTACAGAGGGGGGGAGTCTATACATGGGAGGCAGGGTGGGGCTTATTGAGGTACGCAGGCATGTCTAGAGTTAAATAGGGATTGTGACATTTCTCCTTTGTTTTGAGGTAGGGGAGTTAGGTTTGAAGGCTGGAAGGCTTTTATATATATCTAGATCTCTATCAATATCTCTCTTGATGTCTCTCTGCATCTCATGTATTTACGTGGGAACTCAACTTGTGCTGTTCTCAAAATCTCCCCAGAAGGTTAGTATATAACATTTCTGACTTGTAGCCATTTTGGAAATGTTGGCAAATCATTGCTTAGTCCTTGAATTCCTTGAACTCTGTAAATATTGCATTACATCCATAGTACAAGAAAGGAAAATAGTAAATAAAAGGTATTTCATATTTTTTGTATAAGGCCAGTGCTTAGATAGGAGTAAAATATTTCTGTGAGGGATAGCTAACAGCTATCAGAATCAGTGTTTTTCCTGATTTTCCATCGATAAACGAGTGAATGAGCCATGCTGAATAGGTGCGATGTCCTCTGGCGGCAAGTGGTCCAAACCTTCTTCAGTAGCAAAGCTTTGCTCTGCTCATGCACGGTAGCTCCCGCACGTGTTCCTCAGTCATTGTCAATGGTTCTATTCAGTTGTGGTTTTTTCCACGTTGCAAGCAGACATGAAATTTTTTCTCCTCCTCAGTCACACACTTTATCATTAATGTCGACGACAAAGAAGGCCCCGGGCTTCAAATACTGCTCCTGTGGGCACATCATGTCCACCACAGACAGACACATTTATTTAATTATTTATTTATTTATTTATTTTATTTAAGGGTTTTTTATATACCGAGGCACGTTTGCAAAACATCACCTCGGTTCACAATGTAACATAACTTAGCAACAAGCTTTACAATAATAACATTAACAGGGAGAGGGTTAACAAAGGCAGGGGATGATAGTACGAGAATTATATACATATGTACATGTTGGTTTTAACAAGTGAGTTAAACAAGGCAATCAGGATAATTAGCGGGGGGAAATAATAAAGGGAAGGGGAAGAGGCCCTGAGCCTTCAGCCATCCCTCTACCTTTCCTGATAGGACTCCTTTCCATTCTGTCCCTAGAACTAGGGACATAGGTCCACAGGCAAGGGAGATCAAGATCCTCCTCACCTCTTCCTGCCATGCTGTTCTGAGCTGGGGGAATGCCTCAGTGGCCAGAGTATCCGCTCCAGGCCAGGAGTAAATCTCACAAGAGGCTTTTGACCAGGAATGTGGATGATAGTGGAGGATTTGCAAAGGGTCAGAGCTGACCTCAGAAGGCTGGTTGCAGTGATGGAGCAACTAGCCAAGGCTCAAGAGAGCTATATGACTGCTCTTTACCTCATGGGTATGAGGCTACCACCATCAGCCTCCCAGGCCTTCAAGACCAAGCCTTCCCTGGCCCCAGGTCATTCTTTGGTTCTCTAAATAGTGTAATCCTTAGCTTTTTCATTCCTGTCCTTTTTGTGTATCATTTTTTGTACATAGTTTTAAAAGTTTTACAGAGTTTCAATGTGTTTTATAAAAATGTATATTTTATAAAATCAGTTTGAGTGTATTTCTGTGTTATTTGCTGCATACTATGGTTTATTTCCTAAACAGGTAAGTCTTTTTAAGGACATCCTTTAGCCATAAATATCTGACTTCAATCATAGGCCTATATGTTGCTTACCAGACAGTTTAGTCCACTAATTTTTATCCTCTTATCTGCCTTTACAGCAGTATTTTTATTCTGCTGTCTGTACTTTGCACCCCTGAAAGACCAACCAGTAAGGGAGACCACATATCAGAGGTATAAGTCTGTGTACCATTTCCTTCCCATAAGTGCTTCCAAGTCACAAGCAGAGGACAGGTATATGCAGGGAAAAATCTTGCATGTGTTCCTTTAATAAAAGCATTGCATAGAGAGACAGGGAGCACACTTAACAACAAAAAAGATGTATCACAGTAGATGTACTAATAGGAGTTGTATTGACCAGAAGCTGGCTGATGCTTCAAGGTCTACAAAGACAACTCACTGTCTCTCATAAGTTTCAGATGTCACTTAAAAGAACTACAATCTTTCTTATACTACAGAGATGAAGGCCTGCCTGCATTAATACTGGTATTTAATATATATGATTGGCACCAAGCCTACCCTTCTCCATGCTCACATTAGCTGTCTTTGCAAGTAGTTTTCTGCTTCTTTCCAGAAGGCTCTCTGGTCCCAACGTCAATCCCTTAATGGAATTAACTGCACTTCTGTATCTTAAAGCCCTACATTTAAATGAAGATCTTCCAGCAAATAGACTGCATTGCCCTGTGTTGCACAATACATGCAGGATCATGTGCTATTTGAAGACTCTCACATAAAAGCTCCCAGCTGTGAGCAATCAGGGACTCTTTGGTGCTTCCAGGGCCATGCCCTCTGACCCACCTCTACCATCAGTAATCCACAATAAACGTATTCCATCCAGTCATCAAAGCTTGTCTATCACTTGAAGATGACTCAGAAATTGCCTTTTCATCATCTGTTTCCCTTCCAGACATTTACAAGATAAAGGATTGTTAGGCTGAAAGAAGCAACAGAGTTCCATTAGAAACTCTTAGCTTGATATATTGTAAGACACCGGATATATATATATAAGTAACAGAGAGATTGATACTGGCAATAATAAAGTCTTTTTCCATATGAAGAGAAATAATGGTTCAAAGAAATAAAGACCAAGCCCAATATTTACATTATTTACATTGTACACTTTATTTACATTATTACATTGTACACTTGTATATAATTATCCTCATCTATCTCTTTTATTTCTTATAGTCCCAGTTCATGAACCCTTGTTAATTGTAACTGCTTCTCTTCTCCATGTTTATCTATGTTTTTGGTTACATTTTTGCACCCCTGTTTTCTGTAAACCGACATGATGAGAACGAGTTCTTGAATGCCGGTATAAAAAAACCTTAAATAAATAAATAAATAAATATAAATATCATCCAGGCATATTATTTTATTTAAAAACATTTATAGCCTGCTTATAATGGACCTGCCTTCCAAAGTGGATCATGATACAAAAACATGTCATACAGTTATCTGGAAAAATATTGGTTTTCCTGGTTTTGAACCAGGTCAGCTTGTTTCAGGTCTGGTGTTTCATGCACAAAGCCTCATAATAGCTCAGAGAAAGTCAACTGCAGACTAAAGATAGTCTGCTGTATGGTCCCACCTCTAAGGATCCGAATTGGTACTTAGGGGATTCAGAAGCAATGTGGGAATATCAGTAAGGTGTTCCCAGCATGTAGACAGCACAGAGGCCAAAGGAAGGTGTGGGATCCTGGACTTAGACCATGAGTTCCCTCTTCCCCTTGTGTATTAATGTTATGAAGAGTGGGTGGCTCGCCAGAATGACGGCTACTGCCTGGAGATAATACCCTTATTCAGTAAACATACACACGGTTACTGTGACTCCAACATCGCTCTAAGCTTCAATGGCAAGAGGAAATGTGGAAAAAAGGATTTGCACTCACAAAGAGGGGAGTAGCTGGCTTGTTACGGCGGTTACTACCCCAAACCAAATAAGCCTGATACTTCACTTTCAATGCATATCCAGCATAGCTCTCTGCTTCAACGGCAGGGGAGAAGAAAAACAACCAATAAGGGCTGAATAACATAGTCTGGGTAAAACAAATAAGCATGGGTGTAGCTTGCTTATTGTGGCGGTTACTACCCCTAACTAATCAAGCTTGATATTTCACTTGGATGCAGCTCCATCACTGCGCTCTACATTAATGGTGGGGATGGAAGGGAAATAGAACCAAAGGTTACTAAGAGCCAAGAGAAACCGATAAGTATGAGAAAAAAGTGTGAAGCTTGCTGGGCAGACTGGATGGGCCGTTTGGTCTTCTTCTGCCGTCATTTCTATGTTTCTCCATATATTGTCCTGTTAAAGCTTGTATTCTTGTATTATATCTATTAGCAGAAGTTGTGACTTCAGTTGTGTTATGTGCTGTTAATGAAGAGAACTACTGTTAAATCATCCCGAATTAATATCTGGACAGGAAATAAGCATTACTCAATTGTGAATTATCTCCTACGTTTACTTGCAGTACATAAGATAGGAACGTTATGTTATCATGGGGCATAGGGCACATTTAAAACTAATCGGAGAAAGTTCTTTTTTACTCAACGCACAATTAAACTCTGGAATTTGTTGCCAGAGGATGTGGTTAGTGCAGTTAGTATAGCTGTGTTTAAAAAAGGATTGGATAAGTTCTTGGAGGAGAAGTCCATTACCTGCTATTAAGTTCACTTAGAGAATAGCCACTGCCATTAGCAATGGTAACATAGAATAGACTTAGTTTTTGGGTAATTGCCAGGTTCTTATGGCCTGGATTGGCCACTGTTGGAAACAGGATGCTGGGCTTGATGGACCCTTGGTCTGACCCAGTATGGCATTTTCTTATGTTCTTATGTTCTTATCACCATTTATAAATTAACCCATTATTGCACATATATCCTGTGTGAATGTGCTACAGGTATCTTCAGAGCCTGGTAACAGTCACATAGTTACAAACTTGTATAATAACAAACCCAAACCTAAAAACCTTTAATTTGTAAACCTCCAAATGCTTCCTGGAACAATAAAGCTTTCAACTGTCTTCTATCAAGCACATAAAATTAGCCAGAGTATTCCATATAGTAGGCCCTCCAACAGAGAATGTGCGACTTCTAGTCCCCTTTAGACATACTTTCCTAATAAAAGGAATAACTAAAAAGTCTTTATCCTCAGATTGAAACGTCCAGGAGGGGCTATAAGAGTCCATGTTCTTCTTTTCTTACACCCAAAATATACCTTGTAGAGTAGAATAGCAGGCTTCATAGCTTCAGGGAAAGACAGGTCTATTCCAGGTTTTAAAGAAGCTTACCATGGAAGCAAAAACTCATAATACAAATTTTTCTAGTACATTCAAGGTAAAAAGCCTGTGAGGGAGTGAGTTGGACCATTAGATGATCAAGGGATAAAGGGGCACATAGGAATGATAAAGGCATAGCAGAAAAACTAAATTAATTCTTTGCTTCAGTATTCACTTAGGAAGATGTGCCAGAGATACCTGTGCAGAAATATTCAAAGGTGATGATTCAGAGAAAACAAAACAAATCTCAGTGAACCTCAAAGATGTACAAAGGCAAATTAACAAACTAAAAAGTAGCAAATCTCCAGGACCAGATGTTGGAAATGAAGAAAAGTGTGCACAGAGTGGCAGTTACTACCCTTAACAGAAGGCATGGGGATTACTACTTCTAACTAGAGTTGTGCTTTGGGTAAACATTTCGTGTCGGGCTTTGTTTTGGGCCCCCATGGGAATTTTGTTTTTCCCGCAGTTTGGGTTTTTTTTAGGGGGCCCCGATTTTCGGGTTAGCGGGCACTATCGGGAGTTAGTGCGCTAACCTGGCAGAGTTAGCGCGCACTAACTCAAAAATGAATTTTTTCTGAAATTCAATCGTTGCCTAATTTGGGAAAAATGATTGCACATCCCTACTTCTAACCAATTAGCCTGATGTTTGTGACGCAACTGCATCATCGCTCTCTTTTTCGATGGCAGGAGGGAAAAGGAATTAGATTCAGACAACAGCCAATTGACTCTTACAGTCCGGGATACTGATGTGCAGACAGTAAAGATAAAGCGCTGAACTGCTTCTACGGCCATCTCTAAAAAAAAAAAAAAAAAAAAACAAAGCTACGTTTAAGCAGCATTGTCTGTATTGTCATGAAGGCAGCTCAACATGTAAACATTTTATAATGGCTTTGTCAGTTGCTTGGTTTAGATTGTAAGTATTGCAACTCTTAACATAAGGCTTGGGGATAACCTGCACGGAGTGGCAGTTATTGCCGTCAGCAGAACCATGAGTGTAACCTGCACGGAGCAGCAATAACTACCATAAGAAAATTGCTGGGCAGACTGGATGGACCATCTGGTCTTTTTCTGCTCTCATTACTATGTTACTTTCTACTCAACCTGCAATACAGGAAAGGACAATTATGGAAAAATGAAATTGCATTGATATAGAAGTAAAAGTTTTCGCCATAACCATGTGAAAAACAGGATAGCTTGTACCATCAACAGAACAAGAAGTAGGTGTTTCAGGGATGCAAGAAATTGCTTGGATATATCAAGATAGCAATTTCATATTGCACTCTGTAACCATTCACTTTCTTCATTTTCTTTAACTTGGGTATATGGGAACTGTATGCATCATGGCTGATGGTATATTGGCATCCCTTACGCCCAAGTAAAAGATACCATTTTATTCTGAGAAAACACTGAAATCATTGTAGGGAATGATTTGGGAATTACCCACATAGAAATTTAGGGAAAAGAGTATGGGCATTCCAGTTGTCTGAACTGAGAAGATGGGATAAGTGACTAAGGAATCATTTAGGCACAATGTTTAGGGAAGATTATGAATACTGTAATGTTAGGGCACTCTTTTTTGGATCATTTGCAAAAACTTAAGTTCATATAACCAAGAACGGGCACTTTCTAAGGTATAGGGAAGCAAATTGGTAAGACATCCTTTTTCTGATAAGTCTATTGGTAAAAAAAAAAAAAAAATTACGGTACTTAAATATAATAAGACAATCCTTTACAGATCTCTGAAAAAAGGGGAGAAAAAACCCTTTTTTGTTCTTATAACTTCCATACACTAAATGGTGGAAGAAAGAGAGTGGAATATTAAAGTAAGGATAATGTTTCTTTCTTTTCTTCTGCAACATCAATTCTCACATAAAAAAATCAGTTAATTTATTTTAAATCCATTCACATTAAAAATAAAAACTGCTTTCTTTTATCTAAAAAAGATTTAAAAACATGTCTAGTTTTAAACCTTTAATAAGTTTCCAGCACACTATACTCAATTGAGAAATAAATCTTTAAAATTACAGGGACTGTATTTACATTTTTCTACTATTTTAATTTATATAACATCTGCTCAAGTTTGACTACTAAATTGAAGCCTGAAAGGCTTGTCTAGTTTAATAACTGGCACTGTATTTTACATATAATGAATCTTGTTCTTTCTGAATGCATGCTATCTTTCAGATAAGTAAGGGTCCGAAAGTAATACTTCTTATCTGATTTAAAATTATGCCATACGTTACAGAACATTAGCCAGCTTTCTTTATTCTATAATAATCTAAAGTTGTCCTTTTTTTTTTTTAACCTATATTTCCAATGACTCTTATTTTTAACCAAGTTATTCCATTTGAGAATATGCTACATCCACTTTCTCATTCTGCAAAAGCCACTTTACATTTCAGTTAAGCAAATAATTAGAAACATATTTATTCTTCAAAAAGCTTTTTCACGTAACCATATCACACAGACCATATTGAAAAGCAACAAAACGAGCATACTGTATATACCGAAGTCTTATTGTAGCATCACTTTAGCAAAACTACATACATTGGGGTAGATTTTAACAGAAGCGCGCGCGGGGTACATTTGTGCACGCTACCTGGCATGCACAAATGTACATCCGATTTTATAACATGCGCACGCTGCCACATGCACTTTATAAAATCCGGGGTCGGCACACGCAAGGGGGTGCACACTTGTGCACCTTGCGCACGCCGAGCCCTAGGGGAGCCCCGAAGGCTTTCCCCGTTCCCTCCAAGGTCCTTTGAAAATCTACCCCATTGTCTTCTGTGGCTCATGACTTTCTGATTTACTAATTAGCAAGTTTCCTATTGCAGTTCATCCAGTACATGGCAACTCTACAATTAACTATATGGCTATCACTGCAAATATCCTAAAAGCCAAAGACACAACAGGAAATTGCATAGTCAGCAGAGAAAGAGCAAGAGAGAAATTTCTTTTTAACAAGCCTTCTAAACATTTGTCAGCTCTTATTTTATTGCTAAACTTTACATATTCTCCTGATCTATAGTTATTTCCATCTATATAGCTAAAATCAGACACAACAGTTTTTAGACTAGTAATATGTTTGCCAAAGAGATAATATAATAAATTGTTAGCCAGCCCCATTTTCTGTAAAATTCTAGGCGCAATTTCCAGCTCTTCTGGTAAAATTGGGCACAAAGTATAAAGGCTGGAGGGCTTTGCTTTGCTGTGCCATGTGATACTTCCTGGCTGTATGTCCTACATTTTTACAAAAAAAAAGTACCACAGAACTTATTCTTGCCTGTTTGAATTTAGGATATTGATACTGGGATCATGGTGTACTTCCTGTCTGTCTCTTTTTAATGTACTGTCATGGATGCATGGTGTAGGTTTCTTGTTTGCAGCTCCAGTCTCTCAGCTTGATTTTTCTCTCCCGTCTCTGCTCGTTTTATAACTGCAGTGGACCTCCTGTCACTTGTAATCTGCTTTGAAGTGTTAGAAAAGGTTGAATAAAAGTAAAGAAATAACATAAGATATGCCATACTGGGTCAGACCAAGGGTCCATGAAGCCCAGTATCTTGTGTCCAGCAATGGCCAACCAAGTCATAAGTACCTGGCAATTACCAAAGCATTAAATGAATAGATGCCAAGCTACTAATCCTTATTGATTAATAGCAGTTTATGGATTTCTGCTCTAGGAACTTATCCAAACATTTTTTAAACCCAGTTACACTAATTGCCATAACCACATCCTCTATCAATGAATTCCAGAGCTTAATTATGCATTGAGTGAAAATGAATTTTCTCCAATTTGTTTTAAATGAGCTACTTGCTAACTTCATGGAGTGCCCCCTAGTCCTTGTATTATCTGAAAGAGTAAGCAACCAATTTACATTTACCCATTGTCCTTTTATGATTTTGTAGACCTCTATTATATCCCCCCTCAGTTGTCTCTTCTCCATGCTGAACAGGCCTAACCTCTTTAGCCTTACCTCATAGGGGAGCAGTTCCATTCCCTTTATTATTTTGGTCGCCGTTCTCTCTACTTTTTCCAGTGCAACTATATCATTTTTGAGATGCAGCAACCAGAACTGCACACAGTATTCAAGATGTGATCTTGCCATGGAGCGATACAGAGACATTGACATCCACCATTTTATTCACCATTCCCTTCCTAATAATTCCTAACATTCTGTTTGGTTTTTTGACTGCCAAAGCACATTGAGCCGATGATTACAATGTATTATCCAATATGATGCCTAGATCTCTTACCTGGGTGGTAACTTCTAATTTGGAACCTAACATTGTGTAACCGAAGTAAGGATTATTTTTCCCTATATGCATCACCTTGCACTACTCCACATTAAATTTAATCTGCCATTTGGAAACCCAGTCTTCCAGTCTCACAATCCACTTGAGATTTAACTGCTCTGCATAATTTTGTGTCATCCACAAATTTAAGCAATTCACTTATCATGCCCCTTTCCAGATCATGATTAAATATATTAAAAAGCTTCGGTCTTAGTGCAGATTCATGAGGCACTCGTCTGTTTACTGTTTTCCACAGATCATTTAATCCTACTCTCTGTTTCCTGTCTTTTAACCAATTTGCAGGCCACAAATGGATATCACCTCCTATCCCATGACTTTTTAGTTTTCTTTGAAGTCTCTCATTTGGGACTTTGTCGAATGCCTTCTGAAAAACCAAATACACCACATCTACCAGTTCACATTTATCCACATGTTTATTCACCCCTTCATAAAAATGTAGGATATTTGTGAGGCAAGACTTCCCTTGGGTAGGTCAATGCTGGCTGTGTCCTATTAAACCATGTCTATCTAAATATTCTGTGATTTTATTCTTTATAACAGTTTCTACAATTTTTCCCAGCACTGAAGTTAGGCTCATTGGTCTATAGTTTCCCTGATCTCCCCTGGAGCCCTTTTTAAATATTGGGGTTAAATTGGTGGTCTATATTGGGGTCTTCAGGTACAATGCATGATTTTAATGACAGGCTACAAATTTTTACTTATAGGTCTTAAAGAACCCTGGGGTGTATACCATCTAGTCCAGGTGATTTAATGCTCTTCAGTTTGTCAATCTGGCCTACTACGTCTTCCAGGTTCACCATAATTTGGTTCATTTCATCTGAATCATTACTCTTGAAAACTGTCTCCGGAATGGGTATCTCCCCAATATCCTCTTCAGTAAACACAGAAGCAAAGAATTTGTTTAGTCTTTCCACAATGGCCTTATCTTCACTAAGTGTCCCTTTAACCCCTCGATCATCTTATGGTCCAACTGACTGCCTCACAGGTTTCTGCTCCAGATATATTGTAAAAGGTTTTTGCCTCTACAGCCAACGTCTTTTCAAATTCTCTTTTAGCCTGTCTTATCAATGTCTTACATTTAACTTGCCAATACTTATGCTTTATACTATTTTCTTCTGGTGGTTCCTTCCAATTTTGAATGAAGATCTTTTGGCTAAAATAGCCTCTTTCACCTCACTTTTTAACCATACTGGCAATCGTTTGGCCTTTCTTCTACCTTTTTTAATGCATGAAATACATCTCGACTGCATTTCTAAGTTGGTATTTTTAAACAATGTCCACGCCTATTGCACACTTTTTACCTTTGTAGCTGCACCTTTATTAATAAAGACATTTTCAGTTCATTATGGAATGGTGCT
This sequence comes from Rhinatrema bivittatum, assembly GCF_901001135.1. NCBI lineage: Eukaryota > Metazoa > Chordata > Amphibia > Gymnophiona > Rhinatrematidae > Rhinatrema > Rhinatrema bivittatum. The sequence continues at coordinate 796,751,821 of NC_042615.1, read as the reverse complement.
AATGTTGGAGAGATAACAACTGGATGCTGGGGTTCCAGAAAAGGGCAGGATGGTCTGCTATCTGCAATGGGTAATGCTTCTATAAGGCCCGGAAGCTTGGCAGCCTGCATTTGTGCCAGATACAATTTAACATTTTCTTTAAGTAATTGAGTTCATCTTTCATTATTAGATATATAGATGTCTCTCTGTGTGCAAATCATAGAAGCTTGTTTTTTAAATGAATACAGCTGGTCTCTGATCTGCTTAGTTTTTTGTCTCTGGTTTTGAATGTGCCCATCATATCTGTCTTTGTTTTTTTATTTCCTCCTCATATATCTGTTTCTTGGTTTTTTATGTCATGTTGAAACTGAATTAATCTCACTGTCTATAATTTTAGAGACCTGATCAAAATCCAAATGGTGGCTGCTATCTGTTTTTTACTATTCTTGGAGACTGTGAAGCCTGTATACTTAGTAACTGAATCTTGTACATCCAAAAACTAATTTGTCTGCTGCAAGATTAAAAAAAAAAAAAAACAACCCATGATTTTTTCTACCTGCTGCCACAATTTCTAGAATGAAATTTCTGTTGGTTTCTAATTTTAATTGTGATAAAATATCTTTCTTACTGTCCTGTTGACCCTCAGCACCTTGACATCTTTTGAGACCACATCATGCCAAACGTAAGATAAAATTATTTTTTTTAATGCACTACCCTGTGTACTGAAGACTAAAAGAATCATGAACCTGTCATTTCAAACCATAATCCATATTGTCCTTATCATTTCCCAGCCAATGCACCAATACAGGTTCACCACATTCATTGCTTATTCTATATAGCTGGTCAGATAACCCTAAACAGAAATAACTATCATCTGAGATTTTTAACTCCTAAAGTTTAACTGCTTCAGAAGTCATTGCCAATTGAAAAAGTCTTTAGCAGGCATATATTTGTGCTGCCAAGATCATCTCTGACTCTCAGCACTTCCGTTGTGATCTTCCTGGTTTGAGCAGTACTAGTGGTTTTGTACATGGTGGTCATGGGCGGAGCTTAGCTTGTCATCATAGATTCATGAATGGCTGGCCTTTGTTGCTAGGAGCAATTTCATATCACTGGATTGATTGCCATCTTTTGGCCAGGCATTTCAGATTGGTTCTTTTAAGGTATGCCTGTTTTTCAGAGTTCCTTGTCAAGCTTTAATTAGCTCATTTCAGTGTCTGACCTTATTTGGTCATCCAGATCTATTCAGGAAAAAGGCAACATTATTTTCATCTGTAGATAATTATTTGGACATTTTCCTTTAATGTGCTAAGTTCTGTCTGGTCTTAGGTACTTTTGCCAGCACTTTGTGCTGTTAGCTCACATTCTGCTTTTTTTTTTTTTTAAGCAATGACTTGAAAGCAACTAAATTCATAGAAACATGATGGCAGGAAAAGACCATTTTCCTAGTGTGTAGACAGATGGACTCAGGACCAGTGGGTTATGCTCCCCTGCCGCAGATGGAGACTGAGCAAACTGACATCACAGTATATATACTCCTGCGGTCACCCCAGCCTGCTAGTATTCTCCATCTTCAGCAGATAATGGACGTGCATCTCACTGTGGGGTTTGCTTCAGATTTTGGAAGGAAAATTTTAAATTAAGAAGGAAAAGCCCTGCTCTCCTGCAGTGATGCCAGATGGTCCTTCCCCAGTTGAGAATTCCTGAGATGATTTCCGTGGTCACTCAGATGTGTGCCTTAGTCCAGTAGCTGGTTTTTCCGGCATGGACTTAGCTGATTGTACAGCTTAAAGGCAGTGGGTGCAGGAGGCTGAGCACGGCAGTGACGGCAGATGACCTCTCCCCCCGCAGTCGGAGACCATCTCTATACTCAGCCAGTAAGGGTTGAGCTCAGGTAAGGTTTAAAAAAAAAAGGGGGGGGGGGATTTTTTACCTTAAGAAATAAAGACAGAGGAGTTTGTAGGTCTTTCTCTGGGCTACATGCTCGACATGCCATTCTGACATTTGTTCCCGCTCCTGTGGGGGTTAGGTGAACTGGGCAGCCTGGCGGGTTGAGCAGCACTGGTGGGCTAGGGCCTGCAGTTAGACCTTTTGCCTGCATGCCGCATGGTAGGCCACAGTAGCCTGTTTGCACGTTTTTGTGCGTACTCTACTGCCCTCTGCAGAATGTCAGTGTGCACAGTGCGTCTGCTCTGTGCACATGTTGTGCGCTCAGTTTTCGGTGCACCTTTTGCATGCACATGTTTTAAGCATAGTGGTCTATGGCTCAAGTGGTGTCATGGGCGGAGGTTAGATTGTTGTGTCTTGTCAATATCTGACAAGCTGTGATGTGGTCCTCCTTACATACTTTTTCCAGTTTTTATCGTCTGGATGTGCAGGCCTGGGAGGACGCAGCCTTTCATTTGTGGTGTTGACTAGACCATGGGCAGCCTCCCACCCTTTTCAGGAGTAACTTTGGTACATCCCATTGTCCTGAGTCCATCTGTCTACACTAAGGAAAATGAAAGTATCAGGTTAGTAATTTCTCCAATTGCCCATCTAGTCTGCCCATCCATTCAATGTAAGTAGCCCTTACAATTTCCATAACTCTCTCAAATTCAGATCTATCTCATTGCTCATGTATGTTCCCCTCATCCACCAAGTATTTCTGTGGTTTCCTGCTTCTGTGGCTTAAGGTTTTATAAGAAGGATCACAGTCAGGAAATGACTGTGCTGCTAGAAAGAACAAAAACAAATCTTTTTTGTTCTTTAAATGGTATGTAAAAATCTTTTTCCATATAAAAATGACTCCCCCCCCCCCCCACCACCACCACCACCACCACCAAAAAAAAAAAAAAAAAGAAATGACCCCTACTGACTATTAACAGTACCATGATAAATGACAGATGACAAAGACCAAAATGCTCCATTCAGTCTGCCCAGAAAAGTGTTTAGGGTTGTAATGTCCACTCAGTGCAGACTTCCCGCATAAAGAAATGTTACACCAAAAGTTACCACAGGTTACCCTATTTCTTCATTTCTATCGTCTAGCCATTAGGGATTCTCTGTGCTCATCCCATGCCCCTTAGAATTCCCTTACCATTTTTGTCTTTACCATTTCCTTTGTGAGGGCATTCAGCATCCACCACCCTCTCTGTGAATAATTATTTCCTGATGTTTCTGTGTCTACCCTCTTTGAGTTTCATATCATCACCCTTGGTTCTACAGCTTCTTTTCCATCAGAAAAGTTTTGAGCCTTGTGCACTGATACCTTTCATGTATTTAAAAGTCTGTATTGTATTCCCTCATCGCTCCTCAAGTTTCCTAGGTTTTTCGGTGTAGACCCACACCATTTTTGTTGCCTTTCTCTGACCCGCTTCTGTTCTTTTTGAGATATAGTCTCCAGAACTGAACTCTGCAGTCACTGTGTGAAGAGGCTTCAGTAATGACTTCTTCAGGATCAGAATCCCCTTTATTTTTTCCTGCTGCTTATGTTTCTGTGCAGCCCAGCTCAGTCTGGCTGGGTCACTGCCTTGTCATTTTGTTTCGCTACCTTCGGATCTTCAGACATAACCACCCTGAGGGTATGTCTCCCAGTCCTTGCATATGGGTCTCTCGCATCCCAATACTTACAACTCCTTTGCATTACTATACCACAGATGCATAAATCTTCACTTCTTGGCATTGAATCTTGGCTAGTAAATCTTTGATTTCTCCTCAAGCTTTTTTAGATTACCTTTCTTTCTCTCTGCTCCTTCAGGGGTGTCCATTCAGATCTTAGTAAATCCTCAAAAAAGACAAACCTTTCCATCTAGTCTATCAGATGGTGTTGAGACATTTTGAAACATTGCTGACTCACCATGTTATCAAGGAAGTTGTTTTTTTTATGTACAACAATGCACTAGTTTACACCATCAATACTTTTTCATCAAGCACAAAAATAATGTTGCTCAAATGCCCATTCTGTTTACCAGTTGAATTGTCTTATGGCTTTTACCTGTTCCCCTGGTTTGAAGAATGTTTACTTTAATTTCTTTACTGCTTTTTCTTTAACAAACCACTTAAAGTGATTTACAATATTTAAACATACAGGTTCATGAAGGACCATCACTATGCCAGCAATGGCTACACATTGTGACAAAGGAACTGAGCAGTGTTCTGTAGGGCATATGTTCATATATCATTCAACAACTACAGAACTACTTGGAAAAGTCCTTAACATTACCAAGTTCATATTTAAAAGCAGAATACCACCAGTTATTTGGATTGGCCTGCTATCTGTAGTAAAGCCAGTCCTGGAAATTCATGATCCCATGGTCTCCCAGCAAAGTGTCTGTAGCATATTCAGTCCGATGTAAGGAATATTTTCTACCTCATAACTTTAATTGAAGCCCATGGGAACGAAAGGCCCATTTATTATAAGTATTATTTATTATAAGTATTATTTATAACATGCGCGCGCTGCCGTGCGCATGTTATAAAATCCGAGGTCGGCGCACGCAAGGGGGTGCACACGTGCACCTTGCGCGCCGAGCCCGAGGGGAACCCCGATGGCTTTCCCCGTTCCCTCCAAGGCCACTCCGAAATCGGAGTAGCTTTGGAGGGAACTTTTTTTTCGGTCCCCCCCCCCACCTTCCCCACCCTCCCCACCCTCCCCTCCTTTCCCCTATCTAACCCACCCCCCAGCCCTATCTAAATCCCCCCCCTCCTACTTTATTTTATTTCTTACGCCTGCCCAAAGCAGACGTATCTTGCTCGCGCCGGCTGGCTGCTGGCGCGTGAAACTCCGGTACGGCCGCACGAAAGAGGCCTCGGGACCTCCCCCTTCCCCGCCCCTTTTTCAAAGCCCCGGGACATATGCGCGTCCTGGGGCTTGCGCGTGCCGCCATGCCTATGCAAAATAGGATCGGCGCGCGCAGGGGCAGATTTTCTCAGGTTACGCGCGTAGCCTTTGAAAATGTGCCCCTCTGTGTAACACTATATTTTTCTTTATCGCTCAAGCAGTTAACAATATTTCCACTTTTCTATTGAAGACTGAATAAAGAGTTGTCAGCATAGTATAAATATTGTTGGTGCTATAGAGATCTCCATTATATATATTTTTATATGATGTAAAGACTACTGAAAAGTACCGAATAATGATAGCATGCACTAAGTGATTTTGATTGTTTATGGAGGTTCCATATTGACAGTTTAGAAACTGAAATCTTTCATTTAAGCTTTAACTTTGTTATGGATGAGGCCATGTCCTGTGTTACTGAAACTGCCAGCTGAGTTGCTGATTCATGCTTATTATGATGATGTGTTTTTATGTGTATGTGTAGACCTGACCTCAATAGTCTGAGACTACACATCCATTCCAAATGAATAATGAATGACCTTCAGATTGTAGCAATTTGGTAATCTAGCATGGACCTGCATTTATAGCTGTGACTGAGAGAGAAAGTTATCTATCTCAATGCAAGCCCACTCAGATCTACATTCATGCCCCAACCTATATCTGTGTCCCTGAAGATAAGACTTTATCAAGAAAAATAGTTTTATATATGCTTATCTATTCATAATAAAGGACTCCATGAAGAGAAAAAGCCATTTGACCTTTCATAAAGGTGTTTCTACCATTTCCAAGGTTGATTGTACACATTCTTAAGTAGAATGAATTATCTGTAGTTACCATCATTTAGTAGACATTTAACAACAAAGTGTATGTGGAAGGGGACTGGGGTTATTATTTTAATGCTAGTCTATTTGAATGCTTCACAGATTCTGCCTCCAAGTGTGTTGTGAAAGAGTACCAGTTGAATATCTGAATCTATTAAATACAAAACTGCCAAAGCTGAGAGATAGAATTTAGGGATGTGCATTCGTTTTGAACATATGCGCAATCCACAACATATGGGTCCCTATTTGTTGCATTCGTGGGTTTCCGAAACGTATGGCGAAACCCCACGAATGCAAAGTATCATTAACGAATAAAACCCCCACCCTCCTGACCCCCCCCCAAGACTTGCCAAAACTCCCTGGTGGTCCAGTGGAGGTCCTGGAGCGATCTCCTGCACTTGGGCCGTTGGTTGCCGGTATTCAAAATGGCGCTGATAGCCATTTTATAGCTAATTAAATTTAAAGGGTTGGGTTTTTTTTTTTTAACTTTAATGGGAAACGAATACCATATGTAACTAATGGACGAATTGGGGTCCCCTGAAAACGGATGCAACGGATTTGGATCCCGACAAATACGAATACCGAATTGGATGAATCCGTCCCTGCTGCACATCCCTAATAGAATTGCATTGAACAGTGGTAATCCTAAGAAACAAGCTGAACAAGATATTTGTTTACAAGCCAAAGTGAAATACTTTCTGGAGACATGTAAAAAGGGTTCTTTGTCTTATTCAAAGGGGAAAGAAATATCTTTTTCTTTTTAGCACCTGTCAATGAAAATGGATTAGCAACAATGCAGCAGAATGAGAAAACAAGGACAAGTTATTAGTCTGCAGCAAGAACAACTCCTACTTCAGATAATAATCTTGAGGGGATTAGGCCGTTTGATACATGATAAATATCCATGAAAAATTATAATATTGAGTTTGTTCACAAAATTGTTTGTCAGATACATTTAAGTCATAATAATATAATACATAATTAATATTAAATACATAATAATGAAAGTTTCCTTAGCGTTCGAGTGGATTATGCACCTCTGCCAGCAGATGGAGAAGGAGCAAAAGCTGACATCACGGCCCTATAGTCCTGCCCCATTATCAGCCCGCCAGTATTCTCCATCTCCAGTGGTGGATGTGTATTTCCTTTCAGGGGAGTGCCTATGATTAAAAAAAAAAAAAAGAGAGAGAGAAGAAAGAAGAAGGAATTGAAAAGAGATAATGGAAAGACAAGAGCACTGCTTGCCTGCTGAGGTGATTCCGTTTGGTCCCTCCCTCAATAGAGTGCCCTCAACCCGGTAGCCTTGACTGCTGTGAACCAGAAATTCCAAAAGTGGTTGCAAGCCGAGAGAGACTCGGAGGTGAAGGCTTTAGCTCTCTCCCCTGCCCCCCCCCCCCCCCCCATAGTCAGGACCTGCTTCCAAGAGAGGCTCGGCGGTGAAGGCTATAGCCTTCTACCCCTTAGCCAGGACCCATTTCTGCTCTCAGCCAGGGAAGACTGAGCTCAGGTAAAAGTATTTTGCTATAAAAAAGAAAAATAGTACAGCAATGAGAAGAAAGCAGGAGAAAGGGTGAGTTACCTCTGCATTCAACTGTCCCGCTTACATGCCTAGGGACTTCTGTGAAGTGAGGGGGTAGTGCAGGATCAGTGGGTTGAGCATCCATGTGGCTAGACCCCACTTCAGGCTTCTCCCTTTTTGGCATGTAGTAGGCCACAAGGGGGTATTGCGGCTTTTCTCATGGCAGGCAGTCAGAGTGTTCTTGCATGCTCAGTTGTGCGATCAAGCGGTGCTGGGCACCTAGGCACATATACTTTCGTGCACACTTTATTGTGTGCGTCCATTTTGGGCGTGGATTTTATACACACATAATCTAGGCGCTTAAAACCATGGCACCTGCAGCAAAGAAGCCTAATCGCCTACCCATTTGTGCTGTTTTTGGCACATCGGGTCTCTGAACTGCAGGCTCTTCCTGTCGTGGGCCTTTCCTCCGAATGACCTGGATGCAGTCCAACTTTGGACTGTGCTTTCCTTTTTTGGCCCAAGGTGGTTTTGGAGTTTCATTTGAATCAGTCCTTTTCTCTGCCTGCCTTTGATAGAGTCAGAGATGAAGTTGAGTACCGCTATTTGGAAGTCTGATCGTCTAGTTGTGCTCTATGGTGCTGGTAACTAAGGAGCACTGGTGATGCTAGCAATGATTGCTCGCTGGGTTAAGGAAGTTGTTACAATAGCCTGTGTGGCTGCTGAAGTTGCCTTACCAAAACAGATTAGACCACATTCCACGTGTGGTCAGGCAGTATCATGGGTGAAACGTCGTTTTTTGTTGCCTGTTGAAATTTGCCGAGCGGTGACATGCTCATCTTTGCTCACCTTCTTTCAAGCATTACCACTTGGATGTTAGAACTAATGAGAACACTGTGTTTTCATGGGCAGTATTGTCTGGACCGCTGTCAGCCTCCCACCCTTTTGTGGTTAGCTTTGATACATCCCACATCTTGGGATTGACCTACCCGAACGCTAATGAAGGAAAAATTACTACTTATCTGATAATTTCCTTTCCTTTAATAATGGGTAGATCAATCCCAGATCCATCCTCAGCTGCCAGTTTTTGAATTGGTGGTTAGTCTTTCTTAGGACGAGCTATGCAGAGTATGATTCCTGCTATTCATTGTCAACTGGTAAGTGACTTCTCTAGCCCTTAATTTGCTAGATGTGTTCCTTTCTTGACTGACTTCAGTGTTCTTGTTGGTTGAGAAACATGAATGTTTGCTTGTTGATAATAATGTTCATATATAATCAGTTTGGCTAGAGTTTGGCTTTTCCAGAGAATACTGGCGGGCTGATGTCGGCGCAGGACTATTTGGCCATGACATTAGCTTTTGCTTCGTCTCCATCTGCTGGCAGAGGTGCCTAACCCACTTATTGGGATTGACCTATCACTAAAGGAATGGAAATTATCCAGTAAGTAGTAATTTCTCCATTTCCATAAGACATACCTATTTGAAAAAGAATCAATGCTGAGGTCTTAATGAAGTTTAATCAAAATTTAGCTTGGAAATTAATCAGCCATAGATTTTTTTATTTTTCCTCTTTTTGTCTTAGTTTGGCTACCATTGTGCTTTTTTATTTTGGAAATCAATATCTGGTCCAGGTCACTGGTGAGTGAAAGTCAGTAGATCAGGAAACTCTGTACCTTTTGGATGTAAAGTTAAGGTTTGCATTGTGGAGGACTGCTATGAACTGAACCGACAGCTGCAACATGGTACAATGTGGGAGGTAGCTCTTTAAGAGGGCTCCTGGTCTTATTCACAAGCACTCTTAAGATGTGCCCCATCCACCCTAATACTAATATTTGTTTCATATATTATAAATATGTTCACATTTGTATATTTTGTAAACCCGTGAGCCAATGTCACAGCTGTTCTGTAAGGTGAATGCAAGAGTATTTGAGCCATGGAGTGGATAAGACAGGGATGATCACTATGCACAGCACCTTATATTGGGAGGGTGAGGGGTTCCCAGTTATCTGGCTAGCTCAGGAACCCTCTAGCTACCTACAGAAGTGTGCATCGGGCAGCTGCTGCAAGTGGTGTTGCACAATTTTTCCACTCTCCCCGTCCCCAGCAGCCTGCCACACATCCAGGAACTATACAGGCAGAGAGAGTTTGGTGCTTTCTCGCTGGTATGAGATCCTTGGCTTGATTGTTACAGGGGTCCAGTGAACCAGCCAAGCTTTTGAACAGTGGGCTGGTAGCCACCATATAGAGTAGTATGTGAGTCGGTGTAGTTATGTATTTCTTTTGCATATTTTGTTTTAATAAAGTTGTGGCCTGTAATTCCATTATTGTTTCCATGTATATATTATGCTTGGGGGATGTCAAGTCCAGACTGTCTAAGCTATCCAATATCCATCTATATGCCCAGGTATTTTCCAGCAAAAACACAAGGGGTTGGATATTTGGTAGCTAAGACACTGGGGGGAGGACTGGCACTGAGCATTAACTTAAATATGGGATCTTTTATGGTTATCTTGCCAGAAAGGTAGAGAACCAATGAGGAATAAAACAAAATTGATTTGTTTAAGGCATGATATCCTTACAAGCAGCCTAGCTTTTGTGATTGGCAGCTGGGATATATCCATGCAGAATAGTCAGGAAAAAATGGGCAGACTGGATGGGCCACTTGATCTTTTTCTGCCATCACCTACTGTGTTGTCATTCAGATCACCAACACAGTTATTCTAGTTGGTAGTTGTTGCTGGATGTCTGCGAACTAACTGGGTGTAAGACCTGTGCTCTCTTCTCATTTTTCAAATCTAGGATAAGGACAAATTGTCAAGGAAGTGCAAGCAACCTTGCATTTGCTCTATGTTTTGCCTAAGAGATGCTATAATTTTTCTAGTGTTATAAAAATCAAGCACCTTTTATTATGATTAATTCTACTTAGAAGAGAACATTCTAAAAATAGATAAGGAAAGAACCTTAGAAGAGCCGCTGCCAAATGCTGAAGACAGTGCTAAAGAGCATCTATTTGTGGCGTGCAGTAAAAACATTCCCAGAAATAGAAAGTGCCAGTTCACAAGAACCTCATATTACCTTGCACGATTTTTATTGTTCTTTTGTTTTGTAATAGTTACAGTTTGAAAGCGTAAGCCATGGCATTTTTTCTTGCTTTTCTTTAACTCCTAAAAGACCAAGGTGTTGGGCACAGGAATTTTGTGCTTTTGAGGTACAATAATATATCTTCCTTTCAAATGTGCTTAAGAAAACAGTGCATCAGTTTTTTCAGCACAGCTAGCTCTTCATTATGCAAAAAATCAGTAGGATTCTTGTCACATTTACCCATAATCCCTACGTAACTGGAACAAACGTGAGAAATTATATTTTTCAATAGCAATGCCCCAGTTCAAAAGGAATCATGAATTATATAACATTACAAAAAAAAATAATTATTGTTCATCTTTAAAACACTGTTTTGTTGGTGTTCAGAAAATACAGTTGGTGACAAAATGTTTTCTTGTGTTGATAGTGGGTAATTTTCAAAAGCATTTACATGCTTCAAACTTTAAAACTGGTTACAATGTGTCAATAGGTTTTACCCGCATTATGTGCACTTAATGCGGGGAAATAGCTTTTGAAACTTTCTACAATAGTACGTTATAGTTACGAGCGTACCCCCTTTGAAAATTGCCTCCTTACTGATAGGCAATGAATGTCACACAACTTTGATACAAACTGTTACCACCTTCTCTTGCCTCTGTATATTCAATGTCTGAGCAATAAGCTCTCCTAACATAGCACATTTTCCGAAATGGCACAAATGCAGAATTCAAAAGCAGAGGCAATCTCTTTCCTACCCATAAAACCCCTTGAATTGGAACTATGGAGCTACTGTGCCTTTCAATAAAGACTTTTCAGTTTTAAGAGGGATTCTGATTAAAAAAAACAATTTTGTAGAAGGAAGAAGTGTCAGCAGTTTGTTAAATCGTAATTTTATCTAGTTTCAGAAATATTCCTTATTGTGAAGAAACAGTTTTGACATAAAAAGCCACTGATGATTTTGTGGGACCCCCCCAGCCTCTCTTTTCCCTTCAGACTTGTAATTGAACAATAAGAGATTTTGCCAAATGGTATATTTTCTGAAATTAAACTAAATAAAGACTGAAAGATGGCAAATATATTTTCCCCATTTGTCTTCTTAGCCACAGTTGCCCTTGAATGGGATCCAAGCTGTGAATAAGAGTGTTAGCATAGTTTCAGCCTTAATACTACTCCATTTTACAGGCACTAAGGATAACAATAATTTGTAGAGGAAATCATTGCCACCCATCTCTGAAACCCTCATTTTATCTGGTTTCAAAAAATATGGCTTGCAGTGGGATAATTACTTACTTTCTGCTTTACAAGTCATAGCAGCTCTCAACACTTTGTCTCTCTTCCATCTGAAGTGCTGGGAGTCAGTATAAAAATAATCATTGAAGCAAGTAGCAAACAATCCTGCACTCAACCAAGGTAAATCCAAAATACTGGAATACAGTACTGAACTGAAGACTAGAGCTTTATTTTGTATATTTTTAAAAACCTGGGTAACCAGAGAGAGTCTGGAGATGTGCAACATTTTAAGTGATATTTTTGCATCTACAACTCTGTTCCTGCTTATTGTATCTACCCTCATGCACTGTGGGTGAGTGTTTGTTACTTGCTTCATGAAAATATAGTGTCTGAAAAATATGCTGTTCTAGCACCTGCATAAAGGAAAGTGTGTGAGATTCTGCATTCAGAAGATTTTCTTAGCCATGAGCTCTCAACCTGAAGTAAAGGATATAGCACTTTTCATCAGTAATTCTTAAGCCAATTCTGGTCTGCTTAACTGTCTGGAATCCGTTATCAATACATTTTTATTGGAGGGTGCCACCAGATGTTCTCAAAAAAATCTATAATCAATCTAAACCTATAGAAGCCCAATCTATACCCAGCCGACCTAAGCAACTACTGCCCACTTTCCAGCCTCCCATTCCTAAGCAAAAACATTGAAAATGCAGTCTTACTCCAATTGACTGAGTTCGTACAAACCACAAATGTCCTAGAACTGTATCAGTCAGGCTTTAGACACTATCACAGTACTGAAACAGTACCCGTAGTGGTGCCATACAAGTCTCAAGGTAATTCGATGACAATATGTTATCAAATGAAGAGGAATGAGGTAATTGACAGCATATACAGTTGCAATTCATCCAGAATGCTGCAGTTTGAATGACGATGAACATGAGAAAATTTGACAAAATCACAGAAATCCTGAAAACTCTACTAACTTACAGTTCTCTACCATAAAATTCAAAATTTTGACTCTGGCCTACAAGACAGTCAATGGAAGTGCCTGTACCACAACAGCTATCTCACTCCTTGTATACCTCACTGCCTTGTGTACTCACAAACCTAGTTAACTGTGCCAGTTCTGAAGGAAATACATCTCATAAGTACCCGAAAGAAGACTTTTGAGGGTCAGCACCTATTTTATGGAACTCTCTCCCACTGAACATCAAAAAAGCCCCAGACCTGCTGACTTTTACGACACTAAAAACCTGGTTCTTTCAATCCAAATTCAACTCATCTCCCCAAGCAGAACTATGATCTCAATCCTGGCCAACTCTTGGCAGTCGCTTGCCCGCTCCCTTCCCCCATAAACACCCATTGGAAGAACTGACAATATACATAATTGTTATTGCTGTGCTATTAAAAATTTGTGTCTGTGTAACTACAACCTATTGATGTTAATCTCATGTAATCCGATGAATATAATTTTTTTAAAATAAAAAATAGAATAAAATGCCTTCTTTTCATACATGTAAGACTTAGAATGTAATCCCTTGACTGCTTTTAACACCCTTTGAACTCTTTGATTGGAAAAACATGAAACAAACGATGATGATAAATTGAAGGGGGATTATGGTTAAAACAATTTACAGGGGAAAATGTTGCAAATTGCAAAATCTTCCTTTTATCTAATTTTTCAGGATTGGGAAGGACTTAATTGGCTAGTGCTGATTTGCATTAGCTGTCTAAATGTACAATAATTTTCACTGGCAACTTAACTAACTAAAATTTAGCTGAAAATAGACTTAACTTGGCCAACTAAATGGCAGCCAAGTCATACAGCGTGCACAGCACTCTTGAAAATGGATCCCTAAATGGGTTATAGTAACTTTCTCATAGCCATGTGGATATAAGAAAATTAACTCCACCTTGCAGGTTGACAAAAAGACAAGTGTGTCCCTCCCCCCGGCTCCCCAACACAAAGCAGAATTGCCCTCTTCTCCCAACCCTTCACATGAACCTGAGTTGCCCCCTAGCCCAAACACATCCAGAGTCAAGAAAAACCCCTCTTGGATTTCTCAAGGACCTCCCTTCTGAATTCCCTCTTTTTCTTCCCCACTTTGCCAGCAGAAGGATATGTATTTGCACTTAATATGAAATTTCAATAATCAAATAGAAAACATCCATCCAGACTGAGGAATATTCTTTTAAATAGCTGCATTTACAATGAGTTATGAGAAAATTTGTGTGAGCCGAAAAATGACAAATATTTTTTATTCTTCTTTAAAACAAATGCTTATTTTCCAAAATGGGGAGCAGGAGGAGAATAAAAGTCATGTGTGGAAGGGCATCATTACTCACCATGTCCAAGTGTTCGGAATTTTTATAGTTGAAAATTTGCAACTCTAACCTGTCCACTCTCCCACTACCTTCAGTCTGTCAGTTCTTCAGCCCAGATTGTAACAGCAGTTTACAGCGATCCAAGGTCACCACGTCTACTGGTGCCAGGGAGCTACACTGGAAGAAGCGTAGCCTTTCAGTATAGCTCCCTGACACTGACAGTGTAGCTCCCTATAAAAGATAAACTGGAAGCTCCCTAGCAACGGCAGAAGCACCAGGCCCAGATCGCAGTAGACTATTGCAATCTGGGCTGAAAAGCTTACAGATTGAAAGTGGTAGGAGAGTTAGAGATGGGGTGGGAGAAGAGGAGTATTTAAACATCACAAACGTGAAACCTCAGAGCAGAACAGGGACAGGCCAGTATAGGCCCCTCTTTTTTAAATTTATTTCATTCTTTTTAGATGGGTTTAGGGAGATTGAATATGCTAATCCCAGTAGGACCACTTGCCATAGCTTGTGGGGGGCAATAGGGGGAGACACTTTCATTCAGACCTACAAACCACTTTTTTTTTTTTTTTTTACTGCTGCATTGCCTCTTAACCAGCTATATTCTTTTGAATATAGCCAGGTAAGGCTAAATTTATCTGGCTATTCATACTAGATAACTTTACATCTAACCAAAAATATTCAATTACGTTTAAAGTTATCTGGCTACAGTTCACTGGATAACATTGAGATATTTAGTGGGACGTTTATTTAATGACTTATCATCCGCAGCTTCCAAACACAAAATGTGAATCTGAATATCCCAGATAGCTTATCCAGCTAACTTTAGCTGGATAGGTTTTCCATTTTCCAGGATTTTCAATATTGGCCTTTGTTTTGTACTCAATATATGAGAAAAAAAAAAACATGAACTTTCATAAACTGTGAAGATAAATATCTTTCTCCTAGGACAAGCAGGATGGTAGTCCTCACACATGGGTGGAGCCCGGTATGGAAAAGTTATATTAAAGTTTCTAGAAACTTTGATTGGCACACTGAGCATGCTTAGCATGCCACTATCCACGTGTCCATGCGGGGTCCCCATTCAGTCTCAATTTTTCCGTGGAACTTTCATTTTGCAGTTGTGGAGCTCTGCTCTTTTCATCGTATTTTCATTGTATCTTTCATTCTTTTTCCCTGTAGATTACCAACTTCCTGCGCCGGGGTCCCTCTTCTTCCCAGTCAGTAGGGCAGCATGGTAAAATTTTCTCCTTCCTTGCGGTTGATTCCTGGCTGTGTCACTCCTGCCGATTATCGACTGCTCGCCGGCTCTTTTTATGGCATTGTCCAGTTTTCACCGATGCCCCCAGTGCTCACGGACCAGGTCTATCATGGATCCGCACATGGTCTGTTTGCTCTGTATGGGGGCATTGCACGATGTCTGTGGGTGTCGGTTTTGCGATCAAATGACCCAGAAGGGCCGTCGTGCTCATCTAGATTAGATGAAGAAACTTTTCAGGTCCAAACAATCTGATGTATCGACTCCAGTGTTGGAGGCATCAATGCCTATAGGCCCTGGGGAATCAGTGGACACGGAACCTTCAGTGCCCAGTCCTCCATCGGGGCCCTCTCAGGAGAGAGGTGCCGGGATAGGCCATCGTCGATGTCGTTGCACTCCAGGATGTCAGTATCGTTTCCATCTTCATCGGCCCCACGCAAAGAACAGGCCAAACACAGAGGGAAGTCCTGCAAGCATTGACACCGGTCGCCATTGTCACATGGTGTCAGGCTTGGGTCGGCACCAGTGGCTGCCATGATGCTCCCAAAGCAACCCCGCGGAGAGGAGGCATTGACCTCCATCAAACTCTGGAGTCCCAGGCGTTTCCCACCAATACCAGAGCAGGGTACCGATCTCCTCAGGGCTCCAAGGGAGTTATGGTGCATCTTCTCCTCCTCCTCCTTCATCCATTCTGCTTCGGCGGATTTTCAGGAGGAGCTGGTCTGTAGAGTGCAACTGGTGATAATCCGAGCCCTCCAGGGCATCGAGCCACCGGCTTCACCGATGCCCCCACCAGTGCTGGAGCAGCACCTGCAATGTTAGAACCTCTGCTGGAGCGCCATGATGTCCTCCTGGGTGTCTTGATAATGCAGCAGCTGCCAGTGCCCAGGGGTTGATCAATACCCCATCTGCCATCAGTGCTTCCTCTATCTGGGGCGATTCAAATTGTGGGTTCTGAGGAGGAAGCTGAGTTGTTGCAGCCCATGGCACCGTCGGAGTTCTTGGTACCACATCTGGTGTTTCCTGGTCTTTCAGTGGCCTTGGTGCTATTGGTGCCCAAACTGAGAGGTCTGGACAGGGGCCCACCATGGGGATCTCCAGGGGACTTTAATGAGGAGGATGACCCGTGGGGGGGATGATACCTCTGAGTCTTCCTCTGATGGCTCGGAGGACCTGCTTTCGAACCTGTCCCCTCCTGAGGAGGAGGCGCTGGTCCACAATGAAGGATCTGACCTTTGCGGGCTTTGTCCAGGCCATGGCAGAAGCGGAAAGTGCCTGACCTAAGATGCTGGAGGTCCTCAGTTTGTCGATGCCCCAAAGGAGGTGGTGGCTGTTCCTGTCCATGATATAATTAAGGAGTTCCTCCTTCAGATCTGTGAGCACTCCATATCTGTTCCTCCAGTAAATCGGAAAACAGGTGTGATCTGTTTAGTACAGCGGGCTTTGGGTTTGAGAGGCATCAGCTCCCACATCAATCAGTAGTGGTCGAGTCGGCCTTCAAGAAAGCCAAGCATTCCCACACTCATGCATCTGTGCCCCTGGGTCGGGAGCATAGGTCATTGGATGCCTTAGATAGGAAAGTGTTCCAGGGTGCAATGTTGATCACCTGTATCGCTCCCTACCAGCTGTGCATGACCCAGTATACTCGGAACCTTTGGAAGTAGGTTCAGGAGTTGTCTGAGTGCCTCCCCCAGCAGCAGCAGGACTGCCTTTTTGACAGTCACCAGCAGGGCTTGGAATGTGGAAAGCACGAGGTGCGGTCCATCTACAATGTGTTTGAGACAGCAGCTAGGGTAGCGGCAGCAGGCATTGACACCTGTAGGATGGTGTGGCTTCGAGCCTCTAATCTTCGACCAGACATCCAAGAGAAGCTTACGGACCTGCCCTGTACTGGTGAGAACCTATATTGGGATAAGGTGAGAGATGCGGTGGCTCCGTTGAAGGATCACCATGAGTCCCTTCAGTATCTCAGCCAGTACATCGGACCCTCTGTTCTCCACCAGGAAATTTTTGCGTCAGTCCTCACGAAACCTGCCCACCATCCCGTGGAGTTGGGTTTCTCCTATGTTTATTATTTTATTTTTTCTTAATTCTGTGATACAGGACTGAAGAGGGATTGGCACACAGGGCATGCTCAGTGTGCCAGTCAAAGTTTCTAAAAACTTTGACATAAATTTTCCATGCCAGGCTCCATCCAATGATGTCACCCATGTGTAAGGACTAACATCATCCTGCTGTTCTAGGAGAGCACCTGTTACAAGTAAGCAACTGTGCTATCACTAATGGTGTTGTGGGTTAATTTTCTGTCCCAAGAATAAATCTATCTCCAGTGAGGTTACTGTTTCCTAATGAAAGGTCATGATTTGTGTAATCCTACTAATATATATGACAGTTCACTTCAGTACTGGAGGAGGCTTTGTAAGCAAATTCCCCACAGCTGGTACATGGTCTGATTTGTATATGTTGGTGGTGGGCGTGAGGAGTAGGTTATCAGCTGATCTAGTGCAAAAAGTGTATCCAGATTGTGATGTGGAAACTTGTTCAGGAAAAGGTCAGGATGTATGACCAGAGTAGCTACACTCCATGAAGTTAGCATGTAGCACATTTAAAACTAATCAGAGAAAGTTCTTTTTTACTCAACGCACAATTAAACTCTGGAATTTGTTGCCAGAGGATGTGGTTAGTGCAGTTAGTATAGCTGTGTTTAAAAGAGGATTGGATAAGTTCTTGGAGAAGTCCATTACCTGCTATTAATTGACTTAGAAAATAGCCACTGCTATTACTAGCAACAGTAACATGGAATAGACTTAGTTTTTGGGTACTTGTCAGGTTCTTATGGCCTGGATTGACCACTGTTGGAGACAGGATGCTGGGCTTGATGGACCCTTGCTCTGACCCAGTATGGCATGTTCTTAACATTAGATTTAGCTCCTTGTAAAGGAGCCATAGTTCATAGCATGCTAATAAGACAATCAATATACTATACCATTATGTGAGCATGTTAAAATTTAAAGCATTCGTATATGCGCTAAACAGCACACATTTTCTCCTGAGTTAGGACTTTATTCATAGCACATTAATTAATGTGTTAGCTAATTAGTACACATGTTAATTTAACAGGCTTTTAGTACATAGGCCACAATGTTACTACATTGAATTTTAGATCTGAGTGTTCAGTGACCTGAACACCCTGTTTGTTGCAGGTTTTTTAATTAAGCAATGCTATATCATTGTCATTTGTGAACATATAGAGTTTGAGCCAGATTAAAAGATATCTAGCAAAACTAATGTGTGTTGATGTATTTATGTATTCCTATTTTCTTAGGTATTCCAATTTGATTCTAAACTTGTTCTCCCTTATGGTGGATGCCAACATCCCAGATATTGCTCTGGAGCCAGACAAGACTGTCAAAAAGGTAACTGGATAATTTATGTGGAGCAGATAAACAAGTAGAGAAAGTTACAGCATAAACTTACCAAGTACAAGAAGCTTAAGATCCCTAAACAAATGGCTCAATTTGAAACCTAATTATGTGGGCATATAGAATGTCTTATAAAACCAGTAACCTTATATTAATTGATTTTTCTAACCAACATGGGGTATCAAGGTTAATAAAGTCCTGTGAAATAGAATATTTCATTTTGAAGTGAGCCTAGATAGATTCTCTTTTTGAACTCACCGTTTCAAGGCACTCGCTGCCGCAAATTGGTGAAGCTCAAGCGCTCCAGTCTGATTTTGATTACAGTATAAAAATGTAAGAAATGAACATCTGACATGTTTGGAATACAGTTGTGATATACAGTATTGCTCCAATAATATTAACATTTTCATGTTTTCAAATCGTCTTAATGATCTTAATCCTTAATTGTATTTTGTGAATCACAGTCCAAAATACAATTTAACTAAATGCCATTTTCATTCATCTCTAGCATAACATAATTTTACATCAACATATAGTCGTTTGTCCTAATTTAAAATATGATTTTTTCCTTAATATTTCTTTTTACAGATTCAGATAACTTTATTATCATGACAGTTTTACATGCGTTGCCAAATTAAACTTACTAGTACTGTCTGTCATTTCCATATGTTATGTTAACATTTGTTATGTTCCATAACTTTTGTTATGTTCCATAACATTTCAAAGGTTTTCCATTGATAACCAGGGCTGAAATAGAGATAACATGGAGAAGGGGTAACATCATCCAGCAGCACCGAACCTACCTCTTTTTCATAACTAGTAGAGCTTTTGTGTAGGAATTCCCATTCGGGCATTGCCTCATGAGCTCCCTCCAACATTTTTTGTCTGATCACTAGCAAGGACATGTACATTTTCTCTCTCTTTTTCTTATGAAATCTTCAAAACTTTTATCTTTAAACTTCCCTCACTGTCTCAGCAGCTCCCTAACAGCACGTTTCAATGCTACCTTTATAAAAAAAAAAATATATATTTTATCAGAATGTTTATAAAAAATAAAGCCACTGTAAGTGGGTTTAAAGACTATTTGTGGAAGGAAAATCACCATGACAGATGGATTCAAACTCTGTTAACACTGCCTGTGTCCAGACTATGACCAAGCTAGTTATTACAGTTGTTGATGGATGTCCCCGTGATTACAAATGTCCAGGGCCTAGAAAATGGAGGAATTTCATAAATCTTGGAGAATTCACAGTTGGTCCTCTTCCCAAACTACAACCTTGCCTGCCTCACTTGAGCACCAGCTCCTCTAATATATCTCCCCTGAAGGCAGAACAGACCAAATTCTCAGGGTCAAGTAAACATAGTTGCCATCAAAGAAAAGGAGATGCCACTCTGCAAAACCACCGGAACATCGAGTGCCAAAAAAGCACAAAGGTGGAGTGCATTGGTGCCATTGACGCACAAGGCTCCATGGGCACTGTCGGTGTACAGAGCCCCATCGATGCCTTCAGTGCCATTGATGCACAAGACTTAATTGGTCCAATGAAACAAACCGGAAGGTGGTCCCACGTAGCCAAGGCAAAAAAACAGAAGGGACTACCTTACACCGTGGAAAAACTTACACCGTGGAAAAACTTGGGCTTTTCTAATAAAAGTTTTTCCACGGTGTAAGGTAGTCCCTTCTGTTTTTTTGCCAAGACTTAATTGGTGCCATGAAGGCTATATTGACACTATCAAATCATAAGGCCCTGATGCCATCAATGCAAAAGATCTCACCGCATATCAAGCCCCAGAGCATCTATCTTCAATGCTTTTCCCATTAAACCATTGGACACATTGATATATTGTACTGTAAATCTTTCTTCGCAGCTATATACTGGTAGACAAGGTCTTCAAAGGAGCAGAACGGGACATGATCCCCCGTCCACCCCCAGTTACTAGAGCACTCTCGCCAACAAAATTGCTGTCACAGGGACTGCATCTAGAAACACCAGATCCTATTTGCTCTTTGGTGCCTCTTATTTCTAACTGATCTCCAGGACATCAAAGTCCAGAAGACATCCAACACGCCATTCTAGTTTCAGAAGATTTTCCATTATGTACACCAAGTTATAGGGCACGTCAGCCTCTTGACCAAGTTGTGGAACTAGTGAAAGATTTCTATACCTCTTGGTGGCTAAGGATAAAGAGGTTACAATACAAACTTTCCTTTCAAGATATCATCATTACTTGCACGAAAGGGAGTTCCAGAATCCACAATACATGTGGAATCTCTTTCAGAGCTTCCCACAAGGTGCTTCTAGCCCACAGTATTTGTGTGCAGTGGTCTCTAGCATCCCTGAGGTTATGCACCAGGAGCTCCCTCCTATAAGGAGACCAAGGATCCCTACTTGGTCTTCAGCTTCATCATTGATGTCCTGGATCAGTATTCCATCACTTCTAGGCTCCAGAGAGGGATCAATGAGAATTCCTTCCGACCTCCCTCCAGAACACTCATCTCCCCCGGAAGACCTTTCCTACTCCGTTTTGAGCAAATCAGGAAAAGCCCTTGGAGTAAGTGTGCATAAGGGCAAAGAGACTCATGTAGACATCTTGGGCTTCCTCCAGGTTCTGGAAGCTCCAGTGGATCCAGCAGCTAATTCGGTCATCATATCCTGCAAGATTTATAAATGAAAATGTGGGAAAATCACATGTACTGATCCCCAGTAGCAAGGAAACTTGACCTAAAGTACAGAATTCAAAAATCCCCAAGCTTCAGAATAGTACAATTACTCATCAATCAGTAGTAATAGAATCAACTTAAAAAAAACAAGAAAATATTCAAATACACGGCAAGGGAAAGATCCCAGGTTATTAGACAATTTTGACAAAATGATGTTTAAAGTTCCATACTTAATGCACAGATCACTGTTCATAAATTCTACGTGGTCCAGTACTTACATAACTGTATTAAAAAAACTGAAGTCTTTTTTTTTCCAGCCAGTGATGGTGGAATTGCATACCCTCAGCTACTATTGGATGCCAAAGAATGTATATGCCATCATCTTCAATCTACTTACAAGACATTTTATACCACTTCACAATCCTCATTGAACTCCATTGCAGCTCACTGCATGGCCTATTTGAGAACTAGTATTCTGTGCGACGAAAAGTTAGCACATGCGCCCTGCCTTGTTGATAACCTTTTCAGAGATAAGCTGAGAGAAACAGTAGCATTCCCTGTCCGTGGAATTGTAACAGCAGTCTTCTGCAAGGCATTCATTCTATCCTTTCAAAAGACCTTATTTCCAGAGATACACTTTCCAGCAATTCCTGTGAAACTGGATTCCATCCTTACTTCTTCAGCAGCAACAGCAACTTCCTACTCATGCTCAACAGCATGTCAATCTAAAGTAGAGCAACCCAAGCCTGGGCTAAATTTTTGCCAGCCTTCAGACCCAGCAACTATTCTCTGATAGGTAGGATAATCCATTACTACCCAGAGGAATTGTGCAAGATTACCAAAGGTTGTTGACTTCTTAAAATTGTGGAGTTTGGATACCCCTTGCTTTTCTTCCAACTTCCCATGCTTCCCCATCGCTCAGCCTTCAAACTGGATCTCTCCCTTTCGATGCAGTTCCATTGGAAGGTAGCCTCTATCCTAGAGTGGTCAGTAATAGAAATGGTTCTTCCTCATCTCCATGGCCAGAATTTCTATTTCTGCTATTTCCTCATCCCCAAGAAATCTGGAGACCTGAGATCAATCCTGAATTTAAGAAGTCTGAATTCCAACCACATGATCCTCCCCTTCATCTAGAAAGGGATGGACTACCACATCTTCCAGGTTTACTGTGATTTGGGTGATTTAAATCATCACCCTTGAAAACCATCTCTGGAACAGGTATCTCCCCAACATCCTCTTCAGTAAATACTGAAGCAAAGAAATTGTTTAATCTTTCAGCGATGGCCTTATCTTCCCTAAGTTCCCCTTTAACCCCTCGATCATCTAATGGTGCAGTTGACTCTCTCGTAGGCTTTCCGCTTCGGATATATTTTAAAAGTTTTTATTGCGAGATTTTGCCTCTATGGCCAAATTCTTTTCAAATTCTCTCTTAGCCTGTCTTATCAATGTCTTACATTTAACTTGCCAATTTTTATGCTTAATCCTATTTTCTTCTGAGATCATTTTTCCAATTTTTGAATGAAGATGTTTTGGCTAAAATAGCCTCTTTAACCTCACTTTTTAGCCATGCTGGCAATCATTTGATCTTCCTTCCACTTTTCTTAATGCAAGGAATACATATGGACTGTGCTTCTAGGATGCTATTTTTTAACAATGTCCTTGCATGGTGCATACTTTTTACCTTTGTAGCTGCACCTTTCAATTTTTATTTTATTTTATTTTTTAACTATTTTTCTCATTTTATCAAATTTTCCCTTTTGAAAGTTTAGTGCTAGAGCAGTGGATTTACTTACTATTCCCCTTCCAGTTATTAATTCAAATTTGATCATATTATGATCATTATTGCCAAGCAGCCCCACCACCGTTACCTCTCTCGCCAAATCCTGCGCTCCATTGAGAATTAGATCTAAAATTGCTCCCTCTCTTGTTGGTTCCTGAACAGTTTCTAAATAAAACTGTCATTTATTCCATCCAGGAACTTTATCGCGCTAGCATGTCTTGATGTTTCACTTACCCAGTCAATATTGGGGTAATAGAAATCTGATAATCCACAGAAGCAAACCTTGCACATAAGCAAGTACTCGGGAACACTGGTGCAGGTAAAAGAGTTCAATTCCATTCAACAGTTAAAGTTATTTTATTGTTGAGAGTCACAACTTTTTCAATACGGCAACTCCATTCATGGTAATAGTAAATAGTTTAAAGTCCCCCGACACAGTCCCGTGTTTCGCGGTGGCTGCATCGGGAGGGACCAGATCACATTTTAATCTGCAATATAACAACATATATAAGTAATGGAACACAGAGGCTGCTAAACGAAATATATAGTGACAATCACATACCTTTAAACATAACCTCAGGAGTGCAACCGCCCTCAAACTTTGACAGCCATTTAAAGAACAAAAAGGCATGAAAGAGGAGCTCTCGCGAGATGCTGTTACTAAGAGGACAACACATGTGAAACAAATGACATATTAATAGCACATTCAATAAAATAAATGCCATTCTATATCTTTATTGAGACCTTTAGGAGAAACTGTGTCAAGAGTGAAGATCCATCGTTGCTCCCTCCGTCCAAGTATACCGGCGAAATCGCCACCCCGAATGGGGCGCGAGACCACCTCTAACACTAGGAAGGAGAGAGCAGCGATGGAATGACCGGCCTGGAGCCAATGAGTAACTAAAGGCTCGTCTATTCTGGAAGACATGATGTTGGAGCAGTGTTCAATAATGCGTGTTTTGATCATCCGTGAGGTCTTACCAATATATAGCAGTGAGCAGGGACATTTAACAACGTAAATAACTCCCCTGGAAGTGCAGTCTGACTGGGAGTACAATTTGAACACACGTCTTGTCCTAGGATGTATAAATTCTGTCAGTGGCTCCGTATGACTGCACATTGCACAACGGCCACAGGGTTTATGCTGACCAGGCGGACGTGAGTGATCAGAAGGAGATTGCAACGCTGTATGTACAAGTCTGTCCCGTAAATTAGTACCTCTTCTAAACGTGAAGCGTAAGGGACCATGGAACAAATCTGTAAGGGATAAAGCTGACCAGTGCTGTTTTATCATCCTTACTACAGTTTTCCCTACAATAGAAAAAGGGAGGATGCAATTATGGGTAATATCATCAGGGGCTGTTGGAGATGTAAAAAGCCATTCCCGGTGCGTGTATAAAGCACGTTTAAATGTCTTTTTAATTACCCTTGGTGGATAACCCCTTTCTGCAAAACGGGTAGACATACTCTGGGCTTGGTAAAGAAATTCCGTGCGAGTGGAACAAAGGCGACGGAGTCTTAAAAATTGGCCCGTGGGTATGTTATCTCGAAGTGCCCTGGGATGACAGCTGTGATAGGAGAGCAAGGTGTTCCGGTCAGTCTTCTTACGGAACAGAGTGGTCTCAAAATGGTCCTCTACCCAAGCGATAGAGATGTCTAAAAAAGCTATATGGGTGGGGTGAATACAGAAGTTGAATTGAATGTGAGAATTAAGGGAATTGACCCAATCGAGGAACATAAAAAACTGAATGTCAGAACCTGTCCAAATGATAAAGACATCATCTATATAGCGTAGCCATACATGGATGAATTGAGACCAGTCTGAGGGATAAATGTGTGATGTTTCATAATCGTCCATGTATAGACAGGCTAGGCTGGGGGCCTCGTGGCCCCCATTGCGGTCCCTTTAATCTGTTGGTATATGATATCCTGAAATTGAAATATATTTTTTGTCAGTGCTATTTCTGCGAGTTGAACAAGAAAGGATGTAGTGACCCTGTGTGGTAATGGGCGTGTATTCAAAAATTTCTCAACAACTATGAGAGCCTCGCTTTGCGGAATGTTGGAATAGAGTGCAACCACATCCAAGGTGATTAAAAACGTAATGGGCTGAGTGAGTTCTAGTTGTGACAGAATGGACATAAAATGGGAAGAATCCCTCACATAGGATCTGATCTGAGCTACCAATGGTTTGAGAAAAATATCCACGAATTGGGACAAGGGTTCCAGCGAGGATCCAATGCCGGATACAATGGGACGGCCCGGGGGCCGAACCAAGGATTTATGGACCTTTGGAAGGGTATAAAATAAAGGCATGATGGGATGAGTGGTAATCAAAAATTTAGCTTCTTTACTGGTTATAATGTGGGCATCTAAGGCCAACTGGACAAGGTGTTTAATGTCCTGAAGCAATGATTCAGTCGGGTCAAGAGGTAACGGAATGTAAAAAGAAGTATCACCAAGCTGTCTTAAAGCCTCGGCCTCATAGTCTATTCTATCTTGAACCACTATTCCACCCCCCTTGTCGGCTGGTTTTATTACAATGGACGGGTCCCTGGTCAAGTCCCCAAGGGCTCGGGCCTCATCTTTAGAAAGATTATATCTAACATATTGTTTTTGTGAACAAATCACAGAGACATCTTTACACACAAGGCGTTCAAAAGCACCCAGGGTCACGTCACCTACCCCCGGAGGGGTCCATTTGGACTTCATGTGCACCACCGACATATCGGAGGTTGATGGAAAATCCTCAAAAAACAGCTTAAGTTTCAATCTCCGAAAAAACCGGTGCAAGTGTATTTGAAGGTCAAAAGGATCCCCTTTATTCGTGGGGACAAAAGATAGTCCCCTATGTAATAAGTGAAGCTCAGAGGGAGATAAACGACGGGATGAGAGGTTAAATACAGTTTCCTCCGTCACTGCCACAGGTCCGCCTGGGTCCGGGGTGGACGGGATGAGCAGTTCTGCGAGCTGTTCTGTAAAGGGGTGACCCCTCGCGGTCGAAGTTGTCGAGAATCCTGCTTCGGTTGTGGCTGGCCAGAGTCTAAAAAAGACGCCGCTATAGAGGAATAGCGAGAGGAGGATGGTGCCGGTAAAGTTAGAGAGGAGTCGGCTGGTATAGACGTGCAGGTCCGCTGAGAAAGAACGGGGTGCGTGGAGTCTAAAGCGGTAGAGGCACCACGAGCGCGACGAACTTGACCGCGGGTACGTTGGGAGCGAAAATCCTCTCCGGATGAATCTCCAGAGGAGGAACTGTCTGCAAAAGTCACTTTCTTTGTGGGTTTCTGTGCCATCCATTTGTAAACGTACCCTGTTTTATAATCGGCTTCGTCCCGCTGGAATTTACTGAACTTGACCGTTTTTAGGTCAGACCTGAATTTCTGTAAGTTATCTTGAAATTCTCCCAACTGCTGGTCAAACAGTTCAATCGAGCAGGATTGTTTAATGAGGTCTAATTTCTGTGCTACTTCGACCCGCAAAAGATCGAGAAGTTCTCTGTTGGTCTCAATAATCAGGACCATAAGGTCCAGAGAGCACTTGTTAAGTATCTGATTCCACCGACTCACGAACGCAGTGTTGTCAGTATGCAACCTCGGCTCTTTCTGGATGCGGAGCCCTCTAGGAATCCGGCGAACCCGGCAATATTCAGTCAGTGTGGCAGAGTGCAACTCCGCCCTTGTGAGGCGTTTTTGAGTATTGATTAAATCAGTCCAAGACACAGGTGGCCTTAGATGCCCACATTATAACCAGTAAAGAAGCTAAATTTTTGATTACCACTCATCCCATCATGCCTTTATTTTATACCCTTCCAAAGGTCCATAAATCCTTGGTTCGGCCCCCGGGCCGTCCCATTGTATCCGGCATTGGATCCTTGCTTGAACCCTTGTCCCAATTTGTGGATATTTTTCTCAAACCATTGGTACCTCAGATCAGATCCTATGTGAGGGATTCTTCCCATTTTATGTCCATTCTGTCACAACTAGAACTCACTTAGCCCATTACGTTTTTAATCACCTTGGATGTGGTTGCACTCTATTCCAACATTCCGCAAAGCGAGGCTCTCATAGTTGTTGAGAAATTTTTGAATACACGCCCATTACCACACAGGGTCACTACATCCTTTCTTGTTCAAGTCTCAGAAATAGCACTGACAAAATTTTTTTTTCAATTTCAGGATATCATATACCAACAGATTAAAGGGACCGCAATGGGGGCCACGATGGCCCCAGCCTAGCGTGTCTATACATGGACGATTATGAAACATCACACATTTATCCCTCAGACTGGTCTCAATTCATCCATGTATGGCTACGCTATATAGATGATGTCTTTATCATTTGGACAGGTTCTGACATTCAGTTTTTTATGTTCCTCGATTGGGTCAATTCCCTTAATTCTCACATTCAATTCAACTTCTGTATTCACCCCACCCATATAGCTTTTTTAGACATCTCTATCGCTTGGGTAGAGGACCATTTTGAGACCACTCTGTTCCGTAAGAAGACTGACCGAATCACCTTGCTCTCTTATCACAGCTGTCATCCCAGGGCACTTCGAGATAACATACCCACGGGGCAATTTTTAAGACTCCGTCGCCTTTGTTCCACTCGCACGGAATTTCTTTACCAAGCCCAGAGTATGTCTACCCGTTTTGCAGAAAGGGGTTATCCACCAAGGGTAATTAAAAAGGCATTTAAACGTGCTTTATACACGCACCGGGAATGGCTTTTTACATCTCCAACAGCCCCTGATGATATTACCCATAATTGCATCCTCCCTTTTTCTATTGTAGGGAAAACTGTAGTAAGGATGATAAAACAGCACTGGTCAGCTTTATCCCTTACAGATTTGTTCCATGGTCCCTTACGCTTCACGTTTAGAAGAGGTACTAATTTACGGGACAGACTTGTACATACAGCGTTGCAATCTCCTTCGCATCACTCACGTCCGCCTGGTCAGCATAAACCCTGTGGCCATTGTGCAATGTGCAGTCATACGGAGCCACTGACAGAATTTATACATCCTAGGACAAGACGTGTATTCAAATTGTACTCCCAGTCAGACTGCACTTCCAGGGGAGTTATTTACGTTGTTAAATGTCCCTGCTGGGGGGGAACAAGATGGCTGCCACACCTTGAGTACCTAAAGCAACTCGGCTCTGTGGTGAACGCTTTGTAGCCCTTCTAATATTCTTAAATTCCTTGAATAATATTTTTGCTTCGATGCCTCACACTAAAAGGAAGGTGCGAATCCGTGAAAATCTTACTTCTACTCCGAATCGCCAACCACGGATTGACGAAGCTTTTGGGAATATGCCCCAGAGGCCGGAGGGAGGAGCCGCCGGCGTTAATGGCGGAGAGCGGTCGCCAGACGCCATGGCCGAGGAGACATCCCTCAGCCTCGGCGCACCGATAGTACCAGCCTTCCAATACAAGCCCTCTGAAATCGAGGGACCGGGACAACAGCCTTCGTTAATGCCTCCGATACCAGCTGCCTTAATGGCTTGCGAAACCCCGAGAGGAGACGGAATGCAGCCGTCGTCTTCGGTGAGCCTGTCGAGTTCAGGCTCCAAGGGTAAGCAAGAGGAGGCTCAACGTTTGGTAACTGGTGAGGCTGGTTCCTTGGAGAAGGGAGAAAAAGAGTCTGAGGTACGTGTAATTTTGAATCCGGTATTGGAAACTCCTGATAAGATCACCTTAGAAGAGGTCTGGAAGGTGCTAAAGAATATGAACAGTGCTATTAATGATTTAACAAATGCTGTAAAACAGAATCTGGAAAATACATATAGGCTGGACAGTAAGATTCAATTGGTGGAAAGCTCAGTGAAAAAGGCAGAAACTGAAATAAATAAAGTAAAGGAGGTTCAAGTGAACCTGATTAAATCTGAGAATATGATGTTGAGAAAAATGGATCTAATAGAAAATGATTTAAGAAGAAACAATCTAAGATTACTTAATTTCCCCAGAACTAGATGGATGACATTGAAAGATTTGCTTAAGAGTTATTTTACAAATATTTTGGGTCTCTCAGAGACATTATTACCATCGATTTCTAAAATATTCTACTTACCGGGAAGAAGAGGAGAAAAATTCACAAAAATTGGAAAATCATAATATTTCCCCTGATAACCTCACTGAGATATTGGAAAAGTCATTTGAATGCAAAATAGATTCCAGAGCTACACTGATGGTGACCTTTGTACAACAGTCAGACAGAGACAATATCTTAAGACTCTCCTTTCGCAAGCAGCCTTTGTTATTTTATGGTCAACAAATAAGGATGTTCCCAGATATAACTAAGAGAATGCAGGAGAAAAGAAAAAGTTTCTTGATGATGAAGGGTGAAGTTATATCTCGGGGAGCCAAATTTTATTTAAGGTTCCCCTGTAGATGCATTTTAGTGTTTCATAATGATAGATATATTTTTTCAGAGCCGGAACAATTGCGCGTTTACCTAGACTCGCACTCCTGAATAATCCAAGTGGTGTTTGTTAATGTAACCTGGAGCATACACGGTGATACAGTTAAAGGAAATATCTTATCAAATCAGTTTATCCGCTTAATATGTGTTTCCCCCCCATATTGCCTTTAATATAACTGGATGGTTTTTCTTTGGGGATGTAATTATGAAGGGCAAATACTTGTTTATTTCTTTTTTTTTCTGTGAGAATGTTTTTCAATGTAATTTGAATTGAAATTTCAATAAAAATAAAATTAAAAAAAAAATGTCCCTGCTCACTGCTATATATTGGTAAGACCTCACGGATGATCAAAACACGCATTATTGAACACTGCTCCAACATCAGGTCTTCCAGAATAGACGAGCCTTTAGTTACTCATTGGCTCCAGGCTGGTCATTCCATCGCTGCTCTCTCCTTCCTAGTGTTAGAGGTGGTCTCGCGCCCCATTCGGGGTGGCGATTTCACCGGTATACTTGGACGGAGGGAGCAACGATGGATCTTCACTCTTGACACAGTTTCTCCTAAAGGTCTCAATAAAGATATAGAATGGCATTTATTTTATTGAATGTGCTATTAATATGTCATTTGTTTCACATGTGTTGTCCTCTTAGTAACAGCATCTCGCGAGAGCTCCTCTTTCGCGCCATTTTGTTCTTTAAATGGCTGTCAAAGTTTGAGGGCGGTTGCGCTCCTGAGGTTATGTTTAAAGGTATGTGATTGTCACTATATATTTCGTTTAGCAGCCTCTGTGTTCCATTACTTATATACTTTGTTATATTGCAGATTAAAATGTGATCTGGTCCCTCCCGATGCAGCCACCGTGAAACACGGGACCGTGTCGTGGGACTTTAAACTATTTACTATTACCATGAATGGAGTTGCCGTATTGAAAAAGTTGTGACTCTCAACAATAAAATAACTTTAACTGTTGAATGGAATTGAACTCTTTTACCTGCACCAGGGTTCCCGGGTAATAGAAATCTCCCATTATTACTGCACAACCAATTTGGTTAGCTTCCCTAATTTCTCTTAGCATTTCACTGTCCGTAGACAGTAGTATACTCCTATCACTATACTCTTCCCCAACATGCAAGGGATTTCTACCCATAAAGATTTGATTGTGTATTTATTTTGATGCAGAATCTTTATCCTTTTGGACTCTATGCTATCCCGGACATAAAGCGCCACCCTGCCACCAAGATGCTCTTCTTTGTAATTGTGATATAATTTGTCCCTGATATAGCACTATCCCACTGGTTAAACTCTTTTCACCATGTCTCTGAGATGCCAATTAAGTCTATGTCATCATTCACTGCTATACACTCTAATTCTTCAGTCTTACTTCTTAGACTTCTGGCATTAGCATACAAACATTTCAAAGTGTGTTTTTTGTTGTATTAACATTCTTCTCTTCAGTTGACAGGGATAAATTGGAAACTTTTATGTCAGGTAATTTTTTTAATTATAGATACTTGGACTACTTTTCTTATTTTGGAATCTCTCTGTTGGGGTTCCCTAACTCGAATGCTTCATTAGAATCCTTTGAAGATACCTCCCTCCGAACCATGCGCTGCTGAGCAACTATAGGCTTTCCCCTTTGATTTAGTTTAAAAGCTGCTCTATCTCCTTTTTAAAAGGTTAGCGCCAGCAGTCTGCTTCCACCCTGGTTAAAGTGGAGTCCATCCCTTTGGAAAAGACCCCTTTCCCGAAAAGGTTACCTAGTTCCTTACAAAACTGATTCCTTCTTCCTTGCACCATCGTCTTATCCTCGTATTGAGACTCCAGAGCTCTGCCTACCTCTGGGGGATCTGCACATGGAACAGGGAGCATTTCAGAGAATGCTACCTTGGAGATTCTGGATTTCATCTTTCTACCTAAGAGCCTACATTTGGCTTCCTGAACCTCCCTTCCACATTTTCCTGTGTCTTTGTTGCCCACTTGTACCATGACAGCCGGCTCCTCCCCAGCACTGTCTAAATTCCTATCTGAGTGACGCATGGGGTCCACCATCTTCGCACCAGGTAGGCATGTTATGAGGTGATCTTCATGCCTACCAGCTGACTACATTTCTAATAATCGAATCACCAGCTAAGATGGCTGACTTAACCCTTCCCTCCTGGTCAATAGCTCTGGGAGTCACATCCTCGGTGCGAGAGGACAATGCATCACCTGGAGAGCAAGTCCTTGCTACAGGATCATTTTCTGCTGCACCAGGTTGATGCTTTCCAGTCATGCGACCTTCTTCCTCCAAGGCAGCACCAGGGCTGCCAGTCTGAAGTTGGTAGTTGGCTACTATGTCCCTGAAGGTCTCATCTATATACCTCTCTGTCTGCCTCAGCTCCTCCAGGTCTGCCACTCTAGCCTCTAGAGATCGAATTTGTTCTCTGAGAGACAGGAGCTCTTTGCACCTGTTTCTCACCGGCAAGTAAAAAATCATACATGTGACCCTTGATGCAGAAGACTGAGAGGCCCCCCTCTTGCTGCTGGACTGCTGCCTTCATCTTAAATTTGTTCAGTTCCTAATTAAATTTTAGGTTGCTATAGGAGTACTATTGTGGTATATTATTTACTGCATACAATTAGGGTCCTTTAAATGTATTAGTATATTCACTTTATATCTGGTAGTTACATACAAGGGAATAATTAATCTCTTGACAAGGTGTGGGGAATATCTGAATTTGTTAAAAGGCAGATTTTTTGAAAATTATTATTTATTTATATATTTACTTTTTTTTTTTTTTTTTTTTTTTTAGTGTGAAAGTGTCACCTGCCTATAAATTAAATGATGAGCTAGGGGTAGGTGTGTGGAGGTGGGAGGAGTGGGAAATACAAACACACAAACTTCTGTTTTTTGCCTGCCTTTCTGAATACCTATTTAATACAGACACATAAACACAGTAAATAATATACCACAATAGTTTACTTCTCCTCAATACTTTTAAATTACAAAAATTTCCCCAAGCAGTACTTACCGATTCTTTTCAGCCACGGGAAAGGTGATCCTCTCTTCTCAGTGCTCCCACCTTATTAGAGATTTTCTTCATAAAAGGATTTTCCTTTAATTATTTAATTACTTTATCCACCCCTTGGAAAAATAAATCATTCAACCCCCGTAGAAAGAGAATTATAGACCAATTTCTAATCTGTTTTATATTGTTAAGCTGATAGAGAAGGCAGTCTCGATTCAGTTACTACATTTTATATATGAGAGAAAACTTTGATAATTATCACTTAGGTTTCCATTCTTGCCAAGGCACTGAGACATTGCTAATTTCTCTCTTGGATGATCTACAGCACCAAATTGATCAAGGTGGAAGTGCATTACTGGTCTTATTAGATCTGTCTTCCATGTTTAGCATTGTAAGTCATTCGGTGTTACTTGATCATTTGAAGGTGGTTGAGTGTGTGATATTGTGTTGCATTGTTTTGAATCTTACTTGAGTGGTATAGTACAGTAAGTGGTGATTGAAAATTGCAATTCGGATTTATAAATGTTTCATACAGCAAAGAGCCCAGGATTCATATTAGATTCTAAACTAACTTTGCTGAATCAAGTTACATCAATAACAAGATCTACATTTAATATTTTTAAGTTAATTCATTAACTTTAGCCTTATTTTGAGCTCCAGATTTGGTAAAATTAGCAGTAGCTCTTCTTTTGCCATAAATTGACTAATGCATTGCACTCTTGGCTGATTTGCCACAAAGAATCTTAAAATAACTTCAGGTAGTCGAAAATGCAGCTGCCAGAGTTTTTGCAGGGCTGAGGGCTAGAAACACTGCCAATCAGGTTTTGAAAGGTTTACACTGGCTCTCAGTCAAAGCCAGAATTTTATTTAAAATTAGTATTTTAATTTTTAAAAATGTACATGGGATGATGCTATCTTAAGATAAATCGAACAAGTAGAGGCCAAATCCTCAGCTTCAGTCATCCCAATAGAAGTTATCAGTTCCATTGAAACTAAAACATACCTCAGAGTGTGTTCTTTCAGCATTTGCACCCAGGTTGTGGAATAGTCTCGCAAATGATTTGCGTCTAGAACTGGATTTCTTATCCTTTAGAAAAGGCATAAAAGCTTGATTTGTAAGTAATTTTCTGAATAAACAGGAAAGTTGGACTAGAATGACAAAGGGAAGTGCATTTTAAGAAGCTGTTTAGATGGATAACGTAATAGTTATTCGTCTAAATGGCTGAAATGGTTATATTTAGCCCTTATCTGGCTAAATTTAGCCGGTTAAAAAGAGGGTGTTCCAGGGAGGAGCAGAGTTAACCATATAAGTTAACGGCTAATTCCGATATTCGAGGTTAGCCACTTAACTTATGCGACTAGCTCTGGTCGGGCCGTAGAGCTGTCCTAAAGTTAGCTAATTAGACATAGCTGGCTAACTTTAGGACAGTATGGGGCCCTACGTGCGCTGAGCCTATTTTGCATAGGCCCAGTGATGCGCGCAAGCCCTGGGACTAGTGTATGTCCCAAAGGCAGGCGCAACTTCCAAAATAAAGGTATGGGGGGATTTAGGTAGGGCTGGGGGGCGGGTTAGGTAGGGGAAGGGAGGGGAAGGTAGGGAGGGGACAGAAGGAAAGTTTCCTCTGAGGCTGCTCCGATTTTGGAGCGGTCTCGGAGGGAACAGGGAAAGCCATCGGGGCTCCCCTAGGGCTCGGCATGCACAAGTGTGCACCCCCTTGCGAGCGCCGACCCTGGATTTTATAACATGCGCGCAGGCGGGCTGCTGGCACGCCATCTCCCGACCCGGGGGCTGTTCCGAAGACCTCGGCCGTGCCCCCGGAACGCCCCCGTGCCGGCACCAAGCCCCCCCGACACGCCCCAGGAATGCCCCGAACGTCGCGCCGCCCACCCAACACGCCCCCCTAACGAAGCCCTGGGACTTCCGCGCGTCCCGGGGCTTGCACATGCCGCCGAGCCTATGCAAAATAGGCTTGGCGCGCACAGGAGCGTTTTAAAAGGGTTACGTGCGTACCTTATGCGCGTAACCCTTTTAAAATCTACCCCTCTGTGCTTTGATGGAATGGGGGGAAAAGGGGAATTAGATTCAGAGGGCAACCAACACAGACCCTGACTTTTACAATCTGGGGTACTGATATGCAGACATAAGGGAAAAAGCACAGAACTGCTTCTCTGTCAAGCAGCGTTGTCTGAATTTTCAAAAAGGCTCCTCACCCATTAAAAATGTTGCTTTGTTGATGTATAAAAGTTGGGGTAAACTGCACAGAGTGGCAGTTACCACCCTTAACAGAAGTATGGGGTATCCTGCATGGAGGAACCTTGCTGGGCAGAATAGATGGACCATTTGCTCTTTTTCTGCCATCAGTACCATATTACTATGTTCTGAGACAGGGGAATATTTTTGAAATGATCTACTAATAGCAATCATAAAACAAAAAAAAATTTTAAGGAAGGTTTCATACAATTTTCTATATCACTACATCCAGTGGTGTATGCAATATAATCATTAACCAACCTCCTCCTGCCTGATATTTTTTTTCTATATCTATGCTGTAGCGTGTATTCAACTTCATTCTTTTAATTTAAAGTAATTTTTATGCATCTTTCCTCTGAAAAAACTTTGCAGTCAGTCATCCATGTCTATGTCTATACGTCGTCTCCACAATTTTATGACTTTAACAATTGTCTTTCGCCTAACCCGCTCTACAAACGCCAAAGTCATTGATTGTTCAGATGTTGAATATCAACTGAAACTACATAGAAAGAAAATTTTCCAGGACTTATCGGAGTGTCTTTCTTTGTCCCAACAAGGCCTTGTTTCAGATCAAAAGCTCCTTCCTCAGGGGATTTTCATATGAAAATGTGACAAACAAAGTTGTGAAACGCCGGAAGATCTTGATGAACTGGAAGCATATGGGTTTTGTACTTAAGTTTGCAAATAGAAAAAAAACCTAAATCCTGTATTGTGTTGTGGATTCAGGTTATGTGTCTGTGAGCAAACTATGAACCTATGAACTTTTACAAACCTAATAGCCCAAACAAAGATCTGTTGCTTCACCTAAGACCACAATGACATTGATTTTGTAAATATTTTTCTAGTTTTCAAATAGACTGATTCATTTTAATTTTTTAATATTCTATACACTTAACAAAACAGTCTTGAAAGTTTGATCAATTTAAAAACTAATCTTACATCCCGGTTACGCCTTAATGGATCATATTTCCACTGAACCAGTTTTATCATAAATATATCACATGCTAGCGTGTATAATAAAGGTATACATAAACATTTTCTCATTTCAATAATTATTAAGGTAAATTGATCATATAACTTAATATAAATCATGGTGATGAATTAAAAAGGAAGGGGAAACATTTCAGGACTACTTCATAGTAAGACTTAAATAATGAAGCCAAGTAGAGCGTTTCTGTCTAATCACTAATATTTTGCTGTGCTCAACATGGAAAACAGGCGATACAGGAAGAGTTCCCAGAGACTGCCCTGCATCCCTGACCTTTTTTTTCCTGAACCATCACAACTCTTCATCCCCCCCCCCCCCCCCCGTATCTCTACTTCCCCACTCTCCATTATCTCGTGTTATCCTACACCCAGCTCCCTCCCCTTCTTGCTGAAGCCGCAGAGCAGTAGCAGCAACAGTAGGTCAGCTTTCTCGTCTTCCTACGTAGGTCAGGCAAGACCTCCCTTTCCGATGCCCCAATAGGGCCAGGATCAGACCAGCTGCCTCCTTTAATCCTCTTTTGTGCATCCAAGCCAGGTTGGCTGCTGTCACCTGCTCTCAGGGCTTCTATCTAATCTTTCTCAGACCTTCATCTTACCATCTCATCCCATCCTCAACCCTCAGTCTCCCCTCACCATCTACAGAAGCCTTCTTTCCCCTTCCTCTCACTCGCAATACCTGTCCTGGCCTTACCCTAATGCGTTCTTTCTTTTCCTCCTTTTCTCATGTGTGCCCTCCTTTCATTTTTTTTCCCTACACATGCACTCTCCTCGCCTTACTCCCTCTCCTTCTTTCAATGTCCCCACCCTTGTAATGGAATAGTGAGAATTATAAGCCATTTCTATAGACACTTTGTGTGTCAGATTCCTGACAAGGTTTTCCAACCTTCCAGCATCAATTTGTAACACCAGAGGAATAAAGCCTGAAAAATATGGCTGATTGAAACAGGTGCTTGCTCTTTCCTCATTAAGGAGCTGCTGCAGCAGCTTAAAATGCTGCCTTGGAGGCCTAGAAGCCAAAATGATTACAGAGGTGAGTCTGAGCATCTGTTCCAGAGCATGAACCTATTTCCCAAGGTAAACATTTTGCTGTTCTGAAGCAAAGCTGGCATTTTTTTGTTCCTTTTTTCTTTTCTCTGAAGTTGTTTTTTGTTGCTAGCTAAAATTGTAAATAATGCCAGCTTGGATTGTTCTCTAGTGTGATTGGACTGAGCTAGCCTCATCTTACCAGGCTCCCACATATGCTGCTCAGGAGCAGTATATGATGCCTCCTGACTGGAGAGGGAAGGAGGAAGGGAAGAGCACTAACAATTTGTGTGTGTTATGTATGAGATGTCTTTTTTTTTTTTTTTTTTTACTTTCTTTGTCAATAAGATCACCAAAACCATCCCTTCCTTTCTGAACACACTACCAGAACCCTTATCCACTCTCTCATCTCCTCCCACTTAGACTATTGTAACCTGCTTCTCACAGCAAGCCATTTCTCTCCACTATAATCTGTCATAAACTCAGCTTATCTTTCCAAAGTCACTACACCCATATAACCCCTCATCTGAAGTCGCTGCATTGGCTGCATTGGCTCCTTATCTGCTCCCACATACAGTTCAAGCTCCTCTTACTCCATCTACAAGAGCCTTCACTACCTCTCCTCTCTTCTTTCTCTGCAGCTCTCCTCATGCACTCCGCTCATCACACAAGTCACTCTTATCTCTGTCCTTCTCCTCTACCACCAATTACCAATTCCGTGTTTTCCGCCTGGCTGCATCATGTGCTTGGAATAGATTTCCTGAGCTAATGCATCATGCTCCCTTTCTCGCCTTGTTTAAATCCCACCTAAAAACCCACCTTTTTGAGACTGCTTTTAAATCTTAAGCCTGATTTTCCATTTTCAGCCTCAACTAATTTAAACCATTGTCTTGCTATATGAAACTCCCAAGTCTCTTTTGCCATGCATGTTTGTTTTGATTAAATTGTAAACTCTATTGAGAAGGGATTCTTTCTTATGTATTGGTTGTATAGCACTGCGTATGTCGAGTACCTATAGAAATGCCAAGTAGTAATAGTGGATTTGCTACACCATTCCCAAAATTGAACCAAGAGGCTGCATAAATGAACTGTTTTCTGCACAGCAATTGTAATTCCAACTCCATCTGCTGGAGCAGTTATCCAGAAGTGGCAGACCTATGGCTGTGCTGGCACAGGTTTTCCTAAACATGTTGGTACCCACAGATGACCCAGATGTTTACCTGCTATCTTTTGAGAGAACATCAGTAACTTCAGTGGCCCAAGAAATAGTACTTTTTGTATTTGCCACCCTTTCTAACTGGGTGGCTCAGGCAATGTATGCTTCATTAAACTCAGAGGTAAGCATAGAGTATGACACATAGTAAAGGCTGCAATTCAGGATAGGCTATTCCTCACAGAGAGCAGCTATAGGAAGAGATTCTGGGAGTTGTACTTCAAGATTGGGGATCCATCCAAGGGTTCTGACATTGTAGCTTCATGAACTATGCAAGCACTGGCTGAATCTTAAGGAAAGAACATAAGAACATGCCATACTGGGTCAGACCAAGGGTCATAAGAACCAGGCCATAAGAACCTGGCAAGTACCCAAAAACTAA
Source organism: Rhinatrema bivittatum (assembly GCF_901001135.1). Classification (NCBI taxonomy): domain Eukaryota; kingdom Metazoa; phylum Chordata; class Amphibia; order Gymnophiona; family Rhinatrematidae; genus Rhinatrema; species Rhinatrema bivittatum. The sequence goes on along the minus strand of NC_042615.1, from coordinate 796,713,638 downwards.
GTCTATTTCATGCTACTGTTGCTAGTAATAGCAGTGGCTATTTTCTAAGTCAACTTTATTTAATAGCAAGTAATGGACTTCTCCTTCAAGAACATATCCCATCCTTTTTTAAACACAGCTACACTAATTGCACTAACCACATCCTCTGGCAACAAATTCCAGTGTTTAATTGTGCGTTGAGTGAAAAAGAACTTTCTCCGATTAGTTTTAAATGTGCCACATGCTAACTTCATGGAGTGCCCCCTAGCCTTTCTATTATCCGAAAGAGTAAGTAACTGATTCACATTAACCTTATCTAGACCTCTCGTGATTTTAAACACCTCTATCATATCCCCCCTCAGCCGTCTCTTCTCCAAACTAAAAAGTCCAACCCTCTTTAGGCTTTTCTCATTAAGGGAGCTGTTCCATTCCCTTTATCATTTTGGTCGCCCTTCTCTGTACCTTCTCCATCACAACTATATCTTTTTTGAGCTGCGGCGACCAGAATTGTACACAGTATTCAAGGTGCAGTCTCACCAGAGGCATTATGACATTTTCCATTTTATTCACCATTCCCTTTCTAATAATTCCCAATATTCTGTTTGCTTTTTGACTGCTGCAGCACACTGAACCGATATTTTCAATGTGTTATCCACTATGACGCCTAGATCTCTTTCTTGGGTGGTAGCTCCTAATATGGAACCTAACATTTTGTAACTATAGCAGGGGTTATTTTTCCCTATATGCATCACCTTGCACTTATCCACATTAAATTCCATCTGCCATTTAGATGCCCCAAGAAGTTGCCATCATTGAAGAACTTGTTATGAATGAGCAAATTCTATGAATTTTCCCTTCTTTGCTGCCATGTGGGTTAGCATGCAATCAGGTGTGCACCTTGGAAATGATTGCTTTCTTAGCATTCAGACAGGTTAATCCACACCAGTTGGTTATACAACTCCACCAGCAGATGGAGATGGACCGAATCTGACGTCACGGTATATATACTCCTGCATTGACATCATCCCACCAGAATTCTCTTGTCTTCAGAAGATGGTGGACGTGCATCTCCCTACTGGGGATTGCTTTAAAAAAAAAAAAATAATAATAATAATAAAAAGAGAAAAGAAGAAGGAAATTAATTTGCCCTGCTTTCATGTGGTGATAACTTATGGTCCCTCCCTCAGTTGAGTTTTCCTGAGGTGATATCAGTGGATCTCTCCCTCAGTAGAGTGCCTCAGTCTGGTAGCTAGTTTTCCAGCGTGGACTTAGCTATAGATATGCCCAGTGGGTTGATGGCAGCCATCCTAGAAGTGGTTCCATGGGCAAGGGTGCATATGCATCCTTCTCAGCGCACACTACTTGCACGTTTGAGTCCACAGTTTCAGGACTACTCGATACAGCTTCAATTACCAGTGGAGATCAGCACAGTAGTGGTGGTTGCAAGTGGATCATCTAACAAAAGGCATTCCCTTATAACCACTGAACTGGCTACTACTCATGATGAATACGAGCGTCCAGGGTTGGGAGGTTCACTGTCAAGAGTTGTCAGCGCAGGAGCACTAGAATACAGAGGAGTATCTCTGGAGCATCAATCGGCTGGAAGCCTGTGCCTTTCGGTTGGCATGCTTGTGATTCATCGACCACTTGCCAGGTTGAGTGCTCCAAATGATGTTGGACAGTACAACGATGGTGGCTTATGTCATCGCTAGGCAGGAACCAAGAACCAGCAAGTGTTGCAGGAAATTGCCCAACCCATGGAATGGGCTGAAGTACATTTTCAGGCGAGCTCAGCCTTACACATTTCAGGAAAAGACATTGTAAGAGCTGACTTTCTCAGCAGACAGTCAGGTTAGGGCTCATTCCACTAGGGCTTAGACAGTACAGTAGCTGGAGATTAGATTGTTGTCTCCCATCGAGTTTTGCCGAGCTGCATCGTGGTCCTCCTTACACACCTTTTCCAGGCATTACTGCCTGGAAAAGCAAGCCTGGGAGGACACGGCCTTCGCACGTGTGGTGTTGATCGGACCATGGGCAGCCTCCCACTCTGTTCGGGAGTAGCTTTGGTACATCCCACTGGTGTGAATTAACCTGTCTGAATGCTAAGAAAGGACAAATTACTACTTACCTGATAAATTCCTTTTCTTTAATGAAGACTGGTTAATTCACCTTCCCGCTTTTGGCTGCTGGTTAGTGGTGGGTCACCCTGAATTGCTGTGTTTCCAGGTATTACTGGTAAGTGTCAAATCCAGTCCCTAGATTAGTAGTATTACACTCCTTGTCTGACCTCAATGTTTTTCTGTTAACTGACTGTTTGAATGGTTGTCTTATTAGTTAATGATCATGTATCCAACCATACACCACACAAAGAAATCTCAGATCCTCCAACACAGGTCTTCTCTCCATCCCAAATCTCAAAAATGCTCACCTCAATACAACACGCAAACGAGCCATTGCAATAGCTGGCCCTACCCTATGGAACTCCCTCCCCACACATCTCAGAAACGAACCCTCACCACAAGTCTTTAAAAAACAGCTAAAAACATGGCTGTTCTTGAAAGCCTTCCCTCCGGATTCCCAACCTCCTCAAATGCATGTTCTTGAAAACCTTCCCACATGACTGCTAACATGCACTAACGCATAACACCCCCCCCCCTTCACCACCCCAACCCACCCCTACCCCATTCCCACTCCCTCCCTCTCACTCCATAGCCTCTGACACCAGATCTAATCGTAACCAAGTCATACTGTATATATTGTATATAGGATATATGCTACAAATTTATACTCACATTCATTTGTATTCATATGTTACAATGTTTTTACTGCTATAGTTTAATTAATTGTTATCTTGTTAAATGTAAAATAGGGCAGATCCCGCCCTATTCAACCTGTTATATGGAAACCGATGTGATATCTCGATCGAATGTCGATATACAAAATAAATAAATAAATAAATGTATTTTTTTAGTTGTCCACAGATGGTTTTTGCAGAGAATGCTGGTAAGCTAATGTCTGTGCAGGAGTATATATACCGTGACATCAGCTTTGCTGCACTTCCATCTGCTGGTAGAGGTGCATAACCCAACCCACTGGTGTGGATTGACCTGTCTGCATTAAAGAAAAGGAAATTATCAGGTAAGTAGTAATTTCTCAATGCTTATTAGAAGGATTCTTAGATGAAAAGGTCACTGCTCTGACTCTAATAATATCTCAGCTATCTAAATACAAATGGGATGGGGATCTCCAACTCAGGACCTCCAGTGACATGAGAAAGTAGACAGAGGTTAACATGGTAGCTAAAGACCAGTCAAGTTTTGCTGATCTGTTTCAGAAATAGAAGCCAGAATCATATCTAAGGATCTCCAGGTAAAAATACACTATTCAGGGTCTCCATGAGACCCAAAACTCCAAGCTCTCACCTGAGACTCTTAAGTGTGAGCAATGCGGACAAGCAAGACATGTGGATAAGGATTGTCCCTTTATGGAGTGAGCTTTCCTATATGTTTTGCTTCCATCTCAGGACTCTGAAACCTAGGGAGCTAAAAGGTCCATTTCTGAACGCGTGGAGTAAGCTTGAAAGGATTAATTGACTCTGTCAGCAAGGACTTTAGCTATTGGTTGTATGCATGGAAATGTTCACTTTTACCCCAAGGCGAAGGTAAAACCGGGAGTAAGCAAGGGAAGCAATGTAATAGTGGGCATACCTCTGTGTCTACCCTATGTTATAAGTTGTACCTCATAGGGATTTAATATGCCACACTAGACCAGGGTGGAGCCAAATTTAGACTTTTGAATGACCAGCCCTCTTTTAAAATGATTGCAGACAATAAAAGATGTAAATTCTAGGGTAAGTATGTAGTATTTGGTTCACTAGCCCTACTCATCTGAAATACAGTACCATCCAGGAAAAGAAAATACCAGTGCTGATTTCCTTTTCCAGAAAGGTTATAGAAAATCAGACTTCATCTTGATTTTATTTAAAAATTCTTATTGACTGCTTTCCTGACCTGTCAAGGCTGCCAAAGCAGTGTACAGTAAAACATACATAATATAAACAATAAACATTAATGAAATGAGGCAAACATTATACCATAACAAATAAAATAATAAAACAATAGCCACTATACCATCCATAAAAAAAGGGACTTCCAACAATTCAAATATATATCTTACAGGAAGGTAATCACTCTGGTTCCTTGCACGGCACCCTGAAATGAGGTGATATGTAACAAAATAGAGAGATTTGTTATGCATTTCTACAGACAGATTTTGTGAGGGTAATTTTATACCAGACCGCATATATTTTAAATGAAATATGCAACAATTTTCAAAATGAACTTTGGGTTTACTTTGAAAATTACCCCACTAAAATGGGATTCACTGTGAAAATTACCCCACTAAAACTACCCACACACAATCAATCACGAGCATACTTTTGAAAATGCAGAAATGTGCACATAAGAACAAACTGCTCTCCAGATCTGCTCTGTGAATGCTTCTGTTCTCTGCGGGTCAATGTAAACATACAGAATACAGTTGTGTACTATAAGGTTACTCACATATCAGGCAAACACTTTTATAATTGGCCATTTTTTGTGGCAAAGCCTTTGAAAATAGCCCTTCCTGTGTCTGATTCCAGACTACATTGTCGAGCTCTTATGAAGCTGGAAAACTGGTATAGTCTGCAAGGCATGGCTGACAAAAATGAGTGATTGGTACCTACACTCTTACTCCTTAAGAAACTGCTCCATCAGATTGAAGAAGCTCCATTGAGGCCTAGAAGTCAGAATGACATTGGAACCTATGTATATGAAGCTGAACCTCTGTTCCCAGAGCCTGATCCTGTTACTCAGGAGCAGTGCAGCGAGCTTGAAGTTACCTGGCTAATTTTAGTTAGGATATTCAGCAGGACGTACCCGGGTAAAGACCATTTAGGACAGTGATCCACAACATCAGACTTAGCAAGCTAAAGTTAAGTCCCAACCCCAGCCTGCTCCCCTCCCCCAACCGGACTCCTTATCCATTTTAGTGGGGTAATTATCAAAGTAATGGCTTATCTGGGTTAAATTTCATTGATCAGGGCAAAAAATTTAAAATTCAAGATTTGCCTGGGTAACTTGTAAAGTAACCTGGATAAACCCTCTTTTTAATATTGACCTCACTGCTCCTTTGATTCCTTATGTTTTACAAGTATTTTGGTATTTTTGCATTTGTTTTCTGATACTGAAGATGGTTTTTGTTGCTTCTTAAAACTATGTAAATAAAATCAGCTTTGATTGTTCATTGGCATGCTTGGACTCTACACTACTCATCCATATAAACTCCCACAGCCCCCATTTCTTCCTGTAATATCTCTTCTCTTACTCCTGCTGCTTTCTCTCTCCCTCGTCTACCATCTTGCTATCTCTTCTCCCCGTCCCTTCTCATATTGACTCTATTCTCACCCGCCTCCTGTTGAACTCTCCCTTTTCTCAAGGGCCTCCTGTTCTCTTCCCTCTCACCTCCCACCCACCCTCTTTGCAGCATCTTCTACATAGATTGGTAGGATGGGAGAAGCAAAGGGATATACCCTACCTCGCACCTGCAGGGGAGGGGGAGAAGAGTAGGATCCTTCTCCCTAATGAGACAGGGTTGTCAGAGCTTCATTGGGAGTATGTGGAAGAGAAGGATGATCTCTCTCCAGCTGCTGGTTACTCTTAGAAAAATGGCTTGAGGCTATTTTTATGGTACCAGAACCCTGTTCCAGTTCTTGCCAAGTACTGGTATTCTACTTTGTAAGCAAGAGACCTAGAATTAATTCTTAACTCAGGCCTCTGCATCTTAGCATACCGGGGGTACGGGTAATTGCTGAAGCATGTTTCAGAGGCTGGAAACAGGATTTGGAAAAGTATCGCTTTTACAGTAGCATCTAGTAACCAATCAAAGAACAGCTTTTAAAATGGGTTTGAATGATGCCCACATATGATGCATCTCTGAGAATAAGACAAAAAAAAAAAAAAAGAAAAGTCTAGCAGCAGGATAAAAATAATGAAGACATTGAGATGAAATAAGTCTTTGCGGGTATTTTTGGGCTCTGCCACTTCTTAGAGCAGAGCTTCCCAAACCTGTCCTGGGGACCTCACAGCCAGTCGGGTTTTCAGGATATCCACAATGAAATATGCATGAGTAAAATTTGCATATACTGAGTCTCAATGGTATGTAAATTTATCTCATGCATATTCATTGTGGAGATCCTGAAAACCCGACTGGCTGTGGGGTCCCCAGGACAAGTTTGGGAAGCCCTGTCTTAGAGTATTTTTTGCAATTGGATTTCTTGATATCTAGATCAGAAAATAAGAATGTTTCCTGATGTTTCTAGAGCCATCCAAGAGAAGCAGTAGACATTCTTGTCTTTAAGGCAGAAGATTACTTCCCTTGAATCTACTTTTGTGTGAAGATCTCCTTGTAAATGTATAGTGGGTTATCAAAATGTATGATATGATTTTTCTGATCCTCAACTTATTGTTTTTCTGTGTGAGAGAACGATAAAGGTGATATTTTCCCCTTCTGCGATTGCGCCTTCTCAGTCTTCAGTATCTTGAGATATGAATAGTGGAACCATGCAATTGGTTTTAGGCTTTAGTAGCCTTTCTTTTTCCCCTCTTTATGTGAGGAATTTTCCTTTTTTCTTTTATTATCTTAGACTTTTACCCCACCCTAACTCTCATTTTGAGATAATGGTCTAGCAATGCCAGCCAACCTTTTATGCACCAGGAGCCAAGAAATTAGACTGCAGAGAACCAGCTATCCTCAGGTTTTCTGTAGACAAGAGGTATGGGGGGAGGGGATTATCTATCCCTCTCTCAATCCGTCCACCCTGTCCCTACTGGTTTCTGTCTTAAGCAGATTCTGTTCCCACATTCTCTTTCAATCCCCCCACTAATCTGTCTCTTTATCAGTCCCCCAAACCTGTCACCACCAATCAGTCTCTCTGAATCACTTTCTGTTCTCATTGGCCCATCTCTAACCCATCCTATCCTCACAGTTTCTCAGTCCTCCCACCAATCTCTCTCTTTCTCAATCCCCCAAACCTGTCACCACCAGTCAGTCTCTCTGAATCACTTTCTGTTCTCATTGGCCCATCTCTAACCCATCCTATCCTCACAGTTTCTCAGTCCTCCCACCAATCTTTCTCAGTTTCCCCACCCTGTCCCCACCAGTCCCTCTTTATCTCCCCCATCCTCTGCCCAATGTTTCTTTCTCTCTCTCTCTCATATCCCCATCAGTCCCCATCCTCCTCTCACGAATGTAGCTCTTAACAGCCCCATCATAACATACATTTAATTATTTATTTCCATTTTCCTATATATTGCAGTGTACAACACACAAAACAATAATGCATTTAATAGCAAAAAACATAACAAAATGAGAGTCAAAATGAATAACTAAAAGAATAGTGGTCCTTCTACAGTATTCATAACCCCAAAGTCTCAGAAACTCGAGAATGGGAAACAACCACGTCTTCACATTTTGTTCTGAACACCAAATAATTAGTTTCCACCTAACATCAAGCGGAGCAGAATTCCAAATTTTTTGGCCAATCACAAAAAATGCCCTCTTTCTGCAAGACGCTGTGCGAACCTCTCTGGTTGATGGATCTTGCAGCAATGTCCTCTGTGTTGAACATACATTTCGGTTTAGGGCATAACCCCCTAATCAAATTCCATAAATATTCAGCACTAGGTTATTGCATCACCCTAAACATCAATTCCATGATCTTAAACTGAATATTTTCTTTAATTGGCAGCCAAACCCCTGTGGCTCCAACATTAACATTTCCCTCTGCATTTGTGCTTCTCTGCCCCCCCCCCCCCTCCGCCCACCATCAGTTTCTCCCCTCCCCTCTCTTACTCTCTCCTCTGCTCTATCCCCCATTGCTCATGCTCTCTCCCTCTGAACCCTCCCCTCCAGCATACATCCTTCACCATTACCCCTTCTGTCTCTCACACACTCACACCCTCTCCCCCAACATTCACCCCCTTTTAAAGTCACTCACCTAGAAGCATTCACTCCCTCTTACACTGCTCCCCACCCCTGCCATGTGTGTCTCTCGAATCCTTCTCCCTCCAGTCAACATCTCTGGCTCTCTCATGCCTTGTGAATCTGTTATCTTCCCATTCCCCCATTTCCCCTCTAGCTTTCTCTTATCCTTAAACCATCACTTTCTCTGACTGTCACCTATCCTCACCTTCCCTGCTCTTTCACCCCCTCAGTGCTCCCCCATCACCACCGCTTCCCCATGCTGACATTTCTAGTTTTTCACCCTCTCCTCCTCCTCCCCCCATCCCCACCACTGACTTTCTTGCATACACACCCTCCCTGCTGGGTTTCACACACTCTTCCCTGTGCTTTTGAACTCCTGTCCCCAGGCAGAGCTGTCTCATGCCCCCGCCACACCCCCAACATAACTCTCATACAGCACCCTGTCCTAGCACTCTCTCCCTCCCTCACTCTGGTTTGCTCACCCAAGTCCTGGTGGTCACATTACACCTGTTACAGCATGGACTTTGGGAAGGAAGGTGCCAGACAATACAATTTGCATTGCTAAATTCAGTGAGATGGGAAGGGAAAGAATATTCACCCCTCCCCCCCCCCCTCAATATTCCATACAGCATAAGCTTCCTTTCTGCTGTGTCTTTTCTACACAACATATAATTAAGCTCTGGAATTATTTGCCAGAGGATGTGGTGAAATTTATTAAGGTAGCTGAGTATACAAAAAGGTTTGGACAGGTACCTGGAATAAGCAACTTGGAAACTATCTACCCCTTGGCATCCTGCCAGATACTTGTGACCTGGATTGGCCACTGTTGGAAACAGGATACTGGGCTTGATGGACTCTTGGTCTTATCTATTATGGCAAGCTTATGTTCTGAAGCATTCATATCCCCCACCTTCCCAAATTTCATTTAATGCTCTGCTCCCTCAAGTATTCATCAATGACATTGTTCCCCCTTTCTCCCCTTACCCTCTTTCAGCATTCACAGACCCCTTTTCTCTTGTCACAAATTATTCTCGCTTGACTAGATCTCCTCTCTTCTGCTGTCAGCTGAATCCCAAGTCTTGGGACTGCAGTGAGCTGCTGAGCTGGATGCTGTATATACTACAGCCCTTCCCCTCCACCCAGCAGACCAGTTAAGAGCGCTCTACTCCAGGCAGCAGGTGGTATGGGGTTTGGAAAGGATGGTGAAAGCTGAGGCAGGGAGCTGACTAGCTCTTCTTTGTTGTCTTGTCCGCTCCAGCCTTACCCCCCTCCCCTCCTATCTTCCACTGCTGCTGATTGCAGATGAGGGAGGAGAGGATGGAGGTAGATCTGGGATGAGCAGAGAAAACCCTCTGATCCCTGTTCCAGCCCCCCCTTCTGTCTCTGGAGCTTGGATATCCAAGCGATAATGCCTAGCGAAAGCATGCAACAACTCCCAAGTGCCCACCCGGCAAATCTCCTGCGGCGACCCCTGCTGGCACTCAGCCCAAGAAGCACGCATATCATAAAATAGTCTGGACTTACAGACATGTGCATGCGATTTTAAGTGGGCGTGCACCTATGCGTGCAAATGCCGATTCTACCGCGTAAGTGGGGGGGATTTTAATAAACATGCACTGACGCTATTACCAGTTATTCCAGTTTGCCCAGGTAAGGGATAGGGCTTCCAGACCTCCTTGTTTAATAGCCTTCCTTCTACTCTGATAGCCCCAACCCTTAAAACCCCGCCAATCTATCTAGTCATCTTTATTCTATTACTTACACGTCTTCCATAGCAGAAGTAAAGTTATGCAGCAGGGGTCCCTGGTGCGTGCCTGTAGGCGTAAGATATACACGCTAATTTGAAGTTGAAATCCAGGAACGCCCATGCCCCACCCAGACCACACCCATGCCACACCCCTTTTGGGGAACTTTTCATTTGTGCGTGCAGCGGGAGATATGGGTGTACTCTGGCTGCTTTTAAAATCCGCTCGCACACACTGGCCCAACATATTTGTGTATCTCTGGTTTTGGCACACGTCGGGCTTTTAAAATTCACCTTAAAGGGTCTTAGGGTTGTCACTTGCCCTAATCCACCTACAAATAAAAAGCTTCCTGTTGTTCCACAATCCACTCCTCGCTTGGATCTTGCTAGCCTGGAATATGTTCTTTACCAGCTCTGTATACTTCTCCAGCTGAACCTTCAGTGGAAAAACCACATCCATGATCCGTCTTCCTTGACAGAATTCAAACTTGTTTTCACTAATCTTTACCAAGTTCTGTATCGTCCTTTCTATAATTCTCTCCTACAGATTCAGGTGTAGTTCATCAGAGTTATTCTCTGTAATTATTGCAATACTACAATCTATCCTCTTAAGGATTAGGACTAGTATGCTTCTCCTTCACACATTTGGCATTTTTCCTTTTTTGCAGATTACTCTGTGCAGTCTCTTTTCTTTCATCTACTTGAATGCTCAATTGGTATTTCATCTGGGTCTTATTTATACATTTTATTTAGTTTTCAATTTATGCATCACTTTGTCTACAAACAACTCAAAGTGCAATTTAATAGTCATAAAAAAACATTCATACTGTTTCCAAAAAATAAAATCATAAATCTCATATATAATAGCACTTCCATTTTGTTCACTATAATTTGAAACAGCAAATTTTTAAAATCCATAGAATACAATAATATTAACCCTCACAAATAAATTAGCAAATCCCTCATTAGAAGCCATTCATCAAAATCGTACCTTCAGACTCTTAAAGGTCATTATCTCTTCCTGCACTATAATCAGAGTCTACAATAATGAAATCAGCCTAATACTGTAATTGCTGCTTGCCACATGACTCCCTATGGGTTTCTTTGATCTTTTTTGCTGCTACTTTCATGTTTTAGTCCCTCAATAGGCAGCAGATTTATAATGGGCAATTTTCAGATGGTTTGTCCGGCTAAGTCTGAGACTTAGCCAGACAAATCGTGGGTTTTACATTTCCGACCGCTCTGAGCAGCTCCCATGTAGCCAGATAACATTTATCTAGATAAATTGGAAGCGTTCCAGGGCAAAATTAAGTTAGTTGGATAATTTGTCCAGCTAACTCCAATATTCAGACGAACCTGGATAAGTCACTTAGCAAAGTCTGATCACACTGTAGAACAGTCCTAAAGTTAGCTGAATTAGTTTATCCTGCTAACTAGGACTTTATCTAGTTAGAATCAGTGGGGTGCCTAATCGTTAGCACTCCGCTGAATATCTGTGACAATGTATCTATCTTTAGCCAGAAAAATTGTCTTCTCGCCATGCTGCCAAATATTGACCTCAAAATCTATAAATGTCTCAACATTGCACTTATTATAGAGTAATTTTGCCTGCAATCTTAGTATTGTCAGAACCACTCAGCTTTATTTGAAGACTGTCACTGCCCAAAGGATACATAAAGCCACTACTATTCTACACAGTGCATCAGTGAGACCTATTAATATATGTAATAAGGCATCAAGCTACTTTCTTCCTCTAAGGTTGAGTGACAAGTTTGTTCAAAGTCATTTAACAAGATAATACTGTACCTTGTTGGAGGAGAATTAAGTAATGTTTTTCTAGTACCTCATTGATTTTGTTAGCTTTAAACAAAAAATCCATATATATTTCAAGAAACTCAAATTAGCTAAAGATCCAGCTTGGACTGACCTGTAAAATTAAATTATGTTTGGTATCTGAGTAAAGTCAATAGCTATTAGAGTCATAATATCGCTAGCTTGAAAACTGGGGGTGGAGAGCTAAAGGAATAAATGTTTGTTGAACACCATTTCATAAGAAACACAAAATTCAACATTGTGCAGTTACCGTAATTGCAGCGTGAGCACTCAAACTTTCTTGGTGGTGGTGGTGGTTGAAAACATTTAAGTATAATATTAAGAATTGTACCTACATAGTTTAGTTCAAAAGATCTGTCGATTTTCATTAAGTTGAAACCCCCTGAAACTGATCAAATAAAGAAATGAAATCTAGCTTTATTACTTGAACCTGTTATCCTAACCACATTGAAAAATCCCACAGCTCCTTCTGTTTTTCAGTGAAGGATCAATGTGTCTGTAGCTGAAGTGCAACTCCCAGTGTCCAGCTCCGTAGGGCTAACTTCAGCCATGGTTCCTCATTTTACAGAATGCAATTATTTTCATTTATTGATAACGGTCTGCACTTTTTGAGAATATTGCATGACTTATGTTCTCTTATATGAAATATTTTATTTTTAAAACAAACCTCAAATACCCTTTTAGGTGCCTCCCTTAAGAACACTTTATATATGAAAAACAAAGTTAATAAAAAAAAAAAAAAAAGTCAGGATAAAACAATACTTCTGTTAGGCAGATGAATGTTCAATCATTTATGATTGCCTTAACTAAAAAAAGAAAGCTGAAGGCAAGATACAGCAAACATAAATTAATATTGAAAGGTGCAAATAGTTCTAACTATGAGGGTCCCTTCCTCAGGCAAAAACAGAGAAGGGGATTTAGTAATAGTTGATATTTTTTTGACTAACTTTATTTTTGGTGTGATAACTTGCATTCTTCTGTATAGAGCAGGGTGCTCAAACCAGTCCTACGTGTCCCCCCAGCCAGTTGGGTTTTCAGGATATCCCTAATAAATATGCATAAAATTAATTTGCAATCACTACCTCCTGTTTGAGCACCTTTGGTATAGAGGGGTTTGAGCACCCCTGGTATAGAGAACACACATTAGGCCTGATTTTTAATCCCCTGCCTGCGGGGAAACGGGGACTACACACGCGACTGGGCTCTGCACGTGCCGCGCATATTTTAGAAAAAGCCCGGCCGCGTGCATAACCCTCGTTACGCACACAAGATCCAGGCTTCTTCCAAGGGGGCGGTCCCGTGTGTGGAGAGGGGGGGGGGGGGGGCGGGCGGGCCGGGACAGCCCATTCATCGCTGTCCCGGCCCCTCACGCACCGGCTGGCTGCCAACGCGCGCAACTTACTTAAGGTTAGGCCCTGAAGTAAGTATTGAAACGAAAAAAAAATTGAATCGGTAGGATTTAGGGGTTGGGGAGGAGAGGGGAAGGGAGGTTAGGGTAGGGGACAGGGAAGTTCCCTCCCAGTCCGCTTCTTAATTGGAGTGAACTGGAGGGAACTGGGGAAGGCCACAATGCATTACCGCACAAATTTGCAGAATTGTACCCTTCCTTGCGCGCTCCACGCACATGTGCGCTCAGATTATAAAATTGGCGAGTCCATGTGTGCGTGCCGAGAAGCGCGCGCACCTTACAAAATCTACCCGAATGAGAATAACGTTCAAAGATCTCCGCACGGCCCCCTATATGCAGATATATAAGCTCATGGATATCTACTATGGTATTTTATAATCTACGTGTATCTGGTCCATGCAGAATATAAAGTACATGTATATCTGCTACCAGCACAGATGTTTCAGTACACACAGATATTTGTAATGCATTGAAAGAACATACTTTACCTCTTACCTATTTTATAAACATAGGTGTATATTTTATGCACAAACATATGTGTAAAACCCTGATTTATACATGGAGGCAGGTATCTTTTTAAAAAATGCGTTCGTAATTGAAATCATCTGTTTGCTGCTATGTTTCCCAGTTTACCCAGTCCATCGAGGCCCACCTATTATGTCACCCTGAACTCCCCCCAGTTCCCCCAGATGAGTCTGGTATCAATTGCACTAATTCATTAACAGGTATAAAATTGAGCATGAATAAGTTTTCTAATGTATTCATGTAAATCTCTTTTAAAATAGCACATTTTTATGCGTACCTCTTGGCCCCTGCCCTGGACCACCCTAGGCTGACCCTTTTTTGCACAAATAAATGTACACATAAAACCAAAACTATGTGTACATCTTCACTGTTTATAAAGTAGCATATACACGAATACATGCTACTTATACTCATATATGCTAATTCTCTCTGTGTAACCCCTTTGAAAATTTGCTCAGTTTTATAGATCACAAAAGGTCAGAAAAATCAGAGAGAACCAATTAGATCTTTGGCCTTGTAGGGTGGTAGTCACATTTTTTAAAGCTGAAAATCCCAAGAAAAGTGTTAAGCAATTACAAAAAACAAAAATAATCCTTCCATTTAGACTATAGGTTGCAATTCTTCTCTCATTCCACAATTGGTGAAGTACTAAATTAGGGATATGAAAAATCAATGCTTTAGATTAATTTTCTTGTAACCTAAGTATTGATGAAAATGGTTCTTTGCTCCAGTTATTCTTTGCTCAAACCAAATGGAACTGTGTGAAATATGAGCACCAAGAACTCAGGAATTTTAGATCAAAACAATTACTAAGTATGCTTTAGCAACTTTAATGAAAAAAGGCTGTTTTCTTAGGTATCCAGCTCATCATCCATTAAAGTGGATTAAACTACATAAAAATGCCAAAATTAAAAATAGATTTACTTTGGGTTACAATCATGGTAGGGAAGCATTTTATTTTTGGAAACAAAAATTAATTTCTGTTCAAACACTTTTTTAGTTTTTTCAACTGTTGACTTTCCAATAGGCTCTAGAACCGAATCTTCAACATTAGTATTTTCAGCAGCTGCCAGATAGAGAGAAGCTAATACAAATGTAACATATTTAAAGGAAATTGCTAGCAAGCAAAGTAATACTGTAGTGGGGTACATAAACCACAAGGGACAGATTTTAAAAGCCCTACGTGCGCCGGGCCTATTTTCAAAAGGCCCGGCGACGCACATAAAGCCCTGGGACGCATGTAAGTCCCAGGTCTTGCAAAAAGGGGTGGGGAGGGGGCGTGGCCAGAGGCCTCCGCACGGCTGCTGGGCCAGCTGCCAGCACTCGCTTCCCCGGGACAGTGGCTAATGGTGTTGTCCCAGTTCGCCCTGCTCCGACCACATCTCCCGGGCTGCCCCTTTCAGCAGGCTCAGCACTTCGGCGCGTAACGGGCCCTTTGTAAGATGTTTGCGTTTGTAGTGCGCGCAAGGCCCGGCCACGCGCATATCCCATCAAAATTTACACGCGCAGCCCTTTTAAAATCCGGGCTTTTGTGTGAAAATGATGCTCCTACCCTGTAAGTGGGGGGATTTTTAAAGATACATGCGCCGATGCCGTTACCGGTTTTATCAGTTCATTCCCAGTTCGCTCAGATAAGGAATAGGACCTCCAACCCCCCCCCCCCCCCCCCCCCCCCCAGTTTAAAAACCTCCCTTCTCCCCTGTTAGCACTGACTCTTAAAACCCCGCCAATCTGTCTAGTTATCTTTATTTTATAACTTAATTCATCCATATCAGAAGTAAAGTTTTGCAGCATGGGACCCCAGTGCACGCCTGTGCAAATAAATATTTGTGCGCTAATTTCAAATTAAAATCCAGGAATGCCCAGACTATGCCTTTTTAATGCTTTGTATTTATGCATGGAGCAGCAAGAACGCCCAGGCGACTTTTAAATTCCGCTCAGCGTGCACCAGCCCGACTTGTGTGCGTATCACTCAGTTTTGGTATGCGCTAGGCTTTTAAAGTGCACCTTTATATATTTAAGCCAGTGCCATTGCCAATAACCTCCTTTAATTATTTTCACAGATGAGGTACCTTTAGAAGATGTTAACACAACAAAGAACCAATTTTATGTCCCTGCTCCTATAGGAAAACCAAGTCATTCTGAACTTATATACCTTCTGTGAACAATAATTACCATTTCAGCACAACCCTTAAGGGTATGCTGAGAAAGTTCAAAAAAAAATAAAATAAAGCAAAATACTTGGAAAAAATGATTTCTGATACTTAAGTTTGCCATTCAAGAGGTTCTCTAATTTTCAGTGAGTTTTTCTCCATTTGAGCTGTTATATGGGGTTTGACTCTGGGGAATTTTAGAACTAGTAAAAGAAATGTGGGAGGAGCAGGCCCCAAATGATAGCAATGTGGTTAAGAATGTGCTAAAATTATGAGAGGACCTGGAAACCTGAGGTAATTTTATGCAGGAAAATTTGAGAAAAGTGCACATTTTCCAGAAATAATAGTAACAGGCCAAACTGAGAGAATTTTAGACTGAGGATAGAGTACATTTCCCAGACTCAGAAAGCTGATGGTCAAATGGCAAAGGTCCTATAAATTTATTCACAAACTAGACCTAGTTGTTTATGAAACCAGTCAACCTGACAAATAGAAAAATAAAAAATGATCATATATTTAGTGAAATCATGGAAAAGAGAGATCAGTCTCTCACCCCTGAAGGGGCAAATCTGGAGACAGGAAGAGAAGCTCCCATAGAAGGGACACAGCTTTCTGGTATCCAAAACATGAGGTAGCAAACCTCATCTGACTATTTGCAAACATTTTCTCTACCTGGCCGTAGACTATACCCCTGGAGATCCACCATATCAAAAGATATCAGGTGTTTCAGGTATGTCAGAAGGCCCATTGTGTCGCTCATAAAATTTTTTTCAAAAGAAATTGTTATAAAAGAAATAGAATTTTTTTTCAGTTGGGGTTTGTACAGGAATGAGTGGTATAGCCCACTAATCCTAGTATCCAAACTTCATGGGCCAATTAGATTCTGCGTTGACTTCAGAAACATAAATTTGATGCCCTTACCCAATTCCAAGAGTAGATAAATTACTTGGAAAGAGTAAATGTATATTTGAATCGTAAATCTGACTCAAGGATATTAGAAGATTCCACTCACTCTAGAGTCATAGGAGAAAATTGCCTTTCCCACTCCATTTGAATTTTATGAGCTCACCTCCCTCCCATTCACAACTGGGCACCTCTAAATTACAGAAATCAATGAATCGTATATCAAAACTGCTGCTCCTATTAGTCATTTATATAGTGCTGTCAGATGTATGTCGCTCCATACAGACACACATGAAACATTCTCTGCTCTGTGGATGATTTGGTAATGTAGCCAACTCATCTCGGAGGATAACAGCTACAGCTGCCTTACAGTCACTGAAATAGAGACAGCTAATGGCAAACCCAGCAAAGTGTGTAGTATACAAGGCTGAAATGAAATATTTAGGTTACCAATTAGAGAAGGGACAATTAAATTGAAATTGCATCTAGTGCAACAGGTGAAACCAGTTCTTAAGGATTCTGTATAGTAATGGTCGTGCAGGCCTTAATCATTTCTAATTTTGATTACTGTATTGCATTCTTTCTCGGCCTACCAGCTGCCACCATGAAGGCACTGCAAACAGTATAAAATGTGGCCACTAAGGTTGCATCAGGGGCCCAGGTAAGAGATCACGTCACTCCTGTTTTATTATCACTTCATTGACTTCCCAACTGTTGGTGTGTTAAGTTGAAAACTATCATGTTATGGTACAAGGCTTTGCATAGCCAGACTCTCAGATGTTTTAATAATATTTTAAAAGTTTTTCAGCCCGCATGTCTATTGAGATCCTCCTCCTCTCAAGATCTTTTAGATATCCCTTCTGTTAAACAGATTAAATTAGCTGAATCCAAAGAACGGGTGTTTTCATTTGCCAGGCCTCAACTCTGCAGCTCCTTGCTGAATGATCTAAAGTCCAACATATCACTTCTAAGAATCAGGAAGCTGTTGAAGGGGTTTTTTTTATTTGCACAAGCTTTTAATGATTGCACTTGAGTTTTGGCAGCTAATTTGTAATATTTTATTATAGCCTTGTGATTACTTGTCCAAATTAATTTTTACTGAGCTTTTAATTGAATGTTTTTTTGGGATGATGACTGGGGAATCTTCATGCTGTTTTACATTTTATATTGTATTATTTATAAGAACATAATTGCCATACTGGGTCAGACCGAGAGTCCATCCAGCCAGGTATCTTGTTTCCAACATTGGTTAATCCATGTAACAAGTACCTGGGAAAAATCCCAAACAGTAGATAGATTCCATGCTGCTAACACCCAGGGACAAGTAATGGCTTTCCCAAGTCTATCTGTCAATAACAGTTTATGGACTTCTCCTCCGTTTTTAAACCTATTTACGCTAGCTGCCTTTACTACATCCTCCAGTATACACTATGCATCAACAGACCTCGTTCCCACTATCCAGAAATCATCAACAACCCACCATTAAGGGAACTCCATAATACGTGTTAAAATGTGTGGTGGATTTTATTTAGGACAACCCTTTGTGTGGTTGTCCTGTTACTCAGCCACTGTAATTTATTCTTCAATTATTTTATTTCAAAATACTTTTTTTTATATATATATTTTTTAGATTTTTATAAGTTTTCTGTGCTTCCTTATTCTCTCTCTCCCCCCGGCGTTTTATCCGACCCACCTAGTATTTGTCATTTCTTTTTTGGTATTTGTCTGAAGGCTTAAGAGCTATTAATCACTTAATACCACTCACGTGGGTCCGGATCCGCCCGCCCAACATTGGCCATGTTTCGGCAGTGTACTGCCTGCTTCAGGGGCCATGGGGGCAAATTGTAATGTGTCCGAAACTCGGGTCCACGTTTAATGAAGCACATCAATTTTCTTAAAAAATTTGCAATGGATGCAAAGGCATGATGTGTGATATCTAAAGGATGGCACAAGATGCGACAAAACAAGTAGTCAAACAATCAGTAGGGACTTTGGATCAGTAAAGGTTTAGGAGCATGGGTAAATAAAAAGCTCCGCAAATGGGTAAATAAGAGCCAGTAGACACCGCGGCACTAGGACAATATAACCTAAGGGAGCTATTTAGACAATGGACATTAGGGAAAGAAGTGGGACTTTCTCAATACACATAAAGAAAATATGGTTATGAATGCGTCACTGGAACGAGGAAAATCCGTAATAGGAGTAGGGGCAAATGCAGGAACTTTGCAATAAATTACAAGCGGGATAGATGCAATAGTACAGGACATTAATGCCGAAGATTTTTGAGACAACTACTATTTCATATCAGAGAGATCACAGAAATAACAATGGATCAAGGGAAACGATATGTAATGGGTGGGTAGATATTAACATAGGGAGTAGGGTAATAACAAAAAGAAACTACGCGAGGGATAGTGAAGACAGGTCTCTATCAGATCGGATTCACTTCAAACATATTTGGTATAATTGGAAATTAGCTCTCCATATGGTCCACAGATAATCATGGGGGCCTACTTGATAGGTCTCCATCAGGTCCAAGTTTAAACAAAATTAGCTGCTGCAGATTTGCGGCCATAAAAAATAAAAAAAATAAAAACAAAAAATATAAGAAAAAGGAGAATGGATCCTTTTAAATATGCAATATAGAGAAACATTATACAGATACATATGGATTGAAGATTTGAACAACAAAGAACAAAATAGGGACCGGTATGAATATGCTATCAATAAAGTTTTAACAGGTGATGGTGTGCACCAACGTGAACAGTAAGCACCCTAGGGTGCTCCCAGTCTAGTCCTGGAAAGGCCAATGGGGATTGGACAGGAGTAGAGTTAAAAACCGCTGAATAGAGAGAGACGCCGGAATGCAGGATGAAGGCGCCGCTCACATAAACGCTGTTACAGGTTACAAACAGTGAGTATATATAAACCTAAATAGTGGTGATAATAGGATTTTATTAACTATTTTATAGTAAGTTGGTTTGAGAATATGGTCTACATACTCTGTTTTGACTATTGATGTCTTTTTAAGAAAATTGATGTGCTTCATTAAACGTGGACCCAAGTTTCGGACACATTACAATTTGCCCCTGCAGCCCCTGAAGCAGGCAGTACGCTGCCGAAACATGGCCTATGTCGGGCGGGCAGATCCGGACCCACGTGAGTGGTATTAAGTGATTAATAAATCTTAAGCCTTCAGACAAATACCAAAAAACAAATGACAAGTACTAGGTGGGTCGGATAAAACGCCGGGGGTAGAGAGAGAATAAGGAAGCACAGAAAACTTATACAAATCTAAAAAATATATATATAAAAAAAAAGTATTTTAAAATAAAATAATTGAAGAATAATTGAGTAACAGGAGAACCACACAAAGGGTTGTCCTAGATAAAAGCCACCGCACATTTGACCACATATTAAGGAGTTCCCTTAACGGTGGGTTGTTGATGTTTATTACATCCTCCGACAATGAATTCCAGAGCTTAATGATGCCGTAAGTGAAAAAGAATTTTCTCTGATTTGTTTTAAATGTGCTTCTTACTAATTTCATGGAGTGTCCCCTAGTTTTTGTATTTTTTGAAAGAGTAAATAACTAATTCACATTTACCCATTCTATTCCATTTGTGATTTTATAGACCTCTTCAGCTATCTTCTCCAAGTGGAATAGCCTAACCTCTTTGGCCTGATTTTATAGGGAAGCCAATCCATCCCCTTTATCATTTTGGTCACCCTTCTCTGATCCTTTTCCAGTGCAACTATATCTTTTTTTAGATGCAGAGACCAGAATTGCACACAGTACTCTAAGTACGGTCTAACCATGGAGCAATACAGAGGTATTATGACATTCTCCATATTATTCTCCATTCATGTCCTAATAATTCCTAACATTGTTTGCTTTTTTTGACCGCCACTGCACACTGAGCTGAGGATTTCAAAGTATTGTCCACAACAATGCCTAGATCCTTTTCCTGGGTGGCAACTCCTAATATGGAATCTAACATCATGTAACTGCTGTGTGAGTTACTTTCACCTATGTGTATCACTTTGCACTTGTCCATATTAAATTTCATCTGCCATTTAGATTCCCAATCTCTTAGTCTTGCAAAGTCTGACTGCAATTTCTCACAATTTGCTGTGATTTCACTACTTGGAGTAATTTTGTATCATCTGCAAATCTGATCACCTCACTTGTCATTCGCTTTTCCAGAGGATTTATGAATATATGAAAAAGCACTTGACCTGAGGCACTCCACTGATTTTTTTTCTTCACCATTTATTTGTTTCCTTCTATTAACCAGTTTGCAATCCAGAATAGGACATTGCCCCCTATCTCATGACTTTTTATTTTCCTCAGGAATCTCTCATGGGTCACTTTGTCAAATGCCTTCTGAAAATCCAGATATAACTACCGGTATATCCATCAGTTCTCACAGGACAAGCAGGATGGTTGTCCTCACAAATGGGTGACATCGAGGATGGAGCCCCAACCATGGAAAACTTCTGTCAAAGTTTCAGGAACTTTGACTGGCCCCTACTGGGCATGCCCAGCACGGCACCAACCCTGCAGCCAGCAGGGATCTCCCTTCAGTCTTCTTTTTTCCACACAGCAGTAGCCACGCGGTAGAAGAGCTCTTAACCACGTTCCTGACAGGAATTTCGAATAATTAATTCTGAAGAAAAATTTGCCCCCTCAGGGGTCTCCCTTCGACAAATTTTTCGGTCCGCGGAACTTCGGTAAGTTTTTGCCGTCGTTTGGTCGACTTCCGTCGAGTTTGGCCCTTGAGGCCCGTTGGCATTCGACAGTCCCGCGGCTAAATTTTTGGCCTTTCGCCATGGCGTCGGGGTTCCGTCGGTGTCCGGACTGTACCCGAACTATGTCAATTACAGACCCTCATAGAGTCTGTGTTTTGTGTTTAGGGAGTGAGCATGATGTTCTGACTTGCACCAAATGTGCCCTAATGACACCAAAGGGTCGCAAAGCTAGAATGGAGAAGATGGGGCTCCTTTTCCAAGCTCATACCCCAACACCATCGATTGCATCGACGTCATCGGAACCGGCACCGTCGAGGTCTCATCAATCATCGACAACCCTTCGGTGACCGTCCGCCATCGATGACTTCGCAGCCATCGACTCCCGTTCCTTCCCCTGATGATCGAGGGGATCGGAAAGAAAAACATCGCCATCGACATCATAAGTCTCGGCCTGTCGAGGAATCGACGTCATCGACCTCAGTACCGACCGAGCCACCGCCAAAAAAGTCTCGATCAGAAGTGGCACCGTCCACTACTGTTTCGCAGGCACCGAGGCAACCCTCACCCCCTCGGGGTTTGGGAGCCACGACCCCACCGGTGACGGTGGTCCCTCCGGCTCAGCCTCAGCCTCCCTCTCCCGTCGAGCTGGGTCTTGTTACCCCTGGTCTCCGGGCAGAACTGGACCGGCTGGTCCAGGGGGCCATCGACAAGGCGATGCTACGGTTCCAGACTCCTCCGGCACCGACTCCGGCACCGAGAGTGGAACCGGTCACCGAGCCGATTGCAGCAGCACTGGCACCGCTGCTACACCGGATGGAGGCGCTCATGACAGCCCTTCCACCGGTGATACCTGCGTCACCAACACCGGTAAGACCGCTGTCACCGACAGGTTTATCATCAAGTGGAGAAACACCGTATCGAATTCCCCCTTCGGGAATTGTTCAATCGATGCCAGGTCGTCCCTCGCCACCGATTTCTTCTTCGGGGGCGATACGCAGCTCTGCTCCACCGAGGTTTCCGATGCCGACACCGATCCCATCGAGACCGACACCGGTTCTCTCGATGCCTACACTGGCACCGATACCGGCACCGATTCCATCGAGGTTTTTCTCGATGCCCCCGGTGATTCCAACCGATATTTCAGAACCTCAACCTGGGCCTTCAGGTGTTCAGCCCCCTCGAGGTCCTGCAGGTCATCATCCAGATCCCTATGATACTTGGGGTGATGATACCTCTACTGACACCGATGATTTGCCTTCACCGCCCTCTCCTGCGGAGAGTAGAAAGCGTTCTCCCCCTGAGGACCTCTCTTTCATAAATTTTGTGAAGGAAATGTCAGAGTTGGTCCCATTCCAACTTCAATCTGAACAAGAAGACAGGCACCAGATGATGGAATTGCTCCAATTTTTGGATGCCCCGAAAGTCATCACTTCTATTCCCATTCATCAGGTTTTTCTAGACCTTCTTAAAAAGAATTGGGAATCTCTCGGATCTGTTTCCCCGGTCAACAAAAAAGCTGACTCTACATATCTTGTACAGTCAGCACCTGGTTTTCAAAAACCTCAGTTAGACCATCATTCTGTAGTCGTAGAATCAGCTCAAAAGAAAGCTAAGCGACTAAAGCCACACTCTTCCATACCTCCTACTAAGGAAAACAAATTCCTAGATAGTATAGGTAGGAAGGTATATCATGGAGCTATGTTGATTTCCAGAATAGCTTCTTATCAACTTTATATGACTCAATATAATAGGGTCATCCTGAAACAGATGCAGGAATACATTGATGCCTTGCCTGAACAGTTCCAGCCTCAGCTTCAATCCCTTCTAAATAAAGGGTTTGAAGCTGGGAAGCATGAAATACGAACAGCCTATGACATCTTTGATGCTTCCACTAGAATTTCTGCCACGGCCATCTCTGCCAGACGTTGGGCTTGGCTTAAATCATCTGACCTTCGTCCAGAAGTTCAGGACAGGCTCTCTGATTTACCCTGCCTAGGGGATAATTTGTTTGGTGAACAAATTCAACAAATTGTTGCTGAATTGAAGGATCATCATGAGACACTTAAACAGCTCTCATCCATTCCTCCTGACTTGCCTTCTAAACAGCCCTTTAGAAAGGACTCCAAAAAGTCTTTCTTTAGGCCACAAAAGTATTATCCCCCATCAACCAAGCCTAGGCCTGCACGGTCTTACCATAAGACTCAGCCTCGCCAGACTCGTAAACAAAAGCCTGCAGCAGCTCCACAACCGGGCCCTGCGGCGGGTTTTTGACTTTGCCAAACCCCTCTTCCAGCTATACCGGTAGGAGGACGGCTGTGCCACTTCCTAGAAAAGTGGCATCAAATCACCACAGATCAATGGGTGATAGCAATCATTGCACAGGGTTACCACCTCAACTTCCTATCCCTTCCTGCCGACTCCCCACCTTTGCAGGCGTGGCACTAACCGATCACTCTGTTCTTTTAGAGCAGGAAGTTTCTCTTCTCCTACAGTCAAACGCTATAGAACCCGTTCCTCCCTTACAACAGGGACTCGAGTTCTATTCCAGGTACTTCCTTATACCAAAAAAGTCAGGGGGACTTCGTCCAATCCTAGACCTACGGGCCCTCAACAAGTACCTTTCCAAGGAGAAGTTCAAGATGGTAACCCTGGGCTCGTTGCTCCCTCTACTGCAAAGAGGGGATTGGCTATGCTCTCTAGACCTAAAAGACGCATTACCCACATTGCGATCACAGAATCTCATCGCAAATACCTGCGTTTTCTAGTAGGCCGAAACCACTACCAATACCGAGTACTACCTTTCGGCCTGGCATCCGCACCACAAGTCTTTACCAAATGCCTTGTGGTGGTAGCAGCATTCCTCAGGGAGGAAGGTGTCCACGTCTACCCCTACCTGGACGATTGGTTAATCAGGGCCCCAACCCAGCAAATAGCTCGGTCCTCCCTGACCTTAACAATTCATACTTTGCTCTCTCTAGGATTTCTTGCTTTCTCCTAGGACAAGCAGGATGGTAGTCCTCTCATGTGGGTGAATACCTAGCTACAGGCTGCTCCTGATTGCATAAGGGGCACACAGGATCAAAGTTGCTTACCTGTAACAGATGTTCTCCTAGGACAGCAGGAAGTTGGTCCTCAGGAAATCCGCCCACCACCCCACAGAGTTGGGTTTCTAATGGTTCTTATTTTATTTTTCGTAAACTCTGTGTACAAGATTGAAGAGGGACCCCACGTGGACGCATGGATAGTAGCATGCTGAGCATGCTTAGTGTGCCTATTCAAAATTGTAGAAACTTTGACATAAGTTTTCCATGCCGGACTGCATCTGATGATGTCACCCACATGTGAGGACTAACATCCTGCTGTCCTAGGAGAACACCTGTTACAGGTAAGCAACTCTGCTTAATGCTGCCACCTTTCCATCTTCAGCACATCAATAGCTTATTAGTCACATGCTTTTTGTCTAGGCAAAGGAGGCTGTCTGTTGATCTTTATTACTAGTTTGTTCTCATGTTATTTTCTGTACAAACCCTGTTTCAAATCTATATAATAAATATGATAGTATTGTTCTGTCTGCAATTCAACTTGAGGGTAGTTGGAAAGAAGTGAAATCACTGTTTCACTGCAGCCATGCATGGATTAAACAATTTATCAACCAAAGTGTGTTTTAAAAGGCCACATTTATTAAGGCTTTTTCCTATTCTGTCTGTATGTGAACAAAAAGCTTTGTAAATTAGGCTTAAACGATGACAAGAAAGAAAATGGTGAAACTGAGATGGTCCAGCTAAGTGTATACAGACAACTGAATAAACAATATGACTGAATTATTTCTTTTCTTTGTTGTAAGACAAATAATGCAGAACATAGAGAGAGTCTTTTCTTGCTTTTAAATACATGCATGCCAAAAAATTATAATTCTGATCAAATGTATGACTCACCACAGATAAGATATTTTGCTTTTCAGTAGCAGGACTATAGAAAAGCACAGAAAAAATTGTATCAGGAAATTCAGATTAGTCTTGAAATCAGATAGGTTGTTAATGGAGTCCTTCTCTAAAGAAGAATATGTCCTTATTAACTTTTTGAATCGCAAGATAACAGGGTAGCAGAATGTAATTTTGTAATCTAATTTCAAATCTAAATGAAAGCAAATTGCTTAGATATTGCAGCTGTCTGATAGCCATGAAAAGTGTTAAGTGAAATATATGGATAGAGAAGACAGAATTGAAATTTAAGTCCATGTCATGTTCAGCATTCTAGAAAATAAGTATAAATTTGCGGTGTTTGACATGCTTTTGTGGCAAGACAAGGGGGAAAGTAAGAATTCCTCTGCTTTTCTATTTCTTTTTTTTTTTTTTTATTTATACTTTATTAAATTTCTCAATCATTTTTTACAATGAAAAGAAAGGTATAATGTAAAAAGAACAGGCAAATACTACCACATTTAAATCAAATAAAACAAATACTTTCCTCCTTTTACATGAAAGTCCACTTTATAGGGGAGTTTATATAAAGAAAATAATTGCTGAAAATTATTCATTACATGAATATTAAAGAGAGAAAAATTTTTTTACTGACCAGCTATATTTCCAACAAAACTCAATCTCTAACCACCTTTATCTGAAAGGAATACCTCTAGATTAGAAGGTTCAAGAAAAACAAACTTATTTTTCTGGTAAATCACAATACATTTGCAGGGAAACTTAAGAAAAAATGTTGCCCCAAGGGCTAACACTCTTTGACGCATCAAAAGAAATTGTCTCCTTCTATTCTGGGTATTCCTAGACACGTCAGGAAATACTTGCACCAATTTGCCACAAAAAAGAAAACTTTTATTTTGAAAATATTTCATTAGAACATGATTCTTATCTTGTTCTAAGGAAAAAGCCACTATTAATGTGGCTCTTGTGGCTATATCATCCGTTGAGGCCTCTAAAAATGATGTTAAATTTGGGCTTTTTTCACACAAAACATCTATTCCTCCTTCAGGTTCTGTTAATTCTCTCTTATAATTTGATACATAATACATTTTTTATATCAAAATATCATTAGTAATATGTAAGATCTCATTTATATATTTTTTAAAGAGTTCTTGAGGAGATAATAACCTCGTATATGGGAAATTTAAAAATCGCAGATTCTTATTGCGTAATAAATTTTCCATATTTTCCAAATTTTTATATAATATCACAGTGTCTTTTATGAAGGTGGCCCCAGTAGTCTGTAGGGATCCTATTTGTGTACCCATTACTGAATTGGAGGCCTCAACCTGCTCCATTCTTTTGTTAAAGTTTTCCATTTTCACATTAATTTCTGCAGAGAAGACAGTGGATTGAGTTATGGACTGGGAAACCATCCTTTCCACTTTAGTGATGGCTTTCCAGACGTCCACTAGGGAGATGTTATCAGGCACCATAATCTCTTCTGGGGCCTGCTCTAGAGACTTTTGTCCATTTTCTTTAGATGTTGTTCCCTCCCTTACTTCGGGGGTATTTAATACACTTACCCCTTCTTGATCAGGGGGGCCATTGGATCTCTGGTCCTGGGCAGGACTCGCCGTTGTCCCCGAAGAGAAAGATATTTCCTGGGCCACCTCTCTGGTAATCTGGCTCCGAACGATATGGGTATCCATTGGTCCCTTCATCTCCTTCCCCAACGGAGTTGATGTTGAAATCTTGATTTTCCTTTTTTTTCCCATATATATTGCCTCAAGGTACTCACGAAAAAATTTTTCCCCAGGGGCGCGCCCCTTTGGCGCGCCCCTTTGGCGCGCCCCTTTGGCGCGCCCCTTTGGCGCGCGGCTTCGGCAGCGCGCCGGCGGCTGTGTGCCGCTGTGCCTCTCCTTAAATCGGCACAGGCAAACGTCGCTGTTGGTGACGTCAGGGGTGGGAGGGGAGGCATTGTTCCGCTCACCGAGGCTCGTTCAGTCCCGTCTGCCCTTCCTCCTTTCGGAGCGTCTCTCCGGGTAAGCTCCCACTTCTCTGGTCCTGTGCCTCTCCTTAAATCGGCACAGGCAAGCATCGCTGTTGGTGACGTCAGGGGTGGGAGGGGAGGCGTTGTTCCGCTCACCGAGGCTCGTTCAGTCCCGTCTGCCCTTCCTCCTTTCGGAGCGTCTCTCCGGGTAAGCTCCCCTGCTTTTCTATTTCTAGTTGTTCTCTAGAAATGTTCAGACAAAAGTATTAGAATTTAAATTTTACACCAGCTGTTGCAGGGAAGAAAAATAAAAAATATAAATTAGTTATTCCTTAGCATTCGAGTAGGTCAATCCCAATAGTGGATTATGTTGCGCGCCCCATTCGTGCATGGCCCGCGCATGGGCCTGCTTACCTTCCCAACTCCTCTGCAGGTTCCGGGTCAGCCTCTCCTGCGACCTCGAGGCCTCGGCGTTCCACGGCGGTGGCCGCTGGGCCTTCCTCAGCGCACCAGGCCTCACGGGGCTCAGTGTCCTCCGTGGTGTCTGCCCCGGCCCTAGGCGTGCGCGGACCGCCCGATCCCTTATAGGGCCAGGGGCGGGTCCTAGTTTTGCGGCGCGCCCTGATTGAGCACAGTATATCAGGAAGTTCCTGCCTTCACTTCCTTGCCTTGGCAATCAGGTTGACACCGTGTGTGTACTAGTTTGCCTCTGTGTCTCATTGCTTGTTCCAGTCTTTTTCCAGTCTTGTTCCTCCAGCATCCTCCTGTTCCAACGTCCTCCTGTCCCAGCATCTGTCTGTTCCTGCATTCCCTCAGGTAGTACCTCTAGGACTGACTCTCTGGTACTGACCTCTGCTTGTTCTTGACTAAACTGACCTCTGCCTGCTCTTGCCTACACTGATCGCTGCCTGGACTCTGACCCTCGCCTGCCTCCTTGACCACGTCTGATCTTTGGAACTTGACCCCTGCTTTGGCTGACTACTCTCGGACTGACCTTTGGAACTTGACCCCTGCTTTGGCTGACTACTCTCGGACTGACCTTTGGAACTTGACCCCTGCTTTGGCTGACTATTCTTGGACGGACCTCTGGAACTTGACCCCTGCTGTGGCTGACTACTCTCGGACTGAACTCTGGAACTTGACCTCTACTATCACTGACCACGTCTCCTTGAGCCTGGCCCTACTCCTAGCCTTGTCATCACAGATGCTGTTCTGGCCTTCCTTGATTCCCCAAGAACTCCAGTCCTGACATTGATCGCGCACCCTTGATCCTGGTAGGCACACCTCTATACTTCCTATCCGGGAGACCCTACGAGGCCCACCTAAGTCCAAGCGGCCCGGGTCCCCAAGGGCTCCACCTGGGGGGATCTCGGGCTTCCAGTGGTGAAGCTCCAGCTAGCCTCTGTCTCCTCCTGTGCTCCACCTCCTGGTGGCAGTTGCTTCCTGGGCTCGACCAGGAAGCCCCTCCTCACTGTCTCAGGACAAGGGTCCACCTCCAGGCGCAACAGATTATGCACCTCTGCCAGCTGAAAGATGGTGCAAATGCTGAAGTCATGGCCATATTGTCCTGCCCTGACTTTAGCCCACCAGTATTCTCCATCTCCAGTAGATAGTGGACAAACATTTCACTTTGGGGGAGTGCCTGTGAGTAGAAAAAAAAAGGAAGAAAAGAGAGAAGGAATTGAAAGAAAATAATGGAAAGACAAGAGTACCACTTGCCTCCTGGGGTGATACCATTTGGTTTCTCCCTCAGTAGAGTGCCCTCAGTCCGGTAGCCTTGACTGCCGTGTACCAGAAATTCCAATAGCAGTTGTAAGCCGAGAGAGGCTCAGCAGTGAAGGCCTTTGCCCTCTCCCTCCCAGAGCCGGGACCCATTTGTGCTCTCAGCCAGGGAAGGCTGAGCTCAGGTAAAAAATGTTTGCTATTAAAAAAAAAAAAAAAAAAGTACAGCAGCGAGAGGAAAGCAAGAGAAAGGGGTCCATTACCTCAGCATTCAAATGTCCCGCTCAAGTCTCGAGGGAGTTCTGTGAAGTGAGGTGGTATTGAAGGCTCAGCGGGTTGAGCAGCCATATAGCTAGGCCCCGCTTCAGGCTTCTCCCTTTTTGGCGCATAGGCCGCGAGGGGATTTCTTTCCTTTCCTTGCGTGCTCAGTTGTGCGATCAAGCAGTGCTGGACGCCCATTTGGGCGCCTTGTTGGACAAGCGCCTAGGCACATATATTTTCACCCACAACAGTACTGTCTCTCCCTCAGTACAGTGCTTCAGTCCGGTAGCCTTGAGGTGCCTGGCCCTAGCGTGCGATTAGCGGTTGGAGGCTGAGAGAGGCTTAGTGGAGGGCTGAGCTCAGGTGAATGTTTTGCTTATTTAAATAAATAAAAGTCAAGGGCTAGCCCACTCACATCTTTTGGGTGTTCTGTGAGCTGAGGAGGTAGTGCAGGCATGGTGGGTTGAGTAGCCTTTTGGGTAGGTCCTGCTCGCAGCTTCTCCTTTTTTTAACACAGGAGTGCCCGACAGCACATAAATGCATTTATGTGCTGTCGGGCATTTATGTGCTGTCGGGCACTCAGCACGCACCTGTGTACCTGTTTGTCTGCCTTGCTTAGGCGCCTTGCTGTACTGGGTACCCAGAATATACTTATTCATATTCATGTGTGCACACTTTTTGAGCGTCCACTTTGAGCGCATATTCCAAGTGTGAGATTTGACCATGATGCATGCTTACAACTATGGCGCCCATGGTGAGGAAGCCTAAGCGCTTATCTGTTTGCACCGCATGCCAATTTAGGGGCATTCAGCTGCAGCCTTCTTTAAACCTGCATGAGCGTTGCATGGATGTTTGGGACGATTTCCCCCTTCTGGAGGGTATCCGTCCCTTGATTGTTCCACGGTCCGAGTCGTCACGAGCCACTAGTTCTCAGGACTTCAGGTTCAAGCTTGTGGGGCCTGGAATAGACGTTTCTTCCAGGGCCAGTCTTCTGTATCAGCATTGCCTATTAAACTTCGTTTGTGCATTCCAAGTCCTTCCCAGCCTGGCTCCACAGCCAAGCACTGTGACACAATGCTGCCTGTCTAAGCTCGAATGCAGGTGACTCAAAATGAATCCAATGATGCTGATGGTAATGGAGAACATTTCCACACCTTAGGAGCCAAATCAAACTCTACTCCATTTCTTTCTTAAAAATTAGTTGCCAGGTTTGATCTCTCAAGCATTGAAGACCCTCGGAGTGCCTGGGACTGGCTCCTTGAGAATGCAGAAGAAAGTTCCTGTTTGGTACCCTTCTTGTTTCTTTCCCCTCTGGAATGCACTGCACCAGGGGCGTCTTTTAAAGGAGGACACAACTTGGGAGGTTTATACCCCATGGAACAGCAGAGCAAAGAGTAATTGTAATTCCCTAGGGTGGATGCCTTGGTGTGTTCTGTCATGAGCCATACCACCATCCCCGAAGAGGGAGATGCGGCACTGAAAGATGTTCAGGATAGGAGATTTGAGGCTATCCTAAAGCAAAGCCTTTGAGGCGTTTTCAGCCTTATAGGGGAGATTCTTCCCAGAGGTCCCTTCCATTCCGCAGATCTCAGTCCCTTTGCTCCCGAGATCCTTGAAAGGATGTGGACTCCGGTGGTAAAGCCCCTCAGTCTTCCAATGAAGGTTTGCAGACTAACCTGTTGGTTTAGGAGATAGGTAGCATCTATCCCATTTTTACCATGAGTGGTTCCAGATTACTTCAGATCAATGTATTCTCGAAGCTTTTTGATACTGGTATGCTTTAGAATTTCTTCACATTCCTCTGGGTGTCTTTATGATTTCTCTAGCTAGCTCCCTTCAGCAGAATGTAGAAGTGGCTGCGACGTTACAATGGATATCGAACCTGAGAGCGGTGATTTCCGTTCTCGAATCACAGAGATACACATTTATTTGGTCATGCCTAAGAAAGGCCTGTTCCCATCTTGGATGTATATTCCCATTCATTGGGAACATCAGTGGTACAATTTGCTATTCTGGATCGTCTTTACTAGTTTCAGGTCTTGCCTTCAGGCTAACCGTGGCACCCGGGACTTTTTTCCTAGCTCATGGTGGCGGTAGCGGCAGCTCTCCACAAGGACCACATTCTAGTTCTCCCCTCTCTAGATGGCTGGTTGATTCATACCAAAACCATGAAGAGAGTCTTCGCACTTCCTGCAGGATGGTTCCCTGCTACAGAAACTAAGCTTGGTGGTGAATCTGGACTCGAGTGATTTGCAGCTCTCTCAGACCCTGGAGTATCTCGATGTTCAGTTTGATACAAGGTGGGCAGAGTACTACTGCTGCAGTCTCAGAACCGCACCTTGATGCTGCGACTTCGATCACTGCGGAACCCTGTGTGTCCAACTGAAGAGTCTTATTTACAGGTCTGGGAGTTAATGGTTGCCGCATTAGAAGTTATTCACTAGGAGAGAGCACATATGCCCCCTATTCAATGCCCATTGATCTCCTGTTGGAATCCACAGTTGAAGACCTATGCAATGAGGCTATTCCTCCAAATTGTTCTGGTGATTACAGGCAGATCATCTTACAAAAGGAATTTCCCTGACAATGATGGATTGGTTGGTACTCACAACAGATGCGAGCCTCTGGGACTGGGGGGGGTTCACTGTCAGAAGATGGTAGTGCAAGGGGACTGGAATGCAGCAGAGTGGTGGTGGAACATCAACACACTGGAAGCACGAGCAGTAATGTTGACATGCCGGTGATTCGCCGAGCGGCTATAGTAGCTTCTCCTAAGCATAACCGTCTTTGTTATGGCTGGAAATATCATCAGAGCCGATTTCTTCATCAGGAGAGACTTGGACCTAGGAGAATGGGAGCTGGCAGATGAAGTCTTCTATTCCTGGTGAACCACTGGGCCCTGTTGGCAAACTTCAACAACGTGAAGATTACACACTTCTTCAGTCGCATGTGGAACCCAAAAGCAATGAGCATCAATGCTCTTCTTCAGGAATGGCCACACGGTATCCTGCTGTATGTGTTTCCCCTGGTCTCTGATAGGCAGGCTTTTCCAGAAGATTTACAGGTCAAACCAACACCATCCTTTTACTGGCTCCAGATTGGATTTGAAAGCCATGGTACACCAATCTCCAGAGATTTCTGGTGAACAGTCCCCTCTAGTCCGTCTTACCTGCCACTGCATACTTTTTCTTGCGGCTGCTTACATTGAAGACAATTTTTTCTTGTAGCAGTCTTGGGCACATCTGTTACATCAAGAGCTCATTCTGCTATAATTTCCACTCTTCTTTGAGCCCAGAAATGTTCTACTTCTCTAGCCTATGTTAGACTTTGGTGGGTCCTTGAGACCTAGAGTTCTGAGTGAGGTACTCAACCGCTCGAGGTGAATATAATTTTGATTTGGGAACTTTTACAGGCCGGCTTGCTTAAGGATTTGGCCCTTAGCACCTTGAAGGTTCAAGTTGCAGCCCTTGCTTGTTTTAGGGGGAGATTCATTAGAGGTCATTTGTCTTCCCATATGGACGTGCCCCTTTTCTTGCAGGGAGTTAAACATCTTTGCTCCTTGTTGTGGCTTCCAGTACATCTGTGGGACCTTATCTTGTTCCTCAAGTTTCTGGCAGGTCCGACTTTTCTACCACTGCATACTTTTCCCTTGTGGCTGTTTACATTAAAGACAATTTTTTGTGGTAGCAATATGTTTGGCACGTCCAGTCTCTGAGCTGCAGGCTTTTCCTGTCATTGGCCTTTTCTCTATATGACCTGGCTGCGGTCCAACTTTGGACTGTCTTCCTTTTATGGCCCAAGGTGGTTTCGGACTTTCATTTGAATCAATCCTTTTCTCTGCTTGCAGGAACAGAGATAAAGTTAAGTACCATCTTTTGTGTTTGTTTGATGTCAAGTGTTCCTTACGGCAGTGTTAGAAGGTGACTAAGGCTGTTTGGAAGTCTGATTGTCTGGTTGTGCTCCATGGGGGAGGTAACTAAGGAGTACCGGCGAAGGAAGTCATTACGATAGCCTATGTGACTGCTTAAGTTGCCTTATTGAAACAGATTAGACTGCATTCCACGGGGTCAGGCGGTATCGTGGTTGAAACTTCGGGTTTTTTTTCACCTGTTGAAATTTGCAGAGCGGTAACATGGTCATCTTTGCACACCTTCTTCAAGCATTACCACTTGGATGTTAGTGCTAGGGAGGACACTCTGTATTTGTGGGCGGTATTGACTAGACTGCTGGTAGCCTCCCACCATTTTCGTGGTTAGCTTTGGTACATCCCACTCATTGGGATTGACCTACCCAAATGAATAAGGAAGGAGAAATTACTACTTATCTGATAATTTCCTTTCCTTTAGTGATGGGTAGGTCAATCTCAGACCTGCCCTTGGCTGCCTTTGTTTGAATTGGTGGTTAGACTTTCTTAGGATGAGCTATGCAGACTGATTCCTGCTATTCATTGTCAACTGGTAAGTGACGTCTCTAGCCCTTAGTTTGCTAGATATGTTCCTTTCTTGATTGACTTCAGTGTTGCTGTTGGCTGAGAAACACGAATGTTTGCCTGTTGATAATAATGTTCAAATATAATTAGTCTGTCCACAGTTTGGCTTTTCCAGAGAATACTGGTGGGTTGATGTTGAGGCGGTACTATATGGCCATGATGTCAGTTTTTGCTCTGTCTCTATCTGCTGGCAGAGGTGCATAACCCACTTGTTGGAATTAACCTATCACTAAAGGAAAATAAATTATCAGGTAAGTAGTAATTTCTCTATTATTTTAAGTAATATTTAATCATTTTCAAGAGCTGTTTTGATTTTTTGTCAAAAATGGTTTTGGTTGCTTATTCCACATATGATTTTAAAATCCTGTTTTCTTGTGAAAGTAATAACATTTTTACCATTTACTCCAGTTTTCTTAATACTGACCAATATTGAGAGCACATGCAGGTGTCAAAAACATCAAAGGTATCATTTTCTTTCGTTATACTAGCCTGAGTTCAGTTTTAAGACTAATCCAGTTTTAAGACTAATCGGAGAAAATTCTTTTTCACTCAACGCACAATTAAGCTCTGGAATTTGTTGCCAGAGAAGGTAGTTAGTGCAGTTAGTGTAGCTGGGTTCAAAAAAGGTTTGGATAAGTTCTTGGAGGAGAAGTCCATTAATGGCTATTAATCAATTATACTTAGGGAATAGCCACTGCTATTAATTGCATCAGTAGCATGGGTTCTTCTTAGTGTTTGGGTAATTGCCAGGTTCTTGTGGCCTGGTTTTTGGCCTCTGTTGGAAACAGGATGCTGGGCTTGATGGACCCTTGGTCTGACCCAGCATGGCAATTTCTTATGTTCTTATGTTCTTAAAGGTAAAAGAGAAAAATGTGTTCATAATAAGTTAAGGGAATTTAATGTCTTTATCAAATTGATAAATTATGTCTCAGACTTTACCTTGCACTTAAAAGTGGGTTACAATATAATCATCAAAAAAATATACATAGTACTCATAGAGGTTGATTTATTTGTCTGGGTAACTTTGAGCTTCCCAAACAAAAACTGAGATTTCAGAATTTCTTCCCACTTCCTGGCTTAATTTTTTCTGGGTAATTTGTTACCTGCACAAAATTTTGACAGGTGAAAAAGAGGCAATATTGAGGGCATGCGGGAAGAGGGGCTAAACTTTACCCTGTTCAGCGTGGATATTCAGCGTTGGTAATTCTGACCGGAAAAATAGCTGCCCTAAAATTAGGTGAGTAACTTTAGCCATGGGAGCACTCATCTGGGCATGTTCCACTGAGTCTCTGGATAAAATGTATAAAATAAATCAAAATAAAATTAATCCATCCCGTCAGCCATACCACAGCATATAACCCACGCTGAGACCATCCCTACTGCTCTTCTTTCCAGTGAACCATTTTGTGCCCCTTTACTTCATGATCTGAATAGCCAAAGATTTGGTGTAAACGTTAGCACAAGCACATTGAGCTGTAATTCATTAGCAGAATTTTCTTTGTATGCCCTTGGAAGAGAAACTGTATCTGCTTTAATTAATAGAATTCTTAATTGGCTGATAATGATATGAACGTCTGGTGAACCTCCTCCAACTTAGTTTATATCCAAGTTCAAGTCTGCAACTATTTTAATCACATTTTGGAATAGTCAGAATCACCATGGGGCATATTTGAATCTTGGATTTTTCTTAATAAAAAAAAAAAAAAAAAGGCCAAATTCAGTCAATTCAATGCATAGAAACAGAACTTTGCTGGCAGGTAAGTAGCATTAGGTCCATATATTGTACCTAATTTCATTCCTGGTGCAATGCCATATATCCTATTGGATCTCAGGTTTTCTCCTCGCTTCTTCACAACTTACGTGAAGCATCCTAGCTGCCCAGCAATGCAAAGGCAGTAGCGCTGGTAGGACGCTGCCACAGCCTGGGCTTCATCAAAACTTCAGTTTAAGGTACGAGGTGGAGAGGAGCTCTGGAGAGAAACATATTTAAAAACACAAATGGGAACCGAGAATGGGGGTGGGGATGAGGCACCAACCCCCAGTCCTGTTATTTATTTATTTATTTTTTTAAAATGAAGGTGTGGCTAATTTGAGAGGGGGGGGAAGCAGGCTCAGCCCAGCGGGACTGAGCCTTTGGAGCTTGCGTGGAAGGAAGGAGAGAGTCTGGTTAGAGCCTGTATGCCTGCTATCATTTTTTTTTAATTTGGATCGCTATTTAACCTGCTATATTCTTATGAATATAGCCAGTTATGTGTAAAGTTATCTGGCCATATTAGGCCGGATAACTTTCAACCTGTCCTGAAGCAGGTCTAAGATATCTCACCCCTTCCCTGGAATGCCCCTTCTTTTATTCAGCTAAATTATAGCCACAGAACTACTTATCTGGCTATAATTTAGTCGAGTAAGTGGGTAAATTTGCCACACTTGCCATTTGGACAGGTAACGTTTGAGTTACCTACCCACATGGCTTTTGAATATGGACCTCATTATGCCTTTCTTCCTTTCTTGTTTGACTATTCACACCGAGGATAGCTATATGCATGTTTTTGAGTTGCTGTAATTGTAAAGAACATTGAGATCTTATTTGGATCAAGGGCATTTTCTAAATCCAAGTTATTATTTGTATTATAACGAGCAATACATGGCACTGTAAAAGTAGTGTATGTCCCGAGGAGGCCACAGAGGCAGTCAGAAAATAATGTTTTCAGTGGTAAGGCTGGAGGAGAGGAGCAGGCTGGTTGTTAAGATGGTTAAAATAACTTTTTCAGATTCTTATTCTAATCAGATAGTTTTAAAATATTATTTATGCCATAACATTTAAAGCAACAGGTCTAGTCAATGGGGTTTCTTTTTTACTTAATCATATATTTAAGGTAAAAAATTACATGGATGTTAAATCGCATTCAGGACTCATAGTTTGCAGGTAACTTTACCCATGGACTTAGCACCCATTCTCAAAGGGAAAGTAACCATATACTTTTCCTTTGAAAACTGCCTAGGGAAAAAGTACTTGCAGAGATTTGTCTCTGCGATATCTGTGGATAGTTTTTCCTTGCTAATCAATGATCATAGTTTTGAAAATTCAAAATAATGGGGCGGATTTTAAAAGGGTTACGCACATAATATACGCGCGTAACCCTTTTAAACCCGCTCCTGTGTGCACAGAGCCTGTTTTCCATAGGCCCGGTGACGCGCGTATGTCCCGGGGCGGGGGCGGAGCGGTGGTGGGGGCATGACCAGAGGCCTCTGCTAGGCCGCTGAGCCAGGGGATTGCGCGCCAGCACTTGGCCAGCGCGCGCAAGTTACACCTGCCTCTGGCGTAACTCTGCAACAAAGGTAAGGGATTTTTTTATTTTCGGGCTGAGGGTATGGTTAGGTGGAGGGGGCCGAAGGAACGTTCCCTCCGAGGCCGCTCTGATTTCAGAGCGGCCTCGGAGGGAATGGGGAAAGCCATCGGGGCTCCCCTAGGCTCGGCACGCGCAAGGTGCACAAGTGTGCACCCCCTTGCAGGCGCCGACCCCGGATTTTATAACATGCGCGCGGATGTTATAAAATCGGGCGTACATTTGTGCGTGCCGGTTAATGCACAGAAATGTACCCCATGCACCTAGATTTAAAAATCCGGCCCAATGTGCGTTGTTGCTTCCCCTGACCCAAGCCTGCCTACTCTTCCTGTGGGTAAAAATACTTGTACTGTTAATCCCAAGTGTACATTTACCATGATTGCCTGTTTACCAGGTAAATGACTTTTGAAAATTACGCTCTAAAGTCTTACAAAAAGCATATGTTAATTGAACTACTGTGATTTATTCGTTATCTGCTGTATACACAGCACCAGCAATTAATGTGATGAAATGTAGTAGCTTGTAGGCTTTTTTTTTCTATTTTTCTAGTTTATGAATAATTTGAGGGAAAATACTAAAATTTTAGGTTGTAGGATTTAAAATTGAGAAATGTTTAAAAGGATGTTGTGTCATTGTTTAGCTCATCGTGCAAGACTTTCTTTATCAGATGCTGAGCCCTATAGCTAATCATTGCTGACAGCATTGCAATTCAGTCATAAATTCAATATTTATTACAACATTAAACTGGGCACTGGCAATGAAGTGTGGCTTCATGAGACAAACCACTTTTCTTGTTGATGTGTGTTCACCTGGCTGGATTTTCATGAGTGACATATAAAGCTTTGGGACATTACTGTAGTGGTGTTCGTAAATGACACATTAATGGGGTTGCAAATACTACATGATTCATTTCCAGCATGCAAATCACTACTGAGACAAGGAAATTGATGAGTTATCCTATTTGCACTGCCAGCTGTGGTAATAATAATGCATTGTGTCTATAAACCTTGCAGGGCCTGAGTTTGCTAAAACATTGTCCCATCTCAGCCATCACAACATTGTGTTGCATAGAGTATAATTGATGAACTAGCCATCTACCCAAAAGCTGTAAATCCTTAGTGACATGATATGCAATTAGCCTGAAAATCAGCTAGTATGGTTAATAGAACCAAAGGCTAGCTTTCCCATGGTTGGCCATTTCGTTTGTGCATTTACTTATTTATTTTGCATACTCTATTTTGCAGTGTAGGAAAACAACCATTCTTACATTCTTGTGCAGCCCTAATCTGGACCCATTCTCAACTATGAACTTAGATTGTGAGCCCTCCGGGGATGGGAACTATTTACTGTACCTGAATGCAATCGGCTTTGAGGTGTCGAAAAGCAGGATATAAAATTCATAATAACTGATGTGGCTTTAATCATTTCTAAATTGCTGAGCTACTCAACATTTGTGTGGCAATCTGTTCTCTTACAGCAAGTGTCACTCAGAGCACTGACTGAACAAGCTTGGCTGTACTACATGATATTTTTGTTGGGATTTTTAAGGGTTTCCATGTTTGTGTTTGAAACTTAAGTTTTTCAATAAAGGTTTTGGCTGTCTTTTTCTTTTCTCTTTGTATCTTCATTTGGGGCCTCTAATTAGACAATTCGTTATATTTAATAAACGTGGGTGTTAGGAGCTCATCTCTGTTTATCTGTTTTTTTTTTTGTCACTTGCATATAGCTTGACCTTAATTTGTCTTTTCGACCTAATAGTGGATTTTTTTTTTATGTCATGCTATCTACGTGTTATATGATATTTTGCCATATTCCCTCTTCCCCGCTGCTCACTACCAGGATTTGCAGAAGGCTCCTGTGTCTGAAAAGGCAGAAAACTGTCCCCTTTTGAGGTTTTTCCCTTCTCTGAGACACTGTGCATTTTCTCTGCAGTACTCCCAATCCAGCTGGCTTCATGAACTGAGGACAGTAGTTTGGCATGCAGCCCATTTTATCAGCCCTGTTTTCTATAATGTTTTCATAAGACAGAGAAAGGAGGACTATGAAACAGAAGGAAGAGCAATAATGCAGCGGAGTAAATTTATCTCCTGGGCAACATTACTAGCAACACTAGGGAACATGAAGAGGAGCCATGAGGCTCCATCTGACACTTAAAGTGCCAGAATAATAATAATAATAGTGCATTAAACAGTAGTATAGCTTTTTGAGGAAAGTTGATATACATGTAAAAAAATAAGAATAAATAACCATAATTGCGGTGTATCATTATTAGCATTATGGAGTATAAACACTATACTTGATTTAAGCAAAGGAGAAATGATCTGATGGGTTAGAGATTGGACTGTGATTCAGGAAAATCCTGAGACACTGAGTTCAAGACTTTCCTCTACCACTGACTTTCAGCAAGACCTTGAACAAATCTCTGTATCTCTGTGACAGCAATTTGAAAACAAGCCATTTTCTTAAACTAATTTTCCCAGTCAAATTTTAAAAAAATATAATCCATGCATTCTTGCCCAATTATAATTGCGTGAACTTAAAGGACATGATAGCATAAAGTACATGCTGGGTCAGACCAAGATCCATCAAGCCCGGATTCCTGACTCTGACAGTGGCCAGTCTGAGTTGCAAGTAGCAGATCCCATAAAGCAGATTTATGCCCTGTTGCTTACTTTTCATTAGTCTACCTGGCTAATAATGTTTTGTGGACTTTCTTCCAGGTACTGGTCCAAACCACTTTTAAATCCCACAATGTTAGTCATCTTGACTACATCCTCTGCAACAGATTCCACAGCTTGATTGTGCTCTGCGTGAAAAAGTAATTTCTACAATTTGTTTTAAATGTGCTGGTGGTTAGTTCCATGGAGTGTCCCCTTGTTTTTGTATTATTTGAAAGGGTAAATGACAGTCTTTTTTTTTTTTCTTTTTACCTGTTCATCCCCACTCATGATTTTATAATTTTCTATCATGTCCCTTCTCAGCATCTCTTTTTCAAGCTGAAGAGCTCTAATCTGCATAATCTCTCATCCTAGAGAAGCTGCTCCATCCCCTTTATCATTTTTGTCACTCTCCTCTGCACCTCTTCTAGTTCAGCCATGATGAGGAGACCAGACCTGCACACAGTGCTCAAGTAAAGGTCTCACCATGGATCAGAGGCAATATGATATTGTTACTTAGTTACCCAGCAGAGGCTGGTTCAGACTCAGGAGTTCCTTATTCTGCTTTCCAAGATATAACAATCATCACAGTGATAGTTAATTGTTGGGCTTTGTTTTTCAAATTAATCAACAGTCTGTGCAATAGACTGTTCTGTTTTGTTCAGTTTATTGATGATTTTTTTTAAGTATTGTTTTTACAATTGTGTATTTTAAACTTTGCAAGCCGCCCAGAAGAAAGCATAGTGCGACATAGACTTTAAAACGCAAAACCCGTGAGGCTAAGTAAAGGACAGTTTTCTGCTTTATAGTGCCAACTGCTTGACACATGTCCCTGAACCAAACATGCCCCTTCCTCCATGTGAAGCAGAACTTACTGTTTTGAGTAGCCAGACTAAAGAAGCTACAGTAGAGTTAAATGCTGATGTCAGAGCTTTGTGAGGGCTGGTGTGTCCATGGACATTTTTGGATAGTCATTAACCACCTGGCTCTTATTTGGAGTGGAGGAGGGAAGGGGGTTGGATAAAGGATCAATAAATAATCACTTATCACAATCCTGCAGAGAATTGCCCTGACAAAATTTACCCAGGTGAAAAGAGTTTCCACGGTGGGTGTTGCTACAACACAGCTTCACTTTGCCCAGGTAGTGCTGATATCCAATGCTGCCAGCAGAAAGTTATCAGTGCATATTCAGCAGAACACTTATCTGGATAAGCTTTACCCTGATAATTTTCCCACTTGTATGGACATCTGTAAGACCAAAGATCAATTGTTTTACATAGAAACAGAGAAAAATGAATGCAAAAAAGGACCAAACGGTCCATCCAGTCTGCCCAGAAAGCTTATGGTAGCATCTGCTGCGCTATACAAGTCACCCCCTTACTTTGTTTCCCAAACCGTAAAAGTCAGGGCACTTGTTGGTTGCTTTCTGAGTCCAATTCCCTGTTACCTCTTGCCGTTGAAACAGAGAGCAATGTTAGAGTTGCATCCAAAATATCAGGCATGTTGGTTAAAGGTTGTAACCGCCACACCAGCAAGTTACCCCCGTACTTTTTGTTTCCCCCCCCCCCCCCATGCTTTTTTGCTTTCCCAGACCGTAAAATCCAATGTCCTTGTTGTTTGCTGCTTGAATCTAATTCCCCTTTTCCTCTTTCCCCCCTGCCGTAAAAGCAGAGAGCAATAATGGAGTTGCATTAATAGTATGAAAGCTTATCGATTAAGGGTAGTAACCCCCATTCAAGCAAGTTACCCCATACACTCATTTTTTCATTTCCATCCTCTAGCCTTTAGGGATCCACAGTGTTTGTCCCATGCCCTTTGAAATCTTTCACCATTTTGGTCTTCACCACCTCCTCTGGAAAGGCATTCCAGGCTTCCATCACCCTCTCCGTGAAGAAATATTTCCTGATGTTGGTTCTGCGTCGTCCTCCCTGGAATTTCATTATGTGACCCCACTAGTTCTACTGATTTCTTTCCAATGGAAAAGGTTTGTCGATTGTGCATCATTTTTTCAAGCTTTTTGCTGAAACTAACTTACAGAAGTTTAGAACCCCAGGCCTTTAAGCTGATACTGTAGATCTTGTGATAATATGGCACTAATATTTAGCATCGTTTGATGTCATGGTATTTCCAGCAAGCACTGATTTATTTATTTACTGTGAAAAAAGATAATATTTCTATTTTATTGATGAATTTTTTTAAATATTGTTTTTATAATTGTGTATGTTAAACTTTGCAAGCCACCCAGAAGAAAGGATAGTGCAACTTAGAAATATTTTAAATACATAAAATAAATAGCACCAAAACCATGTTATAGCAATACTGCCTTATACATTTTTGTGTTTAGTTAATCTGTTATAATTCAAAGTAAATTAAAGCCCCCTGCCGTTGAAGCAGAGAGCTATGCTGGATATGCGTGAAGTGTCAGACTTTTTCTATGCTGGCTTTGCATTGAAAGTGAAGTATCAGTCTTGCTCCCCTGCCGTTGAAGCAGAGAGC
The DNA here is from genome assembly GCF_901001135.1 of Rhinatrema bivittatum. NCBI lineage: Eukaryota > Metazoa > Chordata > Amphibia > Gymnophiona > Rhinatrematidae > Rhinatrema > Rhinatrema bivittatum. The sequence continues at coordinate 796,671,437 of NC_042615.1, read as the reverse complement.
TATGCTGGATATGCGTGAAGTGTCAAACTTTCTCGCCTGCTGTTTCATTCAGTTACAAGATCAGAGCAGCTCCTTATATGGAGCTAGGGAATGGAAAAGTAGGGGCAACCAAACTACTATCAATTTTATTCCCAATATTGGTGAACTCCTTTGTGTCTTTGGTGATATAGTGTTAGGAACACCAGCTGCTTCCTCCATTGCCAGTGCTATAGTGAAGGGAGGGCTGTCCTCCCACTATCTCGCTACCCATCAGCAACTGTTCCTCTTTCTCATATAGGGAGTAGAGGGCTCTCTGGATCAGAGGTTTATTGCCCAGATCCCATTGTCACCACTGTGTTAACTCCAAATATTCAGAGTATCCAGAATACTTTGGTTATCAAAAGCAGGGTATCCCTATTCAAGACTCTTCCCAATCGCGCTCTGAGAAATGATTTAGCAGCTTCTGACCGTCGCCTGTCATATCAAACAACTTACATCACAGGTAGAGAAAGCCTGCTAAGGGAAACCTTAGTATATGTTCCCCCTTCAATGTCTTACTTCTTTCTCAGGGCAATGTCTTACTTCTTTCTTAGGTAAGGGGATGTTTTTATTCTCTTGGAGAATTTGCTTCTAGTTGGCTACTTTCTATCTGAGCTATTTTCAGTATATTGCTGGATTCTGGGACCCTTCTTGAGAAGAGATATCACACTGCTACTTCGAGCAGGTGTGCAGCCTGGATATTGCAAAATATGCAGGGGTTTGTCGCATGATGTGGCATCTTGCAATATTGGCAATGGATATTTTCTAGTAGGAATCCCCTCCCAAGGAGCAGCTAAGGATGTTTTCCCATAGAAAGGGAGTGTATTTCAATTACCTGCTGTGAAAAACAGGAACCTGTTGCTTTGTGACCATTTCAGACAAGTCAGCGTCACGTTTGGTTGTTCAGTGATTCCTGGAGAATGAATGATTATATCCACTCCACATCTTAAATGAATTATTCCGCCATGAGAGATAGCTTAACCTAGCTATGGCTGCTAGGGATGTGAGTCGGGCTTCGGACGATTGAAAATATCGTCGATATTTTCAAAATCATCAGAAATCGGGGGCTCCCCCCGAAATGATAGGAAAACCCCACGATATTGATCGTGGGGGTTCTCATCGTTTTGGGGGAGGGTGGAAAAAACAGCGCACAAAAATAAGCCCTAAACCCAACCCGACCCTTTAAAACTAATCCCTTTGCTTCCCCCACCCTCCTGACCCCCTCAAAAACATTTTACAGGTACCTGGTGGTCCAGTGGAGGTCCCGGGAGTGATCTCCCGCTCCCGGGCCGTCGGCTGCCACTAATCAAAATGGCGCCGATGGCCCTTTGCCCTTACCTTGTGACAGGGTATCCGTGCCATTGGCCGGCCCCTGTCACATGGTAGGAACACTGGATGGCCCGCGCCATTTTTAAAGATGGCGCTGGCCATCCAGTGCTCCCTCCATGTGACAGGGACCGGCCAATGGCACGGATACCCTGTCACATGGTAAGGGCAAAGGCCATCGGCGCCATTTTTATTAGTGGCAGCCGACGGCCCAAGAGCGGACGATCGCTCCCGGGACCCCCACTGGACCACCAGGTACCTGTAAAATGTTTTTGGGGGGGTAGGGAGGGTAGAGGAAGCAAAGGCATTAGTTTTAAAGGGTCGAGGTGGGTTTTTTGTTTATCAGCTCGGGCGCAGCCGATAAAACCGCGATCTGGCCCAATGAAAAAAACCCACATGTGAATCGGAACTGGAATCTGAACCGATTCCGGTTCCGATTCACATCTCTAATGGCTGCATGCCTACTGGCTTTGTAAGCTTGCATATGAGGCTCAACACCCAAGAAGGGCTGCTTAGTGACTTTCACTTTTCTCCTTCAGTGGAGGGCAATAAATGTAAACCTAGTCAGTGTATAGGCAAAGAGTCAGTGGCAGGCAGCAATCCAGAATAGTCAGTATCCAGGCAAGGGGTTCGTTCCAGGAGTCAATCCAAAGAGAAAACAAAGATAGGGCAGGCTGGAGAGACGAAACAGGGCAATCAGGTTAGAACAAGGCAAGGCTGGATGAAAAGCAACACACTACTAGGTAGAAGGACCTGTTGCTGAAGCAAGGTAGGGACTTCTGCAGGCCCTTTTATAGGACTGGGGAAGATGATGTCATCCCTGGGTGTTGCGGCATTTTCTTGCCATGGGCCTTTTAAATATTGAAGCGTCAGGAGCACGCTAGAAGTGACAGTTCTAGCGGCATCCTGCCATGCATGGGAAGGTCGGAATGTGCCATGGAGGGTGCTGGTGGCATCAGGGTGAGTGTGGCAGCCTGCGTGGGTGTCCAACAAGCCACCAAACTTAACAGTACCTGCCCCTTAAAATCCCTCCTCAAGGTCCTGGGCTTTGGCTTCTGGGCAAAGTGATGATGAAATTCTTTGAGCAACAGGGGAGCTTGAAGGTTGGTTACAGACTCCCAGGAGTTCTCTTCAGGTCCATAATTTTCCAGGCTATGAGTTACTCTAGCTTGTTTCGATGTCTGCAAACGTCTAGGATTTCTTGCACCTCATAATTGATATCTTTTTTGGAGATTGTTTCTGTGAGTTGAGATGGTTGATGAGAAGGCTAGGAGAGGATCAGTAGTTTCAGGAGAAACACATGGAAGACATGTATTTATAATGTAAGTGGTAGCTTGATCCGATTATTCATAGGGCCTATTTGTTGCAAAACAGGAAAGAGACCAATGAATCGAGGTGCCAGTCTGATGGGGGTATTCAGAGTTGCAAATTCTGTGTTCTTAAACATACCAAGTCGCCTGTGCTAAACTGCAGAGTAGACCTGCACGTTTTGTTACCTGCTTCTTGGAATGGGCTGCTGCCTGGGTAAGCAACTGATTATTCCTTTGCCAGATATCGTGGAGCTCCTGAGAGGTGAAATGGGCTGCCAACAGATTACTGCCCGAGGGAGAGGAAGCAGCACCCAGGGATGTTTGCTATAAACCACTTGGAACAGCGTGGAGGCAGTGGAAGTGCTTGCGTGGTTGTTTTGAGGGAACTCGGCCCAGGGAAAGAGAAGAGTCCAATCGTCTTACCTGTAATTGACATATAGTCTGGGGAAAGTTTTAAGGACTTGGCTAGTTCTCTCTGCCAGGGAGAACTTCCTGGAGAAGAAGAAACAGGGCAATAGTGATCCTTTGTTATGTTGACTGAGGACAGCCCCCTACTCCAAACAAAGGGTTGATCGGGTTCTGGGTGCCATAATCAGGGTCCCTGAGAGAATGCTTGCTTCAGGGCTTGAAATACAGCAATGGCTTCTGCAGACCAATTCCTGGAGTTTGTGCCCCTTTTGGTTAGGGCTGTAAGTGTAGCTGCAGGGGTGGAGGTTCTGGTTATGAATTGTCTGTAGTAGTTGCAAAGCCTAGAAAACACTATAATCCCTGAAAGCCTACTGGCTGGGTCCAGTCAAGGATGACTTTGTGTTTCGCATGATCCATTTGGAAGCCAGTGCTAGAGATGATGTATCCCAAGAATGTAAGTTGTTCTTGCTCAATGAGGTAGCACGTTTTCAACTTAGCATAGAGGTAATGATCACCTAACCTCTTCTGTACCTGTTAACATGCGTACGGTGTTAGTGCAGAGATTGAGAGTAAATAAGGATATCATCGAGGTACACCACCACGTGGGAATACAGAAAGTTTCTTAATATTTCATTCACCATGTTCTGGAATACTGCAGGAGCATTACACAGGCCAAAAAACATTACTACGTATTCGTAGTGCCAGTCTTTGGTGTTAAATGTGGTTTTCCAATCATCTCCTTAGCAAATGAGTATGAGATTGTACGCTCCCCATAGATCCAATTTTGTGAAAACGTTTGGCCCTTGTAGGCGGTCAAAGAGCACGGAGATGAAAGGTAATGGGTTCCAATTTTTCCTTGTGACAGCGTTTAAGCCTCTGTAATCAATCGCTTGTGATGGGGAGGGCTACCCACCAGTGCTGATCACCTTGTAGCAGCTAACATCCAAGGTAAAAAGACAAAAAAAATTGAAAAAACTGTCTTTGAAACTGAGAAGAGATTTCTGTGGGGAAAACCATGATTCTGAGACCCGCCCCCTCCCCTGACGTCATCGCAAACAGAGCCGGGCAGTTTGAAAGGCACCAAGCAAGCACCCCTTCGTGCAACCCTTTGTGTTATTTCTTTAATATGCTCCTTGTTATACCTTTTGCTTAATTGTTAAGAACTTTGATTTTGATGGTTTTATTTTTGTAATCTCTTAGCCTCAGGTACAAAAAGTTTAGATTGTAAGCCCTTTTAGGGGATAGTGAATGACCTATTGTACCTTATTGTAAACTGATGTGATATCTCTTTTTGAAATGAACATCGGTATATAAAAATCGTAAATAAATAAATAAATAAAATACAGGGCCTGAGAGAGCCATCCTTCTTGCCCACAAAGAAGAAACCTTCTCCTGCCGGGAAGGACGAAGGCTGGATAAAGCCTCTGTCCAGATTCTCTTTGATGTACTGGCTCATAGCCTCTGTCTCTGGAACTGATGGGGATAGACTCTTCCCTGGGGAGGCATCCTGTCTGGTAATAGGTCTATGCCACAGTCATAAGGCCAATGCAGGGCAGGTTCTTAGCTCATTGTTTTGAGAAGACATCTTGATAAGCTGCATAGACTAATCCAGGTAAGAGAAAGGGTGTTATCCTTAGCGGGACCCATACTATGGAACTCCATGCCCTTGGAATTAAGACTACAAAGAGAAAACAAAACATTTAGAAAAAATCTAAAAACTTGGCTATTTAAACAAGCCTTTCAAAAAGAGAAGGGAGAATAGAATCCAGGGAAATGCAAGACTCAAACCAGGGAAGTGCAAGGTACAAAACACCCACACAAACAGGAATCACTAAGGGTGTATGTTTTAATAGAATTCATCACTAAAGGATAAGTTACATTTATAGAATGAGTCCTTGACTCAAAACTGCTATAGAATTGACCTGGACATGATAGTGTTCACACTCATTTAACAACTAACTTTGATTAAAAAACTATGTTACCGAACCTTATGGCACCTGTGTAAACTGATAGATTTTAATAGCATTACTTTTGTGCCTTACTGTAAACCGTTGTGACAGTACCCACCTTAACGACGGTATAGAAAAAGATTTAAATAAATAAATAGTGGGGCGGTAGCCCTGGTGTGATAGTGGCCACCATCAAGACAGGTGGAGGCAGAATAGTAAAGAGATAGGTAGTAGCGCAGGAAGGGACTCCCAACATGCTAGTTCCAAGTACTTCCAATTTATTACTGGCTGATGTAGTTGAAACCAAGGTAAGCAAGCCTAGGATAACTAGGTTCACTGCCCAAGGTATTACATGGAGGGATATTGTCTCCTTATGGAGGAGACTGGTCTGGAGCATAAGTGGTACAGTCATCTCCATGAGACATCCAGGGAGAGGGTCCACATAGACGGAAGAGATGGTTACAGTGTGTTCCAAAAGGATTGTGGGAATCCAGTGTAGATGAACCATGGCCTCATCGATGAAATTTCCGCCTGCTCTAGAATTAAGGAAGGCCACTGTGGACAGCTGGCAGTGTTCCGGAGAAAGACGGTAACTAGCAGTTGCAAGGAGGAGAGGGTCTGGCCTAGGGTTGCCTCCCCAATCAACTCTAGGCACAGAAGTTTCCTGATTTCTCAGGGCAGTGGGATGCCAGATGTTCTTGCCCAGCACAGTAAAGACATAAGCCCAGTCATCACCTGCGGAGTTTTTCTTCGGGTGATAATGTAGTGCGGCCCAGTTGTATTGGCTCTTCAGGAACCCATGGTTCAGAGGTATCTGGAGACAGTGGAGGTTTCTAAAAACATGGTGCCAGCTGGAGTGGCAACCGGATAAACTTAGTTTTTCTTTGCCTGCTCCTGGAAGCATCGGTTGATGCAATTTCCAGAGAAATTAGCACATTTCCAAAGTCGTGGGGATGTTATGACCAGCCAACTCATGTTTGATCCTACTGGAGAGACCCTGATGAGAAATGTCTGTGAGACTGTCCTTTCCTCATTGGAGTTCAGATGCAAGGGTATGACATTGAATGATGTACTCCCTTACAGTCCATGAGCCTTGCTGAACCCGGAGAATCTCTGCTGCCATGGAGAAAATGCAGCCTGGTTCCTCAAAGATGAGCCAGAACTGTCGCAAAAATTCTGGAAGACTCTGAAGAAGAGGATTGTCCTTCTCCCATATTGGGGACACCCAGATCAGTGCCATGCTGCCAAGCAACAAGAGGATGTAAGTGACCTTGGTCTGGTCAGTGTGAAACAAGTTTATCTAGAATTCAAAGTACATGCAGCACTAGTTTAAAAAGCCACAGCATTCCTTGTGATCCCTGTGGTAGAGTGGTGGTGGCTGGCATCAGAAGGTCCATGCAGTCGGTAAGCCTCTCAAGAAACCATGTGACTTGACTGACGACTCCTTGTTGCTGTGGCGCACGTTGGGCCAAGCCAGGGATGGCTTAGAGCAAGGTTGGGTCTGCCGGGTCTATGGCCTCCTTGCTGCTGTGGTGAGGTTGATGCAGCCAATGTGGCGGGCCCCATAAGCCCTCACCGACAGTTGCCCGAGGTTTTCTGGTGGCAGACTGTGCTAGGGCTTCACTTTTACCATCCCCTTTCCCCACAGGTTGAACCCTTGGGTTCTGGGGGCCAGCAGGGCTTAGGCAATAATCTCTCAGAGAATGATGTAGCTAGTAGTCTAGGGCCAGAGACAGGCAAGGAAGCAAACAAGGTTGATGTCCAGGCAAAGGGTCAGTGGCAGGTGGCAATCCAGAGTATTCAGTGTCCAGGCAAGAAGTTAGATCCAGTAGTCAATCCAAAAAGAAGACAAGGATAAAGCAGGGCAAGCTGGAAAGATGAGGCAAGGCTGGACAAAAAGCAACATGCACTACACTAGGTAGGAGGACCTGTTGCTGATGCAGGGTAAGGACTTCTGTTTGAGAAGATGACAACATACCTGGGTATAGCAGCATTGGGTGCGCACCTATGCATGTAGATAGTGGTGATAGTTCCTTGTTACACTTTCTTTATAAGGCCAATTATGATTATAATAGTCTTTTGAGTAAGCGAGCTGGGAAGGGCATATTTGTACAGAAGGCCCAATATTATTCTGAGGCTAATAAATGTGGTCACTTGCTGGCAAATTTTCTTAAGAAAAGAAGTGAGAGAAAAAGGATGCAGGCAATACACGTATCTCCTTCACAGATCGTTACACAAGAATCTGAGATATTGGAACAATTCAGGCTTTTTTCATCTCACCTTGACCACCCAACTCTTACTGTTGATAAACAATGCAGGTTGGATAGTCCTCAAACTTCAGGAGATTTCTAAAGCCCTCTCTTCCCGGCCCTAACGGTTTTTCAGATGAGTTTTTCAAATCATTCTGGATTTATTGTTCCCTCATCTTCACATGTTTTTTTCTGATTTGATACTTAATCCCTACTTAGACCCATTATTTACTGAAGCTTGCATAATGGTTATTACCAAAGCCGTGAGGAGACCCTAAATTAGCGTCTACAGATCTATTTCCTTACTCAATATGGATTATAAAATATTTGCCAAGATCTTAGCTATCCATATGGAAGATAGGTGCAACTTGGTGTACCCAGACCAATCTAGATTCATTAAAAGGTGCTATATCTCTAATAATGCTTATTTATTTTTTCATATGCTTCATTCAGAACAAAATGCTCCTACTGTCTAGTCGCTGAAAAGGCATTTGATTGTGTGGAGTGGACATATTTATTCTTTACACTGTGCTGCTTTGCTTTTGGTAGCACCTTTTCAACCTGTTTTTGCCTTCTACATTCTCAACCTCAAGCAAGCTTTTTAGTGAATAATAAACTTTCTTCTAGATTCACTTTATTTAGAAGCATGTGACAGGACAGTCCCCTTTCTCCTTTTCTTTTTAAATTAGGTTTGGAACACCTTTTGCTTGCAATTAGACAAAATCCTACAGTTTTTGGAATTTCTGCAAGTATTGAGATGTTCAAACTCTCGGCCTATGCTGATGATTTGTTATAGATCCCTAACTCGGAACTTCTCTCCCTGAACTTCTTTCTACTATTTTGGATTTTTTTTTTTGTCTCAGGTTATTGAGTTAACTGACAAAAATCCACATTTATGCCATTGAATTTCTTGGGATAATTGTCATTAAAATGATTCTTTCTAACTGGAAGAATAGTGATTTACTTAACCAACATTTTGGGTGGAATTTGGTTTGCATTTATTATAAATATGAGAAGGCTGTCACTATTAAATTTCATTGTGTAGCCAAGTGGGCAGTGATGTGGAAACCAATTAGACATTTATTTAGAAGCTTCATCCCTGTAGTTTATGATTTATAGAAATGAAGTTGCGTCAGTGCATAAATATCTGTATTATTGTGCCAGTTCCTTGCTCTGCTGTGTTGTTTTTCTTTTGTTTGTTCTGTAATTCTTCTTGTTGGTAAAATAAAAATATTTGAACTAAAAAAAAAGGGAATTCAAGAAAACAAGGGACATGCATGTAGAATCTCTAAGGGAGAAGAAGGAACTATATATGAATGAACAGACTGGCTGGGCCATCTGATCATATGGCCCATGTTATTTGCCCATCCACAAAACTGCTCAGCTCTACAATCCCTACCAGTCCCTCAGAGATCTCCTGTGCTTGTCCCATGCTGTCGCCACATCCTCCACTGCATCCACCATCCTTTGTTTCTACATTTCTTTCCTTTCCCACCCTCGGCCCTTATGCCTATGGTTTTTCTCTGCCACATCTTTCTCCCTGAAGTTCATATTGAGTAAACCGGGGTGGGAGGGAGGAATGGAATAGTTCCCAGATATTCAGGAGAATATACCTGAGTAAGTGTTCCACTAAATTTACCTAGCTAAAGTAACTTGGATAACTTTAGAACAGTGATTTTTCCAACTAAACTTACCTGGCTAAGTTTATCTGGCTGGTGCTGAATATTGGTGCTAGATGGAGAAATTTTAGCCAAGTACATTTTTTTTGCAAGTGAGAAGGGCAGGAAATTCAGATTTCAGGGTTTGTCCAGCCAACTTCCAAACTTACTTGAACAACTCATTGTATGTTGACCTCCCTATATTTATATGGTTCTTTACATTTTTCCCCTCCACTAATCTATGACATCCCTTGTGGTTGTCTCACATCTATATCTCCTCTATCTCCATGGCACATTCCCATGGACAATCATTTCAAAAGTTGTAACAAATCCCAATGTTCAAAATCTCATTCATGTATGACTCGAATGACAATTAGTACAGTAGTAAAGGAAGTGACCTTCTATATACAATAAGGGGCAATTTTCCAAAGAATTCTCCAGAGGGAAACAAGGTTTTACCCACAGAAAAGGCCTCACTGAAAACTGTCCTCGCTTTATAGGGAAAAAGGATGATGCTGGAGCAGGCTGGCTCAGAATACACGGGGGATTTCATTTTCAAACCCTACTGCGTTGTTTAACCCATAACTTTGCACCTGGAAAGCATGCGGGTTAAAAATAAATCTCCACAGCATTGTGGCCTGCAGGATTTTCAAAAGGGAACTTTGGGGAGAGTTTTCCCTTTCATAATTGGCATGCACCTGTGGGCCTGCAAACACCTCAAATTCTGAAAATTACCCTCTAAAAATGTCATTTTCAAAGGGATTTCTGTGGGCAAAGTTCAGGTTTGCTCACGGAAATGGTCCTTTAGAAAACTGTGCGACTGATCTGTACGTAAAATTACATGCATATACATTGTATGCATGTACTTTAATGCTTATAAGGGAGAGGCAGTCCAGAGGATGGACTTGGGATTTATACGCACACTTCTGATCTAAAGAAATTATGCATCTAAATTCTCTTGGCAAAACTAAGCACACCAGCGAGCAGGTGTACATATTTCTTCCGGGAAAATCATCAACATGGACTTATGCGCCTGTGTCCACTTTGAAAATTGGTGTAACTTAAGCATGATAAAGATAATTCACATAATTGCAAAGTCTCTTCTTAAATATGTTAGGATTTCATTTTGAGCAAATGAAGGGGTAAGTAATTTGCTTAACATCAGATTAAGGAGCAAAAGAGAGCATCAGTCCTAAACCTCTTAGTTTGATATCTTTGTGCTCTAGTCATTAAACCACATCACTATTGGCAATTTCAAAAGCCAGATTATTTGCATTTTCCATGTATGTAAATATATAAATAAAATTTGATGACCATGAATCATATCTGTTACTGCCCAATAAGACATTCAGTGAAATCCCATGCAACTTAAGACCTTGTGTTTGCATGTGTCACTATTAAACTTGCCATCTGAGCTAACAACAAGCTTGCACAAACAGTGATTACTTCTTTTAATAGGATTGGGTTTTCTAGCTCCAAGGTCAGCCAGGGACACTGCAGAGGCAGTGTTCACAGCCTGTGAAGGGAGGGAGTCATGTTCATTGTTAAGAGTGAGAACAAACCACAAACAACCGAGCCGTGGCCAGCATTCAAACTGGTTATATATAAATCCAACACAAATGCTGGTAGTGAGTAATACAGTCCCAACACTTCATTCAGGTATATAAATATTTAGTTTCATTTATTCAGAAATTGGCAACTCCATTGTTATAATGCATAGTTTTTCATGCACACGGGGTCCCCCGACACGGTCCCGTGTTTCGCCAGCGGCTGCGTCGGGAGGGATGCCCATAAACTTAAACAGGAAATTCTAAAAATAAATTACAAAGGACTGTATAAGAAATGGTAATGGTACAGAAACAGTACAAATTAGTGCACGCATACATTTTACCTTTAGACGGAGTTCTTAAGTTCCTGGCATGGAGTGCATTCAAGCAAAGTTCCGAACCAGCTTAAAAGCTGTCAAAACTCGCGCCAACCAGATTTTGCAAACCAATCAGAGAAGAGGAAAAGCCAACCAATCACAGATGGTTGGCTTTTCCATCTGTGATTGGTTGGCTTTTCCTCTTCTCTGATTGGTTTGCAAAATCTGGTTGGCGCGAGTTTTGACAGCTTTTAAGCTGGTTCGGAACTTTGCTTGAATGCACTCCATGCCAGGAACTTAAGAACTCCGTCTAAAGGTAAAATGTATGCGTGCACTAATTTGTACTGTTTCTGTACCATTACCATTTCTTATACAGTCCTTTGTAATTTATTTTTAGAATTTCCTGTTTAAGTTTATGGGCATCCCTCCCGACGCAGCCGCTGGCGAAACACGGGACCGTGTCGGGGGACCCCGTGTGCATGAAAAACTATGCATTATAACAATGGAGTTGCCAATTTCTGAATAAATGAAACTAAATATTTATATACCTGAATGAAGTGTTGGGACTGTATTACTCACTACCAGCATTTGTGTTGGATTTATACATTGTTAAGAGTGACCATGATACAGGGTTCTGGTGCATGGCTCCCAGCATCTCAAAGGTTGCAGCAATGATTAGATTAGGAGCAATGGGAGGGAGAACAAAAGTCCCTGGGTAGTTGGGAAAGAAGACTCATGGTGCCAGAATCCCAGCACTCGTTCCAGCTGAGCTAGACGACAGGAAGCTAGAATGGAGGAAATACTGCCTCTATCCCCCTGCCAAAAAAAAAAATACAAACTCTTGTTTCACAGAGTATCTGTACCCGAATAATTTCTGGGGAGTTTTGTCCTTTATCTATTACATTTTCTCTCTTCCAGGAGACCTCCCCTACCTCTTTATAGTTTAATCCCTAGATGACATCATTATGTACTGGGATATGAGATTGTTTAAATGGGAAGGAGAACAGTAAAGGGACATGTTTTTGGTTTATGAACTCTTAAAATGAAATGTTAACGTAAACAGCAGTAAACTATTTGGTTCATATAACATGGGCGGCCAGTTCTGGTCCTTAAGAGTCACAAACAAGTCTGGTTTTCAAGATATCCACAATGAATATGCATGGGTGAGATCTCCATGCAGTGTTTCCATCATATGCAAACATATCTTAGTCATGGTTACATGTTAGGGTCAGAAAGCTGGAGATAGTAGGATAAAAGGTACTGTATAAATGAGCTCATTTTTTGGCTCTTTAGTCCTGTTGATAAGATTATTAACCATTAGTTTCAAATGATTAAATATAAAATCAGCAAAGTTATTATAGTTTTCAATTTATGAAGGAAAATCCTCACAAGAAACAAAATATTAACAGAAAAAAAAAAACAAAAATGCATTGGTAGCAGCTTGAATCTCTTTCCAAGCAATATTTTGTAAATTATAAATGATTTTCTAAAGAAATTTAAATATACTACATATCAAGAATAATAGGCTCAATAACAACTTATTCTCTTAATGCACCTACTGAATCTACAAACTAGTTGGATGCTATTCCAAATATGATTTATTTCAATAGTGGGACGTATTAGATAGGAACCTAAGCATAGTTGTCTATGTTTATTTGTTCCATAAGCCTGGTCATATTAATAAAGCATTTAGAGTTGACAAAAGCTTAGTATATTATAAACAATCTTCTTGTAATTGATTTTACAAATTCCATTCGGCTCTCACATGAAAATGATGGAGGTTGCATTTAGGAGGTAGCACTTTGTCTTCTTAAATGTAAAAGTAACAGATCTTATGTGAAATGTGATAAAAATGCCAACATAACATTGTCTTATTAATCCAAAATGAATGTAAGAACAGCTTGCTAATTAATTCCAACAGCTCTTCTTTAGTAGTCAGCACTAAAATCCCACATGCTACATGCTATGAAATAAGAGGGTTATGGGAAGAGGTTTGAGCAATATTTTAAGACTGAAATGCTGTACATTCTATCTTGACTACTTATATTTTAACCTTTCAGTAAAGGGCAATATTTTGCTATCGTTGGTGAATATTGATGCTCTTAGATTCTTGGGTTTTATTTTTATATGGATGGAAAAAGGAGTTTTTGAAAGGATAATAATAATGGAACCTATTCTGAGGAGAAAATAGTGTTGAGTGCCATAGGGATTGGTTTTGGGACCAGTTCTGTTTTTTATCTTTTTGAGCAACATTGTGGAAGGGATAGAAGTTAAATTTTATTTGTGGATGATACTAAAATCTGAAACAGAGTGGACACGCCTAAAGGAGTAGAGGGAATGAAAAGTGATTTAAGAAACTTTGAAGAGGGGTTAAAGACTTGACAGCTAAGATTCAGTGCCAAGAAGTGCAGAATCATGCATCTGGGGTGTAGTAATCCAAAACAGCAGTATGTGATGGGGGTTAATGGCTAATGTGCACGGACTGGGAAAGGGTTCTTGGTATAATAGTTTCTGGCGATCTGAAGGCGGCAAAGCAATGTGACAAGGCAATAGCTAAAGCCAGAAGATTGCTGGGCTGCATAGAGAGAGAAATAACTAGCAGGAAAACGAGGTAATAATGCTCCTCTACAGGCCTTGATGAGACCTCATTTGGACTGTTGTGTTATGTTCTGGAGCCTGTATCTCAAAAAGGATAAGGACAAGACTGAGGCAGTCCAAAGAAGGACAACAAAAATGGTGTGGGGTCCGTATCAGAAGACTTATGAGGAGAGGCTGAAAGATCTAAATATGTAGACCTTGGAAGAGAAGAGGTGCAGGGGAGATATGATAGGTTTCAATGATGTATGATCTTTGAACCTTTTCCATTGGAAAGAAAACTGGAGAACTAGGGGTCATGAAATGAAACTCTGGGGGGAAAGCTCAGAACCAATATCAGGAAATACTTTTTCACAGAGATGGTGATGGATTCCTGGAATGCCCTCCCAGAAGAGGTGGTGAGGACAAAAACAAATTCAAAAGGGCATGGGATAAACACTGTGGATCCCTAAAGACTAGAAGCTGGAAATGAAGAAATGGGGGTAATTTGCACGAAGCGGCAGTTACTACCCTTAACAGAAGGCACAAGGATTATTACCCTTAACCAATTAGCCTAATGTTTGTGATGCAAACGGACTTCTGTGCCCTGCTTCAGAATGCTTCAACACGTTGTTGATCAAGCAGTTTCAAATCCAAATTGCAGCAAACAGTCGGGCATTCTGAAGCAGGGCACAGAAGTCCGTTGCTGCTGCAATTTCACATAACGATAAGTGTTTACTTTTTTTCTGTGGACGTACTTTGCAATGCGGTTAAGCACATAATAGATGCGAATGAAAGTGTTCAAATAGTGAAAATTACTGAAAGAAAAAGAATATATTAAGAGAGAAAGGAAAGAAAATATCAAAAAAGAAAAAAATAGAACCAACTGGGTTTATTTATTTTCAAAGAAATAAGAAAACCGATAGCAACAAACCCGATGATTATACATAAATGGTCGTGAGCAATTCACTTTATAATGGGTTACAAATCCCATATCAATTTAAGTGAATAAAATGCAACACGATACAGTGTAAACATTTGGCTCCCGAATGAGGGTTGTTGTTAATACATGACACATCATTGGCATTCAGAATAACGTGGTTTTTTCTGTTAGAATTGTTATATTATTACTACGGTTCATATCCAGTTGTTCAAAAATACAGGATAAAGGAGGTGGTCATAGCCAAGTATGTGGATGCTGAAAAGCCATTGCCTACTCGGGTTAGGGCTCATTCCATTAGGGTTCAGGCAGTGTAATAGGCGGAGGATAGATTGCTGTCTCCCGTTGACATTTACCGAGCTGCGACATAGTCCTTCTTATACACCTTTTCCAGGTATTATCATCTGGATGTGCAGGCTCTGGAAGATGCAGCCTTTGCATTTGTGATGTTGACAGGACTGCGGGCAGCCTCCCATCCTATTCAGGAGCAGCTTGGGTACATCCCACTGGCACTGAATCCATCTATTAACATGCTAGGAAATGAGAAATTACTACTTACCTGATAATTTCCTTTCCCTTAAGGTGGCCACATGTTCCAGGGAATTACTGGTAAGTATTCATACAGTATGCATACGTTCTTGCCTGAGTTCATTGTTTCTTGTTGATTAAGTACAGAAATGTTTGTATGTTTTTAATCAAGTTTTTTTCCTAGTCTGTCCTAGTTTTTTTCCTAGTCTGACATTAGCCTGCCAGTATTCTCTTTTGAAGAGAATACTGGCAGGCTAATGTCACTGCAGGACTATATATACTATGATGTCAGTTTGCTCCATCTCCATCTGCTAGTAGAGGTGCATAACCCACTGGTCCTGAATCCATTTATCCACCTTAAGGAAAAGGAAATTATCAAATAAGTAATAATTTATCTTTTTGTAATGGGTTTGACAGTTTAGATTGATTTAGATTGTAAATATTGTTCTCACAGGACAAGCAGGATGGTAGTCCTCACATATGGGTGACATCACAGGATGGAGCCCAATCACGGAACACTTTTGTCAAAGTTTCTAGAACTTTGACTGGCCCCTATTGGGCATGCCCAGCATGGCACTAACCCTGCAGCCAGCAGGGGTCCCCTTCAGTCTTCTTTTTTCCGCGCAGCAGTAGCCACGCAGTTAAGGAGCTCCACAGAGATTCCTGACAGGAATTTTCCTCATGGAATTACTAAAAAGTTTCATACCCCACAGGGGTCCCTCTTTCGAATTTTTGACTCCGCGGTACTCCGGTAAGTTTTTACCCGTTTTCAGTCGATTCCCGTTGAGTTTGGCCCTTGCTGCCTACTGGCCATTGACCGTATCACGGCTCGAGTGACCTTGGCGTCGGGGTTCCGTCTGTGCCCGGACTGCAATCGTACCATGTCCATCACAGACCCTCATAAAGTCTGTGTAATGTGTCTTGGATGTGAGCATGATATCCTGACCTGCACCAAATGTGCCCTAATGACACCCAAAGGTCACAAGGCCAGAATGGAGAAGATGGAACTTCTCTTCCGTGCTCAAAACCCGACGCCATCTATTGCATCGATGTCATCAGAACTGACACCGTCAACTTCGTGCCAGTATCAACCACCGGCTGGTGACCGTCCGGCATTGACGACTTCTTGGCCTTTAGTTCCCTCTACTCCCCCTCAGGACCAAGGGGATCGTGGAGAGCGACATCGACATTGGAAGCCTCGGACCATCAAGGGAGCGAAATCATCGACCTCGCCATCGTCCGAGCCGCCGTCGAAGAAACCCCGTCCAGAAAAGGCACCGACCTTTTCGGCGACCGGGTCACCGAGGCAACCCTCACCCGACTCTGCCTTTAACGGTGGTCCCTCCGGCTATGCCTCTGCCGCCTCCTTCTGTTCCGGAGCCGGGGCTGCTTGCTCCAGGTCTCCGAGAAGAACTGGACCGGCTGGTTCAGGAGGCCATCGACAAGGCGATGCGTCGACTCCAAGTTCCTCTGGCACCAACACCGGTACCGATCATGGAACCAACTGCTAACCCAATTCCAGCAGCGTTGGCACCGCTGCTCTCGAAGATGAAAGTGCTCATCGCTGCTTTTCCACCAACGGATCCCGGGTCACCGATCGCTCCGTGCCCTCTCCGCTTACCTTGTCATCGGGAGGAGAAACACCGTTCCGCATCGCTCCATCGGGAGTCCTACCGAACCTCAGCCATAGATGCCGATATGTCCGTCAGCGCCACCGATCCATTCATTGATGCCTGCACCGGTGCCTTCGATGCCTTAATCGGTGCCTCCAATTATTCCTTCGATTCCTTCGGAGCCTAGACCAGGACCTTCAGGGATTCTATTGTCCCATCCCCCTAGGGCTCATAGAGGGGCAGATGCCGATCCTATGATACCTAGACAGATGATTCTTCACCAGACACCGATGACTTGCCTTCACCACCTTCTCCTTCTGAAAGCAGAAAGCGTTCTCCTCCAGAGGACCTTTCCTTCATAAACTTTGTGAAGGAAATGTCTGAATTGGTTCCCTTCCAATTACAGACCGAGCATGATGACAGGTCCTAGATGCTCCCAAGAAAATAACCTCCATCCCCATTCACCAAGTTCTTCTGGATCTCCTCAAAAAGAACTGGGAACACCATTGCTCTGTTGCTCCAGTCAACAAGGAAGGCTGACACCACTTATTTGGTACAGACAGCCCCAGGTTTTCAAAAATCTCAATTGGATCATCACTCTGTCGTTGTGGAATCTGCCCAAAAGAGAGCAAAACCTCATACTTCCTTTCCCCCAGGCAAGGAGCAAAAATTTCTAGATGCCATTGGACGCCGGGTCTTCCAGGGCTCAATGCTCATCTCTCGGATTGCCTCTTAATAGCTGTATATGACCCTGTACAACAGGGTCTTATTCAAGCAGATACAGGACTTTGCAGAGTCCCTGCCGCAGCAATTCCAGGAACAGCTTCAAACCCTAGTAAACAAAGGGTTTGAGGCGGACAAGCATGAGATAAGATCATCTTACATTATCTTTGACACTGCTACCAGGGTATCTGCAGCTGCTATCTCGGCGAGAAGATGGGCCTGGCTCAAGTCTTCGGACCTTCGCCCTGAAGTACAGGATAGATTGTCTGACCTGCCCTGTATGTGGGGCAATCTGTTCGGTGAACAGAGTCAACAAATGGTGGCGGAACTCAAGGACCATCATGAGACCCTGAGACAGCTCTCTCTGATGCCTTCTGATTATGCCTCCAAACAGCCATTCAGGAAGGATACTAAAAAGTCATTCTTCCGTCCAAAGAAGTCCTATCCAACACTGTCTAGGACTCGTTCCACGAGACCTTTCCATAAGGCCCAATCTCGTCAGACACAAAAACAAAAGCCACAAGCAGCTCCTCAGCTGGGCCCTGCTTCTGGTTTTTGACTCCTCCATAGAGAGCAGCAGCCAGCTTCCACTGCCTCAGATAGCAGTGGGAGGTCGATTGTGCCATTTCCACAGCAAGTGGCACACAATCACCTCAGACCAGTGGGTCCTCGCCAATATCTCTCATGGTTATCACCTGAACTTTCTCTCCATCCCATCGGACTCCCCACCTTGGCTGACGTGGGGAACATCCGACCACTCATCACTTCTGGAACAGGAGGTCTCCCTCCTCCTCCAGTCCTGAGCAATAGAACCAGTACCCTCTTCCCAACGAGGCCTAGGATTCTATTCCTGGTACTTTCTAATCCCCAAAAAATCAGGCGGCGTTCGTCCAATTCTGGACCTACATGACCTCAACAAGTACCTCCAACGTGAAAAGTTCAAGATGGTAACCTTGGGTTCCCTCCTTCCTCTTCTGCAAAAAGGAGACTGGCTCTGTTCTCTAGACCTCCAGGACGCATACACTCATATTGCGATAACTCATCTCATCGCAAATACCTGAGATTTCTGGTAGGCCCCAAGGACTATCAGTACCGCGTGCTTCCATTCGGCCTCGCGTCTGCACCACGAGTCTTCACGAAATGTCTCGTAGTAGTTGCAGCCTTCCTCAGGACTCAAGGTGTTCACGTCTACCCCTATCCAGACGATTGGTTGATCAGGGCTCCCACTCAGCAAATTGCTCTGTCGTCTCTGCATCTTTACCTTACACACCCTGATTTTGCTAGGATTTCTCGTCAACTACGACAATCCTACTTAGTCCCATATCAAACCTTATCATTCATAGGGGCAGACTTGGACACCTTGCAGGCAAAAGCTTTTCTACCTCGACAACGAGCTCTCACTCTCGTCTCTCTTGCACACCAGCTGCAGTCTCAGCGCTACACAATTGCACGCTGCTTTCTCATCCTACTGGGACACATGGCGTCCTCAGTTCAGGTCACCCCAATGGCCCGCCTAGCCATGAGAGTCATGCAGTGGACTCTAAGGTCACAATGGACTCAATGCATTCAGCCCTTTTCGACCATTGTCCACGTCACCGACTCACTCTATCAGTCTCTCGCCTGGTGGAAAAATCAGATCAATCTCCTCCAAGGCTTGTCCTTCCAACCTCCAGACCCTCAAATAATTCTCACTACCGATGCTTCCAATCTCGGCTGGGGAGCCCATGTGGCCAATCTGCAGACACAAGGAAGTTGGTCTCCAGAGGAAGCTAAACACCAAATCAATTTCCTGGAGCTGCGAGCAATCAGATATGCTCTCAGGGTATTTCAGGATCGCCTGTCCAATCAGGTCATTCTGATTCAGACGGACAACCAGGTGGCCATGTGGTACGTCAACAAACAGGGAGGGACGGGCTCCTACCTTCTGTGTCAGGAAGCTGCGCAGATATGGGCGGAGGCCCTCTCCCACTCGATGTATCTCAGGGCCACCTACTTGCCAGGAGTGGGCAATGTGTTGGCAGACAAGCTAAGTCGCGCCTTTCAACCACACGCGTGGTCTCTTAACCCCGAGGTGGCGGACTCGATCTTCCAAAAATGAGGTTACCCTCATATAGATCTCTTTGCAACATGTCAAAACCGCAAAGTACAGAACTTTAGCTCTCTCACTTGCAGCCAACACTCACAACCAAGAGATGCGTTCTCCCTCTTGTGGGCGACAGGTCTCTTATATGCCTTCCCTCCACTTCCACTTCTCTCGAAGACTCCCGTGAAGTTACATCAGGAAAAGGAACCATGATCCTGATAGCACCTCACTGGCCTCGCCAAGTGTGGTTTCCAATACTTCAGGATCTCTCCATTCGCGGGCACGTTCCCTTGGGAAAGGACCCGCTTCTGATTACGCAAAACGATGGGTGCCTGTGCCACCCCATCGCAGGCACATTCCCTTGGGAAAGGACCCGCTTCTGATTACGCAAAACGACGGGTGCCTGTGCCACCCCAATCTGCAAGCCTTGTCCCTGACGGCATGGATGTTGAAAGGTTAATCCTTCAGCCACTTAACCTTTCTGAATCAGTTTCCCATGGTCCTGATTGCTTCACGGAAGCCTTCCACGAGAAAATCTTATTCTTACAAATGAACAGGTTTCGGTCATGGTGCTCTTCTCAATCCCTTGACTCCTTTACCTGTCCGATCACTAAGTTTCTGGACTATCTCTGGCACTTGTCGGAGTCAGATCTAAAAACTTCCTCCATCAGAATGCATGTTAGTGTGGTGGCCGCCTTCCATAAAGGTGCTGGGAATGTTCCTATATCAGTACAACCTCTTGTAACATGTTTTCTGAAGGGCTTGCTTCACCTCAAGCCTCCACTGCGTCCTCCGGCCCCTTCTTGGGACCTCAACCTGGTTTTAGGAAGATTCATGAAACCACTATTCGAGCCTCTCCATTCCTGTGAACTTCGCTATCTCACATGGAAAGTGATTTTCCTTTTGGCAATCACTTTGGCTCGCAGAGTTAGTGATTTACAGGCCTTAATTACCTATCCGCCTTACACTAAACTTCTGCAAGACCGAGCAGTACTCCGCACTCACCTTAAGTTTTTGCCTAAGGTAGTGTCAGAGTTTCATCTCAATCAATCCATCATACTATCTACCTTTTTTCCCAGGCTCCATTCCAATCCAGGAGAGCAGGCTCTGCATACCCTTGACTGTAAACAGGCTCTAGCGTTCTACCTAGACCGTACAGCTGCCCAAAGGAAAATCACTCAATTGTTTGTCTTTTTCCATTCCATCAAAATAGGCAGCCTGTGGGTAAGCAGACTCTCTCCTCCTGGTTAGCGGACTGCATATCCTTTTGCTATCAGCAAGCAGGCATTCCACTTCAAGACCATGTTAAAGCACACTCTGTGAGCGCCATGGTGACTTCAGTAGCACACCTACGATCGGTGCCACTTCCTGACATTTGCAGGGCTGCCACCTGGAGCTCTCTCCTTACTTTTACAGCCCACTATTGCTTGGACAAAGCCGGAAGACAAGATTCCATCTTCGGCCAATCTGTCCTGCGTAACCTATTCACAACTTGACATGCCAACACCTTTCCGCCTGCCCATTAGGGTTCAGGATGCCCTCAGCCAAATTCCACACCAGTTGTTGTGCCTGTTGTACGTCTTGGGTACATTTGGTGCATACTCAGACATCCTCAGCTAGGTACTCACCCAAATGTGACGACTACCATCCTGCTTGTCCTGTGAGAAAGCAAATGTTGCTTACCTGTAACAGATGTTCTCTCAGGACAGCAGGATGTTAGTCCTCACGAAATCCGCCCACCGCCCCGCAGTGTTGGGTTCGTTACGTTTCTTATTTTATTTTTCGGCACTTCCTGTAGCTTTTTAAACAAGACCGAAGGGGGACTCCTGCTGGCTGCAGGGTTAGTGCCATGCTGGGCATGCCCAGTAGGGGCCAGTCAAGTTCTAGAAACTTTGACAAAAGTGTTCCGTGATTGGGTTCCATCCTGTGATGTCACCCATATGTGAGGACTAACATCCTGCTGTCCTGTGAGAACACCTGTTACAGGTAAGCAACATTTGCTATACCCTTAACATAAAGCTTGGGGATAACTTGCATGGAGCAGCAGTTACTACCCTAAGAAACTTGCTGGGCAGCCTGCTGGACCATCTAGTCTTTTTCTGCCATCATTACTGTGTATTTTAATAAACTGTGTTAATGGCTCACAAGCCCTTAGAGAGACAAATATTGAGTACCAGATATAAAAATGAAATTTTATAACATAACTATCATTAAACTAGAGTAGACTATTTGCAAAAGTTGAAAGGACATGCCCTCTTGAGGAAATATATGCCAAACTTACTCCTAATATCTTCATTAGAACTGCTGTGTGCAAATCTGTTTTATTTGAGCTACATTTTAGAGTCTAAAACATGCCACACTAGACCCAGGTACCCCTGGGTGAGAGGGCACGAATCATTAATCACGGGAAAGAGCACTTGGCTAGAGAATTACAGATTATTCTTTTTCTTGTTCTTTTTTTTTAAAGAAACTTGAATAGGCTGTCTGAGACTCTAGAGCCCTCCAGATGGAAGACTGCGGATTACTCGTATCCAAAGAGTATCAACAAAATGCCTTTGTGGACTTATGCAAAGTATTAGTCAGTGACTAGAATACATGCAGAGAAACATTGTACAAGGAAACAACTTTGAAGGAGATAAGAAAGGCACTAGGGTCTGTGGCATACTCTACTTGTCGAGTGACCACTAGTAAAACCCTGACTTCCCACGTCAAATATGATGCTAATAGGAGTGTAAAGGCACGAAAGAGCTTTTAACCACTGGGCGAGCACCATGCTGAGATTCCATGACACAGTGGAAGGCTGTGGAAATCCTCAGGGAAAGACCCTCGGGATTTCCCCGGAGGCTTCTAAATTGGCTTTGTACATCTCAGCTGAAGGCTTAAAAGCTTACAGAAAAATGTATAATACCATGCAATCAGCTGAGGCCAGTTAAAGTTCCTCTTTTATGATCTTATCAATTTGCAAACAAAGTTAAAAACAGATTACAGTTGTTTGAATACGCGTGTCCACATATACGCGTATGTGGGCGCGTGTGCACTTATTTTAAATGTACCCTCCCTATATGCAAATGAGGTCCGTTCTCTCAAGTTTAAGTAAAGAAATTATTCTCTGCTTCATAACATCTTTATTACAAATGTGAAATGTGATAGATAACCTTGGTGATGGCAGCTTGAACTCTATCGGTGAATGTGTTTTAGGTTTTGCAACCCCTGTGACATCTTGTATTTGAAGATGCGAAACATGGCCTTGCTTTGTAGCTGCCTATGACATGATATGCTGCAGTGGAGGATACATAGCTATAGAACCTGTCTGCCCTCAGAGAATATTGATTCTTTTGCATTTATGAAGTTTGTCTGAGCCAGGAATTTGCCTGAGGCTATAGCATGTGAAATCCGAAAACCCTACCGTGATGGGTTTTTTAATTGTAATGTTGATTTTGGCGGTGTGCAATGAAAAGTATGTAGAGTATTTTATCTTACATGTGTATGCAGATGTATTGGTTTTAGGCCAACCCAATGAGTGAGAATTATCACTTTTTGGTGGCATTAGTGTGGCACATGTTCATTTAAGTCTTATAGGTTGCTTTAAGTGACATTAGTGTGGTACATGTTCACTTAAATCTTATAGCTCATGTTTTAAAGTAGCTTGATGTTAGAGATCTCACTCACCAGAATGATGGCTACTGCCTGGAGACAATACCCTTATTCAATAAACGTACACATGCTTACTGTGACTCCAACATCGTTCTAGCTTCAACAGCAAGAGGAAATGTGGAATAAAGGATCTGCACTCACAAAGGGGGGAGTAGCTGGCTTGTTACGGCGGTTACTACCCCAAACCAAATAAGCCTGTTACTTCTATTTCTATGCATATACAGCATAGTTCTCTGCTTCAACGGCAGGGGAGAAGAAAAAACTGATACTTCACGCATATCCAGCATAGCTCCCTGCTTCAACGGCAGGGGAGAAGGAAAAAAAGGGTTCACACTCACAAAGCGGGGAGTAGCTGGCTTGTTACGGCGGTTACTACCCCAAACCAAATGTGCCTGATACTTCACTTTCGATGCATATCCAACATGGCTCTCTGCTTCAACAGCATGGGAGAAGAATAAACTGATACCTCAAGCATATCCAGCATAGCTCCCTGCTTCAACGGCAGGGGAGAAGATAAACAACCAATACGGGCTGTATAACATAGTCTGAGTAAAACAAATAAGCATGGGTGTAGCTTGCTTATTGCGGCGGTTACTACCCCTACTACCCTAACTTATCAGCTAGATATTCACTTGGATGCAGCTCCATCACTGCTTTCTACATTAATGGTGGGGGTGGAAAGGAAATAGAACCAAGAGCTAAGAGAAACAGATAAGTATGAGAGAAAAAGTGTGTGAAGCTTGCTGGGCAGACTGGATGGGCCATTTGGTCGTCTTCTGCCGTCATTTCTATGTTTCTATATATGTTTCTATATGAGATAATGAAAATGGTACCAAGGCAGTCTATAGGGTGACACAGAGGCAACTTCTCTTCCTACCCACTTCCAAATAATCCAGTTAACCTGCATTCCATTTGTCTGGTTTGACGCAGTCGTTACAAATACGTGTGTAACCATCCCATCATTTCCCCTAAATTTTCCTGACACATTGACCACATTTTTCAATGCATAAAGTTTAAACTAGCCCCTGAATGTACTTATTTATAACTTTTTAAAGTTCATTGTGATGTGCAAATTCTGTTCAGAAAGGAACAGTCCCAATAACTTTATTGTGCTGTCTACTTTCCTCTACAGGTGTTTCAGTTTGATTTCATGATGTACCATGTCAACTTAAGTTTGTGTATTGAAATGCAGATGAACAATAAGCTATCATTATCAAAAATGTATTATCCGTGCATGCCACCGTTCGTGGTGAATTAGATAAAAGCATTCAAAATTTAAAATAAAAGCCATAAGAAAACAATGATCAACCATTAGCAGAGCAGCATCTAAAGAAAACATATATAATGAAGCTGAAGCCATAAATGAGATATTTTCTATCCTGAGCACTCAAATGCCTGTCTGAATAAATATTCCTTCAATTGTTTCTTAAAGAATTAATGACATAAAATAAAGTATAACTGGACTAGAAGTGAGTTCCAAAGAATAGGCACCATAACCAAAAAAGCCCTCTCACAGGCCTCTGTCATCAAATGGTACTTCCAGAAGGCCAAGATTGCTAGAATAAAAGGGTACATGTTGATCTGTATATTTTCAAGGAAGAGCCAACATATGGTGCTGGATTGTTGAATGCTTTGTGTACAGTAGTAGTGACCTTGAATTTTATTTACCATATGATCGGAAGCCAGTACAAGGATTTTAACACTGGAGTAATATGGTCCCAAAGATGAGTCTGAACTAGGTAGGTTTGCTCTCTGTGTCCCTGGATTTTCATGATGGCTATAGAGCCCTTAGCCCAAAATATTAGGATAAATTCATATCTTAAAGGTATACTTATGGATATTTTTAAATTTTTGTTCATGTTTGCTGATGATTTATTATCTCTTCCTAATCATGTCTCATTCTCAAATGTTTTAAAAAAGATGGAGTCATGGAAGAGTTTCAGGTTTCAACGTTAATTCTGATGAAACTGTGACACTAAGGAGTAGATTTTAAAAAGGTGAGCACGCACATGTACACCCGATTTTATAACTTGCTCACGCAAGTTATAAAATCAAGGGTCGGCGAGCGCAAGGGGGGTGCACAATTTTGCACCTTGTGCGCGCCAAGCCACACTGCCTTCCCCGTTCCCTCCCCCCTAACCTGACCTTCCCACCCCTTCCCCTAACCTTTCCCACCCACTAGCCCTACTCTAACCGCCCCCAAAATCTTTGTTTTACCTTTTGCGCCTGCTTTTGAGAGGAAGTATGTATTTTTAACATGTTTTATGAAATCAGAAAAATGCTCATTTTCGCTTTTTGGCTGGCACCCAGCCTATCTATGACACTAATAACAGAGATAATAGGTTGGGCAGGCCAGCAAAAACCAAAACATAAACGTTAGCACTACATCACCGGACTGAGCCATGAAGTTGGCACATCCAGTCAACCGAAGGGTACCAAGTGCCACCAGATTGAGCTGGGGGTATTGGCGGGGAGCCGAAGTCCCACCAACCAAAGAAGACCCGGCACCACTGGATTGAGCTGCAGGGTTGGCAGGGGAGCCCAAGTCCTGAAAATTGAAGGGGAGAAGAGGGGGGAAGGGAGGTAAAGAGTGCAAGGGGGAAAGAATGTGCCTACCAAACACACACAGGCCCACTCATTCCCTCCAGACTCACACATACTTACCCTGTACTACATAGCACCACCCCTTCCCCCTCTCACAAACTACTTACACCAACACCCAACCCCTGGCACTCTACTGAGCCACAGCCTTCTTTAATGAGCCAAGCCCACCAAACACGTTTCTTGTAATGACCCACTGGCGTTCATGGAGATGTGGGGAGGTACCATTCTGTGCAGCCCCTCCCTTTGAGGGAGCTGGGTTTGTTGTTCCCCTGGGATGTAATAAAAGCAGCTCTCTCCTGAGAGACTGGAGGTAGTACCTTTGAGTTTGCAAATTAAGAGGAAGTACAGGAGCATTTTTCTTCATTGAATTTTGGGCCTTCTTGAAGAATCCAGGCAAATCTCAAATGGTGATCCTGAGCAAGGTTAGGAAGCTTCCCTCCCAGTCCACTAAGTGGCTGTTTAGGTTTGCCTTCAGGGTTGTTCTCAAGTTTTTTTTTGTTGGTTTTTTTTTTGTGGTAGAGGCGTTTTTTTTGTGGTTGGAGACTTTGTGAGACCCCTGGGTATTGCCTGGGTATAGGGCACAGAGTAAGGAAGACCTGCCCCTCTCCCAGCTCCTGTAAGGACAGGAATAGTGGTAACCTGAAGGAAGGACATTCTGGTGTTTTGGACTCCGTTTATGGGGGTGGGGGGGGGAAGGATTATTGGTTATAAGAACCAGGAGGAAGAGTTTTGCTGCCCCCTTCATGCCTGAGGACGAACATTGAGAACTGTGTGTGCCTGAGAGGATGCAATCAATCATGGGATTCCAGATAGAGAAAACGAGAGAGACATTGGAGAACTATGAGTATGACCAAGTTGAGGCCTACTGAGGAACACTCCCCCTTAGAGTCTTTACCCCTGGGGAGAGAAAAATTGAGACTGAAAAAATGGACTATTATTTCACACAGCTTAACTGAATTTGACCAGTGATTATAACACATTTTTGCATAGCAATTCACGTTTGCAAGAGGTTTTTAATATGATGATCACTTTATATGGAATTACTTTATATCACAGCAGTTTTCCCATATGGGATTTGTTGTTGTTGTTAGATTTTATTCTCTGCCACCTAGCTTTGCTAGGTACTGCACAGCTCCCACTCCGCACTTTATAAATACTAGGATAAATCTCTATGCGTCCACTTATGCATGCACATGCAGTACCGCTAATAGGTTTAAAAGTTAAGACTCCTTATTGATATAACAATTTGTATATGTTTATTTTATTTATTTAGTTGCTTTTATATACCGACATTCATTGGGATATATCACATCGGTTTACATGTTAACGTTGAGAATAGTAAGACTAACGTGTCTTATTATTTTTACATGGTAACGGAGGCAAATCAACAGTTAATGTAATTACATTTTAACAGAGGAGAACATTGTAAAGAATTAACTCAACAATTCAACAAGACAATAACTATAGTTACATCAGGAGGTAGGCATCTCAAGAATTATTGCCAAAATAATGCTTAAAGTGATGATTGGATAGAATTATACCGTACAGAGAAAACAATAATAGATAATGCCAGGGTTCTGGTGATGCTGTATTATGTCTGTTTGTATTACATTTCTGGCCTCATAGCAAGATCAAACATATCCTTCCCCTTCTCTCTATGTCACTTTTACATCCCAGCAAGATTGAACCTGGAGAGTCACATCAAATCCTATGTAGTTTTGGTGATCTCTGTAATCATAGCCAGCTTCAGGATTTGCAAGGCTGTAAAACTTCAGTTCGTACTTTCACCATGCACTATATTCCAGGCACTGCTTCTCATTAAAATGGATATTGCTGATGTTAAAAGCCTGCTTCAGATAATGCCCAGCTGTGGTTGCCTGAAGTTCCATTTTATTTGGTTATCTGCATGGGTGTCCGTTTCTTCTTTTTCCTGGTTTAAAAAAATAAAAAATGCAAAGTAAGTTTTCGTCGTTTCTATTAGCTTTTTGCTTGTGCTGTGTTGGTGTTTGTATATGGAATGTGAGATCTAGAAACCATATTGATTTCAGAGGAAACTGATTTCATCCACATGGTAGGTGCAAGTAAATCTTCATAACTTTATTGGAGTCTGCCTTATTTAATACTGGCCTTCTGACTGTCTACATCGCTCTCATTTTGCAAACATATTATGCTTGCAAATTAATGAGTCACCTTTACATCCCAATTTAATATCCCAACAAAGGCTAATATGGACACCACTGTTAATTTATCTCGGTTGCAATTTATTTGTCTTTAAATTGATGTAATCTGCCTTGAGTTTGTTTGTGGTAAAAGGCAGAATATCAAATGTCTATAAATAAATGAAGCTTTTTAAATATTTAAAAAAACATTGTAATAGTGATAAAATTCTTAGGCGCTCCTGCTTCTCAGAAAAACATTTTCCTTTGATTTTGATTTTATTTTGATGTTTTGGAGTAAAACATATTTACAACTGGGTATCCTGTACAATTGCTGCTGGAAGATATTCTTTGAATAAATTGTACCTTATTTTGCTTCCTAAATCTGTAATTTTGGTGGGTATGGAATGGTAAAAATAAGACAAGCTTTTCTACTAAATGGAAATCACTTCTGTTACATGACATTGTATTGCTAGCTATGAAATACAGTGGAGATAATGGAATGAACACTTCAGGTTTAAGCGTTCAGTATGCAGCTTTCAAAGTTTGATGTCATCAACAAAAGAAAAAACAATTAACTTGCTATAAAGCATAGTTTTCTTTCTAAATGTACAAAGCATGAAATGCTTTATAGGTTAAAATGAAAACTTTGTTTCTATATAAACTCAATATTTTATTGCTGTGTTAACTTTTTTTTTTTAGAGAATTTAAATAATTAATTGTAACTTTAATTTGGTTAAATTCTTATTAGATAATGGGGCAGATTTTCAAAGGGTTACGCGCGTAACCCCGGCAGCACGCGCATGTTATAAAATCAGGCATAGCTTTCTTCACGCCGGGTTGCACGAACAAATCTACGCCCGCCCATACATTTAAAAATCTGGTCCAATATGTTTCACCAATGTATTTTGTAAACTGTCTTGAGACATTTTTCTTTCAGAAAGATGATCTAGAAGTTCAATATAAAAAAAAAATCTAAAGAAAAGCCTTGATCTTGTACAGATTCCTATATGCATCGCAATACTGTAAATTATATAAACTTGTCCAGGGTTTGTTTTTTTTATGTCCGGTCTCAGGTTAGTGTGGCATTTTTCTGTTTACTATTGTTTCTTCAAATCTTTTCCATGAGAAAAAAGAAACAATGAGATTTCTAGAGCAGCAAACTGTGGGCCAGGACCCCATATTGTGTCACAAAACCTTCAGCTGGGGTGAGGAATGCTTCAGCCATCAGTAGCATTAGTGTGGAAGTCAGCATGGAGACTTTGGAGCCAGCACATGCATGCAGGTCCTGCCCTCACATGAGTTTATGGTAACAGGAAGCCCAGCATGAAGAGGGATATGGGCCATTGCTGGGCTTGTGAGCTTGCAATGGTTTGGAGACTCCACGCTGACTTTCATTACTAATGCTGCTGCCACTTGAGGCTTCGTCTATGTGGGCTGATGGAGATTGCCACTGCTTCTCTCTTCTCACCAACCATTGAACGTACCTCAGAGGAAAATGTTGCCCCTGTTATCAGCCTACATTTTCTTCATAGCAATTGTTATCTCCCTTTGGCCCATGGTCCAAATGTTGCTGCTGATCCTAGCCAGAAGGAATTTTGGAGGAGGAGCTGTTTGAAGGAAGGGATCAGATGTAGGAGGGGGTTTGAGGATTGGATCAGGTGAAGAAGGATTGGCTGTGGATGGTGAGGGATGGGGAACTGACATCAGCTGTGAGAGATGTACATGAGGTAAGGGGGATTAGCTGTTGGGGAATGTTAAAGAAGATTTGGAAGAGAGGAGGTGAAGGTGAGATGGGAGGGGATGATGATCAGTTGGGGGTTTTAAGAAGGACTTGCAAGTGAGAGAGTATCAGCTGTGGAGATGAACAAAGGGCTGGAAAGGGTGAAAAAGGATGGGGTGGAAAGATAAAAGGAGTTGGGAGGTGTAAGAGAGGGTCCACTAGAAAAGAGGTTAAGAAAGGAGGTCCTTTGGAGGCGGTATAGGTTGAGAGAGAGAATCAACAGGAGAGGGTGGAGGTTGAATGAAAGGACCAGCTGGTGAGGGTAGAGGGTAAGATTGGAGTTATTGTTGGATGGATCTGCACCACTGCTAATTTGTTTTGGTGTTCTAATGGGGTCCTGTGAATTTTTAAACGCTAAAAGCGGAACACATTAGCAAACATTTGGGAAGCCCTGATCTAAAGTGATTGGAAACAGAAGTGTCGAAAAGCGGAATATAAATAAATAAATGGAAATGGACTACAATATCGGGGTGTAAATTTCTACACTCAAGGAAATGATCGTGGTAGCTCATTCATGACTTTGTACCTTGGTAGACTCTAGGCCGTACCCTCCATAGCTGAAATAATGTATCACACCTCTCATTTTCTCTGATTTTCTCTGTATTATTGTGTAGGCATACTTGTGTTTTTCAGTATTTACCTGGTTCTTTTCAACTTCTAGGTCCAGGACAAGTTCCGTTTGGATCTCTCCGATGAAGAGGCGGTTCACTACATGCAGAGTCTCATTGATGAAAGTGTTAATGCTCTCTTTGCTGCTGTGGTGGAACAAATACACAAGTTTGCTCAGGTATGCTATAGTTTTGTGTTGTATTGAACTGCATCGAGAACAGTAGAAGAATAGCAGTGACAGTAAATACTCGGTTCTCTCCAACATATGATCTCTATTGGCACATTAGTTATTTGTGCTCCACAGAACATTCAAAATTTGTAGAGTCTCTTTATCTGCATCAGGTATAGTACTCAAAAATTAGTGTTTTGAGGCAAACCAAATGAGAAGTGGAATATGATGAGATACATTTTTTACATAAGTTATTGGGTGCACTTCTTGACTACATCTTAGCTGTGTACCTCTTTTTGTAGTTCTGATTCCTGATTCTCCCTTCTTAATCATCAAAGAGCATATTTACTTTTAAAATCAATATTGTTACCTTTTACCTTTCACACTCCTCTTTTTAAACATCATGTCCCTTGGTGCACCTGATTTATATTCTGGCTTTCAGACATTTCAGAACAAGTTACATTCAGGTACTATAGGTATGTCCCTATCCCCAAAGGGCTTACAATCTAAGGAGGTAGTTTTCAAAGGAGTTACGCACGTAAATGTAACATGCTATCATGGCAATTTTCAAAAGCCTTTAAAATCACTTCAGTAAATCCTATAGTCAAGTCAATGGCATATATTGTAAGACCCAATTTTAAGCCTGTAAATGCATTTTAAAATCAGTCCCTAAGTTTGCCGCTATTCATTTGCATGCTACAAATGAACAATTTAATATTTACATATTAATTTGTTGCTCTGTATGCTATCTTTTGGCTTTCTTTTCGCTCATCGATGCCTCCCCTAGTCCCCTGTTCTATGTACTTTCCAGCTTTTGTTCGAATGTGAACCTGTATGATGTACCCACTAATGCTGGTATAAAAAAGTTTTAAATAAATAAATGCTCCACAATGGAATTTAAGATCTGCAAACCAAGGCTTGTTGACAGTTCCTTCAGTTCAATCCGCACCTTAGAGTGAAGTGAGAGAGAAAGCAATTTAAATTGCTGGTCCTAAACTGTGGAACTCTTTTCCAGTGGAATTAAGGCTGCAAAAAGACTTCTGTTTTTAAGAAAGAATTGAAGACTTGGCTTTTTAAACTGGCTTATGAGAATAGTGCATAATTTAAGGCAGTTTTTTACGCTGGCTGGTTGGTATAAACACAGAAATTTTGAGTGAGGTATATTTTACTTTATTTTTTATAATTTTAACCTTTAATTTCATTTTTGTTTTTGTTAATTTTATTATACTTTTAGCCTCTTGATGTATTTATTTTTTATATTTTTATTTTATGTACCTGGTGTTATATTATTATTTATTTTCTATTTTGTAAACCACTGTGATTGAATACAGAACAATGGTATATAAATAAAATAAAAACATAAAATAAATAAATACCTGAGGAAGTGAAAGGTAAAGTGACTTGTCCAAGGAGCAGCAGTGGGATTTGAACCTTGGTTTCCTTGATCTGCAGCCTATCTCTCTAACCTCTAGGATACTCCTGAACTGATTGTAGGATGATAGATATGAATTACAGAAGATAGTTATTCAAACACTGGCATGAAGGACCTGAAAGGGAGTCACCTCTGAAGCCCTTTTCCCTTTCATTGGCTAGCCAAGAATAAGCAGCCTGGTCTCTAACACTACGAGTTTTCTCAGCAGAAAGCGGAATTGTGATCTGACTGACTAAGAGTGCTGGTAATTATCAGAACAACATCCCTAGTATATGCAGTTCCATAATGTTTGGAATGGTTAACTACAATCGAAAGTGCATTCTAAAACACATTTAGACTTAATACTGAAATAAAACCAGTAGAAAAGTGTGTTTTGCAGATTTCTTTCTAACTATTGACTGAATTGTAAATAAGACTACTGTACTAATCAGTCACAGCAGCTTATGTATTGATTGTATTAATATGCCATTTAAAACTCTGGGATTGTATTCTCCTTGGTGTCTGTTGGTATGTCTGATATTGCACACTGTTTGCTGTAAGCATTAACCAACTAGGGAAACACATGGAAGAGCATTGATATCAAAAACACTAGGCAACTGTACAAACTTTATATGAGAGGATTTATTTTTCTTTTGCACGCTGATTCAAAACAAACATATGATGAAACTGTGCTTTTATTTGAAATAACTTCATTGCTGCCCTTGAAAGTAAAATCACTTAAATTTTTGTAACCAAGCATAACTCGAGTACTATAGTACCCTTTGTGTCCCCAAAGCTACAGCCATTAATGTGCATTGCTTAGATTTTTAATGGTGAGAATGACTAAATAGGTGGAGTTTAAATAAACTTTAAATACAGTCTGGTCAGGAATGAAATATAAATCAGAATGAAAAATAGGAATTTGTTAATATAATTTCAAACTGCATTGCTGTTACATATAGGAGTCTTCACCATTCCAAGGTGAATATCAAGCAAATATTTGATCAGAATACCATGCTGTTGTCATACATTCTGTATTTTCTGTTTTCAGATTTTACAGTCAAGTTCAGTGTATTATGACTGTCCTCAAATCTCCAATATGATATAATGTCAACTTTATTGAAATGCATATGAGATTCTCCTGATGTAAGCAGGATCTAGAATAGGGTAGATGGAGTGTAGTGCAACTGCTCGCAGCATGACTTTGGCAAGTATTACCACAGTTCAGACAGCACTCCTCCTTTTCAAATATCTTAGGAAGCATGCACCCCTGCTCCATAGGAAACAAAGGGGGAGGGGGGGAGCCAACATAGTAACATAAATGAAGGCAGATAAAGACCAGTAAGGTGTTTAGGGTTGTATCTGCTATTCCGTGCATGTTATCTCCTCGCCACCTTTTTTTGGGTTGTAACTACCATCCTGTGCAGGTTACTCCCTACCTTCAAAAAAGTTCCCACAGGCTATTTCAATGCTTCATTTCCTTTCTCTTGCCACTGTAGATCCATTAAGGTCAATTTTAAGAGGTGCACGTGATTCCAGGTTCATGCACATGGACGCGCCAATTTTATAACATGCACATGTCGCAGAAGACAGGTTGTTTAATCTCTGGGTCATCTGTCAATCAATTTGTTTGCATCAGAGGATAATAGGAAAGTAGAAAGATTCTGCTCCAGTCTTCAAAGCAAGTTCAGATCCACTCTGGATGCTAATCTGCTCTATGCTTTTCGACCACTTCCGTTGGTAGCAAGAACAGTGCAGAAAACACTCAAGGGCTGGGTGCACTTGACCCTCATTGCTCCAGCATGGCGCAAACAGATGTGGTCCTCTTTCGTTGTCTGATTGTCAATCAGCCCTCTGATTGCTCAGGGATCCGTTCTGACTTTGCTGACTCAAGAGGAGGGTTATATGTCATCTGAACCTTCCTTCTCTCAATGTGACGGCATGGATGTTGAATGCTTGCTAATCTCATTTCTGATATTATCCAAGAAAATTGAGGATATTGTAATCTCTCCCAGGAAGCCTTCAACTAGAATTGTTTACTGTTTTAAATGGAAGAGATTTTCATCTTAGTGTCAAACAAGCTCCCTAGACCTGTTTGCCTGATAACCAAAGGAGTTTCTTCAGTACTTATTTTCCTTCTCAAAGTGCATCTCATTGCTATTGCAGCCTACCATGTTCAGGTGGATGGCAAATCAATATCCATGCATCCTTTAGTGTTGAAATTCATGAAAGGCTTGTGACATACAAAATCTCCCGTCCCCAAACCACTACTCCTATTCGATCACAATGTTGTATTGGCACAACTCATGAAACCACCTTATAAACTGTTAAGAGTTAGCTTCCTTAAAGTTCCTTACCTGGAAAGTAGTATTTCTAGTCATGATTACCTCATCTAGAAGAGTCAGTGAGCTTCGGGTTTTGTCCATTGCTCACCATACATGCAGCTTTTTCAAAACAGAGTAGTACTCTGCAGTTACCCCAAGTTTCTGCCAAAAGGAGTGTCACCTTTTAATCTAAATCAAGCTAATTGTATTGCCCACATTCTTTCCAAGACCCCATGAACATTAAGAGGAAAGGGTCTTCCATTTAGCTTATTTACTTAATCACCTTTCTAATTTGAAAATTAAGTCAAATATTAATTACAAATAACAGTAAAACTCACCAGTAAAGCAAATACATCAATAACAAATAACACAATTAAAATGAATAAAACACATAGAAACAATGGCACCGGGGCCCAAGAAGACCAGAAGGCACTCTCGTTGCACAGCCTGCCACATAAGAGCCACGCAGCCTGAATTGGAGTCCTGCCTGTGTCAACATTGCGAAGAAGCCCAGGGGGAGCCAAAGCCTGGTCCCTTACTGTTGGGAGATGGTTCCGGAACTACTGAAGATAGCTCCCCGGACCTTTGCATCTCCGAGATGGCTTCCCCCACAGGAGGGCACCTCTGGGGCCCCTACTCTGACTCCCCCTGGGATTAACATGGTTCCAGGAACCTTCTCCTGGTTGGAATTTTTCAAAGGGCTGCAAGCTTTCGTTCAGGATATATCCACAATGGCTTTTCGAAGAGAATACTGAAGAGCTGAGGTTACTGCAGGGGTATATCTGCAGTGACGTCAGCTTTGAAATCTGACTCCGTCTCCCATCTGCTAGCAGAAGAGCACAATACCCATTGGAACTGAGTACATCTGTCTACACTAAGGAAAACGAAATTATCAGGTAAGTAATTTTTCCATTATCTGAAGAGAACTCAACTATACCATTAGGCTTCCCAACTTTTCGTCTCTCATGATCCTAATATTTATTTTTATTTAATTTATTTATATTCTGCTTTTCAGGCACTTCAGAGCAGATTATATTCGGGTGCTGTAGGTATTTCTCTTTCCATAATGGGCTTACCATCTTTAAAACAAGCACACGGGTACCCATATAAGCATGAATGGGCACATAAGCAAACATCCACTGGAATTTTAAATCATTCGCGCATTTACACGCATAAGATTTAAAATACACCTAGCACGCATATCTGTGTTCCCAATTTTAAGCTGCTAGTCAAAGCAATATACTTTGTGTGTCTTCCTTAAGAAATTGTCGGCTTAACACACACAGGTAAGCAAATTTTAAAACATGTTCGCATGAAGAACAACCAGTTTTCCCAATTGGTCCATCACTTTGCCCAGTCTGTCTCAAGGTCATCCAGACCCCTCTGGCTCTTCATCCTCTATTCCCCCAGTTGATCCAGACCCCTCCCCCTGGGTTGCTAGTCCTAAACCGTGATTTCTACAGACTTGCACCTCATCAGGAGCAGCAGTAAATGTATACGGCTAATAGTTTTAAATACAGAGTTACGCACGTAACTGTTGGCCCTGCCCCAGAATGCTCATGCCCAGCCCCAACTTTGCCGGTTTTCCACCCCCCCCCCTTTTTTTTTTTTTTTTTTTACTAGCGCTCGTGTATATATGCGCGTAATTTCTAACTTTTAAAATACTCATTGCTTGCATATAGCCCAGATACAAATTTGGACTTTTCAGCACAAGCAACGCTTTTAAAATTAGGCCCTAAGTTTATCCCTGAGGCAATGGAAGGTGAAGTGATTTGTCCAAGGACTTGAACCCTGGTTTCTCTGGTTCACAGCCTACTGTTTTAACCACTAGAATAACAGTTGCCAAGCACATGTTCGCACATTGCTGAGTCCTGGCTGGTTACTATCTCACAGACTCAATTAAGGGCCGTTTCTTTTGAAGACATCTGCAAAGCAGTAACTTGGTCATCATTTCACACCTTTACATCCCATTATTGTCTGGACAGGCCTTAAAGAAGGGACAGTAACTTAGAGCAAACAAGTTTGCACAGCCTATTCACCCAGTTTTCCAATCTTCACAGTGGGTGGATTCGGGTTGTTTTCAACTTTCTGCTTGCAACTTCTCACATGTCATGGCTAATTCAGCCCTGCTTCTCGATAGAGAAGGTTTGCTTACTTAATGGGTTTCTCTGTAGACAAAAGGATGAATTGCCTGCCCACCTCCTTGGAGAATCAACTACCTAGCTAAAGCTGAGAGGCTTGTGAGGCCACATGCGTGGAACTGAGGCCACATGTGTGGAACTGAGAGGCTTGTGAGGCCACATGCGTGGAACCTTCCGTGCTTGCTGAATAGAGCATAAAAACTATGAGCTAGGAGAGAAGGGGCTATTCAGCACCATTGGGTGACGTTATCCGTATGTCATAGCTAATTCATCCTGCTGTCTATGAAGAACCT
Source organism: Rhinatrema bivittatum (assembly GCF_901001135.1). Taxonomy (NCBI): domain Eukaryota; kingdom Metazoa; phylum Chordata; class Amphibia; order Gymnophiona; family Rhinatrematidae; genus Rhinatrema; species Rhinatrema bivittatum. The sequence continues at coordinate 796,635,050 of NC_042615.1, read as the reverse complement.
CGTTTGTGTAAGCAAATTTGCTGTTTTCTTTTCTTCTTATTTTTATTTGCTTTTCTTACAAAAAGATGTTGCTATTATTACAGCTCTTAAATTAGCCCACCGTTTTTTCATTTTGTCACATTGAAGAAAGGATGAGATCAATATGAAAAAGTACCAAGTCCCCAATTAAAAAGTATCACCATTAGTGCAAAACTGATACTGTATCAGTTTTGACTATACCAAGGAACAATCTTTTAACCACATACCCCTCATTTAAATGTCATTTTTTGAATTTTACTTTGCAAAGAAAATATAGTCAACAGTGCTGAAAGTAAACAACCAAACCAAGGAAAGCTTGTGTTTTCTTGTCAGTCTGTTTCACTAATCTTTCAAAAAAGTCCAATGATGAATCAGCTTGACTCCACAGCTCTATTAAGCTCTTATTCTCAGCAATCATAGAACTCTGCTTGTGTTACCAGTGAAGACAGAAGGAATCCCAGGGTACATTCCTCACTTAAAAGGAGCAAGTGAATAAGTGTTAATTAATAATGGTGGAATCAAAGCCATTTTATTGAAGCCCTTGAATCAGAGAACAATAATCACACAAATTTATAATATGTAGCCAATCAAAAAGAACCTTTATAGTCAAATAAAACATATTCAAGCTCATGTCAAGTGCATTTTAAATCACACCGATTGTTTTATTTATCTGTCACTAGGAGCTCTTTTTGATTGGCTGCTGCATTATAAGCTCATGTTGTGATTGGTTTTACTCTGGTTCAAGATCTTTAAAATGGCTTTGATTCTGCCATTTTAAATTAACTTTTTTGAGACATTGGTCCATTATAAGTGAGGAATGTAGGTTTTGCCAAAAAGAAAATATACCATTCTACCAATCATTGCATGTTTGAAAATATTTATTGATTTTAAAGTGGGGACTGTGCAGAAAAAAATACCCATAGTAAAGAAAATTATAAATATAGCCACTTTTCAAAGCATGCCACAGAGAGTTGTAACTTGGAACAAAACAGATTGTATGTATGTTCGTATACTCCCATTAAATTCTCATTCTTGAGCTCAACAGGATGAGAGTTCCACAGTAATGGTCCTATATACGAAAATGCTCTGTAATATGTTTGCTGAAGCCTATATTTCACATAAGGCTATGTTAACATGCCCATTCTCTACACACACCATTCAGCGCAGCTCAAGATGCTTCCATGCCTCCTCTCTGACCACTGCCAGGATCCTCCTAAGACCTGCCAGCTGTCAGAACCCAAGGGCTTATCCTGCGGGGGAGACTGTTGGTATAGGTGAAGCTCCTATCAGTCCTGCCTCGGGGTACATCGCTAGCTGTCAGTGTGCATCTGGCTGTGCCCACCTCCTTAAGGCATAAGGGTCCACTTTCATAACAGGCTGGGACAGCTAATAAATTCTGGCTTGATGACTTCAGTGTACAGTAGTATAACCCTTGTTGAAAGAGTGGATAATTAGTAATGAAAGATCATTTTGGGGCTCCTTTTCTTAAGCTGCATACTAAAGTATATCCGTACTCCTGTAAGTCACTTTGTGACAGTGAGACTCGGGTTTCATGTATGTACATGAATGCTGTTTCATAATAGTTATATGTTTGAATTTATTATTTATGGATATGAATATTGTGATTTGCTCTGAACAAATAATTGAAGGTAGTGAAATGTAAATAAATATTATAAACCTAGAACTACTAAAAAAAAAGTATTAGTACTTGAATCAAGAAATTGGATTATTACTAGTGGAACCCATAGAATTTTCACAGATAAAGTCAGACGTTTTTCTCTTGCCTGAACCTAACTGCAACAGTTTTTGGATATGAAGCTAAAGTTCTCCATTAAGGCTGGTATTAATATGGATGCATGCATTCATGCAAACTAGGATACATCTAAATGAGCTGCTTTGTCTAACTCGAATGTGCCTCCATGGAAGATCTAGTCTCTGTAATGAAGCAACAGAGTCAAGAAACCGAGCGTGTCAGATTTTTAACATCTTTGCTATCATCCTTCACAGATCTAAAAGTGACACATTAGAAGGCTCAGTATATTCTTGATCTTTATCCAAAGTAAAAGATACAACCAATGGTAAGGGGAGTCCAAACTTAAGGAGGACATTAAAGATAGATACAGGTCCCATATTTAGATTACCAATAGCTTCTACCGAGATAAGAGGGCCTCCACCTGATTTATTTCCACCCACAAATTCCCTTATTAGAGGGCAATCCTGTTGGTTGAGGTGGAGGATTTCTGGAGCCCGGATTTGAGATCCCCAAAATTAAGTCTCTATCACAGTCACTACTGGGCAGCTCCCCGAGGGAAAGAATATGATGGTCCATATGTCCCCCGACAACTCCAGTTTCTGGAGACTAAGCAAACACCTTAGTCTTCCTTTTCCTCCCCATTTTGGCACAAAGGTGTGTGCCCATGGGCACATGGCTTTGGCTACACACCACAACTCCAAAGTTAGAGTCAGAAGGCTCTGTGATGACTTCAAACCAATGCGAAAACCAAGAGGGAGGAGCACTACCCAGCGATTAACCACCAGCTGAACTTGGTAGGCAATACTTCACCGGCATTAGGTCTTAAAGTGGGGTTTGCAGGAATCACACACAGCACACATAAATGTTTGCTAGAAAATAGGTTCTAGTAATATTCCCGTCCAAAAAGTCTTCTTTCTTACATCAAAATATGTTAGTCTATTATCATGGGCGATAGGGCCCTAACACCTGCGATAACGCTATAACGCATGCATTATTTATTGCATCGCGAGATGTTAATGCAAATTTTTAGTTTTTAGTCAAGAGAGAAGTTTGAGTGGGGTTTATGAAAATGAGGGGCATTAACTCTGCATGCGATAGCATAACGCACGCTATAGCATGTTTTTAACGCCAGAAATAACTACACCTTTTTTCCTGGTGTTAAGCTGTGCGATATGCCCAAAACGGAATTTGCGATATTTATCGATAATTCCATTTTGGGGAGAGTGGGGGGGAGAGAGAGAGAGACTGGGGTGGCATACATATTTGTCATCTATTTATACCTCTATAGGAGGGTCATTAGTAACTTGAGGTGATGTTTTGGTGGTGGACTAGGGTTTTGGGCCAGTTTTGCATGCACTGGTAGATGTACAAACAGCAAAGTACACATCAGTGAAGATTTGATGTGATTTAGAGTGAGGAAAGAGACACAAAGATGAGAGTTCTACAATGTTCTCTTGCCCTAGCTTGATAGAACCCAAGTAGAAATGCATCAAGCTAGGGCGAGAGAAGATTGTAGACATCTCATCTTTGTGTATCTTTCCTTACTCCAAATCACATCAAATGTTCACTGATGTGTACTATGCTGTTCATACATCTGCCACTGCATGTAAAACTGGCTCCAAAACCCTAGTCCACCACCATCACCTCAAGTTACTAGATGACCCTCCTATAGTGCTAAAAACAGTTGACTACTAAATGGAACTCTCTCTGAAGAGAGAGCGGTTTTAAGCGGTGTACCGCAAGGATCCGTGTTGGGACCGGTCCTGTTCAATATCTTTGTGAGCGACATTGCGGACGGGATAGAAGGTAAGGTTTGTCTTTTTGCGGATGACACTAAGATCTGCAACAGAGTGGACATGCTGGAAGGAGTGGAGAGAATGAGACTGGATTTAAGGAAGCTGGAAGAGTGGTCAATGATATGGCAGCTGAGATTCAATGCTGAGAAGTGCAGAGTCATGCATATGGAGAGTGGAAATCCGAATGAACCATATTTGATGGGGGGAGAAAGGCTGATGTGCACAGAGCAGGAGAGAGACCTTGGGGTGATGGTGTCTAATGATCTGAAGTCGGCGAAACAATGTGACAAGGCGACAGCTAAAGCCAGAAGAATGCTGGGCTGCATAGAGAGAGGAATATTGAGTAAGAAAAGGGAAGTGATTATCCCCTTGTACAGGTCCTTGGTGAGGCCTCAGTTGGAGTACTGTGTTCAGTTCTGGAGACCGTATCTCCAAAGAGACAGAGACAAGATGGAGGCGGTCCAGAGAAGGGCGACCAAAAAGGTGGAGGGTCTTCATCGAATGACTTATGAGGAGAGATTGAAGAATCTAAATATGTACACCCTGGAGGAAAGAAGGAGCAGAGGTGATGATATGATACAGACTTTCAGATACTTGAAAGATTTTAATGATCCAAAGACAACGACAAACCTTTTCCGTCGGAAAAAAATCAACAGAACCAGAGGTCACGATTTGAAGCTCCAGGGAGGAAGACTCAGAACCAATGTCAGGAAGTATTTCTTCACAAAGAGGGTGGTAGATGCCTGGAATGCCCTTCCGGAGGAAGTGATGAAGACCAGAACTGTGAAGGACTTCAAATGGGTGTGGGATAAACACTGAGGATCCATAAAGTCTAGAGGATGTGAATGAAGAGTGGATGGCTCGCGGGAATGATGGCTACTGCCTGGAGATAATACCCTTATTCAATAAACATATACATGGTTAACGCGACTCCAACATTGCTCTAAGCTTCAACGGCAAGAGGAAATGTGGGAAAAAAGGATTTGCATTCACAAAAAAGCGGGGAGTAGCTTGCTTGTTACAGCGGTTACTAACCCAAACCAAATAAGCCTGATACTTCACTTTCAATGCATATCCAGCATAGCTCTCTGCTTCAATGGCAGGGGAGAAAGACCGATACTTCACGCATATCCAGCATAGCTCTCTGCTTCAACGGCAAGGGAGAAAGACCGATACTTCCCACATATCCAGCATAGCTCTCTGCTTCATTGGCAGGGTAGAAAGACCGATACTTCACACACATCCAGCATAGCTCTCTGCTTCAATGGCAGGGGGAATGAAGAAAAGTGGATCTATATTCAGGCAACAACCAACAAGGACTGAATTACATAGTCTGGGTAAACAAATAAGCATGGGTGTAGCTTGCTTATTGCAGCGGTTACTACCCCTAACTAATTAAGCTAGATATTTCACTTAGATGCAGTTCCAACACTGCTCTCTACATTAATGGTGGGGATGGAAGGGAAATAGAACCAAAAAGTTACTAAGAGCCAAGAGAAACAGATAAGTATGAGAAAAAAAAAGTGTGAAGCTTGCTGGGCAGACTGGATGGGCCGTTTGGTCTTCTTCTGCCATCATTTCTATGTCATTTCTATGTTTCTATGAGAGCCTTATAAGGAGTCTCTCTCTCGCTCTCTCCAGCCCAAAACAAGGAAATGCCTGCCTGGGCACTTCTCAGCTTACGAAGTGGAAATATTGCAGGTGCGATTAATTGAATGGACGATGCAGTAAAATACCTATATGAAGCGCTAAAATAGCGCACATTACAGTAAGTGAAAAATTACCCTAACCACACCCCTTTTCTTTATTATGGGCGCTATTCATGCGAAAGTTTAGAGCATTTTGATGAATCTAGGCCTTAGACCAAAAATTGGTGTAGGATTAGATACCAAATAGAACTATATTCACGTGTCCCGTATTCTGAAAACCTCATCTGAACACCTAAAGGAAAGCTAGGCTTCCAATCCACCCAGTTAAACAACCGTCCAGTGTTAAACATTTCACATGCTTAGACCCTCAATCAGTGGCATTTTAAAAAGTCTGATTTATATTGATAGCCATTTTGTGCAGATTATAGTCCTCTAAATCAGTGTTTCCCAACCAGCATGCCTTCAGACTTCAGCAAGTATGTGCCATAGAAAAGTCACCAGCCCAGCACAGCACCTAGCCTCTGCTCTTGCACCTCACAGCAACAACAATCACCAGTAGTGCATCTTAAGTATAAAGGAGCGCCTTTCTGAGAACATATGTAATCATGTATGCCTGTTCCTCCTAGCTATAGTAGGAGCCCTGGAGTGTGGCATTAATGGGCAGTATGCAAGGCATGTCTGAGATGGGAGAATGTGCACTAAGCATTGCATGTGATTCATTTTCAGTTCTGGGACTAGTAGCAGTGGAGGAGCTCTGGCAGCCACATGCGGCAGCCGAAGTAACTAACTGAGAGGATCATTCATCAGATCGCGTTAGGGCCTGATCACGTCGCGATTTGAATGTTTAAATTTGAAATTAGAATTAAAAAGGGAGTAGTTTGGGAGCGGTTTTGAATAATGAGGGGCCGGTAGCACATTATCGTCGGCAGTAGCGCTGGAAATAACTACATCTTTTCTACTGGGTCTATGGGGGTGAAAGTTTTCAGCGTGGCCACAAACTGTGGCGTGCAATACTGCACTGCTGTGATGCGGCTGGCTGCACACTTTCGCTCCCCCGCCCCTTATTTTGACCATGGGCGATCATTCTGCTATATTTATAGCAAAATGATGAATCCAGGGCTGAGCTAGCTGCCCACGTCACACTGACTTCTCCCTTCTCCTGCACTGGTATTAAGAAGGAACAGGTCTATTGTGACACGGTCATAATGTATGTCTGCCCCCTCTCTCCCTTTATTTTAAAATTTTGAAGAGCGTCTGGTGGGTCATTTAATGCGTCCTTAGCTCTTCTTTCCATCATACGAGTCCTCTCTATGTCCACAGTGCCTAGCCTGTGGAGATTGGTGTGCCTCACATTTTTGTTAATGTGTGTGTGTCTTGAGCTTGAAAAGGCTGGAAAAACACTGATCCACATTCCACGCAAGCTTTTGAAACTGTGGTAATTACTGTATGCCAAGCAGCAGTGGATTCCCCATGTGAAACATTGCAGGGAAACCAGGTGTTGGTTTAGCTAGTTCCTAATGTTCAACAAGTTAAAGGTTGGTATAGGGGAGAACAGAAGGAAAAGGGGCTAGTAAGAATGATGAGAATGCCTAATTTATCCTTCTAAATGTGGACCCACAAAGCAGGACGGTAAACGGTCTAGAAAAGCCACAGATGTGAAAGCAAGACCGGAGCCTTGGAAAGAGAATTTAATCAATTGGAAATAGTCAGCCCGACTCTGGCCAAAGTTTCGCCTTTTATGGCTGCATCAGGGGCTCTTGATTATGGATAAAATATAAATTGGTAATCCCGGCACCATATATGGTTACAGGGTGTATTTACTTGTTTAATCACGTGTGATATAAGTCCTTTAAAGATGACTTGAAAGGAATAGCAAAATTTCTCCAGTCAGTATCCAGGTGGATGTAACTAGAATCATAGAACATGGGTTGTTTTTTTAAGTCATAAAGTGGCGTTAGCTGTATTTTGGGTCTTTTTTGTGACGAAAGACTAACTTTTTTAGATGCATGCCAAATCCACACCCACCTCTGGTCCTGCTAACACATTTGCCAAGCATCATTAATAAATTACTCTGCTTTCATTGTTCATCGTGGTCATCTCATTCCTCCATTAAACCAGTTCTGACTCCTGACCTCTTTATACCTTTCACCAACAGCTTTAACGCTGCAGGCCAGATATTTTATGATATTATTTATTTATTTATTTATTTTAAGTTTTTTTATACCGATTTTCCTGCATAAAATGCATATCAAACCGGTTTACAATGAAACAGAATGAGCAGGAAGTAAAATTCCTTAGTCTAATACATTTAAACATCAATAATGAAATAATTTTAAACAAAGCAAAAAGCTAAATAACATTAATAAAAGTTAAATTATTAACATAAACATAATTATATTAGAAGGAGCATATATATTACCGAGCATTCAAAGTCTACCACTAAAAATCAATCACTGTAAATTTGAGCGCTTTGCACAATGTTAGGGTTCCCAAGCCTATGGTTTCCAGGTACTGTCTTTACATACATAGCTGCAGTCAGAAAAAGAAAGAAAGAGACTTGATTATGATTTGTGGTTTTCACAAAATTTCTTTCTAAATTTATCTTAAGATTTGTAATTTCAATATTTTTGTTACATTAATAAATTAAGACAAAGCTTTTGTTTTTCCACATTTATTTTTTATATTTGCTTACTTATCTATTTATTTAACAACTTTATTTCCCACTCAGTCTTAAATCACAGTGGTTCACAATGGAAACCTACATAAAATTGATAAAATGAATAAGTCTAGGGAATTTGATAACCAAGAAAGATAAACTTCTGCCTGCCAGAAAGACCTGAAACTGAAACCGTGGCTTCACTGGAAACGGCAGAAAAAGAGTTGCTCAGGGGGGTGGGAGCAGCAGGTGATTTGTGCTGTGAAATTGTATTGCTATATATTTTGTTGAGAATCCAGTCAATATTGCCGATCCACGTGTTTGTACTGATGGTCATCTTGGCATGGAAAGGATTTTTATTTTAATCTGAGGAGCATAGTTAGCTCAACTACCGCAGTTTCTTGCATTGTTCTGAAACACCAAAAATCAAATAATTGCTTAAACAAGTGAGAATTCAAGAAGGAAAGGCTTGCTAGATTTGTGTCTTCTTTCAGTTAAGCTAGCAAGATTGTATAAATGCAAAGAAAGTATTAGAGCAGAGACATGGGCAGGTAGCTATTTAAATCAAATATCCCTAAAGTTTGATGCTTAGAAGTGGCAATTTCACTACTTGTATAATTCATGGTACTCCTGTGCCTTTTTTCCCATTGCATCTGTTCTCTTGTCCTGCATGTCCTAGGGAAATTAGGACTACAAGTTCATAGATGCAATGGGGCAAAACCAGAACTGGATGGGTTGCCACAACAACCTACTTTGAATCCATAGGCTTCATTAGAAGTGTGCCAGGCAGACTGCAGAATGCCAAAATCTTTGAAAAACCAGCAATGTAACTTTCTTTTTGTAAACAAGTGTAGAAGAGAGAATCATTTTCTATTGTGTTTGTACATTTTTTCCCCATCCGTTTATAAAATGGTAGAAGGTTTTGGGTTCCTGGCTGGAGGGGTTTGTAATGTCATAAAGTTCTGCCAATCAATCTGCTCAAGTGGTGGATGGCCCTTCACATTGATTGGTCAGTAAGACACTAGCAGAGCAGTACAGGTAGCATTGCTAACTTTTCTTTTTTTATATTTCTCATTGTTGATCAAATCGAAACAAGTCCATTTCCTTCTGGCCAATAACATGGATAATTTTAGCACTCTGATTTATACGTTCTATTCAACCTTATGTCTAATCAAATAGATCAGTATTTTAATTTTACTATTTCCTCCCTCCTTTCACATCGTCTGTTCCCACATTCACTCCCCATTCATCCCCACTCATTCTTAGTTCCGTTCTTCTGCAGCATTGTTCAACACTTCCCTTCTTGTAAGTTATATTGTTTCCTGATTAATGATGAAACTAGCACTTTCATATCTATCCCAACTTACTATATATTGTTCCTTTTTTATTCATTCCCTCATTATATAACATTTAATTGAGTGTCAAGTATTGTTTGATTTGCTCTTCCCAGTATGTATAAAGTTGTTGTTTTTTCTTCCTTCCAACATAATAGTATATATGTTTTAGCTAACCTTACAGCCATTGTCAAAACCTTCATCACTTTAGTGTTGCAAACTTTTAACACCAGCCAGAACCAGCTCATAGTCCCCATGGACCCTTTCTCACTATCCCCTGACATACACATGCACACACTCAAACACATTCTGCCCTCACAAAACACATAGGGCCTGATTTTAAAAACTGCAATTCCACACTTAAAATGGAGGTTGACACATGCAAATTACTTTATTTGAGTAAATGGCTTTTGAAAATTGCTACAACAATGTTACATTTACACGCGTAACTCCTTTGAAAATGACCTCCATAGAGAGAGACACAGTTAACACACAGACATGCACACATCCCATGCAAAGAATAGCTAATCCTGCTAGTTTTATCAGAGAATCATGCCCACTTTAAATTAGCTGTGAACTCTAACTCCAATCATTCTGCATTTATGTTTCTTGTGTTTAAAAAAAAAGTAGATTCCAGCATTGTGTGGATTCCAGCATTGAGTGAGATGACAAGGTATAGCAGAAACTGTTTCTGATGATTTAGGGTTAGGTAATAGATTCTCCTGATTTGCGTAATTAACAGGGCATTGAGAGGTATGATTACATCTAGAGTTCTGCAAATCAAAAATATTCCTCATCTGGAGGTACTTTGTTTTTGGCGATGAAAATAATAAATGAAAAATAGAAAAGTCAGAGAGAGATCAGTAACTATATCAAACCCTATTACCAAAAAATATCTGCAAACTTAAAAGAGAAAGACGGTATTAGGTAACCGTGCCTTTAATTTAATCCACTGCCTCTCGCCCGCAATGGACCTCAGGCAGTATCAGCCCAATCAGCACTATGGGCCGTATTTTAAGAATTACGCGCGGGTGTAGATTTGTGCGTGCAACCCGGCGCGCACAAATCTACGCCTGATTTTATAACATGTGCCCCCATCCCCCAGCCCTACCTAAATCCCCCCTCTACCTTTATTTTTTTATTTATGCCTGTCTCTGAGGCTTGCGAGTGTCGCCGGGCCTATGCTTGGCACGTGCAGGAGCGGGTTTTTGGGGTTACACATGTAATATACATGCGTAACCCTTTGAAAATCCACCCTTATAGTTGTAATCATCTACCATCTTATCTCTCACTGAAAAATTTTTTTATTTATTATTTAATATCTCCAAAATGTTAATATTTTAAATTCTTTTGTATCTCCCACCTATTGTCGCTAACCCAGAACAAATACTTAGCTTCACAGGCATTCAATAAATCCACCTGACATGGACCATGTTTTGGTAATCATGCCTTCCTCAGGGGTTTACATTCAGTAATTCATTTTAGTGGATGCCTCCACTTCCCCAAAATGGACAAATCCTAAAAACAAAAACAACAAAAATAACAACTCATATATAAGCAAACAATTTCTACACATACTCTTACAAAATGATACCTTCAACAGTCGTGCCACCCAAGTTAACGGTACAAGACGCTCTCAAACAAAGCAACCCCACGTGATACCTTTTTTACTGGAGCAAATTAATTTTGTGACTAGCTTTTGAGAATTCTGCTTCCTTCCTCAAGTCAGTCTAAAATGAGCCAAGAATGATGGTTGACTAAAGTTCCAAAAAGTAGGGACCGCCCATTATGTTTCTGTTCAGCACTGACTGTATCAGGTATGCACTGTACAAATTCTGAGATAATAATATACAAGTAAGTCATATGTTAGATAGCAGCATCATATTTTTTTTCAAAGTTGTAAAAGAAGAGGATTGGGAGGGAGAGAGAGTAATTACTACCTTAGCTCATTTTCATTGACCCAGTTAAAGAAGTATAACTCTTAAGCGCTAGCCACAACTGTATTGTTACTCCAGTAATAACTTATTTATTGATGTTTGTTTGCACATATTTATATGGACTAACTTGGCACCCATGTTACTTTCTGTCAATAGAAATTTATAAAAAGCGATTAGATCCAGATCGCTTTCGAGATAAGAGCAAAGCTAATAGTAATTTTGTACCTTCTGATTCAGCAAATTCCCTTATTGCTTGTTTACTCTAGTCTTTAGATGGTAATATTGAAGAAATTGTGCCAATGAAAAGTAAAACTATCCAAAGGAAATGGCCTAGGGTACTTTGGTTTAATGAAGATTTGTCAGCAAAGAGGTGCTGGTTGCAGCAAGCAGAGACAGTGGCAAAAAATCGCTCTGAGAATAATCACGCTCTTTTCAATACTGCACGCTGTGACTATAAATTAAGTTTTATGGTGTCAAGAAAAGCTTTTTATAATTCACATCTAACTGATTTGTTAAATTGTCCAAAGGAATTATTCTCTATAGTTAACAAATTTGTGAATGGTGTGCAGGCAGAACAGAGTGTAGATTATTTTACTCCCCAGGCATTTGCAAATTCCTGTGTTAAAAAGGTTAATTGGTTGATCAGAAATTCAAGTCTCCCCCTTTCTTCTCCACAAACTCGGCTGAAAATACCACTAGTTGTTATAAATCCATCTTGCCCAGAGGTGATAGCAACTGATAACGGTGGATGATTTTGATTCATTAAGTCTTATGGAAGTGGAAAAGTGTATGGGTATTTTTAAAAACCTCATTCTGTCATTTGGAACTTTGTCCTTCCCCTGTATTCTCTGCGTTAAAGGGCATTTTCTCTGGTATTTTTACTAAGATTTTTAATGTATCTTTATCAGAGGGTATAGTCCAGAGGGATTTGAAGGTTGCCTCTGTTAGTCCAGTACTTAAAAAAAAGATAATCTGACACCAGATAATCCATTAAATAATAGACCTATTTCAACTTTGTCTATATTAGGAAAAATTTTAGATAAACTTATATATCGACAGTTGAATGATTTTTTACATGATAATATTCTAAGTCGCCACCAGTGTAGTTTTTCTAAAAACACTGAACACTGCTTGTGTCAATCAGTAATTTTCTTCTTCATCAGTTAGAAAGTAATGGCATAGTGATTGCCGTGTATTTGAATATTAGCGTAGCATATCACATGGTAGCCCATGAGATTTTATTGCATCGTTTGGAAACAGTGGATCCTAAAAGGTGAATTTTAAGACCTGCATATGGGAGCACATGTGTTTGTGTTTGCCGGCTCGCATACATGGACATAGCGATTTTATAACATATGCACGTATATGCACGCTTGTTCTAAAATTGGCTATACGCACATACATAAGCGCACAATTTCACATTGACGCATGCAAATGCCGCCTTGATCATGTAAGTGAGGGATTTTATTAAATATGTGCACTGATGCAATTACCTCTTTCCCCAGTTTGTTCCCAGTTCACCCTGTAAAGGAGAGAATTCCTAACCCCCTTAGCTAACTTGCCTCCCTTTTAGCCTTGACTCTTAAAACCCCACTGGTTAGTCTGGTTTTTTTTTTTTTTTTTTGTTCCATGACTTATACGCTGTCCATAGCAGAAGTAAAGTAACGCAGATAGGAACCCTGGCGCACACTGGTTTGCGTAAATACTGTTAATGGCGATAACCTCTGACCAATAATTCAATGAATACCAGCTCCAAAGAAGTTATGCAGTGAAAGGTTTATTAATGGGGAAAAGGGGAAAGGCGTGGTTTCCCCGGGGAAGAAGTGAATACAAAGCAAATGGTGTATAATTCAGAATCTGCCCAGTGCTCTAACGTGTGTGCTCAGACTTATAAGGGTCCTAGGATTGCTGATACCAGACATCTGCATAATCCACACCCATTACCTTCAATAACCAATCGATATATATTTTAGCATGTGTACTTAGCGTGCTTCTTACTATAGGCTAGGCTCTTGTTATCAGAAAAATAACAAAGTTAGTTCCATCCTTCCAGGAATGATGTCATCCGTGCTGGATGATCCTCTTGTAAGTTTAATTATCATAGTGCTTCATAGTGCTATCAATCCACTCAGCACTAGGTATTCTTACATCCGCCCCTTTGAAGGGTGACGGCTAGGAGCCCTTCACACCTATCTGTGTCGCATATCGCCTGTCTTAGGTTGCCCAGCCTAGTTAAGGCTAATCCTTACTGGCTAGAGACATTACCCGTCATGGGCCAATATGCTCATTTTTCACAGATAGTCGTCACAGGTGGTGGGGAATGGTGCAGTGTCATCGTTGGAATCCAGAAGCAGCAGGTTCAAGGTTTCAGCTTGATTGAGCATGATCCGAGTGCTGGTCTGTGTTATCAGCATTTCAGAGACTTGATCACGGCATCTTCGTAGGCAGATACAGAGGCATGGTAAGCAGAGGCAGACAACTAGCCCAAGTAAGGCAATTGTACACATGGAGCCAATTAGAATTTTGAATCCTGAACCTAAACTAGAAAACCATGAGCCAAGGGATCCAAATGGATCACTGACATCAAGTCCTTTCCAGGTTTGCACTGGTACATGTGCAATTGACATCATGTTGCGGGTGATTTCCTCAATCACTTCACCCTTGTCGTCTATTTGAAGACAACAGTTACTGAGGTTAAATTTACCACATAATCCTCCTTCTGCAGCTAGTATGTAATCTAATGTAAGACGATTCTGGTAAATAGCATTCCGAAAACCCTTTTGCTGAGTGGCTAATATTCTCAGCGCTTTAGCAGTTTCATTAGTAATTATTTCAACAACAGCTTGCAATCTTATACTATGATTTATCATATAAATTGGAGTTCTATAACCCCAAGAGCCATCCTGAGCCCAGGAGGCTGGATCATAATATGCTATAATACGTTCTGGGGGCCATTCGTCATCTTTCCAGTTACCTATTTTAAGGTCTCTCTTCTTACGTACATCTGAATGTGTACTATATACGGGCATCCCTAATTGTTGACCCATCGGTAGGGGGATTAGGAAAAATGAGGGGCGTATAGTACCCACAGTACAGGTTCCAAACCAATCAGTCGGTAAAGAGGCATGTGCATATCGTCCACATATCCAGTACAGACCTCGTGGGGCAGGCCAAAGGGTAGGGATCTTACGGGTACCTATTGAAAGAAGGGGTTCTGTAGTCCAAAGAGTTAGGTTTGGGATCACAGACGAGTTAGGCCAATGGGTGTACAGGATAGTGGTAGAGGAGGTGTAGTTAAGGGTAGTCTGAGACATGCAAGAAGAATTGCGTACTGCAGTGACATGATCCATGGTATAAGGTCTATGGATACACCAGGTAGGTATTATGGAGTGAGCCAATATCCATCGGGCTTTGTTAAATCGTGGGGGTAAAACAAGAGAGGAAACATTATAGGGTATGGACCAATTCCATTCTTTGGCTTCCCATGGCCAGTTATCTCCCATATCGGTACCACCACAAACATAACAGTTGGAAACATTAAGTGAAGTAGTAATGGCGTTAGCAAGGTCAACAAACAAATTTCGTGCAGTTTGGGATATGGGAAAGGGCTCAGTAACATGCTGATAAAATTCTTTAAAAATGGCAGAGTGATCTAATGGACTCTTACGAGTTACAACCTTCTGAATATAGAAGAGCCCTCCAGGATCAGTTCCTGAGGCATGAATTCGGATACCGAAAACATTACCCCATTTATCAAGGAATTCAGATGGGTTGAAAAGGGTGAAATTGACTTTGTTACAAGTATTTAAGGCACAGTTTGACAAGCTTGGGACCAAAGTCAATGAAGCAGACTTGGGGTTGTTATGCCAGGTGGCGAAGGCCATGCAATCCCAATAGGCACAATAAGAGTTACGCGCTGGTTTCATTCATATTGCCTGGCATGCCCATGCCCCACCCAGACCACTCCCACGCCCTTCCCCTTTTATGAAAAAAATGTTTACCCACCGCGCAGCCCTGCAACTTTCTCATCTTTGCTGAGTGACGGGTTGCGAACCACCACGCAGCCTTACGGCTCTTCCTCTTCTTCGCCACAGCCTTGCAGCTCTTCATTTTCGTCAGGTGAACTGCCGCCCAGCCCTGCAACTCCCTCCTCTTCCTTTCAGGGCCTTGCGGATCCTCTTCCTTGTTGCGGCGCCAGCAGCACCTTCAACTTGGTGGTGACCCTCAGGCCGCTGCCTTGTGCAAGTGCATGGTTTGTACAGTGGGTTGCACTGGCCCTGAATCTGAGGTCTTATGTTTCTCCCCCAAACCTGTAACTGTACCAGATTTATCAGAGTACCCCATGACGGCTAATGGGGTAATTCTTCCCGTTAAAACAGTGGTAAGAAACGTGGGAATTATTTTTGATCCTCAGTTGCATTTTTCCCCTCAACTTAAATCAGTTCTAAAAACAGACTTTTAAAAATTACATACATGACGTCATGTTCGTAACATTTTAGATCGCAGTGATTTCCGCACAATGTCTTATCCCCGAATGACTATTGCAACAGGTTATATATAGGTCTTCCTGCTTCTCGTCTCTGTGCGTTAAGTATTATATAAAATTCAGCTACTTGTCTGGTAATGAGAGGTTTGCCATGGGACAATGTCAGTACTGTCCTGCCAGCATTACACTGCCTTCGCCCCCATTCGCAACATATTGTTTTAAAATTTTAACTGTGATTTTTAAATCAATTAAGATGAACGGTCCTAGTTTATCATGTTTATTAATTTCATATATTCCTACAAGAGTCCTTTGGTCGCAAGACATGGGGTTTGTTTTTTAGCAGTTCCCTCCTACAAAGGATGCTCGCTTAAAAGAGATCAGACGTCGAGCATTCTCTATAGTGGGTCCTTCCCTGAGGAACTCATTACTACCTGAGCTACGAGTAATCAATGACATAAAACATTTCCATAAACAAAATCTATTTTATTTTTAGAACCATTTGGAGATTCTTGATTTGGTAACTTGAGCTCATTTGACTTATCTGATTTATTATATTCTGTAATTTAAATTGCTTTTAGACAGTTTGAGTGCATTTGACTTGTTGTATCTTATAATCTAAATTGTTTTTATTTTGCCTCATTGTTATTAACCAACTAATTGTTTAAGTTTTTTTCTGATATGTTGTAACCCGACTAGAATGGCAGGTTCACTATAAGCAGGCTATAAATATGCAAAATAAATTGCCTCTCTTGAAAGAGACCTGCAGACACCATTTTGGAAGGCCAGTCGTTTCTGGTACCTGTTTTGATAACTTCTACAAGGTTAGTTATTATTATAGCCAAAGTATTTCTGTTCAGTCTGCTGTGACATCCCAATAGTTCTGGAGCAAAACTTTCATTTCTATAATGAATCTGAAATATTTATTTTGAACCAGCTTTTGTGGGCCAAACCTTTTTGTAATTTTCTTTAAAATAGCATTATTGTTAGTGAATACCGTGCAAGGCAAGATAATTTATGTGATATTTATAGAGTCCGTGATCCAAAAGAAAGTTAAGTAACTTTCTCACGGTAACCTAGTAGTGGAAATATAATTTGATCAAGTGTTTCTGTGTTTGAAAGCTGTAGACTTTAGCCATTAGTCTAACCTAATCTTAACAATAAAAATAATATTATTGAATTGCAAGTGACCAAGAAATGTCATGGCATTCACTCTTGTTTCTCTGGAGATCTGTAAGATTCAAGGTAGTTAGCTACCTTGTGCTTGCAACATTTCCTCAAATGATATTCTAAGTTTATCACAGCATATTATGAAGCATAAAGAAAGCAGGATAAAAATGAATTTATTTTTTTTTAAAGAAAAAAATAATCACATGTTCACCTTCAGTGATGAGCGAGAAATTCACCGCCCTGATTGCTGAATGAGAGATTTCAGTTCCATTCTTATGAGGCAGTTCTTGGGCTTGGTTCATTTCCATTTCCCAGGGTCTGCCTGTTCTTCTGCAGTGTGTTTATAGTCCCAGGGGTATTCTCACAAGGTAAAGAAGAAACATCACAAGGTCAACAAGGGTAAATTATGGTTTCTAGAGAACCTAATGTTTAAGAAAAACAAATGTGAGTCATTTTGAACCACATTCTGACTCTTAGTTACAATGCATTGTAGTGAAAAAACTTGAATAAAGAAACATAGAGCTATTTCTGGCTACCCAAAGCAGAGGAAAATAATGTGACCAATGCCACACAAAAAGATAGGAATTCAAATATTTAGCCCTTTGTTTGTGCAAGTCTCTTGATTTTGTGGCCCTTTTTTTTGTTTATAGGAGTGAAAGATAGGCTTTAAAGAAACATTACATTAGAATTCCCCACCATGCTGACTACATTTCTGCTAGACAGTTGTGAACAGATTTACCAAGAGGACCACAAAATCCTAAACACTGTCATCCCTGCAGTATTCTGGGTGATTTTAAGTTGGAATCCTGTATATCACACTTTGGCCAGTGCTGGTATAGTGCATTTTGAACCATGGCTTCAACAGGATTTTTAAAACAGGAGGTTATTGTAAAAAAAAGTGAACTTGTGTCATTCCTTAAAATATGAAATGCTAAATTATTTGTTTCCAAAGCTGAATAAGTAAGCAGAAGAAAATCAAACTTGGCTTGCGTATCTTATTGAATTGTGATTATCATATAGCACAGCTAAATTAAACAGGTGAAAAAGTGTTTCACAGTTACTCTGCTGATGATCAAGGAATTAATTTGCGCATGAACATTTTACAGAGCTATGAAAGTAATCCTGAACCTAAATTACAGTTATCAGTCAACTGCATGAGTCAGTGTGAAATTCAAGCTAAGTAATGTTATGTTTCTTTCTAGTACTGGAGAAAATAAACCCTTCAAGATCCTCCCTTTAATCTTTTGGAAGTGGAGCACAGGAAGAGCCCTTGGCTGGGAGACTCTTTCCTGAAGAAGCGAGCTGAGCTACAAGAGGTTTCCATGATCATCCTCCATAGGAGAAAGAACTATGTATTTCCTACCATCAAAAGAAGACCAGCTGATCACTAGGAGGCCATCATCATTACACTTATATTAGAAATGTCATCTTCTACTTTTGCAAGCATTACTCAAACATTCTCTAACTTTTCCCAGTGGACCTAGACATAACTACATTCAGTAATTCCATGCACTGGGGTTGTAATTTAAGTTGAGAAGGTAAAAGGGCAGCTTCCTGCCCACTCACTACTAATTTCACTCTGTGAACTGGTTACAGGAAAGAGATGTCAATAACCATGGCCAGGATTCAACAGCGATTCTCCTGTTTGCCTTTGTAAAATGCCCACTTATTTGTATGTCTTGGGGAACTCAGGTCTGTGATTGTGTTTCAGCCTCTAGCTTGTATATTTACATTGTTCTGCCAGGTCATTTAAACATACTCTATATAATCTGTTTACCGCATATGCTAAGTAGAGGCTATTGATTTCTAGGAAAATATATGCATACATGTATAGATAGTTCGTTTCTTCTTTGAAGTGAAGTGAGAAACTGATCTGGACATTGGAAAATTCAGAACTTTAACACAGGCCTCTATTGATTATTTATAAGCTCAATTACTTCTTCTTAAGTGTAAGCCAGTAGCATAAAGATGAGTAGCCTCTGAAGTACCTGCAGTGCCATTACTGGCTGATAAGAGGTGATAATGGAGATCCATTCTGCCCAGGCAGTGGAGTGTTAGTGCATTGCCTCCCTTCTACAATACTCCTAGCTACAGGCAGAATGAAGCACCAAAGGCCTCAATTTATTCTAAAACCCAGGCCTCTCAAGTGAGAGCCTTAGCTCTTTTACAAGGCTGTTACACTAGCTAGAGTTATCTGCAATTTCCACCTACCAGCTGATCATTCACCTGGCAAGTTTTACATTTTAGAAATGGTTTCATTCAAGAAAAATGATTATTTTTTATTGCTTGCAAATTGTAGCCAGCCATGCAGTGGTCAGAACACTTAAAACACACAGCTAGCAGACTAGCCAGCCAAAAGATGAGCTTGTCGGTTCAGTATTGAAACTGTTATGTGTGTGAAAATCTGACATGAAGACATTTTTCAGTATAAATATAGCTGTAGTACTTTTCTTAATAAATTATACCTTAATTAAAGTGGTTAATGTTTTGAGAGTTTTAAGATTTTAAGACCTTAACAGTGTGTGCCTGTGAGAGCTGGAATCATAAGTTTCATACTTTTTTTTATTCATCTTTACTCAGAATATTAAAAAAAAAACCCACTTCATTTTGTCTTGTCTACATAGATGAATTCCTACAAAGGTGATATTTATTTTGAAAAACTAACTGCAACACAAGTGAACTGTTTTATAAAATTGTATTGATACTCTGAAAAGAAAGCTACCTCATAAGTAATCCAATACACTGTCTTTAATACTATCAAAAATTGAGAACAAAATCTAAAAATATTTTTTAAAGTATTTTGCCTTCATATTTTTATTAGAGGTTTCCTAATGGAACTTTTGGTCATATAATTTTTCCATTCTAGATTGTATAGCTATGGAGGGATATTGAACAAACAAGAAGCAAAAGCATGACCAAGAGGTAATAGCCATAAGTTTACCATTGTTGTCTAGCTGAATCCTTATCTTTGTTTTATTAACTTATTTTTGTTGTTTGCTACGTCATTTTATCTGTCCCACTGGTTCATATCAATCTGGAAATAGAATTTGTGTGTCAGTAACGGGGTAAATCTGAGTTTATACAAATATCAGATTTTTCTATATGAGCTTTGTCACAGACTAGCAGGCTGGAGTAAGGGAGTACCCCCGCAGAAGTGGTACAGGACCGCCAGGCAGGACTGGAGCTGGTCTCCTGCCTAATCAGCTTCCTCCCCCACAGGTTGAGTCCTGGGTTCTGGGAGCTGGTAATACTTTTCTCCTAATGAACATCATAGCTGGAAGCTGGATACAGGTACTGGGCTGAGAGCTGGAACCAAGGACAAGAGCAGGACCTGGGAAATAGATAAGGGGCTGAACTGGACTGGGCAGGGTAAGGACAGGACTAGTCAGACAACAGGAAACAAGAAGGCCCAACAGGGCACGAGATTGGGCAAGGAAATTTTAGTAGACCCAGAGGCCACAAGGTAGGATACGTAGGCCCAGAAGGCCACAGAGCAATTAGAAGAGCCTAGAAGGCCCCAGAGCAAGGCAAGAAACAAAGGTAGGCTAAAGAGCAAGCTAAGAGGCCAAGAGAGGCCACAAGGTAAGGCAGAAGGCCTGAATAGGCCACAAAGCAATTCAGAAGGCCTGGGTAGGGCACAAGACAATGTGTAGCAAAATAAGGCTGGCCAGGTCAAAGAGCCAAGATGAATCCATGAAGAGACACTGAAGGACTGGACAGAATGGAATAAGTAGAGCTGGAGATGAAGCATCAGTTGATCAGTGAGGCAGTAAATTGTGCTACTGGGAGCACGCTGCACAGCAGGCTGAACTGTGGCATAGGGAGGCTGCAAAGCAGGCGAAACCATGACACTTTCATCAATTAGCACACTATTTACTGATACATTCTGTTTTGTTGACATCTCATCAAACTTTTTAATGAAAAAATAGCAAAATTCCTAGAGGTCACTGTTACAATCCAGTGTTTGTGGATTATTGACAAACATGTTGTACTATATGTAGAAAAACAGACACTGGTGACACTTTCATGACCATACTTGATCTCAGACTTTATACTTACTTTCTAACTACTAAGGATCTGTTGTGTTCTGCGCCCGTGGATGGTCACGGGCGCGACACCCCAACCTTACCCGCGGCAGTGACCCGCAGCAGCAGCTTCTAGGGAAACTGCTGAGCCTGCCCGTCGCTCCGGCGTGGATCCCCGGGATGGATACCGGGTGGGGAACCATCCCCGCTCCTCCCTCACGGCGTCGGGCAGTCTTTCCTCCGCAGAGGAAATCCAAGATGACCGCCACCATCTTTAGTTGCGAGGCCGCGCCCCCTCTCTAGATTTAAAGGAATCTGGCCCCTTTAACTACTTACAGCTGTTTCCAATGAGCCAGAGTAGAGGAAGTATAAATGGAGGCTTCCTCTGCTCATTCCTTGACTTGGCAACGTCTCTTGTAGCGCTGTTTAAGTCTGCTTGCTTCGGTGAGTCTTCTACTGCTTTGGATCCTTGTTTCTGTCTCGTCTTAGTGTTCCTGACTTCGAATTGGCAAGCGGTGATTCCTGGCATGTGACTTCGGATTGGCAAGCAGTGATTCCTGGCGTGTGACTTCAGACTGGCAAGCGGTGATTCCTGGTGTGTGTCTTCGGACTGGCAAGCGGCAATCCCTTGGGGTGTGACCTCGGACTGGTAAGCGACAACAGTCTGGCACTTGACCTTGGACTTCTTCTGGACTATCGTCTCCAAGGACCCACCTACATCCCAGCGGCCTGGGTCCCTACGGGCTCCTCTCAGGAGGATCGCAGGCTTCCAGGGGTGAAGCTCCAGTTAGCCCTTGCACTGACCTCATGACTCCTTGACCTCTCAAAGGTCTACCTAAGTCCCAGCGGCCCGGGTCCCTATGGGTTCCTCCTGGGGGGACCGCGGGCTTCCAGTGGCGAAGACACACTTCCTCTCCTTGACATCACGCCTCTTCGTCCGCCCCCACAGTCTCTTCAGTCTCCAGTGCCGAGGGTCAGCTGGTCACTTTTTCTGTTTTGCCTCGCCACCCGACAGGAGAACCTACGGATCCATTTCCTAAGCTATACTATCCTCCCATTGGTCCAAGGGTTCACAAGCCTGAGCACAACAGGATCCTCTGCTCCTGTCTCATTCCCTCTTGAATTCCAATGCTTTTCTCCACAGTCTCAACTGTCTATCTGCAAAAAGTGCTTCTTTCTGTTACTGCTAACTCTACCCCACGACTTTTCAAACCTGTCCTGTTGACTCTACAGCTGATTAGGCGAGAGTCATTCAGGAATCGGTGTGAAAAAATGTTCAGTGCCAGCAAGAGTCAGAGGCAGGCGGCAACAAGGGTAGTCAATGTGCAGGCTATAGACCAAAGGCAGGCGCAAGCAAGAGTAGTTAGTGTCCAAACAAAGGGTCAAATCCAGGAATCAGTCCACAGAGAAGATAGGGACAAGGCAAGAGGGGCTGACATAACAGGGCAGGCTGGGAGGGCAAGGCAGGCTGGATATGAAGTGGAGAGATGAGGCAAGACTGGAGAATACGAAAAGGAAATAGCAACATGTACTACCAAAGGGTAGGTGGATCTGTTGCTGAGGCATCGCTTTGTTGCACAGCTGAAGTTTAAATACCCAGCTGTGTGACATCATCTGTGAGCACCGGCTTCAGATGTTCCCATCATGGGGCCTTTAACAGTAGGCGCACATGCCTATGGAGAGCCTGGAGGCAGCATGGAGGTGTTCCTGCCACTGTGAAGAGGATTGCAGCGCTGGCGAATATTGGGGGTAAATGTGGCCAGTCGTGGGATGGCCCCATGGCCAGCCAAGAATAACAGTCCTGGGGAACTCCACTGATCAATTTGCCTTCATCATCGTGGACACCATTTGCAGCCACTATTTTCATCTTGCCACTCAACTGGTTCCTCTCCCAATTTACAACTTTCTATCCTTCTTTCGTACCATTCAGCTTACTTAACAAGTTTTCTGTGTGGAACAGTAGCATTCGCTGCACCTCTTGATCCGCCACTTTTGTCACCTCAAAGAACTCAATCAAGATTTGATAGAATCTTCTTTATCAAATACCATGCTGCTTGAACTTCTGGGGGTAGATATTCAAAAGCCAGTTAGACTGATAATTAAAAGGTTATCCATCTAAATGCCTAAGCTGCTATTTTAAAAATCTTAACCGACTATATTCTAGCTGGATAAAGAGTTATCCAGCTAGAATATAGCCATTTATGTTGGGAGCATTCCAGGGGTGGGCAATAGTCATTCCCGGAAGGAGCAGAGTTAGCCGGTTAGCCCTGCACAGGATCAATTACATTTTCTGCTAGCATTGTGCTGAAAAAAGTTGTTCCCACTTCCCTACTCTGTTGGCAGCAATTTCATGCTGCAGGCTGATTTACTCTCTCTCACATCCAATCAGATTCCCACCAGTAGTAAAGAGAACCAACCAGCAAAGATAGAAGAAATAATTTTCTGTCGATAAGCAGGGCTGAATTAGACATGATCTTTGGGTGATGTCATTCCGAGTGGACTTGTCTCTCTAAGCTAGTAGAGCTTTGAGCTCTACTGAGCATGTGCAGGAGTTCCTGCAGGGGCATTGCCTTGAGAGCCACCTCAGTCAGTTTTTGTTCAAGCACAGCCCGGACATGTACTCAGTCTCTCCAGATCCTTTTTTTCCAGAATCCTTAAGATTTTGTTTTTCTCTTCAGTTTTCTTCACTTTAGTTGCCTTGCTGCCCTGCAGCACCTCTGATAGCACTTTTCAATGGTACAAAAAAAAAAAAACCTGTTTCTACCTCCTCAGGATGGGAAGAAGAAGCCCAGCACAACACATTATCCCTATTTACTCCAGATATGTTTGTGGATGCCACACAGGGGCGAAGCTGCATAAGGCCCTCAAGAGTGGCAGTGGATTCTCCACCCACAGGGCAGCAGCAACTGCCTCACCGGGAATAATGAGGAGCTTTTGCTCAACTCAACTCCCCCATCGGCCAAAATCAAAGTCACATGTCGAGGACCTGTAAGCCAGAGTCGTCTAGTGCAGTGATGGATGTTCTGGATGCACAGTGCATTGAGGCACTGGAAGTGTCGACACACTCAACACATGGAAACAGTGAGGCATTCAGTGCATAGAGGCATCGGGGTACTAGATACAGAGAGGCATCAAGGCACTCTACACACAGAAGCATTGAGGTACTGAAGGCATCGAGGCACACGCATCGAAGCTCTGGGAGAAGCTGTATGCAGGCTACTCTAGGTCAACTGCTGAGGGATTTCTTTTCTACTTTCAATCAAATTTGAAGGCAGAAGAGTGCATTTGTCACCTTCTCCATTCTACCTCAACACTTTCCATCCCTTTTCACTACTCAGCTTCAATTGGAGCTCAGCGCATGATGCGGCTCAGAGCATAGGGTTTTCAGGTTCCTGCCCACGAAAAGTAGCAGGATGTACCTGGTCTCTAGGCAAACCTAAGAAGCCATTCTTATCAGATTCAGGCTGGCTTTTACAGCAGTACCATCTACTGCCCCTTCCAGTCAAACATTGGCAATAGTTTCCAATCACGCCCCCCAACAGTGTGAATGCCATCAGCCTTAGACTGCCCAACCAAGAGTGGAGGAGTAGCTTAGTGGTTGGAGCAGCAGGATACTACCCAGGGAAACCAGGGTTCAAATCCTTGTGGCCTTGTGCAAGTCACTTTACCCTCCTCTCAGATACAAAATTAGATTGTAAGCCCTGTGAGGATAGGGAAATACGTATAGTACCTGAATGTAATCCACTTTGATATATACTGTGAAGTGCCAAAAAGCAGAATATAAAAATCTAAATAAATAAAAAACTTGCCCGGGCCCAAATTTTTCATCCCTCCAATCTCTGCTGCAGAATGGGACAGGAGAAAAATCTTTTTGAGGCATGGCATCAAATAGCCAAGGACCTCTAGATCCAGAAGATCCTGGAATCTGGATGCCATTTGAGTTCTCCTGGCTACCATCCCCTCCATGCTGTGCGAATTTTGATCCATTATTGCCTCATTTAAAGCAGTCTCACCGTGAAGCGCAGTCACTTCTTCATCATCAAACAACACTGTCAATCGCTGCATCACAGCATGATCAAGGTTTCTACTCCCTCATATTTTCTAATCCCTAGGAAATCATGAGGGTAGAGACCCGGTTCTGGATCGGGGATCCTGAACCAAACATCTGCATCATTGGGAATTCGAAATGTCGTCCCTCAGCATGCTTTCCCCTTACATACAAACTGGGGAATGGATATGCACTCTTGGACGGAAGAAGGGAAATGCTCATATACCTATCCATCCTCTACATTGCCGCTACCTTTGCTTCAAAGTGGAGCCTTCCCACTACCAGTATAGGGTATTCCCTTCTGCCTTATTGGCAGCTCTATGAGTCTTTACTTACTGCTTTTTGATGGTAGCTACATGACTCCATTGGCAGGGGATTCAAGTTCTTTCCTTTCCCTGCTGACTGGCTAATTACAGTACAATTTCAAGAATAAGCATGTTTTTTTTCCCTGCACAAGATGCTCCATTTTCTACAAGATTTAAACTTTCTGGTCAGATGTCACATGTCAGACCTAATACCTGCTCAAGGAATGAGATTCAGTGAACCACAGATTTGCTTATGGCTGGAGAGAGTGTTTCTTTCATCTAATCAAGTATACCTAGTGTTATCACTCATTTAAAAAAATAGTAATAAAATGAATAAATAAATGTGTATGTATGTGTATGTTCTGTTATCTACACAGGAGTCTCAACTGACCCAACTATTGTTCACCAGAGTCCAGGGTTCCAGGAAAGTTTTTCTAGTGGTAAACACCCCTCGTAATTCGAGATAAGGAGCCCACCTCATGCTCTACCTAATCATTTCTCACTAACAATGCATACCACCTTGTTAGAGAAGGGGTGCACACACGGGATCATTTTGGTCCTAGGGCTGTGAATGGATCACTGCCAAATTATGTGTGACCCAATATTTTCCTTCAATTTTTCCCACATATTTTTTCTAGAATAAAGCATCTTGTTTCTGATAGACTACCAGGTTGTTATGTATTATGTCAAAACACAAGGTGGCACAGAATTATAACTTCTCTGCCAGGAAGCATTCAAGGTGGAGGAGTTTGCATCGGATATTGGCCTCTTCTGCAAGCCTCCTCTCTCCCAAGGCTATCCCTCACGTTGGATATCCTTCACCTCAGCAGGTTATCCTTCACCTCAGCAGTGTTCTGATCACGTGTGTGGGCCTTATATCAATCATCCATCAGTGAGCTATTCTTTTTCAGAGGTTGGCTGCCATTTCATTTGTTGGCAACGATATGGAGCATATAACTATATCTGTTTGTAACTATTTCTTCCCAATGTTCTCAGTGTTTTCTTCCTGTATTCAAGCCTCATGGACGTTTTTTCCACCACTACTGCTGATTGCCTTGTCAGTGTGGATACTGCTTCACATCCGTGTTTCTTTATTTCCTATAACTTCAGTGTGACCTGGACAGCCATAATTGCCTATCTAGTACAACTTTCTAACCAGGGTTCCTGTATACCAGGGGGACAAGCCATATCTTAAATCAAAATGGAAAATTGCTCTATCATCCACTTTTCCGTACCTCAACCTGAAGGTTTGAATGTTGATCACTGAGTGCTTGCTTCTTGCTCCTTGTCTAGAGCACTTGCAAACACTGGGGAGTATTATGCTTTCCCATAGATTGTATAGTCCAAATGGTACCAACAGAAACCCTTTGGCTCATTCTCTTGTGGGATCAAGCACTTGCTAGCATGCTTGCTCCCTCTCTCTGTCTCAGGTTCTCCTCCCCCCCCCCCCCCCCCCCCGCCCTTGGTGAAACTATATCTGAATATCTTAGTGACTTCCACATTCAGGTATACATTAAATCCATCTTTACTCATCCACGATATCTGGCCTTGCAAAAGACTTATACCGCATTGACCTTTGGCAGAACTATTTCCCCTTCTATGTGGCTTGAATGTTGTCTTTTCTTCAAAGCATGTGGCCACACTTCTGTTCACTGAGGAAGAATTTTCTTTGGTTTTGACTTGGGAAGTGGCGATCCTCACAGTGGTTACCTCAGCTGCAAGGATCTATGAACTTCCGGTTACTCTTTGCTAGATGCCATGCATATGATATTTTTTTCTGTGATCGAGTGGTCTTCCCACTCACCCAAAAATTTTCAACTGACCACAATATCAGCTCCTGACACTCTCAATCCAGCAGGGCTGAGCTGCCTAGCCATCCTACTTGCAGATGAGTCCCTGTTATTCCCGGAGAGTTTCCTGCCACCTTGGCTGTCATTGGGGGGCTGTAACCCCATCCCCTTGCTAACATCATCAGCGTACATGGAGCAGGACACCGGACTGCCAGTACTTACCACAGTGTCATCTCCTCCCGACACCCTTATTCCAGTGGGGCTGAGTTGTTCAGCTGCCCCAGGTGCAGGCGAGTTCCTGCATTTCCAGAGAGTTTCCTGTTGGCTTGGCTGTCATCAAGGGGCCATAACTCCACCCCCTGATGACCTCAGGGTGGAGGGGATTGAAGAGCAGGAGCATGACGCCAGAGGGCGTGCATGAAGGAGTGCAACAAAAGAGCTGCTTTATGTGCTTCTTCATATGTGATGAGTGCTGTGAGGACTTTGGAACTATGCTGGACCATCACCACTGGTAATGACTTTTCTCTCAAATTTAATAGTAGCATATAGGTAATTCAAGAGAGGGGAAGATATGGAGAGCTACATGCTGTCAGACGTTCCAAGGTAATCCATCCATCATCTTGTTTGAGGTAGATTGATCAAGTTGCCTCACCTATTGCCGTACATAGGAGAGCTGCTAACTTGTTGTGTGAATGCCCAGTCAATTCAGATGAAAATTCCAGTGGTCTATGAATTATTAAGTGCAGAGATGCCAGACATTCTATTTATTAAGGAATCCTGGCTGTTAACATCTGATTTGGTTATTTTGAACCAGATTAGCCCACCAGGATACAATACTATATCGCTACCACAGGCTAAGGGTTAGGGTGGTGGGATCCTAGCAATATGTAAGGAGCACTGGAAATTTCACCACGAAATTCTGAGCGGAAACTCACATTATGACATACTTATGCTTTTTTTGAAATTTCTTAATATCTGCTTAACTTATGTCCCTCCAGGACCATAACTGTTCTCCCTTCATTGAATGTTTGGTTATGTCAAATGTCAATTTGAATACCACCATTGTGTAAGGAGATTTTAACCTTCATGTTAATAGTGCAACTTTCTCTCTCAATTGTGACCTTTTTTGTAGATTGTATGCAAATGTTAGGATGGGACCATTTAGTCAACCTCCCAACTCACAGAGGCTGAAACACTTTGGACTTGGTTTTTATGAATTCTTTGATAGCATTCCCCCTTGAAATTCACTTAAGGGTCAGAGATATACCCGGGTCAGATCATAAATTGGTCTCATTTTACCATCCAGTGCATCAACATACTCCTGTTTCTGTTGAGTCAGAACAGGGCTCAATAAGAAGAGTTTTTATTGACTCTAACTCTTTCAGAGAAATACTGTATAATCAGTTAAGGCGATTTGAACCACTTCATACACATAATGCTCTTGACCTCTGGAATGAATCCTTAATTGAGATGGTTGATACATTTGCTCCATTGAAATATCATTTATTTATTTATTTTCCTATACCGGTGTTCAATCTGGAATATCAATTCAGTTTACAGAGTAATTAAGGTTTTAAGAAGATGGGTGCTTCTTATTATACATTGAAACTTTATAATATTTTTACAATATATTTCAACTGAACAAGGGGGCAATAATATATCCTGTAGGTTGTCTAGCATTCTAACAACATAGTATATGGTAACTTAAAGATTTCTTACATTATTTTTAAATGAGAGTAGGGGGAGAAGTATATCATGCAAGGTAATTTACAAGGTAATTTACAGTATAACAACATAAATCATGTTAAAAAATAACTTATCATTAGGTAGTGATATAACTTGTAATTGTATATAATAATCATTAGGTAGTGGTATAACTTGTAACTGCACATAGATTAGAATAAGCTATAACATATGATTATCTAGTAGGGCAGAGTCAACATTGTTTCTCTTGGCTGGTATGGAGTAACATAGGGAAACAACGATTTTGTCATTGCATCGAACTGATATTATGGATCGCATAGTGATATTTGTGAAGATTTATGAGTTCTAGAGATAGCATAGCGGACATTCAGGTGGGGAAGAGGTAGGAATGTGCTTTGTAAATGAAATTTTGTAGGAGGGGTCAGGAAGTCTTGAGGGGGTGAGGTGGATGGTGCCGTGGGGGGAGGGGGGGGGTGTTCTTCTATGTTGGATGGCAGATAGGCGATTAGGTAGCTAATCGGAAGGCTTTTTGGAAAAGCCATGTCTTGAGGTTTTTTTTGAAGGATTGCATTGTAGGGTCCATTCTTAGTTGCATTGGCAAGTTGTTCCAGAGCGAGGGACCGGCCATGGATAGGGCACATTCTCGTGTTGAGGTCAGGTGGGTGGATTTTGGTGAATGTATCTGTATGAGTCCAGTGTTAGTGGAGCGGAGGTTCCTTTGTGGGTTGTAAAAATGGATCATCGTAGTCAGCCATTTACATTTATCGTTGTAAAGTGTTTTAAGGATGAGGGTTAGAACTTTATATTATATTCTGAGAGGAATGGGAAGCCAATGTAAGTTTTTAAGGAGTGGTGTGATGTGTTCCAATCTTTTGGTATTTGTGAGTAATCTTGCTGCTGTGTTCTGCAGGAGCTGCAGCATTCTGATGGAGGTTGTTGGGAGCCAAGAAGAAGGGATTTGCAGTAGTCAAGTTTGGAGAATAATAATGCTTGAAGGACTGTTGAAGTCATGGGTGTAGAGAAGTGGTTTGATTCTTTTTAGGATTTGCAGTTTGTAGAATCCATCTTTTATTATTGTGTTGATGTGTTTCTTAAGGCTTAGTTCTTCATCTAAGATGACGCCTAGGTCCTTGGCTGTGGGAACTATATGATGGTCCATAATGGGTGTTGTGAGGTTTTGGGTGAGGGTTGTGGTGGTTTGGTTTTTATGTATAAAATTTCTGGTTGAGCGAGATTGACATTTGTGAGAGCAGTTCGGTTATCTTTTGTAGATGGCTGTCCCAGAGTTTGAGTATTTTCAAGTGATGATTTTAGTGGGAGCAAGATTTGTACATCATCTGCGTAGATGAAGTAGGCTAGGCCTAATTCAGTTAGGAGGGTACAGAGAGGTAGGATGTAAATGTTGTAAGGGGTGGAGGAGAGAGAGGATCCTTGTGGTACTCCATGTGGAAGGGGGTAGGTTTGGATTCTGATGCATTTATTCTGACTTTATATGATCTGCCTGACAAGTATGATTTAAACCATTTAAGTGTGGAGTTGCATAGGCCAATTTCACTCAGTCTGTCTAGAAGGGTTTCATGGTTGACAGTGTCAAATGGCGCCGAGATGTCTAGTAGGATCAGTAGAAAGGAATGCCCGCTGTCAAGTCCTTTGAGGATGGAGTCAGTGAGGGTGAGCAGTAGAGTTTCCGTGCTGTAATGTTTTCTGAACCTGTGTTGAGCTGGGGATAGGATGTTCTGACTTTCCAGGTGTTCAGTGAGTTGTCTGTTGACAATTTTTTTCTAGGATCTTGACTATAAATGGTAGGTTTGAGATGGGACTGTAGTTTGATAGGTCAGATTTATCAAGTTGAGGTTTTTTGAGGGATGGTTTGATGATGGCGCATTTTAGCATGTCCGGGAAGGTACCTTGTTCGAGAGACAGGTTGACTATGTCTGCTACAGTTTTGGAAATGATGTTGGGGATATGTTTTAGGAGTTTTATAGGGATCGGGTCAAGTGGGTGTGCTGCAAGGTTTAGTTTGTGGATGATTGACTTGACTTCGGTGGATGCAACTGTATCGAATTGAGTCCATGAGGTTGTAGTTGGGTTTGGTGTTTTTGTGAAAGAAAGGCTTCATTAACCCAAAAATGGATGACTCCAGATGAAAGGCAATGTAGGCAAGCTGTAAGAAGAGTTGACCATACCTGGAGAAAATTTTGATTTGCTGAATTACTGATCTCATATAAGTCTCTTTTGAATCAATATAAGGTGAAGACTGAGAATGTTAAATGCCTTGTTTTCAATTCTGTGATTGAAAAGTCTGGAAAAGATATAAAAGCACTTTATAGAATCGTGCAGAATTTGATTGCTGATAATGGAAAATCTGCCAAAAGATCTGATTGTCTAAGGCCATTCACAAGTAATAATTTTGTGCACTTTTTAGATTCTAAAAATTACTGACACTTTTGCAAATAATCTACACTGGCATGATCTGATTTCTAACAATTTTGAGGTCAAATAGGATTCATTCCAAGAAGTATGCACACTTGATGTTACAACCATCATTAACAACATGAATGTGTCATTTTGCCCATTAAATGTACGTAGCATTACCCTGCTAAAAACAATAAGCGATGGCATTGCCCTGTATTTAGTGACATTAGTAATGTATTCACTTTTAGAAGGTCATGTTCTGGATACGCTAAAAAAGGCTTCTGTGCGACCACTTTTTTAAAAACCTAATTTGGATACATTCTCACTAGCAAACTAAAGATGTATTTCCTCTTCTAATTTTATTACAAAACTTGTTGAAGTTGTTGTTCTGAAGCAATTTTTTTAACTAATTGAAACTTAGAACATACTTGATCAATTTCAGGTGGGATTTAGGAGTTCCATGAGCACTGAGACACTATTGCTCTCCCTAATTGATGCAATAAGGAGAGGACTAGAATCTCTCTTGGCGTACATCCTTGTAATGCTTAACATTTCATCTGTATTTGATGCTGTCCACCACAAGATATTACTGTACAGGTTAACGCAGGCAATGACACACAACCATTGATGGTGCTGCTGCAGATTGGTTCCCAATGCATTTTGAAGTCCCTCAAGTGTCTGCACGGTCAGCCCTTTTATTTAACATCTATTTATCTCTGCTATGTTGATTACTTAATACATTGTGCATTGCTCAGTCTGCTTTGAACTTCAAGGAGACAGCTCTGACTACTGATTCTTGGGGAGAGCTAAGGAATAAGTTTAATTTTTCCTTATTTTAGAGGGCTTCTTTGTTATATTTTTCTGTTTTTTTTGTATAGTGCTAACCTTATCTCTATATTTTTCTAGATATTGATATTGCTGCATTAAATTGCTGTGTGTTGTTTAACCCAACCAAAAAAGGGAGTGGGCTATCTAGGTTTGGGCAGCTGACTCATAGTGCATTACAGGGGGCAACCAAGACAATGTGTGATGGTAAATGGAACTTACTCTGAAGAGAGAGCGGTGTTAAGCAGAGTCCCGCAAGGATCAGTGTTGAGACAGGTCCTGTTCAATATCTTTGTTGTGTTTGAGGCATTGTGGACCCTTGGTCGCAATGGAGAGGAGGAGACCCGTGGGGAACCACTGTGAGAGGCTGACACAGATAGCAGACACAGAATGGATAGAGTCTTTATTGTACTGCTGTAGATAGATGGTGAAAGCAGGAAGGAAAGGCACTGATCCACGAAGTGCCAGTACGTTCAACAGGCCCAGAAGTATAGTCTCACCCAGATGTTCTCGGTAGGCGGGAGCCCGCAGTGCAGGTAACACCGTGGCTGGGGGGTGGAGTTGGAGTGCCGGATCGTAGAGGTACTCACTGAATGAAAGCATCTTCCTGGTGGTAGAATGGTGGGACCGAAGGTCCATGGTGCAGGATATAAAGTAGATAGGCCCTCGAGGAGCGAGTATGGTCCAATATCCTGAAATAGAATAGAGAGAGACTTCTGAGGAGCGGTTGCCTTAGTTAGTGAGGTATCCCGAAGGGAAGTTGGAAGTGAGAGACCCCCGAGGAGCGGGTGTCTAGAGCTTCTTACTGGAGCGAGGCCCTTAGCGTGAAAGCGGCATCTAAGCGAGCAGGTTAGAGCAGTAAGAGTAGCAAAGCGAAGTCTGTGCTAATTCAAAGTGGTATGGAGGCGGAGGCTAGATATACCCAGAGGTACTGAAGTCATGCGGTGGGGCCGCCCCCGAGGTTCCCGCCATGACGTGTATTTGAGCGTAGGAGATGTACACGCTCACGCCCTAGGAGGCCAAGGGAGTGAGCATGGCGGATGGGGATGCCCATGCTGGTCTGGAAATGCCGAAGCCCTAGGCGCTCGGCACCAGAGGCAGCCATCTTGCCCAGAGAGAGTGAAAGGAGAGAAAAAGAGGTAAGGCAGAGCGGTCGCAGCCGTCTGCGACCGACAGACGCAACGATACCCACCTTCAAAGGGCCCCCTCCAAGACCTCTTCCAGGTGGTCTGGGCTTGCGTGGGTGTGCCAGGAGGAATTGGCATACCATCTCCTTGTCTGTAATATTGGCCAGTGGTTCCCAGGAGTTTTCCTCTGGGCCATAATTCTCCCAAGAGTTGAGGTACTCCCATGTCTTGCCTCTTTTACGTATATCAAGGATGTCATCTACTGCATATTCAATGTCACCTTCTGTGTCCAGGCTGGTAGGCTCTGGTTCTTTCCTGGAGAACTCGGAGAGTATCACTGGCTTTAGTAGAGATACATGAAATGCATTGTGTATCTTCATTGATGGAGGCAGTTTTAGACTGTATATTAGATTTCCTAATCACTGAATGATGGCGAAAGGTCCCACAAAGTGAGGAGCAAATCTTGCAGAAGGAAGCTTAAGTCTGAGGTACTTTGTGCTTAACCAACCTTGTCTCCAGGCTGGAACTGGGGTGCCTTTTGATGATAAGCATCATAGGTTCTCTTTGCCTTTTGTCCTGCTTTACTGAGGAGCTCCTTCGTCTGTCTCTAAAGTTGGGATAATTCTGCTGCAGTAGCATGGGCAGCAGGAGAGGCTACTGACAATGGAATTGGCAGTGGAGGTAATGGTTGTCTCCCGTAGACAAGCTGGAAAGTGGAAGACCCCGTTGCAGAAGCAGGATGTGAATTGATGGCAAAATCTGCCCAAGGCAGTAATTCAGCCCAGTCGTTCTGTCTAGAGTTGACATAAGATTGCAGAAATTGTTTCAGCGTCCTATTCATCCTCTTCATCTGACCGTTAGACTAAGGATGGTAGGCAGAGGTTAAGTCCAAGGCAATGTCAAATTTTTGACATAATGCTCTCCAAAACCTTGCAGTAAATTGCACTTCTCTGACGGATAGGATATGTTTGGGCATCCCATGAAGATGGAAGATGTGTTTAATGAAGAGTTTTGCTAATTCAGTAGCAGAGGGTAATCCTGGTAATGCTACAAAGTGTGTCATTTTAGTGAAACGGTCAACCGTAACCCATATGGTGTTATTGCCATTGGATGATGGCAGGTCCACTATGAAATCGGTATTGATATGGGTCCATGGTTCATCCGGTGATGGTAGAGGCTGTAATAAGCCCCAGTGACACCCGGGTGGTAGCTTTTGCTTGGCACAGACAGTGCAGGAACCCACGTATGCTTGCACGTCCTTCTTCATGGTTGGCCACCAATAGTATCTTTGCAACATTGCTAAGGTATGACTGTCCTGGATGGCCCACCACACGGGAATCGTGTGCCCATTTCAACAGTCTTTTTCTTAAACCTCTGGCCACCACCATCTTCCCGGCAGGTACAGTGTGGGTAGCTGCGAGAGCCACTCTTTCGGGATCGATGGCATGATGGGGTTCATCTGGCACGTCCTGTGGTGAGAAGGAGCATGATAGGGCATCAGCCCGGGTGTTCTTCTCTCCCGGACGGTATTTCAGAAGGAAGTCGAACCTGTTGAAAAACAGAGACCATCTTGCTTGACGATGGTTGCGTCATTGAGCATGTCGAAGGTACTCTAGATTCTTGTGATCGGTGTATACTATTTGGTATTGTGCGCCTTCTAGCCAGGGACGCCACTCTTCAAAAGCCAGCTTGATCACGAGAAGCTCCTTGTCTCCTATCCCATAGTTTCAGCAGGTGAGAATCGCCTAGAAAAGAAGGAGCAAGGATGGAGCACATTAGATTCGCTGTACTGACTTAGTATCGCCCCCACACCAACGTTGGATGCGTCGACCTGCACGATGAAAGGCCGGTGTCTATCAGGGTAGTGGGGACATGGCTTCTTTTGAAAATCCTCTTTGAGCGTCATGAAGGCTGAGAGAGCTTCTGGAGACCAATTGGCAGGGTTGGCTCCCTTCATGGTCATAGCTGTTAGAGAGACTGTCAATGATGAGTAGTTTTTAATAAAGGATCGGTAGTAATTGTGAATCCTAAGAAGTGACGCAATGCCTTCAGGCCTGTGGGTTGAGTCCATTCCCAGATACTCTCAAGTTTCTTGGGGTCCATTTGAAAACCATTCTTAGAAACAATGTATCCCAAGAAGGGTACAGCTTCTTTGTGAAATTTGCACTTTTCAAGCTTTGCATAAAGGTGGTACTCACACAGGAGTCTTAGGACTTTCTTAATATCTTCCTGATGACTTTGCAGATCCTGAGAAAAGATCAGTATATCATCAAGATGTACAACTACATATTGATACAGTAAGTCCCATAAGATGTCGTTCATCATATTTTGAAAGACTGCATGTGTGTTACTTAAACCGAAGGGCATGACGAGGTATTCAAAGTGTCCATCACTGGTGTTAAAAGCAGTCTTCCATTCGTCTCCTTCTTGAATACGCACCATGATGTAAGCTCCTTTTTGGTCCAATTTGGAAAATATTTTGGCCCCTTGGAGTCTTCAAACAGTTCAGATATTAAGTGCAGGGGGTACCTGTCCTTGATGGTAATCTCATTCAGTTCCATCAGGGACTCAAGGGAATCAGGAAAATCACGAGCCACCAATTCGTCCTTTATGCGAAAGTTGAGACCCTCCATGTATATGGCACGTAAGCCATATACATGATGAAGAAGGTACACAGAAGGGCAACCAAAATGATAAAGGGGATGAACAGCTCCCCTATGAGGAAAGGCTGAAGAGATTAGGGCTGTTGAGCCTGGTGAAGAGACGGCTAAGGGGGGATATGATAGAGGTCTTTAAGATCATGAAAGGTCTTGAACGAGTAGATGTGAATCGTTTATTTACACTTTCGGATAATAGAAGGACTAGGGGCATTCTATGAAGTTAGCAAGTAACACATTTAAGACTAATCGGAGAAAACTCTTTTTCACTCAACGCACAATTAAGCTCTGGAATTTGTTGCCAGAGGATGTGGTTAGTGCAGTTAGTATAGCTGTGTTTAAAAAAGGATTGGATAAGTTCTTGGAGGAGAAGTCCATTTCCTGCTATTAAGTTCACTTAGAAAATAGCCACTGCTATTACTAGCAACGGTAACATGGGAATAGACTTAGTGTTTGGGTACTTGCCAGGTTCTTATGGCCTGGATTGGCCTCTGTTGGAAACAGGATGGTGGGCTTGATGGACCCTTGGTCTGACCCAGTATGGCAATTTCTTATGTTCTTAAGCATCCAGTGTCCCAATGTAGTTCGGATGCTAGAGTCTTAAATTCAATAGCAAAGTCTGTAAGTGGCTTGTTACCTTGCTGAAGGTTGAGCAAGACGGATCCAGCGATGGTCTGGTGAGCCAGGTCATCAAACACAGACTTAAAAAGTTGTAGAAATCCTGGTAGGTCATTCAGGATAGGATCTTCATGTTCCCATAGCGGTGAAGCCCATGTCAGGGCTCATCCTTCAAGGACCGACAGGATGTAGGTGGTCTTTGAAGCTTCAGTGGGAAAGAGGGTAGACTGTAATGAAAAATGCATGCTGCATTGATTAATGAACCCTCTGCACATCTTGGCTTCACCCGTGAAGCGGTTAGGTGTGAATAAAGGTACAGTGGTCTTAAGGGTTACCACTGGCGACAGCAATTCCTTCACAGGAGGAGCTGAAGAGTTCAGTTGAGTGTGTAACTGATTGAAGGCAGTAGCTAGGCTTTCCAAAGACTTTTGTTGTTCTGTGATCCACTGGGCTAGGCCAGGGATGGCCTGCAGGGCTGCGAGCTAAGCCGAATCTATGGAGTTAGCAATCTGTTATGTTTGAGGCATTGTGGATCCTTGGTCGCAATGGAGATGACTCCACCCATGGGGAAGGGCCCCATGGGGAACCACTGCGATAGGCTGACACAGATAGCAGACAAAGAATGGATAGAGTCTTTATTGTACTGCTGTAGATAGATGGTGAAAGCAGGAAGGTAAGGCACTGATCCACGAAGTGCCAGAACATTCAACAGGCTCAGAAGTATAGTCTCACCCAGATGTTCACAATAGGCGGGAGCCCACAGTGCGGGTAATGCCGCGGCTGGTGAGTGGAGTTGGAGCGCCAGATCGTAGAGGTACTCACTGAATGAAGGCGTCTTCCTGGTGATAGAATGGTGGGACTGAAGGACCGTGTGCAGGATATAAAGTAGATAGGCCCTCGAGGAGCGAATACCCAATGGTCCAATATCCTGAAATAGAATAGAGAGAGAGACTCCCGAGGAGCGGTTGTCTTAGTTAGTGAGGAACCCCGAAGGGAAGTTTGAAGCGAGAGACCCCGAGGAGCAGGTGTCTAAGTCTTCTTACTGGAGCGAGGCCATTAGAGTGAAAGCATCGTCTAAGCGAGCAGCTTAGAGCAGTCAGAGTAGCGAAGCAAAGTCTTTGCTAACTCAAAGTGGTAGTGGAGGAGGAGGCTAGATATACCCGGAGGTACTGATGTCATGCGGTGGGGCCGCCTCGAGGTTCCCACCATGACGTATATTTGAGCATAGGAGATGTACGCGCTCTTGCCCTAGGAGGCCATGGAAGTGAGCATGGCGGATGGGGATGCCCATGCTGGTCTGGAAATGCCGAGGCCCTCGGCACTCACCACTGGAGGCAGCCATCTTACCCAGAGAGAGTGAAAGGGGAGAAAGAGAGGCAAGGCAGAGCGGTCACAGCCATCTGTGACCGACGGATGCAACATTTGTGAGTGACATTGCGGACAGGATAGAAGGTAAGGTTTGTCTTTTTTGCGGATGATACTAAGATCTGCAACAGAATGGACATGCCGGAAAGAGTGGAGAGAATGAGACGGGATTTAAGGAAGCTGGAAGAGTGGTCGAATATATGGCAGCTGAGATTCAATACCAAGAAGTGCAGAGTCATGCATTTGGGGTGTGGAAATCCAAAAGAACTGTTTTTGATGGGGGTGAAGGGCTGATGTGCACGGAGCAGGAGAGAGACCTTGGGGTGATAGTGTCTAACGATCTGAAGTCAGCGAAACAATGTGACAAGGTGATAGCTAAAGCCAGAAGAATGCTGGGCTGCATTGAGAGAGGAATATCTAGTAAGAGAAAGGAAGTGATGCTCCCCTTGAACAGAGCCTTGGTGAGGCCTCACCTGGAGTACTGTGTTTAGTTCTGGAGACCGTATCTCCAAAGGGACAGAGAAAGGATTGAGGCGGTCCAGAGAAGGGCAACCAAAAAGGTGGATGGTCTTCATAAAATGACTTATGAGGAGAGATTGAAGAACCTAAATATGCATACCCTGGAGGAGAGGAGGAGCAGGGGTGATATGATACAGACTTTCATATACTTGAAAGATTTTAATGATCCATGGTCAACAACAAACCTTTACCGCTGGAAAAAATCAGTAGAACTAGGGGTCACAATTTGAAACTCCAGGGAGGAAGACTCAGAATCAATGTCAGGAAGTATTTCTTCACGGAGAGGGTGGTGGATGCCTGGAATGCCCTTTCAGAGGAAGTGGTGAAGACTAAAACTGTGAAGGATTTCAAAGGGGCATGGGATAAATACTGTGGATCCATAAAGGCTAGAAGATGGGAATGAAGAGAAGAGCCATGGGGGTGGCTTGCTGGAATGGAGGCTATTATCTGGTAATTACTACCCTTACTCAAAAAGCCTTCACACGGTTAATGCAACTCCAACATTGCTCTCTGCTTCAATGGCAAGGAGAAATTTGGAAAAGAGGATCTGTATTCAGACAACAACCAACAAGGACTGAATTACACAGTCTGAGTAAACAAATAAGTATGGGGATAACTTGCTTATTGCGGTGGTTACTACCCTAAACCAATTAAGCCTGATACATCACTTTGAATGCATATACAGCGTTGCTCTCTGCTTCAACGGCAGGGAGAAATGTGTAAAAGAGGATTTACATTCAGACAACATCCAACAAGGCATTGATCTGTGCAGTCTGGGTAAACAAGCATAGGGGTAACTTGCTTGATGTGATGGTTACTACCCATAACCATTAAGCCTTATGCTCACCTTTGATGCAACTCCAACATTACTCTCTGCATCAATGGCAGGGGCTGGCAGGAAATTTGAATCAAGCAGTTACCAACAAGGGCCCTGAACTTGGTGGTCGGTGAAACAGATAAGTATGGGAAAATAAGTGTGGGAGCTTGCCCGGCAGACTGGATGGGCCAATTGATCTTTTTCTGCCGTCATTTCTATGTTTCTATAGTTTACTGAATCTATATAGATGACGTGCAAAGATCAAAATCAAAGAGCTTATAGAAAGACATGGTTTAATGGAACATAGTATGGATTTACCCAAGGGAAGTCTTGCCTCACAAATCTTCATTTTTTTTGAAGGGGTTAATAAACATGGATAAAGTTGAACCGGTAGATGTAGTGTATTTGGATTTTCAGAAGGTGTTTGACAAAGTCCCTCAAGAGAGGCTTCTAAGAAAACTAAAAAGTCATAGGATAGGAGGCGATGTCCTTTCGTGGATTACAAACTGGTTAAAAGACAGGAAACAGAGAGGAGGATGAAATGGTCAATTTTCTCAGTGGAAAAGGGTAAACAGTGGAGTGCCTCAGGGAACTGTACTTGGACCGATGCTTTCTAATATATTTATAAATGATCTGGAAAGGAATACGACGAGCGAGGTAATTAAATTTGCAGATGATACAAAATTATTCACAGTAGTTAAATCACAAGTGGATTGTCATAAATTGAGGGAGGACCTTGCAAGACTGGAAGATTGGGCATACAAATGGCAGATGAAATTTAATGTGGACAAGTGCAAGGTGATGCATATAGTCAAAAATAACCCATACTGTAGTTACACGAGGTTAGGTTTCATATTAGGAACTACCACCCAGGAGAAAGATCTAGACATTATAGTGGATAATGTATTGAAATCATCAGCTGAGTGAGCTGTGGCAGTCAAAAAAGCAAATAGAATGTTAGGAATTATTAGTAAGGGAATGATGAATAAAATGTAAAATGTCATAATGCCTCTGTATCGTTCCATGGTGAGACCGTACCTTGAATACTGTGTACAAATCTGATCGCCGCATCTCAAAAAACATATAGTTGCACTGGAGAAGGTACAGAGAAGGGCGACCAAAATGATAAAGGGATGGAACAGCTCCCCTATGAGGAAAGGCTAAAGAGGTTAGGGCTGTTCAGTTTGGAGAAGAGACAGCTAAGGGGGGATATGATAGAGGTCTTTAAAATCATGAGAGGTCTAGAATGGGTAAATGTGAATCTGTTATTTACTTTTTTGAATAATAGAAGGACTAGGGGGCACTCCATGATATTAGCTAGTAGCACTTTTAAAATTAATCAGAGAAAATTCTTTTTCACTCAATGCATAATTAAACTCTGGAATTTGTTGCCAGAGGATGTGGTTAGTGAATTTAGTGTAGCTGGGTTTAAAAAAGGTTTGGATAAGTTTTTGGAGGAGAAATCCATTAATTGCTATTAATCAAGTTGACTTAGGGAATAGCCATTACTAATACTGGCATCAGTAGCATGGATCTACTTAGGTACTTGTAGCCTGGATTGGCCACAGTTGGAAACAGGATGCTGGGCTTGATGGACCCTTTATCTGACCCAGTACAGCAATTCCTTATGTTCTTATATCCCATTGGCAAAATCTTGGTCAGACATTTCTGGGCTGATCGCACTTTGCATCATTAGTATAAGACAAGGGCTTCAGCATAACAAACTTTCTCTAAATATATCAAAAACTGAAATTGTTGTGATTCCACACAGTAATCCCATAATTATCCCACAATCTATTTCAATAGAGGATGTGATGATCCAGAAATCTCCACAAGCACATAGCTTAGGGATAATCATTGACTCGTGACTATCCTGGGCCCCTCATATCAAATTGGCAGTGAGAGCAAGCTTTTACAAGCTACAACATATTTATTTGCAATTTTAGATTATTGTAACTCTTTGTACTTGGGGATTCCATCTTTCTGAATCAAGTCCTTGTAACTGCTACAAAATGCACCAGCAATGTTTATTACTGGGAATAAGCAGATTGAACACATTTCATCACTACTTAAAGATTTGAATTGGCTACCTGTTCAGGCTAGAGTCAAGTATAAGGTAGAAATGTTGACACAAAAATTGTCAATTGAGTCAATACCTTGGGTGAATGCTATATTGTGAGTTCATAACTCGGTTAGAATTTTGCACTCTTCACAAAAAGCCCTTCTAAATGTTCCCTCAATGAAAATGGCAAGGTTATCTGAGACCAGAGACATTGCATTTTTAATTGCTACATCCACTTTGTAGAACTCTTTGACTCACGAGCAGAGAGAAGTGGAGGGCCTAAAGAAGTTTAAAACCCTTTTAAAAATGGAGTTATTTAAACAGGTATTATCACTTTTAGTATGAGGCTGTCTATTTTTAGATTCTGTAACTGTCGATTTGATATTACTAGTGTTTTATATTTTTTAGATTTTGTAACTGCTGATTCAATATTGTTAGTGTTTTATATTTTTATGCATTTTATTTTGTATGTTTTGTTGTGAGCCACTTCGGGCCTTGGTATAGGCAGCATATAAATGCAGTAAATAAATAAATAGCCAAGGGTTGTCTCCACTTTCCATATCAATTAATCGTGTCCCTCACAGGTTCTGAGTACACTCTGGGAACTCCTGCACTGAAGCAGAAGGATCTGTGGCCTGAGCCAAAGGGCTGGCCCTCTGATGTATAGCATCTTATATAGTTATTAAAAGTATTAATTATTTCATGGCTTACTGCCTTTAATGATGTCTTCCTGCAGTGTGGTATTTTTTACACAAGTATTTTCCCGCTGCTGATATGCTAGTTTTTATTTATTCATCCTATTTAAAAATTAATTAATTTAGAACATATTCATTTTATTTATTAATTTTTGTTATTTACAATGTAGTGTGACATTCTGCTGATGCTGAAAGCAGCTTCATCATACATAATATACATTTATACTTGGATATAAAATGAGATTTCTCAAGAAAATATAAAAAGAATGTTGCACTGTGTTTTAATTCAAGGCAAAAGCGACATTTCACAATTAGAATGTAACTTATTAAAGGTCGCTACTTGTTTAATTGGTTTCATATACATGGCGAATTTTGCTTTAGTTGTATATTTAAATATTTAAGCACAATGTTAGATTTTCAATAAAATTGGCTTTTTCTGTACATATTAGGGCCTGATTATTAGCCCTTGCTCCCATCTGTGTCTATGGAGTCAGAGCTTAGTAATTCAGGCCTCTAGACATGTCAAACTATATGGAAAAGTATGCAAATTTACCAGAAACTGTAGCTGAATTTTGAAAAATTTCCCACTGAATGTGCTACTTCTTGGTGCAGAATTCACCCATATTCTGCCACAGTAAAATATTACCACTAAATATTTCCATAGTTTTTGTGGAATAGGATTATATCTGTTCTCTTTTGACTTGAAAAAAATGGAAAGAATGGTCTAGACTTTGGAGAATAAGCTTCAGTGTTCAAAACTGATCCACATATCAATTAGAAGGTCAAGAATTGGAAGTTTAAAACAAGAACAAGATCTAGTAGTAATCATCTCAGATGCCTAAAAGTAGTCACTCAAAGCAATAAAGCAACTGGGAAAGTTAACAGTCTGCTAATATACATAACTATAGTTATCAGCAGGAAAAAAAGGAGGTAACATTGCCTTAGTATAGGTCACTAGTGAGACCTCAACTTGAGTACTGTGTTCTTTTCTGGAAGCCATACCTTCATAGGGACTTTGAGAGGACGGAAGCAGTACTGAAAGGACTATTAAAATGATTCAAGGCCTACCAGACAAACTCTACAAAAAAAAAGATAGAAGACACTCTAAAGACGCATGCTGACAGAAGGGAAAGAGGACATATGATAGAAATATACAAATATATGACAGTATTCAATAAAGTTCAGAAAGAAAATGAAATTCATAGACAAGGGATCCTGATCTGAAGTTGTAGGGGGGAAGATTCAGAGGAAACATGAGAAACGTTTTTTTTACTGAGATGGTGGTAGATACCTGGAACAATCAGCAGAGGTGGTAGAAACCAGTACTGTGACAGAATTCAAGCTTGCTTAGGGCAGATATAGAAGACACTGAAAGGAGTGAGGTTTAGAAGGTTGTATTACTGCAAACAGTACCTCCCTCCAACTCTTGCCTGAGACAAGGTGTGGCACATGCCAAAGCAGAGAAAGCTTAACTCTAGGTGCTTCAAGTTTGACTTTGGAGACCCACAAAACCACTCTTCATGTGCAGAGTTTGTGTTTCAAATAAAACATTTAATGAAGCAAAATGTCTTCAGTGGTGATAATCTGACATAAAGGGCATTTATGTGATGAAGAATCTATGCTTCATTCACACATTTAGTACACTCAGTCAGGATTTTGACAGAGCTCATCTCTTCCCAGTGTGAAGCACTGTGCTGGCTTCTGCTTATACTGACTGGGTAAGTCAGTAAACTCCTCTTTTTGCACTTAGAAAAACAGCAGACCGCTGTGTTGGTTTCTAGGTTCCTGCTGAATAACTTAACTGGAATTCTTCTTTCACGGATAGGGTCCTTCCCTGAAACTGCTAGGCAAGAGCATTCTTCTTCACTTGGGAAACTCCTTCTCCCCTTGTTCTTGATGTTTGGATTCTACAAAGTACCTCTCGGATGTAAAGCTTCCGTCTGTTCCTCACTTAATCATGTATGCACACAGACTTACACTCACTCCCTGAACGTTTTAGAATCACTAGGGGATATATAGCCATTCTAAGGCACTCAGAAAGGGATGTTCTTAGGAATGGAACAAATCATATACGCCTTATTCCAAAACAGGCCCTTGTACCAAGGACACTTATTTTTTTTTTTTGTTTAAATTTATTTATTGAATAAAGACAAAAACATACATTAACATATACAGCCTGGATTGTAAAACAAACCATGAGTCT
This sequence comes from Rhinatrema bivittatum, assembly GCF_901001135.1. Classification (NCBI taxonomy): domain Eukaryota; kingdom Metazoa; phylum Chordata; class Amphibia; order Gymnophiona; family Rhinatrematidae; genus Rhinatrema; species Rhinatrema bivittatum. The sequence continues at coordinate 796,591,079 of NC_042615.1, read as the reverse complement.
ATAACAGTTGAATTCTCTGCAGGATACATAAGATAAACAATGTCTTTGTTTGAACAATCGAGATGAAAAGGAGAAAAACAAAAGGAAAGAAAAGAAAAGGGGCACCATAGTAAATAAGAATAATGGACATAGGATTATAAGAGCTGAGGGAGAGAGAAGGAAGGAAGAGAGAGAGAAAGAGAAGAAGGTAGAAAAGAGAAAGGAAGGTAATTATGCAAATGGTTAACTGAAAAACACAAAATAAGGAAATATGGCCCCAAACAAACATTACAAAAGGAGAGAGACCATTCATTCTGTTGCTGTGATACCATGTAATCATTGAGCGGTTTCTACACCCTACTCCAATAGGTTAATCTATTATATTTAATAGCTATGGATTGTTCGTATTTACTGTAAAGACATACAGAGTTCCACCACAAATGTTCTGAAAGCAAGTCACTGTGTTTACAGTTAGATAGAATATTATGTATGGCCACTAGTAATAAAAAATCAACTAGTTTGCAAGAAGAGGCGGGGAGGTTAATGGAAGGATTTGCTCCTTTTAAAATGATTAAAGAAAAGGTAATAGGCTGAGAAAGGCCTAATACCAATGAAATAGTGTGCCAAACTTGATTCCAAAATGAAGAGACCAAAGGACAATAAAAAAGCATGTGAGACAGTGTGCCGTTACCAGCTAGATAAGACCAGCAATAATGAGAGGCTAGTAATCCAGCACGATACAACTTCCATGGTGTCCAGACTGCTCGATGTAAAACAAAAAAAGTTGTTTGGGTGAGACTGGAAGACAGTGAGATGCGATTAGACACTTTCCAGACATATGACCATTTCGCTGGAGATAATGTACAGGAGAGTTCAGAGGACCACACTGAATATAGGCTAATAAGAGAGCGAGAAGTTGCAGAGAAAGCCTGAAGAATTTTGTAAAAGTGGGACGCTAAATGACCTAGTTTACCATAAGTCTTATATATTTTGAGGACCGGAGGCAGTTGCAGACTGGAAGGGGCAATAGTGGAGGTGCCTGATAAAGCATGTTTAAGTTGCAACCAAGCATAAAATTGTGTGGTTGGTAAAGAGAAAAGCTGGCACAGCTTGGCAAAAGGCAATATGGCATTATCCTGTAAAATAGAATGGAGAAACAAAATGCCATGAGATTGCCATAATGGCCACCAGATAGAGTGCCCATCAACATGAATGTGTGGGTTGCCCCATAACGGTGCAAAACAAGATAGGTTCCAAGGACTGGTGTCCGGATGCGGTATCTTGTCAAAGGCTTGAAAGGCCTGGTGGGATGCACGTAGGACAGAGTTTAGCACATGCTTAAGGGAGAGAGGGACTACAGGGAAAAATTCAGCAGGGTAAGGGTGCCTAAGATGCAATTCCAAGGGAAGCCACCGGGAGATCTCAAATGGGGAGATATGTTTGGTGAAAAAATGGTATCCCTGTTCGAGTATAAAAGCCTGATGGTAAGAATAAAGATCCGGGAAGTTAACCCCTCCTTCCCGAGCATTTCTTTTCAGCTTGGATAAGGCTATTCTAGGGGACTTATTCTTCCATAAGAATCGTGCCAGCAATCGATCCACATGAGAATAAAAATCCGAGGCAAAAAAGGCTGGAATCATGGAAAGTAAATACATTATTTTGGGGGTTAGTACCATCTTAATTGTGTCCAATCGCCCCCACCAAGAGAGGTGTAGAAGAGATCAGCGCAGCGAGGCGTCACGCGCTTGCTGCAAGATTTGGGATTCACAGTTACTAAGTGTGGTGACAAAATCAGTGTAGAAATAAACACCCAGATATTTGAGACCTTTGGACACTTTCTGCACAGGAAGGGTAGAAAAATCCATAGTGGAACCTAACATGTTAAGAGGTAACATCTTGGTCTTGTGCCAATTGACTTTATAACCAGAAACTGCTGAATAGCCAGAGATTAGTTGAAAAAGAGACGGAATAGAAGATTCTGGGTTAGTAAGAAATAATACAACATCATTAGCATAGGCGGATAATTTGTATGTCTCAGTGCCTATAGTGAAACCTTCAATGTCAGAGGATTGTCTGATTGCCATAAGTAATGGTTCCAAAGCCAAATTAAATAAAAGGGGAAAGAGAGGGCAACCTTGCCTGGTGCCCTGGTGAAGGTGGAAATGAGGGGATATTCTAATATTGATATGCAGAGGGTGAGTGGTAGAGAAACTGAATCCATGAGATAAATACAGGCCTGAGCCCAAACTATCAAAGGGCAGAAAAAAGAAAAGGCCATTTCACCCTGTCAAAAGCCTTCTCGGCATCAAGAGAAATGGCCACGGCTGGTGTCGGTAAAGTGGAGGCCCCGAGATTGTATGTGTAAAAAGAGTCTAGTATTATTGGCTATTAATCGATTTTTTTATAAAGCCAGATTGATCAGGGTGTATGAGGGAATTTAATGTGAAGGAGAGCCTAGTAGCCAAAATTTTAGTGAAAATTTTATAATCAGTATTTAACTAGAAGACGGGCCTATGATTAGACACCATAGTAACATCTCTCCCTAGCTTTGGAAGCACTACAATGCATGCATCAGAAAAGGCAGTAGAAGTACCAGCATACTCAAGCAAGGACGAAAAATAGGTAAGCAAATGCGACACAATGTCCTTCCGAAAAGCTTGAAAGAAGTCCATGGTGAAGCCGTCAGGACTGGGCGCCTTGCCACATGACAGGGATCTGATGGCCGATTCTATTTCTGACAATGTTATTGGGGCATCCAAAGCTGAGGCTTGTGCAGAAGTCAATGCCGGGTGCGGGATGGGATGGAAGAGAGAAAGCGATCAATTTCCTCCAAAGAGGCCGTTGATTCATACTGGTATAAGTGATCATAAAAGTCGCTAAAAGCTTGAAGAATATCCTCTTCTTTTGTTAAGAGTTGATTTGAGGTTGACTTGATAGTAGCGATGCGTTTCTTCTCCTCCCTCTTTTTAAGATAATTAGCAAGCAGCTTGCCGCATTTGTTGTTTTCTGCATAATAGTATGCTTTAGACTGAAACATACCAGGCTTCACCTGGAGCTCATTTGCATATTATATTGATAACGTGCTTTCAATAGAGTAGAGAGCGATGATGAAGTGGGGGAGGCGATATGAGCTTGTTCCAGGACTGCGACTTCATCCTGCAGTTGTTTAGTAACAGCGGTTTGAGCCCTTCAAGTATGAATGGTATCTCCAATAATTTCACCCCGTATGGTGGCCTTAAACGCATCTCAAAGAGCCAGTGAGGAAACCTCTGAGGACTCATTGAGCTGAAAATAGTCAGTAATTTTGCCTCATAGGAAGTCCATAAAAGATGTTAGCTAACAGGATGGAGTTAATGCGCCATTGATGGTCGATCACCTGAGGCGATGACATTTCAAGTTGAAGTGTGACAGCAGCATGATCTGAGACTATGATTGGACAAATAGATGCAGAGTGCACCGTAGGAAGTAACGATCTTGATAACAAGAAATAGTCAATCCTTGAATAAGATGAATGTGGAAAAGAAAAAAAAGTATAGTCTTTAGTAGTTGGATGTGATAGCCTCCAAAGATCCGCAAGACCACAAGATTCCATTAAATGTTGCACGATTTAGAAACATGAGGACGGGTAGTCATCTTCTTGTCTAGGAAGGGATCAAGAGGTTGATTAAAATCTCCTCCAAGAAGACAAGAAGCGGAGCCAAGCGATAACAAATTGGTGAAAACAGATTGAAAAAAGAGAGGATCATCCACATTCGGGGCATAAATATTAAGCATAATGTAGGTGGATTGCGCAATGGTGACTTGAGCCAGAAGCCAACGAACTTCTGGGTCAGATGCCTGGTGTACAATCTGAGCATCCAGATTTTTATGGAGTAAAATAGCAACGCCACACTTATTCTGTTGAGCAGGGGCAAAAAGGACTTGACCAACCCACTGTTGCTTTAATTGGCAGATTCGACAGCGTTGAGATGTGTCTCTTGTAGATATGCGACTTCAGTATGTAGGGACTGCAAATAAGTTAGAATTTTCTTTCTCTTGATAGGGTGAGAAAACCCCCAACGTTCAAGGAGGTAAAGTTAAGAAACCGGTTTGTGGTCGCCATGGGAGAACACTTGTAGGTATGAATGAATGGTGAGAGTCTGAAATGGAAAAAAAACATGAATGCTTGGATGCCATGAATCAAAATATATAATTAGTCAGCCAAAGGAACCAGTAAAAATTAGAGGATAAGAAAAAGGAAAGAGATAGGAGCTCACATAAAATAAGTCTGCTGCTCTGGGAGGTAAAGGAAAGCCATCCAAGGCTGTGGGAACTCAAAAAGAGCCGCCTGTCAGGTCCAGGCTGCCATCACTGTCATTTTACACCATATGAATGGAAAGAATATAGTATTCTATAAACCCACTGTTGAAGTAAGAAAAACAAGAAAAAAGGAAACTGTGACCGTGGTGGGTCTTCCAGTATTCAAATCACATCAGAAACAAAAAATATAAGACCCATTTCAGGTAACCATTCCATCCGGTTCCACCACAGTGAGTAAGAATTCTGCGAGCTTCTCCGGCTGCTGAAAGAGTTCTGTACGATTCTTATAAGTGACTTTCATCTGGGCTGGGTAAAGCAAGCCGTATTGGGCCCCCAGGGCACGCAGTTTAGGGCGAAGAGCTAGGAAGGCCTTCCGCTTCTCTGCTGTGGCCTTGGCGAAGTCAGGAACAATGATAATAGTATGTCCCTGGTATTGAATGGGTGAATGGTGTTTCGTGGCGGCAGTATCTTAATACCTTAAAGATGAGAGGCCTTGGATATTTGGAATTGTGTTGTGGCCTAGAAGGTAAGCAATGGGCCCACTCAATTTCAGATGGGAAGGGTGAACATTACCTGCAAACATGCCGGAATCATCTGAGTCAGAAAGGTGAGTACATCAGTGCCTTCTGCACCTTCTGGAACTCCAAGCAATCATAGATTGTTTCTGTGGTTTCTATTCGAGAGTTCCTCAACTTCCTTCTGAAACTGCATTAGGTCATTATTAATCTTTGGTATAGACGCGGCTGAAATCAAGAGAGAAGAGGTTTGAGATTCGACATCTTCCAATCGATTCTGAAAACTCACTACTTGTTGAGACATCGCTTGCAGATCTGTTCGAATCGCCGAGGTGGCCTCAATATTATGCTGAATAAGATCTTTTAGTTGTTATAATTCCACTAAAACAAGTTCCGTCGACGCCATGTTTTTTGCTGCCGCGATTTTTTCTGGAGTTGGTGGGTCCTGCTTAGCGTGTTTTGACCCGGCTGCCGCTGCAAATCTGGCTTCGATTTTGCTCGATTTTGATGAGGACATCGTCCCTGATGTGAACAAAGAATCCCTGCACAGTTTCTACCAAAAATAGAGTGGGTTCATCAGTATAATGAACACGGTCTGGTGGAGTGATGGGTTTAGGCAGCCATCGTAGATGCTGTGCAGGAGCGCCCCCAAGGACACCTATATTAATGGGGAATCTAAGGAAGGTCCCAACTCCCGACACAAACTAACCCATTTTTCAAGTCCTCAAAAACAGATAAGGAGATATGGATAATGGAAATGATGCTGCAGGCCCTGGTCTAGTCAGGTGGAAAACAGCAAGCTACAAGTCCCCAAAAGGTACCTGATTTGTTGCAATGATGGCCAGGTGCCAGCCAGTAAGACCATAGGCATTTGAATGTTTGGGCTGCAGCTTCATTAATTTTGGTAGTTTATATTATTATAATATTGGGTGAGGGCTGGGGTGTGAGAGGGTGGCGGAGGGCCTGGATGCTGGATTAAGTATGAGAACTTGTTTGCTCATCTATCCAGAATGGGAAGACAACAGAAAATTACTTGATAAGGAGTAATATCCTATAGGCTCTCAAGCTTCTTATAGCTGACAGCTGGGATATTTCCTTAGCAGTATAAACCAAGATAACTGGGAAGATTGGATTAGCCAATTAGTCTTTTTCTGCTATCATTTACTATGCTACTATGTAAGGACAGGTTGAACAAACCTGACAGGGGAGACATCAGCATTTTCCTGAGGTCCTTCAGTTCTGTGGGGTGTACTCATCAGATCCCATTCCCTTGTCTATCTTTTTAAGTACTTCCTCCTTTGTTTTGTGATCATTTCCTGCCTTAAGCACTTCACAGTTCCCTTCCTCTATAAATACTGAGCAAAATAAATTTAAGATGTCCACCTGCTGCTTGTCCTTGTCACTAGGGATGTGCAGAAGGAAAAAATTTGTTTTGTTTTGTTTTTCGTTTCGCCGGGGCCCATATTTGTTTCAATAGTTTCATAGGGGGGAAAAAACAATTTGTTTATTAGTTTCATTCGCTTTTCATTTTGACATTAAAGTCAATGGGGGAAGTATTTGCAGCCTATTTTTGGCTGCAGAATTGGGGGGGTTTTTTTTATCAATTCTGATGAAACTTCTGGAGAGCAATCATCAGAACGAGAAAAGAGCTCAAAGGTACTTAGACTGTGGCAAAGTGGCATGAATAGCCTGTAAAGGGGAAAAGGGGTACCAGGAGTGGCAAGAATGCTTTAACAGAGGTGCAAAGCAGCAGCGAGAGTGTCAAAAACATACCACAGCTTCAAATGAGAACACCGATAACAGTCGCATGAACCCTCGAAGGCAGCATGACAGGCAAAGTGGAAAGCAAGTGGCATCAACATCCTACAGTACAATGAAGGGGGAACATAGCAAGCAGAAAGGGTGTCAGAAAAAAACCACAAGGTGCCGATAAAGGGACAAAGCAGCAGAAAGACTAGCATCAACACACTGAGGAACCATGATAGTGGCAAGAACACCACAAGGAGTAGAATCGTCTGGTGTATGGCAGCAAGGCAGAGTGGCAGAAAGTTGATAGGTGCAAAACAGGCTGGCAGAGCTGAGGTAATCTAGCAAACCCAAGAAGAAAGTGCACTGTGTGCTATGCTTGCTTAAGGTAGAAATACACTGGACCCTTGACTTACAAACTCAATTGGTTCCAAAGGGCTGGTTGTAACAAGTTGGTTGTAAGTCAAGACTATTTTTCCATAATGTATTCCAAACCTTACAAAAGCACCCCATACCTAACCATCAGCTATATAATTGAGTGGTGACCAACGTGCCACAAATGCGCAGTAGAGAGCAGCTCTCACCGACGTGCCACGCTTGCGTGGATGAGACAGCTCTCACCTATGTGCTGCGCCTGTGCTGCGAACGTGCAGAAGGGAGCAGCTCTGACTGCGTGGACGAGAGCTCTGACCGACATGCCGCAAACATCCAGAGCTCTGACCGACGTGCCGCAAACATCTCTCTCATTTTAACGGGCCCATGAGCAGCTGTGACTGCATGGAATAGACAGCTCTGGCCGGCATACTTCACCCATTTTAATGGACTTAACGGCACCTTACCTTGAGTAACTAGGTGGGCCTCATATAGGGGTATAAATACCTACCTAGTATGAGGGCATTATGGCTAGGCTCTCTCTCGCTCGCTCTCTTTTCTCTCTCTATCTCTCTTTCTCTCTCTCTCATATATTCGTGGGGGATTGCTATTCGTTTCGCGGACGCACAAATGATCGTTGCAGATGACATATTAGTTGAAAACGAATGCACATCCCTACTTGTCACTAAATTCACTTTCTCATTTTATCTTAACTATTCCTCCTATTGCTTCTCTCTAGTACATTCAAGAAGTTTCTATCTTTTTATTGATTGTACAATTTTCTGTTAGGCCTTTGTTCTTCTAAGTATACTCCCTGTGCTTCTTTGTTTATCCTGAAAATTCAGTGTTTCCTCATCTGCATATGTTATTTGATATTTTCCTAATGCTAATCTGTTTGCTCATTCTATTTCTGTTACCTACTTATAGAAACATATTAGAGGTCAATATTCAAAGGCCATATAAATGGCAAAATTTTGTATATTCAGCTCCTTATCTGGTCAGATAAGTCTAAAATCCAGCTGGATAAAAAAGAAGCATTCCAGGGGCATTTTGGGGAGAAGTTATCCAGCTAACTTAGCCAATTTTAAGTTGCAACAACATAACCGGGTCATTGCCTGGGACATTACTGCCTAGTGCTTTGAATATGTAAATTGTAAATTAAAGTAAAAAAGGGAGGAGTTTGGGCAGAGTTAGGAATAATGAGGGGCTGGTAGTGCTGCGGGCAATAATTTTTCACACACTATTGCCGGCAGTAGCACCAGAAATAGCAATACCTATTTCATTAGTGCTACACGGGCAATAGTGTGCAGCATGGCTGCAACCACGGCAGGCGAAAATGCACTGCCGCGATACGGCCATCTGCTCGCTATCGCCCCACCCCTTTTTTCTCTCGGGCGGTCATTCTGCTATATTTATAGCAGAATGATGAATCTAGGTCTAAGTTAGGCAGATAACTTTAGACCTGCATCAGAGCAGGTTACCTGGACTTGTGTGGCCAGATAACTTGTTAATTATCCTGATATCTTTAAAAGATATCCGGGTAAGTATGTTGTCAAAAACAAAACAAAAAATAAAGTAAATGGGCCTGTGACCCGATTCTCATGGCTCCCCCTCCCCCCCCCCCATTTCATATTTGGCTCTGTCAGGCCACGCATCCCCCAGCCCCCAAACACCTAGTACATTAATTTTAAAAAATTGTTTTAATCCCCTTCCCCATTTAAAATCATCATTTATCTGGCTTTCCACTCCTGGACCTTCCCACACACTCACATTCCAAAATTTTAGACTGCATTCCCTGACCCCTCCAAATCCACCACACCACCCCCACTCCGCCCAATCCCTACAACATCCCCCTGCCAGGAGTGAATTCTATACTCATCTGCTCCCGGTGATCCAGTGCTGCTTCTGGGCCCTAGCTGGCACAAAAAGCATTTTGTACGTGCAACTACACATTGCATGCACAAACTTTTGAAAATGAAAAAATGATAATGCAATGAAAACACATGAAATCACAACCCAAATGAAAACCTCTGGACTGCACATCCCTATTCAGATGATCTAGTGTGAAGTGGCAATCCTAGTTGAAAACTTCTGCATAAATCATTGACAAGTGACACTTTCACAATAAAAAAAAAAATAATAATAATCAGACTTTTAACTTAAATTCAGAAATTCCCCACGCCTTATCAAGAGTTTATTCATTCCCTTGCAGGTCACTCCCAGATAAATAGTGAATATACTAATACATTTAATGGAGCCTAATTGTACACATTCCTGCTCCCATAGCAACCTAAACTTAACTAGGAATGGAACAAACTTAAGATGAAGGCAGCAGTCCAGCAGCAAGAGGAGGGCCTCCCGGTCTTGCATCAAGTGTCACATGTATGATTTTTTTACCTGCTGGTGAGAAGTATGTACCCGGTGCAAAGAGCTCCTGTCTCTCACAGAATGAGACCGATCTCTGGAGGGTAGGGTGGCAGACCTGGAGGAGCTGAAGCAGATAGAGAGGTATAGAGAAGAGACGTTCAGTGACATAGAAGCCATGTCCCAACTCCAGTCTGGTAGCCCTGGTGCTGCCTTAGAGGAGAAAGGACTCTTGATCAGCAAGCATCAACCTAATGCAGCAGAAAATGAGCAAGGACCTCGCCTCTAGGTGATGCATTGTCCTCTTGCACTGAGGATGTGTCTCCAGGGCTACTGCTCAGAAGGAAAGGGTTAGGTCCACCCTCATATTTGGTGACATAACAGGTGGAGGAGGATCGGTTGATGATTATACATGGAAACCGATCAGACCTTGTGTTGGGCTGAAACAATTATATATGAAACCCTTCCTCTACTTGTCTAAAAATTTTGCAGTCTCAGCAATCCAGGCAGCTTGCAAGTGTTTCATTACACATTGCAGTTGACCTTTCAAAAAACTTTTTTAGTGGTTATTCAAACAAAGACTTGGTTGCGAGCAGAGAATTGTTATTAATAATTTAATAATTTGTAAAACTTAAAATTTACTGGGGTGTTATTCATTTATATTTTGATTATCATATGACCAATTCCCCAGAACATTTTGGTGCTATTTTGAAATTTTTAGCAGTGAATGATGACATAGACTTAATTGGCATCTCAGAGACATGGTGGAAAGAGGATAACAAATGGGATAGTGTTATATCAGGGTAAAAATTATATTTCAATGATAGAGAGAAGCAACTTGGTGGCAGAGTGGTGCTTTTTGTCCAGGATGGCATAGAGTCCAATAAGATAAAGATCCTGCAAGAGACTAAATGCACAATTGAATCTTTATGAGTAGAAATCCCTTGTGTGTTGGGGAAGAGTATAGCAATAAGAGTATAATACCATCCACCTGGCCAAAATCATGATATGGACAGTGAAATTCTAAGAGAAATTAGGGGCGCTAATCAAATTGGTAGTGCAGTAATATTGATTCGGTAAGTGAAACTTCAGGACATGCTAGAGAGATAAAGTTCCTGGATAGAATAAATTACAGTTTTATGAAGCAATTGGTTCAGAAACCGATGAGAGAGGAAGCAATTTTAGATCTAATTCTCAGTGGAACGCAGGATTTGGTGAGAGAGGTATCAGTGGTGGGGCTACTTGACAATAGTGATCATAGTATGATCAAATTTGAATTAATGACAGAAAGGGGGACAGTAAGTAAAACCCACGGCTCTAGCACTAAACTTTTGAAAGGAAAACTTTGATAAAATGAGAAAAATAGTTTTAAAAAAAACCATGAAATGTACAGCTACTAAGGTTAAGAGTGTGCAACAAGCATGCACATTGTTAAAAAAAATACCATCTTAGAAGTGCCATCCAGATGTATTCCACGTATTAAGGAGGGTCAAATGATTGCCAGCATGCCTACAAAGTGAGGTAAAAGCTGTTTTAGCCAAAAGATCTTAATTGAAAAATTGGAAGAAGGATCCATCAGAAGAAATTAGGATAAAGCATAAGCACTGGCAAGTTAAATGTAAGACATTGATAAGACAGGCTGATAGAGAATTTGAAAAGAAGTTGGGCATAGAGGTAAAAACTCATAATAAAAACTTTTTAAAATATATCCGAACAAGAAAGTCTGTGAGGGACTCTGTTGGACCATTAGATAATCAAGGGGTTAAAGGGGACTTAGGGAAGATAAGGCCATCATGGAAAGACTAAACAAATTATTTGCTTCGGTGTTTACTGAATAGGATGTTGGGGAAATACCCATTCTGGAGATGGTTATTAAGGGTAACGATTCAGAAGAACTGAACCAAATCACAGTGAACATGGAAGATTTGGTAGGCCAGATTGACAAACTAAAGAGTAGTAAATCACCTGGACAGGATGGTATACAGCCCAGGGTGCTGAAAGAACTAAAAAATGAAATTTCAGACCTATTTCAATTAATTTGTAATCTATCATTAAAATCATCCATTGTACCTGAAGACTGGAAGGTGGCCAAAGTAACCCTGATATTTAAAAAGGTGGCCAATGTAACCCCGATATTTAAAATGTTGTTGAGCCTGACTTCAGTGCTGAGAAAAATCATAGAAATTGTTATAAAAAATAAAATAAAAAACATTTAGATAGACATTTAATGGGATAGAGCCAGCATGGATTTACCCAAGGGAAGTCTTGCCTCACCAATCTACATTTTTTGGAAGGAGTAAATAAACATATGAATTAAAGGTAAATGTGGTGTATTTGGATTTTCAGAAGGCATTCCAGAAAGTCCCTTATGAGAGCCTTCTAATAAAACTAAAAAGTCATGGGATAGCAGGCAATGTCCTTTAGTGAATTACAAATTGGTTAAAAAACTGTTATTGTTTGTAAGGTTTTGGGTGGACCCTTGGACACTGTGGCAGCTGACCACGCCCACGGGGGGAAGTCCCGTGAGGGGCCACAGGTCAGGCTCAGCTTTGGGACACACAACACAGAGTTATATCTTTTATTAGACAGAGTTGAGAAGCCACTAGAGGTGGCAGTAGTGAGTAGAGATGAAGCCCAGCTGGGCTAGGGTTCCTCAGGATACTGGAACAGTGATTCCCTCTATGGCTGTGCTGTAGTGCAGAAAACTGAGATAGTGAGTACTGTGGAGCATACACAGAGTACTGGTATACAGCCTCGGTGGTAAAATTACTTCTGAAACAAGCTTCACAGAGATACATTTCTTGGATATAAAAATTCAGAAGAGACATCTGGGTTTTGATACTTCAATTTATAGGAAACCAATAGCTTCAAACACCTTTTTGCATTTTAGTAGCGCACATCCTCGCGCTCTGAAGGAAAACCTGCCGGTAAGTCAATTTTTTAGACTACGAAGATTATGTACGTCCACAGATGAATTCCGGCATCAAGCCACATCACTTACAGAACGATTCATCAACAGAGGTTATCCCTCACGCTGTGTGAAGCGAGCCTTCACTCGCGCTCGATTTACAAATAGAGATTGGCTTTTCCTGCCACGAAACAGAGACACCTCAGAAACACTCACTTTTGTTTTGCCGTATTCTTCCATGACCCAGACAATGAAACAGATTATGTTTGCCAATTGGCATATTTTACAGACTCATCGTGAATTTGATGAATTTCCGAGATTTGCATTTACCAGGAGTTCAAACATAAAAGATTTAATAGTACATTCGGATACTATGTTGCCTCAACCAAAAATAACCATTGGAGCACATACTTCATGTGGAAAATGCACAGTATGTGCAGTAATGATTACAACATCAGCGATACATTTTACTCGTGCAAATTTTACTTTTGTCCTTAAAAATTTCACGGACTGCCGGTCTATTGGGGTGATTTACGTAATACAGTGCCCCTGCAATAAGATGTACATAGGCAAAACGAAACGTGCCCTGAAGACTAGGCTTATTGAACACCGTTCCTGTATCTCCACCGGTCGGATAACTGCCCCATTAACTGCACATTGTATGGCGTTTCAACACCTTTTTGAACAGTTAAAAGTGTGTGTCCTGGAACAATTGTCTCCTAATTGGAGAGGCGGGAATTTTAACAATCGCCTCCTACGCGCGGAACAGCGATGGATTCATCGACTTCAGACCGTAGAACCGGATGGGCTGAACTCTGCATTAGAACTGCAAGTGTTTCTTTGATTTTTCTTTGATTTTTCTTCGATTGATCTCTTTTTTTACCACTGATTAGCATTAAGTTGCTTCTGGATTAATTTGGACAAATACTCTTTAACATGATCATCCGTGGACGTCAACTTCGTGATGACGTCATCAGATACGTAAAAGCGCGGGCTTTTTAAAAGGACCAAGGCGTCCTAGGGTGTCCTGTCCCGTATGGCTGGAAAATACTGAGAGACCATCAGGTCCTACAGAAAGGTTGGCGGTGCCACATTCAACACTAAGCTAAGTAAAATTTTTTTATATTTATCAGAACTGACAGTATGGTGTCCTCTTGACTTTTTACAGCATCTGCCGCAACGAAGGAATTTGTGAATATTTACTCCTGATGAAGCGATTGTGATCGCGAAACACCGGCCGTTGTCGGGTGTTAGCTTGGACAGTGCGGTCTTTCTTGATGCTTTTTTTCATTTAAAACGGGATCCAGAGGATATCTAATGAGTTGCCTCTTATCAGACATACTTTAATAAGATTCAAACAACATCTGCCGCACATGACGAGAAGTCCGGACGGCAAGTGGGTTCACTGCCGTTGTCAGGCTTGCTGATGCGGTTCAAATTATATTATTATATATACAAAGATAAAAAAGATAAAAAAGATATAACATTCCTGATAAATATAATTCTATTAGAATCAGTTGTAAAATTGGTGTGCATATTAGCACCTCACAAAAAAGTGTTCTATACTTTGTTTTTTTGGTTGCTTAAGAGTTTGTCATACAAAACAAGTGCTTCGGTTCTTTGTGTTTTATTTTATTTACTTAACCCACATACATCTGAATATTGCTACTTATCTGGCTAAGGCCTAGATTTTCTATCTTCGCCCGGCTTCCTGAATCGCCCAGTACCGGAGGGCGGGGGGGAGGGCAAAGTGGGGGGCGGGCCTGCAAAAGCCGGCATGAAAGGTGGTACTATTGGGCGCGATACTGGCGGCGATAAGGAGTCTTACTTTTCGCCATCAGTGAAGTCGTCGCGGAGTCCGCCCCCGAGGCTGCTCCTACTCCTCCCCTTCCGATGCGGACTCCGCCCTGATTTAGATATCGCACGTGAAAAACCCCTTTTCGCGAGCGATACCTTTGGAAAATGGCCCCCTAAGTTAGCCAGATAAGTAGCGTCGCTCAATTTACCCATTGCCCACTGCCCATTCACTGACTGGTTATCTGGCTAAGTGGCTATTGCTAAATGTAATCGCGTATTCAGAGCCCAGCACTTAGCCTGATACGTCTTACTTAGTACTTATGTGGCTATGTAGCATTTGAATGTCAGCCTCATACTGTACAAAGTACAATGACTGTGAATACTGTACCTAAAGATGCAGGTGAATGGCAAACCAGAGTTAGAACAGAAGTAGGCATGAATAAACCAGCTGCAGATCAAGGCATGGAGTAACCTATTCAGCAGGGTACTAGATGTTATCTGTTTAGAAAGGGGCATTTCAGCCCCCTTGACTACTGGTTTAAAGAGACAAACTGCAGGCCGTGCAATAAGAAGGGACACATCCAACCAATTTGCCATGTTAAGGGAACAATTAAATATCTAAATCACAACACAGAACAAGCAATATGAAGGCACACAGTGAAATCAGAGAGAATAGTGACACAAATAGTGAGCAAGGAGTAATCTACAGTTAAATACTCTGAATTTAGAAAGCAAGCCTTCCTTGTGGATAACACACCATGTGGTAGGAAAATGCTAATTCAGGGTCCATGATCACTAAGTAGCAATGTAAGGAACATTTTTAAAATAACCAAATTTGAAGAAGATTTAATATTGTTAAAAAATATACATTGAGGTGAAGATACAACCCTTTGGAATAATGCATGTAGTTGAGAAAGGGGCACCAGCTTTGTGGAATCAGAAATGGCCCCCCCATAAAATTCCTCTGGATTGGAAATCATTTCTATCATAGCCTTCGACAACAAGGCAGCAGCTGAAAGGTATTCAGGGGGCCATGGAACTTTTCAGAGAGGGCATTGTAAGTCAGGAACCAATTCTCAGCATGCTGCTGTTGCTGCTGCTTCTTCCACTTCTTCTCCTCAGCAAGATGAGTCAATAGGCCATAGAAAGTGGAGAGGCACCAGCAACACATTGATATGCTTCCTGTTCCCATTGTTCTGCAGGTGCAACAATCACTCTGCTGGGGCCTGGAGGGGCCATATATGCCCCTTGTGTATGTGGTAGGTCTGCAGGCAATGGATGGGCAATTAATTTTTTCAGAAGAGACCCTGGTCCTCCCTTGCCCTTTGGCAAGACCTTTGTTGAGCAGTCACTAGACCTTTAGATAAGGTTATCTGTTCTAGTTGAGGCCGAGGCACGTTTATTTAGACTTTCTGTAAAAAAAATAAATTAAGAAAAATGTATGGCTTCGAAGAAACAGAAGATTTTCAGTAGTACTTTTCTAGATCTAATGAAACAATGATTTCTGAGAGAAAAAAACCATAAAGCATTACGATATGAAAAAGCTCTGCAGAGAAAGAAGGCATTTGGCCGAGTTTAATTACCTTTTTTTTGTTTGCTGTCTTGAGGGCTTTGAAATCCTTTTTAATTTTCTTCACTGGCTTCAGTTCATATGCTGTGCTCCTCAGGCAGCAGTTTGTGCTAATGGAGCATTTTCTCAATTTTTTTATATTTGCATAAGGGGACTTTATGTGGATTTTCCCTCCCTATACGATTTCTTTTAATTATGGACCCCTTGACTTAAGTATTAGCTTGGATTATACAGTTGACGAGGTCTGTTCTAATCTAAATGTATATGGCATACACTCCTAGCATCGTATATCTATTCATTTGCTTTTACACTGCCTTAAGAAGGAATGGATATCTCTATTTTTTATTTTTGGGTTTAAATTTAATCTTCATAAGATGTAGCCACTGGTTCTTTTCACCCCAGATTAATATCTGAGGAGACTTAATTTTCCATTTCACTGGACCACTGTTTCTGCAATACTTCACATGGTTCCTCAGCTCGTCTCTTTGCATATTCTTTTTCAGTGCTGCTTTCCTTTCAAGGCCAGCTAATGTGGATTTGTTTGGGGAGAACAGGGGAAGGGGAGGGGAAGCATGTTTGGTTTTGATAGAAAAATCTTTTGTTTTGCAGTTTAATAGCTCAGACAAAGAATCCTTTGTTTTTCCATAAGCATATCAAATGTATTTCTTTATTATTTACCGCCAATTAATTTTGCGGTAAAGTCTTATTAAATCACTTTGAAGAGAAGCTATCCAAGCATCCTTTCTCAGGACAGATTTCCATGTACACTTTTCACATAACATCCACTTTTCACCTTTCCCACAATCATTTTAATTTAGAAAACATGTTTTTCTTTGTACACCATTAATTTGAAATGATTGGAAGATATCATGGAAGTCAACAACTAATTATTGGAATACCACAGGGAAGGTGTTTGCCAATGAAGCTTAAAGTTTATCAGTATTTTTACCTATGACACAAGGAGGCTGTCTCCATTACCTGAGAAGCAATAATCATTGAGCATGGTCCTAGTTTTGGTTACAGCACTTTTGATGCCCTGCATTTTGCTGTGATATTATCCATTGAAGGCTAAATACCTGATAAGACCAATATTCAGTAAGAACCATAAGGGAAGAGAATTTGAAGAAAAAGTCCAAGAGGGCATAAAACTGTTAAATGAAAGTTAGAAAGGTCTGTGTAATGTATTGGATTGCAATGACAAGACCAAGAGTTGACAATACCATGTAGAAAAGGAATTTGGAAAGAATCTCAAAGACAGACAGAGCAGAGGAGGAAACAACCAAAGGTACCAAGAAAAGTTTGGAGCAGCAGCAATGCTGATGTTTAAAATCACAAATGGTAGGTACAGAATGCAACAAGAAGAGTAGCATCAAGGCCAAGGATATACAGACAGGAATAAAGCATGGCATCAAAAGCCCAAGGCACCAAGAAGGGCAAAGTGGTATCAGGTGTTGCATGAAAGGCCCAAGGGTCCATGAGTGGTGCTGCAAGTACAAGAAGGTATAAAACTGTTAAAGTTAGTTGGTTAAGATCTGTGTAAAGTATTGGATTGCCATTGCAAAATCAAGAGTCAGCAAGTATCATAAGGGAAGGGGAATTTGAAAAGAACTTTGAAGACTGCTGGAGCAGAGGAGAACCACCCAAAGATACAAAGACTGGCTTGGATTAGCAGCAGCAAGAGTATCAGTGGCAGTGGCAATTAAAATCACAAATGGTAGGTGCAGAGCAATGCAGCAAGGAATTTGGCACTGTTTACCAGGCAGGAAGTTAGACTGTTTAACAGTGGCACACACAGTCTACTTGCTGGCTATACCTTTGCAATGTACTACAGTTATACAGTACAATACCTTACCCAGCAGCTCTCAAGATGTTTGCAAAAATACTTTACACACTCTATATGTGTACTGACTCCTTATATACACACACAAACTGTGAGATAAAGAAGAAACAGATAAGGCTCACGTTGATGTTCACTGCAATTTGTCTCCGAAGCTAATAGTAGCTGCAGATTAGAAGATGAGTGCAGCATAGTGAGGCAGAAAGGCAGAGTTGCAGCAAATCCCTAAGATATAGAGTGCAAGGTATTGCAAATGGTGAAGCAGCATCAAAACTCAGGGTGTAGACTGTATGGTATCAAAAACAGTTTGACAACATCAACAAGATGTGGCTTGTATTAAATGGCAAACTGCACAGAGGTATCAAATCCCCAGTGTGTAGAGTGTGGGTATCAAGAAAAACACAGAGGCATGAAAACCCCTAAGGCATAGTAAATAGCACAGCAGCCTCAAAACTCACAAGACATAGATTGTGGGGTTTCGCAAAATTCATAGAGGCATCAAAACCTCCAGGGTATAAAGCTCAGTGTATGAAAAATAGCAGAAAGGCATCAAAAACCCCAAGATGCAGTGTGTATTGTACGGCAAACAGCATAGAAGTATGAAAACCCCCAATGTGTATTGTGTATTATATGGCAAATAGCATAGCGGCATCAAGGCTTCCAGGGTGTAGACTGCAGGTTATTAAAAACAGCAAAGCGGCATCAAAACCCTCAAGGTATAGAGTATGGTGTATTAGAAACATGACGGAAACAACTACATCCCCAAGGCAACATGAGAGGGACAAAAGGAACCTTTGATAGTTATATGAATAGCCTAAGGCACTAAAAAAACAACAAAGGCAGCACCAACAGTGGCATGGATATCCCATGCTATCGCAAGATGGCAAAAGAGTATCCATAGTGGCAGGTATTCTCCAAGGCATCATTAGAGAGCCAGGATCAGGCCAGGCAGTAACAAGGACAGATTTAGACAGCAAGGCATAGAGCCAGAAAAGAGATGGTATGAAAGGAGAAGCTTGTATTTTTTTTCAACATTACTTCTTTTTGGGAGAAAGCAATCCAGTATGAACAAGAAAGAAGGAAAGTGGGAGAACTAGGCTGGGATCCTAGAAGCTTGTACTATTCGGAAACTATATGCAAGTTAAACACTATTCTTAACAGTCTGTGGTTTGTTCAGCATTCTGTTCCATTATTTCTTTTAGGGACAAAACACTCCAGTGTAAACAAGAAGCAAGGTGGGAGAACTAGGATGGGATTCTAGATGCTTGTACTATTCAGGAACTATAAGCAGGTTAAACAATTCTCTTAAAAGTCTGTGGTTTGTTCAGTATTCTGTTCCAGGCACGGCTCCAACAAATCTGATGCCACAAATATTTCATTAGTCAGTGATGACATAGTCAATGAGGTAACATGCAAATGAAGGTAACAATTGGTTAATCAATGTACTTCAACAGTACATTAGAAGAACATAAGTTGCCATACTGGGTCTGACCGAGGGTCCATCAATCCCAGCATCATATTTCCAACACTGGCCAATCCAGGTTACAAATATCTGGCAGCTAACCAAACATTAAATATATCCAATGCTGCAAGAACTAGTAATAAGCAGTGGCTATTCCTTTAGTCAACTTTATTAATAGCAGTTTATGGACTTCTCCTCTAGGAAATCATCCAAACCTTTTCTTAAACCCAGCTACAATAACTGCACTAACCACAACCACTGGCAATGAATTCCAGGGCTTAATTATGAGTTGAGTGAAAAATAATTTTCTCTGATTTGTTTTAAATGTGCTACTTGCTAACTTCATGGAGTGCCCCCCTAGTCCTTGTATTATCTGAAAGAATAAATAACCGATTTTTATTTACTTATTCAGGTCATTTCATGATTTTATAGATCTCTGTTAAATCCCCCCTCAGCCATCTCGTCTCAAAAGCTGAACAGCCCTATCCTCTTTAACCTTTCCTCATGGGGGAGCCATTCCATCCTCTTTATCATTTTTGTCACCTTTCTCTGTAAGTTATATATTTTTTGAGCTGCAGCAACCAGAATTGCACACAGTATTAAAGGTGTAGTTTCTAGGGATGTGAATCGTTTTTTTTATGGCACCAGCCGTCCATTACTCCTACCATGTGACAGGGGCCTGCCAATGGCACGGATACCCTGTCACATGGTAAGGGCAAAGGGCCATCAGCGCCATTTTTATTAGTGGCAGCTGACGGCCCAAGAGCAGGAGATCGTTCCCAGGACCTCCACTGGATCAGGTAATTTTAAAAAGTTTTTTGGGGGTCGGGAGGGTGGGGGAAGCTAAGGGATATGTTTTAAAGGGTCGGGGTGGGTTTTTTGTTTATCAGCTCGGGCGCAGCCGATTAAAAAGAAAAACAAAACAAAAAAAAACCCCAGTCGGACCGCACGAAAAAAAATTCACAATGTGAATCGGAACCGGAATCAGAACCGATTCTGGTTCCGATTCACATCTTTAGTAGTTTCACCATGGAGCAATACAGAGGAATTATGACATTCTCCATTTTATTCACCATTCCTTTCCTAATAATTCTTAACATTCTGTTTGCTGACAGTTTTAATGTATTATCCACTGGCCTGGAATTCTTTCCTGGGTGGAAACTCCTAACTTGGAACCTCACATTGTATAACAACAGCATGAGTTTTTTTTCCATATATGCATCACCTTGCACTGAGAAAACTGACCATTTAATTCCTACTCCCTGTTTTCTGTTTTTTAACCAGTTTCCAATTTGCACAAGGACATTGCATACTATCCCTTGACCTTTTAGTTTTCTTAGTAGCCTCCAATGAGGGATCTTGTCAGACACTTTCTGAAAACCCAAATACCGTACATCTTCTGGTTCATTTTTATCTACAAAAAAATGTTGCAGATTTGTGAGGAAAGACTTCATTTGGGTAAATCCATGCTGGCTGTATCCCATCTATCTATCTATTCCATGGTTTTGTTCTAATAGTTTCCATGATTTTTCCAAGCAACTGAAGTCAGGTTCACTGGTCTATAGTTTCCCGGATCACCCCTGGAGCCATTTTTAAATATTGTGGTTACATTGGCCACCCTCCAGTCTTCAGGTACAATGGATGATTTTAAAGATAGGCTACAAATTTTAACTAATAGATATGAAATTTCATTTTTTAATTCTTTCAGTACCTTAGGATGCATACCATCTAGTCCAGGTGATTTGCTACTCTTCATTTTGTCAATCTGGCCTACCACATCTTTCAGGTTCACAGTGATTTGGTTCGGTTCACCTGACTCATCACCCTTGAAAAATGTTACTGGAACTGGTATCTCTCCAACATCTTTATTAATAGACACCAAAGCAAAGACTTCATTTAGTCTTTCCATGAAATCTTTATATTCCTTAAATGCCCCATTAACTCCTCCATCATCTAACGATACAACTGATTCCCTCGCAGGCTTCCTGCTTTGGATATACTTTTAAAAAGTTTTTATTATGAGATTATGCCTCTACGGCCAACTTCTTTTCCAATTGTTTCTTAGTCTGTCATCAATTTTTTACGTTTAACTTGCCAATGCTTATGCTTTTTCCTATTTTCTTCAGATGGATCCTTCATCCAATTTTTGAAGGAAGTTCTTTTGGCTAAAATAGCCTTTTTTTCTCCTCGCCTTTTAACCATGCCAGCAATCATTTTGCGGTCCTTCCACCTTTCTTAATGCTTGGAATACATCTGAACTGCACTGAGTGCTCTAGTTTTTCACAAAGTTTGAGCTCTAATATGTGCATATACTTGTGTCTCTACTTCAATTGGTCAGTCTTTCCTCATCCTTTGTTTTTATAAAGATTTCTTATGATTGGTATTGTTATCTCTGTGTTAGCCTCCTGCTCATTACTGACTGAACCTGTTCTTTGTCCATAGATGTGAATGCCTGTCTGACCCCCTGACGTAGCTTGAGGCAAAACACGGCTGTGTCGGGGCTTTCGTTTTTTTGAATTACAGAAGTGTTCTGTAATAATTAATTATTCAGGTGGTTTTGTTATATATATAAAATAATACATTTCTGGAGATGTATTGACCAGTAATTCATTTTTTGCCACGCATTCTTTGTGCTGCAAGGTACAAAAATGTATCCACATAAGGTTACGTTTGTAACTTTTCATGGATATTCAGCAGGATTCATGCACATAAGTCTCCTGCTGAGTATTTACGGATAAAGTTCCGTGCATATCTTTACCTGGAGAAATGTAAGGCTGATTTCTTTGACCAGACTTTCATGCATAACTTTACCTTGAGAGCAGTGAATATGTGCACTTGCTGGCTAAAATATTGCCCCACCACCAGAATACAACTATTGATGTCTCATTTTGAGTGCATACAATTAATATGCTTAGCAGGGGAAAATATTAAAAGTTCGGTTTTGTTCATGTTACTCAAAAAGTTGCCTATTCAAAGGCTTTCAGTATTGACCTCTATATTTTTTTTTATCACATTGTTCAAATAATGGTGTAGCAGCATTTATTTTTTAAATGGATTCTGCTCTGCAAGTTAGATTGAACAATCATCTCTAATCTTTCTAGCTGACCTTAATAATGCAACCTAATTGATAAGATGCAATCATTGATTTTATAGCTCCACTATTATATATTCAAAG
Organism: Rhinatrema bivittatum; assembly: GCF_901001135.1. Lineage (NCBI taxonomy): Eukaryota > Metazoa > Chordata > Amphibia > Gymnophiona > Rhinatrematidae > Rhinatrema > Rhinatrema bivittatum. Next base: position 796,569,055 of record NC_042615.1, on the reverse strand, counting down.
GCTTTGTCTGGGTAATTTTTGTAATGCCTAATAAAAATCAAGATTTCATAATTTTTGCTCCCAATTCCCTTGCTAAATTTTGTTTAGGTAACTCATTACCTACAAAAAAAAATTAGCTGGGTGAAAAGAAGTGGTGCTGGGGACATTCTGGGGGTGAGGCTAATCTTAAACCCATACATGCAGATAGCACTACCTGACTGAAGTTAGCTGGGCAAATCTGGTCAGAACAATAGCTGTCATAAAGTTACCCTGATAACTTTAACCAGGTGTATTCCTTTGGACACTTGCTGAATATCCAAATTACATTACCCAGGTAACTTTCCTGCTTACCAGCCTGCTGAACATCAACCTCATAATATTAAATGCCCTATAAAAAGTTAAAAAAAACTGAAATAAAACCAAAAATCCTACTGTGTCTGTTAATTTTTTTTTTTTTTTTTTGGTAAAATGTTCAAAATCAATAAATAGTTGAAAAGAAGAGAAAATTCCCTATGACAATGAGAGAAGACGAGAATATTAAAATATATTATGGCATGCCGGCTTATTTATTATCTGTCAGTCTCTGAGCTCAATTTAGTTTAATAAATTCACTGCCTCTGAACTTCAGCACAAGGTCAAAATCAAAACATGCAAGTGCAAAAGCCTGAGGGTGCTGCAGAATGTTTAAATGTTTAAATGCCTCACTCAGACTGATTTCAAAGAGCTTTCACTACACATAAACATACTCTTATAAATGTGATCCTTTTCCCAAAACAATGATGCAATGGCTAATCAGTATTCTGGGTGATGTAGCAAACTGAAGTGCTTTATTTTACTCCCACATTAAAAATATGATGCTTCAGACCTCTAAGAAGCCGCCATCATTATGTTTTGAGCCGTCCTGGCTGTTCTCACAAAGATTGGATATAAAATAAATCAATAAATAGCAAATAAATTTAAAGCACATTAGAAGACATCATTGTATGCCCAAAACTCCAGGAAAGATCTATCTGATAAAGTTGTCTATGTGGTCTTGATACGTCATGCACTTCTGCCTTTCTTTTTTCTTGAGCACAATGCACAAAGATTCTGTATAATTTCTGCTTAATTTTTAAATACCTTAAAGTTAAGTTCTATAGTTTATTATGTTTTGCCACTCATGGGACACGAGCGGCTACACAAATCTTCTGGCTGGCGGACCTTTCCGCAACGAGATGCCACTGAGTAGCACATGCAGGAGGACACCACCAAGGTCACCATTCCCAGACTTTTCTTTAGGCATGGATGTGCTCACCCGAAGTCAGGAGTCTTAAATCACCCATGGTGGGAAACTTCGCAGCGCCCTTGGATGATATCATGATGTTTTGCCCTATATAAGTGATTTCTGGACATCTCTTTGTTGCCTCAGCTGCCAGCCTTGTTCCATTCTTCAAGGCTGCTAATCTTCACCTTGCCTTCATCCAAGTCTTCAGCTTTATCTTCATCAAAATCTGTAGCTTCAGCTTTAACCTTGCTCCATGTCCATGTCCATCTTCAGCTTCAGCCTTGTTCCATATAGGTCTTCACTTCAGCCTCAGCCTTGCTCCATGTCTGCCTTCAGCTTCAGCCTCAGCCTTGCTCCACATCTGTCTTCATCTTCAGTCTCAGCCTTGCGTCATGTCCATCTTCAGCTTTGGCCTGGTCTTTTGATCTAACCGTAGTCACAGTTTCCTAGACTTTGTCATAGCCTGCCGTCGGTGCAACCCTTCAGATTTTACTCATGAGATTGCATCAATTGCACTGCAGCAAGAGAGACTCACGCTCACATCTTTTGCAACAGGTTGCTAAGGCCATGAGCTCGGTGAATGCGTCCCTGCAACGGGCCATTGCTCCCTTGGCCACCCAGATGCAGGACCAAAATATCAAATTGAATGGTCTCTTGAACAGGTTCATACAACAGGCCCTGCAGCAACTCGACCAGATAAATGGCCTACTCCAGAACATGTCTCAGCGCTTAGAAGTTGATACAAGCTCAGCGTCCAGCCTCATTCCTAATTCCAGCTCTGGAGAACCCTGCACCAGCACCCATTCAGACCGTGGACTCCATGATTAGCTTCCACCACCTCTGTGGTATAGTGGAACCCCAAGGAGTTCAGAGGTATCCTCAATGTTTTCAAGATGCATTTTGAATTACAGCCAGCATATATTTTTTTTCTGATCGTGTCAAAATTATGTTTTTTCTGGCCCTATTAGATGGTTCCACTCTCGCCTGGGCTTCTCCCTTGTGGGAACAAGATGACTTACTCCTTAGGAACTTGTAAAACTTCACATAACAATTTCACCTAATCTTTGACCAACCTGGGCATCTGATGTCTGCTGCCACAGAGCTTCTTTGTATTCATCAAGACACTCACTCAGTCAGCAAGTATGCAGTAGAATTTCATACCCTAGCTTGTAAACTTGGTTGGAGCGAAGACAGCCAAACCATTTTTTTTGCAAGATTTATCCTGGAGATTAAAAGACTCCAGATCTTCCCCTGAACCTAGAAGTGCTTATTTCTTTGGCTATTCAAATTTATTTGAGATTTCAGGAACAAGCTCAAGAGAGGAAGAGCTCCCATCTGGCTGTCCCTGTATCTCCCAAGCCTTTAAGTCATTCAGAGTCCACCCCAGAACCACCACATTTTATTGCCTTCAAGGAGCCCATGCAATTGAGCAACACCTGGCTTTCAGTCGATGAAAAACAAAGGTGAAGATGACTCTTTCTGCCTCTTCTGTGCAGTTTAGGGACATTTTGTCAGACTCGACCCCATGAGACCGGGAAATTCCAAAGAAACAAGTCTTGTTGGGAAGACAGTTCTTCACCATCCTCACCTTTGGGGGATACTCAGTTCAAATGAAAGCTTTAATTAATACCAGAGCTGGGGCAACTTTATTCAAGATTCATTGTTACTTCAATGTGGCTAACCAAAACTACTAGCCTGACTATTCCTCGTGCTATTTCATCTATTTTTGGAGAACACTTGCCCAGTCATATGACCGTGGCCACTTTGACCACCACTTTGCAGTTAGGGTCTCACCAAGAAAATCTCCATTTCTATTTGTTACCTAAGGCATTCGGTCCTCTTGTACTTGGACTAATTAAAACTAATCAGATAAAGTTCTTTTTCACTCAGCACACAATTAAACTCTGGAATTTGTTGCCAGAAGATGTGGTTAGTGCAGTTAGTATAGCTGTGTTTAAAGAAGGATTGGATACGTTCTTGGAGGAGAAGTCCATTACCTGCTATTAATTAAGTTGACTTAGTTTTTGGGTACTTGCCAGGTTCTTATGGCCTGGATTGGCCACTGTGGGAAACAGGATGCTGGGCTTGATGGACCCTTGGTCTGACCCAGTATGGCATGTTCTTATGTTCTTATGACTACCCTGGCTTAGACTCCATCAACCAGCTATCGATTGGAGTACCTTATGGATGAACCACTGAGGGCCATCCTGCCAGTAACATTGTGCTGCTTCATCCTCAGGGAACCCATGCCAGATGACCTTGTCTCAAATACTGAATCTACTGCTCCAGTAAACATCAAGTTCCAACATATGCTGTGAAACACGATCAGGAGCCCTGGTGGCTTGCAATTATATTGACCACATCAAACCTCTAAAGTCCATCATCATGGGGGTAGAGGCCACTGCCTACATTGCTGAGGCTGTCCTCTTTCGAAATGATGACCTTGGAACCTACAAGCCATGTCTTTGTCCCTCCAAAGGGTCCTTGTCTGTAAAACAGGATCAACCAGTGTATGTTTCTCCAGCCCAGTCAAACACCAAAAAATCCCTAGATGTCATATTAAATCCCCTGAGCTTTCTGATGGTAAAGATGTACCTTTGAGGTTTCCTCAGAAACTGAAGAGAAGAGGCTTGAGGATACTGTTACGTTTTGCTGCGAGTGGTACGTGAGTGGTTGCACAAACTTTCTGACTGGCGGGCCTTCCCATGACAATATGCCAGAAAGCAGCATACATGGCAGGATGATGCCATAGTCACCGCCCCTGGATTTTCTTTTAGGCATGCATGTGCCCAAAGTCAGCCATCTTAAAGGGCCCATGGCAGGAAAATCCACGGCGCCCTTGGACGATGTCACAACATTTTGCCCTATATAAGGACTCTCCTGCCATCTCTTCATTGCCTCAGCAAACGTCGCCTGTCAGCCTTGTTCCATTCTTGAAGCCTGTAAAACTCCATCTTGTCTTTGTCCAAGTCTTCAGCTTCAGCCTCAACCTCAGCCTCGCTCCATATCCATCTTCAGCTTCAACCTCAACCTTGCTCCTTGTCTGTCTTAATTTACAGCTTAGGCGTGGTCTTTGGATTTTTCCCTAATCATAGTTTCCTGGACTCTGTCATAGTCTGGTCCATGCAAAGACTGATTCACTTGCTGTCAGTAAAAACCTTCGGGTTTTACCCACGAGGTTGCATCAGTTACACCATGGCAGGAGGGGCTCATGCTCACATCATTTGAACATAGTTCAAGCACTCAAGACCAATTAAAAATGAATATGAAATAGGATTCATATTGTGACATTGATAACAGAGTATCGCCTTAGTTAAGTATTGATATAATTTAAAAAATTAAAGAGAAATAAGAACATAAGATATGCCATACTGTGTCAGACCAAGGATTCATCAAGCCCAGTATCCTGTTTCCAACAGGGGCCAATGAAGTCACAAGTACCTGGCAAGTATCCAAACATTAGATAGATCACAAGCTACTGTTGCTTATTTATGACTGTCATAGCAGTTTATGGATTTATCCTCTAGGAACTTATCCAAACCTTTTTTAAACCCAGTTACACTAACTGCAGTAACCACATCCTCTGGCAATGAATTCCAGAGCTGAGTGAAAAATAATTTTCTTCGATTTTCCTAAGCAAATTATTTTAGCTGCATTTATTAGCAGTGCACTACAGAGTATTTTGTATTTCTTCTCCAACCCAAATGATCTACATCAATCCTTCCTTCCTAGCTCTTATTACTCCCTTTTTCCTCCCTCTCAGTGTTTTCCACCAATTCACCACATTTCCCATCTCTACAACTGGCATCAACAGTACTTTTAGTGGTTCTGGCTTACTGGCCTGGTCCTGTGAAATGAGGCTCAGTGGCCAACAGCATTTCTTATGAAACTGAAAAACTGGAGCTCTTTCCCTCCATTGGTAGTAAACATTGCATCATGGGGAATGTAGATCAGATGAAAACAAGCCTAAGGATGGAAATAGACTTCTGAATTACATTCCCCCAGCTGCTTTGCAAACAGTATTTTTTTTTTTTAGTGAAACTAAGATAATCGTTTTTACTTCTTTCTTTATATTCAAATCTTTTTATTAAGTTTTCAAGTTACACTTAAATTCAATAAAGTAAAAAAACAGCCATACAATCTCATACAATTACAATCAGAAAGGTACATTGTAATCACTATTTCTAAACCTAATCCCCCTCCCTCCCCTCCCTCCTACAGATATCAAAGAAAATCCCAAAGAAGAGAACAACAACTTTGATGGACTAACACCAGCATTTTAGGGAAGAGAATTAAGAGATATCATTCAATATTAGAATTTGTGCCTTATGGGGCAAGCACTGTAAGTAAGCACCCCAAACCTTCAAGAACATTTTCCTCTTTATGGTTGTATAAACTACCTCTATGTAATTTTCCATGAGGCACATCTGATGTAAAGCATTTCTCCACTGTATTGCCATTGGGGCTTCTGGCAACAGCCAATTTTATTTTAAATTATCATTTTAGCCAAGACTAGCGCCTTTCTTTCCGAGTCTAGCATGTGGGTTCCGAAAAGATAGGTCCCCAAGATCATCAAAAAGAAATTGTGAGGCATCTAACGGGAGCCGCACCTTTGTAACTCTATAAATATAACTCTATATAGCTTGCCAGAAGTGTTTTAGAGCATTTATCATCATTCATACCCCTCTCCCCAAACCCTGCCTCCCAATATCCTAACAATATGAAGGATTGTCCTACCAACATTCAATATCACGAATCCTTGTTTCAAAGTAGATAAAACAAGCTACTTTGTTATTGAACCAGAGTTTGAACCCAGTAAAAGGTAGTCCATCACATAATGTCCTTTCCATATGTGGTTAGGCTCTCAGGTTTCCCCAAAGTAGTCAATAATATTACGGCAATAAGAAGTTCCAAATACTGAGATGGGAACATTGCTGTAATCAGTAATCTCTGGAAGCCAGTCTCCTTTTCTTTTCATAAAGATCCAATTTGCTTAGATATTTTTCTTTAAAAATCACTTTTTACTAGCATTTGAACTCTATAAGAATAAAAACTATTATTTATTATTTATTTATTTATTTATTTATTTATGGTTTTTATTAGAAAGCACAGGATGATTCGTTCTGAATCTGATTGTATAAGACTGTGACCATCCTATTGTTTCATATCAGCTACTAAAAGTCATATCCACAGTTCTGCCTTCTATTGCAGTATCTTTTTATTATGGGGCTCATCACTTGTATTGCAATTCTGAACAACCTCCATTTATTAATGTTAGGGGAATTTAATAGACATTTCAGACATGGCAATTGGTTAATTCTTTAGTTGCAATTTCAGCAGTGAATCTGTTGCAGTTAAATTATTTTCTTACACATGAGGCAGATCACGTAAATCTTTTGTTAACGCCTGACACCAGAATGGTAGGTGGAGCTAATCACAATTTGGATCAGATTTTCCATTGACTATCAGCAGGTTAAAAAGGTAGGAACTGTGGCTTTGTTAACAATAATAACTAGGGGGAAAATAAATGTGGGTAAATTTTTGGATGCTCTGCTCTTTGTTTAGTCTGGTGGATGATTCAGTAGGGGCCCTGGTCAGCAATTTCAGTGAGTCACTGGGTTGAACATTGGAGCTGGTGGATCCTTTAAAAGAAAGATCTTTTAAGTAGGGTTTGTACTTACACCATGATTTACCAATGAACTGAAATTATTTGAGAAGAAACGCTACCAGCTTCTTTGTTCATGGTGTCGCACAGGAAATATCAAGACCTGGGATCTCTGGTATCTCAGGTTTAGTAATGTTGTAGACCTAAAGGATGCTCTGCTAGAAAGACTGATCCAATTCTTTGGGAAGGGAGCAGAATGATGTAGTTACTTTAGTAATAGTTTTGGGTTTTGGAGAGAAGCAGATGGTATGCTCTGACTGTATATAAACCTCTGCTACCATCTCAGGGCATGGATCCTTAGTTTGATTTTCCTGAGTTACTTTGCTATGGGTCAGCCCCATTTTTTATTATTATTTTTTTTCCAGGAAAGATCTTTGGTATTTTTCTTGACAGAGATCTGGTTAAAGAATGAGGGACAAGGGTGCCTTACCCCTAATTTATGTCCAGGCTTTGCAGACCTTTCTTAACTGAGGAGGATGCTTTTTTCTACCCTTCCTGCCTCTTATTTGATTTCCATTTTGAGTGAGATTTTTTTGTGTGCTCCCTGAGTAACCCTAGGGCATAGGGGCTCAGATATTGAGAAAGTGGTGCCTTTTACTTAGAAGGAACCTGAGGAGTAGCTGTATTATCAAAGAGGAATGAATTCCCTTCATTACCAGAGAGAAGGAGTTGAGTGTCAATCCAGAGTGCATCATTACTGATCCAGGTGAGAACACTCTTGGAAGGAGAGGAGTAGCACAGTGCCAATCCGGTGTTGATCAGGTGAGAGGAAAGGTGAATAGAAAAGACTACAGGAGAGGCATGATGATTGGGATTTTATCATTCTGGTGATTAATGGGAAGAGCTGAACTTTAACTTTGTGTAATTTGAAGGAGGAGGAGTTAAATTCTCATAGAAACTGGTATGATTCAAATAAATATTTGCTGGAAGTAGAAGGTCAAATATTTATTGGAAATTGAGTGTACATCAATTGGACTCTAACATCAATGAGCTGTAAAGAGCTTTGATTCCATCTCAGTAAGATTGGCTGGGAAGCACTCCAACTTCCAGAGTGATTATTTCTGCTATCTACCTCTATGAGATTGTGTGTGCTGTTTAAAGGGGCAGTTAAGAGCTAAGGAACTGCAAAAAAAAGGCCCTGAAGTTAATCTTCCCCCTGCAGGAAGTCTTGGACTATCCGAACTAAGCACTTTAGAACTGAATTAAGATGTCTGCCTATGGGCCCTCATCCAGGACTGTCCGCCTGGGGGTTACAGTACAAAAGCCACTTCGGATGTGAAAAAAGATTACCATACTTCTTATATCCTAAATGAAAACAATTCCTCAAAGGAGTTTGTCTGTATTATAAATATATTTTCCTCTGAAATAAATAAATACTTAGACCATCATCTTAGGGTGTGAATTTTCTGTTTCCCTTCTCAGGGGTAGCATGTTCAGGGCTGTCCCCTGTGTTACTAATTGATTTACGTTGTTGAACCTTTATGAAGATTTTCAGTTACTTTTAGATATGGGAGTTTTATTCCATCCTCTCTAGCTATTCAACTTTTAGATTCCTGAACCATAGTGGGTAGAGGTTGCTTCAGTCTGATGGAACCTGGTGGATCATCAGTATCCAGAGGAAGGATGACTTACAGCCATCCAAAGGGGAAGAAGAAGAAAAGGTAGAAAGAAGTTGGATGGGCCTCTATATGGCCCATGAATATCTACTGAAGATTTTTAGAGCACAGGAGTATCAGGAGTATGGTTCTGATACTAGAAGGAAAAAGAGAAGAATAATGGTGCTATTCCAGTGTTGTGAGGAGACTAAAGAGTGAGAAAAGTCAGTATGGAGAGGTAAGAGAAAAATGACTGTGCATTCGAATGGATTTCGTCTTTAATATTTCAACTACATTGGGAGGGAAGCACTAAATTTGCCATATGTCAATGGGATGGGAGAACCCTCTAATTAAAGACTGAATTAATTGACTTTACCATCTTAGACTTTAAACAAAATTTGAGAAGTTAAATTTTATTTAGAAGAACTTGTAACATTAATAAGTAATATAAACAGATGTAAAGACTATTTTCAACATTTCACAATATCTCACTAAAAATAAAGTTGGAAACCAAGTAAGCTTTCAGTGTGCTTCTTGCTGCCTAAGTGACTTTAATGCTTATCAGTGCTGTTATCAATGCTGCTGTATACATTAATTTGAAACTGGGCCTTAAGCATTGCGATGCATAGGGCCTTGAATGTTATATTTCCCCTAGCTCAAGGAACGCTAAAGTAAGACACTTTAACATTATGGGATGTTTATGACTTGAAACTGTGATTTGAGATATTGCCTCTGGAACCACTATCCAGGTTCAACCATCCCAAGGTTACATTATGAGTATAGAAATTATTAATTTAATATGGTTATTGCATTATTATAACTCGCTTTAATATTTTATGAAAGGTGAGAAATCAAATGAATAAATAGAAACAGAAATAAAGAACTCAAAGTCAAACACATTTGATCATTTTTATATGGTGATGGAGGCTTTTATCCGCAAGTTAACTATTCATTTGGATAAAGGTAATTCATACTGGATCCCTGCCTAGTGTAGCTTTCGAGACACTTACAGAATGCACACTGGTCTGGATCATTATCATTATTAATGCCTACAACTCCACAGATTTGTTCAAGCTGGCTAATGCTTTGCCACTTTTGAAAAAAAATCTCTGGATGTTACTATATGCAAGAAGTATAGCCATGATGACTGATGCAAATGTAACAATTCAGTTTTATGATTTTCTAGAAGATTCTCAGGCCCAGCCCAGTCTGTATTTTGCCCATCATTTAGTACAGAGACCAGTACTGATTTCATTGCTGAATGAAATGCAGCTGATGGCGGGTTGGGTTTGCAGGTCCTCATTGACCTATCAGTCACATTTGATATAGTTGATCATGTTATTTTATTAAAGTCATGTGAAGGGGCTTATTAGTGTGGGAACTGTAGCTCACTCTTTCATGCCGTTTCTATCTAACAGGTTTCAGATTATTGCAGCAGAGGGTCAATTGTCATTGCCCTATCTGCTTATTTTGGGTACCCCACAGGATCACCTTTGTTAGCAATCTTATTTAATGTATACTTTCAGCGCTTGGGAGCTATAATTAGTGGCCTTGAGTTGAAGGTATACATATATGCTGATGACATTCAGATTCTGTTGCTAGTGCATTCTGAGCATACCAAGTCCATGAATCTATTGAACAACTAACTACTGTGACTTCATGAATGAACATTAATGGGTTAAAATTTAATGCTGAAAAAACTGAGGTACTTTGGATTGGCAATCCATTGCCTACTAAGTCCTCCCTGGTTTGGTCTTAATGAGATTACTTTTCAGTGCCAGAAAGAAATCAAATTTGAGAGGGGCAAGATGGCGGCGTGAGCAGGCACAGACACACTGAGCTCCAATTACCTGCACTATTTCAAGCAATAAAATGCCTGCAAAGTGAAAAGGAAAGCTCCGTGTCTTTCCTTCGGAACCTGAGATTTCCACAACACAGCGATTAATAACTTCTTTTGCGCCTGCAAGGACATTCTCAATGGGAAGTGAAGTAACTGCTGTGGGAGCTAGCGAGGGAGCGCGTCTCTCACCTGGTGAAGTCACCTTGAGCCCCCCCGGATCATCATTTGCCCGCGATTGCTTCGATCCCCAGCTTCTCTCAGGCAGCTGTATCGCACAGCCATGACGAGCCAAGTGTGACAGCAGCAGGAGGAGGTCAGAGGGCAGAGGACGCCGAAGCTCTGTTACCGTCCTCAGAGAGCTCCGGAGTATCAAGAGTGGAAGTTTTAACTTCTATGTCTCCCATGTCGACTCCTACACGGGAGAGGGAGACTGAGTCTCTGGAAGGAGCGACGGCTGCCATCGGTGGAGGAACTTCAGCTGGCTGGAATATCTCCTGTGGTGAAAGCGGGTGAGGTTTTTCAGCATCCCTGCTTTCAAATGCCCGATAAGCCAGAAAAGATCACGCTGGAAGCGACATGGGACATTATGGCTGCATGAGTGAAGTCACTCGGGGAGTTTCAGGACAGATACGATATGGTTAATCATAAGTTGGATGTATAGGTGTTATAGTTAGTGAGGTTTGGGTGGACCCTTGGACACTGTGGCAGCTGACCACGCCCACGGAGGGGGGGGAAGTCCCGTGAGGGGCCACAGGTCAGGCTCAGCTTAGGATACACAAACACAGAGATTGATCTTTTATTAGACAATGTGATGAAGCCACCAGAGGTGGCAGTAGTGAGCAGTAGAAGTAGACATTTAAACCTGATTTTTTTACATTTTTCAAAGATTATTGGCGAACTCCCTTATATCACTTAAAAAAAATATTTCATGAAAAGTCTAAAATTTCAGGAAGGTGAATGTCCCTCAGTGAATAAGATATATTACCTACCTGTGGGCCTCATTTTCTAAAGTATCACAGGCCTGCGATACTTTAGGAAATGAGGGGCGGGGGGGCCGAATCGGGGGGCGGGCCTGCGCTAGCTGGCAGCGATCGCACCGTCGCGGTGCGATCGCTGCCGGTTTCGCACCCAATAGCGCCACCATAGGAGGTGTAGCTATTGGGAGCGAAAGTGGACGTGAAAAGGGCCTTACCTTTTCACTGTACGCAGCATTGGCGCAGAGTCGGCCCTGGTGATGCCTCGACTCCTCCTCTTCCGGAGCCAACTCCGCCCCCATCCTGGTATCGCACATGATAAGGGACTTTTCGCTTGCGAAAGGTCCCTTATCGCGTGTGAGCGGCTTGGAAAATGAGGCCCTGTGTCATTTAGAAATAGGGATATATTACAAGGAAGTGAAAATAAGGAGAATTTAACCAAATTTTTGGAAGATTCATCAGCTGAATTCTATGAATGTGCAACATTAATGGTCTCCTTTATAATAGAAAGTGATTTAGCGGAAACCATGAAAAGATATTTTAGGAATATTGAGTTACCCTTTAGAGGCCTTCAGATACGTGTTTTTCCTGATTTTGCTCCTGTCACACAGGACAGGAGTCGAGAATTTCTTGCCTTAAGGCCACAAGTAGCTGCTTTGGGGTTTTTCATATGTATTAAAATATCCTTGCAAGTGTGTTGTAAAGTCTTCAACAGAATGTTTCATTTTCTTTTACCCTGAGCAGTTAAAATCCTTCCTAAATGCAAGGAGGGTTATTATTCCCTCTGTTAATTAGCCATAGTGAGAGGATCATAAAGAATGAATGTCTTTATTAAATGTTAAGCCTGATTCTAGCAAATATGTTACTTGTAAAACTCCCTTTATATTCTGCTCCCTTCTTAAAAATTTTCTTTAAGGGGGAATGTAAAAATGGAGGATTAAAAGTTAGGATCTTGTGTTTATATGTATATGATTTATTGTATTCCCATTTTCTGTAAGTATATCTTGCTATAATGTTTGAAATGATAAAATTAAAAAAAAAGAAAGAAATCAAATTTGGATATTGTCCATGACTTTGCTCTTATATTGGAGGTATCCCTGATTATGATGAAAGCTTTTTGGTAGCTGAAGCTAAGAGAGTTACTGCAAGCAGAGGATTTTAGAAGGGTGATTCAGGCAATTATCCTCAGTCACCTAGACTACTGCAATTCTATTTACATAGAGTTGCCCAAGAAACTAGTAACTAGACTTCAAGTGGTCCAGAACTTGGCTGCAAGGATCGTGAATGGGCATTGTCACTGGGAGAAATCTAATCCATTGCTTTAGGCTTTAAATTGGTTTCTAGTAGCTTTAAGTATCAAATTAATTGTTTAACATTCTGTGCTTTTAATCAGATGAGTCCTAAATACCTCTGCGACAAACATTCTATGAATCAGCTGTGTCGATGCTTGAGATCTAGTCATGACTTAAGACTTGTAGTACCCTCTTTAAAAGATATGGATCTTGTTAAAACCAGGGAAAGGGCTTTCTCTGCTGTGGCCTCTAGCATATGGAATTTGCTGCCACTGTATTTAAAGGAATGAAAGTATTATTTTTATTAATATTTTATTACTCCCACTTTACATAAAAAAAAATACCAAAGCAAAATACAGCATAATATCTAGTACAATGAAACAATGTAATACAACCACACCTGTATTTCACTGAGCATTAAAAATGTGGATGTTTGGCCAATGCATGCCATAGTGCACTTGCAGTCTGATATCAGCTCACTAGCTTTATATGTTCTTAGGAATTTAAGTGTTCTTATTATCTCAGGCCGATGGCCTTGTCTGTGTTTTGTCCTTATGGTACTGGGTCAGGGTTGAGTAGGCAAATTTTATGCCTACATAGTGGTTAACGTTTGGCATAGTTTAGATTGTTTGTTGATAGGTTATGAGTGTATGATACTGTATTCTGCTGATTTGTAATATGTATTTTTACCATGCACAGTAATCTTGATACTATGAGATAATATGTGCTCTTTGGTATATTTCAGCCAGTTTTGTATTTGTGTTGTATTTCGTACTGATGGAATTGTAAACATTGTTTATATTTTAATCTTGTGATCTGCCTTGGATTCAGTTTAATCTGAAAAGGTGGAATATTAATTTTTAAATCAAATTAAATTCCCTCCATAAAATTTCAACACAATACATTTTTAAAAGCTGCTTAAAACAACAAAAATATACACTGGAAAGAGAGAATCCAAAGTTAGCAAATCACAGGTTTCTTTGGCAAACTAAATAAAAAATGTTGTCAAGCAATAGCATTACCTTAAACCAATGTATACCACTGGTGCCTATGGAATTAACAATGCATAGTACAAATCCAGTGACACCTCACCTCAGGTTCTCCAAGTCGCATACATCATGCACAACTTGGCTGAGTCTCAACCTCAGAGTCACGCTGTGGCTCCAGATAAATATGGCTGCTATGCAACAGACATATGGTGTAGAGGTGGACTCCTGGTCTGAGGTGGTGTAGGCACTACCCATGGGGGAAGAACCCATGGGTCCCCACCATCGGGAGGCGAGGCCAAGCATGGAGCGGAGGCCGACTGGAGCTTCGCCAATACCAGCCCTCGTTCCCCGCAGGTTGAGCCCTTGGGTACCGGGGCCGGCTGGACTTAGGCGGGCCTCCGCATGGTTGATCCCGGAGATGTGCAGATGAGAGTCGAGGACGGCGGCAGAAGACAAGGTCAAGTCCAAGCAGAGGGTCGAGGCAGGCGGCTAGAGACAAGGTCAGGTCCAAGCAGATGGTGGAAGCACAGGAGGTCCATCAGAAGGTAAGCAGGAACAGGAACTGGAGCTGAAACGGGTACTGGAACAGGAACTGGAACTGAGGCTGGAATTGGAACAGGAATTGGACCAGGAGCTGGAACTGTAGCAGGAGCTGGAACTGGAGCAGGTACTGGAACAGGAATTGGAGCTGGAACTGGAGCAGGTACTGGAACAAGATTAGCAATGAAGCGCACAACAGGTAAGCGTGGATACCTGTTGCCAAAGCAGGCTCTGAACATCTGAGCCTGCCATATATAGGGAAGCTGATTGACATCATCATCTGGGGCCACGGGAGGTTTTCCCACCACTGCCCCCTTAAAGTCCATAGAGGCGCGCGCGCGCGCACCTAAGGCTAATGAGCCAGGGAAGAAGAAGTGGCGGTGTCTCCCTGCGGCGCATGTGGGGAGGCCCAGTCAGCCCCAGAGGAGGCCGCAGTGGCACAAGAGGGTCCTGAGACCACAGAGGGAAAGTGGGCATGTAGGCGGCTGCCCACCACCGCCAAGGAGGTCGGGCCAACTCCAGAGGCCCGGTGTCAGGGTGAGTAAGCCCGGCTGTGGGCCTGCCATGGCCGGGGAGCACAACAGCATAAGCCTGATAACAAACAAACGATGGAAGCACACACAATAGCAATGCTATGCTAAGATTGGACCAAGCAGTTAATTTTCACATCTTTCTATGCATGTCAATTCTTTTTTATTTATGAGTGCCATGCTTATTCATGTCCTCCTATTGCTGGGATTCAGTTATTGTAAACCTTTGAGAATTGTGCATTGTAGAGTACAATGGACTATAAGAAAAATTGTTTTTTAGTAGTGTCACGGGGTATTTCTAATATTTGCTATCTCATTACTCCCCATGCCCTCTGCCTAATGAATTTTCATTCTCAGCATTATTAAGTTGGGTGCACTGGCCCTTTTAAATATGGACAGTCCTGTGTTGTCCAGGAGTCTGTGACCGGTGCACAGCTTTCTTTGCATAGCCCCTTCTCAGAATGGCTCCCTTCTTCATCCCATGCTTGTCTTATCAACATGGCAAAAGCTTTGTGTCTGCCCACTCTCCATGTGAGCTATGCCAGTCCTTAGTATACATCTGTTTTTAGCTAGGCTGCCATTACCTGCCAGTTTCTGTATCCCTGTTCTCTCTATTACATAAGAGAAATTCCTTTACCTTGGTCATGATACCTTTGTTGATCCAGAAATGTGTTTTCCCAACCCTTTCACATCGAGAGGGAAGGGCAGTAGGACGGCAGGCTTCTCCTCTTACTTGATAGCACTACTGGACTGTACAGATCCCTTCTCCCTAGAGTTTAGTCAGCCATTCCCCTTCCTGCAGTTCACAGGTGAGTTTGGTGGAGGTTTGGCCTTCCTGCTCTTCAGAGCTCTTCCCCAGGGATCATTCTTGCCTCTGCAGTGTGGATTTCCTTTCCTTTAGTGCTTCTGCCTTCTTCACTGGGGATAGAACAAGAGCACTCTATACTGTTATCTTTTTCTTTTTTCCTATTTGTGGGATATAAACCCAGCTTCAGTAGGTAAATTGAAACTTTATTTATGTGAAGAAAAAGGGTTCGTAATAATTAAATAAAAATTTAATGACTGTTGATATTTTAATATAAATGACTGACTTTTCCATTATGAAGAAAAAATATGATTAATGCTTTAAAAAGCAGTATAAATCCTCTTATTGTCCCATTTCTGGGGACTTTAAACACTGCTGGCTCATTTCATTTTGACTTTTTATAGTTTATGTACAGGAATATTCATTTCTAGCCTTTTATCCCAGAGGCTGAAAATTAATCACAGAGATCATAGACTATAAGGGAGTTAACATGAGCATTTGTTAAAGATGTCACTCTTGTACATGTAATAATACAGTTTCATAAATCATACAAATGCAGAAAATGACAGCAGATAAGGACCATTAGCCCCATCTAGTCGGCTTACTTTTATTCCAACTGCATTGCCATAGACCCCTGTTGATCTCAGGTTTTCTCCTTAAGTTTAGGAGAGTTAAGTTCACTTGATTATTAAACATCCAGTGACAATTTTTCATTATTTTTATAAAATGATCATTTATTATCTTTATCGGTATGGAAGTTTAATTTGCAAGACAATAGGCTCTCCTGGTTGACGTTAGGTGTTGAAACATAGACCTCTTCTACAGGCCTCTCTCATCCGTCCTTACAATTAGTGTAGTCATTATAACGATCAGTGGTTCTTAACCTAGTCCTCTGAGACCATCCATCCAGTCTGCTTTCAGGAAATCCACAATAAATATACTTCAGATATATTTGTCTGGTCTGCCCCTGTTTATGCAAATGCATCTCAAGTATGTGCATTGTACATATCCTGAAAACTAGAGTGAATTGATGGTTCTTGAGTACCTGGTTGTGAACCACTGCTCTAGAATGTTCTCTCTCTAAAATGGCAATTCTGTTTCCAAAAGTGACTCTGATTTAGTAAGAATTTGAGCTCTGAGAATCAGTTGTGAGAAAATTCAGCTAAGACTCATGACATGTGGTCATTGGTCAGAGCCTTCAAGTTACCTTTCTTCTTCTGGCCTCTTCATCTTCCAAGTTCCATTACCCTTGTTTATTGTAACTTTTTGCCTCTTCTTCTATGTTAAGGTTATTGTTACTACCCTTGGTTCCTTGTAAACCGATATGATATGATCTGTATCATGAATGTCGGTATAAAAAAGCACTAAATAAAATAAATAATAAAAAAGGGATTCAGTGAATCCCCAAGAGACCCAGGACTCACACATGTGGACACTCTCACAAGTTCCATGTACTGAACTACAACATAGAATTGGGAGAAATACGTCAACAGCAGCAAGCCCTCCCGTTGCTCAGGGAAAGAGTTCTAGTCTGCTAAGATATCTTGTAGCAAGCACTGCAGTAGTGCAAGTCAATCACACAAAGCCAATATGCGATGTGCTAACTTTTTTGGATTAATATCTAGTGACTGTGGACACCATCCCACCACTTGCTGAAGCAGCACAAGGACTCCTGCAGTGTCTCTTCCTGCCTGCAACCAAAGACTATATGGTGAATTTTAAAAACCTGGCGCACACCAAAATTGGAGATGCATGCACAATTGGGACTTGTATGTGCCCACTGAAGTTTTTAAAGCCACAAAGATGAGTGCTTATCTCCCGCTGTGCGCACATCTCATTCAATTTCAGAAAGGGGTGGGGTCTTGGTGGGGCATGGGCATTTCAGGGCATGGCCAAGAGATGTGCATGTAAATACTTATATGCCCAGGTACGCACCCAGGCCCATTGCTGCATGTGTTTACTTCTGCTATGGACGAGGTGAAACTTAAAAAATAAAACAAAGTCTTTATTTATTTATTTAAACATTTTTATAGACCAACATTCGTTGGGAACATCACATCGCTTTACACAGAACGAAATGCAGCAAACAGGCTTTACAGGGAACTGGAAACTGGATTTTAAACAGCTTAGAACTAGCAATTTAGAACAGTAAGCGAATGAAGGCTTGTCAAGAAAATGAAGGCATATATAGTTATATACAGTGACAAAATATTTACAGTCAAAAAGATGTAGTGACAAAGTATTTACAGACAAAAGGAAATAGTATAGGGGAACAGTATGCTGAAAGAGTGAGGGGCTGTACACAAGTCAGCATGGTGGAGGGTGCGGCATGTGCTGTAACGAGGGACGGGGAAGGGTAAGGAGGTGGGGGGGGGGAATGTGTAGGGTGCCTTGCGAGAGGGGGTTGGAACAGGCGGTTCATGTATAAGCCTGCTTGAAAAGCCAAGTCTTACGTGGTAGAAACAGGATTTATGTGGCTAGGCAAGTGCCCACTAAAATTGCGTGCACATATGCACATGTCCTGGCTACTTTATAAGGTGGGCACTTTATAAAATGGCCATGTATCTGGGTGCGTGCCAACACACATGCACCTAAGTGTCCCCGCTTGCCAGACTGGGAGCAGGATGACCAGTATTGTTGGAAGACCCATCTCTTCATTCTTCAAAAACTTCCAGAGGGCCATAAAAAAATAAGAGGGCACAATGCAGCCATGGGGGTCAATAAAAATGGTCACCCGAGAAGAGATGAGACGAGAGCATGACATAGAAGCATGGAAACATGACAGCAGAAAAAGACCGTATGGCTTTTCCAGTCTGCCCATCCATCCAAGCAATCCAGCACAACTCCTCCCATCACTTCCATAGAGATCCTCTGTATTTAGCCCATGTTTTATTGAATTCAGATGCTGTTTTTGTCAACACCGCTTCCACTGGGAGGCTGCTCCATGCATCCACCACCCTCTCTGTAAAGAAATATTTCCCAAGATTACGCCTGAGTCTACCCCCTTTCACCCTCATCTCATGACCTCTTATTCTAGAGCCTCCTTTCCAATGAAAAAGGCTCACCTCCTGTGCATTAAAACCTTTGAGATATTTGAATGTCTCTATCATATCTCAACTTTCTTCTAGAGTAGACATGTTTAGATCTTTGAGTCTATCCCCATATGCTTTAGAATGAAGACCACTGACCATTTTAGTAGCCGCCCTCTGGACCCCCTCCATCCTGTTTCTATCGTTTTGAAGATGCAGACTCCAGAATTGTACAGAATATTGCAAGTGAGGTCTGACCAGGGACTTATACAGAGATAATATCATTTCCCTTTTTTCTGCATGCCTTTCCCTTTGCAGCCAAGCATCTCTCTTTTAACCGTCACTTTATCCACCTGTTTGGGCACCTTAAAATCATCAGATACATGGGCTTAATATAGATGGGCTTAACAGAGATATTACAAACTGCTTCAACTCAGAAATCCTTCAAAAAAAAGCATTAAAAACTCATCCGTTTTCCTTGGCATTCAAAGATTATATGGGGACCCCAGTGCTGAGGGACGGTGACTTTCAAACCGGCGCACATTTGCACGCATACATCGGCCTGTGCCCAGGTACGTGGTCATTTTATCAAGGTCCACCTAGTTTTCTATACATTTTAACTTACATGGTATCCATAGCAGGGGGCCTCGGTGCACGCAGGGTCGCGTCAGTATTTACACGCACACCTTAGGTTCACACCCTGAAATGCCCATGCCCTGCCCCTTTTTGCAAACTTTCAGTATGTGCACACTGCGGAAGATACACATGTATCTCAGTAGCTTTTAAAATCCACTTGGCATGCCCAAGCTTGGCTTCTAATTAATTTTCCCATCAAGCTTTTAAAATTCACTTCTAAATCATTTTAATTTTTCCCATTTGGCCTTTCTGACTGCATCTGCTTTGATGTCTTATGCTTTTCCTTGCTCGTTTTTGGTGTATTACATTGTTTTTCTATTTAAGAATGTGATTTATTTAAGCTGCCATGAACCGTATTGAAATGTGTGGGTTATACATTTTTAAATAAATGTTGGCATGATAGGGAGGTCGCATAGGGGGGATGATTGGGAGTGAAAGCCAGGAAGGAGGCAATATATAGGTGGCTGAGAGAGAGTCAGAGATGGGACGGGAGCCAAAGAGCAGGAAATTGATGGGTGGAGAGACTTAGTGAGGGTAAGGTAGATTGCTGAACAGGGCAAAGGAGGGGAGATATGGGGGAAACTATGGGATGGGGATTTCCTGACTCCTCCTCTTTGAATCTTACCACATGCCACTGGCTGTTGTTAGAACCAACAAACTTTCTCTGGTGTAGAGGCAAGAGCTATACCAATCAGTCAAAGGAGGCCCACCCATTGCTTAAATTGCCAACTCGTTGATCTTTTCCCACTTGTAGTTCTTATGTTGTAACACTAAAGGGTGTTTATTGCACACTGTGTAGAGCCTCCTCATCTTGCTTATTACACCCACATAAGTGAATAATCTGTAGCGTAGAAGGATACAGGAATTAGAATTCTGCTTTTCTACCCATCACTCCCTACTCCCCAATACATATTCATACCATTTTCACCTTCTATCAGCAATTCTTGTACCTATTGAACTTAGTTTCATGATATTGGAGACTCTACCAACAGGGAAGGTAACTTTAAAACATGCACGAGTGAGTATATAGACATGCATGCCTATGGACATGTATTTTCTATCATGTGTGCAAATGTTTGCACTATAATAAAATATGCATAGACTGCCCAACAACATATTTGAATATCAAAAACTTCATGGCATGTATTTTAAACATACCTGCATAATTGACTTGTCCAGCTAAGTGGCAACAAATATCCAGCTAATTAGCCCTGTGGCAACTTATCCAGCTATGTAAGATAGCCAGATACGTAAAATAAAAGAGCTACATAGGCGGATAAGTAAGATAGATGGATAACTAGCGTTTGAAGACTTATTCATATATCTTACTTATCGGGCTACGTAGCTCTTTTTAAGACGTATCCGGATAAGTGGCGGTTTTACTTATCTAGGTAAGTAAAACGTTATCTGGATAAGTGGCAGACATCTGTTACGCATGCATATTTGTGCTCTAAATTGTAATCATTTACATGAGGAAATGTAATTTGTGTATTTTTCTTAGCACTTGTTGGCTTTTACACTTGCAAGTCATCCAATTTTATAACATTCACATGTAAAGTAAATTAGCAGTTTTACCAATTAGTCCACTAGTTTGCCCAGTCTATCTCTAGGTCATCAAGACCACTTTGGTTCTTTAGTCTGAACTCCCCCCAGTTCACCCAGACCTCTCACCCTTTTAGTATTTGGCTATAAAGAGTTTTTATTCTGAGTTACACCAGTTAATTATCAGGTATAAATATGCCCATGGAACAGCTGTGCATGTGTCACTTTTGCTGGATATAAAATAGCATCAATGCACGTAAACATTATCCCCACCCAGGAATGCCCCTGGCTCACCCCTTTGTTTATGGTAGCACATTTATTCACACATCGGTACTTGTGAATGTATGTGTGAGGTTTACAAAATGAATATGCGCTATTTGTGCACACATCTGCTACTTTGTGCATGCACATCTCTCTTAAAACTCACCGTTATACTGGGAGAACAAGTTTCAAAGCCTGTATCTGGATAGATCGCCCTGACTGAAGATTGTCCCTTTCACAAAAGCTGCAAGTATAATAGGCTTTCACAGCTGGAACCTTTTCCATTGGCAAAGAAACAGTAGAACAAGGGTTCATGAAATGAAACTCCAGAGGAGACAACTCATAACCAACATCAGGAAATATTTCTTCATTGGAAAGGAGGCTCTAGAATTGCGGGGTCATGAGAAGAGGTTGAAAGAGGGATAGACTCAGGAGTAATCTTAGGAAAGATTTCTTTGAGAGGATGGTGGATGTGTGGAACAGCCTCCCAGTGGAAGTGGTGGAGACAAAAACAGTATGGGGTGGATTTTAAATGCCCTGCACACGTAAATCCGGCCGGATTTACGCGCGCTGGCGCGCCTATTTTGCATAGGCTGTCGGCGCGCGCAAGTCCCGGGGCTTTGTAAAAGGGGCGGGGAGGGGACGTGTCGGGGGCGATCCCGAAACAACGCGGTGTTTCGGGGGCGGGCCCGGGGGCATGGTCGAGGCCTCCGGACCAGCCCCCGGGTCGGGTGACGGCGTGCCAGCAGCCCGCTGGCGCGCGCAGATTTACATCTCCTTTTAGCAGGCGTAAATCTGCCAACAAAAGTAAGGGGGGGTTTAGATAGGGCCGGGGGGGTGGGTTAGGTAGGGAAAGGGAGGGGAAGGTGGGGGGAGGGCGAAGGAAAGTTCCCTCCGAGGCCGCTCCAAAATCGGAGCGGCCTCGGAGGGAACAGTCAGCGCGCGCTGGGCTCGGCGCACGCAGGTTGCACAAATGTGCACCCCCTTGCGTGCGCTGACCCCGGATTTTATAAGCTACGTGCGTATCTTATAAAATCCAGCGTACTTTTGTTCACGCCTGATGTGCGAACAAAAGTACGCGATCGCGCACATTTTTAAAATCTACCCCAATCTGAATTCAAGAAAGCATGAGATAATTACAGGGATCTCAAAGGAAGTGATGAGAATTATAATGCTAAATGAATTGTACTGATGGGCAGACTGGATGGGCCATACGGACTTTTTCTGCTGTCATGTTTCCATATTTCTATGAGAGGGTGGTAAATGCCTGGAATGTCCTTTCGGTGAGGATAAAAACAGTAAATTAATTCAAACAGGCATGGGATAAATACTGTGGACCCTAAAGGCTGGTGGTTAGAAATGAAGAAAAGGGTGCATGGAGGTAACCTACATGGTGCAGCTGTTACTACCCTTAGCAGAGGGCATAGGAATTACCATCCTTAACCAAGTTGTCTTGATTTTCTTGATGCAACTGCATCACTCTCCACTTCGACGGTGGAGGAAATGGAAAAAGGGGAATTGGAAAACACTGGGCCCCGATTTTTAAGGTCCAGGGTACTGATTCACAGACATTAGGAAAAAAAAACAGGACAGGACTACTTCTATGACCAAGTCTAAAAGCAAAGCATATTCAAGCAGCATCATCTGAATTATCAAGAAGGCTGCTCACCCTGTAAAAATGTTGCTAGTAGTAATTTTGTTAAGAGTTTGACAATTGATTGGTTTTGATTGTAAATATTACTACCCTTGCCATAAGACTTGGGAGAAACTGCAAAGAGTGGCAGTTACTACTCTGAATAGAAACATGGGGGTAACCTGTATGGAGTGGTAGTTACTACCATAAGAAACTGATGGGCGTCCATGTGCGTGCGGTTTCTGGTGCGCACACATGCAAGTGACAATTTGTAACATGCACGTGTCACTATGCGCATGTTATAAAATCTGATACCCGTGCACACATGCGCGCCTGATTTTACATCTGTACGTGTGGGTGTTGATCCGCTCTAATAAAGGAGCGGACTGGGAAGGAACTTTCCTAACCCCCTAACTACCCTTCCTCCCTTTTCCTCTCTCTGCCCTGACCACTAATCCCCACCTTACTTCCTCTCTGGAGCTGAAATAAGTTCCCAGCACGCGCTTCACCGAGGCAGCACCTAATGGCGCTGTCCCAGCCAGCTCCTGCCCTGCCCCTATGCTGCCTAGAACCTGCCCCCTTTTCAAAACCCAGCACGTCCGCACGTACCGGGAGATACACTCATGGCCAGGCTGCTCTGAAAATGCGCTCATCGCGTGCAGCCCAGCCACGCATATGTCTCCCGGGATTGGCGCACATCGGCTTTTAAAAATCGTCTCCTTATTGGGTAGTGTTCTGGATCCATAGGAGGGAGCGCTAGGGGGTGCTCCCGATCCCGAGAAGAAGTGTGCCCTTGGACCTCGGCGAACCAGGAGAGGAGTTCCAAGGAAGCGCCGAGGCAGGTGAGACGAAGTCCCGTCTGGGCAGACCAGGAGCCCAGGCCCCTGCCGACCTGCACAGCCCCGGTGAGGCCAACCATGCAAGGTTGGTCTCTGAGTGGTCCTCCGACCACTCCAAGCCCTTTTGGTCCTGCCACTGGGTAACGGCAGAGGCGGCAGTCTGGACAGGATGTAAGGGCGGACGAAGACTCTGGAATGTGGAGACTCAGACGAGGACGAGCAAGATCCCTCAGGCACCTTACACAACCCAGCCGGGCTGGTCAGTTGGTCGTAGACCACGAGGGGAGCGGGGCAAGCTCTGGACATCAGACACGGGACTTGTATTGAAGCAACCCCTTGGATCTTCCGAGGTTGGAACAGGATACAGACTGAGAATTAAAACACGGAACTTGAAACCCAGAACTCGGAATTTAAAAACAAGGAACCTCCAGAGTCACGGGCTACTCAGGACCTGGAACATCAGGACTAGATCACGAAACATCAGGACTGGATCATCAGGACTTGGGACATCAGGATTGGAGCATGGAATATCAGCAGAGACCAGGAACATACAATGACGAGGGATCTCACGAAGAACAAGGAAAGCCAAGTAGGAGCGAAGACAAGAAGTCCTAGGGAGGACTAACCCCTTGCGAAGGCGACTAAGGGCTGGAAACAGGACCCTTAAATAGGGTGAAGATAAGGAGATGCCCTGGGAGGAGTTCAGGTGAGGCCCAGGGCATATCCGGCCGTGGGCCCTTTAAATATAGGAGAAAGACGCGGCCGCGCCCCTTAGGAAGAAGGGCAGGACCCTGGAAAGCGACAATGCTGCCGCTGAGGAGCAGGGCTCGTCCGAGGCACAGGTCCCGGAGGAGGTGGCTCTCAGTGCCGCGGAAGGCAGGCTGAGGAGCGGCTCCATCCGCAAGGAAGACCGGGGACTGCGGCCTCCGGACCGCGGAGCAGGAATGACGTCTGCGGCTCCTGCCACTCCGGAGCACCAGCACGGCCCAGCCATGCCGAGCACGAAGGCGGCTGCCTGGCTGAGGAAAGACGTCGGTGGCAGCTCCTGCCGCACTGGAAGGCCTGAGGATGGCAGCGGCCTCCGGCCCCGAGGTAAGCGCCTGCTCGTGGCTGGCCCCTCGAGCAGGAGTGCAACAGGTAGCGTGGATGGACCATATAGTCTTTTTCTTCTGTCATTACTTTATTACTATGTTATATATTCTTCTAGCTGGGTTAAAAAAAAAAAAAAAGAGGCTTTCCGGGAATGTGTTTAGGCTGGAGGAGGAATACAGCTTGTGCAAATTTGGTTTTCTTAGGTACCATGTGCTTTTTGACTGTCATCCCTTCCTCCCCCATCAGTTGCCTGCAGAAATAGGTGTAAAGTACCTGGGCACTTTCTATGCATGCATCTTGCAGGTAATTTTCAAAGGGAAATTACTTGGGTAGTTTTCCTTTAAAAATTAGCAGCAAAGTCCACATGTGTATAATTTGTAACAGTGTGTCTACTGAAAATTGCCCCCACAATGAAATTACATTTTTATATAGTTTCTTTCTAAAAAAAAATGCATCTCAAATTATTTCAAACTCACATATAGCATGCATGAAATGCACAGTAAAATAGAACAGGCCAGGATAGGCAAGGGAGAAGCAGTATGTACAATATAGCTGTAATGGAGTCTGGACTCCATGCAGGAGGCAACAGATGAAGAGAGACAGCCAGAACACTAGGGGGCATGCTCTAGAAACTCCCAGGGAAGAAAGCAAAAAGAAAGTGGAAAGTTCACTTTAAGAATGCCAAAAAGAAGGTGAAAAGTGGGAAGAAGCAAAGAGATGGCTAGAAGAGCTATAATAACTCAAGATTTTTTTCTTACTTTAGCTGCAAGAGGAATTCAGAAAAATGCACTCAAAGTTAGCTTGAAGATAGAGAAATAGTGGGCAAAATGCTTGAAATACTTTTTTGAAACGAAAAATGTTAAAACCGTTGAGGCCTTACTTGGAGTTGCAAAGCATTGAGCATTAGTTTAAAACAAATATTCACAAAGGCCTAAAAAAAAAAACCAAAAACCTCGTGCTATGCAGAAAAAGGCCCTGATTGACACTCCAGCAAAATGGATGATTCCATCCTGGGAACTAATTCACCAGTATAGAATGCAACATTTACCTGGCCCAGGAGCTCTCTGACCTTGATATACTGGGAGGAAATCCCATTCAGATGGCTGCTGCTGACGTGCAGATCTATTCACTTCTATGGCATTATTAATAAAAGTATTATTAATACTTTTAAAATTGTTCACTGAATTTTGATAAATGCTTTTTCTTTTGCCCTCCCATGTATTATCATTTTCTGTAGCTAAAAAGCAATTTTACAAATGTTCACACACTTTCTGTAATGTTAAAACCTGACCAAACTGCTTTTAAAAGAACCATTACTACATTTCTCTCCCATTTTAGGTATCTTCGGCTTTTAGTGAGTGCCTTTCCAGCTCCTTAAGTGCTCCAGTATGCATCATAGCTTGGAGCTAATTTCTCTTTAACTTTCCTTAACCCCTTTGATCTTCCTTTCAGAACAGATGTCCCTTTTTACAATAGTTGAAATTCAGGAAAAAGAAAACTAATATTTGTTGCTATTTGCCAGCTTTTGAAAATTGAACAAACAAACAAATAAATAAACCAAATGTTATTAAACTCAACCCTTAATTCTCTTTAACTGGCACTTGTATTAGCATTCCCCCTGCTGAAATGTACTCTTTTAAAGCATACAGCAAAGAAAACTATATGAAAAAAATTAAAATTATAACATGTTAACATTCCAAATCGCATAATGTTAACCTTCAATCTGTTCAACCACATAACAGACATATTACCAACTTAATGCTTTATCTGACACATATTCCTTTCTGTAAATATATAAAGTTAAAGTAACATTTAATATGCAGACCCAAGTGCATTGCTCATGATTGCTTGATTGTTCCAGGAAGAATGAAAATTCTCTGTCCATATGTCAAGATGTAATGACCTGAAATAACACAATATAGAGTTCTCCAAACAAGGTCAGTTCAGTACAGCACATTTACGTGTCCAGAGGTGTGACTAGGACCTCACTTAGAAAAAGGGCAGCATGGTAAAAACGGTTTTCAGTGAACAGTCCAGGAAATAGCATAAAAAAATAATTGAATTCTTCACCTTCTTCTTTACCAAGATGCATTTGGTTATACCCACACCAGAAACATATTTTGATAGTGATGAATCTGAGCGATGAGATCAAATCATTGTGAAAGTGGAGGAGGTAATAACTCAGATTGACAGACTAAAGAATAATAAATCATCAGGGCTGGATGGCATTCACCCAAGAACTCTGAAGGAACTCCAAAATGAAATTGCAGACCTAGTTCTGATCATTTTCCATCTATCATTTAAAAGAGCCACAGTCCAAGAAGACTGGAGGGTGGCCAGTGTGACACTAATTTATAAGAAATATTCTAAGGGTGATATTCTAGGGGTGATCCGAGAAACTACAGACTGGTGAGCCTGATATCTGTGCCAGGAAAAGCAAAATTACTGACCACATAAATAGATATGGTTTTATGGGAGAGTGAATATGGTTTTTGCAAAGAGAAACCAATTGCCTTACCAATTTACTACATTTTTTGGAGGGTGTAAATAAGTGGATAAAGGTGAGCTGGTTAATATAGTGTATTTGGATTTTCCGAATATATTTGATAAAGTCCCTCATGAGAGACTCCTTAGGAAACTGATAGGTCATGAGATCAGAGGCAGTGTCCTATTATGGATTGCTAACTGGATAAAAGACAGGAAAGAGAGGGTAGGACTAAATGGTCAGATTTCCAAATGGAGCAAAATCATTAGTGGGGGTGATTCAGGGGTCTTTATTGTGTCCTGTGCTATTTAGCATATTTATAAATGATCTGGAGAAAGGAATGACAAATGAGGTGACCACATTTGCAAATGATGCAAAATTGTTTTGAGTCGTTAAAACAATAACAGATTGTTAAGAACTGCAGAAGGACCTTATGAAACTAGGAGACTAGGCTTCTAAATGGCAAATGGACAAGTACAAAATAATGCACATAGGAAAAAATAATCCCAGCTACAGGTACTTGATTCTGGGTTCCTTGTTATGAGTAACCACCTAGGGAAAAGACCTTAGAATCCTTATGGGCAAACCTTGAAATCTCTCGCTCAGTGGGGCGGATTTTAAAAGGGGCGCGCCTATAGCCCCGGGACGCGCGTAAGTCCCGGGGCTTTCGAAAAGGGGAGGGAGGGGGCATGTCCGGGGGCATTCCTGAAATGACGTGGCGTTTCGGGGGCGGGTCCCGGCGGGCGTGGCGCCGGCCCGGGGGCGTGGTCGAGGCCTCCGGACCAGCCCCCGGGACCGGAGGACGGAGCGGGGCTGCCGGCAACGCGCGCAAAGTTAAGGGGGGGTTTAGATAGGGCCGGGGGGGTGGGTTAGGGAGGGGAAGGTGGGGGGAGGGTGAAGAAAAGTTCCCTCCGAGGCCGCTCCGAAATCGGAGCGGCCTCGGAGGGAACATGCAGCTTGCGCTGGGCTCGGCGTGCGCAGGTTGCACAAATGTGCACCCCCTTGCGCGCGCCGACCCCGGATTTTATAAGATACGCGTGGCTACGCGCGTATCTTATAAAATCCAGCTTACTTTTGTTCGCGCCTGGTGCGCGAACAAAAGTACGCACTCGCGTATTTTTTAAAAATCTGCCCCAGTGTGTGACAGCGGTCAAAAAGGCAATTAGAATGTTAGGAATTATTTGTAAAGTAATAAAGAACCATACTGAGAATATCATAAAGCCTTCGTATAGATCCATGGTGTGATCATACCTTGATTATTGTGTGCAGTTCTGGTCACTCCATCTCAAAACAGACATAGCAGATGTAGAAAAGGTACAGAGAAAGGTAATGAAAAAGCTCCTTATGGAGAAAGGCTAAACAGATTCGGACTCTTTAGCTTAGAAATTAGATGACAACGTGGATATGATTGAGATTTATATAATTATGAGTGGAGTGGATCAGGTAAATAGGGAACAATTATTTAGCTTTTCAAACAACACTAGGTAGAGGACACTCCCTGAAATTAGCAACCAGCAGATTTAAAACAAATCATAATAGGAACTATTTTTTCAATCAGCGCACAATCAAGCTATGAAATCTGTTGTCATAGAATGTGGTTAAGGAAACTAACGTGGTGGGGTTCAAAAGAGGATCAGACAAGTTTCTGAAGGAACTGTCCATAACCAGTGATTGGCTGTGCCATATGGCATATATATGCTTGCAAATGATATACTAGGAAAATGACACATTGATGGAGAGGGCAATTTTCAAAAGCCATTTATGCATGTAAATGGCTATTAAAACCAGGGGAAAATGCAATCTGATCTCCAGGTAGGCTGGAGATCTGATGGGTACTTCTGGCCTGGACTGGCCACTCCAGGTGACAGAATGCTAGGCTCAGTGAAACTTGGTCTGACCAACATGGCACTTCTTACACTCTAATGAGCTTATGCCCCTGGATATGCAGATATCATGACCCTAGGTTCTACAGCTTCCTTTCCATTGATAAAGGTTTACTTTCTATGGATTATTAATGCCTTTCAGGCATATAAAAGTCTGTATCTTATCCCTCCTATCTTTCCTCTCCTCTAAATTATACATATTTATCTTCCTCAAGTCTCATCTCATGTGTCTTTTGATGCATACCCTGCACCATTTTAGTTGCCTGTTTCACTAGACTACTTCTATCCTATCTTTATTATTTTTTTAACTATGGCCTCCAGAACTAAACATAGTACACTAAGTGAGGCCTACCAATGACCTCTACCAGGGTCATAATCACTCACATTTCCTTGCTGGATCACTCTGGCCCTAGTCACCACCTTGTCTCACTGCTTTACTACCTTCAAGAGTTCTTTGCCCATTCAGTGCATATCAGTCTCTTACTCCCACCCCCTCAATCATGTGCAGCTTCTTAGCATTTCTGCAACCCACATGCATGACACTGCACTTTTTGGCAATGAATCTTAACTGCCAAACATTCAACCCCTCAATAAGCTTTTGGAGCTCTCTTATCGAGTGCAAACTGTAGGATATCGAGTGCAAACTGTAAGATATTTCAGATGTGGATAAGGCAGCACTATCTGGATCAATCTTATGGTTGTGAAGTAGTTGAGTGATTCCAAGGAGTCCAAAATTTTGTGGGGCCTAGGATTCATTTTTCCTCTCATCTGGAGGTGAAAAACATATATGAAAATATTTGGATAAGCTTATCAGTAAGGCTTTGCAATATGCCGGTCTCTTTCATAGAAGAGACCAGTTCTACCTCTTCTCAGCAAAAGGGTTCTGTTTATACAATATGATCCCTTATTAATCAGCCAATGAAGCATGAGGACATATAGAGGCCATTTTCAAAACTATGAGAATAATTGTGAAGTCTGCGGGTACTTTTTCTTTGTTTATTGCCTATGGGAAAAATACCTCCAGACATTTACACTTCCTGTTTCTATGAAAACTTTGCCCCAGAAAAAAAATGCACATAGATTTGAAAAGCAAAAACTACAATCACCATTCCCTTCCCCAACTTAACTCAACCTCTGATTCCACCTACTTTTCCTGTGGGCACAAGTAGGCATGTTGTTGATAGCTCTGCTATTTTTACCTGCATGTAGGGTGGGCATCGTTCAGATTGCCTTTCCCCTGCTTTTAATAGTCATTTACATGCATAAATGGCTTTTGAAAATTGCCCTCTCCATCAATGTGTCATTTTCCTAGTATATCATTTGCAAGCATATATATGCCATATGGCACAGCCAATCAGTCATAAGCAATATGACAATAAACAGCCAATTATGAATATGTTGTTTACATACGCAGGGCCTCACTATTGGATATTTATGATCATGCTTTTGGCAATGCTCCCAGGACAGATGAGCTCTGAAATCATTATATTAGTTCCTCTTTTACAACAGTATTGTCCTATAATAGCACCTTAGCAGACAATGCTCGTGTGTACTTCTTGTCATAATAAAACTTAGCAGCAGAGAGCATGGTTATTGAGAGCTGACTTATGAACCATTATTCTGTTCTGTAAGTCTGAGGCCAGTGGTATCATGACCTTCCATATATTTCACTTTTTTTTTTTTCGGTCTGTGGGAGATGAGAACACATTGCTCTGTGGGAGATGAGATGCATGTTGAATATAATTTTCAATAGTGTACATAAATTGGCACATACACCCATAAGTGAGTGGGCATAAAGTTATTCAGCTAAATAGTTATCCGGTTAAGTAAGGAGTGGGCCAGAGGTGTCCCAGTGTGGAGCTGCTTATCCAGATAACTAGGCTAGACAGGTTAGACATGCTGTTGAACAGGTCTAAAGTTAGTTGGATACTAGCTTCTAGGCTAGGTTCCTGCAAGGAAATGGGACAACTGATTGGGTTTTTGTGCCTCCGTATGTGTTCTCATTCCATATCTATCTACCTTAACAGACTGAGGGGGACTGGCTGTAGCAGCTGTGGGAGAAGCATGAGCAGGTTAGAGGTACGTACACCTAAGTTACATCTAGGATGTTTCACAATCAGAGAAAACCACAAAATGTATAATCATAGTCCCATTTTCTAAATAATATCCAACACACCCATTATGCAAGAAAAAACCTGAAATTTCATATAAATGTAAAACAAAACTTCCCTTATGCAGTCCTTAATCAATGCTCTTATACATCTGTTGGAATGAGCAGAAAATGTATTATTTAGATATGTTTTTTTCAAGAGTGACAACTGTATTAAGACCACCTTGTATGCTAAGCCATTGGATAAAAATAATTTATTGTAGTACAAGATTTGTCATTCCAGATCATTGTGTAAGGGTTTACCTATTGGCCAATTATTTTTGAATCTGGCGGATTTGAGTTTAAATATCAATCAGCTATTCTGTATGCAATTTATTGGACTGGGGATATCTAGAAGTGTCCTTAGATGGGCAGACCTATGTGCAAGGTATTCCAGTCGGGATCTACAGGTGCAGTCTGTGAATAAAAATTCTGAAGAGCAACTGACCTGTGTTTTACAATTGTCTAATAGAGCACATGAGAGAAAATTATATTGAAGCATTGGCATATTATGACTCTTTACTCCACTTTTAAGGATCCCTCTTGTATTGCCTATTCTCGAGCAAGGAATTTACGTGACCTCTTGGTATATTCAGCCTTACCTAATCTTCTGGATTTTGTTATTTCTTAGGTTGGCCATTATATCAGTGGCAACTGTAAATTTTGTTCACAGACCAAACAAGGTTCTTTGCAGCAACATCCAATATCTGAGGAAGTTTTTGAATTCCAGCATTTGACTAATTGTATTTCTAAGAATGTAATACATGTTGTTTTGTGTCCCTGTCAATGTTTGTAAGTTGGATGTACTCAAAGATATTTCAAATAAGACTCATGAAGCACCACAGTTGTTAGAAACAGATGCATTCTGCAGGTGTTACATTGTCTTGAACATTCATATACATTTGATCAAATGAAATAGGATCCGGGAGATATCCAGAGTCTTTTGAATTTTAGAGAACAATTCTGGGTTTTTTAGTTATGCATGGTGGAGCCTCATGGGATGAATAGAGAATAAGAGTAGAGTTCTTTGATTATAATCATGTAATTTATTTATTTAAATCATTTATAATCTGCTGATCTACAATTCTCATCTAATTCTTTGCCAATTGATTGGACAGTTCTTATGTGTTTTTTCTTTTTAAATACTGTGTTTTTCTTATTCATGAAGGACACCAAAAATGGCTGCTGCTCCCCTGATTTTATGCAGCTGAAGTGTTATCAGATTGGTGCTGCTAAGGCAGAATATCAAAACATGGCTCTATCGAGCACTGTCTGTGGACTGTATAAGAGCATTGATTGAAGACTGCATAAGGGAAGTTTTGTTTTACATTTATATGAAATTTCAGTTTTTTACTTGCATAATGGGTGTGTTGGGTACTATTTAGGAAATAGGACTATGATTATACTTTATGTGGTTTTCTCTGAAAGCTGCTTTTCAGAATTTTATCCACTATGTGGCATCTCTTTTATAAATTAAGATATGTATGCCTGGCTGTTTTTTTGTTGTGTACTAATAATCACTACAGACTCAAAGTTATCAAAGCCTGCTTCCCGTACCTGGGAACTTTTGATTTGCAGTCACCCTGAGATTGTCGTGGATTAGTGTGAAGCGGAGTTGGGGGGAGGGGTGGGCTGCACACAGATTTTATTTTCTCTCTCATATACACACACTATCTCCCATATGTTCATTTTCACACACATACCTGGGGACCTTTGATTTCTGGTCACCCTGAAATTATCGTGAAGGGGGATATGTATGCACATAAAGGTTCCCTCTTGTATAGACTAATTCACATTTTCACTCTCAAGCACATACATGCTCATTCTCCCACATTCACTCTCTCTCATACTTTCATTCTCCTCCCCACGCACACTCCCTCAAACGCTCATTCACTCTGCTCCCTCTTGCACACTCATACTTTCACTTCTGCCCCTCTCTCACACCCACACACATTCAATCATTCTCTCCTCCCAACCAACAGTAGCAGCCTCTTCCTCATCTCTCCAGAACCCACCAGTGATTGCAGCCTCCTCATACCTTCTTTCCACCAAATCCAACTGATTGCAGCCTACTCTTTCTTCCCCCGAGTCCACTGATTGCAGCCTTCTCCTTCCTTTCCCCCACAGGACAACAGGCTTGTGCAATGACCGATTTCTTCCTAATTCAGCTGCTGGGGGTCGACACTGCCTTCCTTCCACTATGCAAGTCCCATGCTGCCAGTTTCCTTTTCTGCATAAGAACATAAGAAATTGCCATGCTGGGTCAGACCAAGGGTCCATCAAGCCCAGCATCCTGTTTCCAACAGAGGCCAGAACCAGGCCACAAGAACCTGGCAATTACCCAAACACTAAGAAGATCCCATGCTAATGATGCAATCAATAGCAGTGGCTATTCCCTAATTAAAATTGAATAATAGCCATTAATGCAGGTCCAGTCTCCTCCCCCTTCCCGCTGGTACAGGCCAGCTGATTTGTTATTTCTGCTTCTACAGCAGGCTCCAGAGTTTTTTTTAGGTTGGTCCGGAGACACGGCAATTACTTTAAAATTCTAGAATCTCCAGGCCAATTTCAGAGAGTTCCCGGGTGTGCTGCTTCTCAAAGTGGCACCTTTACATGCTCATGCAACTTGGGCCTCCTTTTGTGCTCTGACCATTCTGCTCTCCCCTGACGTATACAAGCCTCATTCTCTTGTACTACTCAGGTACAAGCTTGCAACTCACGATCACTACTTCATTCACCTACCCTTCCCCAAACCCTCCCTCTATATCAAAATCACACTTTGGAAAAACACACATTTTTTCACCAAACTGAGGCTCTTGCTACTTTTTATTTCATATACTGAACTCCAACATCTTTATCTTTTCACAGATACTTCTGGAGGAGGAGGAGAAGGAGTAGGACACTCCAACTGCTTCTGGTTCCACCTCTCTGCTGCTTCCAGCCCAACCAGCGGGAACCAAGCCTGAGCTACAGCGCCTTCCAGAAGCCTCTGTCTGTATCCCAGACCCCCAGTAGAAGGTGAGGCTGTAGCCCAGGCTCATCCTACACCCCCTTTATCCCTCTTTGGTTCTTCCTCCTGTAGAGTCAACCCCCATTTTTCTCTCCACTCCTAGGAGGAGAAGGAAGGCAAGATTGCAGTGACGCATCTAGGCACAACCATTTGGGAGCCTCCCATTGCCTGCTCTGAGGGAGAAGCACCTGCTCCTCTAACAGAACTCAGCTTTCATGGAGCTATAGGTGAAGCTTAGAAATGTCTGTGCCAGAATGTGGCTGTCATGCAAACTGGCCTCAGGGTGCTGGCTGCTGAGGATGGCCACATGGTTACCATTCAGGAATGGCTAATAGTTGGTCTTGAGCTGGTAGTCCTGCAATCGGCATTGTTATACCCTGCCCCTTTGTGCCATTAGGACATCTCCTCCTCAGAAACCTGGGGATCCTTTTC
The DNA here is from genome assembly GCF_901001135.1 of Rhinatrema bivittatum. Taxonomy (NCBI): domain Eukaryota; kingdom Metazoa; phylum Chordata; class Amphibia; order Gymnophiona; family Rhinatrematidae; genus Rhinatrema; species Rhinatrema bivittatum. The sequence continues at coordinate 796,534,591 of NC_042615.1, read as the reverse complement.
TTTTATAATAGTTTCTATCCTTAATTCTTTCTCTTTCTCCATAGTTTTATTGAAAGGCTAATTATTTATTCATGTTTATATACAAAAATGTGTTATATTTTTGAAACATTTGGGCCTATTGCATTTTCTTTCCATACAAGGTATAATGTAACCCCTTACTCAGCCCAGTTTCAGGAGCTACTATAACATACACACACTTATACAAAGAAGTCCGGGGTCAACCCTCAACCGGGAGGTGTCATGAAAAGCTGGTGGACCTCATTCCCAAACCAGTCCTTACTTATGCATACCATTTGTCCCAGAGAGCATGCATAAGGTGTAAGGCAGCATGGCCTACCCAATCTCCTCTGTTGGCAGCTGATCTGCAGGAATAGCCTAGTGGTTAGAGTAGCGAGCTGAGAATCAGGAAGGCCAGGCTTCAAATCCCACTGCTGCTTCTGGTGACCTTGGGTAAGTCACTTCATCTTCTATTGCCTCTGGTAGAAACTTAGATTGTACCTGAATGTATCTCACCTTGAGCTACAAGGAAAAGGTGTGAGCTAAATACAGTAAATATAAAATAAATATATGTATTCCTCAAATGGTATAAAGCAGGCACAGCAAGACACAAGTGAAACAATCTTCCTGAACGGGTCACCTTACTGAATTCCATGTTTAGCAAATAAAGTCTGCACAAGCCATTAGAGAGGTGTGAACTTCTGTAGACTTCAGCTGGGCCCAAATCTTTAGAACACAGTTCTAAATTATTCTTCCTAGTTAACTCTGCCGTATCCTGATATCAGCATGTTGTATCACTAAGGGTGAAGCAATCCCAAATCTTTAGAACATAGTTCCAACTTATCTTTCTCAAGTAGCTCTGCATTATTCTAAAATCAAAATGTTATATCACTCCAGGGGAGGGGGAAAAAAACCATTACAGTCCTTTTTGGTCCATTCTCATACATCCACAGTGAAATCCCCAAGCTAAAGTCTTGCATCTCTGTCGGTTTTACCTCAGTCCTGGACTTTGTATCTGTTTTCTCAGTGTAACATTCGTATTCCTACTCATTTCTATGAAACAGTCTCTCGGGTATCCCTCCCTTAACTGGGTGACACTGCCCTAGCTCTCATGCCGCAATGTTAATAACTTTTTTTTTCTTTCATTTTTTTTTGCCTATTGCTTTCATGAAGTAAACTTCTTTAGCAATTTGCTGTGCCTTTTCCCCACACTGCAGGCTCACTTACCTGCAAAGGCCATCTTGTGTTTCAGTGGTCTTATAACCACTCTCAGTATGACGTTCATAACTCAGCTACCTTACCTTACAAGAAGCATTTTCATCAAATGAATTTCTCTTCTCACTTTCACAGGCTTATCTCCACATAGCCTCTGCTTCTGGAAACCTCTCCAGCTGCAGCTGACTGTGCCTCTGGCTCTTCCTCTGTGGCCTCTCTAAGGGCAGGAACCATGCTTTCTTCCTCCCCTTTATTGCCCCCATCTTTTCTTGAGGGGCTGGGATCTAGGCCTGCCCAGTTCCCTGAGGTCCTGCCCCCAGGTCCTCGTTCGGCTTCCCAATCTCTAGGCATGATGGAAGCTGTAGCTTTTCCTTTCTCTGTGTGTTGTGCCCTGGGGGTTTCCTTTTTTCCTCCTGTGGCATGTTTGCATTGTCTCCAGCTCACCTGCCTCTAACCTAGAGACATCCCTGTCATAGGAGGTAACGTGTTAACAGCTTTATTGGCTTGCATGTGTTTGTGCTTACTATTCACAAGCCGCTCTAAAGTTCCATAACTTTCACAGAATTGTAGGATAATTGCTTGGCCACTAATTATCTGCTCATACAAAACCCAGCTGCACTGTGACTCTTGGATAGTAAATCCACACATTCTTGTACAGCTTGATGCAGGGATTTGGAGTAAGTTCCCATCAGCTACGGTCTTTGGTCCTACAAATTAAAGTTCTTTCTTTCTTCCCAGTAATGCATGAAGCACACAGAAGCCTGGTCCTTGCTACAAAGCCGACAGTCTGTTCAGCCAGAATCTGCTTAGCAACAGAATGGGGACCCAAACCACCACACGCCCTATAGTGAGCCTGACCCTTTCGAGTAATTCCTAGTGAGTGATCCCATATCCTTCCCTTATTGTTTCCTAATGCCTCAGTCAATGTGCAATCCTTTGTTGTACCTGATTGCTCAATTGCATTACTGATAAAGTAGAGGTTAAGGATGCTTGCCATTTACCAATTGTCTTTCTTCATGCAGCTGACTAACTTCTTTCATCATATTGGAAGGATCACATGGGTCTGGTGCTTTGTACAACATTAACAATCAGCAATCCTCTTTCTAAAACACCGAGCTCCATCTGGAAGCAATCAATCACATTGCTCTGAGGTACCTGACAACCTGCCAGATATATTGTGCAAAGTATGAGCATAGCACACAATAGACAGCACATACACATACCTCACTAATATAAGCAGCCACATCTCAAAAGCAATTTCAGCTTGCACTACCCAAAGGTGCTAATGTGTGCTGCACTTAGACTTCAAAGCAAAATGAGTTTTCCACAATGGTCCTTGTAATTAGCCCTTTGAACAAGCCATTGGATGTAATTTTTCTTACCTTCTTTGCACATATGACATACTCTGCACAAATATTCTTTGTACAAGGAAAGGTCATCACATCACAGAAAAGTATTTAATGTGGCTGTATGGTATTAGGCCTGAGCTCATGATGCCTAAGGCTTTAGATTAATAGACATACATAACTAGAATGCATATGTACAAAACAGTTAAACATATGCCACTCTCTATCTATGACAAATTGTACAGACAGAGGTGGGAAATGTATATGCATAGGCTCATGGAATATACATGCATGCCTGCCACATTCATGCATTTACCCTCCATTTTATAAAAGTATGCGCGTATAATTTACATGTATAACTAATTCTCCAATCGTGCATGGAATTTATATGCAGGTGAGGTGTAACCTGCCACTGTACTGTCTCTCATAATTAGCAGGATTTCTCAAGGCCTTGGGTATACCTTTCTCACTGGCACTTCTACCCTTCATGCTCTCATGCAACTCCAAAATAAAACTACAAGATTCACTCCAGATGAGTCCATCTCATGTATTTTCTTTCACACACATGACACAGGAAACAGAGGTCCCAATTCAGAGATTGTTGTTGCAATTAAATAAAATATCCAAAACTGCCAGCGCCTCGATGGATAATAATGCTGTCTGATGCAATTTGACAATCCACATTAGGCAATGCTGCTCATATCTCTGAGATTTCACTAACTAGCGCAACTCCATGGTGCTCACACCAGAATGATTTGCCACATGCCTCAGCAAGAGGAGTCACAACAAAAGGGTTGGCATTTGTTTCCTGGAGCTTATGAGTGCTCTACAGGGAGCTGGGTCCTCTAGAGCTGCATGCCAGAGGCAGAGATACCACCTGGTCCCATGTTCTCCAAGGAGCAGCACAACTAAAATTGGAGCATGCTCAGAAGAAACAGCACATAAGCATTAAAAATTCCACAAGCGGCATTGGAGTACCACTTTAGCTAGTAACCATGGGTTACATAGACCCCTCATAAAATCCCATGTCCCTGACACCAATTTAACAACAGTTAAGTAAATTGATGATAGACAACTGAATACATTTAGCTGTAATCCAATTAAAATAGCATCATCTTAAATAGCACAATCTTAAGTTCTTAAGTTTTTTTATGTAATGCTAACTTTGGTTCTCTACAATCCTTATTATGTACGCTTTGTGCAATGTATCTCTCATGTTCGTTGTATTTCTAATTTTAGTTCTCTGTAAACCGACGCGATATGTACTACCGAGTTTCCCCGATAGTAAGACACCCCTGATAGTAAGACGTAGTGGGAATTTTAGGGGGGTCGGCTAATGTAAGACATCCCCCGAAAGTAAGACGTAGTAAAAAAATTATTTTTAAATACCTGTCGAAGGGCCGCGTGGGTCCAGGCGGCTGGCGGCGGGAGTCAGGTGGTCGCGTGTTACCGTAAATCTAGGCCGTGGGCGGGTGGGCGCTTGTTCCAGGCGGCGGGTGGACGCGCGTTAGTTCGAGACGGCCGGCGGGCGGCGGGTGGTCGCGTGTTAAATCTAGGCCGCGGGCGGGTGGGCGCTTGTTCCAGGCGGCGGCGGCGGGGGGGGGGGCGGGTGGACGTGCGTTAGTTCGAGACGGCCGGCGGGCGGCGGGTGGTCGCGTGTTAAATCTAGGCCGGGTCGCACAGGCGCGCATTCATTCACTGCCGGTGGGGCAGCCCCACCGGCAGTGAATGAATGCGACCCCTGCGATTCGATGCTCAAGGCAGTCACGTGCCGTGACGTCACGGCACGTGACTGCCTTGAGCATCGAATCGCAGGGGTCGCACAGGCGCGCATTCATTCACTGCCGGTGGGGGCCCACCGGCAGTGAATGAATGCGCGCCTGTGCGACCCGGCCTAGATTTTAACATGCGACCACCCGCCGCCCGCCGGCCGTCTCGAACTAACGCGCGTCCACCCGCCCCCCCCCCCCCCCCCGCCGCCGCCTGGAACAAGCGCCCACCCGCCCGCGGCCTAGATTTAACATGCGACCACCCGCCGCCCGCCGGCCGTCTCGAACTAACGCGCGTCCACCCGCCGCCTGGAACAAGCGCCCACCCGCCCGCGGCCTAGATTTAACGCGCGTCCATCCGCCCCCCCCCCTGCCGCCGCCGCCGCCTGGAACAAGCGCCCACCCGCCCGCGGCCTAGATTTACGGTAACACGCGACCACCCGGCTCCCGCCGCCAGCCGCCTGGACCCACGCGGCCCTCCAACAGGTATTTAAAAAATTCGACTGTTTTTCCAATATAAGACATACCCTGAAAGTAAGACATAGTGGGACTTTTGGGGGTAAAAAGAAAGTAAGACGCTGTCTTATATTCGGGGAAACACGGTATTACATGAACATTGGTATATAAAATAGGGATGTGAATCATGTGATCGATCGTCTTAACAATCGATTTTGGCTGGGGGGGAGGGAAATCTGATTTTCATGTTGTTTTTTTTTTTTTTTAAATCGTAAAAAATCGTAAATCGGGGGAGGGCGGGAAAACCGGCACACCAAAACAACCCTAAAACCCACCCCGACCCTTTAAAACAAATCCCCACCCTCCCGAACCCCCCCAAAATGTTTTAAATTACCTGGGGTCCAGTGGGGGGTCCCGGCATGATCTCCCGCTCTCAGGCCACGGCTGCGTTAATAGAAATGGCGCCGGTGGCCCTTTGCCCTTACCATATGACAGGGCAAAGGTAGCGCCGGCGCCATTTTGGTTCCTGTCACCCAACGTCACGAGTGCAGGAGATCGCTCCCGGACCCCTGCTGTACCCCCAGGGACTTTTGGCCAGCTTGGGGGGGGGGCCTCCTGACCCCCACAAGACTTGCCAAAAGTCCAGCGGGGGTCCGGGAGCGACCTCCTGCACTCGCACCGTATTGCCAATATTCAAAATGGCGCCGGCGCTACTTTTGCCCTCACTATGTCATACGGGTCGTATGGGTGGGGGGGTATGACATAGTGGGAGTGGGGGTCATATGACATAGTGAGGGCAAAGGTAGTGCCAGCGCCATTTTGAATATTGGCGATACGGCCCGAGTGCAGGAGGTCGCTCCCGGACCCCCGCTGGACTTTTGGCAAGTCTTGTGGGGGTCAGGAGGCCCCCCCAAGCTGGCCAAAAGTCCCTGGGGGTCCAGCGGAGGTCCGGGAGCAATCTCCTGCACTCGTGACGTCGGGTGACAGGAACCAAAATGGCGCCGGCGCTACCTTTGCCCTGTCATGTGGTAACGGCAAAGGGCCACCGGCGCCATTTCTATTAACGCAGCCGTGGCCCGAGAGCGGGAGATTGCGCCGGGACACCCCCCCCCCCCCCCCCTGGACCCCAGGTAATTTAAAACATTTTGGGGGGGTTCGGGAGGGTGGGGGATTTGTTTTAAAGGGTCAGGTGGGTTTTAGGGTTGTTTTGGTGTGCCGGTTTTCCTGCCCTCCCCCTCCCCCGATTTATGATTTTTTGACGATAAATCGGGGGAATTGTTATTGTATCGCGGCTCTAACGATTTTTGACGATTTAAAATATATCTGACGATTATTTTAAATTGTCAAAAAATGATTCACATCCCTGATAAAAAAGCCTTTAAATAAATAAATAAAGCCATCGCCTAATGCACATAACACAACACAACGATTTATGGCCACAGTCATACCTTAAGACTATTTTCTATGTTAGAAAATAGCAACTGCGATGGCAACCAACTAACCCTGGCAATATCCAGGTCCACATATAAATGATGCCATGCAGCAGATGCAGTTGTACCAAATATACCGGTACTGCTCAAAACAAGACACTGACAGTGAGACGATGAAATTAGCTTCATCTTTCAACTTGGCGGTGACACACACAAGCACAGACTCTGTGAAATAATGTGCAATAGAGGAACTTTTAAACAAGTCAACAGAGGAATGTTTAAGCAAGTAATACCTTAAGGTAAATCCATCAGGATACACCAATTAAGGTGAAACTGCATATATAAATCCTAAAATAATCTCTAGGCCGTTAAAATATATATCAATAATTAGATCTTTGTCACTGGGCAAAGTTGGTCCAATCACAATGGTGCATATTACTGGAAAGGAAACAGTATCATGTTCTAGATCTTGAAGGTAGTCATTATTTTATTAAAAAAAAAAAAAAAATGAACACTAGTCCAGGGATGAAAATCCCCTTTCAGAGGCTACTGGTATGTCTTTCCTTATTGTACTGGGAAGAAAAGAAAGTTAAATGCACAAAATATAGCAGAAACAATCAAACAGTTTGGTCTCATTTTTTTCCCATGAATATTTAATATTGTAAAACCAATGAATTAACCAGTTATTTACCCAACGGGGCAACAATAATACTTATCAGGAAGTAATAAGTGAGAGACTTCAATGCAGGTGCAGTCAATAGAATTCTTCAGAGCTCTGAGGGTTGATCTTGTAGAATTCCAGACCAATTCCAAGCAGACTCCAGGACTCAGGCACCGCACCAGTGTCGAAAGGCAAACAAACAAACAAATAAATAAATATTTGCCTGGCTCCGGTGCTGTCCCTGGGGTTTTCGTTGTCCTTCTTGGTTTGTGCTGGGGTTTTAGGAGAACCACAAAGAAGCGCTGGCCCAATTTAAGAAATAAAGAGAAGAGGCCCCATTGATACAGGGCTGGAGAGAACATGGTCACGTTTTTTTAAAATTATTTTATTTCTTTTGGAGCTCCAGGGGCCGGACAGAAGAAGTCTGGCCTCAGCGGCTTGAATCGCTGTGTTTTTAAATGTAAAGGCGGCATCTTCCGCAGGCCGCAGGTGGGGGTGGGGTTTTAAGTACAGGCCGGGTGCCTCAGTCGGCAAAGACCGCATTGTAAATTAAAAGCAGCATTTGTCGCAAGTGAAGGGAGAGTACGGCGTGTCAGGCAGACAGAGGACAGAGTGAGAGACAGCGGGGAGCTGGAGTGAGCGGCTTGAACAGCCGGAATACGACGCTCTGAGGCTCCCAACGCGACTTTCAAGCTGCTTGGCAGTATGTAGAAGTGCCGCGGGAGAGTGAAGACTCCCGCTGGCACAGGAAAAAAATAAAATAAAGCGGCCACTTGCACAGGAGGGGCCGGAACGAGCAACCTATTAGGCTGTCACCGCTCTGGATCTCCCGTTCAGCGCTGGACCCTGCCCAAAAAAATGTAAAATAAATAAATAAAAACCAGGCCATCATGCAAAATGGCCAAGAATGGCAGCGGCAGCCCTGAGAAATCTGCCGCTGCATACAGCGCAATGGAGGAGGTACACTCAGTGCCAGGGGTAGGGATGTGCATTCATTTGAAATGAATTTTAAAAACATGGGGGCGGATTTTAAGAGCCCTGCTCATGTAAATCCGCCCAGATTTACGCGAGCAGGGCCCTGCGAGCTGGTGCACCTATTTTACATAGGCCTACCGGCGCGCGCAGAGCGCCGGTAGGCCCGGACCCAAGCCCTATGTCACTACCCAGTCCGGAGGCCGGGTCTCGATGCCTGGACCCCAGTTCTGATACCTGGTCCTCGGCCTAGGCCGGAACCCCAGACTGAGGCCCATTGCCATGACCCAGCCCAGAGGCCGGGTCCAGGTACAACAGCCTCAGGTCAGGCCCGGAGCCCAGGCTTCACCATTGCTCCCTTGTCGTCCTCTTCTTTCTTCTGACACTGTCCACTGGGGTTACGCTGGAGTAAACTAACTACAGCACATTCACAATGGATGGCACCATTTTCATGTATGGCAATTGTACAACAATGCTGTACATCAAAATAGCACTGTGCACTAGGGTGAATGCACCACAGTTAGCCCAGCTGATGGCATCAGAACAAAAAAGAGGATGATGACAGAAAAGCGGTGAAGGCTGGGCTTCGGGCCAGGATCTGACCCGAGGCTGAGGGCTAGGTGTCGGGATCTGCCTATAGGCCAGACCCCAGCTTCGTGCCTAGGTTCAGGCCTAGGACCTGATATTAGGAACCAACCTCTAGGCCGGGTCTTGGCGTCGGGCCTGGGACTGGACTCTGGCCTATGCCAAGGCTCAAGCGTCGGGACCTAGCCTCTGGGCCGGGTCACGGCATCAAGCTTGGGTCCAGGCTCTGGCCTATGCCGAGTAATAGGTGTTGGGACCCAACCTCTGGGCTGGGTCGAGGATTTGGGCCTGTGTCTGGACTCCAGCATAGGATGAGGCTCAGGTGTCAGGTCACAGCCTCCGGGCCAGGCCCTGGTGTCTGATCTGGATTCAGCTGAGGTGTCAGCCTTAAGTAGGCCGAGGGAATGGTAGATCACCGTGACATTGGCCTACACAAAGCCGAGGCTCCGGCCTGGGCCTAGGCCTCAGCAGCGGATCCACTCCAGACCGGGTAAGTGGGAGCCAGGGGGGATCCTGACTCTGGTAATTTTCCAGGCAGGCAGGAGCCCCCGTGAGCCATTTTTTGGCCACTTTTTTTGGGGGGGTTATTGTTTGATTAGTTTTATTCTCGCAAATTAAATGAATCAAGCAATCCACAAACTGAAATCCGTGGGGAAAAAATTCCCAAAAGCTCCCAAAAATGAAAATGAATATTTTTCCCATGCACATTCCTAGTTGGGAGCCTTGGGGAGGCTCCTGGTTCATTTCTAGTGTTAAAGCCCTGATGATGTCATCATTGACATCAGCGGTTGGCCAGCAGAGTGCTGAAGGCACTTTTAAAGTTAAAAACAATGGTTTTGACCAATTATAATGCTTCTAATCCTAGCAATTTTGATGGGCAGCTATCAAGAGGCTTCCACATGATTTTTAAAGACATACATTAATACACCTGATGTGAGGAGGGGCCAGAGGACCATTAAAACTTTAATAATCAGTACTTTAAACATGGGATTACAGAAAATTCTGAGGAGTTCTCATGAGAATGAATGCTCTGGAGATATTATGTATGAAGAATAGATGAGTTTAAGGTGTTTCTTTTGTGTGTTAGTGGAAACACATATTTTATTGGGAGAACATTGTTTTAATTTTATTATAAATTACCTTCCCTACCAGTCATGAAAAATGAGTTCCGTTTGCTTACTATCGGGCATAAAGTAACTAGGGAAGCCGTTTCCATGGAGACTCCATGACAACAGAGCCCTGTTGAGAAATTATTATGGTGATAGGTCAGCATAACTTTACTTTTCTGTATCCAAAGCACTTTTAAAAACCACTTATTTTGTTGAGTTATAAAAAAAATTAAAGGTTACCAAAAATATCTTTAGCCTTAATACTCATATCCAGGTGGGTCAAAATTAAATTATGTGTTCTCATTTAAACAAAATAACCGGAGAATATACTATTTTATTTCATTTATACAGAAACCATGGTTCCAATATGAAAAGGATTGAGAGTGGAAGAAAGTACGATACCATAATAATTCACCTCATCCAAAAGTTTGAATATTGTAAGTTAGACCATCATAATAGGTGTCATCAGGAAAATGTAATTAAACATTTTAACTGTCTTCTGCCTTATGCATTGGTCTACTGTAATATCCCACATATATTGTTTTCCTTTTTTGTTGTACACTTTTAAAATTATACCAAATAAACACTTAGGGCTAGATTTTCCACTTGTGCGCGTTGCATCCATGTGTGTGCGCTTCCCGGTACGCACACATGGACGCACCAATTTTCTACCATATGCGTGGAAAATCCGTGGGCTGTGCGCACATGGGCGCCATATTTTATAGTCCGCACGCATATGTGAGGGTAGCGTGCGCAGGGGGGAGGATTTTTGTGATTTCTGGGCGGCAACGTATTCCGGCCTTTCCCAGTTCCCTCCCAGTCCGCTCCAATTAAGGAGTGGACTGAGAGGGAACTTCCATACCCCCTACCTAACCTCCCTTCCCCTTCCCCCCTCCTCTCCTCTCCTCTCCTCTCCTTTCCTCCCCCTAAACCCTACCTTTTTCTTTTTTTCTCCTTTGTTTTGCAACTTACTTCAGCTCTTGAGCCGAAGTAAGTTGCGCACACCAGCCAACTGCCAGCATGCGAGTCTCCGGGACAGCGAACAATGGTGCTGTCCCGGCCTGCCCCCCCACCCAGAACACCCCCCCCGGCCTGCCTCTTCCAGGAAGCCTGGCACTTGTGTGCGTACCGGCTTTTACGTGCATGGCCGGGCCTTTTGGAAAATTCACCCTCCATGTGCCAGGTCCGGCCAACCGCATAAAGGCCGGGTTTTACGCATGTGGGCAGTTTAAAATCTGCCCTTTATTTTACAGGCCAAATGGTCGTAGTAATAGTTCATCAACTTATCCATTATGAATAAATGACAAATAAACACCACCAGTTGGTTTCTATCGAATGTTCCTTTTTGTCATGGAGCGCCAACTCATCTCAACTCAAAACACCCATCTCATTTCAGCCTGACACGAGCCCATGTTTTGAACAAATTGTAAGGATTAAGAGTCACTATGAGAACCAAAATTCAAAGATAGCGCCTGATGAAGAACAGCGCACTCTACATCAAACAGAGGCACAGAGTGGTGGTTTCCTTTCTACATGGTCTACCTGAAATGGATATGCACGTGAGGTGCCATATCATCATTTCTAGGAGCAGGAGACAATGTGCCACCCACAGCAGAACATTTGGTACCAGAGTGGCAGACTTAGAAGAGTTGACCGAGAGGCTATGCCTGAAGAGATTCAGGCTGACTGGAGCGTTCATCTAAGGCTCAGTTGAATGCTCTATATATGGTCCATTGTAAAGGGTACTTTGATTCAGGATAAGATTTCAGGAAATGGGTTGGGGTTTGGGCGTCTGTGCTTACAGACACATTCAGAGGTATTCATTCTAAAATTGATATCATTAAAGAATTTTAGACCTTATAAGTGATGAAAATTCTAACAAGAGGGGTTGATTTGTACACTGCAGTCTCTGCTAGCTGCATTGAAAAAATCAACTCCTTTTCCTCACTTATAAGGTCTAAAATTCTTTAATGTTAATTTTATAATGAATACCTCTGAATGTTTCTATTACAATAACCCCTCCCCAACCCCAACCCACCTCTCGAAATCTTACCCCAAAAAAAGGGGCCCCTTACAATGGACCTTATATAAAGTATCAGACTTACCTTAGAAAGAGTGTGTGTGTCTCTCTCTTTCACCCCCCTCCCCCAATGTTCACTGGACTCTTACTCCTACTGAGGAGCTGTAGCAGTTATGTGCATAACAAATACATGTTGGCTGAGGAAAATTAAGGGCTATGCGCGTCAGTGCTGGTTTGGCCTGTAGAAAGCCCATCCTCTGTCCCTTTTCTGCCTACTTTTTCTGGGCGCATGCACATTTCATGTATGCACACCGCTCCTGGCTATTTAAAATTTGCAAAGCTCCCATGTGGCCCACTTACGCATGTATGTGGCCATTTTTGTGCATGCAAGGCTTTTTAAATCTACCTCTAAGGTTCCAGTCAAACCCACATAGCAAGACTCTAGTCAGAGGAAAAACACTGTCAGTAATAGGGAGATAGATTTCTCTTATTGATTTGTTTAAGAAAAGATAGTAGGTAATGTGACAGACGACGTGGTCAAGAGTTGAACCAACAACTGATCCTGAGGGAAGTAACACCATGAGAGATTCATTCACATTAGATCTTGCCCGCGAATGCAAGCATAATTAGCTAGTTGCAATCCACCAACATCTAAAGCAACTCAGCCTCGGGTTATCTACTAAATCTACGATCGCTAGCCACATGCATAAGCTCCATCTCCAAATACATGAGAAGATAAGCTAAGTATATGTGCAAAACTACAGAGGATACTAAGCACATTAAGCAGTAGCAATTAAATGCATACGTATTATAACAGAAGACACATAAATACAAGCTCTAGGATATCTTATTAATTCAGAGAAAACTATACTTACCTGAAGTTTTATATTTGTGCTGTCCACAGTATACCTAAATTTTTTTTTAAAAGAATTGATTCATAGAAAAATAATAGTTCATAAATACATGCATGTATGGTTAAATTTAAAGGTGTGTTTGAAAATTATACTTATCTGACATAGATTTGATTCTATACAGAATTGTTCATTCTTTTGCTTAGTATCTTAAAGAAGCAGATATTTAATACTGAATGAAAATTTGTTTAAGAGTTTTAAATTGTCTTAATTATTTTGGCAATAGAATATAACTAATTGTTGAGAAAACAGTGAATTATTGTAATGCTTAATGTCACCTTACTAATTTAAAAATTGGTAACAAAGAAACCATTGATTCACTTGAAATTTACCTTAGTTAATTCTTTTCTATGAGAGTATCTGGTATTATAAGAACAAAGAGATAGAGGAACTATTGCAAATATCATTAATTGGGGAAACTAATTTAACCTATTCGGCTACCTATAAGTGACATTGTGCTAGCTAAAATAGTTCCAATACCAGGTGCTCTATACCTGTAAGGAAATAAAAGCAGGCCATAATTGTTTTATGGACCTAAGTCCAACTGGGTAGGCTGGCTTCATCTCAGAAAATACTTTGTTCCCTTCACTGCATGTAGTTCTCATGGTCTTATTTAAAACAAGAACAAGTAAAAAATTTCTTTGAACCAAACTATAAATATATCTCAGCAGCAATTGCTATTTTTGTTCTGCTCAGCAGCAGTGTCCTTGATATAGGTGCTCATTTATAATGATTAGTGTCTGGCTTCTCCTCAACTAACCCATCTCCCAGCCTTCTGGTGATTATGGCATATCTCTCATTGCCTTCTGGAGAGACATACACCAAATGGTGCATCCGTATCTGCCTTCTCATGTGCCCAGATTTCTTAATCTCACCAACCACCACTTGCTGGTATTAATGGTGCTTCCTCACTCAGATGAACCAGTTTGGGATTGTCATCTAGTTTTTCCACAATCCTCTGGTGAATCCATTGATCTCAATTTCTCTTCACCTCGTCCATTGCCCACTTTGGGACATAAGGATATTATAGCCCCCAAAAGGTTTTCAACATTTTCACAACTTCTCTCTCTGCTCTGCAGAGCTGCACCAAGCTGAACGTACACGGCTTTCCTGGCTCCAGCCCCAGATCTTCCATGGTTCCCTGGTAATAGGTATGGTAAGGAACCAGAGTCTATGTAGTAGATGCTGCTTGTATTCCAGCTTACTTTGGAAGCTCATAAGATGCCACAACCTCTTCTGTACTTTACCCTGTAACTGCGGAAGTCTGAGCCAGAGTCTTCATTCTCCTCCAAGGAACTTTTCCTTCTTGCATGTGGACATGCCCGCACTGGTTGAGGTTGAATAATGATTCCTGGCCCAGACCCTAGTAAATCCTAACAGATGGCAGTTCACTTGTGTCCTGCTCCATCTCAACAATCACAAATGAGTCTGCTCCTTTGTCTTTCCCGGGGCCCATTAACCTAGCTACCTTCTTCACTGGAAGGCTAATGTCAAGCACCATAAGCTATTCCAACAACTCTTTGACACTTACTGGAGTGATAGTCTCCAATGGAGAACTCATGGTCTTCAGCAGCTCAGCCTCCACCTTACTCAGGGCCTCCTGTAGAACTCAGAGTAATCCACTAGCCACCTCCCATGCTACTGGCAAGATCACTTTCTTCTCTCCAGAGAGATCCAATTAATCTAAACTGATGACTGCAGCAGGCCGGTCCTCCTCTTCCAGGAATTTTATGGTGCTTTTACCCTCAGTGATCACTAGTAGTGGTCCACCTAAACCTCTAGCATTAGCCTCTTCTTCTTTTCATGCTTCTTTCCATTGTGGGTACTGTTGTGGTTCTGACTCCACTGATGACACTAGGGTGGTGATCATACTACAGCCACATGAAGCTCTGCTGAAGTGTCTCATACCTTTTAGATAGTCTGTCATTTATTTATTTATTTAAGAGTTTTTATATACCGTCATTAAGTTATTCACCATCATAACGGTTTACAATAGGGCACCTATATCAAAAAATATGGGTCGTACATTACATGGGTGGTGCCATTAGTTTTCGGTAACAAACAAGAGTTTTATATCCAAAGGCATTTATTTGGGGGGCTGAGCGTTTCATAGCAATTTGTCCTGATGGTTGACTACAGTTAAGAAATAGGTTGAACTAATTCAGTAAGGAGCATTAAATTAGGCATTCGGTGCTTTATGCTGCTTATCCTTAATTAATTGCCTGCATCAATTTTCTTTCTTGAAGGCTTGTATGAAAAGCCAGGTTTTGAGATGTGTTTTGAAAAGTTTATGATTGCTCTGGAGTCTAAGGTCAAGGGGCATGGAGTTCCATAATATGGGACCAACTAGAGACAATGCTCGCTCCCTCACTTGGGTAAGTCTTGCGGTTTTCAGAGAAGGGATGGGAAGGAGTGCTCTGTTTGCTGACCTTAGATTTCTGTGTGGGACATGTACTCTAAGTGCTGTGTTCAGCCATTCTGCTTTATCGTCGTGGATAAGTTTGTGTATTAAGCACAGTGCTTTGAACTGTATTCTTTGTTCTATGGGAAGCCAATGTAGGGTGGTGAGTGTATCTGTTATGTGATCTCTTTTGTTTTTCCAGTGAGAATTCTAGCTGCAGCATTTTGTAAAATCTATAGAGGTCTTACTGTAGTGTTGGGTAGGCCTGGTAGCAAGGCATTACAATAGTCTGTGCTGGCAAATATCAGAGATTGAAGTACAGTACGAAAGTTTGGTAAGGATAGTAATGGTTTAAGTTTTCTGAGTATCATGAGTTTAGCATATCCTTCCTTAACTTTTAATGATATGTGTTGTTTGAGGTTTAGTTCATTGTCAATTATTACTCTGAGATTGCAAACTTTCTTTGCTAAGTCAATTTGTTGGTTGTTATTGAGAAATATTGGAGTTTGTGTAATATTCATGCTTTTCCTTTCTAAGTGTATAAATTTGGTTTTATCAATGTTGATTATCAGCTCCATTTGGTTTAGTAGTTGTTTTATTATTTCCAGATACATCATGGCTAGGCCTATTCTTTTTTCAATAGTTTCATCAATTGGTAGGATTAACTGGATGTCGTCAGCGTAGATGTAGTGTAAGATTCCAAGTCCAGCAAGGAGATGGCATAGTGGCAGAAGATATATGTTAAACAGCATAGCGGATAGTGCTGACCCTTGTGGGACTCCTGTTTTCAAGGTAATCTTGTCGGATAGCATGTTTTTAATTTGAACTTGAAATGTTCTGTTATTTAGATATGATCTGAACCATTTGATTGTTTTGTCTTGTAGTCCTATTTCTTCAAGCCTTTTGATTAGTATTATGTGATTCACTGTGTCAAATGCTGCTGATAAATCTAGTAATATCAGAATATATTGTTTTCCGTTAGTATATTACCAGTTAGAGCAAGTAGGAGTGTTTCAGTACTATAGTGCTTACAGAAGCTGTGCTGAGACGGGTAAAGGATATTGTTTTTATCTAAGTGCTCGGATAGCTGTGTTTGTACTGTTTTTTCGATTAATTTGGCCATTAGAGGTAAGTTTGATACTGGTCTGTAGTTTGCTAGTATTTGGGGGTCCATGTTTTTCTTTTTGATTATTGGTTTGATGATTGCTCCTTTCAGTGTGTCTGGCACGTATCCTTCTTCTAGGGAGTAGTTTATAATTTTTGCAAAAGTTGGAGCGGTGATTTCAGTAAGCTTTTTAATTTCCACTCTGGGTAATGAATCTATTTGGTGTGGGGCGGGATTTAGTTTCTTGATCATGTTCTCAAGCTGGTTGTCGGTTATTTCGTCAAATTCGGACCATGGTGTCACATATCTTACACATTTTAATCTCTTGTTTGGGTGTCATAGGTATTTTGTTTCTCAGGATCTCAATTTTATCATTGAAGTATCTAGCTATTTCATTGCATCTGTTTTCGGGTACATTCTCCGGTGAGTTTGCGTTGTCTTTGGTAAGATTATCAACTATTTTGAACAGGGTTCTGGGGTTATTCATGTGTTTTTCTATCTTTGTGCTAAAGTATGTTTTTTTGGTTTCGAGAATTGTTTTTTTGTAGAAGGCTAGTTGTTTTTGATATTGTGTCAGGTGGTCATAGGTCAAAAATGCACAGCACAGTATTCATGACATTAGATGTCCAACCCCACCAGTCGGCTGGGCACTCTGCAAAATTGACCCTCCAGCTGCACTACAACCTGCCCTTGTTTGAGGCTCAATAAACGTTTACTGGGGAAATAGTGCTCCATATTATCTCTCTTTGCAATCTCTCCCGGTAGAGAGGTTGCAATAAATGCTAAAGTGGCTCAGGTGACTTTAATTAAAGAACAGACAAAGCAGAAAGATTCCAAATTACCTTTGTCAACTGATAAACAGATTGTTGTTACAAACAAAAAAACATATTTTGGAATGTCTGTATACAAATGCTAGAAGTCTAAAAATAAGATGGGAGAGTTATAGTGTATAGCACTGAATGAAGAGGTAGATATAATTAGTGGAAGGAGAATAACCAATAGAACTCAGTGATGCCAGGGTACAAATTATATTGAAATGATAGGTTGGATCAAATAGGTGGAAGGGTGGCACTATTAAAGAGAGCAATGAGTTAAATAGTATACAAGTTCTGCAAGAAACAAAATACAATGTTGAATCTTAATGGTAGAAATTCCAGGTGAAAAGAGAATAAAATAGTAGTGGGAGTGTATTGCCATCCATTTGGCCAGAATAAACAAACAGACAATGAAATGCTAAAAGAAACTAGGAAAGCTAACAAAATCAGTAGCACAGTAATAATGGGAGATTTCAATTACCCCAGTATTGACTGGGAGAATGTCACATCAGGACAGGCTAGAAAGACAAAGTTCCTAGATGAAATAAATGACTGCTTCATGGAGCAGCTGGTACAAGGACTAACAAGAGGAGAACCTATTTAGACTAATCTTTAGTTGGCAACAGTAATGACAATATGATCAAATTTGACTTAACCAGAGAGAAGACACTTGGTAAGCCCTGATAAAGCTGTAAACATACTGCATATTGCCCCTGTGGTGGTAGCACGGCCTCTCTGGAATCAATGGAGAATATTGAAGATTGGCACCAATATATGTGATTGCTTTCATTCAGGGATGGTAGTGCATGCTGTATATTGCCAAACGTCTGTATATTGCCACACTTCTGTCAAGGCCTCCATCCGATACCCACAGGGTTTATTAAGTGGGAATGTGCTGTAAGAAATAATAACTGGAGAGGAGCAGATGAATAGCATATGGCACTTAAAGGGCTGAGGTGAACCCGTGCAGAATTATATGTGCCATGGAGACTTCAAAAAAAACAGATGAAGGCAGGCCCCTGTCGGAAGCACAAGTTCTGAGATAAGGATGCTTAGCCCATGTGGGATGCATGAATAGAATTTCAGAATAGAAATTGATGGGTCCATCCTTGAGTGCAAGGTTGCCAGAGCCATAGAAGACAAGCTCTGATATCCCTGGCAGAGGACCTGAAATGTATGGTGGAAGGCCTGAGATATGGTGATAGGACTGCCATGTTCCTACATCACTCCTTCAGCATCATCAAGGCTTGCCCACCCACCCCAAGTACAAGAACAGGATCCCAGATTAACCATACCTAAAATTGCCTGTAGAAATGAATATAGGCGAGAGTCATACTCAAGACTGGCATCCCAAGATACCTGGTTACACCAAAGCACAAGCAATATGGGGTTGGTTAAAGACTTGAGACTTTGCTACAGGGTATCAGCCACTACCAAATAGCACCTCTGCCATCCATTAGTGGCAAGAGGCTAAACAGAAGACCACTGAAAAGAGTAAAACCACTTTGGCCAAGTAAACAACAAAATTAATTCTATCAGCCCATGGCCTACGGTACTCAAATTGAAAACAAAACCCATTGGTAAGGAGAAATGAAATGACCACATTAAATTATGTGATTCTCAAGAATATATCTGCCAAATTGCACAGAATTAGGTCTGGAGACCTTGCAATAAGAAAATAATAACTACCATATAGAGTGAGGTTTCAAGAGCCGTGGGCGCTTGCAGAGAATTTATAGCCACATCAGTGAACTTAGGGAGATTAAGTGCCCACAATATTACAGGATCACTTTACCAAGGACCTCTAAAGCTAGGTACTAGACTAGGGTGCGTACAATTCACACCTGCCAGAATAAGGAGATTAACCACAAGATAGCACCTAAGCTGCACAAGCTATGATGACTCCTAGATGAACACTCAAATAACTATCTTGCCTGGAAACAACCAGTCATTAGCTGAGGCAACAGCCTGTGAAAGAGCCTGCTACCGCTAGAGGACACCTATAAGGATGTATTATCTGTACCTGTTTGACCAGATAGAATGCTACTGGCAAATTTTTAAAGCCATTTATTCAGGTAACATGGCCTGGCTGAACATTTCCCTCCCCTCCCTGCCTAAATGAATGTGGGGATTTTTTCAGCCTGGCTAAAAATGGGTCTCCCATGGGCATGGTTAAGACGAGGAAGTACAACAATATATACATATTGGATTTTCAAATGTATGCATGTTATTTTGCACCCTTCTCTCATCCCTAATCCCTCCGTCTTCACCAGGCTGCCTATACAAATACAAGGTGCAAAATGGTCGCTTTTAGCACGTGTGCTTTATGGCCGCCCATCTTCAAAAGGAAATAACCATTTCCCTTTGTAAACAGAGCACGGTGTGGGCTGGCTTGAATTGTCTGTGTTGCAGTGCAAGGAATTCAAAATTGCTCGCAAAATGAAGAGAAGAAAGAGAGGGAAAAGAAATTCTACTAATCCTGGCAGGTAATCTTTTACTTGAGAGAATAAAGAAAAGTTCTAGAGAAACTCTGTTAGGTTGAGAGGCAAAGAGGGGAGAGCTTGAAAGAGAAATGAGATTCATTGCACTGCTACCAGGAGCCCTGGTAAGAACAATTCAGATCTCCGATGTTTCTTTTGAAAACCTGAGCAAACGTCTTGTTAAAATTTTAAGCTTCTGTTTGACATTGCTGTGATCTTAGTTTCAGTCTTCTTCAAATTAGTGTCATATCTTTTCCCTATGATGTCTGCGGCTCTCAAAGGAAGCTGAGGACGTTCTGTGTTAATTATGCTTCTCAGGTTTTCACTAGCAGTGAGGAGAAAGGGAGGAAAAGAGACAGAGAGAAGAGGCACAAAAGGTCACTTGTCTTATTAAAACTGATCTTTGATTTTATTGCCTTGGGAGTATTTCTAGCTAATACTATTGGAAATGAACCTTGATATCTCATTGAAGTTTCCTGTAACTGTAAATAATTTCTTTTCTAAACATGAGAGGTTGCAAGGGCCATAATTTCTAATCCTGGAATTTGGTAAATGAAACTGTTCCAGACTGCTAAAGACGAAGCAGCACTTCCAAAACACACAGGACAGTAAACTGATGCACTGACCTTGGGATAACTATATTGCTTCACTAAAGACTGTATGTATACTATACTGTTATATTCTGGGCATAAAGACAGCATGGAGAAAGATAACGCCAGCAATATTCTCTACTATTCAGGAATATGCCTTTAAATTATAAAATAAAATGATTGTAAAAGTACTGTACGTAGGAGGCAGATGAAGATGGGACCTATAAGACCACACAATCTAATGTACAATAATATATTTTATTTCTGTTGGGCTTATAAAAAATACCAACCTCTAAAGTATCCCATGATCTAAAAGGGTGAAAGAGGTAAAGAGAAAATTGAGAGAGGATAAAAGGAAGAACAAAAAAGAAAGAGGTAGCAGAAGGAGAAATAAACAAAAGAGAAAAAATAGGAGTTTTTAATTGCTTCATCTCCCAAGAATGTGTAAAAAAATAATTGAGAAATAACTGATTGATGTGCAGTGATTACCTATTTAACTTGATGTTACTTATATCTCTCTAAGTTTTTCAGATCCAGTTTAACTACTATATTGATTTATGGATTAAGAAAGTAAGGAATTTAATATACTTTTACTTTTTGAAAATGTGTTTTTAAATTTAATTTCTTCTTTCTGAAGTTTTTCCTATTTGCAAAAATTTGGTTTTTTGTAATGTAAAAAAATGATAAAGAATTAAAAAAAAAAGAGAAAAAAATAGATTAAGATTTATGACAGAACTTTATGAATATGAAACATATCATACTAGATAGCAGACGATTCCATGTGGACTTTGGTGGCAAATGGACCTTGTGATGCTGTGACAACCGATAAGTCTTTCACAAGACAGTATCCTAGAACTAATGTTCTTCAGTTGATCTAAACTTATACGAGGCATTTTAACTGTACACAGTCCAGAACAGAACAGAAATCATAATCACTGCAAATCTTTACACACTATGGCCTTCTTCCTCTACCAACCATTAGCTCTGATGTATTATTAGGAGAATGGGATACTCTCATAGCTTTCCCTGAAGATCCAGTGTATGCATATTTGTCCATGCATATTTGTTTTGGATATCCTGAAAATCGGATCAACTGTGGGGTCAATAGGATAGGTTTGGGAACCACTGATCTATGTGTTACCATCATAATAGACTTTCCCGGTCCACTGACCTTCATAGTCTTACATCAAATCATTTGGCAATTGTCAAACATTTTTTTGAGACAATTTTTATAGTTGCAAGTAAAACTTATCTTAATAGGTCAAACATAAATCCCACGTTTTGAAACCTTTGTTTCTGCATCAGGGGGAACTTCAAATTAAATATATCTGATTATAATTTCTTTGTACGATATATCTTTCATGTCTGCAAAAATGAAAAAACATGAATTAAAAGTTTAGAACAATGTCAATCGCAAACAAACTGTTCTCATCTCTACTCACACATGAAGTGACAGCGTTCACTTAAAATGGTGGCAAATCCTCAACTGGAAAGAGCATGTGTTTAAATGACAGATAAATAGGGAATTTCTTGAAACATCAGAAGAATGACGTAACTGATGAAATGATTGACAAATGAATTGTCAAATTAATGAATACCACTCGATCTCTAAATTCAAGCCCCGGGGAGCTACCATATTTATTTATTTATTTATTTATTTATTTATTTATTTATTTATTTATTAATTATTTTTGTTGCACCGAGTTTCATGATAGGCATCACATCAACCCGGTTTACAAATAACAATGTGTGTAAAATATAGCGTAACGTAATAAATATTTCCAATACAACTGTGAACTTTAAATACAGAGAATCAATTAAAAGGTGTGAGAAAGTTACAATAAAACAGGGAAAATTAACTTGGAACTGGAAGAGGGGAGAGGTTAAACAATGCAATATACATTTCATACAATTAAAGTAATAGTGTAGCAGAGTAAATAAATAAGTCTATTTGAATGAATGTGACGGTACATAAATATGAGCGGTAATATAAATAACCAAGAGAATAAATATGACACAGTAGTGCATGGTGATGATATGATAAAAACTCAAAAGGTAATAATGAGTGTAAGTTTGTGATAGGTGATAGATATTTGTGATAGATATTTTTTTTTGTGATATTTGTGATAGATATTTAAATAAAATATCCAAAATTGCTCGCATAGATTCAATTTTTTAACACGATCTTCTTTTCGGGGAAATTCACCATTCTGTTCAATGATACCCCACCGTAGGTCATCAAACGAATGTTGAAAAGCAACGCAATGTGAGACAAAAGGGGCTTGTTCCTTTTTGGTAGTTTAACAACTGCGGTGTTCAGTGAGGTGAGTTCGAATCATCTTCTTGGTTCTCCCCACATAGATCTTGGCATAAGGGACATTTTTTCTTTGGATGATTTCTGTAATTTCCCAGTGATATTCACGCTGTGTCTTTATTGAATTACATATATATTAACATTATTCGCTTTGGGTGATTTTTTTTTTTTGTCAAAATAACAAAATTAACAGGGAAAGTGGTACACCGAGACAGCAAAAACATCCTCAACCGGGACCCAGAGTACAAGTAACAAACAAATATAACAATATAAACAGAACAAATAGAGAAGGCACACGATACCACCAATCCCTGACTTTCTGTTTTCCCCCCAAAACCCGTCCCCTCCCCCATTCCCACCCCAGACCATGCACTCCACAGGCATACCTCATTCAACCATCATTCACACCCTAACCTCCCTCCTCCCTGCCCCCCCTTTTGGAGGACCAGTGCAACCTGTAACCATTAATGCGCAGTCCATCCTGTAGAGCCTTAGGAATGGCATCGAAACACTTGGCCCAGCAGGTTTTGTCTGGTTGCTGCTTGCCAGCCAGAAAGTCCAATCTTTCCAGTTGCGCTAAGGAAGCCATTCTGCCAAACCAGGCAGCGACCGAAGGCATTATCAGCAGCTTCGTCCATTCAGCCAAGACAGTCCGACAAGCCATCATGATAGCCACACGTTCAAATTTAGCTTTCGATTGGCCCCCAGGCTGAAGCCTAGGCAATACGCTGGTTAACAACATTTGACCTGTATTTTCGGGGGACACTCCAACACAAGCACCGACCACCTCCAAAACGGTCACCCAAAAGGACTGGAGTAATTGACCATCAAACAGCCGGTGGAGCAGTGTGCCATCCTGCACACCGCACTTGTTACACAGGGGTGACGTAGCCAACTGCATTTTAAACTGCCTAACATCATCATAGTAAAGGCAGTGTAAAATTTTAAATTGTACTTCTCGGAGGCCAAGATCAGGCAGCATTTTATGGAGAGCCATAAACCAGGCTAAGATCTGTTGCACAGTAACAGGAAAGCTCAGAGCTGCAGACCATCGGGTAGCCAAGCAGGCTGCATGGCCAATGGTGCGATACTGCTGTCCCAGCTTTTTCCAGCTCGTGATAGAGTTCACTAAGCAGGCGATGTCAAAAATGGTGGTTGAAAACTTCATCTCAGCCTCCAACATAGCAGGTGTCCAAGCAAAAGACTGCAGGTAGTGACGGGCTTGGAGAAAGGCATAAATTTGTTTAATGGGCAATTGAAAGGTGTAAAGTCCAGCAGGAGATGAGACTCAGGATCAAACAAATGAAAGGCAAACATTACCCCTTTATCTGCCCAAGATTTAAATATTGGGCTACTGTCTCGGCCTGGCAAAAATTCTAGGTTACACAAAAGGGGAAGTAACAAGGACCTAACCCCGGACATGTTACTCAGCCTGCGCACCCACCACCAGGCCCTTATACAGGGGTATAACAACACTTTGGGGTAATTCATAGTTTGGCGTTGTCCCGCACAGACTTGAAGGAGACTCAAAGGAGACCCCAGGGCCATCATGTGGGCCAACATCCCTGCATCACAATAATGATAAGACCCCGTAAGCCACTAGCCTAAAAACCGGAGTTGGCAGACTACATTGTAAAGCCGGACGTCTGATGCATTGAGCCCTCCCTGCTCCTCCCTAGAGTGCTCCAGTACTGTGTAAGCAAGTCGCACTCATTGTCCACGCCATGGAAAGTGCTGTATGCTAGAGTGCAGGCGCCGGACATCACCCACCGTCAACCAGCAGGGAACCATATGTAGAAGGTAGAGAATTTTAGGCACCAACACCATCTTAACTAAGGCACATCTGCCAAAAAGTGAGAGCAGTAGTGGTTGCCAGTTGGGACTGCAGCTTAACAATACAGGGGGAGATGTTTAGGATATATAAATGCTTCAAGTCTCGTGGGATCCAGACCCCTAAATACTTGAATTTACCGGGAGCCCACCGAAAGGGAAATGGTCCACCCCTCATGTCCGTGAGAGTAGCATTTAAGGCCAAAGCCTCTTATTTATTGTAGTTGATTTTGAGGCCCACAACCAAATGAAATTGGTCAAACAGGGTAATAATAGCAGGCACACTAGTACATGGCCTACCAACAAAGAGTAGGATGTCGTCGGCAAACATTGCCATTTTTAGTGGGTGGCCGTCTACGCTAATCCCGCTAATAGCCCGCTCCCTTCTAAGGCAGATGGCCAAAGGCTCCAAGGCCAAAATGAACAGTAAAGGAGGGAGGGGGCAGCCCTGTCGGACCCCACAATGTAGGGAAAAAGGCCCCGTAGACATTCCATTAAACAAGATGGTGGCACTTGGGTTACTGTAAAGAATTTTC
Organism: Rhinatrema bivittatum; assembly: GCF_901001135.1. Classification (NCBI taxonomy): domain Eukaryota; kingdom Metazoa; phylum Chordata; class Amphibia; order Gymnophiona; family Rhinatrematidae; genus Rhinatrema; species Rhinatrema bivittatum. Next base: position 796,510,049 of record NC_042615.1, on the reverse strand, counting down.
AACCACTGCAGATAGACACCCGTGAAACCGTACTGCTGCAACACCCAACATATATACTCCCATGATAAAGAATCAAAAGCCTTTTCGGCGACGAGGCTGAGGATCAGTGCTTCCGCTTCTGCTTGGTAGCTAAGCGCTGCCAGCAGGCGTTGAACGTTCCACACCCCCTGGCGGTCCACCTCAAACCCAGTTTGGTCCTCATGGATAAGGCACAGTAAAATAGTATTTAGCCTAGCAGATAGGACGGAGGCAATGATTTTGATATCCATGTTTAGCAGCAAAATGGGGCAATAGGACCCAACCTCCAGGGGGGGTACTTGCCCAGTTTTGGTAGGACAACGATAACAGATTGGTTGGAGAGTGCTGTCAGGGTATTAGTGTGCAGTAGGTCTTCATAATAGGTCTGCAGGGGGGGAGAGAATACTAAATCACAAAATTTTATAAAATTCTGACCCAAACCCATCTTGCCCAGCTGCTTTACCCAGCTTTAGTTTCTGAATTACAGCATAAATTTCCTGCGTAGTGATAGGCTGGTTTAGGACAGTAAGGTGCTCTTGCGTCAAACGTGGCCAAGGAAGCCCGTGAAACAACGCCTCCGCCGTCTCAAAGCTCATAGGCTTGGTGCCATATAGAAACGTATAGTACTCCATGAACCTTGCCGCAATCGCATCAGGGGCGGCTTGGTGTATCCCATGCCTATCCCGGATACCTACCACCGATGCCCATTGTCCTCAAGGCCGGACCAAATGAGACATCAGTAGACTGGCCCTGTTACTGTACTTATAAAGTTGGTACTGATAGTATCTGAGAGATTTTGATGCTCTCTGATGTAATAAACTATTGAGCGCTTCTCGAGCTCTATCTAAATGAGCTTTAGCATCAGCCGACATATCTATCATATGGGCACTCTGGGCCAACTTGAGAACCTCAGTAAGTCTCACAATTTCAGCATTACATTGGCGGTTTCTCTTGGCTACATAAGCTATTACAGCCCCTCGCATTACCGCCTTCCCAGCCTCACATACTGTCGCAGGGAAAACCTCCGGAGTAACATTCCGGTCAACATACTCCTTCCAGCACTTCTGCAAATACCCATGAAATCCTGTATCTATATAGAGGTCGGGCCGCATGCGCCAGGAGAACGGGGGTCTAGCCCCCAGACCCCATTGAAGGACCCATTGTCACAGAAGCGTGGTCTGACAGGGAAATGGTCCCTATAGTGGCACCCTTAACTCTGGAGAAGCACTGATCCAAGACCAACAAATAGTCCAGCCTAGAGTAGGTGTGGTGGGGATTAGAAAAAAAGGTAAAATCCCGATCCTGCGGGTTTAGTACCCGCCAGGCGTCTATCAAGTGTAATTCCTTGCACAGGAAGTTAATCCCCTCAGCACCGTCAGACCCATTGGGAGGTTTTGGTGGGTTATTATCCAAAAGCTTATTCGCAACAGTGTTAAAATCTCCGCCCAACACCAGACTATAATCCGAAAAGTCAGCCAGTACAGTTATCAGGGAAGCAAAGAACCCATGGGAATATATGTTAGGGGCATAGATGTTACAAAAAACAATTTTGTGCTGGTATAATACGCCCGCCGCTATAACGTACCAGCCTTCTTCATCTCGACATGTTCACGCAAGCTGAAACGGCAAGCTTTTATGCACAAGGATGTCAACCCCCCTCTGGCGTCAGTTATATGAGGAATAATAACATTGGCCCACCCAGTCTCTCCGCAACTTAGCATGTTCACCATCCCCCAGGTGGGTTTCTTGTAAAAATGCCACCTGCGTTTTCATACGCTTAAACATGGTATGTAATTTGGCCTGTTTAATCAGGGAATGAATGCCATCCACATTCATAGTAACAATTTTAACCTGTGCAATAATGTTGAGGAGGCAGTAAAATGACAACCCAGAGCCTGCTGAGACCCCATGTCCCACCTACAACAGTATCCCCAAGGCCTCCCCAGCCTAGGCCCTGGGGAATAAGATGCAAACACTATCATACTTGTCACCTTAAACTCTAGATTCCATCCCATTAAGCCCCATCCTCCCCCCCAAAACCCCCCCCCCCTGCTACTACACATACCTACAATCAGATCAATCTACCATACAACTCACATCACCAACGGTTACCCCCCGCTGTTCCCAGAGGCTCAGGGTAGGCCCTATCCTAACCATCAGGAACTAGGCTCCCCCTTCTCTGGCTCCACTCCCTATCCCTTGTTGCTGCATGGTCCTGTATTTATGCTGCCACACTCCTCCAAAGCTGCCGGAGGACAAGTCAATAGAGGACCCAGGGAGTAGTGGAAGTAGCCCAATAAGTGAGTGCTGTTAGGTCTGCCTGGGTATAAAATGATGAAAGCAGATCTCCACCAACTGTGCTCTCCTAGCCAGCTCATGAAAACTTTACAAACTGAAGATGGAAGGGAAAAGAGTAATCAACACAGCCAATGGAACCAGCCTCCTAACTGGCCCTGCGCCTCCACATCCAACAAGCCGCCACCAGCAGTGAAAAAGGAAGAGAAAAGAAATTTTTGGAGCAATGTCCTCCTGAGCCCACGCGAAGGTGAATCTGGTCCACGATTAGCGGTGGGGCCCAGCGAGGACACTTCTCACAATGGTCCAACAACGTAGAAGAACTGAAAAAAATATTGAATTTTGAGAGGCAGGTTCCTGCTCAGAGAAACACTATGGGGCGGATTTTAAAAGCCCTGCTCGCGTAAATCCGCCCGGATTTACGCGAGCAGGGCCTTGCGCGCCGGCGCGCGCAGATCCCCGGGACTCGCGTAAGTCCCGGGGTTTTCAGTCGGGGGCGTGTTGGGGGTGTGTCAGGGGCGGGGCCGATCGACGTGGCGTTTTGGGGGCGGGCCCGGGGGTGTGGTTTCGGGCCGGGGCAGTTCGGGGGCATGGCCGCGCCTTCCGGAACCGCCCCCGGGTTGCGTCTTGGCGCACTAGCGGCCCGCTGGCGCGCGGGGATTTACTTCTCCCTCTGGGAGGCGTAAATCCCCCACCAAAGGTAGGGGGGGTTTAGATAGGGCCGGGGGGGTGGGTTAGATAGAGGAAGGGAGGGGAAGGTGAGGGGAGGGCGAAAGCGAGTTCCCTCCGAGGCCGCTCCGATTTCGGAGCGGCCTTGGAGGGAACGGAGGCAGGCTGCGCGGCTTGGCGCGCGCCGGCTGCACAAAACCGGCAGCCTTGCGCGCGCCGATCCTGGATTTTAGCAGATACGCGCAACTACACGCGTATCTACTAAAATCCAGCGTACTTTTGTTTGCGACTGGTGTGCCAACAAAAGTACGCGAACGCGCAGTTTTTGTAAATCTACCCCAGTAGTTTTTACACTGAGTCCATCTGCGGGAGGGCCTCCAAGAACCCGTCCGCCTCCTCCTTAGAGGCAAAAAAGAGAGTCTTATTTTCACGTTGAACCCAGAGTTTTGCTGGGTACAGCAGGGCAAACCTGATCCCCCGCTTGTGGAGCGCTGTACAGGCTGGAGCCATCGTTTTCCGCAGCGCCGCAGTACTGGCTGAGAAATCAGTGAACAATAGTGTTGTGTTCGTGCCTCTTCTCAGCTCCCTTCTCAGCCTCTTCTTGACTCCCTTCAGCTCTGACGGACAGTGCAGCCGCGGCTTCTCTCCGCCTCTTGGTCCCGGTTCCCCCGGGCTGGCCTGACGCTATGGATCCGCCATGTTCCCGATGATGTAAGGGCGAGCGCGTGATCCAGACTTTGTACCAGCAAGGGCACGAAACTCGGGGGCATCCCCCCGTAGTGACGTCATACATCTGCACTTTAACAGGTCTTTGTTTGCTAACCTCTAACGAGTTAGGAAGGAACTCTAACGGGACTTGCTTCAGCAGTCCATGATACTTGCAACAACAATCTGAGTTAGCCGGGGAACCCGTCCCCACTGCTCGGCCTTTTCAAACTTACCAGGAGTACCCGCTTCACGGGGGCTCCGCTCTCTCTTCTTGATTTAAGATTGCCAGAACACTCTGAAGACTCCTCATTTCCTGGAAGCAATCGTGGACGTGAACACAGTGAGTTCTACTACATAGGAATCGGTACTCATTCCACGAGGGCCTACATTCCTATTGCTCTGAAGACTCCCTTCTGTCCAAGACGTTATCGCAGGTACAGAGATCAAGAGTTACATTGGCAAGATTACAGATAGGAACCGGTACTCGCTCCACAAGGGTCCATGTTCCTAGAATCTTATACAGACTCTATTCTACTCTAGAAGCCATTTCATATACAGCAATTGTGAGTTCTTATTACAGACTGTTTGTGGGAACCAGTGTTCACCTACGGCTCCTGTTCCTGAATATACTGAAGACTCTCTGTGGCATAGAGACCATTGCAGACATCTACTATTGTGAGTGTACCATCTTGTATCCAGTATACCCTGTCTACTCACTACTTCTAGTCTCTCTCTACAGCTCCACGACCCAGAGATTATATTCCAGTATCAGAAGGACTTCAGCCTTGCCGGACACAGCGACTCACTACTGCCACCTCTGGTGGTCCAGCTTCCAGTCTAATAAAGAACTATTGTGTTTATCTCATATTCTAGCCTAGCTGGTGTTTCCTCTCAGGATCTCCTCCTGGGGGCGCTGTCATCTGCCATCGGCCTAGGGATTCACCATTTCCTCCAAGTGCTCATTCCTTTCACTATTGTCACCTTGTGGGAGCCAACCACTACAGACCACTGACTCCGCTCACGGAAGTATTAGATATACAGATTGCTACTCCGTAACGGGGGGCATGATAGATTGCTATCTCAATAGCGAAGTATTATATACCTATTGCCAACTCCTCTTCCTTGGAGAGTTGATCCATAACAGATTGCTACTCCTTAGCAGATTGATACAGCTTGCTACTTCCTTTCCTTACAGGAGCATCTAACAGCTGTTCGCTAACAGAATTACAGATAGCTATCTCCTCCCCTCTGGAGGAGCAGGTCATGTCATATCGCTACTCCTTCCCCTTTCAGGAGCACAGCAGAACAGTTTGCCAACTCCGCCCTCCTGGCAGAGTGAGCGACAGCAGATTGCTAACTCCTCCCCTCTGGAGGAGGCGAGCGTAATAGATTGTTAGTTCCTCCCCTTTGGAGAAGGAGATTGTAACAAATAGCAGCCGCTTGTCTTTATATTCCACTGCCCCTTTCTGCCAGTACGCCCACAATAACTGCGTCTTGTGGCCCCAATTTATGATTCGGGCCATTACAGGCTGTGGCCTCCCCAGGCCATCATGGGCGGGGCCCACTCGATGTACCCGTTCACACTGAAGTTGCTCACCAGCTAACTCTATGCCCACTTGCTGCGGAAGTCACTTTTACATTCAAGTCTTTCAGCTCACCTTCCTTCACCTCTTCTGGGAGGCCGATAATTTTTAAGTTGTTTCACCCGCCCCTATCCTCCTGCTCTTCCATCATGGCCAGCAGCTCGCATTGGTGGCCCTGAAGATCCGCCACACGGCACTCAGAGGTTGCCAAGCCTCTGAGTGCCTTCTGTGAGGTCTAGCCACTTGGAATGCCCCTCTACCGTGGACTTGATGTCCTCCATTGCGGTTTGGAGTTTGTATAGCCTGCCATCCAGTGCCTCTGTAACTCATGAGATTTTTTGCAGGGCCTCCTCCGTAACCGAAGCCATCACTGGTTCCCCTGTTGGGGCAGCAGCAACCATCTTGGCTACATGTGGGCAATTTGGTTGGCGCTCTAATTTACAGCGGGCGCCGGTCCTTCGCATTACCTGCTCGACTTCTCTCAGCGGCTGTGCTCAGCAGCTTTTCCAACAGCCTACCCCAGGTAAGGGCAGCAAAAACAAGCACTGAAACAACGTTTTTTTTAGTGATTCAAGGGAGCGGGGCCGCGGAGCTTTTCCACTTTGCTTCCACCTCCGTCACGTCATCGCCGGAAGTCTGGGTGATTTTTTAAATAAGTAAACAGATACATTAATATTATTAACTAAAATAAATAATAGAAATTATGACCCTATGCTGAATTGTGAGGGCAATAAAGTGACACAACTCAACCTTAGGGAGGACTTTTGGATCTTTAAATTAAATACTACAGCTCCTTTTAGTTTGAATGAAGCACTGGATTTGTTCTCCCTGATCTGATTGCTGATTTTTGATTGGTCCAACTAATTGTGCTTCCTCATTGGATGTTTTCCAAGTCATGCTGATGTTTAAAATGGTGGATAGTGTTCCCAGCATGTAACCATGATTTTCATCTGCTTAAGCTCAGCTGCGTTTCTGCAAGAATATTGCTTATGATGAGGGAGAGAGAACATATCTTCCCCTGAGGAAGAAGCATCTTCAAAACTTGGCCTATTGTATTGTTTATTACTCTGGAAGAGCATTTATAACTGAGTGTTATCAGTTAAGTAATTTTATGTGCAGATAAAGATAAAAATAACTGGATGCATGGACTTTTGATAAGGTGACTTTGATGATGATGATATGGTGGCATCGATACATGGTTCTTTCATGAGTGGTGGCCAATTATGAAAAATACTCCCTATCAATTATTTTTATTTTGTTTGAGCAGTGAAAAGTTTTCAAAATATCTTTTTTTTTTCTGTTTTTGATATACTTTCACTTTGATTATGGAGGACTAATATACGAGGGTACACAAGTAGGTGACATCAGCCTCCCCCCATATACACACACTTTTGCAGCAGTATCAATCATTGTTTTCTCTGGGCAGCTTAGTAGAAGACATTGATCTTCCCCCTTCTTACATAAAATCCTGAAACTGGGTAATGTTGTTTCCTGAGTAAAAACACATAAGTGTTTGCACATGTTAGTGGATTCTATTGAGTAATGTGCCAATTTGTGCAGTGTACAAAACCACTTATATGCACAATTAATGCTCACAAAGTTTAGTGAATCGGCCTGTTAGTCTATGGCAATTTCCCTACACTGTTATTACCACTGCCCTCTATTTCTGTCATTGTTTTGGCTACCACAACCTCAGTTGGTAGGTTAATCCAGGCAAAGGCAAAAAAACACACTTTGAAATGTTTGTATGTTAATGCCAGAAGTCTAAGAAGTAAGATGGGAGAATTAGAAGGTATAGCAGTGAATGATGACATAGACTTAATTGGCATCTCAGAGACCTGGTGGAAGGAGGACAACCAATGGGACAGTGCTATATCGGGGTGCAAATTATATCGCAATGACAGAGAGGAGCACCCAGGAGGTGGTGTAGTGCTTTATGTCCGGGATGGCATAGAGTCCAACAGGATAAACATCCCGCATGAGACTTATGGGTAGAAATCCCTTGTGTGTCGGGGAAGACTATAGTGATAGGATGGACAGTGAAATGCTAAGAGAAATTAGGGAAGCTAACCAAATTGGTAGTGCGATAATAATGGGAGATTTCAATTACCCAATAATCCAAAGAAGCATAAACCATGCACATATACAAATCCTCAGGAACAATGGTGCAGGAAAGAGTTCTCACTTCCAAAGAGTAGATAAAAATGTTATATTTATTCAAAAATCGCACAATAGATAAAGTTCATTTATGGCAACTCCATCAGTGATAACACAAATCTCTTGAAGTCCCCCGACACGGTCCCGTGTTTCGCACTTGCTGCATCGGGAGGGACCAATATGCAGTAACAGTCTACAATATAACATAGTAACAAGGTGGGTAAATAGTGGAAACAAAAGACTACGGTGAAAACATTACACAGACTATCACATACCTTTAAAGTTAGTCTCCGGAGCGCAAGCGCCCTCAAACTTGACAGCCATTTAAAACACAAAAAAGGCGCGAAGTGTAACTTCTTGCGGGATGTGACTGCTGGCGGAACTATTCTCTCAATAGAACAGGTGCCATTCTATGTCTTTATTAAGTCCTTTGGGAAAAACAGTATCGAGGGTAAAAATCCATCGCTGCTCCCTCCGACCCAGTATGCCAGGGAAGTCCCCTCCCCGATCGGGGCACGGGACAACTTCTAGCACTAGAAAAGAGAGAGCAGAGATGGAATGGCCGGATTGTAACCAATTATTGACCAGGGGTTCATCCACTCTAAGGGACCTGATGTTCGAGCAATGTTCGATCATGCGTGTCTTAATCATGCGGGAGGTTTTTCCAACGTAAAGGAGGGCACAGGGGCATTTAATGACATAAATAACCCCTCTTGTGGTACAGTCGGAAAAGGAAAAAAGTTTAAACACCCGTCCAGTCATAGGGTGTACAAATTCTGACAGAGTCTCAGTATGACTGCACATTGTGCAGCGCCCACAGGGTCTGTGCAACCCATGCGCACTAGACCGATCAGCTGAACAAGAGGCAGCCGTATGAACCAGCCGATCCCGTAAGTTTCTCCCTCTCTTGAAAGTAAAACGCAGGGGACCTTGAAATAAATCTGTAGGTGAAAGGGCGGACCAGTGACGCCGTATCATCTTCACTAACGTGCTTCCCACCACAGAGAAAGGAAGAATACAGTTATTCGCCGTATCCTCTGATACAGAGGGGACAGTGAATAGCCATTCCTGATGTGTGTACATTTTTATCTACTCTGTGGAAGTGAGAACTCTTTCCTGCACCATTGTTCCTGAAGATTTCAATTACCCCAATATTGACTGGGTAAATGTATCATGAGGACATGCTAGAGATATAAAGTTCCTGGATGGACATTTTTATTTATTTATTTTATTTGACATTTTCTATACCGATCTTCATGACAAGATTCATATCAAACCGGTTTACATGGAACTTGGGGATTAACTAAATAACAATATAATATAATATATTATATGTTCTTATGTTCCTGGTATGTTGTTAACATAAGAACATAAGAAATTGCCATGCTGGGTCAGACCAAGGGTCCATCAAACCCAGCATCCTGTTTCCAATAGTGGCCAATCCAGGCCATAAGAACCTGGCAAGTACCCAAAAACTAAGTCTATTCTATTCTACTGTTGCTAGCAATAGCAGTGGCTATTTTCTAAGTAAACTTAATTAATAGCAGATAATGGACATCTCCTTCAAGAACTTATCCAATCCTATTTTAAACACAGCTATACTAACTGCACTAACCACATCCTCTGGCAACAAATTCCAGAGTTTAATTGTGCGTTGAGTGAAAAAGAACTTTTTCCATGTGGCGACCAGAATTGTACACAGTATTCAAGGTGCGGTCTCACCATGGAGCGATACAGAGGCATTATGATATTTTCCGTTCTATTAACCATTCCCTTCCTAATAATTCTTAACATTCTATTTACTTTTTTGATTGCTGCAGCACACTGAGCCGACGATTTTAAAGTATTATCCACTATGATGCCTAGATCTTTTTCCAGGGTGTTAGCTCCTAATATGGAACCTAACATTGTGTAACTACAGCAAGGGTTCTTTTTCCCTATATGCAACACCTTGCACTTGTCCACATTAAATTTCATCTGCCATTTCGATGCCCAATCTTCCAGTCTTGCAAGGTCCTCCTGTAATGTATCACAGTCTGCTTGTGATTTAACTACTCTGAATAATTTTGTATCATCCCTCTTTTGTAGGTCAGCCATCACAATGACAATCCTTTAGGGATGTGAATTGTGTCCTCGATCGTCTTAACGATCGATTTCGGCTGGGAGGGGGAGGGAATCGTATTGTTGCCGTTTGGGGGGGTAAAATATCGTGAAAAATCGTGAAAAATCGTGAAAAATCGAAAAATCGCAAAACCGGCACATTAAAACCCACCCCCGACCCTTTAAATTAAATCCCCCACCCTCCCGAACCCCCCCCAAATGACTTAAATAACCTGCGGGTCCAGCGGCGGTCCGGAACGGCAGCGGTCCGGAATGGGCTCCTGCTCCTGAATCTTGTTGTCTTCAGCCGGCGCCATTTTCCAAAATGGCGCCGAAAAATGGCGGCGGCCATAGACGAACACGATTGGATGGCAGGAGGTCCTTCCGGACCCCCGCTGGACTTTTGGCAAGTCTCGTGGGGGTCAGGAGGCCCCCCACAAGCTGGCCAAAAGTTCCTGGAGGTCCAGCGGGGGTCAGGGAGCGATTTCCCGCCGCGAATCGTTTTCGTACGGAAAATGGCGCCGGCAGGAGATCGACTGCAGGAGGTCATTCAGCGAGGGTTCCGGCGCCTCGCTGAACAACCTCCTGCAGTCGATCTGCCGGCGCCATTTTCCGTACGAAAACGATTCGCGGCGGGAAATCGCTCCCTGACCCCCGCTGGACCTCCAGGAACTTTTGGCCAGCTTGTGGGGGGCCTCCTGACCCCCAAGAGACTTGCCAAAAGTCCAGCGGGGGTCCGGAAGGACCTCCTGCCGTCCAATCGTGTTCGTCTATGGCCGCCGCCATTTTTCGGCGCCATTTTGGAAAATGGCGCCGGCTGAAGACAACAAGATTCAGGAGCAGGAGCCCGTTCCGGACCGCTGCCGATCCGGACCGCCGCTGGACCCGCAGGTTATTTAAGTCATTTGGGGGGGGTTCGGGAGGGTGGGGGATTTAATTTAAAGGGTCGGGGGTGGGTTTTAGGGGGTTTTAGTGTGCCGGCTCACGATTCTAACGATTTATAACGATAAATCGTTAGAATCTCTATTGTATTGTGTTCCATAACGGTTTAAGACGATATTAAAATTATCGGACGATAATTTTAATCGTCCTAAAACGATTCACATCCCTACAATCCTTGGCCAGGTGCCACAAACCATGACTCCCTGTAGAACCCTTAAGTGTGCACCTTGAGTCTGGCCGGTCGATGTCCTTCTTGAGTGATGAATGGAACTCTCCTCTGCATCCGTGAGCTCTCCTTCTGTGTCCCAAGCTCATAGTGCCTTTTATGACGGTTCCTCCTGTTTTTAAAGACCACCTTCGTAGAATACACTTTTCAATTGTGGGTGTGATTTACCCATGTATCGGTGTGCGCCGTGCATGGGAGTTGTGCTGTTGAGCAGCGTATCATCATTTTGATTCACAATAGATTTCCAATCCCAGGCATGGCACAACTGGATGTGCTTTTAAAGAAAATATTACTGCAGCCATCTCCTCAGAAAAAAATTAAAATAATAAAAATTGCAGTGAATATGTCTTAACTGATAACTTGGTTATTTAAATATTATTTGTCAAGTACTGCTGCATTGATAAGCCCTTCCAACAGATTCTATTTTAAACAGAGTTAAAATTAGATTGCAAAAGGATGGGAACACAATCTTTTAATGAAATAAAAAACAGTAAACAAGCTACATTAAACTTATTGGCAAATTGATACAAACGTTTTCTGTACCAATCCATCTGTTTTCAGGTATATTTCTGCATTTTAAAGGCAGCCAACTTAATTTCAGTTCTAAGATGTACCTTCGACACATTAAAATGAATAATATTACTGATACAATACCTTTCTTAGAAGAACACTGATTGTTGAGTCCAAGCTATCTAACATACAAAAAGGAGATCATTAATCAATACTGAAAAGGATTTACCATCAAATAATGAGGGTAATTATGCTGAAATCATATCAGGCTGATCTGTCTGTGTAAACAGCTTTGCAGCTGGCGGGGATGGGGAATGGGGGTGGGGGGAAGGGGAAGGGTGTCTTGTGTCCAATCAACTTATGAAATCCCTCCTTGGAATTTCCCCCAGACTTAATAGCTTTCTCTGCCCAGTTTCCTGCTCCTACTCCTCAGCTCCAAGTACTTTCAGGGAAAAGGAGAAGGAAGCCGATCCTGAATCTGTACTGCGAGGAGAGCGAGCATAGATTCGCTTTCGATTCTGTGCATATCTGTCTTGCACCATATGATATCCCAAATGTAGGCTTCGCCAAAGCAATTTGTGCTATCTACTTTAGTGATCTGTACCGCCTTTTCTCCCCGTTTCCTGCAATGATGCAAAGAAGTCGTTTCAGACAGGAATAACCGCTGACATTTGTTACTGTCAGAAGCTCTTGCACACAATTGTTGAACATTGACTTTTTTAATTTCTAAATATTAACATCCTTGGAGACACACCGGGTGAGTAGAAGCCAAAAGCCTTTCTCTTAAATGTCAGGGTTATCGATGATGCCTGGATGACAATGTGAGATATTTGCATAGCTTTTAGCAAACCTGACGCCATGGGGCAAGTTAACCTTCCAATTTTTATTTAGAATAGATATTAGCATTTAAACAGAATAGGAACAATGCCATCAGTCATTCAATCCCAGTACTGCAATTTATCTTCATATCTGACCATGCTTTGCACTGGCAGATCATTTTTCTTATCAAGCAGTCAACGATCCTGGCCTAGGTCAAGCTTCCCTGGGTTTTGGGTGGACTCAAAGCTTTGCTTTAAAATAAAATGAGAAAATAATTTCCCTATTAACTGTCTTCTGCTGGATTTTTTTCCTCGTCTTAATTCTGAGTGCATTTTCTTTGGATGCACTTTTCAGCTGCTTTGGGTCCTTTCGATGTGTAAATTGCAGGGGAGTTAGGCTGCTGATACTGATTCATCTCTGTGAACAGCCAGAAGCCCTTACTCCTTTTGCAGTTCTGTATCTGCAGTTCTAGGCAGTTTAGGAATAACAATCATAACATACATTTCAGTTTCCCAATATGAACGTTTAGTAATAGAACAGGAGTGGGCAACTCTGGTCCTGGAGTGCCTCGAAGGGGGTCTGGTTTTCAGGACATCCTCAAGGCGTAAGCATGAGGCCAATATTGCACATAAGGCAGTGCATGCAGATATACCTCATGCATATTCATTGGGGATATCCTGAAAACCAGACCCTTTCATTGCACTCCAGGACCAGAGATGCCCTCTCCAGTAATAGAAGCATCATAATATTTTTGAGGTTTTAAACATGAGAAATTTGTTGTGGGATTTCCTCCTCCCCTTTGGGTTTCCCTCTCCGAGGCCTTTAAATAAGTTTCTTCTGACTTCTGGCCAGGTAAGAAGAGGAAATTGACTTTGCTGTTTTTCTAAACATAAAGAACACTGCGAATTGAACTTTTCTCCAACCTGCCGAGGTCTGTTTTCACTTAGTGTTCTGGCTGGAAGGGAAAGTAACTCAGAAAGTTTAGCAGGCTACTGTGCTGTATTTTCTTGTCATACAAAGTTGATCCCAATATTTAAGAAGTTTCTTCGCAGTTCTGACCACATGAGCAGCTATTAGAATTCTGTCGAAGACTGGACTGCTGCTTGAGTGAGAAGTTCTGCTGGCTGAGCTGCATGAACCCATCCATTATGCAGTGAAGCAACTCAAACCTCAGTCAAGGATTTAGCTCCCATCTCCACCATGACATTGTGTTGCGATTCTGCCCTCCCGGGAACGTTATCCCCCTTCTTTTCTCTTCTTACGCAGTCCGGAGGCTGCCAACGTCTCTCCCATGCGACGGAAGCCACGCTATTTTTATCTCTCACGGTCTGGAGACTGCCAAAGCTCCTTTATGCGGCTGGTGCCATGCTGTCTCACCTGCAAGCGGCACAGAGGCCCCGAAGCTCCTACATGTGACCGGAGCCGCGCTGCTTCCCTGCAAGCGATCCGGAGACCGCCAACGTGCTTCCTGCGCGGCAGGAGCTGTGCTTCCACTTCCCTTGTGGCCATCCTTGTTTCCCTTGGGGCATGGAGCCACATACAACGTCCTCATGTGGCCGGAGGCCATGACATACCTTGCACGCCTTCGGGGGAAGAGGGCCTGCATCCCCAGGATCTCCTGTGGCATGGAGCCGCCAGCAGTCCATCCTGTGCGGCAGGGAAGCCGCCGTCCATCCCGGGACCTGTCCTGAGGCCTAGTTCCTCTTCTTCTGCATTTGGTGTCGCAGCAGGGCCACTGTTGAGGGTCCTGTACTGCTTCCTGCTTCCTCCTAGGGGGCGAGGCCGGATTTCTCTTCAGCATTTAAAAGAATAGCAAGGGAGGAGTCCACCAGTGATGTCATTGAGGGAGTCGCCTCTTCTGCCTATAAAAAGGTCTTGTCTTTATTCCTTCTTTGCCTTTGCAAGGAGCCAGTCCTCCTTAGGACTTCTCGTCATCTGCTTCTCAAGGCACTTCATTATATATAGAATCCCGTGTCTTTGTGATGTTCTCACGCTACGTCTTTATCTTCGTTTCAAGGTCTCCAGATGTCTTGTCTTGATGTCTAACAGTGACGACAATAGGAATCGGATGATAACAAGCCCTTTATTAAAATGCCCGACTCTGGCCGAGTTTCGCTCCCTTGCACAGAGCTGCCTCAGGGGCAATTCATTTTACCAGGACTTGATTTGATCAATGCGGAAAAATTGTATTGATTGTGCCTTCAGTGCCGATGTATTCTCAATCAAATAGACTTGATCTAATCAGCGTAGTGTTGCTACGTAGTAGCTGCTTTGAAGTAAAACCGTTCTATACTTGACAAATTTAAAATGACGAGCCGTAACTTAGCTGACCAGCTGACCAGCTAAGTTACGGCTCGTCATTTTAAATTTGTCAAGTATAGAACGGTTTTACTTCAAAGCAGCTACTACGTAGCAACACTACGCTGATTAGATCAAGTCTATTTGATTGAGAATACATCGGCACTGAAGGCACAATCAATACAATTTTTCCGCATTGATCAAATCAAGTCCTGGTAAAATGAATTGCCCCTGAGGCAGCTCTGTGCAAGGGAGCGAAACTCGGCCAGAGTCGGGCATTTTAATAAAGGGCTTGTTATCATCCGATTCCTATTGTCATCACTGTTACACAGCTCACTGGATCGGCTACCGCTTTGTTTTTTGGGTCCTTGTCTTGATGTCTTCCTTATCTGTTTACCTTCATCCTGGCAGCACAAGTCTCCAAAAGGTTCCAGCTTCTTATTTTAACCTTCGTCGTAGAGGCATCACCTCAAATCTTCAACCTTGCCTGGATCCTTGGAGTCTGCACCCTGCCTCCACTTCACGAATGAACTCTATTATCTGATCCGTTCTGGTGTGGCCCTGCCTGGCCTTTATCAGCTGTGTAGGGTGCATTTTGGAACAGGCTTCGTCAGAGTCTTCACTTCATTTCCTTTCCTCCCTGTGTGGGGAACCACCAGCGTGGTCTGTGACCTGTCTTCATTGGCAGAGTATATGGGCGTGTGATGTGCAGTACCGACTCAGCTCTGTCAACTTGTGTGAGGAACCACTAGCGTGGTCCGCGACCAGCCTTCCCTGGCTGTGTAGGGTGCACTTCCTGCATGTTCCGAGGCCAGTCTGCCTGGGTTGTGTGGGGTGCGTGATGTCTAGTACCAACCAAGTCCTCTTCAAGCAACTCATGGACTTCCAGAGATTCTTCATATACGTGATCAGAGTTCCTCTTCTCTCCACATATCCAGATTGCATTTCTTTACTCAACGCACAATTAACTCTGGAATTTGTTGCTAGAGGATGTGGTTAGTGCAGTTAGTATAGCTGTGTTTAAAAAAGGATTGGATAAGTTCTTGGAGGAGAAGTCCATTACCTGCTATTAATTAAGTTGACTTAGAAAAGAACCATTGCTATTACTAGCAACGGAACATGGAATAGACTTAGTTTTGGGGTACTTGCCAGGTTCTTATGGCCTGGATTGGCCACTGTTGGAAACAGGATGCTGGGCTTGTTGGACCCTTGGTCTGACCCAGTATGGCATGTTCTTATGTAACCTAACTAAACCTACATGACATCCCAGTGGTCAAGGTCCTCACCTTCTGAACATTATCATTTACACATAGTCTAGCTAGATGTAGTAGGGTGCATCTGTGTAGGGGTGCATGCAACCACCATGAGGTATGCTAGCTTGGAAGGACCTGTGAGCATTGTGGGAATGGCACCAGGTAGCACAGGTGCTTTACCCAAGGCTTAAAGTGAAGGCCTGCTACTTGAGCACTCTGATGTCAGCAATAGGGTTGGCAACTGGCTCCTATTCTCAGGACAAGAAGATCCAGTCCTAGTTTTGAAGCCATTACATGCTGTGATTTTATATGATTTCCCTATAGCTTTTCCAGGCAAAACAAAGACTGCATGCATGGGAGAAAGACCAGGACTGGATCAACATGTCCTGTAAATCTGGATGCAGTTGGAAAATGTGTTCAGCAGTTGCTCTGAAACTGCTGAGGCAGTGGGATCAGCTGTGTCTTGGCACGCCCATGTGACACTCAGCCTCCCCAGTACAGGTGTATAAATTCACATGCACATGTTTCTCAGCTACAGAATGAAGCAGTAAAATGGGAACTCTGTCTTTGAAACCTTTAAGTGTCTATCTGTACCTTTAGGCTGTGCCTTTAAGCTTCAGAGGTATTTCATATTTACAGCATTTCTAGAGCTGTAACTCTCCATGCTCGAGAGCCAGCTGGGGTGGCATCACAATTGTGGCACTATCTCATCCACATGTGAGAGCTAGCATGGAGTCCGTTGTAGAGGACCAGCAAGCCAAATGGCACTAGTCAGGCCAAGCTATGAACACAGTGTTGGCTTCCGTGTTTACTAATAAAGACTAAATGTAAATGAAATATTTGCTTTCGCGTTTACTAATGAAGATGTTGGGGAGATACCAGTTCCGGAAATGGTTTTCAGGGGTGATGAGTCAGACGAACTGAATAAAATTACTGTGAATGTGGAAGATGTAGTAGGCCAGATGTAGTAGGCCAGATTGACAACTAAAGAGTAGCAAATCACCTGGACTGGATGGTATGCATCCTAGGGTACTAAAGGAACTAAAAAATGAAATATCTGATCTATTAGTTAAAATTTGTAACCTATCATTAAAATCATCCATTGTACATGAAGACTGGAGGGTGGCCACTGTAACCCCAATATTTAAAATGGGCTCCAGGGATGATTCGGGTAACTATAGACCAGTTAGCCTGACTTCAGTGCCGGGAAAAATAGTGGAAACATTCTAAAGATCAAAATCATACAGCATATAGAAAGACATGGTTTAATGGAACACAGTCAACATGGATTTACCCCAGGGAAGTATTGCCTAACAAATCTGCTTCACTTTTTTGAAGGGGTAATAAACATGTGGATAAAGGTGAACTGGTAGATGTAGTGTATTTGGATTTTCAGAAGGCGTTTGACAAAGTCCCTCATGAGAGGCTTCTAAGAAAACTGAAAAGTCATGGGATAGTAGGCGATAGGGATGTGAATCGTTTTCCATATCGTCTTAACGATAGAAATCGTATGGCAGGGCAAGAAAATCGTCTTAGGCACGATTTTTTAGTTAAAAAATCGTTAAAAATCGTTTTTTCCGATTAGTGCTCACTAACTCGAGTTAGTGCGCACTAACTGGGAGTTAGTGCGCACTAACTGAAAATGATACAATTTGACACTTTTCAGGTCAGTTAAGGTCAGTTTAGGAATGAATATGTATTCCTATTGGCTGCCCTCTTATTTATTCATGTTACCAAGTTTCCTACTGACAGTATATGGGGGATGGGAAATGGAAACAGTTGGTAGCTTGACAAAACAAGTAATGTGATCAGTCAATGTGACTAGAACTTGTGCCCTAACCCTGATACCAGGGGTATTGTGATCTTCCTGCACACAGTGCCCTATCCCTATTAATACCAGGAGTGTTGTGATCTTCCTGCACACAGTGCCCTATCCCTAATACCAGGGGTGTTGTAATCTTCCTGCACACAGTGCCCTATTCCTGATACTGGGGGTGTTGTGATCTTCCTGCACACAGTGCCCTATTCCTGATACCGGGGGTGTTGTGATCTTCTTGCACACATCCCGATATCAGGGATAGGGCACTGCATGCAGGAAGATCACAACACTCCTGGTATTAATAGGGATAGGGCACTGCATGCAGGAAGATCACAACACTCCTGGTATTAATAGGGATAGGGCACTGCATGCAGGAAGATCACAACACCCCTGGTATCAGGGATAGGGCACTGTGTGCAGGAAGATCACAATACCCCGGAGGAGTGAGGGTCAGGCAGCTCCCCCCTGTCTGTGAAGCCAGCCTCTCACTAGTAATGCAGGGAGGGAGCTGTCTCAGACTTCACCATCCTCCCCCCCCCCCTCACCCACACACCATTCACTAGCTGGGACATGGGGGAAGTCAGGAGTGAGGGTCAGGCAGCTCCCCCCTGTCTGCGAAGCCAGCCTCTCACTAGTAATGCAGGGAGGGAGCTGTCTCAGACTTCACCATCCTCCCCCCCCCCCCTCACCCACACACCATTCACTAGCTGGGACATGGGGGAAGTCAGGAGTGAGGGTCAGGCAGCTCCCCCCTGTCTGTGAAGCCAGCCTCTCACTAGTAATGCAGGGAGGGCGCTGTCTCAGACTTCACCATCCACCCCCCCCCCCCCTCACCCACACACCATTCACTAGCTGGGACATGGGGGAAGTCAGGAGTGAGGGACAGGCAGCTCCCCCCTGTCTGTGAAGCCAGCCTCTCACTAGTAATGCAGGGAGGGAGCTGTCTCAGACTTCACCATCCTCCCCCCCCCCCCCCCCCCACCCACACACCATTCACTAGCTGGGACATGGGGGAAGTCAGGAGTGAGGGTCAGGCAGCTCCCCCCTGTCTGCGAAGCCAGCCTCTCACTAGTAATGCAGGGAGGGAGCTGTCTCAGACTTCACCATCCTCCCCCCCCCCCTCACCCACACACCATTCACTAGCTGGGACATGGGGGAAGTCAGGAGTGAGGGTCAGGCAGCTCCCCCCTGTCTGTGAAGCCAGCCTCTCACTAGTAATGCAGGGAGGGAGCTGTCTCAGACTTCACCATCCACCCCCCCCCCTCACCCACACACCATTCACTAGCTGGGACATGGGGGAAGTCAGGAGTGAGGGTCAGGCAGCTCCCCCCTGTCTGTGAAGCCAGCCTCTCACTAGTAATGCAGGGAGGGAGCTGTCTCAGACTTCACCATCCTCCCCCCCCCCCCCCACCCACACACCATTCACTAGCTGGGACATGGGGGAAGTCAGGAGTGAGGGTCAGGCAGCTCCCCCCTGTCTGTGAAGCCAGCCTCTCACTAGTAATGCAGGGAGGGAGCTGTCTCAGACTTCACCATCCTCCCCCCCCCCCTCACCCACACACCATTCACTAGCTGGGACATGGGGGAAGTCAGGAGTGAGGGTCAGGCAGCTCCCTCCTGTCTGTGAAGCCAGCCTCTCACTAGTAATGCAGGGAGGGAGCTGTCTCAGACTTCACCATCCTCCCCCCCCCCCCCCTCACCCACACACCATTCACTAGCTGGGACATGGGGAAGTCAGGAGTGAGGGTCAGGCAGCTCCCCCCTGTCTGCGAAGCCAGCCTCTCACTAGTAATGCAGGGAGGGAGCTGTCTCAGACTTCACCATCCTCCCCCCCCCTCACCCACACACCATTCACTAGCTGGGACATGGGGGAAGTCAGGAGTGAGGGTCAGGCAGCTCCCCCCTGTCTGTGAAGCCAGCCTCTCACTAGTAATGCAGGGAGGGAGCTGTCTCAGACTTCACCATCCTCCCCCCCCCCCCCCCTCACCCACACACCATTCACTAGCTGGGACATGGGGGAAGTCAGGAGTGAGGGTCAGGCAGCTCCCCCCTGTCTGTGAAGCCAGCCTCTCACTAGTAATGCAGGGAGAGAGCTGTCTCAGACTGGTATCAGGGTTAGGGCACTGTGTGCAGGAAGATCACAACACTCCTGGTATTAATAGGGATAGGGCACTGTAAGAGATGACTATAGTAGATTGAATAAAGATCTGATGTTTCTGCTCTCCTCACACCAAACAAAAACAACACACAAGCAGAGAAGCCCTTCTTACAAAGCTGAGCTAGTGAGTTAAGTAGGAGGAAAAGTAAACATACTGGTGCCAGTGTGGCTACTTAAAAAATACACTTACCAACAATCAATTACATATATTTGAACTGTGTACAGTTCCAGCCAGGACCACCTTTCTAAAATGCACAGTGATTGGCAAATTCAACATGCACTAGCATTTCAGGTGCCTGCTAACAAAAATAATAAACAAACAAGTTCTAGTCACGTGAGTGCTGATCATTACATTACTTTTTTTGTCAAGCTTCCAACTGTTTCCATTTCACATCCCCCCAACCATATTGGTAACATCAATAGATAAGAGCACAGCCAGCCAATAGGAATACATACATACATATTCATTCCTAAGTGACCTTTACTGACCTGGGAAGTGTGAACACTTTGTTTCATTTTCTGTTGGTGTTCGTTAGTTTCCAGTTCCATTTCCCATCCCCCCAACCATCACCTCAGTGGTAACCTTGGTAATATCAATAGATAAGAGGGCAGCCAGCCAATAGGAACACATATTCATTCCTAACTGACCTTCAGTGACCTGGAAAGTGTTTATTTGTATCATTTTCAGTTAGTGCGCACTAACTCGAGTTAGTGCGCACTAACACGATTTAACGATTTTTAACGATAAATCGTTAGAATTTCTATTGTATCGTGTTCTATAACGATTTAAGACGATATAAACATTATCGGACGATAATTTTAATCGTTGAAAAACGATTCACATCCCTAGTAGGCGATGTCCTTTCATGAATTACAAACTGGTTAAAAGACTGGAATTAGAGAGTAGGATTAAATGGTCAATTTTCTCAGTGGAAAAGGGTAAATAGTGGAGTGCCTCAGGGATCTGTACTTGGACCAGTGCTTTTCAATATATATATAAATGATTGGAAAGGAATACGACGAGTGAGGTTATCAAATTTGCGGACGATACAAAATTATTCAGAGTGGTTAAATCACAAGCGGATTGTGATTCATTACAGGAGGACCTTGCAAGACTGGAAGATTGGGCATCCGTATGGCAGATGAAATTTAATGTGGACAAGTGCAAGATGTTGCACATTGGGAAAAATAACCCTTGCTGTAGTTACATGATGTTAGGTTCCATATTAGGAAATACCACCCAGGAAAAAGAGCTAGGCATTATAGTAGATAATACTTTAAAATCGTCAGCTCAGTGTACTGCAGCAGTCAAAAAAGCAAACAGAATGTTACGAATTATTAGAAGGGAATGGTTAATAAAACAGAAAATGTCATAATGCCTCTATATCGCTCCATGATGAGACCACACCTTGAATTCTGTGTACAATTCTGGTCACCGCATCTCAAAAAAGATATAGTTGCGATGGAGAAGGTACAGAGAAGGGCAACCAAAATGATAAAGGGGATGGAACAGCTCCCCTATGAGGAAAGGCTGAAGAGGTTAGGGTTGTTCAGCTTGGAGAAGAGACGGCTGAGGGGAAATATGATAGAGGTCTTTAAGATCATGAGAGGTCTTGAACGAGTAGATGTGAATCGGTTATTTACACTTTTGGATAATAGAAGGACTAGGGGGGCATTCCATAAAGTTAGCAAGTAGCACATTTAAGATTAATCGGAGAAAATTCTTTTTCACTCAACGCACAATTAAGCTCTAGAATTTGTTGCCAGAGAATGTGGTTAGTGCAGTTAATGTAGCTGGGTTCAAAAAAGGTTTGGATAAGTTCTTGGAGGAGAAGTCCATTAAATGCTATTAATCAAGTTTACTTAGGGAATCGCCACTGCTATTAATTGCATCAGTAGCATGGGATCTTCTTGGTTTTGGGTAATTGCCAGGTTCTTGTGGGCTGGTTTGGCCTCTGTTGAAAACAGGATGCTGGGCTTCATGGACTTTTTTTTATGTTCTTATATACAAACTCGCCTCTTTTAGTGTCACTATCAGGCAGAACACATTATGGCAGCCACATGTTTTTGACGTTAGCTTTACTTTGACTACTGTTTTTCAAGTACAGCCTACTGCTCCATTGTCAAGAGGAATCCTAAGTAGGCATACATGTTTTCTCTTACACACTGACCCAGACAGAGAAGCAGTGAGAGAAAGAAATATGATAGAGAGGAGAGTGGCAGCTAACATTCAACTGGCCTCCCTTCTCTGGAAGGGGATGTGGTAGGTTAGGCCTATCAAGCAAAGTAGCATTGTATAAAGTTTTGCCAAAGCTGGCTTCCTCTCAGCGTGATGTCCTCGGCTCGTGCGGGGGGGGGGGAGGGATCCGATGTAAGATCCAGAAATATCCCCATTGGCATAGAACGAGATTATAGAAGACACAGCAGAGCAGCACTATGTTGCCAACTTTGGGTGGGGGATATATTAAAGCTCCATCAATCTTGTCCAAACAGCAAAATTGACTTTGAGAACTCCGAAGGTGCATTTGATGACACAGTGGGTAGAATATAAGGCCTCATTGTAGCTCGACCTGCATGTTGGGAATGGAATGGGGGTGAGAAGCCAGGTCCTGCAACCAAAACCAGAATCTCCTGTGGCAACGACAGATTTAAGGTATCATTCATAGCACAGTCACTTGCAGATCACTACTACTACAGTGACTTGCAGACTAGCCATTACTTGCTATAAGACGGTAGAAGGTAGTCTGTAGCTTTACCAAAACCTTAAGTCCAATTTCCCTAACCTAAGTGCATGTCACATTGTTCTGGGCCAGTATATGTACAGGATAGAAGTTGCCAAATATAGCTCTGTTCTTCCTGACTACTAAATCACGTCTGGGGATTCCAACAAATGTGTGCCAGGCCCTCGCAACTGAGCTAAGGCTACTGGTGTGTAGCAGTCAGCCAACCATGAAGCTATACATAAGAGCTGCCACACCTGTGCGAGCAGAAAAAATGCTACCTGCCTGCTCTGCAGTTATGTCCTCCAGAGAAACCAATTTGTGAGCCTTGAAACAAGGAATATACCTGGCCCCAAAATGCACAGGATACTGCTGTGTGAAGCTCAACAAAAACTGTCAGTCTTGCTGACGCATCACTAACAGGCCACACGCGATCTTGCAGTACCAGCAGTATGGACACTTCAAGCTTGTGATTAACCAGTGAGATTTCCATTGTTCCCAATAGGGAACGATAGAAACAGGGAAATTTTGAAAGTGAACATGTAGAAAGTGTATAGTGCCTGCCCACACACAAAACTTTAGGACAAGTGCATTGTTTTACCTCAAGATTAACAGGCCTGTGCAGCATGGGGAGAGAAAGGCAGGCCTTGTGGCAATGGCCTGCAGACATAAGTGTACAAGCCACTTGTCATGGCAGTGATGCTGATACATCCCCCACAGTCCCCCACCACATGTCCGTGCCGTTTGCCACAAAGAGATAGCCAGAGATGGAATAGACAAAGAAGCGTCTCTCTTACCTATGAGCCAACCATCACTGTACAGGCCGTCCTCAAAATTTTCACACTGGCCCGATTGCCTAAGTATAAAGGAATTGTGTGAGGTTCCTGGGTACCTGGCCACCACATCAAGGATGTGCATTTGAGCATCACAGAACCCTTGCACGTTGATGGAATGGAAGAGCTTTCTGTTGCGATACATCTCCTCCCCGTCACGGGGTGGAATGATGGCCACGTGAATGCAGTCGATAGCTCCCTGTACACTGGGAAAGTTTGTGAAGGGATAAAAGCCTCTCTTCTAGTCCATCAAGTCCTGCCTGTCCTGAGGAAATGCTATGAAGTGATTAATGTGGTCGGAGACAGCTGTGATGATCTGGTCCAGACAGCAGGAAAAAGTGGTTTGGGACATTCCCCCCACGACCCCTACTGTAATTTGGAAGGAGCCGGTTGCCATGAGGGTGACCAACAGTTTGGTGAGGCCAGACACAGCATGGGACCTTTCAATCCCCTAGAATTTCTTCATATAATTCCAGGACAGCCCGAGCGCTGAGGCAATACCTGCAAACCTCATAATCCTCTGGCATGCCCAGCAATGATGCTCGTGGAGGAAAGATGCATTCCCTGTATCTCCTCTGCTGTGGCCACTGGTGTACCAGGCACTGCCTCCGGTGCAGGGACTTCCCTAGGAGGGCTTGGAACTGCCCTTGCCTGTTCTTGAGGTTGTTGTTGTTGTTCCTCTTGTTGTTGTCTGTGGCGAGCCTCCTGAAGCATCCAGTATTCCCCAACAATTAAACTTTCCACAAACATTTTGGGGAGGATTTTAAAAGGGTTACGCGCACCGAGCCTATTTTGTATAGGCCCAGTGGTGCGCGTAAAGGACACGCATATGTCCCGGGGCTTGAAAAAAGGGGCAGGGGCGTGGCCAGAGGTCTCCGTGTGGCCGCTGGGCCAGGGGATCGCATGCCGGCACTCGGCCGGCGCACACAAGTTACGCCTGCCAACTTGCACAACAAAGGTACCGGGGGAGGGGTGTTTTTCAGGCTGGGGGGCGGGACAGGTAGGGAAAGGGAGGGGAAGGTGGGGAGGGGTAAAGGAAAGTTCCCTCCAATGCTGTTCTGATTTCGGAGCAGCCTTGGAGGGAACGGGGAATGCTAGCTGGTCTCCCCGAGGGCTCGGCACGCGCAAGTTGCACTAGTGTGCACCCCCTTTCGCGCTCCAACCCCTGATTTTATAACATGCGCGCGGCTGCGTGCGTATGTTATAAAATCGGGCGTACATTTGTGCACGCCGGGTAGCGCGCAGGTTTTAAAATCTGCCCCTATAGTTTTAGGAAGCTGGGCTAGGTAAGAAGAGGTGATTTATTGTCCCAGGAAGGCCTGGTGTCTGTTATAATACCTCTTTTTATCTTGCGTGATAAACACCACGATCTGTGATGTCGGCCGTTGGAATGCGATAAAAAGGTATTTTCACCGTATCGCAAAAAAAAAGATGTTATTTTCGACGATAAATCCTATGATAGTGTGCGTTACTCTATCGCATTCCTCGCTAGCAGAACCTCATTTCCATTTACTCCGCCCAACTCCTCCCACTTGAACTCAATATTTAATTTGCATATGCATTTTGCATTATTTATCATGCGTATTATGGCCTTATCGCATGTGATAATGCCCTAACGCAAAATGATAAATGATCCATTAAGTCAGGTAGCTGGATAAGTTATTAGTGCTACTTATCCTAAACTGTGGGCACTGGGCAATTATGTAGGAAGACATAGGTTTAGTCACATATATGGCTTTGAAAATTCAGCCTTATAGACTTAACCACAATTCAACAGACAATATCAGTGAAAGTGATTATATCTGTAAATCAGCAAACATCAACAAGATAAACAAATATGAGCTAAAAGCCCAAACATATGAAGACACCAATGTTAATTAAACCATAAACAAATGTAACATGGGGAGACAATACTTGGCATTGTAAATAGGCTGCAGTTTATTAACCTAACCCGAGCCCTTACAAACAATAACTTTCTTAACATGAACAACATGCCCCTCCCCCATTCGCCCCCTTTTCCCTCCCCTTTGGCCTCCACCACCACCTCTCCCCAGTGGTGAAGCGCTGCCCCTCCCCCAATTACGCCTACTCCACCTCAAACCAGCGAGAGCAAGCTCTGACCATGAACTTTAGCCCTGTAGTTCACCGGCCACCCCGTGTAGCAGCCCCCCAACTATTTATTTATTTATTTATTTATTTTTAGATTTTTATATACCGGTGTTCCTATATGAAATAAAGATCACATCGGTTTACATTGAAACAGAACATGAAAATTGCCAAAAGGCATTACATAGAACAAGGTTATGAAACTTGGAACAGTGTACATAAGTTCAAAATTTAACAATAACGTTGTAACATTGATGACCAAAAGATAAAGGAGAAAAAAAAAAAAAAAAAAAAAAGACTTAAACAATTAAGTTGACAGGTCTTATTGAGCATAAAAATTATAACGTATAAGTGAGAAAGTCTCAAGTGTCCTGCAGCAAGAGATTAGATACCGAAGTAGGTAGTGGTATGGAAAATGGGGGTTTGTGAAGAAGATATGTTCTTGCTGGTTGGAGGGGAAAAAATGATGATCATGGTCCTGGAAAAGCTTGGCTAAAGAGCCAGGTTTTAAGTTTTTTTTGAATGAAGAGTGGCAGAACTCAAGCCGAATGTCTGGTGGGAGCGCATTCCATTGAATGGGGCCTGCTGTAGATATGGCACGTTTATGATGCGAGGATTTTGTTGAAGGTACATAGAGTGTGCCTTTATATGCTCCTCTGATGGGTCTAGAGGAGGAGTGAGGGCGTAGTTGGTTACATAATTGAAGAGGAGAGATATTGTGAATGGATTTATGAATTACGGTGAGTACTTTATATAGGATCCTTTGCTTTATAGGCAGCCAGTGGAGGAGCTTGAGAATGGGGGTGATGTGATCTCTTTTATTCGTATTGGTAAGGATTCTGGCTGCAGAGTTCTGTAGCATTTGGAGGGGTTTGATGGATGAATATGGAAGGCCAAAGAGAAGCGAATTGCAATAGTCGACTTTTGATAGAATAATGGCTTGTAGGACCATCCGAAAATCGTTGAAATAAAGAAGAGGCTTCAATTTTTTTAAGACTTGTAACTTATAAAAACAGTCTTTGGTGGTTGTGCTTATGAATTTTTTAAATTGAGCTGATTGTCTAGCATGATACCTAGATCTCGAACATGTGGTGAGTGATTTAATATGGGAGTGGATGAGTTGAGTAGGTCAGCTGGGTTTAGAAGTTTGATGTTGATGTCTTGATTGATGATTAGGATCTCAGTTTTGTTGTTGTTAAGAATGAGGCAAAGGCTGGAGAGAAGATGATTGATCTGTTGCAAACAATTGTTCCAGTGAGCCAAGGTTTTTTGTAAGGATTCTGAGATTGGGATGAGTATCTGGATGTCATCCGCGTAGAGATAGTGAGTTAGGTTTAGTTTAGTAAGTAGATGACATAGAGGTAAGAGGTAAATGTTGAAGAGGGTAGGGGAAAGGGAGGAACCCTGAGGGACCCCCCGGTTGGAAGGGATCGGTTGTGATTCTTTGTTGTTAATCTTTACTTTGAATTGTCTATTTGCTAGGAAGGATTTGAACCAGCTGAAGACTGTTCCTTTAATGCCTATATCTGCCAGACATTTTAATAGAGATGAATGGTTGACAGTGTCAAAGGCTGCAGAGAGATCTAGTAGTATCAAAAGATGTGGTTGTTTTTTGTCCATATTAGATAGAATAGAATCGGTAAGAGAGATAAGGAGAGATTCAGTGCTTAACGATTTCCGAAAGCCATACTGGGAAGATACAAGAATGTTGTTTTCTTCCAAATATTCAGATAGTTGTTTATTGACTATCTTTTCCATAATTTTGGCGATCAATGGCAGATTAGCTATTGGGCGGAAGTTAGCTGGATCTGTGGTTGGAAGGTTAGGTTTTTTAAGTAGAGGTTTGAGAATGGCTAATTTAAGTTGGTCAGGAACTAGACCCTGGGAGAGAGAGCAGTTAATGATGTCTGCAATTGGTTTTGATATGGAGTTTCTTATTGCGATGAGAAGGTTAGTAGGAATTGTGTCTAAGGGATGAGATGACGGTTTCATTTTTTTAAGTATGTTTTCTATCTCAAGTGCTGAAGTGGTCTCGAAAGTTTCCAGCGTTGTATTTAGTTGAGGTGAGGTAATGTGAGGGAAAGGGGGATATGAAAAAGATGATGAGAAAGAGATAGTCAGTTTGTCAATTTTATCCTTAAAGTATTCTGCTAGTTCTGATGCTTTGTTGAGTGCTTGATCATCAGGAATGGTAGGAGGTGATGGTTTAGTGAGAGCTGAAACGTAGGAGAAAAGTGCTTTTGAATCAAATATGAAATGATGTATTTTTTTTGAGAAAAAAATCTCTCTTTGTTCTCAGTATGGTGATCCTATAAGCATTGAGGGAGGTTTTATAAATAGCTAATGTTGTGGGGGATGGGTTTCTCCTCCAAGTGTGTTCTTTATTTCTTAGCTCTTGTTTAAGCAGCTTCAGTTCTGGGGTGAACCAGGGTTTCCTGTTGTCTGGCGAAGGTTGTACTACTTTTGTGATGGAAAGGCAGGTAATGTCTGCGATCTTTTTGGTGATGTTGCACCATGAGGTGGTGGCTGTAGATGCGTTGGAGAGATCGAGATGTAATAATTCATTAGTGAACTGATTCATGAGAAGGTCTGTAGAACAAGGTTTCCTGAATTGAATAGTGTTTTTTGGGAACGAAAGTGGAGGATGTTGTAAAAGCTTGAAGGTCGTGTTGATGATTTGATGGTCCGACCAAGGGACAGGTGAACATGTGATTGTATTTGTGTTTGAGATGCACTGATTAATGAAAATAAGGTCTAAAGTGTGACCTGCTTTGTGGGTAGGGGCTTTTATAATTTGTGTGAAGCCCATGTAGTTGAGAGCCGAGAGTAGGGTAACACAATTTGGGGATTGTGGTGAAGCATCGACATGTAGGTTGAAATCACCCAGTAAGATGGCAGGTTTGTCTGGGTTGAAGTATTTGGCAGAGAGTTCAATGACTGGTGAAGGGTCAGAATCTAAAGATCCTGGTGGAGCGTAGATTAGGCCAATTTGTAAATGATCAGATTTAAAGAAAGAGAGCTCTAATTTTGATGTGGTATATGAATGTTGTAAAGATATTCTTAGACCTTTCTTGGCTGCGAGAAGCAGACCTCCTCCCTTTCTTTTGGTTCTAGGTATGGAGAAAAAATCATAAAGCTGAGTTGGTAGTTGATTTAACAGAGCTAAATCTGAAGGTTTAAACCACGTTTCTGTGATTGCACAGATATCTGGGTATACTTCAGTAAGGTAGTCGTTTAAGATATGAGTTTTTTTTTAAAGTGATTGAGCATTGAATAGAGTAAGAGATAACAGAGAAAGGCCGAGGAATTGTGTGATTGGTGAAATCATTATTGGAATTAGCCTTTGATGACGGTTGTAGTGTTGTGGGAGAGGCTTAGTTTGATGTTTACGTTGATTCTTGATGATTGGTATGGAGTATTCGCCATGGCAAACATGGTGATGTATAGGGATAGGGAAACCAAGAAGCATGTTGATCTGTTTGTGTGGTATAGAGAGAATATTAGAGGCTTACTCGAGTGCTCCAAAGAAGATGAAGATTCAAGGGCCAGTAAACTGGCTTATTATTGACCCGAAGCTGGCTTTAGGATCAGGGAACACTATCTGTTGAGGTTCCAGGGTTTGTGGAGATTTTGGATTACAATTTCAATTTGTTTTCCTGTTGATGAATAAAGCTTGGGATCTATTCTCGTCTCCCTTACACGAATCAGCTGACTTGAATCTTGTTGCCAATGTAATTTATAGATTTAAAGATGATATGCTGAATTCTAATCAAGGTATGAAAGGAGAATTAAGCAGATAATGAAAAAGAGTATGATCTCAGGGGCTGCACGAAGGGGCGCACAAAGGGGCAAGCCCCTTTGTCGCGCGCCAAAGGCGCGCGACGCCGGAAAGAGGTAAAATTTAAAATCCCTCTCGTCTCCCCGATTGGATGGTAAGTCTGGAGGGAGGGACTTAGCTGTTGTGCTGTGATGCTGTCTGTGCGATCGCAGATCAGGCTCGCCGGGGGGAAGGGAACAAAAAGGCCTTACCCCGACGGGTCTGGGCGCCGAGACACCCCCCCCCCCCCCACTCCAATTCACCAAGGCATTCTAATATAACTTGGGCTCGGGTTTCCACCACAAACAAGACGACCTATGTAGACTTGTTCCCCCACTGCGCCATCCTACCACCTGCTGATCTCCCTCTCTAACCCCTTTTGCAGGGCGTTATTAAAAAGGTCCATCCCCACATCTGACAAATGGACCCCATCCCCACTAAACAGTTCAGCCTCCACTTCCCATGCCCATTGATGCCTGACCCAGAATCCCCCTTCCCACCCCATCTACTTTCCCATTTGCCGGTTTAAGTTCTTAATGCCGCTATTCCACAGTGCCTACTCTTTATTCTTTAAATGGACTATGATGTTCGACCACCCTATCCGCACCCGCGGCCATTGAATCATTACTTGGGCCAAATCTTTTTTCATGCACTTGATTAAATCCTGAAATGATTTGGAGCCTTTGTCATTTCCCCCGAGGTGTATCAGTAGAAGGTTGGGTACTCCCCACATGTCCATTCGCTCCTGCAGGTAGGGCAAGAGTTCATCCCAACCCATTCCCCTCCTACTAAACTATGCCAGTCTGCAACCCACAAGCTCGAGGTCGAGGTGTTCTCCGTAAGTGTGTTTTAGCGCTCTTCTCTGCGCCCTGTGAATATATGAGTGACCCACGAGTCAGGCACACCCTGCATCACGCTGTACCCCCAGGCACTCTGCAACAGAAGACACACTTGTTAATAATCCCCATAACTCTCGATCCCCTTCCCTACGCTTCCCCTACCCCTCTGCACCACTCCTACAAATGTACGTATGCCCGGAATGCATTGGACTGCCATCGTCCAATGCTCTTAATCCCAGCGTCTGATATACCAGCTGCTGCCGCAGATGTCACCGCCCCAATCCTGAAAGAATGAGAGCTGTACCCCTTCGCATCCCAACCCAGCCTGCCAATGGCCAAACTTAACACCCTGTCAAACTGAAATCTGGCCAAAGGCAGGCCATCCTCGTGTACCAAAATGGAACCTGGTACTGCTGGACACAACCCCTCGTACTCCTGTGCCACCCTGACCAGACACACCGTGACACTCTGTGCTGGTAGGAGTGTAATAAACTTCCCTCTCCCTTTTTTATCTGTTTTTGATCTTGGGAGAAACAACGTCACTGATGCCTGGCACACTTGTGCACACTGCACTCTTAACCCGAGCTCTCTTACACTTGACTGAGACTTCGCCACCAGCTCACTGATCCTCAGCACTCCGAAAAAGGCCAACAAGAAAGCCACCCTAAAAAGCGCCTCCTCATACCTGGATGAGCACACACCTACCAACTGTTCTGACAAACATATCAAGTCCTCGTAATGGATGGGTCGCCTCGAATCAGAGTACTCTCCCCTTCCTCTCTGCCATCCCCCAAGCACACGTCGCACCCTAAAGCTGCACATCTGGTTCCCCCAACCATTCAACTTTTGGAAGAAAGTAAACCCTGCCACCTGAGTTCTCACCATCACCAACGAATAGCCAGCTTGTTTTGCCCACACTATAAACTGAATCAAACTACTCTTGTACTGGCCCTCCGTTCCAACCGTACATTTGCATGAAACCTGTCACTGCATTACTTCCCTTTATGTAAGCAATCCAAGTGGCTGGTGCCACGGAACGCTGGATCAATGTCCATTCTTCATCCGCCCCAAGTTCCATAAATACTCCGGGAATGGTTCCGCCTCTATCTTCGCTCTCAGAGCCCACTGCCGGAAAACCTTCCATTGAAAATGAGAAAGTGCATCAGCTACCATGTTTTGCATGCCCAGGACATGTTTAGCCTTGATACTTATGTTGGCGGCCAGAGATAGTTGGACCAATTCTCATAAGTGCTCTGACACCCTGAAGCACTGCGTCGATAAACGATTGATTACCTGCACTACTCCCAGGTTGTCACACCAGACGACCACCCTTTGGTTTGCCAACTGATCCCCCCAAATTATTAATGCTACCACTATCGGGAATAATTCCAAAAAGGTAATGTTTTTTGTCATGCCTCGCCGCACCCAGTCCTCTGGCGAAGGCTGCGCGCACCATTGGCCCTGAAAATATATTCCGAATCCGGAGGAACCTGCAGCATCTGTGAAGAGCTCTAAATCTTGGTTCAAAATTTTTCTGCCCAGGATCATCAACACTCCATTAAATGTTTCCAAAAAACCTTCCTATACCGCCAATTCCTCCTTTATCTTCCTAGTGACGTGAATGAAATGGTGACCCGCTCTTACCCCTGCCGTGGCTGCCGACAAATGCCAAATGAAAGCTCTTCCCATGGGAATGACCCTACAAGCAAAATTCAAAGACCCGAGCAACGACTGCGGTTGCCGGAAGAAAAAGTACAGTATAAACTAATCACCAACCAACCTCGTTCCCTTTATTCCAACGGTCTTCAACAACCAATCATCAAAGGAACCCCTTGATATGTGGTCATGTGCGGTAGCTATTTTTAAGAACAGCCACCATGTGACTGTCCCATTCAATAGCTCCCGTATTTGGCTCTTTAATTGCTTTATTCAAAAAATATTTTTTATTTATTTTTAATTTGTGTGCTTCGTAATTCTCCCCGGCGATCTGTCTGACCCACCCTGTGTGTTTCCACTTTTTTCAAGTACTTATCTGGAAATGCTGATCAATGACTGCTGTTTCTATGGGTTCGGATCCACTTGCGCGGGCAGTAATTGATCAGCATTTCCAGCTAAGTACTTGAAAAAAGTGGAAACACACAGGGTGGGTCGGACAGATCGCCGGGGAGAATCACGAAGCACACAAATTCAAAATAAATAAAAAATATTTTTTGAATAAAGCAATTAAAGAGCAAAATACGGGAGCTATTGAATGGAACAGTCACATGGTGGCTGTTCTTAAAAATAGCTACCACACATTACCACATATCAAGGGGTTCCCTTGATGATTGGTTGTTGAAGACCGTTGGAATAAAGGGAACGAGGTTGGTTGGTGATTAGTTTATACTGTACTTTTTCTTCCGGCAACCGCAATACCATTTCTACCATATCTAATTCTATTCCCAGGAAAGTGATCCAGGTAGTGGGGCCTTCCGTCTTTTCCGCCGCTACTGGCTCGCCCAACTGTGCCGCCACCTGCAAAAATCCCTCTAACAACTGCTTACATCCTTGAGACTCCCTGGTTCCTATAAACAGAAAGTCATCCAGATAATGCAACATTTGTTGATTTCCCGTGTGCTGCTCCATAACCCATTGTAAAAAGGAACTGAACTTCTCAAAAAATGCACAAGACATCGTACAACCGATAGGCAAACAGCGATCCATGAAATAATGACCCTCGAAAAAGAAACCCAACAAATGCATGCTGCTAGGATGGATAGGCAACAACCTAAATGCCGATTCAATGTCCGTCTTTGCAATCATTGCTCCATACCCTGCAGATCTCACCATAGCCAAGGCAACATTGAATGAGGTGTACTTCACTGAACAACAATCCTTAGGAATGAAATCGTTGACCGACGATCCCTTCGGGTCAGACAGATTCAAAATAAGCCTGAATTTTCCCAGTGCCTTCTTGGGGATAACCGCCAATGGGGATAAATGCATCTTCTGAAAAGGGGGTTCATGAGAAGGCCCTGAAATCCTCCCCATTCTCAATTCCACGTTCAATTTGTTCCCGGACACATCTTCCAACAGTGCTGACCTGGCATTGCGCACTCTCCCCCCATGTCCAGGCCCTATATTTAGAATCCTGAAGCCATCCCTGAAACCGAAATAAAGAAACGTCGCTGCCGGACGATCCAGATAGCGCTGCAACCACCTCTCCAGCAGAGCAAACACTACCAGGGAATCTGCTTTTTCTAAGGTGCCCTTACTGCTTGCCCCCTTTGGTAGGGGCACTCCCGAGCGGCTGGGCACACTTGGACGCAGGGTGCACCCCTTTACAAGTGGATCAAGCATTCCGGAACTTGCAATCAGGAAACAAACATGTGGCCTTATTAAATCTCCAACACATATACGTGCACCCGGCGACCCCTTTCGGCGCCATGCTCCTCTTAATGGCGTTCCCTGCTCCATGAAAGGAGCTGACATTCCCACTCGCATTGCTTGCTCCTGCTCCAGGCCCTCCCATCGCTCCAGTCCCCATTCTCTTGAAGTTCCCTGCACTCTTGTTAGTCATCTGTGTAAGCCAGAGGTTGATATCCTGTGTGCCCCAAGACATGAACCGATTCCCCGCCATCTTGTCCCAGAACTTTTCATTATAGTTGAGCCAACCCAACCCTCGTAATCCTTGAAAGCGCCTAGGATGCTGTCCCCGTATGGAAGAAGTTCCCCATACTGCCCGGGCTGGTAATGCCCAACCATGCTAGCTAGTCTCAAGAACTCCCTGACCAGGTTAAGGATATTCTTGGATAGTTTGGGCCCCGCCCCGCTCCCACTCTTCTTCTTCTTACCCTTCTTCCTCCCTTTTCTGCCTCCTCTCCTGCCCTCCAGCAGCTGGAATATATTCACATATTTCCTTTTCCTGATCCTTCTGCGCAATTTCTTAGGGACCCCCTCCCACAGCTCCATCAAGGATGCCAAGGCTGGATGCCCCATGTCCTGACTGGGTCCTAACCCACCGTCCCCACCCCTTGCTGCACTTGTATCCGAGGAGGAAGTCACTGAGGAACTAGAATCAGAACTCAAAGTTGTGGAGGAACCCCTCTTCCTCTTCACGCCCTTTTTCTTTTCCCTCTGTTTCTGTCCCACACCCTCTTTACCTGCCACCGCCGCTCCATATAACCCGAATGTGACTTCGCCCTCTTCTCTGTCCTTTTGAGCTGCTTGCTGTCCCTCCCATCTGGGGTTCGAACTGGCAGCTTCTCCCTCCAGGCTTCCCTTCTGGACATGGCAGGATACTCGACGCCCGCATGACCTGAGGAGACAAAGGCACCAGCCGCAGGATCCATCCTATAATCATGCCCTCACACGTCCCCTGGTCCCCTCAGCCCCCGGGCTGCCTTCATACCTAATATACTCTGGGAGGCTCCTATCGCAGCTGCCTGTCCTCTACTCTCCCTGGAGCTCTGGGAACAACTTCTCCCCCATGGACAGCAGGGGACCAATCTGGCCATCCCCCGAACCCCATAGGGCCGCTGGGTCTATAGGGCGTAACCCCATTACCCGACCCTCTAGCCCTCTCCCAAACGCCCGTCAAACTAGTAATTGGGGGCCGACAACCACACTCCCACCGCATATCTGCTGGGCTGATCCACGCGGCCTGTCGCACACCAAACATCCCTGCTCTGTTAGTGCCTCTGCTCTGACCCCTGGCTGTTCGGGCTCCTCCCTGGTCCTCAGGTTCCGCCACCATGCACGCTTTCCTCCTGCTACTGCTGATGCTGGCACCACACTGGACCGCATGGCCTCTGACCGGTCTCAAAGCAGGAGCCGTGTCCCCACTACCACGGGTAAGGGCCTCAGCCTTATTGGTCTCCTTGCCCTGCTTGCTGCTGGCACTTCTTGCGACGTCGCCCTCCCCCTCCGGCTGGCTGCTACCCGATATGGGGGAGCGGCGATGGCGGCACTCTGGAGGGCCTAGGGGAAGATAGGAATTCCCGCCCTGATGCATTCGGGGATAGGTCTAACGGGAACCCGGCCGCTGCCTGGTCCTCGCTAAGGGATGGCTCTCCTCCGATGTCAGGCCCTACCTCGGGGCCACTTTCGCCTGAGCTGGATGCCTGGAACTGAACACTAAAGGA
Source organism: Rhinatrema bivittatum (assembly GCF_901001135.1). Classification (NCBI taxonomy): domain Eukaryota; kingdom Metazoa; phylum Chordata; class Amphibia; order Gymnophiona; family Rhinatrematidae; genus Rhinatrema; species Rhinatrema bivittatum. Next base: position 796,475,056 of record NC_042615.1, on the reverse strand, counting down.
GCTAGGGGGGCCATGTGCAGCCGCCCAGGAAAACTGCCTCGAGAATCTCGCTGCTACAGACACGAGACGCCCACCTTTTACATGCGGAGCCTGGCTCGGATCAGGCCTCGCTCTTCGCTTTCGATCCCTCCTCATATCTGACTGGACTGGAACCCAATAAAGCTAACCAATTCCTCGTTAATATCAAGGATTGAGGACAACTAGCCAAGCGCACTTCTTCCTTGCTCAGCCTGGTAGTTGTGGCAGGGAGCACTGCCATGTCACCAGCCCGCACCTACCAATGGGAAGCCGAGGTTTGAATCTCTGCTTCCCCGCCACAGTTACTCGTCCCCCCCTTCCCTTCCTCCTCCTATTCACTCGTTGCCTCCTCTTCGCCCCTTTCATCCCTCCCCCTCCCCCATCCTGCCTTCTTTTGCGCGATTTTTTCCATGTTATCCCTGTGGCGCAGGACTGGCCTGCCCTGCTGGTCTATAATCCTTTTTTCACCTGCATAGAACCTGTAAAGCCTTTGAGAATTATACTTATACTATTATACTTTGCTATTTTATGTAACAAAGCAGTTCTCCATAGCAAGTAAGGTTAATAAGATGCAATGCTGCACCATGCATTCTAGCACCTAAACTGGTTAAAAAAATTAAATGCTTCAATATTAAATAAAAACTCTTACAGACAAAAATATTCCAATAAATTAGAGTTAAAATCTATTTGCATTAATTTCCAAAGTCTTTCATACCCTTAAGTACATGAACAAAAGAAGTCTTAAAAGTTACAAACTAGAAAGCAATTAGAAACCTGAAGACAAAGAAACTAGAGAGCTTCACCCTTGGAATTCTAAGTAGTAAAAATGCAATGTAGATTCCAGAAAATGATATTATTGATGGTACAATAAACTTAACCTCTGAATCCTTGATTAATTTAGCAATAACACATCCTTTCACTTCTAAATATCAGCCAGATAGTAGCCATTGTTTGAAATGTCAGAAATATATAGGTCTTCTGTGAATAACTGTGAAAATAAAAATAATTTTCTTTTATATGTGAGTTGGGATTAATGCCTCTTAGATGCCCTTTAGACGCCATATGATGACTAGGTACACCTTTACTTATGTGCCAAGAATGCTAATGTGGTGATTTGGGCGCAGGGCTCTCATGGCCCTGAGGTGCCAGCATAGGTCCTGGTGGGGGGGCACAGCCCAATAGCTGGGACCGAGGTTGCCCCAGTGTGTTTATTGTTGCCCAATGAGATGGGCAGCGGCAGCTGGGCTGGTGGTGGAGGCACAGGAAGAGCATCACCGTTCAGCTTCTTTGGTGGGGAAAAAAACCCCCCAAAACAAAACAGATCGCAGGCTTGGGGGATATGGCTTGCTTGTTTCAACATCCTGCCACGCACCCAGAAGCAAGACCCAGGTCGCTGTGCAGTCTGCATTGCCTCCGTGGGAGAGGCTGAGAGGCCAGAGAAGGGATGGGGGAGCATCGGGCTAGAATCCTGCTGCTGCAAGGAGGGCTGTGGAGGGAGATCCTATGGCCAGCTGAAAAAAACACATTGCCAGAAGTTTTCTGGCATCACTGCTGGTGTTACAGCTTCACTGAGCCGGTCCAGAAACAAATGCAGTGGCTGGAGGTTCCCCAGTTATGGGGAAAGTTTTTTGAGGGACCCTGCTCTAAGCGCAAGAGCTGATGTAAAGGTAATAGCTTGAACTCAGGGTGGGGGGAAACCAGTGGGTGAGACCATGATTGAGGAAGACAAAACAGCCGACAGCTTTATGTGGCTGTTGCTCCATATTGAAACAGTAAAATAAAATAACAGAGAGAGGTTTTGTTTAAGATGGGAACAAGATTAATCAGGGAGCTGTCACTGGTGCTGGAAAAATGTGTGTGGGTGTGAATGAGCTTGTTTGAAGAGAGAAAGTTTTCTCTAATACATGTACAGGAATGGTGCCTTTTAAAATTAGAATATTACATATTCAGCATCATAGCCATGATTGATGCAAAAGGTATAGAAATTTGGCTGGGAATAGGTAGTTTGAAAAGGAATTTGTAAAAAAAAATTGATTATTGAGCAAAATTGCTGGAGTTTCAATTTTTAAACTGCTCTAGTTCTACTTTAATAGTCTACTTAAGTTACCAATTGCATATTAGGTGGACCCATAGAGATTTATTCTAGTATTTTATCAACTGTGTGGCGTAAACCACATCATTTATAAAATGCCACATATTTCTTCTCCAAAAGTTACATGCCTGTATTGCAGTACTTGCATATATTTTAGCCCTGGGGGAACTCTGTGCTACTGCAGAACGCAGAATTCTGCCCCTGCACAGAATTGCCATTTTCAGAAAATAGGAGAGGAGACCCCCCAGCATGCCGTGAATGGAGCGCATCCCGCGGCACACGCAGGGATGCACGCCACAGCGAAGATGAAGGCCTGGGTGCGCTGCTCGTGGCGAATAGGGAAGGCCCCCGTGTGCCTTCATCTTCACCGTGAATTGAGCTCGTCCCACAGCACACAATGTGTGTGTGAGAGAGGGGAGAGGGTGTGGGGAGGGGAGGGTGAGAGAGAGCAGGAGAGTGTGAGACAGAGCATGGTTGGTAAAAGGGGGGTGGGGATATGCTTGAGTGTGGGTTTCAGAGAGAGGGAGCCTATATGAGGGGAGGGGAGGGTGAGAAAGCATGGGAGGTAAGAGAGCGGGGGGGATGCTTGAGTGTGGGTTTCAGAGAGAGGGAGCCTATATGAGGAGATTGTGAAGGAGTGTGTATGTGTGTGAGATATTGGGAGCTTGTGTCTATGAAAAAGGGATTTTTGTATGTGAGGGTGCTAGCCTGTGTAAAGGGATTGTGTATGTGTGAGACAGCCTGTGTGAAGGGGTGCGTGAGAGAGAGACATAGGTAGCCTGTGTGAGTATATATGCGTGAGAGAGAAAGGGAGCTTATGTGGGTGTGTATGCAAGAAAGAGGGCCCTGTATGAGAGGATGTGTGTGTTTGTGTGTGCGAGAGAGTGAGGGAGACTATATGAGGATGGGTGTATGTGTATTAGAGAGAAGGAGCATGTGTGTGAGAGAGAGTGAGGGAGCCTGTATGAGGGTGTGTGTATGTGTACTGGAGAGAGGGAACATGTGTGTGAGAGAGGGAGCGACAGAGGGAGCCTGTGTGAGGGGCAGCACTGAGAATGGGGTCAAACTCTGGGACTAGCAATAGAGTGGAAGGAGTTCAGCCTAGAGGTGGAGGGGAGAGATACTGGCAGGTGGAGGAGTTGGGGCTTGAGAGGGAAAAGTGGCCAGGGGAGTAGGGAGAACGAGTGGAAGGGACACTCTTACAGTGAATTTCTAGGGAAATTCTGCTCAAAATATTTAAAATTCTGCATCTTTAAGTAATACCTTTTCTCTGTATTAATTTAAAATGTAATTACTTAAAGATTGTCAGGTAAATTGTGTTATTTTGATCAATATAAAGTTCGCAGAATTTTACAGAATTTTAAGTTTTTTGCACAAAATTTTAAATGATTTTGCGCAGAATTCCCCCAGGAGTAAAATTTGTAATGCAGGAAAACACATACTTTCCCTGTTTATTCTATAACATTATCCACATATATTTTACACCCATAATGATTATAACATATTAGGGATGTGCAGAAGGAAAAAATATGTTTCGATTTGGTATTTGTTTCACCGGGATCCAAATCCGTTGCATTTGTTTCATAGGAGGAAAACCAATTTGTTGTTTAGTTTTATTCGTTTTCCAATTTCCCATTAAAGTCAATAGGGAAAGTATTTGCAGCCTATTTTTGGCTGCAGAATTGGAGTTTTCTTATCATTTCTGATGAAACTTCTGGGGAGCAATCATCAGAATGAGAAAAGAGCTCCAAGGTACTTAGACTGTGGCAAAGTGGCACCAAAGTGACATGAATAGCCCTAAGGCACTTTAAAGGGACAAAAGGGTACCAGGAGTGGCAAGAGTGCTTTAACAGAGGTGCAAAGCAGCAGCGAGAGTGTCAAAAACACACCACAGTTTCAAAAGAGAGCACCGATAACAGATGCATGAACCCTTGAAGGCAGCACGACAGGCAAAGTGGCAAGACAAGTGGCATCAACATCCTACAGCACAAAGAATGGGGAACATAGCAAGCAGAAGCAGTGTCAGAAAAAACCAAAGGAGCCGATAAAGGGACAAAGCAGCAGAAAGACCAGCACCAACACACTGAGGCACCATGATAGTGGCAAGAACACCACAAGGAGTTGAGTGAGTCATCTGGTGTATGGCAGCAAGATAGAGTGGCAGAAAACTGATAGGGGCAAGATGGGCTGGCAGAGCTGAGGTAGTCTGGTCCCTGCAGTTTTGATAGGGGCAAGACAGGCTGGTAGAGATGAGGAACTCAGGTCCCTGTGGTTTTGATAGAGGCAAGACAGGCTGGCCCCAGGGAGAGTTCCCTTTCCTTTGCGCAGGAAAGGGCTCCCTAGAATGGGTTCACCCCTAGAGTGGGGTGTTTCCATTGGCATCTAGTGAGCTCTCGCTGGTCTTTTAAAATCTGTTGGAGTTAGCAGATATACAAACGAGAATCTTGAAGGCCGAGGCAGAGGAGGGTGCCATGTGAACAGCGGTTCAATATGGGTCAACAGGTACTAAGAGAGGCTGGCTGGCTGGCTACCCCGGGGAGAGTTCCCTTTCCTTTGAGCAGGAAAGGGCTCCCCAGAATGTGTTGGCCCCTAGAGGGGAGCACGAGCCTTCAAAGCATGGAGATGTGGAGCAGAGTGCCATGTGAACTGTGGTTCAACATGGGTCAACAGGTACTAAGAAATAGGCTGGCCAGCTACCCCGGGGAGAGTACCTTTCCTTTGAGCAGGAAAGGGCTCCCCAGAATGGGTTGGCCCCTAGAGTGGAGCACGAAACTTCAAAGTGTGTTTGTTTTAATTAAGGATCCTTGCTGTGAAGGATTAGTATTTTGATTTGCCAGCGACTGAGGGTTCCCTTTGCAATGAGGGTTCAGCCGTTAGTACCAAAAGAAGTCTAACGTCATCTCCCGCCAAAATCTACAATATCAACCTATGCTGACTTTGTAGTTTACACAGTGCCTCTGTAAACTATGGGAAGACAGAGGATGAACTAGAGTGCAACTACCACCAGTTTTCTATAAAACTAGAAACATTACTGTTGGCACCTAAGAAAGATTTAAGGAACATGGCCCATATTATGAAAAACAGGAAAACTATTGAGCATATGAAATATGCAAGCTCCGAACATATTAAGTCAGCTTTTTATGTTCTTACATTCAAAATGTGGATGGACAGGCACAGCATTAAAGGTCAAGCCCTTGTAGGGTCATAAGGGCTTGATGGACAGGCACAGCATTAGAGGACAGAGGTCAAGCCCTTGTAGGGAAGTAAAGCCTGGATGGACAGGCAGGCACAGCATTCAAGGACAGAGGACAGAGGTCAAGCCCTCGTAGGGACGTGAAGTATGGATGGACAGGCACAGCATTAGAGGTCAAGCCTTTTTAGGGGCATAAGGCCTGGATGGGCAGGCACAGCAATCGAAGATAGAGGTCAAGCCCTTTTAAAGACATAAGGCCTGGATGGACTGGCACAGCATTCGAGGATAGAGGTCAAGCCCTCATAGGGACATAAAGCCTGGCAGACAGGCACAGCGTTAGAGGTCAAGCCCTTTTAGGGACATAAGACCTGGACAGACAGGTACAGCATTAGAGGTCAAGCCCTTTTAGGGACATAAGGCCTGAACAGGCAGGCACAGAAATTGAGGATAGAGGTCAAGCCCTTTGAGGGACATAAGGCCTGGATGGACAGGCACAGCATTAGAGGTCAAACCCTTGTAGAGACGTAAAGCCTGGATAGACAGGCAGGCACAGCATTCGAGGATAGAGGTCAAGCCCTCATAGAGACGAGAAGCCTGGATGGACAGGCACAGCATTAGAGGTAAAGCCCTTTTAGGGACATAAGGCCTGGACGGACAGGCACAGCATTACAGGTCAAGCCCTTTTAGGGACATAAGGCCTGGACGGCCAGGCACATCATTAGAAGTCAAACCCTTGAACAGATGTAAAGCCTGGTCAGACAGGCAGGCCCTTGTAGAGACGTAAATCCTGGACGGACAGGCACATAGGTCAAGCCCTTTTAGGGACATAAGGCCTGGATGGTCAGGCACAGCATTCAAGATCAAGAACTTTTAGGGATGTAAGGCCAGGATGGACAGGCACAGCATTCGAGGTCAAACCATTATAGGGACATAAGGCCTGGACGGGCAGGCACAGTATTTGATGTCAAGCCCTTTTAGGGACATAAGGCCTGGATGGACAGGCACAGCATTCGAGGTCAAGCTCTTTTAGGGACATAAGGCCTGGACGGACAGACACAGCATTCGAAGTCAAACCCTTGTAGAGACATAAAACCTGGACGGACAGGCAGGTACAGCATTCGAGGATATAGGTCAAGCCCTCGTGGGAATGTAAAGCCTGGATGGATAAGCAAGCACAGCATTTGAGGATAGAGGTCAAGCCCTCATAGGGACATAAAGTCTGGACGGTCAGGCAGGCACAGCATTTGAGGATAGAGGTCAAGCCCTCATAGGGACATAAATCCTGGACGGACAGGCACAGCATTAGAGGTCAAGCCCTTTTATGGTCATAAGGCCTGGATGGACAGGCATATACCATTAGAGGTCAAGCCCTTTTAGGGACATAAGGCCTGGATGGGAAGGCACAGCAATCGAGGATAGAGGTCAAGCCCTTTTAGGGACATATGGCCTGGATGGACAGGCACAGTATTCATGCCAGCTGTTTTCTCTCTAGCCCATAGCAGAACAGATAATTCTTTATGGGCAACTTGCCTTTGGCGTCCTGAAGTGGAGGAGGAGGAGGTACTAGCTGTTACTGTCAGAGTGCTGCTCATGCTTGGGCTAGCACAACTCTCTGAAGTGCCTGCCACTGTTTCTTCCTCTGCTTCATGCCTAATCTGTCTCTGCCTATGGTGCTCCTGATCACGGACCTTTGCTAACAGCAGTTCCTTCACAAATGAGAGACAATTGGACTGGAGGACAAGTTTCTCTTTCACATAGGGATCACAGACTGTGGCGAGCATGTATGTGTGCTCTTCTGTTAAAGGCCCTAATCTCTCTTGCACCTGCTCCTGAAAAATGTCCAGACAATGCAGCACCTCAGCTGCCATTCCCTCTTCCTGTTTAAAGCCCTCCAAATTTTCCTCCAGAAAATTAATTATAGGGATGATGTCAGCCAAGGTGGCACTTCTGGAACTCAGTTCCTCCGTGACATCCTTGAAGGGCTGCAGGATTTTTACCAGCTGACTCATGACTAACCAATCATGATGCCCTAGGGGATTATTCACACCTATGTTCATGAAGGGGTGTCTGCAGCTCCACTAACCTCTGCAGCATCATAAAGGTGGAATTCCACTGTGTGGCAATGTCTTGAATGAGACACTGGTGAGGCATCCCAAATCAGTCTGCCTTTATCGGAGAACCTGCCCCGCCTTCACACTTCTGTGGAAGTACACTGCTATGTTCCTGCACTTCTGTATTAACGTATGCAGGTATTCATTCTCTTGGTGATTGGACTCCAACCCCAGAGCTGACTTCACTACCAGGTGCAGAGTGTGTGCAAAACATCGGATGTTCTGAAAATACCCTTTGGATATTGCACCATTGTTTGTGACAAAGGATATTGCACCATTGTTGTGCCTGAGGATTCCTGCCTCGCTGGTGTAGCTTCCAGCCCTCCAGCAGCTGTCTGATGCATGCTAGAATATTGGCTGATGTATGGGCCTTGTCCGTCAGGTGGGTGTGCAGTAAAGCCCACCTCCACCCTAATACTTGTTCACTAATAGAGCTGCTGCCTGCCCCTGCCTCAGCCAGGTCCCACCAGTGTGCTGTCTGGGAGAGATAAGAGTGTGCAGCATTCACGGTGGTCCAGATATCGCAGATGAAATGCACACTCCCCTGTGCCTTAGCTAGCAGTGCTTGGATGCGACTGCGACACTGGTTGTACAGGCTGGGGATGACCTTTCTGCTAAATGTAGTTCTGGAAGGGACTTTGTAATTTGGAACTATGACCTTCAGCAAATGCTTGAAACCCACATTCTCCACTATCTGCAAGGGCTGGTCATCAAGGTCAATCATTTCCTCAATGCTCCTGGTTACAACATTTGAGGCTGCCTGCCTCCTACCCCAGGATAGTGTTACTGCACACCACCCCATTTCCTCCATGGTGGGTTGTCTCTTCTGCCACATGGCAGGTGGCTGCTGGTCTACCACCTGACTGCTAGAAGGGGCTGAGGGTATGGGGTGACTCTGCTCCTTTTCAACCACTTTTCACTGCCTGGAAAAAGGGGTCCCCTGACTGGTACTGCCACCATCCCCAGATGGCAGTACTGTTGTTGGGTGTTGCCTCTTCAGAGAGCACTCCTGTCCCAATATATGTGAGTCTGCAAAAGTGCCCCCAGGCCCATGAGGCTTTGCCTGGATGTACACTAAAAGTGGGACGGCTGTATGTGTGCATACACCAAGCTTGTAACTGCAAAAGAGAGCCACTGGGGATTTGGCTTCAGAGTGAATCTACAAAAGTGCCCCCAGGTCCACAAGGCTGTGCCTGGATGTACACTAAAAGTGGGACTGCTGTATGCACACACCAAGTTTGTAACTAAAAAAGAGGCCCACTGGAGATTTGACTTCAGAGAGCACTGCTGTCCCAATAATATATATGTGAGTCTGAAAAACTGCCCAGTTCCCACTGATGCCCAGTGAATGCACTGCATGTCTTCTTGGCTTTAAAGAGCACAAAGAAACAGTCTTTCAATTTAAAAAAAAACTACAGTTAAATAAAAAGGATGGCTTGCTTGGCACAGCAGCAAAAATGAAGAAATATATTTTTCAATGGAAAATTCTATCAAAGTAGCTAGCATTTTAATATATCTCCCACCCACAACACCCAAATCCTGCTTGCAACCTACCCCAAGGGGTAAAATAAGCAGAAAAATGCCACTGCTAGCAGCTTCTCTCAGTGGCACAGAGAGCGAGACCATCTCAGATCAATAAAAAAAATTGTGGTCGAAAAAGCATGGCTAGCTGGCGCAGCACCGCAACCATATTGAACAAATATCTTTTTCAATGGAAAATTCTATCAAAGTAGCTAGCAATTGAATACAGATTTGAGACACTCAGACTAGTTCTGAGTGCAGCCATCTCCCCGGACCACCTCCCCAGACCATCCCTACCAAGAAAGTGCGTGGCACGCCACGTGCTTAAGGTATAAATGCTGCATCATCAGTAATAGCTTCACAGAGCACTGAGGAAGAGCGGCGATTGGCTGCATTACAAAAAATGCTTAGCTCTGATATGATGCATTCTGGTCTCCTTGCCAACCTGTCTGACCCACTCTGTGACAGGGCTGTGAGGTCACTTATGTTTCACAGGAAAGGGCTGGTTTTTGTTATCTCCTATTTCAAACGGCCGCTAAGAAATCACTGCAAGCCAAAAGAATGAAACTAATATGATATGTTGTATTCATGGGGGATCGCGATGCGTTTCACAAACCCATGAATACAACGAATAGGGAAGTATGCGTTGCAGATTGCCAATGCGTTGCAAACGAATGCACATCCCTATAACATATATGTGCAATAATTCTGAATTATATATGTGGGGACGTATTTTATAAAGAATGTGCAGACTTCCCTTCTTAAAATACTTGTGCACGTTCTTGCAATCATCAGCTTGCTGAGACCGCCACCATTTTGCCCAGACCCTCCACCCTAACCTCACCCCATTTAATCCAGATCTTCCACTCAAAAACTACAGACAAAAGACAAGTGCTATTTCATTTCTGTGATTTAATGAGCAAGTTACTTCTGAACTCTGAACACCTCTAAACCACCCCCTTTTTTTCCTGTTAAGATTTACCCATGACTCAGCAGGTATGCGTGAAGTCACAATGTTTCCAAAATAGCATTCAGGCCGATGCAGTACCGACGCATAAAAAAAAAGTGCGGCAGAGCCGGGTGCCCGCGTTTTGACGCACGCACATTTTAGTTTGCAAGCTGCTCAATTCAGTATTCAAATTAGATGCAAATCCAAGCGGCGGCAAAGGAGTGTCAAAAGCGCGCCTATGAAGTGGTAGGCATTTGCAATCCATTTTACTGTATAGAGCGGTATAGAGCGGCTAAACAGTATCCAGGGTTCGCTGGCGCCATGCCTGTCATTTCAAATGTCATTCCAGCAGGTAAATGGATGGTTCTTTTCTACAGACCCCGCATGAACACCGGGGCCGCTGCCCTGAGCATCCGAATGTTCTTGATCGGAGGCCACCCCCAACCTTCCACGTCCGGGCGCTTAATGACGTGCATGGACATTCGGGCGTCTGTGAAGGTCGGGGCCTCCGAGCATGGTCGCCCAGAAAGAGACGGGAACGCTGTCTTCCAAATGTCCATGGCCACTGCCTTGAGCGCCCGGCTGGATGTCCAAGGTCGTGGCTTCTGTTCATGGACGTTCCCGCTTCTTTCCGGGCATCCATGATCGGAGGGGAAGCCCTGCTGCCTTACAACGTCCATGGCTGCCTTGAGCGCCCGGCGGACGTCCAAGGTCGGGGCCTCCGAGCATGGATGTACAAGGACGTCCGTGCATCTGTGAAGGTTGGGGCGTCTGTGAAGGTCGGGGCCTCCGTCCATGGCCGCTGCCTTGAGCGCCCGCCTGGGCTTCCAAGGTCGGAGCTTCTGTTCACGGACGTTCCCGCTTCTTTACAGGCGTCCATGATCGGAGGGGAGGCCCCGCTGCCTTACAATGTCCATGGCTGCTTTGAGTGCCCGGCCGGACGTCCAAGGTCGGGGCCTCCGAGCATGGATGTACAAGGACATCCAGGCGTCTGTGAAGGTTGGGGCAAATGAAGGTCGGGGCGAATGAAAGGTCGAGTGAAGGTCGGAGCGAATGAAAAAGATTGCCAGAGCCAATATATGCATGTTGTCCATTACGCTGTCCGGTCCGAAGCTGACTGAACACCACACTAACACCAGGATCAGGGTAGGAGGTAAATATAGAGATTAAAGATGCGGTAAATAAGCTGGTTAAAAAAACGATAATTTGGGTGTGCGTTACTGTATCAGGGGGAATAGCTTATCCGATCATTAACATAACATATACATGCAGCAGGCGGAAATGGATATGGGTCTTTTTCAGCAAGCGCTAAGGATGCGTAAAAGCCGATACTGAATCGCGCGTCCGTCTTATGCGCTCAAAACGTGCGTCCAAAGCGGGTTAAAAACCGCGCAACCACGGCTGCACTTTACTGTATCGGCCCAATTGTGAGGGCATCTATAGGAAATTCCTTCAGACTTCCTTAAGGGACCAGTCACAGCTGTCTCACCCTGCTTAAGATCCAGACCCATAGGAAATTCAGGGAGAAGGGAGGAGACCTTCACCAGAGTTTAAGAACGCAGGGTCTAGAAGGGTTAAGGAGTGCCTGTGGAGCAGGCAGAGACTCACCGTATGCCAAGACCTGTTATGTGCAAGGAATATATGTTATCTGAAGTTAAGGTGAGTTGCACTGATGGTTTTGTTTTTGATTTTTCCACTGCAAATAAATTGCACTTAATGAACAGCCAGAATCAGTCCCCTTATTTCTTATTTCTCTGGCTGTTTCTAAGCCATTACCACCCAAGTTACCACAAGCAGAAATACACCTGGATAGACCCAGAAATTACAGTTGCCACGTAGATTGTGTCCCAAAGGTAAAACAGAACCTGGTCGATTTTAAAAGTCTTGCACATGCCCAAACTGGGAGATATGCACGTGTCTCAGATGTGCGTGCCGCACAGATTTTCAAAGGCCCACAACAACGCGTGTATCTCCTGTTGCGTGCACAAAAGTTTTTTCGGGAATAAGGGGCGGGGGTGGGGAATGGTCGGGAGGGGGAGGGGGAGGGGGAAGTGGCTGAGGCATGATTTCTGTGTGTACCTATTTACACTCATAAGCGTAAGCCAGGGACCTTTACTGTGTAACTTTACTTCTGCTGAGGATGGAGTTAAGTAATAAAATAAAAAAATATTGCCTACTTAGCAAGATTTAGGTGGTCTGGGCTAACAGGGTGAAAGGTAGGCAAAGTAACAAGGGAGATTAGAAAGGCCGATTGGTTAAGTGGGCAAAATGGGAATAAACAAGGAAATTGGGCTCTAGTGTCAGCAAGGTGGCATTTGCACACACGTGTGCACATCAATATGAAATCGTGCACACATGTACGCACGAATAGTTTATTTTAAAACATGTACACATGTATATATGCATTTTAAAATCACTTCCTCAGCAGGCCACTGCTCTTTGTTTCTCCGTGGCCTGGAGGCCACCCCCAGACCCTCCAGCACGGCGGAAGCTGCCGTCGCCGGCCCTTTCCCACGGCCCAGACCACCACCAATGCTGTCTCCCGGCAGGCCAGGAGGCCTCCTCTTTGGCGGCTGGAGCCACCCTCGACCCTCCTAGTGTGGCAGGAAAGTCGCCTCCCTCATCGGGGCCTGTGCTGAGGCCTGCTTCCTGTTCCCGCTCCTCTCAGCAGCAGGTTGCCACTGTCCAGGGTCCTGCCTCTCTGTCTAAGGGGTGTGGCTGCGTCTTTTTCCTACATTTAAAGGGCCGTGGCCAGATATGCCCCAGTCCTCACCTGTGGGGCTCTGCCTGCATTCACTCCACGCCTTGGCAAGGAGCCCGTCCTCCTGGGAGCTTCTCCTCCTTAAGACATCTCTGCATCCTGCTCGGCATCTTCATTCCTGATATCTACTGGATGTCCTTGTCTTGACCTGATGTTCTGTATTCCAGTCCTGATGTCCAAGTCCCGATGTTCCAAGTCCTGATGTTCCAGGTCCTGAGTAGGGATGTGAATCGTTTTTTGATGATTTAAAAAAATTGTCAGATATATTTTAAATCGTCAAAAATCGTTAGAGTCGCGATACAATAGAAATTCCCCCGATTTATCGTGAAAACTCGTAAATCGGGGGAGGGGGGAGAGGGAGGGCGGGAATACCGGCACACCAAAAAACCCTAAAACCCACCCCGACCCTGTAAAACAAATCCCCCACCCTCCCGAACCCCCCCAACATGTTTAAATTACCTGGTGGTCCAGTGGGGGGGGGGTCCCGGCGCGATCTCCTGCTCTCGGGCCATTAGCGCCATTTTGGCTGCCACTAATATAAATGGCGCCGATGGCCCGATAAAAAAAAAAAAAAAACCCCACCCGACCCTTTAAAATTACCCCCTTAGCCTCCCCCACTCTCCCGACACCCCCCCAAAACTTTTTACACATACCTGGTGGTCCAGGGGGGCCGCTGGCAGCGATCTCCCGTTCCCACACTATCAGCTGCGCTCAAAAAAATGGCGCCGATGGCCCTTTGCCCTTACCATGTATCAGGGCAAAGGTAGCGCCGGTGCCATTTTGAATATATTATAAATACGGCCTGAGTGCAGGAGATCGCTCCCGGACCCCAGCTGGACCCCCAGGGACTTTTGGCCAGCTTGGGGGGGCCTCCTGACCCCCACAAGACTTGCCAAAAGTCCAGCGGGGGTCCGGGAGCGATCTCCTGCACGCGGGCCGTATTGCCAATATTCAAAATGGCGCTGGCACTACCTTTGCCCTGTCACATGGTAAGGGTAAAGGGCCATCGGCGCCATTTTTTTTAGCGTAGCTGATAGCGTGGGAACGGGAGATCGCTGCCCGCGGCCCCCCTGGACCACCAGGTATGTGTAAAAAGTTTTTTGGGGGGTCGGGAGAGTGGGGGAGGCTACGGGGGTAATTTTAAAGGGTCGGGGTGGGGTTTTTTTTATCGGTGCGGGCCTCACTAAAAAAAATTAGTGATGTGAATTGGAATCAGAACCGATTCCAATTCACATCTCGTAACGATCAGATTCCCCCCCCCCCCTCCCAGCCGAACCCGATCGTTAAAACGATCGGGCACATGATTCACATCCCTAGTCCTGAGTAGCCCGTGCTTCCGGAGGTTCCTTGTTTTTAAAGTCCGAGTTCTGGGTTCCAAGTTTCGTGTTTTAATTCTGAGTCTGTTCCTGTTCTGACTCCAGAGGATCCAAGGGGGTTGCCTCGTTGCTGACCTGTGTGTGTGTGTGTCCAGAGCTTGCCCCTCTCCCCGCGTGGCCCGCGACCAGCCGTCCGGCTGTGTAGGGCGCCTGAGGGACCCTGCTCGCCTCGTCTTGTCTCCTGAGTTCCAAGCTCCACGTCTTGTCTCCTGAGTTCCAAGCTCCACATCCTCGTCTTCTTCAGCTCAGTGTCTTCGTCTTCATCAGCACCTGCATTCCTGTGCCAATGGCCTTCATCCGCCCTTATCTCCTGTCCGACCTGCTGCCTTTGCCGTTACACAGTGGCAGGTCCAAAAGAGCTTGGAGTGGTTGGAAGTGTTGCATCTGTCGGTCACAGCCATCTGCGACCGCTCTGCCTTACCTCTTTTTCTCTCCTTTCTCTCTCTTTGGGCAAATGGCTGTCTCTGGTGCCGAGTGCCAAGAGCCTTGGTGTTTCCAAACCAGCACGGGCGTCCCCATCCGCCATGCTCACTCCCGTGGCCTCCTAGGGCGTGAGCCTGGTGGTTAGAGCAGTGGGCTACAAACCAGGAGACCAGGGTTTGAGTCCTGCTGTCGCTCCTTGTGACCTTGGGCAAGTCACTTTACCCTCCATTGCCTCAGGTACAAAACTTAGATTGTAAGCCCTCTGGGGATAGGGAAATACCTACAGTACCTGAATGTAAACCGATGTGATATCTCAGATGAATGTCGGTATATAAAAATAATAAATAAATACAAATCTCCAACGCTCAAATACACGTCATGGCGGGAAACCCATGGGCGGCCCCACCGCATGACGTCAGTTCCTCCGGGTATATCTAGCCTCCGCTTCTGCTACTAATTTGAGTTAGCAAAGACTTCGCTTTGCTACTCTGCCTGCTCTAAGCTATACGCTTAGATGCCAATTTCACACTAAGGGTCTTGCTCCAGCAGAAGCTCTAGACACCCGCTCCTCAGGGGTCTCTCGCTTCCAACTTCCCTTCGGGGTCCTCACTAACCAAGACAACCACTCCTCGGGGGATCTTTTCTCTTATTCATTTCCAGGATATTGGACCATTGGGTACTCGCTCCTCGAGGGCCTATCTACTTCATATCCTGCACCAAGGACCTTCAGTCCCACCATTCTACCATCAGGAAGACGCCTTCACTCTGTGAGTACCTCTACGATCCAGCGCTCCAACTCCACCCACCAGCCATGGCATTACCTGAACTGCGGACTCCTGCCTATATGGAACATCTGGGTGAGACTATACTTCTGAGCCCGTTGAGCGTATTGGCACTTTGTGGATCAGTGCCTTACCTTCCTGCTTGACCATCTATTTACAGCAGTACAATAAAGACTCTATCCCTACTGTGTCTGCTATCTGTGTCAGCCTATCGCAGTAGTTCCCCATGGAGCTCCTCCCCATGGGTGGAGTCATCTCCATTGCGACCAAGGGTCCACAATGCCTCAAACACAACAGGAGGACTACTCAGAGACCAACCTTGCGTGGTTGGCCTCACTGAGGCTGTGCAGGTCGGCAGGGGCTTGGGCACATCTTCAATTCCAGTCTCTCCCAGATGAGGCTCTGACTCACCGCAAAGGCACACCCCAGTCGTTCCACAATGGGGAGCGCCCCCTAGCGCTCCCTCCTTCGGATCCAGAACATATACATACTATAGATGAAGTATTTGTCTTGTAAATCTAAAAGCAACCATATTCTCTATGCATGTGCAGCCCTCTTACAGGCTTTTTTAATGATGTGGAATGGATAACCCTGGCTCATCAAGCGTGTGCTCAAACCCTGAGCACGAATAAAAAATCAGTTTTGTTGGACCAAATACGGCAAATTCATACCTTTGGTATCAAAATGTGCACTTAACCATCGTGAGGCACCTTAAGATAGTGTCAGCCTGCTCAAAGACAGCCTGTGCAGACTGAGAGACAGATTTATGAAAAAACATCAGAAAAAAAACATTTAAAGAATAATTTTAAGGAATATCATAGGAGTGACAGAAATGCCAGACATACTTCCCTGTGAGGGTAAATGAGTGAATTGTGATGCAATAGTTGTATAAAAGATACTTACCTGATCTTTAAGTAAAATTGGAAATCTAGATGGTAGGGAAACCATTTTTTTTCCCATTGGACAGATTATTCCATCACACTAAGAATATTTTCATTAGATAGTTTATTCAGTCACACTAAGGATCCTAAGGGAACACACTAATCCTAATATTGCGGATGTCATAAATTGGTATCAGCAAAGATAGTTTTGTTTTTTGATTTATCTAAAGAATAGGAAGAGAGATTTACATTATGAGTCAAGAGAACCAGAAGACGGCAGCACAGCTTGAACTGAGAAACTCCTGCTGAGACTGTGACCTCACTGTCATAAATACGGACAGAGCAACACAATTATAACTGAAATTCTGATCAGAATTAGGAAGAATCCCTCAGAGCATTTTTACTAGAGCAGAGCTCTGAAAGAAAAAAGTAAAATACGAGACACATATAGGGGTAGATTTTAAAAAGGTGCGCGTGGGCACCTGGCTTGGGAGATGTACAGCCAAATCTATAACTGTGTGTGCAAGTTATACAATCGGAGGTCGGCGTGCGCAAGGGGGTGCACAATTGTGCATCTTGCGCGTGCCGAGCCCGCTCCAAGCCGCCCAGTCTTCCCCCGTTTCCTACCCCCACCCCACCTTCCCTTTCTTTCCCCTACCTCCCCCGCCCTTTCCCCCCTACCTTTTCCTTTTTGTTTTCTTTGTTGCAAAAGTTACTTCAGCCCTGGGGCTGAAGTAAGTTGTGTGCGCCGGCCAAGTGGCAAATATGGCCACTGTGCCGAGAGCCTGACCCCGCCTGCCCCGCCCTGCCCCTGCACCACCCTTTTTGTAAATCTCTGGGACTTACACGTATCCTGGGGCTTCACGCGCGTCACCGGGCCTTTTTAAAATAGGTCCGGCGCGCATAAGACACGTTACACGCGTAACCCTTTTAAAATCTGGCCCATAATATTTAACTTCTGTATGTGAAAATGTAAACACTTATCTGAGTACCTTTCTGAGGAAAGAATGTGTAAAACAAAAAGACATAAAATATAATAGGGAATAATCATGATCCAGTGTTAAGTAAATAGTAAAGAAGCAAACTGTGAATTCTCTGATTTTGTATGTAACTCTGCAAAAGAGGGGATAGTGAGGAATAAGTGTCTTGTTTTCAATGCATTTGAAGAAAGCATTTACCTGAAGTGTGGAAATTGGTAAACAAGAATGAGAAAAGTGAATGCACAGTGGGGCAGATCTTAAAAGCTGCGTGCGGACGTAGATTTGTTTGCGCAACCCGGCGCAAACAAATCTACGCCCGATTTGATAACATGCGCACATGTTATAAAATCCAGTCTGCGCGCGCAAGGGGGTGCACAATTGTGCAACTTGTGCGGGCTGAGCCGCACAGCCTTCCTCAGTTCCCTCCGTTCCCCTCCCTTCCCCTATCTAATAGGGATGTGAATAATTTTTGAACGATTAAAATTATCGTCAGATAATTTTAAAATCATCCAAAATCGTTAGAGTGCACGATACAATACAAATGCCCCCGATTTATCGTCAGGGGCATTTGTATTGTATCGTTAAATAGGGCGCGGGAAAACCGGCACACCAAAACAACCCTAAAACCCACCCCGAACCTTTAGAACAAATCCCCCACCCTCCCGAACCCCCCCAAAATGTTTTAAATTACCTGGGGTCCAGTGGGGGGGGGGGGGGTCCCGGCGCGATCTCCCTCTGTCTGGCCACGACTGCGTTGAGAGAAATGGCGCCGGTGGCCCTTTGCCCTTATCATGTGACAGGGCAAAGGTAGCACCGGCGCCATTTTGGTTCCTGGGTCCCGACGTCACGCGTGCAGGAGATCACCCCCGGACCCCCACTGGACCCCCAGGGACTTTTGGCCAGCTTGGGGGGGCCTCCTGACCCCCACAAGACTTGCCAAAAGTCCAGCTGGGGTCCGGGAGCGACCTCCTGCGCGCGGGCCGTATTGCCAATCTTCAAAATGGCGCCGGCGCTACCTTTGCCCTCACTATGTCATACGGGCGACGGTCGCCCGTATGACAAGACTTTTGGCAAGTCTTGTGGGGGGTCAGGAGGCCCCCCCAAGCTGGCCAAAAGTCCCTGGGGGTCCAGCGGGGGTCCGGGAGCGATCTCCTGCACTCAGACCGTATTGCCAATATTCAAAATGGCGCCGGCACTACCTTTGCCCTGTCACAGGGTAAGGGCAAAGGGCCATCAGCGCCATTTTTATTAATGCAGCCGATGGCCCGAGAGTGGGAGATCGTGCCCCCGCTGGACCACCAGGTAATTTTAAAAGGTTGGGGGGGTCAAGGGGGTCATTTTAAAGGGTCAGGTGTTTTTTTTTTTTTATCGGGCCATCGGCGCCATTTATATTAGTGGCAGCCAAAATGGCGCCGATGGCCCGAGAGCAGGAGATCGCGCCAGGACCCCCCCACTGGACCACCAGGTAATTTAAAACATTTTGGGGGGGTTTGGGAGGGTGGGGGATTTGTTTTAAAGGGTCGAGGTGGGTTTAGGGGTTGTTTTGGTGTGCCGGGTTTCCCGCCCTCCCCCGATTTACGATTTTTCACGATAAATCGGGGGAATTTCTATTGTATCGCAACTCTAATGATTTTTGATGATTTAAAAAATATCTGACGATTATTTTAAATCGTCAAAAAACGATTCACATCCCTAGTATCTACAGACCAAAACGCTCTAAAACATTCAAGATGTATTAAGGTTTGGAAGGGTACAGTTTACCTGTTGTTTTTAAATTTAAAATTTGAGGCTGGAATAAAGAGAAGGCAAGAAAACTGTAGTGACCATTATTATTTGTTCATCTGAGCAGTTTTCTAATAATAACCTTAAATATCTACTGAACTGAACCTCCCTGAGTTTGTGAACTTCCATCACATGTCTGTCAGATTAGGATCCTAAGGATACAACATAGTTCTCTTCTATATTTGAATGCAAGGGTTTTTATTTGCAGGACACATGTTTATTTAGATTTGGCACTGAACGTGGTCCAACAACCCATTTATTCACTGTGAATGTATAGTCCAGGTTTGATCATATTAGATTGCTTCGTGAGCATTCCAGAACTGAATTCAGCTCCACCATGCAGCCCAAAACCATTAAGGGGCCTTTAGCTATAGCCCCTTCTTAATCCCTCCAAGACCCAATCTTGATCCTCAAGGATGGAGCTGTGTCCTGGGCTAACGCTGGTTTGAGGCTGCCACAATTTAAGACACTCTGTGGCCTCATTAGCAGGGCACTAGCCCTTAACTGAACAGACCCCAGTTCAAGGACCATCTTTTTATAATTCTTGTATAACTCCTTTCTCCAAGGATTAACTCCAGAAACCCCCCTTGGGTCCTGAACCTCCTTTCTCAGAGGTTTTTTCCTTAGCACCTCTCCCCCTCCCTGAGAGAACGACTTGAAGTTTCCTTATCATAACCCAATCCAGGGATCCCTGTAAAAAGCAAAGTTATTATAAAGGGTAAACAGTGGAGTGCCTCAGGGATCTGTACTTGGACCGGTGCTTTTCAATATATATATATACATGATCTGGAAAGAAATACGATGAGTGAGGTTATCAAATTTGCGGACAATACAAAATTATTCAGAGCAGTTAAATCACAAGCGGATTGTGATACATTATAGGAGGACCTTGCAAGACTGGAAGATTGGGTATTCAAATAGCAGATGAAATTTAATGTGGATAAGTGCAAGGTGATGCATATAGGGAAAAATAACCATTGCTGTAGTTACATGATGTTAAGTTCCATATTAGGAGCTACCACCCTGGAAAAAGATCTAGGCATCATAGTGGATAATACTTTAAAATCATCGGCTTAGTGTGCTGCAGCAATCAAAAAAGCAAACAGAATGTTAGGAATTATTAGGAAGGGAATGGTTAATAAAATGGAAAATATCATAATGCCTCTGTATTGCTCCATGGTGAGACTGTGTACTGTGTAGAATTCTGGTCGCCGCATCTCAAAAAAATATAGTTGCAATGGAGAAAGTACAGAGAAAGGCAACCAAAATGATAAAGGGGATGAAACAGCTCCCCTATGAGGAAAGGCTGAAGAGGTTAGGGCTGTTCAGCCTGGAGAAGAGACAGCTGAGGGGGGATATGATAGAGGTGTTTAAAATCATGAGAGGTCTTGAAGGAGTAGATGTGAATCGGTTATTTACACTTTCGGATAATAGAAGGACTAGGGGGTATTCCATGAAGTTAGCAAGTAGCACATTTAAGACTAATCGGAGAAAATTATTTTTCACTCAATGCACAATTAAGCTCTGGAATTTGTTGCCAGAGGATGTGGTTAGTGTAGCTGGGTTCAAAAAAGGTTTGGATAAGCTCTTGGAGGAGAAGTCCATTAACGGCTGTTAATCAAGTTTACTTAGGGAATAGCCACTGCTATTAATTGCATCAGTAGCATGGGATCTTCTTGGTGTTTGGGTAATTGCCAGGTTCTTGTGGCCTGGTTTTGGCCTCTGTTGGAAACAGGATGCTGCTCTTGATGGACCCTTGGTCTGACCCAGCATGGCAGTTTCTTATGTTCTTAGGCATGGTTAAAATCTTATATTAAAACCACAGAGATTGGTGAGCCAATGCCCTCAACGGCTTTAGTGTGCTTGCTGACCTATAGACACCAGCCAGTTTTGGTTGGACACTGGAGAAATTGTGTTCTGAGAAAATGGAGTTTCAATCCTCTGAGTCTGGTCTTAGGGATAATTATCCTATTGACTTCAAAGCACAACCCAGTGTTGGTCTAATGTGGGGGAAATTGTGCTCCTAGATGCTCAGATCTAGCTCCTCTGAGTCCACAAGTTCAAGTCTCTTCTGGATTTTGTGAGGTCCCGATCTAAGGAAGCCATGTTTGGGCCCCTTTTCTCCAATTTGGCATGACTCAAACTTCCTAGCAGCAGCCTCTGGACAGAAGCCACCTAATAGTCATGGTTCTTCATCTTTTCTGGAACATGCTCTTTCTGAGATGAAGTCGCAACTGCTACTGCTTAGTTGTCCACGTTCACTTGTGCGTTTCCGTATGGTGTAAGATCGCCTCCTGCCGGTGTCTTTTTCTCATCTTCCGTTGAGAAGGAATACTCCTGGTACACAAAATTCTCTGAGGCTGTAAACATTTGAGCTTTCTTTGAGGTCTGTGCTTACTTCCTCTTAATCCCTGAGTCGCCTCCCAAAGGTCTAGTTCTGTTTCCTTCTGACACCGCAAGTCTCGTTTAAGTTGCATGACTATCTCTCTCAGCTGAGGTATTATAAGCATCACTGCCATGTCCAGTTTGGAAGTTTTAGGGCTTACACTCTCACCCATTTGGGAGGTAACTGAATGATGAAGTTTTTTCCATAAATGTTTCTTAAGAAGTAACAGTACTGTGGAGATTTTCCATAAACTCCTGTTCCTGGAAGTGACCCCATGTTTTCTTCCTACCTCATCAACTTTGTCCACATTCTAGTTTTTTTTTATTGCCTGGGGCCAAGGATATTATTTATTTGCTTTTTATTTATTCATATTTCTAAGCTGCCAATAGCAAAGACCTAGGTGGTGTACAATAAAATATGCATAGTCTTTAAAACACATCATAAACTAAAACATAACATAAAGATATTCCAGTAAATGTATACTGCTTTTCCATCATAATAGTCACTGTATTAAATAGTTTCATCAAATGCCAGCTTGAAAAGAGACGTTTTCAACATGCCATGCATGTTTTTGTGCAGCTTACAGGATGCTGAGACAACATTTACCTTTCAGGTAACCCTGCCATGAAGTGCCCAAGACTCCACACCACAGCTGCCAGTAGTGAGTTGCATCTACTTGCAATGGTTCAAAGGGATTCTCATTGGAGTTATCAAGTGAGGGCTTGGTGTAGGAAGATATGGCCATACAAAAACACCTATACACTCTCCTTGTCACTCTCTTTGTTGCACATCTATATGGATACTGCCATTGACCTGATCTTCCAGCTCTACCCGGGCCAACTCATCTTTCATTTCTTTGCATAGTCTTAGACGGAATTGATGCCATGGAGCACACTCATCCCATTACTGGGGAGAAAGTGCTATCCACTTTCTCTTCCTGGCAGAGTGCAAAAACCAGGATTCAGGACTGGGTTGCACACTGGGTTTGCAACATGAACTTGAACAGAAGTTGTAGGGTGTGGCAACTTGCTATTGCAGAGGATTGTAGCCAAACGGCTGCTTGTTCCCAGTACCTGGTACATTTTTCTGTTTTTTTCCCCAAAGAAAACAATCAAAGAAAAACCTAGCTCCTTTTTGGAGTGCTGACTAACTCAGAGCAAAATCTGTCTAACACAGACAGAACTAGGTCCTTTAGCCTCAAAGCATAACAAAAAAAAAATAAATCTCATAAAAGTCTTACTTTTCCTATTTGGCTGCTTCCTGCAGCAACTCCAGCCAGTGTGAGTCTGGGAATGGAGCAAAGAGGTTCGGGCAGACTGTCAGGTTAGGATCCTGTAGACATAGCACAATTCTCTGTACATGAACGCAAAGTTTTTATTACAAAACACAGGTTGATTTATAATTAATAAAATATTTATAATTATTTTTTAATTATAATATTTATAATTCATAAAATAAATTATATTTATAATTAGCATGATGAGAGTTTTGATGAAAGGATGCCATACACAGCCAGAGAAACCTTCATTGCTCTTTCACCATTCAGTTTCATTAAACGTCGTTTCATGCACACAATATTGTACATTTAGCTTTCCCACACGATTATTTTTGGGTGGGGTTAGAAAATCCTTCAACTACTGGATTCACTATTATCCCTAGGTGGGAAAAACGGACACTGGCCCTCCAGATGCAACATTAGAAAGCGTGTAAAAACAGAGAAAGGTTCTCTAAAATGCTGTTTGCGGTATTATTTGAAAGAGTAAAAGACAAGGATGTCTTACAGGTAGCTTTCCTATGTTTCCCCCTTACGTGAAAATGTTTTAAAAGAGCCAAAATTTCTCCTGTTAACGGTAATAGTAGAGGGTTGGCAGCAGCAGTACTCCAGCCCATACTGAAGGCAGCATTGCACAGGAATAAATATATTCATATCTGAAGACTGCTCCTAGTGACTAAAAGGTGCACATTTATTGGTGAGAATAGTGGATTGCAGGCAAGATAGAGGGAGTTAATAGAGTGCCCTATTGTGGCATTTCCTCTTGCATTCCTCAGATATACTTTTCAGATCATGATGAATATTGTCTGCTGAATAACTTTTACAACAAATGTTACTCCAGGTTTTTTGGGTTGTTTTTTTCCACTATTGGTTCTCCCAGTGCCAAAAAAAGATTTTGGATGAATTGAGCACACAATTTTCTGAGATGCAGTGATTTTCAGGTAGATGAAATAGATCTGAAGTCTTTGCAAGTGACAGATTAGTATGTTCTGTTTAGACAGATGGTGTACTGAGATGGTTCACCCCTTGTTCCAAAGCGCTGCTGTTCTGGATAGACACCGTAATGAAATGAGGCATTTTGCACAAACACAGTGCCAATTTATCTGCCAGGTATTCAGAGTATGCATGGGATATAGCCACACATTTTTTAAAGTTCTCTTCTCTTATTACCCCTATTCTCTTGCAAACATAGGGACAGATGTAATAAAGGACGCTTACATTGGCTATTAATGGCCAACATTTATGACCTGCCAATGAGGCAGGCAGTGAAGTATATCCATACATATGGACAGTATCACAAAAACATAGCTATACCTTCCTGAGGTGTAGCTAAGCTGTGTAACTATGTCTGCAAAGCAGTTTGTGTACGTACTTTTTCACTGCGCTAATAGATAACAAGCCATTTTGCATATTTTAACCTCATTAGCATAGATTTCATATTAAATCTTTCACAAGCTAGTTCACACACATTAAGACTGTTGACAATGTACATAACCTAGTCTGTGCATGCTAACAGCACTTTTGTACATATTAAACCTTACAATAGCATTAACACAACTGAGTACATTGTTCACATAGAAACAAAGAATATAACAGCAGATAAGGACCATACATCCCATCTAGTCTGCCCAATCTACTTCCTGGTGTAATGCCATAGAAAACAGTTGATCTCTGGCTTTTCCTTCATTTTTTTCACAACTAAGGATTCTCTGTGCTTATCACGGGTGTTTGGAAATCTGCTACTGTTTGACTCTACAACCTCCAATGGGCAACTCTTCTTTGCATCCCTCTGTTGTTTACCTTATGCACAAATGATACACAATTAGACTTATAAATACTGTATGCACATAGAGAAGAGGCATTCTGTAGGTGGAGTCTGCGCTGGATTATGATTTATCTGCACACTTTTGGATTTTAAAATGTATGCATGTAGATTCTCTCAGCAAATTTGCATGCACCAAATAGCAGGTGTAATTGTATGTGCATAGTTTTGCAGAGATAATGAAAAAAAACTTGTTAATGATAAACCACAAAAGGTGAAAAAATGTAAGGACATAATCAATGATTCACCTTGTGTAGAGTTGAGATTAATTTATACATATATATAAAATGGTGTCTGTATTGATGTCAATGTTCTCGGTACCAAGAATGGACATGTTTGTATGAGAAATTTAAAAAATTTGAAACATTGTCATACGTATGACCCAGGATTATATCTCATTCTCAGACACATTCTAATTCAGACTGAGAACACTCCAGTAATGATGAGTATGATCGACATCTCTATAGATATGATGGTCATACAATAATAACTATTTACTGTTTAGCATTGTGAGCAGTGCTCCATTATATGCATGTATAAACTAATTTCAGCTCTAAACTGGGATAATTTTCAAAGTAAATTGATGCGTGTAGGTCCACTATGACAAGTGGTGTAACTTATGCGTAATTTTATAAAGTTAAAGATCCATGGGGCATAAGGGTAGCCAGTTCCCTCTCTGAGGCTGATATTCAGTGACACTTAGCTGGATAAGTTCAGACTTATCTCGCTAAGTGATTCTGTTTCATATTCAGCTACTTTTAGTGGCCGCCTCTCTTCTAGGAAGGAATGGTGCATTCCGGAGCAGAGCAAACTTTGAAGGATAAGTGTCAATGTTCAGCTTTATTTGGCTAAGATAGCCAAATAAGTTAGACCTGCTATTCAGATGGTTTAAAGTTAGTCAGATAAACCTATCTGGCTAGTTTATCCAGCTAACTTGCTTGGCTAGACAGTGGCTGAATAGAGATTCCCTTTGTTTCTAAATGCCTATGCATTTTATGTACTGATGTAACTCTCTGTAGAGATGGAGGAGGCTCAATGTATGAATGTCAGGAACAATGCAGAGAGAACATTTTAGTTACCAAGTGTATTTTTAAAAGGGTGCCTCCATTCCGTGTGAAAGGCAACATCCTTTTGAAAATAAGACCCTAAGTCAGTGATGGCCAACCTTTTGAGCTCAGTGTGTCAAAATTCATAAAAAAAACCCGAGCATAACTCGGGTGGTGTGTCACTTCTAGAAAAATCCATAATTTTGTGATATTTGTAGCTCTAATCAATAACAAAAAGTTATAATTTTAATATGTACTGTATTTATTAATAAAGCAAAAACAAATAATTCTTTACCTTACCTGCTTAGTGACTTTTTTGTTGCTGAAATTCATTGGCTAAATCTTCAATTGAAGGTTGGTATTTCGTACACTTCAAGTCCAAGCAAGCGTTACAAACTTCATCTGTCAGTCGGTTTCTTTTATTGGCTCCCATTCATTTTCACACCACTCCCTCCCCATCCCCCAGGCATGCACACATTCATTCTCACACACACAGACCCCCAGGCAGGCACCCATGCATTCACACACATACACCCCCAGGCAGAGTCCCATTCATACACATGCACACACTAAAGGCAGACCCCCTCTCTTTCTTTTGCCAGCAATCTTGGAACCTCTCTCATTCCTCTGCTGCCACTGTCACTGCTGCCACATGGCTATTGGGGAGGTGCCGATTGCTGCTACTGACACTGAAGCCCATTCTGCTGCCTCCTCTGTGCAGGCGCCGTGGGCTTCCACTTTCTCCATGCTGATCTCGTACATTGTGAGATCCATAGAGAAAGTGCTATTCTTGCACATTCCCAAAGATTACATGTGCCAATCACTAAAAAGTTTTTTTTTGTTTTTTTTTGCCTTTGCTGTCTGATCTTAATTTTCTAATTGGTTGGTCACAGGCTTTTTTTTCCACCTTCCCTTTCTTATTTTTTTGCCAATTCCTTTTATATTGTCTTTTTTTCTACAGACCCTCAGCCTCTCTCTCACCTCTGGGCCTCCTCTTCGCGGGTCGCCGCAGGATGGGCTCTGCAGCGGCCCTGATCTTCTCGGGCCGCGGCGGCCCTGCTACCGGGCCTCTTCCTCTTCTCGGGCCACTGCGACTTGGAATTCGCGGCGGCCCGTAAACGCAAATGCTGCTTCTCTTCTGCACGCGCTGATGCTTCACCTCCTTCCTGCCCGCGCGGCTCCGGCAACGTTTACCTCCAGGGCCGCACAGGCAGGATGGAGGAGGAGCATCAGCGCGTTTAAACGCGATCTTTGTCTTGAGCCTCATCGCTGCGCCACATGAGCCTCCCTGCGCCCGGGGGCATTGGTGGAGGGGTCCGGAGGGTAGGGGGATACTAAAAAAAACAAATTTAAAAGGGTTGGCGCAGCTGAAAAAGAAAAGGCTCGGCGCAGCCGATTAAAAAAAAAATAAAAAAAATCCCGATAGTCCTTGAAACGCTGCCCGTGTCAGCAAAAACGTCTCGGCGTGTCACAGGTTAGCCATCACTGCCCTAAATAATGCATGTGCCAGGATGTTAAAATTCACCTTAAAGGCTAGGGTCCTGACCACCATACACTGAAATATAACATGACATGTAAGATGATTTGTATTGAAAATTCTTAAATTTGCAGTTATTTAAATAAAGCTCAACTCCCCTGTGTGACAGGTGATGGTAACAGGTTATTGTTTAAAAAGACCATGGGGACCAAGAAGGCTGGATGTGTGCAGCTTTAGATTATTACAATGCTTGCTGGTTAGACTGGATTGCTAACTGGTTCCAGATTTTCAAGACAAGTTGATCCTGTTCTGGTTTTACCCCACTGTATGCAGTTTTGCTTTTCTTAAGGAGTACAATAGGGAAATCAGAAGTACAGGTCCTTCCACGCAATGGGGTAAAACCAGGAGTGGATCAACCTGTCCTGAAAATCTGGAGCCAGTTGGAATTCCTAGGTTAGACATGGAAAGAGAGGAGTGATGGTGGGGTATGTGTTGCGCGCCCCGTCCGCGCACGGACCTGCTCACCTCGCTAGCTCTTCTGCAGGTCATGGGTCGGCCTCCCCAGCGGCAGCTGCGAGCACCTCCAGGCCTTGGCGTCCCATGGCGGTAGTTGCCGGGTCTTCCACTGAGCACCAGGCCTCATGCCAGAGTTCGGTGCCCTCGGTGGCGTTGGCCAAACCCCTACGTGCGCGTGCACGGACTGCCTGGCCTCTTGTAGGGCCAGGGGCAGGTTCTAGCTCCGCGGCGCACCCTGATTGAACGTACGATATAAGGAAGTCCCTGCCTGTACTTCCTTGCCTTGGCAATCGGGTCGGCACTGTAAGTGTACTAGTTTGCCTCTGTGTTCACAGTCTTGTTCCAGCCTTGTTCCAGTGTCCTACTGTTACAGCATCCTACTGTTCCAGCATCCTTCTGTTCCAGTGTCTGTCTGTCCTATCTCTCCAGGTAGTACCCTCGGACTGTCTCTCTGGTACTGACCTCTGCCTGTTCCTTTACCATTCTGCTCGCTGCCTGGATCCTGACTTCTGCCTGCCTTGTGACCTCGTCTGACCTCTGGAACCTGTCCCTTGCTTTGTTGACTACTCCTCGGACTGATCCTCGGATTCTTATCCCGGCTGCCATTGACCACGTCTCCTGATTCTGGCTTTGTCCCTTGCCTTGTCATTGTCTACGCTGTACTGGCCTTCCTTGGTTCTCCAGACCTACAGCCTAGTGACCGACCGCGCTCCCTTGCTGCTCGGTGGCACGCCTCTCTACTACCTCTCCGGGAGACCCTGCGAGACCCACCTAAGTCCAAGCGGCCTAGGTCCCTATGGGCTCCACCGGGGGGGGGGGGGGGGGGGGGGGGACCGCGGGCTATCAGTGGTGAAGCTCATCCTAGCCTCTGTATCCTCCAGTGCTCCGCCCCCTGGGGCAGGTGCTTCCTGGTTCCTACCAGGGAGCCGTTCTACACTGCTCCAGGACAAGGGTCCACCTCTAAGCGCAAGGGTCCACCTCCAGTAGCCACAGAGGCATTCACAGAGCAGGATGCCAGTGGTTGGTGTTCCACCTTCACGGAGCGGAAGGATGGAGGGCTGCCATCTCCAAAAAAAACAAAACAAAAAAAACCAGGGGTGGGTAAGAGTATGGGGCAGGGATGTGGCCTGCTTGTTGCAGCAGTTGCTACCCCTAATTGAGCTGGATGTTCACTTGGATGCAGATCCGGTGCTGCTCTCTATATTGGTGGTGGGGTGGAGGGGAATTAGGGCTGGAGGGTACTGGAAGCCAATAGTAACAGGTGGGTGATAGAAAAAGATTAAAAAAAAAAAAAAAAAAAAGGATAAAGTGCGTAGCTTGCTGGGCAGACTGGATGGGCCATTCGGTCTTCTTCTGCCGTCGTTTCTATGTTCTTTGTTTCTATGTAACAGTATGTAGGAACATAAGAAATTGCCATGCTGGGTCAGACCAAGGGTCCATCAAGCCCAGCATCCTGTTTCCAACAGAGGCCAAACCAGGCCACAAGAACCTGGCAATTACCCAAGCACCAAGAAGATCCCATGCTACTGATGCAATTAATAGTAGTGGCTATTACCTAAGTAAACTTGATTAATAGCAGTTAATGGACTTCTCCTCCAAGAACTTATCCAACGTTTTTTGAACCCAGCTACACTAACCACATCCTCTGGCAACAAATTCCAGAGCTTAATTGTGCATTGAGTGGAAAAGAATTTTCTCCGATTAGTCTTAAATGTGCTACTTGCTAACTTCATGGAATGCCCCCTAGTCCTTCTATTATCCGAAGAAGACAAGAAAAGCTGTGTTGGATAAGGAATAATCTTTTAAAATTAATAACACTTTATTGAAATTTGCAATTAATAATATGGCAAGAAAAAAAACGAGGAAAACATGTTAACACATATACCAACTATGACAGTCTGACAGAAAGTGATATTTATCAAGGAGTATTAGAACTACTGGAGGATACAAAAAAGTGTTTTGCACCAACAATGAAGTCATCTTTCAATATTTTCCATAACAGAACCCATCTTACTCAGAGGCAGAGCCCACATTTTTGGTACTTTTTTTTAATTTTTAATTTTTAAATTTGGTACATTTTGATGGAAATCCCACAGTTGAAAGGTGATGAGCTCCATTGTATAAGTTGGTCACAGTAACTGAATCCATGTAGATATTGAGGGAGAAGAAAATGATCTCCAATAACAGGCAATATTGTGTCTGGCAGCCACTAAGAAATGGTTTGCTAAACTTATACCCTTTTGGTTAATAAGCAAAACTCCCCTTATGGCTTGCCTAAAAATAATAACTAAGGGGCTAGCGGCAGAAGCACTCAGATAAAGTGATGAATCCATGACAGAACATCTGTCCAGTAGATATGTATCTTGGGACAAGTCCACCAAATATGAAAGAAAATTCCCCCTCTCTCCACATTCTTGCCAACAGTTGTCATAATTTTTACGACCCATCTTTTTCAGCCTGTCTGGGGTATAGAATGAAAAACAGAGAACCTTACATCCAGACTTCTGCATAGTGTGTTTGGCATAAGAATAGCAGTAAATTATATCCTTTTTATCTTCAGGAATCCATGTGATTATAGATAATCCTCTTAATTTTTGCATTAGTTTCTGTGATCTGTCTCTGGCTGTTGTGGTTCCCTGAACAAGTTTACAACCGGTCCATAGCTACATCAGAGTTGTTATCTTCACCTGAAGATTAGGGATGTGCAAGCAGCATTAGTTTGAAATAAAAATGAAGTAGGGGATGAATGAGCCAGTTTTCATTTTATTTCAGGCAACTGATTATTTTTTGCCGAAAACAAAACATTCAGGAATTTTTAATTTTCAGGAAATAGTGCACCCTATTACCAAAATGGGACTCTGGCAGGAGCAGGTCTGGGCCTAGTCCTGTCACCAAGGCCTAATCTTGGACCTAGGCCTAGGCTTGATGCTGGATCCCATCAGAGGCCAGATCCCATTGTTGAGGCCCCTGCCTAGGCTCGGGTCTGATACCAGTGCTCAGTGGAGGTTGGGTGACATTGTCTCAGCCTAGGCACAATGTCATGACCTGGCCTGAGGTGTGGTCTAGTCAGCCAAGCTCAATTCTAGGCTATAGGCCTAGGAATAGGTCCAATGCTTGGGGGGTCTGTCAGAGGCCTGGGCCTGGGTCTAGACCTAGGCCCAATACCAGACCCGGTCTGAAGTCTATGTCAGAGGCCTATTCCTTGGTCTGATACCTAGGTCTGAGTCCAACAATGGTACTGGGCTGAGGCTGGGTCCTGTCACTGAGGTCCTGGCTTGGGATTAAGTCTAGGCCCAAAGCTGCGACTCTGCCTGAGGCCAGGTTATATTTGCTGAGGCTCAGGCCTGAGGTCAGGTCCCATCACTGGGGATCAGGCCTTGGCCTATGCCTAGGCCCAATACTGGAGCCTGGTCAGAAGCCAGGTCCTTTTGCTGAGGCCTAGGCCTAGACCCAGGCTTGGGCCTGATGCTGGGGCCTGCCTGAGACCAGGTTCAAGAACTGGGTCCTGGGCCTAGTCCCGAAGTGGGGTCCTGCTGAAGCAGGGTCCTGTTGCAGGGTCCTGGACCTAAGCCCAGAGTTCCAGGACCAAGCCTTTCATTGTCTTCTTTTGACTAAAAATGATGTCCTCTACTCAGAGGATGTGCCACAGTGACGCTACTTTGGTGCTTTCCTCCAGAATAGATGGCGCCATTTTGTTGTATGGTCTGGCACCATGTGCTATGGAGGAAGGTGCCACTATAAAGGTATATATGTAAGGGGCTCCTCACAAGATATACACTTTCTGTTTCTATTATATTGTATTTTTTCTTTCTAAGCTTAGAGTGAATTAATTTCATAGAGCAGGCAATTAACTTCTGCCCTTACAGATGTATCCTGTACAGCAGAAACATACACAAAGGCATTTCCTAACTCAGAAGTTAGAAGAAAAAGAAGGAAACTAAAGGGGAGGAATGGAATGGGTCAATAAGATAGATCTGAGTTTAACTGCTTCAGCTATCACACAAAAAATATATTTTAGCATGACATGACTTGCCAGCATGAAATAAACAAGGACCTGAGACAAGATCTGAATTCAGCACAGCATGGGAAGATGTCTGAATAAGCAACTACAGATATAAAACTGAGGGCCTTTTATTAAGCAGGACATGATTACCAATTCAGGTCTGATATTGACAGCCTTGCCATCAATCAGATTTGAAATGAACTCTAGCCAATTGATTACTTGCTGACATTGCAGAGTGACCCTCTGATTATCATAAGGCTAATGAGATATTTGGAAGGCCAATTGCAAATTGTCCATCTGATTATCATACCTAATGAGAAATCTGGTAGGCCAATTAATTAGATGTCTATGAACTGGGTAAGCAATGAAAGATGCCTAGCACCAGACATCAGACATTTAGGATCCAGATACCGAGGATGACAAGCTAATCTTTGCCTATGGTGACTGCATGCAAAACCATCAATAGGGGTCACGTGACGTGATGCTCTGGTGAGGACGTGTTTCTTGTAGGTTCCGGGTGTTCCTGTCCCAATCTACTATATCTTGGCTGATCTCAACTTTTAAATGCTATGGAAAACACATTATCTTGTAGAGCATATGAGCATCGACACGTAGATGTCAAAGTCTCCAGCGGGTATGCTGGTGAAAGCCACAAAATGGGACAAAGTAAAAGCTAATCTTGAGGACTCCAAAATGGCCATGGTGACGACGGACAAGGTCCAATCAGGTGCCCTCGATTTATCAATGGTGAGTGCAATCACGCAAGTGGTCACTGCAGCTCTTAATGTCAAGTTAGACACAATATTAGCACAAATATCTGACCTGCAAAATTCCTTATTGGAATTTAGCCCTAGGATGGAGATTCTAGAGAGCCGCATGTCTTTGGTGGAGCACGATAATCAGGCTCAAAGAGACAGTTAGAAACTTTAAAGAAATTAGTCATAATGCAGGAAGAGAAAATTGACGATCTAGAAAACAGATCGCACCGCAATAACTTAAGCTTTGTGAGGTTCCCGAGCTGGGTTCCATCTTAACATCATGGTTTCCAGAGCCACTGAATCTACTATCACTCCTTCCTGTCTTGGTGGTGAAATGCGCACATAGAATGGGAGCTAGGAAAAATGGCAACTCTTGCCCGAGGATAGTGATCGCTCGATTTCTAAATTACGATCACAAACAGAAAATTTGGTCTGCTTTGCTTCGGGTACCTCAACTGCAATATAAGAATTCTTCTATTAAAATTCTTCAAGATTTTTCCACCAGAAAGGCTTCCAAAAGAAAAGAATTCACTTCTGTTTGCTCCCAACTGGTGTCTAAACAAATGTGATTTGCACTACAGTACCCAGTGACACTTCTGGTCTCATATACCAGCAAGGTACATGTATTCGATTCCCCCATTGCTGTGAATCAATTTGTGGAACAATTGGTGTCTACCTGAGGTTTCGTTTTGTATGACTGGAGCTGGTGTGTGAATGTGTCTTTTTTTTTTTTTTTTGCTGAATTCATCGTTTGCTTATTAATAGCAAGATAACGAGCCTGAGGATGCTGTTTACTACTTGATATTTCAGTTTGCTTGCACGGACAAGTTGCATTTACGTTTTTGGGGTGGCTCTCCCCTTGGACTTTTTAAATTTTGTTGGCTGCCTCGATCTGAGTGCACCCTTGCTCGGACCGCCATTTTCAGGTCCCTGAAGGGCAGTCATCGGAGTGGACTGCAGTGCTTATATTTTTGTAATTGACACTCAGCAAGGTGAACTTTGCTAGGTTTGACACAGCTGCCCATGGTCTCCTGGGTGTGGTTTCCATCATCCTTTATGCCAGTATGGAATACTAATTATTACTACTTTTCTCACCTCTCATGATGTCTCACTATTTTTAGCTGGGGCTTCCAAGGAATATTCTTCCTTTCTTCATTATGTGTACACTCCTATCTGCAGTTTACCATTTCCAAACACTCCTCTCCTAGGTCTCGACCATTTATTTTCTCCTACTCTCCCAAGTTCATCTATTTCCCTGTTACATGTAACTTTATCTTTCCCTCTCAGTTCAAATATTACTCCCCTGTTACCTGTAAACTGATGTGATATGTCTATGAAAGTCGATATATAAAAGTTTTTCAATAAATAAGCAGATCCCTTATATGTGTAGGAATGTAGCTGGTTTAGGATCCTCAATCAAATAGGAAAAGGTTTGATCCCATATACAACGGTTTCAAGGGGAAATTATCTTCCTTCAGGAGACTCATATATCTGACAAGGAGCATGGTAAATTGCGTAGGGGTTGCTATTCCCAAGTGTTTTATGCTTCTGGCATTACCAATAAAAAGGGGGTGGCGATTTTATTACACAATCAGGTCTCTTTTTTATTTCTGGATTCTTGGAGTGATAAGGAGGGGAGAATTATCAAGGTGAAGGGTACTCTTTTGGGAAAGGAGATGATTTTGATTTCCTCATATGCGCTCAATCTATACGATCTGTTGCGCCTCCCGGCCGCGTTGGCACTGTGGCCAGGCCTGCTCACCTCGCACTTCCTTCCACCATCTCCAGGCACCCCTCCCTTGCTGCCACAGCCAGTTAACGGCGTCCTCGGGCTCTCCACTCACCATTCTGCTCACAGGCCTCACGGTGGAGCTCCCGTTGGGGCTCTGTGTCATCGGCGTCCTCAACCATGCCCCTAGGCACACGCGCAGCCGATGTGCAGCCCTTTAAAGGGCCCAAGGCGGGAAAACCCGTGGGGGGGCACCTCCTGACGATGTCACATAGATTTACTATTTAAGGCGAGGCCCTGCCCCAGGACCTTGCCTTGGCAATTGGGTCGACACTGTTGGTGTGCTAGTTTGCCTTTGTGTTCCAAGTGTTCTCATGTTCCTGTGTCTCCTGTTCCAGCATCTCCTGTTCCAGCGTCTCCATGTTCCTGTGGCTCCCATTCCCAGTGGCTCCGTGTGTTTCTGTATCCTTCTCAGGTAGTACCTCTTTGGACTGAATTTTTGTACTGACCTCTGCCTGTCTGACCATTCTCTTGTCTGCCGCCTGGAACCGATCCTCGCTTGCCTTGACGACGCCCGGACTGATTCTGGTATTGACCCCTGCTTTGGCTGACTTTTCCTGAACTGATACTCTGGCTCTGACCCTTGTGCTTCACTTGGCACTCTCTTTTGGCCTACTGTGACCATTAGACCAACCTGCTAGGAAACCAACTGCGGCTTCCACTTGGCTAGACCCACAGGCGCTGCCTGTCTCACTCGGAGAACCTTCCTGAACTGTTGCTTCCCTGAGGTCTCCAGAGCTTCCAGTTCGGGTCTAATCCATCCACTCTGCATCAGCCATGCACCCTTGCTCGTGGTGGGCACAACCCTCTGCTACCTCTCTGGGAGACCACCAGAGTCCCACCTAAGTCCAGGCGGTCCAGGTACCCAAGGGCTCAACCTGCGGAAACCCTGGAACTGTTTTTGGTAAAGCTCCAGTTAGCCTCTGTCTCCTTGTGTGCTCCGCATTCTGGTGGCAGGCACTCTCTGCGACCGACCAGAAGGCCATACCAATCCTGCACCAGGCCAAGGGTCCACCTCCAGTGCAACACGATCATTCCTTTATCACGAATATTGTTATGGAGTATTCCATGATAGGAGGTAGAGCTGAGATTCTGGGAGGGAATCTTAATTGTGTCTTAGACACAGATTTGGACAGGTGATCTTCCATTAAAATTTCTAGGATGGGAAAACATAAAATAATTCAATTCAACAGCGACGGTTTTTGCCATGATTTTCCTGAGGACCTCCTAGGGTCCTCCTAGGAGGTCCTCATGACACATCTATATCCATGACACATAATCAAACAACCACAAAGGCAAAACACCTCTCTAATATGATTCAAAAATAGAACAAAGAGAGGGAAAAGGATCAAAGTCCAGTGGATACCATCAAACCCAAATAATGACAAATGACAATATCATAAAATATTCGCTTTGGAGTTTCAATCTGCAGCCTCTCGCCTCACAATGGGCCGCAAGCTTCAATCAGCTTACAAAGCAAAATGTAAAATTCAATCATTTATTGTCATTTGTTCATCCCAGTTAGTAACTTTATTTAAATATCTAATCTTTTTGTCCAAAACGTTTTTCAAATCACCCAGAAGAAGGTATATCCATTAATATAGAACAAAGCTCATAATGCTTCTCACCACATTAAAAACTTGTAACAACAAATGTTGGAAAGAGGAATACTTAGCCAGTTCAACATGAAGTCTAGATTAAAGTGCTCCCGACATGATTCATGTTTCGATTGCAGAGAACAATCTTCATCAGGGGAAATTTCTCAAGAATAGTTAATCAGAACGGCCAATATTCTTCAATACCTTTAAACACAAACGAACATATATTCAAACAGTGCACATCGTCTGAGTTATACAAACCCACAAAATCACAGCATATTGTCCCGCCAGAAAATGATTCAAGAATAATTGTCAACGTCACAGAAAAAAACACTTACCCGGACAAACACTGTCTCACCCAACACTTTCAAATATGGCGCCAAAGCGTCTCTGAAGGCATCCTCATCTAGCTAACATTTAAATCCCACTTCCGATGACTACGTCACCGGACATCCTCTGAGAAACGCTGAAAACTAGAGAACTACAAAACCCATAGGGGTAGATTTTAAAAGAAGCGCGATCAGCCTACTTTTGCTTGCGCATCAGACTCAAGCAAAAGTACGCTGGATTTTAGTAGATACGCGCGGAGCCGCGCGTATCCACTAAAATCCTGGATCGGCGCGCGCAAGGCTATCGATTTTGTATAGCCTGCGCGCGCCGAGCCGCGCTGCCTCCCCCCGTTCCCTCCAAGGCCGCTCCGAAATCGGAGCGGCCTCGGAGGGAACTTTCCTTTGTCCTCCCCTCACCTTACCCTCCCTTCCCCTACCTAACCCACCCACCCGGCCCTGTCTACACCCCCCCCTTACCTTTTTCGGGGGATTTACGCCTCCCGGAGGGAGACGTAAATCCCCGCGCGCCAGCGGGCCTGCTGCGCGCCGGGCCGCGACCTGGGGGCGGGTACGGAGGGCGCGGCCACGCCCCCGGACCGCCCCGGGCCGTAGCCACGCCCCCGTACCCGCCCCCAAAACGCTGCCGACACGCCCCCCTCCGAAAACCCCGGGACGTACGCGAGTCCCGGGGTCTGCGCGCGCCGGTAGGCCTATGTAAAATAGGCTTACCGGCGCGCAGGGCCCTGCTCGCGTAAATCCGCCCGGTTTTGGGCGGATTTACGCGAGCAGGGCTCTGAAAATCCGCCCCATAGTGCATCAAAATCCGAAGAACAAGCGCTTCATTTGCTTAACACAGCCCTTATTCAACTACCATCGCCAGAACTCATGCCAAAGAAACTAAATCTTAGTGGACCCACACTGTAACAACTCAAAAAACAAACCAATCAATTTCCCTATTTAAGCCCTTAGGAGTAACGGTGTCAAAATAATAAATCCATTTCTGTTCCCTACGCAAAAGATAATTGTCAAAATCCCCCCCCTCTATTGCTAGGTGTCAATTGTTCAATAACCGCAAAATGTAATGTTTCAAAAGAATGACAAAACTGTAAACAGTGTTGCACTACCGGCGCTTCTATACGTTGGCGCACAAGGGCACTCTTGTGTTCAATTATACGAGTTTTTAAAGGATTGGATTGGAATGCTTCTGGACTAAGCTGGTCTTCCGCTTCCTAGCTGCCACAGGAAGCTCTCTCTCTGCCCTTCGAGGTAATTCATCACTAACCTGGGTACTCGCTCCTCGGGGGCCCTTATGCTCTCTTACAGGTCCCTATCTTGGATATCGGGTACTCGCTCTTTGAGGGCCTGCTCTTCCTACTCTGGTGCCTGCCTACTACTGATCTACTACTGCCTGTCAGGATCTTCATCAATACAGCTATCTTTTTTGTTTTTGTATGCTTTGTTCCTGTTCTATGTAAAGGCATTGCCAAATAGTTATAAGTTATATGTTTTTGTTTTTTGTTTTTGTACGCTTTGTTCAAAAACAAAAGGCATTGCCAAAAAATGTAAATGTTCAAAAAATGTAAAGGCATTGCCAAATAGTTATAAGTTATATGTAAACCGATACGATGTGCAAACGGCTGTCGGTATATAAAATTCTCTAAATAAATAAATAACTACATCTTCTTCAGTGAGTAACTAACTCTATCAGTCTGTCTCTCCTTCAGCTTCAGTGCTCGGAGTCTGCATCCAGGACCTTCCTCTAGGACCCTGTGCTGACTACCATCTACTCGAGTGTGGGACTGGTCTCCTCGCCTGAGGACCCCTGGACTACTTCTACTGAGTTACCTCACTGCTGCCCGCTCCCTGGGCAGTACCACCAAGCTGTATAATAAATACTAATTCTCTGTGTCTGCTTGTATAGAGTCTAGCCTAGTACTGAGGTTCCTCACGAGGCTCCTCCCCGTAGGAGTGGCCATCACTGGAGTACCCAAGAATCCACTTCAACACCTCAAAACCATAACACCCCTTTTCTTTCCTCTCTGTCCTTTCTTAATAATTTATTTCCCAGAAT
The DNA here is from genome assembly GCF_901001135.1 of Rhinatrema bivittatum. NCBI lineage: Eukaryota > Metazoa > Chordata > Amphibia > Gymnophiona > Rhinatrematidae > Rhinatrema > Rhinatrema bivittatum. Next base: position 796,437,119 of record NC_042615.1, on the reverse strand, counting down.
GGCCATATCCCAATCATTGAACCATGTCTTCATACCAGCACCTCTGCCAATTTCCTGTTGTAATAAGTTTTCACTAAGGAGGAGGAGTGAACAAGGAAAGAAGCCTGAGTAAGCTCTGTTTAGTATGTGTGCATCATTTGCATAGCTTCAACATGGTATTTAGTACTCAGGAGAGAAAATTGCTGAGATGTTCAACACTTTTGGGCTAACATGCATGCTAATATGGGTGCACACTTTGGAGACATTTTTGTGTATACATGGTACGGTTTCGTACATGGCCTGATTAGTGGCCTTTTAGCATGCACATTACATTTTCTGCTGCGGAGTGGCTAGTTAAGTTAGCTGGCTATAGCTGTCTGGCTAAATTAATGGAGATATTCAGTGACGCAGCCATGTCACCAAATATCCCTGTCTATCTTAAAGTTAGCCGAATATGTCTAACCGGTCAACTTTAGGACAGCCCTATGGGCAAACCAGAGTTAGTCACATTGGTTAAGCGGCTAACTCCGAATATGTGACTAACTGTTTATGCTCCTAGAATTTAGGTACATATGGCGATGTATATCGCCAGCTAGCCATTTTCCTTTCCTGCTGCAAAATCAAAGGTCGTACTTGAAATCCAGTTTTACTCTTGCTTCCCTACAACTAAGGATCTTTTGTGCTTTGCTCATGATTTCTTGATTTCTAAAACAGAATTTATTTCCAGAAATGAAATACACTAGAGCAAAAGGGAAACTTTAATAGTTTTGTTTGTCAGTGATGCAAACATTTTTGTAAGAACTGTTAGTTTAAGAAACACTAAAAGACCTGGATTTTAGATTTGTATGCAGTCAGCAGAATTTACATTAAATGGGAATTTTCATAGGTCTGGAAATGAAAGGTGAAGGCTATCTTGTGAGTTATAGAAATTTTTCCCTCTGGCAAAGTACATATATATCTCAGTTTCTTAAGATGAAAGAAGTGTACAAAAACGTCTATTCTGTATTATGAAATCACTTTCCAAATAATGACTGTGGTTCAGTGTAATTAAGCAAGGGATGATGGGACAGACTTAGCAGCTGTATATGCAGACCCACATGGACTGTATTTACACAGCGAGTTTCTCTTTAAGAAGCCTTGAGAGAGAGAGAGAGAGAAGGGAATAGAGCATGCTCAGTTGGATGCTGTTGCTTTACAGCAGCCATGCTTAAGGGCAATGCACATGCTCAGTGGAATAAATGCATAGAACCAGCAGGAAGCTGGGGTTTTCTCAGTCCTGCACAGATCCTAAAGGAGGCAGCAAACCTATACTACCAGCAGGGAGTCAGAGGCCAGTGCAAATCTGAGTGGGTTGCAGGACTCAGGTTGAGAAAACTTTCCTGTCAAACGTAATAATGGACTCCTATAATCTGTGGAACCAGAAGAATACTCCTAAAGAAGATTACTTCAGGAACTGGACCCCCTATCAAGGAAGAAAGTTACAAGTAACACAAAGTCTGAACTCTAAAGAAAGAGACTGGGCAGTTACAAAAAGAAAAGAAATCACTTGGACAATTGTAGAAAAATGATCATTGCATTCTTTTAATGCATACTTGATTTAATGTTAGTTTCATAATTAATGAAGAAAAATGTTTTTCAAGTGTAAATTACATAAATATACAGTTCTAGCTTTAGTTAAAACATTTAACTGTTTCTCCTTGTCTCTGGCTTTTTCCTGAGCCAAAGGGAAATGAAAACAATGCAGACCCAGAGATGAGCTCTGAGTACATGTTGCATATAGTTAATAAGAGTGTATGTGTGTGTGTTTCTTTTCTATATATGCATCTAATGAATTTTCTGTCAATAATTAAAATTATCTGCTTTGTGCTCCTGTGGAAATATTGACAAAAATATGCTTTCCAAATAGCATATTAGCTGCCCAGTCAGGTATTTTGTTTCTTGTAATTTATGATTTGCAATTCAGACTCTAATGTCCCTCATCAATGAATAATGGGATGGTTTCAAAGGAGAAAAAAATCAGAAACCTGTAGATTTGTTAATTAACTCAAAACCAGTGCCACTCAAACTGAGCTGCATAGATATGTCTGGCTTCTTGGCTGCTCAGTATACTGTTTTGTTCTTCAGAATTCTTTCTAAAATGGCACAGGAATGAGAGGCAACTACTGGGCCTGCAGCCACCAAATATAACATGGCACTTGGCCTGCCATCCCATGGCTTCTCAGACCCCTTGAGCACGGGAATAAGGTGACTGCTGAAGCTGGTGTGTACCAGAAAATTTGCTGTTGCCATGTGACTAAATAAAAAACTACGTGCATACAATTACCCTAGCTATTTAGCATATTACAACCCAACATGAAAAAAAATATATTAAAATGCTGGTGTCACCTCAGCAAAAAGACTCTCTCCACTGATAAACATTTTGTGAAGTAACACAAATCCCATCAAAAAAAAAGAGGCATCTAGAACCTTGCCATACAATGCATACAGCACTGACTCTCAGGACTCAAGCAACACCAACCTTATGAAAAAGCAGCAATGCAAATACTACACCAGGCCCTAGAACCTTTATACACCACCTACTGGGGTAACAGAACAAGCCGGACTGCTACAGAAAAACTGCACATTAGCAGCAATACTGCACCTCAGTCACACACAAGCAGAACACAGACTGACCCTTACCTAATAAGGAATAAGGGAAATCATAGAGGAGCGGATTTTAAAAGGCCCGCGCGCGCCGGCACGCCTATTTTGCATAGGCCGCCGGCGCGCGTAAAGCCCCGGGATGCGCGTATGTCCCGGGGCTTTCGAAAAGGGGAGGCAGGGGCGTGTCCGGGGGCATTCCCGAAACAACGTGGCGATTCGGGGGCTGGCCCGGGGGCATGGTTGAGGCCTCCGGACCAGCCCCCGGGACCGGAGGACGGAGCGGGGCTGCTGGCCGACGCGCGAAAAGTTAGGGGGGGGTGGGTTAGGTAGGGGAAGGGAGGGGAAGGTGGGGGGAGGGCGAAGAAAAGTTCGCTCCGAGGCCGCTCCGAAATCGGAGCGGCCTCGGAGGGAACAGGCAGGCCGCGCTGGGCTCGACGCGCACAGGTTGCACAAATGTGCACTCCGTTCCGCGCGCCGACCCCGGATTTATAAGATACGCGCGGCTACGCGCGTATCTTATAAAATCCAGCGTACTTTTGTTCACGCCTGCTGCGCGAACAAAAGTACGCGCTCGCGCAAGTATTTAAAATCTGCCCCAGAGTGTAAGAAGCAATGTAAGGAAACCATGCAATAGATTTCTAACAAATATTCAATCTCAGAATACTATTATGGTCAATAACTGCCTATTACTAATGTTGATGCATATAAATATGCAATGAAAAAGACTGTAATAATTTCAGACCTATTAGAGCAAATGAAGCCTCGTATCTTTGCCTTAACTGAAATTTGGCTGTAAAAAACTGATACAGTGCTAGTAAATCAAACTGCACCTCCTGACTATGCAGTATTTTCAATCCCACGTCCAAATCGTAAAGGAGGAGGTTTAATGCTTATTGCCAAAAAAGATCGGGGACTGAAATTAATACCCACGGATATCTCTCTGCCCTATGAAGTTGCCTTTTTTAGTTCTAATGATCTTCAAGTTTGTTTACTGTATTGTCTGCTGGGTTTACTAGAACATAACATTTCTCCAATAATTGAACTATTGGTCATAAATTTTAAAATTGCTAGCCCCTCAAATACAACATATACAGAAGTACCGTGGTCTGATCATGGACCGGAAGGCTTATCTGCATACTGTTCCCAGCATGCCCCGGGAGAAGAGTCCAGAGGTCACCACAAGCGATCCAGGGATTGACTTCCACAGCCCCAGCTTCCAGAGGCCCTGCACCCTTTGCAGTAGAGGAGGACCGGAAGCACGCACTGAATCTCAAACCCTTCCATTAACTGAGTAAAGATTAATTTAACAGTGATTAAAGAGGATTAGTAAGTATAGCTTTCAGAAATGTTTGTGCTTATAAAAGTTTAGTGAAAGGTGAAATTAAGGGATATATTCTTTAGAGTTTGTGTGTGTCTGAGGTAATAAGCAAGCTAGAGATAGTTAATTCTAGTATCTGTCTTTCCCAATCACTCAATCCTTGATTTTTAGGCATGAGACACTTTCTCATTAAAAATCAATCAGGGTCTTATCTAAATCATACTATTGTACCAGCCCTTATTGAAAGTTTAATCATCCCTTGTAGGACACTAGCTGATTAATTAGTAAATTTACCTGTAAATTTAAAGTACTCTCATTCCAACTCCCTTAGTATCCTAAACTTAACTAGGAACTCAATAAAACTAAGATGAAGGCAGCAGTCCAGCAGCAAGAGGGGGGCTTTCCAGTCTTTTGCATTGAGTGTCACATGTATGATATTTTACCCGCTGGTAAGAGATTGTATGTGTGCACTCGGTGCAAAGAGCAGCCTCGGAGGGAACTTTCTTTCTGCCTCCCCCCACCTTCCCCTACCTAACCCACCCCACCAGCCCTATCTAAACCCCCCCCCCCACCCTTATCGCAAAAGTTATGCCTGCCCTGGTGGCCCGCTGGCGCGCCATCACCTGACCCGGGGGCTGGTCCGGAGGCCTTGGCCTTGCCCCCCGGAACGTCCCTGGGCCAGTATCACACCCCCCGGAACGCCCCGAACATTGTGCCGCCCCCCCCCCCCCGACACGCCCCTGACACGCCCCCTAGCAAAGCCCCGGGACATACTAATCGGAGACAATTCTTTTTCACTCAATGCACAATAAAGCTCTGGAATTTGTTGTCAGAGGATATAAGAACATAATAAATTGCCAACCTGCCTCAGACCAAGGGTCCATCAAGACCAGCATCCTGTTTCCAACAGAGGCCAAAAGCAGGCCAGAAGAACCTGGCAATTACCCAAACACTAAGAAGATCCCATGCTACTGATGCAATTAATAGCAGTGGCTATTCCCTAAGTAAAATTGATTAATAGCCATTAATGGACTTCTCCAAGAACTTATCCAAATCTTTTTTGAACCCAGCTACACTAACTGCACTAACCACATCCTCTGGCAACAAATTCTAGAGCTTTATTGTGCGTTGAGTGAAAAAGAATTTTCTCTGATTAGTCTTAAATGTGCTACTTGCTAACTTCATGGAATGCCCCCTAGTCCTTCTATTATTCGAAAGTGTAAATAACCGAGTCACATCTACTCGTTCAAGACCTCTCATGATCTTAAAGACCTCTATCATATCCCCCCTCAGCCATCTCTTCTCCAAGCTGAACAGCCCTAACCTCTTCAGCCTTTCCTCATAGGGAAGCTGTTCCATCCCCTTTATCATTTTGGTTGCCCTTCTCTGTACCTTCTCCATCACCCCATTACTGACTGCAGAAGATAATAAAATGAGTCTTGTAATTGGAAAGAATGCACGAAACCTAGGCGTGATATAAGATTCTGAACTTAACTTAAATAAACATATTAACAACAAAATTAAAGAGGGTTATAATAAACTACAGACTCTCAAACATTTAAAACCATTATTAGACCAAAATAATTTCAGAGCAGTCCTTCAAGCTTTACTGTTCTCTAGCTTGGACTACTGCAATGCACTTCTTTTAGGACTTCCACAATCGATAATTTGGATATTACAAGTACTTCAAATTACTGCAGCACAGATTCTGACCAACACAAAAAAATATGATCATATCTCACCGCTCTTGATTTCATTACATTGGTTCCCGAAAGAATATTGCATAGAATACAAAGCTCTCTGCAACCTACACAGAACAATTTTTGGGGAAGGAACAGAAGATTACATACCCCACAAAGAAACCTTAGATCCAGCACATCTAACACAGGTTAGAAACAGGGCTATCTCTCTTGTGGGACCAAAAATTTGGAACACATTACCAGGAAACTGAAGATTGCAGCAGAACCTGAAAACATTTAAAAGAGAATTAAAAACTTGGTTATTTTGCAAAGCCTATGATGAGATTGACCAGATGAAATAGCAAGCTTACTTACTTACTTACATTTAATTTATTTTAATGTATTTTTAGACAGTTAACAATGTATTAACCCAATATGTCTTTTATTGTGGATTTTATTTGAATATTGTTTTTGGATCTATGTAATCTGTTGTGATGGAACCCCCTAAACTACGGTATATAAAATTTTATAAATAAATAAATTAGAAATATAAACATGCAAAAAAAACCAAAATAGCCTGAGAAACCAAATGCTGAATATCAGAAATCTAAAGAGCAAAATACAAAAATATAAGAAATGCACATACCCAAATATGGAATATTCCAATCACTAAATACTCAAAATATTTTTTTTAAACCTTTCTTGTCTGATATTTTTATTTTACTAATCAGTTGGTTCCAATCTCTTTTTTCCATTTTTCCCTTGTCAGTCTTTTCCTAATTTCTTCTCCAGGGTCATTCTTCTATTTCTGTTTCTTCTCTGTCCTTTTCTCTTTTTTCCTTCCTCTCTCTCTCACACACACACAGGCTCATGCTTTCTCTCATAGACTCCCTTAAACACACAAGCTCCCATTCTTACACACACACACACACCCACACCCACCCCCACCCCCAAGTACAAGGTCGTAGCACAAATGGCATGTTATAATGTTAAAGGCTGTCTATGATCAAAAATCAAAAACTTAGGAGAACTGGGATAATGGCTTCTTGTGTGACATATCAAAAAGTGTTTCAATTCAACTAAGGGCCTATGAGCACCCACATTACAAGTCCGTTTCCATGTCCTATTAAAGTTTGTAATAATTTCCACAGCCTCAAGGTTAGTGATCCTGCCCCCCTACTCAGCCATTGATTATTATCTGTTGTAAGATTGTTGTTGCTATTTTTGCTGTTGACATTCTGTTGTAACATCTGTTCTATGGGGTACCAAGTCTTTAGGAGTGGTGTGGGACCACACTGGAGGCTCTGGTAAGCACTGCTGCAAAAGGCATGTAATAATGGCTGCTAGACCTGGCTGGATAGCCATGCTGGAAGGGGGCCCTCTTGTGGGATTTAGGTGGGGGAACTGGTTTGGTGGTAGATCTCTGCTGGTTGATGTCTGAAGCCTAGCTGGGTTGAAAGTAGTCTGTCTCACTGGATCAGGTCACATGGGTTTCTAAGGCATTTGTGTTTGGAGTTTCACCCAGTTACGCTTTGGGACTCAGGTGCATTATTTGTAGCCAATAAAACTATGTGATGTGTTTGTCGGCCGTGGAGGTCCACGGATGACATCCCTCACCTTTGGGAGCAGGTGACCCACTCCTGCCCCGACTAAGGCCAAACTGGTTCCCAGTTGTCCCTGTGCTGCTCGGCCCTGCTCTTCAGTGCCTGCAGCCTCGCATGCTGCTGCCGCCTATTCAGCTGCGAGCCACTCTAGGTGCGCGCGTGGCTCCTACTGCTATTTAAAGGGCTAGCAGCGGAGGAACTTCCCGCGACCCTGGCTGATGACATCAGGCTAGGGGGCTGTTTAAACCCTTCCTGACCATCAGTTCCCTGCCTCAGCAACAGGACCCGCTCTGCTTCAGAGTAGCTGGTTGCTCCTGCCTCCATGTTCCAGTTCCTCCCTCCGTGTTCCACTTCTTGCCTTGCCTCTGTTCCTAGTCCCTGCTTCACTCTTTCCACTCCGTGACTGCACTTCTGGTTCTGACCTCGGTACGTTCTTGGATTTTATCTTGTCTCCCGCCTGCCCCAACCATTTACCTGTTTTCCGGTTCTTCCGCTTGCTGCTTGCCCTGACCTTTGGTCTCATTCCTGATACCACTGCTTGCCGCCTACTTTGACATCTAGTATGCCTGCCTCTGCCTGCTGCATTGATTGTCTTCTGGAAACCCAAGTCTAACTTCAGCCGGCCCTGGTTCCCAAGGGCTCAACCTGTGGGGAGTGAGGGCTAGTATTAGTGAAGGTCCTGTTTGGGCTCCACACCAAGCGTACCCATCTCCGATGATGAGGAACTACTGGAGGTCCCCTCCTGTAGATCTTCCTGGTCTGCAAGCCATTCCGGGCCTAGCCCAAACAATATAGCCCGCTTGGACGCTATAACCTATGTTGGCTCTAGTGGTTCCATGTCCTCGGTACCAGTTCCAACTGCAGCAGCAGCTACGACCATCTGTCTTCCAGCTCCTCCTTGGTACGCTGGAGATCCCAGGCAGTGTTGGGGTTTTCTCAATCAATGCTTCATGCATTTCTCTCTTCAACCATCTCAGTTCTCCAGCAACAGTGTCAAGATAACCTTTATTCTCTCCTTGCTTGATGGGAAGGCCTTGGCCTGGGCCTCCCCTCTGTGGGAGCATGATGACCCAATATTACAGGACCTGCAAAGCTTTGTGCAGATCTTCAAGCAGGTCTTTGATGAGTTGGAACGCGGAACAACCAACAGCGGCTGGCTCTGACATTCTCCACCTCCAGCAGGGTTCCAGGATGCTGGCAGAATATACTATCGAGGTCCTTACCCTGGCTACTGAGTTGGGCTGGCAGGAGAATAGCTTCTGAAGCATCTTATTAGAGGGCCTGTCCCCTAGGATCAAGGATGAGCTCACTGCCCAGTATCTTCCTGATGGGTGGAATGACCTGAATAGACCTGGTGGGAAGAATTGACCAGCAACAGCTTCGAGAGCTTCGAACACCTCACTGAACAGTCCAGCTGGCTCCAACTTTCTCGTGCCCCCTGGTGCCGAGTGCTGCAGCCAAACTCAACTCCCTATGTTCCAAAGAGCCCATGCAGTTGGGTCGGACCCGCCTTTCACCAGAAGAATGGACATATCCTGGGCCTCTGCCTTTATTGTTGTCGGAAGGGTCATCTCTTGGCACACTGCCCAGTGTGGCAGGGAAATTACCAAACCTAGATGTCAGCAGGGAGACGACCCTAGGCTGTGCTTCTTTGGCTCTCCAATGTACATTGCCAGTCTCCTTCATCCTTCCACAGCGCACCTACCCTACCCTGGCGCTGGTGGACCCAGGCTCCAGTGGGAACTAACTCCAGTGAACTAGTGACTCAACTAAGTCTGCCTGCTCTACCCAGGATTCCACCCATTGTGATCTCCTCGATCCACGGAGAACCCTTACTGGGCCGGATTATATGATTCACCACCCCGGTTTGACTACATACCGGCGTTCTGCATGATGAGATGATTCCATTTTTCATCCTCAAGAAATCAATTCACCCCATCGTCTTGGGACTACTGTGGCTGCAGGCGCACTCCTCCCTTATTGATTGGGCCACCCATCCAGCTGACCTAGTGGGACCAACGATGCCAATTTGTTATTGTTTGTAAGGCTTTGGGTGTTTAAAAAAGGATTGGATAAGTTCTTGGAGGAGAAGTCCATTACCTGCTATTAAGTTCACTTAGGGAATAGCCACTGCCATTAGCAATGGTAACATGGAATAGACTTAGTTTTTGGGTACTTGCCAGGTTCTTATGGCTTGGATTGGCCACTGTTGGAAACAGGATGCTGGGCTTGATGGACCCATTGCTCCTACCATGTGACAGAGGCCAGCCAATGGCACCAATAGCCCCTGTCACACGGTTAGGGCAAAGGGCCATCGGTGCCATTTTGATTAGTGGCAGCCGACGGCCCGAGAGGAGGAGATCGCTCCCAGGACCCCGCTGGACCACCAGGGACTTTCGGTACATCTTGAGGGGGGTCGAGCAAGTCTTGGGGGTGTCAGGAGGGTGGGGGTTGCAATTAATTAAATTTGAAGGGTTGGGGTGGGTTTGGGGTTGTTTTTTTAATGTTCCCTTTCTCCCCCCCGAAAACGATAAGAAAACTACACGAAATTTTGTGGGTTTTCTTAACATTTCGTCGCCCCCCCCCCGAAATGTGACAAAGTAGGAAATATCGTCTCTATTTCCTATTTCATCGCAAATGAATGCACATCCCTACGCCTATTTCCACCTGCTGCCATCGTGGCATTCATCATCATCTGGAGACCCGCGCCTATGTCCAGCCGACCCTTGTACCCAAGGGCTCAACCTGCGGGGAACAAGGGCTGGTATTTGCAAAGGTCCTTTTGGATCTCCACGCCGAGCATACCTGCCTCCGACTATGAGGATCTACTGGAGGTCCCCTCCTGTAGGTAGTGCCAACCTTGTCTTGGCCAAGGGTCCACCGTGCAACACTATCGCCCTTGTTTTTCTGAGCTCATCAAGTTTCTGTATTTATTCACCTATGTATCTGGAATGTGTGGGTAAGGGGATAAATGAGTAAGGGTGTTGTATATTTAACTGTGCATTTAATTAAATATAGCAATACATGTTAAGGCTAAAACAAAGCTACTTGCCTTTTTACCCATTTATGGCTGTAACACCCTGCTAACAGCCATTCATTATCTGAGACTCTCCAGTGACATTGCCTATTTAATTTCTCCAATGAATGCTAGTGAGAGAATTACCTTATTATAAATAAAGATATAAAATTATCTCTCACTGGCAACTGTACTGTTTTGAGAGCATAATATGAAAATATTGCTTTTTGAGGCTTGCTGCGAAAGCAGCTCAATGAACCACATATGTTGAGTACAGGCTCAAGGGCTAGACTTTCAAAGAGATTAATAGCTGCTCAAAAATACAGTTAGGTGGCTAGATTGACATCTTTGGAAATTTATCAGCGCTGAGAAGCTAGATTTCACTGCTTAAATTCTGTGCTGTCCTGGGTGTGGGCTTAAGTCGGGAGATGAATGTTAGCAAGCTATGCCTGTGCACCAGGTCCCCTCCCCCCTTCTCTCTCCTGGACATCAACAAGGACTCGATCTATCCTTCCAATCTCTGATGTTACACCCCTTGTTACAGAGCTCGGCTGTTTACTGCACTGTGCTCCCTTTCTGTAATGCACCCTGGTCAGGGCACCGTTTAAACCCCCCATCAAATTAATTAAATAATTTGCAACCAGTTTTTGAAATATTAGGGCTCCTTTTTTCTTTTCAGGCTCTTTTGGCATTGAAGGCAACCTGTCATTTAGTTGTGGCTTCTCTTGGGAAGCAAAAAAGAAGGAGGGAACGAGCTTAAAGGATTAAATTAATGTTGCTAAAATTAAGCATCAGATGGGTAGGGGATGGGGATTTATTGTGTGGGAATAGAGAAGGGGAGGTATGGGGGGGCTATGGGGGAGGGGTTATGAGAATTAGCATTGTATTTCATTCTGTAAATGATTTTATTGTAAACCACCTTGTGATTATTTGGAGTAAGGCAGTACATCAAGTTTAATAAATGACCTAAAATGACACAAAATCCAACAAATATTTAAAACAGAGTCATTAAGAGGCAGCTGTAGGATTTTAAAGTCTTTCGTGTTTCTGTTTCTTCTCTTTTTTGACTTTTGCCTGTGGGTTGTTGATACCTTTGTTCTGAAAAACCAAAGTCGATGCTGTTTATTGGACATTCCTTCTTCAGATGTGACCATGAGGAAGGAAGGAAGTTATTTCAATCAGCAAAGTATTCCGTTTTCTCCAGGGTCGGCAGGGTTTGCGGGCATCCCATCCTGCGACTTTTCCGTGATTGGCTTTTCTTTTTCCATAGAACTGAATGTGGCCGTTTCCTCGTAATGCAATGGTCCTTACAGTTACATGCATTGAGAAGTGTTGCTCTTCAGTTTGACTGCTTTTGGAACAGGAGCCCCGGCAGCTGTTATACACATTCTCCAAAAGCAATGAAATAATAGTCTCTAATCTCTGAAGTCATTCGGATATAAACTGTAATAGATAGCTTCTAGGAGTCTTAAAGATTATTTATTAGTTTTAATAAATCTAGCCTCACACCAGCCCTCTCACAGTCTTCTGTTTCCTTCATTAATGTTTAAAGAAGTGGCAAACTTCCAGAACAGGGAAATATATGAGGCCATTCTTTCTTTGCTTTGCTCTTATTTGCTGAAGATATTAGCCAAGGGCACAAGAATTGTGAGAAAAGTCATGGAACTTGATTAAGATATAAAAATTATTATTATTATTTTTTTTTTGCTGTGGCCAACCTGATAACCCTGCCCAGGCTGCTGAAAAGAGACTTGAGTTTTATAGACCCTTACCATTCAGAACTCGTTCTGATTCATGTCTTGATTGAGCTCAGGTCTTTTATCCTGGTTAAGAGGTGAAGACTTGCAAATGTGCAAAGGAGGAAGGTTATTTTTACCTTCTCCCCACCCACGTAGCTTGCAGATCTATGGGTACAAAATCCAATTTTCAAAGGGAAACTCCCCTTGGGGTTTCTCTTTGAGAATGCCTTTTTCAGTGTGGATCATGGGCATCAAAGTACTTGAACAGTTTACAGATGTAAACTCCTCACCAGGAAGAATACACAATGGTCATCCCCATTTTGAAAATACCCTGTGCAAATGGCAGGATAGCCCCAGTCCTGCTCCCAGCACCGCCCTCTTTCCCCATGGAAAAAAATGCACTATGGACAGCATGCATAATTTTCCCTAAACTGGGGAGAGAGGCAGTTTTTCTACAAGTATGTATTTTAACTGTATGCCTACCATTTAAATGCATTTTTTAAGCCTGAAATGTAGATGTGCAGTTTCCAAAGAAGCTTCTAGAACACCACCTCCCACACCAAAAAAGAAAGCCTCTTTTCTTTTGCAACCAAGTAAGCGCATTACAAAAGTATGTCAGGCATATTTGTACCTCCTTACGGAGGTACCTTCATATGCAACAAATGGCTTCATGCAACATGCCAGTACATCTCACATGCACAATCTCACGTGTACAACAGTCAGTAACAGCAGGATTTTATTAACTGGTCACTTGGTCAGAAGAAATGTTTTAATAACTTACATCTAATTAAACAGGAAAACATAGCAAGTAATTGTATAGTAGATTTATTATTGTTTAAACATTATCATGGAGTGTGAATCCTTGGGCTGTAGCATGGTTGGTACTACCCAGCTCGGGGGTATGGGCTAGGTCCACGTTGACAGCAGACGGACACGCTACTGGCTGGGACTAAGAGAAGTCTTCACTATATATCAGCCTCTTCCCTCCTCAGGTCAAGCCCTTGGGTTCTGAGACCGGCAGGACTTAAGCAAAAGTCCACAGCGTGGTCCAAGGATGATCAGGGCAGGCAGCAGTCAGATGGTGTTGATATCCAGGCAAGAGCTGAGGCAGGTGGAGATCAAGGCATTTCACTATCCAGGGCAGGTGGAGAGCAAGGCAGAGTCAGTATCTAGACAAGGGTGAGGCAAAGAGAGATCAAGCATAGGGGCAAGGAGGAGAGGGAACGAGGACAAGAAAGAACAGGAGCAAAAGCAGGGAGTAGGAACCGGCAGGAAGAGGCAAGGCTGGACTGGAACAGGTGAGGAGGGAGCAAGGCAGGATTAGGAACAAGGGAGGAGCATGGCTGAGTCAGGAACACAGCAGGGACAGGAGCAAGGCAGGAATGCGGCAGGAGCAAGCAACACCAGTGACAGGCAGGACGACCCGTTGCTTAGGCGCTGTGCTGCTAATCTTCTGAATTGAAATAACTCGACAGGGCTGACATCAGGGCGGCGCTGCCGAGACCGTCCTACCACAGGGCTTTGAAAGGGGCGCATGTGCACAAACTGAGGGAGAAGGTGGCATCTTGTGGTGTCCTGGCAGATGGCCGTGGGATGAATGAAAACTCATTTGTGTTCAGTGTCCCCCCCCCCCAAACCTCTGCCCCACTTGCACCCCCAAACCTTAACAACTGGTTTGCAATCCCTCAAAGGAGCCTAGGGCATCCCCTAGCCATTGGTGCTATTTTTTCAAAATGGCACCAACCAGACCGTAACCCTGTCACGTAAGTAGGGCAAAGTCTGGGGATCAAAGCTAGGCCACGTGGCCTGGGCCCAATCCCCTGGACCTTTCCCCAATCACATGGATAGGGCAAAGTCTGGTGGGGTCTGTGGCTAGGGAGCACCCTGGACCCCTTTGAGAGATTGCTGACCAATTATTAAGGTTTTCGGGGTGCAGGAGGGGGCGTGGGGGCATTAAGGGTGCGGAAGAATGGGGCTTTTGGGGGGGACACTGAACACATTTGAGTTTCATATATCTTTTGGAGCTGGGAGGGAAGTAAGGCCCCTATACCCCAACCTCTTAGACTGCTCTTGGGGCAGGGGTGGGAGTTGGGCATCCTTGCCTACAATAATTCTATAGGAAGGGGGTGGGAGTTTCATTTATTGATGAAAGAGGTGGGGAGCCGTCATTCACATGGCACTTATTCTTTTTTTTTTCTTTTTGAACTTTTTGGGGTGTTGAGGCCATCTCAACTGGCAGCCTGAGTTGAGCTGTGGGTTAGCCCTGACCCCGGCTCAACTGGATTTCAGCTGTGGCTTGCTTTTTTGGGGGGTTCTGGGCCCTTTAAGTGTAATTTGGGAGCCTCAGGACCTGTGTTAGGGACCTGGGCTCTTGCATCACATTTAATGCATTCCCAGATAGTGATTTTATTTTATCGCAGCTGACAACTTTCTCGGTTGGCCGTGCTCAAATATTAACATCAAATTGCCTATTAATGACCACCTTTGCATGCATTTGTATTATTCATGCATACAAATTACATGCAAAGAAGGTCATTGTAATAGGGGAGGCAGTCTGGGTGGAGAAATGCATAATATTGCATATATCACGTGATATTGCTCTATCTCATGATATACGCTGTTTAACCTGCATTAGAACACCAGCACAGCTTGATACATAACCCAAGTTTGTACCTGAGGCAATGGAGGGTAAAGTGACTAGCCCAAGTTCACAAGGAGTGACAGTGGGACTTGAACCCTGGTCTCCTGGTTTGTAGCCCACTGCTCTAACCAGCTTCACTAGATGAATATAATAGTTTCCATTTGTAATACTGAGGAATACTTATTGGTAATTGCACTTATATAGGACAATGCCAGCCTCTTGATAGTCTCATGGTACTAGGTTATGGGTGTGCCTTCAATGTCCTAGTCAACTATTAGCATTAGAGGTAAAATCAGAGATGCGATCTTTCAAGAACCCCTCCCCCCATTCCATTGAATGTCAAATAGGCCTAGATTCATTATTTTGCTATAAATTGCAAAAAATAGTGCCTGCGATAAAAAAGGGGTGAGGTAAGGGTAATTTACTTGATATTATATTTTGGGCTGCAGGAGGGAGAGAGAGAGATTGAGGCTCTTTATAAGGCTCTCATATAAGTGAACTATTTATAGCACTGTAAGAGGGCCAACTAGTAATTTGTACATTGTACTCTCAACCTAGCTTGATAGCAGTTAGGTAGAAAATGCATCAAGCTAGGTCGAGAGCATATTGTACAAATTTAATCCTTTTATACCTTTCTTCACTCTAAATCACATAAATTCTTCACTGATGTTTACTGTGCTGTTCGTACCTCTGACTGTGCATGTAAAACTGACCCCCCAACCTAGTCCACCACCAAAACCTCATCCTGAGTTCAGAATGGCCCCTCTTACAGTGGTATAAAAGGTTGCCTAATATGTGTGCCTCCCCAGAGTCTCTCTCCCCCCCCCCCCAAATGGGATATGCGATGTTTATCACAAATCCCATTTCAGGCATAACTCACAGCATAATGCCAGGAAAAAAGGTGTAGTTATTTCTGGTGTTAAATACTGCGATAGCATGCATTATGCTATCCCACTCAACATTAAACACCCCTCATTTTCATAAACTCTTCCCATTTGACTAAATTTTAAAAATGTGCATACACATATTGCAATGCGTTATCACATGCTTTATGGTGTTATCATGGGTATTAAGGCCCTAAAACCCGCGATAAGGCCCCTAACGTGATTTGATGAATGACCCCCATATTTAATAAGTTACATGTTAACAGAATCAAAAAGGATAATTCCTCTTGAATGATCTGGTTTAAAACTTTTTAAAATCAATTACAGTGAATATGTTACTCATCTGTCATTAGAAAAATGCCAGAAATAATGAGAGTGAATTTATTTGCCCACTCTTGGGCAGTAGAGTGAAATACACCATAAAGAAAGAGGAAAGAAACAGCAGGGTTCCCAGAATGAGCTAATATTTACAGACAATACAGGAGAGAATACAGATAGGTGCATATACAGAAAACACCTGAAAGGTTTAATGACAGAGGTGTGCCACGCGCTCAGTGATTGTAGAGCAGAGGTAGTGCAAACCACCTTTCTCACCAAGGGGTAGATTTTCAAAGGGGTACGCATGTACCCCTTTGAAAATCTACCCCAAACCCCCCCTGCACGCGCATAAGTCCCGGGGCTTGCATGGAGGGACGTATCGGGGGGCGTGTCACGAGTGATGCGGCATTTCGGGGGCGTCCCCGGGGGTGTGGCGCCGGCCCGGGGGCATGGTTGAGGCCTCCGGACCAGCCCCCGGGTCGGGTGATGGCGCGCCAGCAGCCCACTGGCGCGCGCAGATTTACGCCTGCTTTCCGCAGGCGTAAATTTGCCAACAAAGGTAGGGGGGGTTTAGATAGGGCCGGGGGGGGGGGGGGTGGGTTAGGTAGGGGAAGGGAGGGGAAGGAGGGGAAGGTGAGGGGAGGCGGAAGGAAAGTTCCCTCCGAGGCCGCTCCGATTTCGGAGCGGCCTCGGAGGGAACAGGCAGCGCACGCTGGGCTCGGCGCGCGCAGGTTGCACAAATGTGCACCCCTTGCGCGCGCCGACCCCGAATTTTATAAGATACGCGCGGCTACGCGCGTATCTTATAAAATCCAGCGTACTTTTGTTCGTGCCTGGTGCACGAACAAAAGTACGTCCGTGCGTACATTTATAAAATCTACCCCCAAGTGTATTAGTGTATCATCTTGTATAATAATTTTCTTTCTGGGAGAAAAATGCTATTATAGTTTTTATAATGGTTGCATACAGTTTTGTGTCATAGTGAGGCAGTTCTGTGTCTCCTCTGGCCCCCCACCTTTGTCCATCTTGTTATTACAGGAAGAAAGGAGAACTGCATAGCAAAAGTTAACACACAAGCTTGTGGGCTGTGGGTAGCCCCCCCTGCTCTTTTCTTTCTCCCTCCCTTCTCTCCCTTTGCTAGAAGTAGCCTGGATGCACAGCTCCCCCTCCTTCTTCACCCGTAGATTCTCTTCCCTTTCCCTGCCCTAGTCAAGGTCACCGCTGGCAACAACTACCCAGGGCAAGACAGCACGTTGATCAGAAAGGTACATGCATGCATAGTAAAATTTCCTAACTTGGCAATTTTTCAAAAGAAGGGAACAGAGAGATCCATTCTGAGTATGTATAATCCTAAGAGGTATAAAATCTGAGACCATCAACCGAGGTTGGGGGGCCTCCTGGGCTGATTTGTCTCCAAGAAGAGAGCTTGCTTTGCTGATTCACCTGTCTGGGGGTAAGGAGACACCTTTCAGATAAAGGTGACAGTTTCTGCTAGGTTTTGTATAACATTACACACTATCAGTTGGGGAAATTGCTTTTGCATATTGTGCTGATATACTGTATATCTTGCGTTTTGTCATTTTGTCTCAGGTGTTCTCAGAAACACCTGCTGTGTATATATTATAATTTGTTTGCTCTATTTTCGCTAGTTTTCTTTCATACCATATATTATTCAGAAAAATATAGCTTTTCATTATTTCCCAAAAAGACATAGTGAGACTTGTCATTTTTCATAGTCAGTTCAGTAATACAGACCACAGGGCAAATACAAATACTAGCAGACCCCGAGCAAACACACAACGCCAAGCCTGACCTTAGTTCAAAACTCAGCATCCCCATAGTGGATAACTCTTGATATGATCATGCACTGTATCCTAACCCTGCAAAGAGTTTATGCAGAGGAAGCAGATAGAGCAGTCTTACTTGAAAGATACTGCAAGGTACTTCAGTTTCTGTGCTGCCCAGGGGACTACATGACCACTCTTTTTTGTCCTTTGTGGTAGTCTTTACTAGGTTATAAGTTCTTTGAAGAAGGGACTTTCGCTTATGTCTATTTGTACAACACTACATACGTTTAGTAGAACTATAGAAATGATAAATAGTAGTAGTAAGGCAGTTCTATGTACCTGATCTACAGTTTCTGTCAGCATTACAGTTGCTATATTGGGTTCACTACTTAAAGTGGTAATGACTGCCCAAAATCAACCGCCATGATGTTTAAAATATTGTTCTCTAGCACTGAAATTTGGTACATGTATGCTTCTGAGCAAATGTCAAATGGCCAAAACTGTCTGTGAAACAGGGATGTGCATTCATTTTAGAGAAATATGCTAAAAGGTACAAATGAGGACTTTTTCGCTTTGTTCCAAGTGGAATAGACCAAAAATGTCTTCTCATGAAAATATCTGCAAATTTTCAGGCATTTTTGTTTTTGTGGAAATTCTTTTTTCAAAGTGGCCCACTCGAGGACCTCCAACCCCCTCCTGCCCCTTGAAACCAAGTCTGGGCCAGGGGCTTCGCATCTGAGCCTCTCTGGGTCCCTCTGATTCCACCTCCTGGAGTAAATCTTAAGCCATTACCTGACTATGCTGAGCCAGGCCCAGCTGGGGTTTCCTTCAATCCTCTAAAATATTTCTTGGGCCAGGGACCTCCAAGGCCTCACTTTCCCCACTATGTATGGGCTAAATAATGTAGTGGTGCACTTTACTAGCATACAGAACTAGTAAAGTGCAATCACTATTTTCCACTAGTTTGCATTAAACACACTTTGTAACTTTTTAATAGCTATCATCTGTAAACACCCATATTTTTGCAGGGAACTGAAAAGAAAATTTCACTCCTTTTCGATGTAGAGTTGAACAGATAAGTGCTATTTTGTGACAATCCTCTGAAACCTTTGCAGAAAAATCACCAAAGAGAAGCAATTTAGCCTCTTCCTGCTCCAAGTAGTTATTGCATTTTTGATAGGCTTTCATAATTTTGACCTTGTCGGCATAATTCAGTGATGGGTCTAAGTCTCAAATCTTCTTCTCTGTATATCTCATTCTCAACGAGATATGCCCATTTGACCACAATAGGCTCAGTTTCAAGGGAGAGTTTCAGGAAGCCATACTTGAATAAACTGTAGAAGATGATGTTCTTTGACTGATTTTGAGAAACCAATGACAAGAGTATTAATTTGTCATGCTCTATTCTCTTGCTCTTTAATCCTTTCCTGTAAAGTCACATTCTCTTTTTTAAGGTCAGCCAACTGTGCAATGAGCTGATCCATGATTATTTCTTGTGCAGCTACTCTATCTAGCTCTGAAATCTTTATAGCTTGGCCACTCACTTTCTCTGTCATGTCTTCCATCGCCGAATATAGCGTGTTAAGTTGATCAGTCAGAGCAGTAGAAACATTCTTTGAGATATCTCAAATAATATCTTCTTTCAATTCTGCCAGAGAGAGTTCAGGGGCAAGTCATCATTTTAGGTTCAACCAACAGAATTTTCTCACCGTCTTTCCCATTATCTGTAGTAATACAAGAAGCTTGTGTCAACATTCCAAATTACCTAGTTCACAGTACTGTTACAATTCAGCCTGTGGCAGGGGCCACAGGCCGCTCTCCACCTCCCTTCCTCTGCGGCTGGAGCTGCGCTGAGGTTTCCTGCAGCAGCAGGAGCCTGTCTTCATGCCGGCGCAGCAGGAGACGTGCCGGGGATCTCCCTTGCGGCATGGTTCTGCGCTACTGCTCCTCAAGCTGTCCAGTGACTGCCGACACCATTCCTGCGTAGCAGGAGCCACGCCTCCACCTCCCTTGTGGCCCAGAGGCCGTCCTTGTGTCTATCTTGCTGCATGGAGCTGCCTACATCATTCCCATGTGTCCTGGAGGCCACCAATCTACCTTGGGCCCTCCATGGGAAGAAGGCCTGCATCCCCGGACTCGCCTGGCAGCTGGAGCTGTTCCTGCTCCACCTTCTGCGGCAGGAAGCCACCTCCTACGTCGGGGCCTGTCCTGAGGCCTGGTTCCTCTCCTGCAGCCTTCAGCGTCATAGCAGGGCCACTGTCCAGGGTTGTGCTGCTACTCCTGCTTCCTCCTTAGGGGCGAAGCTGTGCCTTTCTGCCTTTCTTAAAGGGCCAGTGCAGGTGTGGTTCCTTCCTGACCTCCTCCCAGGGTGTTTCCTGCTTCAGCCTACAAAAGGGTTCCACTGTCAGTCCTTCCTCACCTTTGCAAGGAGCAAATTCCTTCCTGGAGCTGGTCTCCTGAGGATCTCTGTTTCCAGCTCCTGCCTGGCATCCTTGTCCTGGGATCCCATTTCTTGTTCCTGACTTCTTTGATGTTTTTATTTACCAACATTCGATCTGAAATATCACATTGGTTTACATTCAGGTACTGTAGGTATTTCCCTATCCCAGAGGGCTTATAATCTAAGTTTTGTACCTGAGGTAATGGAGGGGTAAAGTGACTTGCCCAAGGTCACAAGGAGCGACAGCAGGACCCAAACCCTGGTCTCCTGGTAGCCCACTGCTCTAACCACTAGGCTATTCCTCCTCCCTTCATGTTCTATGTTCCTGGTCTTTTGTCTTCGTGATGTCTTCAGTACCCTGATGTCTCCATTCCAGCTTTATCCTGATATTTCCATTCCAGCTGTATCCTGATGTTCAGTTCCAATCCAGAGGTTCCTGAGGTTCCGTCTTCCCATCCCTCGTGGTCTGCGACCAGCCCGGCTGGACTGGTAGGGCGCATAGTGGCCCAGTGGTCTGTGACCACCCCTGCTGGGGAGTGTACGGCATTGTTGGGATTTTTCCATCTCTGGAGCCGAGGGTACCCATGTTCTTCTCTGTCCCTCCTGGTTCTGGAGTCTTCTGGATGTCCGCTTCGTCTGTCCCAGCTGCTCCTCATCGAGTGTCCGGGGAGTCTGTTCCAGATGTCCTTGATCCTTGCTTTGGAGACTCATCTTCTTCCTTCGATGCTCTGGACTCCGGCTATGCCTAGCCCCCAGTGGGCAATGCTCCGGTGGATAGCCTGAGGGCCGGTCTGGCCACCGCAGCCTCCTCCCCGGCTGTGGGTGTTAGTGCTCTATCTGGAGTCTCTTTCATCTCGGATCGAAGATCTTCCTCGTCCATCTGTGTACCATACTGGATCTTCACTCTCAACTGATATTCTTCATGTTCAGGGTTCCGGAGCTCCTCTCCTGTGGTCCGTCTTCAAGTCCAACTTTGGGATACCTTCATGATATGTCTTCCAAGCCGGGTCGGAGGGGTTGTCCTCCTGTTGTTGACCTTCTTGATACGTTGATCACTCCGGGTTCCTGAGGCTCATGTTCAGGATGGGGCCACCTGGAGTTTTGGCCGGTTACTTTCATTGTCTGACCTGATGTTCTTCTCTTCAGTACCTATTGCCATCTTGAATTCTAATAAGAACGTAAGAACATAAAAAAAAATGCCATACTGGGTCAGACCAAGGGTCCATCAAGCCCAGCATCCTGTTTCTAACAGTGGCCAATCCAGGCCATAAGAACCTGGCAAGTACCCAAAAACTAAGTCTATTCCATGTAACCATTGCTAATGGCAGTGGCTATTCTCTAAGTGAACTTAATAGCAGGTAATGGACTTCTCCTCCAAGAACTTATCCAATCCTTTTTTAAACACAGCTATACTAACTGCTCTAACCACATTCTCTGGCAACAAATTCCAGAGTTTAATTGTGCGTTGAGTAAAAAAGAACTTTCTCCGATTAGTTTTAAATGTGCCCCATGCTAACTTCATGGAGTGCCCCCTAGTCTTTCTACTATCCGAAAGAGTAAATAACCAATTCACATCTACCCGTTCTAGACCTCTCATGATTCTAAACACCTCTATCATATCCCCCCTCAGTCGACTCTTCTCCAAGCTGAAAAGTCTTAACCTCTTTAGTCTTTCCTCATAGGGGAGTTGTTCCATTCCCTTTATCATTTTGGTAGCCCTTCTCTGTACCTTCTCCATCGCAATTATATATTTTTTGAGATGCGGTGACCAGAATTGTACACAGTATTCAAGGTGCGGTCTCACCATGGAGCGATACAGAGGCATTATGACATTTTCCGTTTTATTCACCATTCCTTTTCTAATAATTCCCAACATTCTGTTTGCTTTTTTGACTGCCGCAGCACACTGCACCGACAATTTCAATGTGTTATCCACTATGACACCTAGATCTCTTTCTTGGGTTGTAGCACCTAATATGGAACCCAACATTGTGTAATTATAGCATGGGTTATTTTTCCCTATATGCATCACCTTGCACTTATCCACATTAAATTTCATCTGCCATTTGGATGCCCAATTTTCCAGTCTCACAAGGTCTTCCTGCAATTTATCACAATCTGCTTGTGATTTAACTACTCTGAACAATTTTGTGTCATCTGCAAATTTGATTATCTCACTCGTCGTATTTCTTTCCAGATCATTTATAAATATATTGAACAGTAAGGGTCCCAATACAGATCCCTGAGGCACTCCACTGTCCACTCCCTTCCACTGAGAAAATTGCCCATTTAATCCTACTCTCTGTTTCCTGTCTTTTAGCCAGTTTGCAATCCATGAAAGGACATCGCCACCTATCCCATGACTTTTTACTTTTCCTAGAAGCCTCTCATGAGGAACTTTGTCAAACGCCTTCTGAAAATCCAAGTATACTATATCTACCGGTTCACCTTTATCCACATGTTTATTAACTCCTTCAAAAAGTGAAGCAGATTTGTGAGGCAAGACTTGCCCTGGGTAAAGCCATGCTGACTTTGTTCCATTAACCATGTCTTTCTATATGTTCTGTGATTTTGATGTTTAGAACACTTTCCACTATTTTTCCTGGCACTGAAGTCAGGCTAACCGGTCTGTAGTTTCCCGGATCGCCCCTGGAGCCCTTTTTAAATATTGGGGTTACATTTGCTATCCTCCAGTCTTCAGGTACAATGTATGATTTTAATGATAAGTTACAAATTTTTACTAATAGGTCTGAAATTTCATTTTTTAGTTCCTTCAGAACTCTGGGGTGTATACCATCCGGTCCAGGTGATTTACTACTCTTCAGTTTGTCAGTCAGCCCTACCACATCTTCTAGATTCACCGTGATTTGATTCAGTCCATCTGAATCATTACCCATGAAAACCTTCTGCATTACGGGTACCTCCCCAACATCCTCTTCAGTAAACACCGAAGCAAAGAAATCATTTAATCTTTCCGCGATGGCCTTATCTTCTCTAAGTGCCCCTTTAACCCCTCGATCATCTAATGGTCCAACTGACTCCCTCACAGGCTTTCTGCTTCGGATATATTTAAAAAAGTTTTTACTGTGAGTGTTTGCCTCTACAGCCAACTTCTTTTCAAATTCTCTCTTAGCCTGTCTTATCAATGTCTTACATTTAACTTGCCAATGTTTATGCTTTATCCTATTTTCTTCTGTTGGATCCTTCTTCCAATTTTTGAATGAAGATCTTTTGGCTAAAATAGCTTCTTTCACCTCCCCTTTTAACCATGCCGGTAATCGTTTTGCCTTCTTTCCACCTTTCTTAATGTGTGGAATACATCTGGTCTGTGCTTCTAGAATGGTATTTTTTAACAATGACCACGCCTCTTGGACATTTTTTACTTTTGTAGCTGCTCTTTTCAGTTTTTTTCTAACAATTTTTCTCATTTTATCAAAGTTTCTCTTTTGAAAGTTTAGCACGAGAGCCTTGGATTTGCACACTGTTCCTTTTCGAGTCATTAAATCAAATTTGATCATATTATGATCACTATTGCCAAGCGGCCCCACCACCGTTACCTCTCTCACCAAGTCCTGTGCTCCACTGAGAATTAGATCTAAAATTGCTCCCTCTCTCGTCGGTTCCTGAACCAATTGCTCCATAAAGCTATCATTTATTCCATCCAGGAACGTTATCTCTCTAGCGTGACCCGATGATACATTTACCCAGTCTATATTGGGGTAATTGAAGTCTCCCATTATTACTGCACTACCAATTTGGTTAGCTTCCCTAATTTCTCTTAGCATTTCACTGTCCATCTCACCATCTTGACCAGGTGGACGGTAGTATACCCCTATCACTGTAGTCTTCCCTGACCCACAAGGGATTTCTACCCATAAAGATTCAATTTTGTATTTAGTCTCATGCAGGATGTTTATCCTGTTGGACTCTATGCCATCCCGGACATAAAGCGCCACACCTCCTCCCGAGTGCTCCTTTCTGTCATTGCGATATAATTTGTACCCCGGTATAGCACTGTCCCATTGGTTATCCTCTTTCCACCATGTCTCTGAGATGCCAATTAAGTCTATGTCATCATTTACTGCTATACATTCTAATTCTTCCATCTTACTTCTTAGACTTCTGGCATTAGCATATAAACATTTCAAAGTTTGTTTTTTGTTTGTATTTTTATTCTGCTTTTTAATTGATAGGGATGTTAGAATTTTTTAGCTCAGGTGAGTTTTTAGTTACAGGCACTTGGACTACTTTTCTAATTATTGGAACCTCACTGTCGGGATGCCCTAATTCTAATGCATCATTAGTATTCTTTAAATATACCTCTCTCCGAACCATGCGCTGCTGAGCGACTGTCGGCTTTCCCCTTTGTTCTAGTTTAAAAGCTGCTCTATCTCCTTTTTAAAGGTTAGCGCCAGCAGTCTGGTTCCACCCTGGTTAAGGTGGAGCCCATCCCTTCGGAAGAGACTCCCCCTTCCCCAAAAGGTTCCCCAGTTCCTAACAAAACTGAATCCCTCTTCCTTGCACCATCGTCTCATCCACGCATTGAGACTCCGGAGCTCTGCCTGCCTGCCTCTGGTGACCTGCGCGTGGAACAGGGAGCATTTCAGAGAATGCTACCCTGAGTTGATGCCAGCCTTGCTGCTTCGCCTCCAATGTGGTCCGTGATCATCCCGGCTGGGGTGTGTAGGGTGTGTGGCATTGCAGCACTCCTTCCAAGTTTACCTCAATGCCTGAACCTTCATCTAGTCCAATGTCTGAGTCTTCGCCTGCCTTGAGTCTTTGTCTGAATCCTTGTCCTGTGTCTTGTCCTCGTCTGCCTTGTTCTCTGTCTGACCTGCTGCTTCCCGCCACTCCCTAGCGGCAGTCCGAAAGGGTTTAGAATGGTCGGAAGACCATGCAGAGACCATCATTGTGTTCGTGGTCTCAAGGAAGCATGCAGATTTGGTCAAGGCTCAGGGTAAGGACGTTTTCCCGCAAGGGCACACATTTCATCCCGTGCTGGAGAGCGCCCCCTGGTGCTCTCGTCCATGCAGCGCAACAAGTACAACTATCTAGGCAGGACCTACACCAAAATTCAAGCCATTCAAGTCATCAAAAAGTACAATAGAAGAAGGAGAAATGTGGACCCACACGGAGCTATCCGTGTCTGCGACCGCTCAGTTAGATGGCACTACCGGAAGTCCTAATAGCCATCATACACTCTACATTTCACCTTAGTGAATCAGATGTTAAACAAGATTCTGATGGACAGGCTACAAAATTTTGTAGCATACAGTGCAACAGAATAAATATGTAAAAAACAATGTCAATAACAGAACTAACTATCGAGAATAACCATGTACGTAAACAGGATACAGAATCAATACTGTATACACAGGTTCAAGACAAGTAAACGAGGTCACTTCAGGTGGGTGTGAAACGGGGAAGTTAGTCAGGTTAGGCCTGTTTAAAAAGCCAAGTCTTGAATTTCTTTTTGAATTTGGAGGTGCATGGTTCAAGATGGAGATTTGTGGGCAATGCGTTCCATCATGAGGGACCTGCAATAGAGATGGCACGATCCCTTGTGGAGCTAAAGATTATCAATTTCATAATATTTGATGAAATTTTGTGTAAGCTTGATAAACATTGTTCCAGGTAGCTAATCCAATTGGATGTAGTAACTGTGTTTGATATAATTTCTTATACACTGTTACTAGCACACCTTAAAGCAATTGGAGTAGGAGAAAACATATTAAAATGGCTTTCTTTTTTAACAAATAGGCATCAGAAGGTTGTATATAAGGGTTCAGAGTCATCTTGGTTCACAGTGACCTCTGGAGTTACCCAAGGGTCAGTCTTATCGGCATCCCTCTTTAATTGTGGTCCTTGTTAGATTCTTTGGGAGTTGTATATAAGCTTTATGCTGATGATGTGCAATTTTTTATTCCATGGGGTCTTCCCTACAGATCAATTCAAATAACGTCATGTGGTCATTAAAACTTTGTTTTTAAGCAACCAACTGTTGTTAAACGAAAATAAGACTACCACACTCTGGTTAGGCCATAGAGAACACCCTTGTAATACTATTGGGTTATTAAATGAAAAGAGTTTTTGTTTGGTGGAAGAAATGCAGAACTTAAGAGTGATAGTGGTTGGTATGTTATCATTTTGCAATCAGTTCAAAAGTGTTTCCAGCAAGCATTTTATAAAGGCTACCTAGTTAAGCCACTATATAATTGTTTATCACCTATGGGTTTTCAGTTACTGGGTCAAGCTCTGGTGTTGAGTATGGTAGATTATTGTAATTTTTTGTTTATAGGTTTGCCCAAATATTTTTTAAAGGTTTTACAACTTGTCCAGAATGCAGCTGTAAGAATGATTTTTGGTTTAAAACAAGGAGAAGATGTGAAACCTCATATGCAGGTTTTGCATTGGCTTCCAATTATGCAGTCATCCCAATTCAAGCGACTTTCTCTTGTACATGAAGCAATTTAAAATGAGTATAGCTGTTTATTTGACAAGGTTTCAATACATTTACCCACTCAAAAGCTCAAAAGTTATTGTGTACTCCTTCCATTCAAGAGTTTAGATTGCAATGCACAAGATTAATAGTTTTTTCCATTGTAGGTCCCACAGAATAGAATATTCTCTCTTTAGAGCTGTGTCTTGAATCTGATTATCAAGTTTTTTGTAAAAAATTAAAGTCTTATTGATTTACTCTGGCATATTCTTTTAGAAATCTACTTTTATGTCATAGTCCTATTGTTATGATTATTCTGTATGATGCTTATTGTAATTTTATGTTTTTATCGCTATATATTTTTGTGTTTTACAATTTGAATGTAATATGTATAATCTGCTTTGAACAGTGAAGGGTATGCAGATAACAAGCTTTTTAAAATAAATAAAATAAGTGCTGAGCGCACAAGATACTAATATGCAAAGCTGTATCAGACATATTAAAAGATGATGCGACATTGAGAAAGCTGCACCAGTTATGTGATGGGCTGAAAACAGGTCATATATATTGGATATCCAGATCTACAGAGTGAAAAGCTAAAACAAAACAATGTCTATGGACAATACTGGCATTGATTGAAAATGACTTTAAATGACAGTGGAAACGAAAGTTAGAAAGTAGTTTGCTACCTGCCTAAGAGTGAGCAGTACCCTACTGAATAATGTATCATTGTTTACTGCCCCTTATTTACATCCTGAAAGTTAGCCTCAGCCTTTCTGTGAATAAAGCCATCCTATCCAGCAAATGAAGAGAGATTCTTATCTCTGCATTTATGCCTATGTGGCAAAGAAATCACAGCAGGATGTCCTGAGGAACTAAGCTGTTTTTGTTATCACAATGTTATATCTCTCTCCTTACAAAACTATACTTTGCTGTAGTTTCACAATGTCTCAATGGAAAGATAGTATGACCTGTAATCACACTATCTCACTAGATATTATGTAAACCGATGTGATACTCTTGGATGAATATCGGTATATAAAAACAAACACATAAATAAATAATAAAATAAATAATACCTACAGCACTTTTAACACCAAAGGAGGAAAAGCCCATGCATCTCTTGTTGACAAGTAGAGTTGCTTTGACTACTGTGACAGGTTTACTCTGCCATGCTTGAAGATGCTGTAGCTACTGTAGATTTGCAAAGGAGGCTTCACTACTGCCACTTCTACACCGTGGCTCTTTCCGGTCCCTTATTCTCCCTGCATGAGTGGGCAACCTTCTTGCAGGTTCTGTCACTTCTCACTATTCCAGTCAATTCAAGAATATGCCGCCTCCTCTTACAGTGGTCTCTACACGTCAGATTATCTCACAACAATTGTTAAGTGCCTCATATGTGCTGTAACAATGTGATAGCATGTGTATATATAATAACAATGCTTTAAAAATAATTTCAGTGCTCGAATGACTAGATAACTAATGCTTAACAACCCTTTTTGCTTAGAATTATTACTCCTTATTTCTGATTCACACTGGCACTTTCCTGAACTCTTCTCTTTTTAATATGCCTTTGTCTTCTAATTAATATACTTCCTCCTAATTTGCTGCATGGCCAGATTGGTTATAAGCTTCGGCGGCTTATTTTGGGCTTCCCTGAAAGTTCTTCATTAAATCCATTCCTTGGTTGATTAAAAAGAAAACAACAACAGTGCTTGCGTCTTAAATTAATAGCAATAGAACCCCCTCCTCCTCCTCCCACCCAACTTTTTCAATTTTAATTTTTTTAATTAAGACCCATACTAACACAAATGATTTCAGGATCAGCATTTTTCTAATTAAATACAGGTGTCAACCATATTAAACCACTCTCTCTTCCAAGCTACTGTAAGTGCACAGTTAAACATGCAGCTTCATAGCAAATGTGCTGCACTTATTATTTCATTTTAATGAATAAAATGGTGTAAACAAGTTAGTCAGAGCTGAAAAGGAAAAGTTTGAAAAGCAACAATAAACTTAAATTTCATTAAATACCATAGCATGAACTACTTTGTATAAGAAACTCTTTGGTTTCTAAAATGATTTTTTTGAATTCTTCAAATATAAGTTATACTATTACTTAGCTAAATCTGCTAATGCACATAGTACTGTACAAGATAATTACATGCTTGCAAATTCCCTTCCCAGATCTTAGCTTCCGTGTATGACTTAACACAAATTTATAGCATGAGTAGGGGAAAGCTACACCACCCAGCTTAAAAACAACAATGACGCCAGCTCTGTATAGAAAATCGCTTTGGGAATGGAATATTTAATGAAAAGCAACAGTGCACAGTAACCTAGTAAATGACAGCAGACAGAGACCAAAATGTTCCATCCAGTCTGCCCAGCCAAAAGGGAGGGCTGGAACCAGCCACAGCCAGCACAACTCTCCCCTCTCTGAGAGATTATTTAAAGGTCAGCACATGGATCAAAGGGCGTGAGCCTTGATTGCCACAAACAGGAGTTTTAGCACATCTGCAATAATTGTTCGGCACCTATTTGTTTTGGAATGAATATGCATCACATGCAACAGCTCTGCTTTTATGGTCAGTTTATAGATTTTGGTTATCCTGAAAGCTGAACCACTTCCGGGCCTTAGGGGCCAGAGTTTCAGACGCCCTGCTCTAGTTGAAAATGAGATTAAGCACAAATGAAAGCATTTGCTGCTTCACTTAGTGAATTTACTTAAGGGGACACAAGAGCCTCTAGCTCAGCACTAGCAGCATCTGTCAAAGAAACAGACAGCTTGCAAGAAAAAAACCCAAACAAACCAGGAGGCTGCATTTAAGATGCTTAGAGTGTGTGCAAGCCTTCAAAGAAGTCCAAACCAAGCTAATAGTAAGCAGGCCTTTTGGGACTATGATATTTGAACTTAATTGTTTCCATTTTTTTCTCTGAAGGGATGAGAATATCCAGATACAAAACTGGAGGAGGCAGTGATGCATGTTATAAAATCGGGAGTCGGCGCGCACACCGACGCCTGCGGCCTTCACTCGTTCCCTCCCAGGCTTCTCCGATTTCAGAGCGGCCTGTGAGGGAACTTCCCTTCCCCCTACTCTATCGTTTCCACCCCTTCCCCTAACCTTCCCACCCCCCTAGCCCTATTCAACCCCCCCCCCCCCCCGACCTCTATCATACCTTTTGCGCCTGCCGGCAGCCTGCCAGCACACAATCCTCCGAAAAAGCAGCAAATGGCCGCTGTGCCGGAGGCCTCTGCCCCTCCCCGCCCCCTCCCTTCCTCCTCCCTTCCCCCTCCCTTCCCCTTTTTTGAAGCCCCAGGACTTAGATGCATCCCGGGGCTTTACGCTCATTGCCTGGCCTTTATAAAATAGGCCTGGAGCGCGTAACCCCCTTTACACGCGTAAATCCTTGAAAATCCAGCCCATTATGTTTTTATTTTGTTAGGGGAAAAGGGTCTTATTAAAGGCTTAAGACTAATTCTGATGAAGGAACAGAACTGAGGCTGTCCATATCCTATCCTTTATGGTGAGGTATACCATTTGCATGCTTAAGTGGGCTTGTGGAGATATTAGCAAATATTTTAAAACCTGTGCGGCTGGAGCCATGCACGTTTAAAAATACACATATCTCCACTTCCAAAAGTACATCCATTAGAGAATACACATACTTTTGCTTTTATATAAATGCTGCATACTTTCATGCACAAGCTATTTATGGCTCTGCTAGGGTGGGCATATAGACAAAATCGTATATCCTGCTTGCAAGCCCAACTTCGGGATCGAGTCATCAGGAAACTTGCCCTACTAGTTATTGAAAGTGAAGGTGAGCTCTTCTCCACCTGTGGGGTGCAAAAGGACCTGTGAAGGATGAAGGCTTCCTGGAAGGCACGCCTAAGAACCTACAGTCAGCAAGCAGATCACTGCCATGGGGGTAAGTGCTTAGACGGCCTTAGATTCAGAAGCTACTCCTTAGGTTAGGAAAAGGTGACTGCTGGTGTTAAACAAAGTGGGTAACTAAAAAGGCTTTTCCACCCACATGCTGGAATACAAAGAAGGGAGGGAAAATGGCCACCAGGGTTAAGGAGCTTTTGGCCCCATGACCACATGGTGCTTGGCATCTCGTCGAGATGCATAACAGAGAGTACTGCAGCTCCACAAACCGAAGGAAGCAAAATGGTGATATACTGCTAACACCTAGTATCTCTCTATGGTCTAATGCAAAGATGGGAGCCTTATGCAAGGGGTTTCCAAGGAAAGAGTTACCTCAAAAATGAGGTCTCTTTCCAAAAGCTAGGGTGAGGCATCCATAGATTTCTAAAAGGCCAGGAAAGAGCCTCACCAAAAGGGATGATCAGTTATGTGGCAACCCAGGAAAAGTGCAATAATGTTTGGCTCTGTGAAAGAGCATGCCTGCCCCCCCCCCCCCCCCCCCCGAACAATGTAAATGAGCAATCCCAGTTGCCTCTCATCCCAGTCCACCTCAAGACAGAACCTTATGGGTACCAGATGGCTCCCAGAGCAGGATATAATATAGCCTCAGAGGAGAGCAGACAGAGGACCGGAAGTGCAGGAGAAGCCAGCTGCTCACAGAACTGTGAGTAAAGAAAGGAAGCAGCCTGGAGAATAGGAATGCTTAAATGTTTTGTGACTAAAAATTCTCTGTGAATACTGAAGATTTAAAGCACTGAAAAAGTCTTGAGTGCTCATGTGTTGTGCCACTTATGGTGTCAGCTTGGGGATTTTCTGCACTTAACAAAGTACAGCCAGAGATCCATGCCTCCAGGAAAAAAAAGAAAAGGACAGGAAGTTTTTGAAAGCTTGATTGCTTTAAAGGTTCTACAGAGCAGCACTCAAGCCTCTAAGGGAGGAAGACAGACAAAAAGGAAGAGGAAAACATTTTTCTCATTGTTTGGAAACGTGTTATTAAAGAGGAGGCAGAGTCTGATTTGTGCAAGAGAAGCACAGGGAGAGAAAACAGAAAAGAACATTTTCCTGGGCCTGGGTGCAAGGGCAATTTAAAGTTAAATTATTACAGGAGCAGTCTAAAAGTTTAAAGTGTAACAGGTCAGAGAGTAAGGGAAAAAAAGATTTTAGTGACTGCTGGAAAAGCAAGGTTTAGTTTAGTTTATAACATGTGCGCACTGCCACGAGGCGCCCAACACAGCCCGCCATGGGCTGGTCATGGACCATGACAGTAGCACGCCAGGAAAGGTGGACAGACAAGGAACCTGGGAAGTGGATGAAGAGCTGAAGACGAGGATGACTGATGGAGTCAGTACTGGAACATCGGACATCAGGAACATCTGAACACTGGAACAACAGGACATCTGGAACATCAGGAATAAGGAACAAGCGACGAAGGAGCTCCAACGAGGGACGAGACCAAGAACATCAAGATGAAGGAGACCAGGAACATGAAGAACAAGGAACGAAGATCCATCAAGGCACAGGATGACCATGGAGGACCTGGACCGGCAGGAAGACCACTGACCACTGTGCACACCAGATTCGAAGGCCTTGAGAGACTGAAGCAGAGCCCTTTTATAGGGCTGGTCCAGGCGAGGATGGATGATGTCACCTGTGAGGGCCGCAGGGCTTTACCCGCCACTGGCCCTTTAAAAGAAGAGAAGAGGCGCGGCCGCGCGCCTAGAGAGAGGCAGAACCAAGGACAGCGTCGGCGGCATCCATGCTGTGAAGAGGAGCAGACAAGCAGCACTAGGCCACGAAAGGAGGGCCTGATGTCGGTGGCTTCCTGCTGCAAGGGAGAGCAGGCCAGCAGCGGCTCCCTGTTGCGGGAAGGCTCAGCAACGCAGCTCTGCCTGCCACGAGGGTGGAGCATCAGCAGCAGCCTCTGGGCTGCACCAGGAAGAGGTCGTGGTGGTGGCGGCCTCTGGGCCGCGTGAGAGGAGGCGTTGGGGGCGGTCCCGGACTTTCAGGTGTGGGACTGCCTGTGGCTAGGCCCACAGGCAGGATCCTAACAACCCTAGCTTGATGGTACCCTGTTATAGATGAAAAAGCCACAACAAGGTGTGGCACAACGAGCAAACGCACTAAATATTAATGAATCCAGCAGGTGTATTGCGACAAGGTAGAAAAGGTCCAAAAGTAACTTTCAAACAATCAATTAAATAGCAGAGAAACATTAATTCCAAGTAGTCAAATATTTATTGAAACATTAGTCCCCGACAAGGAACTGAGTTTCACTAGGGCTGCATTGGGAGGAGCAAGTGACATGTAATATAACATCATTGGCAGTACACCATTGAAAGGAATCTCTGCAGAAACAAAAACAAAAGAAGGCAAAAATAGTCTAGGACCATAATCAGCATGGTAAAATTAGTAGAGAAAAATTGAATGAATAAAAATATAGAAAGTATACATTCCCCATTTAATAATATAAACATCACAAAAGCATAGGTCGCAAATCTATATGATCGGGCACCCAGAAAGGTGCCTAGCTACCACTCTGAAGCCAAGATAGGCGCTCAGCCAGGCGATTATCAGCCACTTATCAGGCCGCTCGTGCTCTCCTGTTCGTGGCAGAAATGTCTGCATGATCGAATGCCCAGAAAGGCGCCTAGCTACCATTGCCACTCGGGCGTGACCAAGTAAGCGCCTAGCTCAGCACCTGAGTGGCAAGATTAGCTACGTGCCTTTCTGGGCGCCTAGTAGGGTCCCAGTAAAGCGCCTAGCCTTTCTGAGCGCCTAGCTACTGTTGCCACTTGAGCACTGAGCTTGGTGCTTACTTGGTCGCGAATCTATACAATCATGCGCCCAAAAAAGCGCCTAGGGATGTACCTTAAGGTGGTGTTCCGATGCCCAGAAAAGCACCTAGCTAAGCTGGCCACTCGGATGCCGAGATAGACGCTAAGCTAAATGGTTTTCAGGATGCTCGGGCGCCCTGAGTCGGCGCTGACACTTAACTCGTGCCCTGACCATGACACTTAACTTGTGCCCTGACCATGAAGGTAAAAAGCCCGCATTAAAAAACCCAAACTAGCACTAGCGCGGCTCCCTGCATTGCCTGATTAGCTAATCACCTCCTTTGCATGCTGTTAGCATGCATTTGGGCAGGAATAACTATGGATCTGTGAGCACGATCGTATGCAATTTTTTCCCACGCAGAAACCCTTATTATATCCCCATATAGGGCTTTGCATGGGAAAATGTGCGTACAAACCCGCAGCACCTTATTACATCGGCCCATAGAAGGTCATTTATCAAATTGTGTTAGGGCCTAAACGCTAGCACTAAGGCCCTTATGCAGTTGATAACACCATAACGCATGTGATAAATTCCGCATCGCAAAACATGTATGCAAATTTGAAAATTGTATTCAAGTGGGAGGAGTTTGGGCAGAAAAAATGGAAATGAGGGTCAGTTAGCATGGCGTGTGTTAGAATAACGCACAGCAATGCAGGCTTTAATGCTAGAAATATTGACACCTTTTTTCTATGTGTTGTGCCTGCGTTAGCTGTGCGTTTCCAGAAGAACACATTTTTATCGCAATTTTTGGTTCGGGAAGGGAGAGGGAGAGGGAAGGGAGGAGGAAGAGGGAGATTAAAGTGGGAAGAGGGAGGAGGAAGACAGGGAGGGAGAGGAGGGAGAGGCGAGGAGGAAGAGGAAGAGGGAGAAGGAGAGGGGGGGGGGGAGAGAGAGAGAGAGAGCGCCTCTCTGGAGGCCCACTGATATTTGAACTTTTTATTCCACTGTAAGAGAGGGCATTATGAACTCAGGGTGAGGTTTGTGGGGTGAGTTCGGTTTTAGGGGGGCAGTTTAACATGCACAGTCATACGTACGAGCAGCACAGTTATCATCAGTTACCATCAGTGAAGATTTGGAGGGATGAAAGGTGAAAGAAGAGTAGATTTGTACCATGTACTCTCTACCTTGCTTGATTGCAGCTAGGGATATAGTGCAATCAAAACCCAACTCACCCCACAAACTCACCCCGAGTTCATAATGCCCCCTCTTACAGTGGTAGAAAAAGTTCAATTATAAGTGAGCCTCTGCAGCTTGAGATGTGAAAATAATGTGGGTGTGATAAATTTAACTCGCGTTGCAAAACAAAAGTATGCGGTACAAGGAAAATTACCCTGACCACGCCCCCTTTTTTTTTTTTATCACGGGCGCTATTTCTGCTATATTTACAGCAAAATGATGAATCTAGGTCACAATTTGCTAAGGAATCTTTTCTCCATTTTCACCTGCAGATTTCACACTTCTGCCCAAAGTTAGAAAGTTGCCCTCCTCAAGGATAATTTTTTTTTTTAACATCATGGCTAATGCACACATACGTTACCACTTTTTGCAAAGGGAACATGTGCGTGTATGTTTGCTTTCATAAATTATCCCACCAACAGTGGCTGCGTATGCTATGCCCGCTGTGCGCCCTGCTCTGCCTCAGTGAACGCGTCCCTCCGTGCAGTCTGGGGTAGCTTACACTTGAACATGACATATGAGCACAAGTTTATCCACACATCAAGTGGGCAAATTTATGAAACCCCATTTCTGCCCATAAAACCGTGCTTTAACGTGTGGGAAAAGCACTGGAGAATTTCACCCATAAAACACAGAATGCGCTGGAATGGGAAATGGCTAAAATAAAACAGGATGATCAGGGTCCCATATATTTAATCTTAATGTGCCTTCTCTCCCTACCCTGTAGAAAGCTTTCAAGTATTTCAGGCACCAGGAAAACTGCTGTCAAGTCATGAATCCGTGAGGATGTTTGCATGTTTCTGATGACCGGACATTTTCATGATGCCCTCTAATCAGCAATGAGGCTGAAGGGGAAGAATGCCAGGGAGAGGGATGAGAGTAACATAAGGGGGGCTCGGGTAAGCTTACTACCTATATCTACGGAAATCAAACCATCGTTATGAGCCTGTAAGGGAGTGCACAGAATGCAGTCCTGTTACTTTGGATCTCAGCAGGTTGCTGATCATCCAGTCCAGACTCAAGTTCCCTTTGAGACCTCCTCCTCTACTTAGGGGAGCTGAACATTGGTGCGGCAGTAGCCTGGGCTCGGGAGGAGATGGCATGCACAAGTGCCTGGGGCAACTGAATGCTTATTTCCCTAAACTTCCCTGAGAGGTACTTTTGAATCCTGGCTTGTCTGTTACTGAAGGTCACTGCTGGGCCAAAGAGACAAAGCTACACATCGGAAGCTCAACCTGTGTCTTTATTATAGGAGGTGAACTGATAGCAGCTATGGAGAAGGGTGAGCTGCAACCTGCTGCTCAGGAAGGGAAGCAGCCGGATACTGATATCCCTGGGCAGACTAGTGCTTGCCCTCATAGCCCTGAAGCCAAGCTTTCCGTGGACGATAATAAACCAAGGGAGCCTACTTGCTGCTTGAGCTCCTTGCTTAAGTCTCCCACAGAGGACCCCCTCCCCTAAATTGCCATGGGATGTGTTTGCTGGTTTAAGGATGCAGCCACTGGAACAAAGAGTTGCACACTGCTAACAGTTGCACGCACACACACACATATGTTGTAGTTGCTATAGAAACACACTTAGCAACAAAGAAACCTTGACCTTTCCCCATCTGTTCTGAATCTTCACAATGACATTTTGATTTCCACATATAAAACTGAGTGAAATACCACATTTTTATGTAATTGCCATGAACACAGAGCCATAGGTGCTAAAGAACAATTACAAAATGAAATAAAAATAAAAATTGCAATAAAGTCGAGTTGCTACTGAAACTTGGTGAAAACCAGAAAGTAAAAAAAGTCAACTAGACTGGATGCATTTCATCCACCTATTTCCCTATAGATCTCAGTAGGAAAACCTTGATAAATTTTCCCCAACGAAAGGTAAAAGTATGTAACATTTTGCCAGAGAAGACAATCATGCAAAAACACTAAACAAAAAGCAAATTGGGCACATTTTCAGAGGAGCTCTGAGGATTAACATTGTCTTCCGATTACTTATAGATGACCACGTAAGGAGAGGTATTAGTCCATTAGAAAAAGCTTGAACTCTGTGAATGTCTGGTCTTCTTTCAGCCTCTCATAATCACTGATACTGCCATTGCTTTTTTTTTTTTCATTAACAAAGAAGAAAATCATTGAATGGGTAGCGGAGACCTCTTGACCCATCCACACTCACCATTCCCTTACAACCTCTTAAGAAAATATCGACAACATTTTGATATGGCCGCAGCTTTATTGTGTAACCTTTTGACGCACCCCTACCCCAAAGCCAGGGTGTCCCACTACCACTTCCCCAGCCTTGGCCACCAACAACCTACCTAATATTTCCGGTGAGCCATCACCTTCCATTGCAGCCCTCCCCTGCCATGAATAAGCAGAGAAAGCTCCCTGGGGAAATAGCCGCCAATGGCCATCCCCCCCCCCCCCCCCCCCGGCCACAT
Organism: Rhinatrema bivittatum; assembly: GCF_901001135.1. Classification (NCBI taxonomy): domain Eukaryota; kingdom Metazoa; phylum Chordata; class Amphibia; order Gymnophiona; family Rhinatrematidae; genus Rhinatrema; species Rhinatrema bivittatum. The sequence continues at coordinate 796,400,246 of NC_042615.1, read as the reverse complement.
GTCCAGCACACAGCCCCCAGCATGCGATCGGCATCCACCAAGCCCCAAATCATCAGGTTTAGCTTCCTGCCTAAGCAGTGCCACAGCCTTAATACCAACCAGCAAAAGTGGCTCAGGTCTCCCACCCCCAAACTGTGACAAGACAACATATCATATAAGATTCAGCAATCCACAAGAACAAAAAGAGGGAGGATGAGTAGCCTTGAGACAGGTGGATCGGGCAAAGAGGGAAATTCCTATGGGCAGCCTGATTTAAACCCCAAGGGCCAGATATTCGAACCTACGTGCGGGTGTAGATTTGTGCGTGCAACCCGCCCATCTTTTTTTTTTAAAACTTTATAACATTTTTCAATAACAAAAATCTGATCACATACAATCGTAGATACGAATAAACAGGTTGGAGATTCCCTTTGGACAGGAAACCAGAGCAGCCCGATATAAATCGAAGATAAACCTCAGAGATAGAGTGAGCCACCTGTAACCATCCACATTGAAGTAACATAACATCATGGTACTACTTGCCAATCTGCCTTCCCTCCCTCCACCCCACCCCCTCCCTCCCAAGCCATCCCCCCCTACCCCAAGCGCTATCGAAATGGTGTAGAATAAACATTATAATTACCACAAACATTAGAGTGGAATTGTAGTAAAGTGGAACAGTGTTAGAGAGAGGAATGCAGAACGTAAACCCCTTAGTCCCAGAGTAACCAGTCATCAGTCAAAGGGAACTGTATAGTCTGCGTTCCATGAATTCTCCAGGAAAAAGCAGAGGCCGACCTGTGTCCTCCTGAGCCGCTGTGATAGACCGTTTCTGTAGTGGGCCTTGCCTGCAATTAAGAGCTTGAGCAGCATATATTTATAAATGGGGAAAGTCTCCAAATACACTGGTGATGTAGTGGCACATTCAAACTGAAGAGGCCAGGATTTTGCTGCGAGCCCTAGCGTTGAGGGATAGTAAGTACGGGTTCCAGATGTCCAGGTAAAGATCATAACATCGTTGAGAAGGTGATGTTCTGGCCGACATATGCTCAAAGATGGCTAGTCTATGTAGTCTTAATCACCACTGCGTTAGGGACGGAGATTCCTTCGCTAGCCACTGAGTAAGTATTGTCTGTGTAGCTAACAAGAAGGCCTTGCACAAGAATTGGCACGTAGGATATTTAGGCGGTCCGGGAAGCGTATTTTTGATGAGATGTAGTAAACAAAGCTGCGGATTCAGGGGCAGGCTTAAGACTAAGATGCCACTCAGGTAATGAATGATCTTGGCCCAGAATCTCTGAATTGCGGCACACTCCCAAACATTGTGAATCAAAGTGGCAGGCTCCATATCACATTTAAGACAAGCGGATGATGCAGTCATCTTCTATTTGTAGGCGAGATTAGGCGAAATATAGAGTCTATGCAATAGCTTGTACTGAATTTCCCTCATTTGTACGTTTTCCGCATATTTGACTAGATATTTGAATCCATTGGCTATATGAGATGGAGAGACTGGACTATGTAGGTCTTGAGTCCATAGTTCTGCCAGTTTGGTAGTCCTATCCGTGGTGATCAAGAGGTGAAGTTTTTTTGATCATAGTAGAGCATTTCCTGGTGAGCGTTTGAGGTTGAGGAACGTTTGCAAGGTCCCATGAATAGGAACAGGAGTAGTGGTTGGCCTGCCCCAAGTCGTCAAGAAGTGCCTGATTTGCAAGTAAGCAAAAAATGAAGCAGAAGGGAGGCCAAATCGGGATTGTAAGTCCGCAAAGGAATAAAGATGGCTACCCACCGGGTCAAATAATTAGTGCACATGTCGCAACCCTGCTGCGGCCCAATGCGAAAAAGCAGAGGTTTCCCAGCCAGGTGTGAACGCCGGCAAACCCACAATGGTGGCAAACATCAGGGTCTTCCAAGAGGTGTGTAGCTGTGTCCATAAACTCTTCCATGCTGTACGACAAGCCCCAAAGTAAGGAAAGTCTTTAATATGGGTAGGTAGTAATGATTGCGGAACCACCAGAATGTTGCACAACTCAAAAGGTTTACACCAGTCCTGAAAGAGGTTTCTTGGCATCAATATCTCCGTATCTGCAATCCAGTCCTGTAGCTGACACAGTAAGGTAGCAACATTATATAGGTGGATATTTGGGCACATCAAACCACCCTCTGTCAAGGGGCGCATAAGCTGTGCCAAACTGATCCTGGCTTTTTTTCCATTCCAAAGAAAGCGGCGGAGAGCCTAATGTAATTCCAAAATGTGTTGACGTTTTATCCATAACAGCAGCATATGCATGACATATAACCACTTTGGAAGTTCAATCATTTTGAAAAGTTGTATCCTACCAGAAAGAGATAGCGGCAGGTCCATCCAATCCTTGAGCTTCTGTTTGGTCTTAACGAGTAGAGGGAGGATATTAGCAGCATAGAGATTACTGATGTCAGTCGGGATGTGAATTCCCAAGTACTTCATCGTAACCGTTACCCATCTCAAAGGAAAAGTCCCTTGCCAGCTTCCACGTACCTTATTCATAACATCAATGGCCTCTGATTTGTCTATATTAATTTTTAAACCAGAGAATTGGCCAAATAGAGTCTGTAATTCCAATACACGGGGTAAGGAGGTTGAGGGATTTACAACAAATATAAGCACATCATCGGCAAACGCAGTGACCTTAAAACAAGTTCCCCCCACTCGTAGACCCTCAATTTCCAGGTCCAAATTTATCGCCCTGAGAAATGGATCTAACGTGAGTATGTATAACAGAGGAGAAAGTGGGCATCCCTGTCAAACTCCCCTATGTAATGCAAAGGGGGACGACAACAATCCATTGGCCACAATAATGGATTGCGGTTGCTGATATAGTTGGGAAATATTTTGGAAGATCGACCCTTGAAAGCCAAATCTTTGGAGTACAGAAAACATGTAAGCCCAGTTTACCCGGTCAAAGGCTTTTTCAGCATCGAATCCCACTGCCAATGCTGGTATTGCCCGAGTTTTCCAGTGAATCATAGCAGCCCACAGACTTAGAATATGTTTACTGGCTTTCCGGCCCTTTACAAAACCCACCTGGCTACTGGATATTAAATGGGGAAGGATGTCACTCATCCTGGTAGCTAGAATCCTTGCAAATAATTTGACATCATAATTTAAGAGTGAGATTGGGCGGTAAGAAGCTGGGCATAGTGGGTCTTTACCACTTTTTGGGAGGACTGTGATGTAAGCCATAGTGGCTTCCGCAGTAAACCCTGTTTGAGCTACCGAGGAAAAGTAAAGTTGTAAGGGACCCGCAATGTCGGATTTCAATAGCTTATAATAATCAGCATTAAGACCATCTGGACCTGGGGTCTTGTGAGACTGGCTAGCCCCTATTCCCTCCCAGATTTCCCTCTCAGTGAATGGAGCATTTAGTGATTCCAATTGTTCCAGAGTAAGAGTAGGCAAGGATAAAGAATGGAAAAAATTTTCCTCTATTTGTTTTGCCTGGGGCCGAGGTTCCTCTGAATACAGAGTTTCATAAAATTCTCTGAATAAGTCACAAATTTTAGGGCCTGACGTATGTCTATGACCTTGTCGATCTTGAAGGGCCGCAATAAAAGCTGAACCTCTATGGGCGCGGACTTGATTAGCCAACAGTTTACCCATCTTGTTACCAAACCTATATAGCCTATGTGAATGGAAAAGGACATCCTGTTGTGTCCTTTGGTGTATGTAACATTTTAAAGTGACCACTAGGTCTCTATAATTCTGTTTAGATTTGGAAGTGGGGTGTGCTATCATTGTGCGCTTCGCCGCTTGAACGGCTATACCCAAATCTATTAACTGTTTACTAGCGGCTTTCCTTTGTCGTATTACATAGGCAATGATTTCTCCCCTCATAGTCGCCTTCCCAGCCTCCCACAATAAAGCTGGAGTACCTTGATGTTGGGAATTGTGATACATATAATTATTCCATTTCTCCTTAATAAAGATTTTAAAATCTTTATCCTCAGAGAGGTGAGTAGGAAAGCGCCACCTAGCCTTAGAAGCTTTCGGGCCTCCTATGAATGCATCTACCCATATTAAAGCGTGGTCCGAGCACTCAGCAGGGCCTATCTCTGCTGTGGCTATTTTGGTAAAACCATGTGGGGTAGTGAAGATATAATCTATTCTGGACATTGAATTATGCGCTCGAGCGATGTGAGTGTAGTCTCTCTCTTCTGGATGCAAAATTCTCCAAGGGTCAACTAACTGTAATTGATTACAAAGAAATGGTATCCCTTTTCTAGTGGGAGGCCTAGTGTGTAGCGTTGGATTGGAGTGGTCCAATGCCTGGTCTGCCACTTGGTTGAAATCACCTGCTAGTAATACTAGCCCTTTCCTATACTGTGTGATGACCTGTGTTAAACAGGTAAAGAAACTGTGCTGGTACACGTTCAGGGCATATACACTGCATAACGTACCCTCCTCGCCATATAAGCGCCCTATAGCCAGCACATAACGGCCCTCCTCATCAGCAAGTACCTGAGCCTCCTCAAACACTGCATTTTTCCCAATTAATATCGCCACTTCCCCTTTCCTGTTCTGGGCAGGAGAGAAAAATACCTTCCCTACCCAGTCCTGGGACAATTTCTGGCTTTCTAAAGCAGTCAGGTGTGTCTCTTGTAGGAAAGCAATTGTTGCTGTGTGTCGATGCAATGCTTGTAAGATTTTAGCCCGCTTGATGGGCGATCCCAAACCTGCTACATTCCAGGAGACACAGCGGAGCTTTTCAACCATAGGTTATACCTGAACTAACATCGTAAATGCTCCGTATACCGTACATCTGAACCCATGGAGCATACCCCTCCCAGCCTAGAGGTATCGCCGCCCGGGCTCCTAGTAGCCTGCTCTGGTACTCACATAGACTGACCAACAATTCCCCATGTGCACAAAACTTTTGTCGTGGCATAGTTAAAGAGTATATAGCGCTTCCCCAATTCCCTTCCCCCCCTCCCCACCCACTCCCAACCCAAGATATATATGAACACCTAACTCCTCCATAAAAACGGAGGGAGAAGACCACAGATTTGCCTGATCGGCTCTCCCATCGACTGGTCGCGCTCAGTGTAAACAACTAGGACAAAGCCCAACAAGTAACCTGCATGGCATTATTCGTCTGGTACAAACATAGTGCAAAGACAATAATTACGGAATGTGAAATTGACATCTCTGAAACTTCAACCATCCCAAAAAGAGAATAGAAAGTAAGCCATTAAGTAGTATTAGTGCTATTTTCACTTCAGAGCGGTGTCGCTCGCCAGGAACTGTTTTGCTGCTTCCACAGATTCGAAGCTGTGCCAGGCCCCATTATGTTCCATCCGGAGTCTGGCCGGGTATTGTAGCATAAATCCGATTTTTCTATTTACCAAATCGGCACAGAGAGGCGAGTACTCTCGGTGTTTAGCAGACACAGCTGCCGAGTAATCCTTGAAAATCATTATTTTACAGCCATCATACGTAAGATTTGCACTGCGCCGAAAGGCTTGAAGAATCGCAGTCTTATGACAAAAGTTCAGAAAGCGCGCAATCACCACCCTAGGTTTAATGGCGTCAGATTTTTTAAGCCCGATTCTGTGTGCCCTTTCCACTGTGATTCTGCCCAAGAGCTCCGTCAAGCCCAGCTCAGTCAGTACCCACGTTTCTAAGATTTTTACCAGGTCTTTATCAGGAACAGTCTCTGGAAAGCCCACGAATCTTAAATTATTTCTTCTTGACCTATTTTCTAAGTCCTCCACCTTCTCTTCTAGGGAATGCACTTGTTTTACAAGCTTTTCCTGCTTTTGCAGGATATTCTGAGTTTCGGTTTCCACATCAGCTATACGCTGCTGCGTATCTGCAACTTGAGAGTTTTTATTTCTTGCAAAGTTTCATTACCTGAGTTTATTTTTTTGGGCCAGCTCCGTGAAACGGGGTTCCAGGGCATGGACCACCGCTTTTGCAACCTCTCCCACAAGATCAGCAGGTTCAGCCGGCGGGCTGGGGCTCGGGGGTCCGGTGGCCATTTTCCCCTCGGCCTGCCTACTCGAGATTTTGCCTCGGCGTTGCGGTTTGGTCGCCATCCCGGGTTCTCCGCCACTGAAAAAAGAATCTAGGGTGGTTTGGTGTGGTGTTGTAGCCACAGGAGCCGCCACGATGCACGCTGTAATCGCCGGTTTAGGAGGTGTTTTCGACGGGGGAGCCGGGAGCGTGGTGAGCTTGCTGCCTACCCGCTCATCAGGTCACGTGGTCTCCAACCCGCCCATCTTTAACGTTTCACTAGTTATTGGTTCCTTTCTGTTAAGTTTTCTTCCTCCCTTTTTTCTACATACTATGATATCAGTTATCCAGTTACCCCCCCCCCCCATCCCTGTTTATTGTAATTTCATCCTTTTGTTAATATGTAAACCGATATGATGTGTATTTTAATGTCGGTATAAAAAAGCTGTTAAATAAATAAATAAATAAATAAATAAATAAATCTATGCCCAGTTTTATAACATGCATGTGCAGCCGCATGCATGTTATAAAATCCGGAGTCGGTGCGCGCAAGGGGGTGCACACTTGTGAATCTTGTGCGCGCTGAGCCCTAAGGGAGCCCCGATGGCTTTCCCCATTCCCTCTGAGGCGGAGCGGCCTCGGAGGGAACTTTCCTTCCGCGGCAGAGCGGCCTCGGAGGGAACTTTCCTTCCGCGCTCCCTCACCTTCCCCTCCCTTCCCCTATCTAACTCGTCCCCCAGCCCTACCTAAACCCCCCCTACCTTTATTTTTTTATTTATGCCTGCCTCCGGGCAGGCGTAGGTTACGGGCGCCAGCCGAGTGCCGGCGAGCGATCCCCGGGCCCAGCGGCAGTGGAGAGACCTCTGGCCACGCTCACTCCCCGCCCCCAGACTGCCCCGCCCCGCCCCACCCACTTCCCACCCTTTTTTCCAAGCCCCTGGACATACGCGTCCCGGGGTTTGCGCGCATCGCCAGGCCAATGCAAAATAGGCTCGGCGCACACAGAAGTGGGTTTTTGGGGTTACGCGCATAACCCTTTTAAAATCCGCCCCCAAGCATTTAAAACCGAGCTCTGCTTCCTAGTGCCTCCCAAGCCAACTGTGTCCACAACTATTCTGGCTGAAGTTTATTCCATCTGGTGACCTTCCTGTTCCAATTTACGTTGCAGCAGATCATTCGGAGAACAATCTTCTAAATGATATTACGTGAGAATAGAGTGTTTTATCCCTGTTAATTGACTCTCTGCAAGTTGCCCTCCTTCATTGCAGCTGAAAACACTCACATTCTTCTATGACCTGTGCACTTTTTTTTCGCAGTGAGAGGAAGCATTCCAAGGGTGGGGAGGTATTTGGGCAGGGGGAGGAAAATAATGTCTAAGGATTGCTTTTTCAAGTCTACAGGTGTTGTTTTCCATGAAACGCACACCCTCAGACAAAGCAGGTGCAAATGTCGCAGCAAATTTCAAAACAAGAGGTCGTGCATATTTTTACTTTGAAGATTGGTACAAAGCTTGCAGGCTAAAAGCACCCGCAGACTTTGACCCAATGGTTTAAAACTTGCCCCCTCTGTTTTGGCAGCGTTCTGCAATACTCAGAATTTGGACTGACGACAGCCAAGATATTCTGTAAAAATTTAAGCTAAGAATGTGCATAAAAAAACCAGAGGATGTGTGCAAAGTCTTCCATCCTTAATGCACTTATGGGGAGACCCTCGAATGTACGCCCTTTTCCCTTTTAGTTGTACGAGATATTTTAGGTGGGTGAGTCCCAGGAATTTTCATTGCCTGAAGAGTTATGAAAACTATGTAACTATTTATTTATTTAAACCATTTTGTATTCCATTATTCCTATTAGTTCAATGCGGATCACAATGTGTACGTACATAATAACATAAAACATAAAAACATAACAATGTAATGAAAACAAATGAAATAAGCCTCATTAAAACAAGTCAAAAGCAAAACATCATAAATTATTTAAAACAAAATACATATGGTCCGGTCCCGGGGGCTGTTCCGGAGGCCGCGGCCACGCCTCCGTAGCCGCGCGTATCTTATAAAATCCGGGGTCGGCGCGCACAAGGGGGTGCACATTTGTGCAACCTGCGTGCGCCGAGCCCAGCGTGCGCTGCCTGTTCCCTCCGAGGCCGCTCCGATTTTGGAGCGGCCTCGGAGGGAACTTTCCTTCGCCCTCCCCCCACCTTCCCCTCCCTTCCCCTACCTAACCCACCCCCCCGGCCCCATCTAAACCCCCCCCTTACCTTTGTCGGCAAAGTTACGCCTGCTGAAAGCAGGCGTAATTTTGCGCGCGTCGGCCGGCTGCCCTGCTCCGTGGTTCGGTCCCGGGGGCTGTTCCGGAGGCCGCGGCCATGCCCCCGGAACGCCCCTGGGCCGAAACCATGCCCACATCGCCGCCCCCGAAATGCCTCGCCCCGCCCCCTAAATGCCATGTCATCCCACCACGCCCCCCACCACGCCCCCGACAGGAAGCCCCGGGACTTACGTGTGTCCCGGGGCTCTGCGTGCGCCAGCGGCCTATGCAAAATAGGCGCGCCGGCGCACAGGGGTTTTAAAATCCGCCCCTATATTTGCACGTTTCAAAACGAGATCCTCCCCAACTGTATGTATAATATACCGCACAAACCCCTCCACCTGGTACTTATATTTTATATAGGGTATTCTCTGCCAACCAGTGGCAGGGAATACCCAGTACCAGTACCAGGTGGAGGGGTTTGTGCGCTATATTTGCACATGACGTCAGCAGTATCCACATAATGTCATCCTTTAGAATATTCACTTGGCCCGTTCAAAGAGTACACTATTTTAAACACTAAAATGGCCATTTTAGAAGTATGGCCCCCAGTGTTAGGCACCTAAAACCTAAATTGACCTCTCAGGTTTTTGAATATCAGCCTCCAAATTAGAGAATTGCTAAAGTAAAAAGATATGTCTGGAGAGCGAAAATAATTCAACAAATTAAATACTGTGGGGAAAGAAAGAAAAAATAGATGCATTTAGTAGTAAAGAATTAAATGAAAGCAAACAAGCTAGGTTTAAGAAACAAAATTGAAGATCAGAGCAGCAATGTACACTGCTGTGAACTGCTTGGAAACAGGGTACCTTATAAATTTAAATAAGAAAGAAAGAGAAAATACATTTAAGCCATGCAGGAAATACTAGTCTGTATATTATTTCTGGCAGTGAGAGGGGAAGGTTCTGTTACAAAATATTCCTAGTAGAATTAACAATGGTCAGAAACAACCAGCATTTGCTGCTAGTGATTCTCATCCAGTACCAAAAGAGTTAGCATTTTGTTTCTAACTGTGGATTTTTCCTATAACATATGAGGAAGTTATTTTTTTATGTAATGTATTCTTAGACAGATGCACATTAAACTCAAGCCTAGCAATGTTTTTCCCAAGCACAATTATACATCTTATCATGTATCCTAGAACCAAATTATATTTGACATTTACGTTAAAGCCCCAGATCTGTGCAGCAGAGAACCAATAAAGTAGGTCATTCAGTTTGATAGTGTGGATATTTCTATTCCCATCTCAGTTTTTCTGGTAATAGGCACATTTTGATGTTTTGTTTATTTCATGAAGATGCACAAGAGCAGGGTTTGTAAGTCAGGTTGTGCATCTAGTTTAGCCTATGTACAAACAGACCGATGCAGATAGCTGAGCATTAAAACGTCGTGCACTTGATTTTAGCGCACGGTTTTAAGGCTCAGCTTAAAATATATTTTAACTCCTGATGCAGTAAGCTAATGCCATGCAAATACATTGGGAGTTTAAAAAACTCACATAAACTTTAAAATGTGCGATATGCACAAGCCTTTTCATAACTGTCAAGGCCACCTCCTTCACGGACGCACCTCCCAAGCGGAGAATCCTAAGCTCACCTTTTTACTCTGCCTAAGATATCCAGTACTGACTTTTGTCTCATTAAAGCAATGTTAACCCACATTCCTTCCATCCCCCATCTCTTCATCCCTTCCCTTAGATTTCTCCTTTTTCCCTTTGATTTCTCCTTTTCACCCCAACTAGACAATTCATTTAGCTCTTAACAGTTCGATTTGTTATATTTTCCCTTTACTTATGTTGTATCCAAGTTTCTCCTCCTGTTCTATGTAAGACAATTTTTGTCACTGTTCGTTCAAGGTTAATATGTAAACCGGAGTGATAATTAACTCTGTTTTTTGAACTTCGGTATAGAAAAAGTTATAAATAAATAAATAAATAAATAAGCCAAACACACATTTTAACTTGGGAAGGGGGTGGAGGCAAGCCTGACAGGCTACGTGACCAGCTGCCACCACCACTTAGCCGGATAAATATTGATTTATCCATCTCTCTGACAGCGGGAAGCAGCTGCCAAATAGCTAGATAACTCAGAACTTAGCTGACTATTTGGCACGGGTTAGACGGATAAATCAGTATGTATCTAGTTAAGTAGCAGCAGCTGCAGCTAGCATTTACCCGGAATGTTCTTGACTTTTTTTTTTTTTTTTTTACTTTTTTCATATGTTTTTCATATCACTGGAAACCTAACTCCAGCTCTGACCCAGGGGTTAAGTTTCCAGCACTGAGAAAGGTACGCTGGTGAAATACAGTCTCTCTGCTTCAGGGAGTACCAGTTAATGCCCTCATTTATATGGGTTGAGGGGTGTTGCAGTGCTTCCGGTCACATTTGACTGAGCTACTTCACTTCAGACATGGTATTTTACAACTAAAGGTGTGCCACAGGGCTCATCATTGTCATTTATTTTATTCAACATATGGGGGGAGGGGGGGCATATTCAGTAAGTTGTTGAACAGATAAGTTATCCAGCTAAAGAATATAGCCGGTTAAGAGGAGAGTAAAAGCTTTAAAAAAAAAAAAAGATGACAAGCTTTCTTCCCCTATCATCCCCCACCCAAGATTCAATGCTTCACCCTTTTGTTTAAAAAGCTATGCCCCGGCTAGTCCAAATTTCACCTCATTAGCTGAGCCATAACTGAGCCAAATATTGATGTCTTCCTTAGGCCCCCACCAACCCAAACCTATACGCTCTCATCCTTCCAGTACCTTCATTTCCTCTTTTTTTCAGCCTGGGTCGTGGTAGTGACCTACTGTAACCCGGGCCCGTGGCTTCTATGCCTACGCGGAGAAGCCTATGCTTCCAGTGTAGCTGCTAAGTGACATGAGAAGCCAGGAACCCAAGTCGAAGTGGACCCGGGCTGCAAAAAAAAAAAAGGAAATTAAAGTACCAGTAGGGAGGGAGAACCAGAGACTTCACTGAGAGTCCCAAGGAGGCCTTGGGACTCTCAGTGAAGTCTCTGGTTCAATCCAGGGCCTCCAGGGCCCTGGATTGACCCAAACTGGTAGGGGTTTGCAGCTTTTTAAAAAAATGTTAAAAACAAATTTGAAATGAAAGTGAAACCAACAAAATTTCATTGATTTTTCCTTCATTCCAAATTGAAAAAATAATGAAACAAAATAGGAAATGTCATTTTGGTTTCCTATTTCATTTCAAACAATTGCACATCCCTGTTCACAAAAGCATGGAATGCAAGCACACGGGATCTCTGAGGAAATGATGGGGATTATCGAGTTGAACAGTTCTGTGGATGGGCAGACTAGATAGGCCATCCAGTCTTTTTCTGACATCATATTTCTTTGTTTTTGTCTTATAAAATATGTAAATGGATAAGTACTTTCAGAACTTGCCCCAGAATGCCCTAAGGGGCAGATTTTAAATACTTGCGCAAGCAGTACAAATACTCCGTTACTAGGATTTTCGTGAAACATGACCAGAAGTGTTAGAACATGCCCAGACAAGAAAAGAAAGCCTTGATATTCTTCCTACACTTTAGATAATCCTGCTCCTGCCTTATATCTAAAGGTAATGAATTCTATAAAAATGGAACAGCCAATGAAAATGCTTGTTGTCTTCTTCTTTGCAGATTAAATCGAGAAGCAGAAGGAAGAACAAACATATTCTGGGATAGCAAACGCAAACTACATGAGGGTATCTACCAATCCAAGAAGTTAGAAAGGCAAAAATCTTCTGAAAAAACTGATTTGTGCACTAAAGCTAATACTTTAAACTGAATTCTTTCTTTCATTAGCAACCAATCTGGTTCTTTTTTATAGAACGTTAAACTTGTACCCCAGCGGAACCCATATATCATGCAAACTGCAGCCTTTTGCACTAAATCTAATACTCATAGATAACAATATGGCAATCCTAAATAAAATGAATTTAAGTACTTCAGATTGTTTAATATGATAGCCTGAGCTACTAATCAAAATCCACCAATAAGTAAACTAGATCTTAGTGCACAGTAATCTGCAGTTTGAAAAATGATGTCGTAGCAACATTATTAATTTGAAACTTTAAAGAGAGAGTGGTTTCCCATATTATTCCTAAATTCCAGGCTTTGTTGCTTATTGCTACTGAATAACCTTATAATTTAAAGGTGCCACCCTTTGACCTAACCATAAAATCATTGTTTTAGCGTGATTTAATGCAAGCCCGCTTTCACTCATCCAATCACTGATAACAGACATATTATGAGAAAACGCAGCATATGGGAACTCACCAGTAGTCAGACTCAGAATATAAAATTGCACATCGTCTGCATATAACTTAAACAAATACCCAAGGGAATCTAATACATTTCTTAATTATTTCAAGTATGGAATCACTATTCAAAGCCATTTAGATGGATAATTCACAAGTTATCCATCTAAATTTATTTATTTATTTTTAATTTTTATATACCGGAATTCCTGTATGCAATACAAATCATTCCGGTTTACAAGTAACGAAAATGCCTTGATTTGAATATTTCCCTTGCTCATCCAGCTAAGAATTAGCCGAATAAGAAAGGGGAGTGTCAGAGGCATCGAGGGGGGCAGAGATAGGCAAATAACATATATCTGGCTAACTCCAATATTAAGAGTTACCCAGATACGTTTTTGGCCTAAATCTAGATGTGTCCGAGAGCAGGTATGAAGTTATCCGGGAACATGTTCCTGGATATCTTTAATCTTAACCGGCCTTATTCAGAAAGAATGTAGTCGGTTAAGAGGAGTAGTAAAACTTAAAAAAATAAAAATAAAAATTGCGGGCCGACTTTCCCTGACATCCCACCCCTGAGATCTAATGCTCGGCCCTATTGTTTAGAAACCTTTTGTTTAGAAACCCATGCCGCAGCCTGTCCCAGTTGCACTCCTTCCCCACCTAACACCCCCCCCTCCTCCCGGTTCAAGGTCACATCAAACAATCCAAATATTGATGTTTTCCATGGGCCCCCACACAAACCTATACCCTCCCTCCCTACTGGTACTTTAATTTCCTTTTTTTTTTTGCAGCCCGGGTCCACTTCGACTTGGGTCATCTCTGGAGCTGCCCCAAAACAGATTGCAAAAGTGATGCCAAGGTCCTCCATTCAAAACCTATACCCTCCCTCCCTACTGGTACTTTAATTTCCTTTTTTTTTTGCAGCCCGGGTCCACTTCGACTTGGGTCATCTCTGGAGCTGCCCCAAAACAGATTGCAAAAGTGATGCCAAGGTCCTCCATTCACCCACTCAAAAATAAGTTGTTGGGGCCCCTCGAAAAAAGCAGCTTTTAAACTAGAACAAGGGGGAAAGCCGACAATCACTCAGCAGGAGTGTATCTTTGAAGGATACTAATGAAACAGGAGAGTTAGGGCATCCCAACAGAGAGGTTCCAATAAAAACAAACATAGTCCATGTGCCTATAAGTAAAGAATAACCTGAGCTAAAGAATTCCAAATTATCCATATCAAGTGAAAAGCAGGTTGTTAATACAAACAAAAAATACACTTTGAAATGTCTGTATCCCAATGCCAGAAGTCTAAGAAGTAAGATGGGAGAGTTAGAGTGTATAGCAGTGAATGATGAGTTAGACATAATTGGCATCTCAGAGATTTGGTGGAAAGAGGATAACCAATGGGACAGTGCTATATCAGGGTACAAATTATATCACAATGATAGGGAGGATCAACTTGGTGGGGGTGTAGCACTTTATTTCCGGGAGGGTATAGAGTCCAACAGGATAAAGATCATATAGCAGTCTAAATGCTCAGTAGCATCTATATGGGTAGAAATCCCATGTGTGTTGGGTAAGAGTATAGTGATAGGAGTATACTCCCATCCACATGGCCAAAACGATCAGACAGATGATGAAATGCTAAGAGAAATCAGGTAAGAATGGGAGATTTCAATTACCCAAATATTGACTGGGTAAATGTAAATGTAACATCAGGACATTCTAGAGACATAAAATTCCTGGATGGAATAAACAATTGCTTCATGGAGCAATTGATTCAGGAAACAATGAGAAAGGGAGCTATTTTAGATTTAATTCTTAGTGAAATGCAGGATTTGGTGAGAGAGGTAACAGTGGTGGGGCCACTTGACAATAGTGATCATAACATGATCAAATTTGAACTTATGTCTGTAAGGGAAACAATATGTAAATCTACAGTGCAGTTCATGTAGCTGGGTTTAAAAAATGTTTGGATAAGTTCTTGGAGGAGAAGTCCATTAACTGCTATTAATCAGTTGACTTAGAAAATAGCCACTGCTATTACTAGCATCAGTAGCATGGGATCTACTTAGTGTTTAGGTAGTTGCCAAGTAATTGTTGCTTGGATTGGACACTGTTGGAAACCGGATGCTGGGCTTGACGGTCCCTTGGTCTGACCCAGTATGGCAATTTCTTATGTTCTTATGTTCTTAGAGGTGCTGAGGGCTGGGAACCATCCCTTCTGAGGGAGTCCTATGCAGTAAAAGGGGTAGAAGGGATGCCTACTTGCTTTCTGTCCCTGCTCTTCACCTTTTAAATGGTGCCAATTGGCCCAGAGACTGGCACCATAGCAACTTCAAAATGTCACATGTCTCAGGAATGGCTGGTGCCCTTTTGTTGAATGGCTATACAAACATATGGGATCGAGAGAAGAAAAGGAGAGAGGGGGAGAACCAAGGATGAGGAGAAGATAAGAAAGACTGGGGATTGGGGAAATGAAAGTGAGAGAGGATTGGGGATAGATGTGGGAGGACTGGGGATGTAGGAGGAGAAGGAGAGAGGACCGAGGATGGCAAGGATGGGAGACGAGGAATACTGAGAAGGAATGAAATAAGAGGAAGAGGACCAGGAAACAGGGATGGGGAAAAAGGAGAAAAGGAGAGATGGAGAGATCTTTGATTAGGGGCACGAAGTTCTCGGAACTGGAGAGAAGGATAAAATAGGAAGAAAGGGAGGTTACAGGGATAAAATGCGAGATCAACAAAGGGAGTGAGTATTCAAATTGCAGTTGGGGGAAGGATAAGATGGAGATATCCGTACCTTGCATCCCTGTGAAGGAGTCTACAGGAAATTCCCTCAGACCAACTAAAGAGACCGGCCATAGCTGTTTGGTCTGGTCCTCCTTAAGTCCCATCTCAGCATTAGAAGACAGGGCCCAGAAGGATTAGGGAGACCCCAGGGAACAGGCAGGAAGACAGCCTACACTAAAACCTGCTTGTTGTGAAGTTTCTGTGCTACCTGAACTTTAAAGTGAGCTGCATCATATGTTTGTTTTGCTTTACACTTCATTTGTTCACTGTAAATAAATTTCATAAAAGGAAACAGCCAGAGTCTGTCTCCTTATTCCTTCTGGCTGTTTCCAAGCTACTATTGACCAAGTAACTACCTATGGTGGCAGCATTGGAATCTCCTACCTAAGCGGGAAGCACAGGCAGGAACCCACAGCAGCAACAGCAGAAAAAAAACCCTTCAGTTATTTTTCTTTTTTCCTGGGGCCTCCCAGATCTACTCAGCCAGCTGAAGCTATAACAGGCCAAGGGGGTAGCCCGCTTATATAGTCAGGATTTAAGCAGTGAGTCAGGACTAGACAGGCCAGCAGGTTTTTGTTGTTGTTTTTTCCCCCTCTCTCCTTCAGCAGCTTGGAATGCAGGGAAGATGGAGCAAGTGATCCATGTCCTTGCTACAGGGCAGCAGCAACTGCAGAATGCCCTGCAAACCCAAATTAACCAGCAGCAGGCACTGTGGGAACAACTTATGCAGTAAAGCACATTACAGGCTGTGCAGACCGTTGTGACCAGACCATCAGCCTAGTCGCCAGTCAAACTTGAGAAGACCCCAATTTTTTCCTGAAATTTTTGACTGGACCACTCAATTGGCAGGTTGCCCAAAAGATATTTGGATGACCTATCTGGAGAATCTATTCACTGGGAGTAGTCAAGAGGCCTTCCAAACCACCAATCCAGAAGGAAAGGTCACATATCAGGAAGTCAAAGCAGCCATCTTAGAGAAGCTGTATTCACCCCAGAAGCCTAATGACCGCACTTTCATCAAGGAGTCCTTCAACTAGAGGAGAACTTGAGGAACATTTTCCACAGTCTTAAAGATTTGGCTGTGAAGTGGCTGCACTCTGAAGGGTGGAGGTAGCCAACATGGTTTTTCTGGAATGATTCCTAGATGACCTAGAATGCCCTATGCAGCAGTGGGTCTGCAGACACCCATATATTACACTAGAGATGAAGTTAGAAATGGTGGATTTTTATTGCCAAACTCAGTTCATCCCTAAATTTCTGCAAGTTCAGGGGAGACTACCCAACCCAGGTAGAGGATTCCAGAGTCCTAAGGACAGGAGACCTCAACAGAGGGTGGAGTCAGACTGGCTGGACTTTTCTCCTCAACTGCAAAAACCCACGGGACCACTATGTTTCAGCTGAGGTGAGAGAAGCCATTTTGCTTGGGACTGTCCACACAGGGAAAGTGAGCCAACAGACGTTAATGCTGTGGGCTACACTTTTGTAATTTTGTGGATCTCCCTAGCTGAGGAGTCTCTACTTTTGCGGTTGTGGTTGAGCTAGATGACATTCCTACCCAGGCATTGGTGGACTCTGGGTGTGCAAAAATGCTCATTGAAAGAGAATTAGTGAAGCAGATACAGATTGTCTATGACAGAGTCGTGACCTTAGTATGCATCCATAGGCTTCAATGGCAATATCCAACAAGCTAGGTATAACTGAAGACCACAGTCAGCCAAGACAGAATAGAAGTGGGAGTTTTCATGACTTGGGCTACCTGACAGATCTGGGAACCCCGTTTGTGTCCAAGGTAATGAAACAACTGTGCAATTTTCTGAGGGTAAAAATTCTGAGTACTTCGGTGTATTATCCACAGCCCGATGTCCTTGTCGATCGCTTCAATCAGATGATCAAACAAATGTTGATGAAATTTGTGGATGAAGACGGTAAGAATTGGGATGCATTGCTACTTTATTTGCTATTCACAATCCGCAAAGTGCACAGAGTTTGATGGGGTTTTCCCCTTTTGAATATCTGTATGGGAAGAGACCAAGAGGAATGTTGGACATAGCTTGTGAGACTTATGAAGACCTATGCATGCATCGAGAAGAAGGAGGCGTGGCATGTGTGAGCCATGGGCATTCCAGGGCAAGGCCAAGACTTATGGTGTAAGTCCGGATTTTAAAAAAGCTGACATGGCATGTTAGCTTGCTATCCGCTTAACTTTACTTCTGGTCCTGATGAGCAGCAAGTCTGGAAATCTCAAATTTTAGGGCATTTAGCACAGTGTAAGGGTTTACAGTCAAGTGTGTGGGGGGGGGGGGGGGGGAAGCTTGCAGGATGAAGAACAGAGGGGTTTTCAATACCTCGATATGAACTGGGTAAACTGGTGGATTACTGGTTGACTACCTGGAAAAACTAGTTTTTCCCTCACGTGAGCATGTTTTAAAATCTGCCTGCATACGTGCATAAAAGCCGCTACAACCCTAGCCAAAATACATGCAGGAGGGTTACTTTAAATGATACATGCGTATTTCTGAGTACCATTTAAAATTGCAGTATCTCTCCACTCACATGTCAATATAAGAACAAAAGAACATAAGAAATTGCTATACTGGGTCAGACCAAGGTCTATCAAGCCCAGCATCCTGCTTCCAACAGTGGCCGATCCAGGCTACAAGAACCTGGCAAGTACCCAAACACTAAGGATATCCCATGCTACTGATGCCAGTAATAGCAGTGGCTATTCCCAAGGGATAGATTTTATAAAAGTGTGCCCGCGCGTACTTTTGTTTGCACACCAGGCACAAACAAAAGTACGCCAGATTTTATAAGATACGCGTGTAGCCGCACATATCTTATAAAATCCGGGGTCGGCGCGCGCGCAAAATCGGAACGGCCTCGGAGGGAACTTTCCTTCGGCCTCCCCCCACCTTCCCTTCCCTTCCCCTACCTAACCCACCCTCCCAGGCCTATCTACACCTCCCCTACCTTTGTCGACAAAGTTACGCCTGCTTGAGGCAGGCGTAACTCTCGTGCGCGGGCCAACTGCCTGCGCGCCAGGTTCCGGTCCAGGGGCTGGTCCAGAGGCCGCGGCCATGCCCCCCCAGAACGCCCCTGGGCTGGAACACACCCGCGGCCATGCTCCCGGAAGACGTGCCACGGCGACACGCCCCCGACGCCCCCCAGGAAAGCCCCGGGACTTACGCATGTCCCAGGGCTTGCGCACGCCGCCGAGCCTATGCAAAATAGGCTCGGCACGCGCAGGGGGGTTTTTAAAGAGTTACGCGCATAACTTATGTGCATAACCCTTTTAAAATCTACCCCTAAGTCAACCGGTATGATGTCCCCACTAATACCGGTATATAAAAGTTTCTAAATAAATGAAGTTTCTAAATAAATAAACTTGATTAATAGCAATTAATGGTAATTTTAAAAGGCACATGTTTATGAGTGTATACTCGTGCCTTTTAAAATTACCCTGTTAGTGAATAAGACCACTAATCCTATTTTCAATAGTAATCAATGCACCTCTTCAGATAATTAAATGGTTTGCACACATTCATTTGCACACCCATTTTTCGCCAGATGCGTGTCTGCATTTAGTGATTGCCATAAGTAACTCAGTAAGTTCCTCGAGAATGTTTTATGACTCACCTTTGGTGATAGATTGCTCTATAGGAGAAGACCGGACCCTCAGTGACTGCAGGAAATTGTCAACTACGCGAATATCAATCCCCCTATACTCTTGTAATCCATAAGTCAAACTAATTGAATGTTTGGTATTGAGACATAGGATTCATTACTTTGAGACCCAAGCTTGGTACATATCATTCAGTGGCCCCCTAAAGGGTCAATTTACAAAGGGTCTAACTGCCTAACAGTGGGAGGGGGCTAAATTTGCCTCTATGAACATTTACTGAGGTTGTGCAGCTAAATTTAGACTTTCAGAAAGTCTGTGACCCTGGAGTTCTTCCTGGGGTAGGGAGAGAAGGGAGGAGATTTAACCACCTAGCACTGATTTTCAGCACGAGGCAGTTAAACCCAGTCACCTAATCGCAGCACCTGAAGGGCAGGCCTAAATCCAGGCTTCCCTAAACCTAGCAGGCTAAAATTTGGCTGGCTGAGCATTAAAAAAAAAAAATAGGTGGATCTCCATGTTTATTAAATTCACTTCCTAAGTGTCAGTTAATAGTGAACACCCAACAAACAAGAGAATGTAAAGATATTTACTGTAGCTGGCTTTGGTTTACTGTGTGTAGGGAGGAAAGCATTTCGGAGTCTGCATATAACTGTGAGCTCAGCTCCTGCTTGATAGCTCAGCCTGGGTCTCACTCATTCTTTGTGCAGATTTCCCATTGACGAATTAATATCTTAACTTCTATCATTTATGTATTTTATGACTCTCTGAGGCAATAAAATATATACACTTTGTATTATAATTGATAAATAAATGTATATAAAACCCTCAAAGCTTTTATTGCTTGTTTTTTTTCCACTTACGCTCGCGCATTGATTTCTGAATAGATGATTATTACAGCTCTTCTGCTAGCTGCTTTCATTAGAAACCCATTGATTGTAAAGGCCTCATTATAGCTCCAAATATCAAACTAAAAACATAGCTTGCAATTCATAGTCTGGAGAGCAGAGATAAGAGAAGAAATTAAGACAGATGTTTTAATGCTTTTTTCAGGTTTTCTTTTTCTGATATCTCTTCTATTTCCTTTCCCTGAGAGATGTACAAAATAACAGGCATGAAGATAACCTCCTTGGCTCTTGGAAGGTCATGGTGGGACTTTATCTGCACTCCTCTCTCATAAAGCAAGTTCTGCATTGATTAGGATGATGATGAAGACCCTGGTTGATTTTGATTTTCTTGTTTACTTCAAACCTGATCTGCTAGCGGTATTCTCATACTTCTCTGCACTGGGAGGAAATTAAACATCAACCCTGAGTTATACATACTGAGCCGGCATTGGATCCTTCCCCCCCGCAGATATTGCACTCTTTTCCGCAGCTCCCCTTCTACACTGTTTATTGGCAGAGCTGGTCTGAAACATTATGATTCTGGATCACAATCACAAATCCCCCCCCCCTCTCAGTTGAGCTCAAATTTGTTAACTGAAGAACGAGAAAATAAACAAACAAAGAAACTTACCCACAAAGTCGCTATTAAAGCACCAAAGTCTCTTGTTCCTCAACTCCTGATCACAATTTACATTGACTGGAAAGTTGAAATTCATAGCGGTCCAATAATGATTTGTATTAACCTGAAACAATTAAGTGTACCTCAAGAGGAGCAGTTAACATATGCTGAATGCGTCAGCCTGTTAATGCACTTGTTATTGTTCCACTGTCTATATAAAGGGTCATCTGTGTCCCAATTCTCATGCTCGATTCATTTTATTTATAAGCAATCGATATTCCATCTTTGCCTAAAGGTAGGCCCAAATCAGATTACATAAAATAAAGTAACAAGGCATTGAGTACATTAGTAATGAATACATATGGATATGATTATACAGATATGAGATAGATTGCTAGTAAATAGATATTGACCATAGTACCCTATTTCTTATTTTTCAACCCAGTCCTTGGGGCACACCTAGCCATTCAGGTTTTCAGGATATCCACAGTGAATATGCACAAGATAGGTTTGCATACAATCATGCGTATTCATTGTGGATATTCTGAAAACCTGACTGGCTAGGTGTGCCCCGAGGATTGAGTAGAGAACACTGCATTGGGTAGGCTTAAGGAAGTGGGTTCATTGGCTACAATAAAGCTGGCCAGCTCTGGTCCTCTATTGTCACAAACAGGCCAGGTTTTCAGGATATCCACCATGAATATACATGATTTAACAATAATGGAGGCAGTGCATGCAAATCTATTTCATGTATATTCATGGTGGATATCCTACAAACCAGACCCATTTGTGGCTCTCGAGGACCAGAGTTGCAATGTATACCCCAGGAGTGGCCAGCTTCTTATCTATTTACTAGCAATCTCGCTCATATCAGTATATAATATCCATACGTATTCATTACTTATGTACTCAATGCCATTTTACCTTATGTAATCTGAATTGGGCCTACCTTTAGGCAAAGATGGAATATCACTCAAGGGGATAGAGCAGAAGTTGGGAAAGATATTTAGGAGCCATTTATTTAGATATTTGATGACAAGTGCTTTAAACTTTATCCTGTTCTCAACTAGGCACTATTGTAGCTGATGCTAAATTGGTGTAACATGATTTGAAGATTTGGCCCCTACCAAGAGTATAGCTGTCACGCTCTGAAAAAGTTTGAAGGCATTTGAGTTTGTATTTTGTGTTGGTGATCAGTGAGTGCCATTATGGATTGATGCCCCCCCCATGGATTTCTCCATGGGAGGGCATCAGAGTAGGGGCGGCATGCCCCAGAATCCCTCTCCTCACCAGCTGGATGCTTCCCCTGACTGCCCTGCATCAAGATCAGAGCAGGGAATATATACCTTAATGTCCTCCTATTGCCTGCCTTGAGGGCTGTATGCCTCGATGCCTCTGACTGGTTCCCCTTCCCTGAGATCAGACCAGTGGGCTATATAACCTAACACCACACCTCTAATTAGTCCCCCCCCCCCCCCCAAGGCTTAACCAAAGCCTTCATGCTAAGATGTCTCATCTCCTACTCTTTCAGGTCTCCTCAGATCTCTCTCCCCAATTTACAATATCTAATCTCCACCAAAGTGTGCAGGGGGAAGGAGAGATCCCCTCCTAACCCAACTCACTCCATTAAAGCAAATGGCACTGGCTGACTCAGTGCTGTCCTTTGCCCACATGTGCACTTCAAAGGAGACTGCCAGGTCAACTAGCACCATTAGACTTTTCTAAATTTGTGGACAGGAGGGAATCTCGCTTACTCCCTAAAGGCTTTCATGAGAATTGGGGGACTATGGGGGTGGGTCTCAGGAGAATATTAGCTATAAGAGGGCCATGCAGCTCCTGCTCTGATCTTGAGACGCCCGGCTGGGATCCATCACTGGGAGATACAACCCCTTTTCTAATCATGGGGCAAACCAATTAGGGGGACACTCAGACATGAAGCTCCTGTTCTCATTTGAGAAGAGGCCTGTCAGCAAGCAAGGGGGAGGGGGAGGTTTGGGGGATACAACCCCTGCTCTGCATACTTTATGCCATCATTATGGGCATATTTTTAGCAACATTACAAGTCAATATTCAAACATAAGGAGCATCGCTAGTTTGTGATTCAAATTAAACTGTTCTATTGCAGGAGAACTGCACACTAGGGACGGGCAATCGTTTTTCCAGAATTAGGCAATTTCAACAAAATTGCCTAATTCGGAATGGTTCAGGAGAACTGAAGAACGATCAAAGTTTTTCCAAAATTTCGGAAAAAATTTATTTTTGAGTTAGTGGGTGCTAACTCTGACAGGTTAGTGCACACTAACCCGAAAATCGGAGCCCTCCCAAAACCCCCCCGAACTGCTGGAAAAACGAAATTCCCACAGGGGGGGAGGCCTGAAACGAAGCCTGACATGAAAATTTTACCCGAAGCACATCTATACTGCACACTTACCCCTAGATTTATCAAAATGCTATAAATATAGTGGAAATAGTACCTGCGATAAAAAAGGAGTGTGGTTAGGCTAATTACCCTGCTCCCGCATTGCATAGGCAATTTCCATAAGGTGCAATAAATTTTCGCTTCGCACACTGATTAATACACGACGGGGAGAGAAAGAGAAGAGACTCGGTATGAGTCAGTCTGACACTCTCTATAAATGTAGCACTGCAAAGTGGCACTTTGAATCAATCAGAGTCTATACAGACGCTCTCTCTCTCCAGTTGTACTCCATTAAAAATATTTTCCCCATAACGCAAGTTTATCACAATCACAATGCACCAAAAAATAGGTGTAGTTAGTTATTTCTGTTGCTAAATCCTGTGCTGCTGTATCACATTGCATGCTAATGACCCTCATTTCCATTAACTCTGTCCAAACTCCTCCCACTGGAATACTTAATATTGAATTGCATGCAAATTAGCGTTGCGTTATTTATCGCGTAATTTAGGGCATTATCGCACGTGATAGGTGGTTATGGCGAGCATTAGAGCCCTATCGCAAAATGATAAATGACCCTCATCTGAAAATATACCCACTATTAGGTGAATTTTCAAAAGAGTTAATATGTAAATGTAACATGCTATTGTAGCAATTTTCAAAAGCCATTTAACCGCATTAAGTGCACTTAACTCGGGTACAAACATATTGGCAATTCAATGGCATGTTTTGACCCTTAAAACCCCGCTGATCTGTTTAGTTTTTGTTTTTTTGTTTGTTTTACAACTTACACGCCGTCCATAGCAGAAGTAAAGTTACGTGGCAGGGGACCCCAGTGCGCGCCCGTGCGCATAAGTATTTATGTGCAAATTTCAAGGCGAAATCCAGGAGCGTTCGTGCCCACACCACACCCACACCCCGCCCCTTTTTCAGAACTTTTCATTTGCATACATTAGCAGCAAATACGTGTGTACGTGAGTGGCTTTTAAAATCCGCTCGGCGTGTTGCAGTCAGGCACTGCAAGCGAGATAGTGGACCCTTGGGCCGGCCTACCTAGGATGATGAGATAGGCCGGGAGGCAGAGCCACAGGGAGAGGGTGTTCACCCGGGACCCAGGAACCCCCCAGGAGGAGCCCGTAGGGCACTGGGACCCTGGGACTTTGAGTATAGTTAAATAGTCCAGCAGCAAGAATGTCCGTAGGCCGGGCCTGGAGTAAAGCAGAAAGATAGGAAGTCCAATGTAGCCGGGAGGCAGGGAACCGGCTTTACAGGGCCGAGGGCCAGCTGATGACAGGGCAGCGGGCGGCAGCGGAACTGTAGCACACCGGAGGCTGAAGCAGGCAGGGAGCTGAAGAAGAGTCTGTAGTAAACCAGAACTGAAGCAGGTTGTAGACTGAAGCGGAGTCTGTAGCAAACCGGAGCTGAAGCAGACTGTAGGCTGGAACGGGGTCTGTAGCAAACCGGAGCTGAAGCAGACTGTAGGCTGGAACGGGGTCTGTAGCAAACCGGAGCTGAAGCAGACTGTAGGCTGGAACGGGGTCTGTAGCAAACCGGAGCTGAAGCAGACTGTAGGCTGGAACGGGGTCTGTAGCAAACCGGAGCTGAAGCAGGCTGAAGCGGAGTCGGAAGCAAACCAGGGTCAGAGGCAGGCAGCAGGCTGAAGCGGAGTCGGAAGCAAACCAGGGTCAGAAGCAGGAAGCGTGGATACCAGCAGGAACGCAACTCAGAACAACTAGGCAGTTGTGAACCTCGTTGCAAGGCAATGAGAGAATGTTTGTGTGCCGGTTATATAGGAAGCTGGGCGTGACGTCAGCCGCACAGGCGGGGCCAGGCTTCCGGGAGATGAGCGTTCAAGATGGGCGTCCTCGCGCGCGGGACGGAAGAAAAGCAGGCACGTAATGGCGGCTGCC
This sequence comes from Rhinatrema bivittatum, assembly GCF_901001135.1. NCBI lineage: Eukaryota > Metazoa > Chordata > Amphibia > Gymnophiona > Rhinatrematidae > Rhinatrema > Rhinatrema bivittatum. Next base: position 796,375,470 of record NC_042615.1, on the reverse strand, counting down.
ACGTGGAGCATGAGACGCCCCCGGGGTCCAGAACGGGCGGAACACGGCGATTCCTGAAGCAGAGGTAGGCAGGGTTGAGCCCTGAGCGGGGGGAAGCGGTGGAGACCGCAACACGGCGCACGTTGGCACCACTTGTGCACATATCTCCCAGTTTTGAGCTTGCCAGGCTTTCAAAATTCACCTTTAAGCTTGTAAATGCTTTTGAAAATCAGGCCCTATAGTTTGATATTATTTTATATAAAACCTGTTTTGTGCTATTCCTTTTATGCAAAAAAGGATATCAACGTTGAGCTATAGCTTGAGGTGTTATGTCTGTGATATAAAGCATGGGTACAAGTGATTGCATATGCTGTATCATGTGACTGGAAAACTGATTTCCTATAGTTATGTTACCTATTGCTATGAGTAGTCACTGTGGGTGAGTCCTTATTTTATGATATCTGTACATTTTTACAGTATTGTTTGTATCATTTCACTTCCATATTGTCTAGAGGTTATACAGTCCTATGAATATATACTGTACGTAATGGATATGCACAAATGGGGTAATATCCATCAAGAATGGGTATAGTCCAAGTGTGAACATGTGAGGTGAGACAGAATGAAGGTATGAGAGTGAAACTTATATCTGGCTAACTTTGGAGTCATATTCAATGGTGCAGGCATACTATTGAATATAGCCATTTAACTGCAGCCATCTAACGTTAGGGCAGCTCGCTCCTCCCATTTATGTCCCTGGAAACTTATTAGGTGGCTAGAATTTAGCTGAATATGTGCCCAAACATTCATTTAGCTGGTTAACTTCTGAGTTATCCAGCTAAATGTTTTTTTTTAATATGAACTTCAATATGTTTATGGTGGCTTTTCCTCCTCTGCATCTGGATTATTTTTCTTTTATACTATATTAACATATTTTTTTATACTATTTTATTTTTCCTAATATCTTCTAAATATATATTTTTACGACAATTGGTTCTGAACATACCGATAATTTGATTCAAGTGTACTAATTTTATGGTATTTGAAATAAAAATTCAAGTTCTAAACAAAAAATATAGCTGGGTAACTATGCCATCGTCAATGAGCCAGAGGATGAAGATGAGGCATGAAGAAAGACTTCTACAATCAACAGTTTCATCGGATGACATTTCTTATCCATATACGCAAGGAATAGTTGAGCTGGAACTAACAGGTTATGACTTCCTGGAAACCAATCAGATTGAAATTGGCAGGTTGATACTGAATGGGGACCATCTATGTTGTTATGTTAAATCTACTATACATGAATGCTGCTTTCTATGATCTGCCATAGACATCAGGTGAGTCACTGGTTTTCTTTAACCGCAATGTCTCTGATACTTGGATATTGAATGTTAACAGTTAACATTTCAGTTCAGTTATTTCAGGGTCTAATGGCTTTATGCAGTCTTCTAGTTTGTAATTGATCTCTTTTCTAATTTTAATATATATATATATATATATGATGCAATATTAATGATCATTATTTTAAAATTGTATTTGTTTTAAATAAAATGTTCAGTTCAATCCTAAACATCTTTATTTGTTTTTACTTGATGCCACCTGAAAAATGTTTATAAATGGCTTAACCTCCTTTAACATCATTTCTTAGAACTGGGTGTCTCTATATGACCCATTCTATGAGCTTCCTGAGGCCTTCTAGGATATGTAATTCTGATGTTAGAAATATAGCAACTAAAGGATCATTGCAGCCTAAGCTGATGAGTTGTTATGTTCGATTAGCATTAAACAGAGCCAAAGCTGCAAGGTTCTGTGTAACTGCTGACATATTTTTTACAAAGCAATCCCTTGGAGAGATGCCCTCTCTCTATGTTTCTGGAAGAAATGCTGGCACACAAGATCAGGAAATTCACCGTACTGTAATAAAAGAGTAGAGGGGTAGGGGACTGGTTTTAATAAAAAAACACTTTTTAAAGAAATTTTCTACTCATGTCTACACTTGATGTTTCATGCTTTTATAGCTAACGTTTTATTATTTCTATGCTGAAGTACTCTTTTGTGAGCAGTACTGATGACAATTGTCATTAATGCTTTAACCTCCAGCTGCTGTTCATTCACACATATCCCATAAGCATTCATATGTCAATTACCTTTTTAAAAAAGTACAAAAACCATTCCAAAAGTAAAAGATATATGTCAGTCACTCACCTTATGCTTGGAAGAAGAGTTCCCACTAATCTATATGGGAATCCTCTGACATCCTTCTCCCCACCGAGCGCTGCTCCAGTTGCTTTATGGTGGAAACTATGTGGGGCCCCGTAGTCACGTGGGAGCTGCCAGCACCGTACAGTTCAAACTGCAAAACCACTGGATTGGCGCCAGATGGGGAGAAGGATGCTGCAGATTAGTGGGAACGTTGTTTGGATGGATATCGGCTCTCCCTTAGGGCTACTGGTAGGCTATTTAAACATGAATAAATAGCATTTGCAAGAGAATGTGATAATCTGGCGAGGAGGTGGTGGTGGGAAAAGTAATGGGGCAAGATGGGATACATTCTAGTAAGAGTTCAGCGAGGTTCTGGTGGCTCCATTGATGATTGCTCTGTTCAACTGATCTTCCGAGATGAGAATGGTTCCACGGGACTGGAGATGGGCAGATGTTGTCCCACCTCATGAAAGTGGTAATGGAGAAAACTGAAAACTGCAGGCTGGTTAGTCTTAGCTCAGTGGTGGGAAAATTAATTGAAACTCCACTAAGGAAAGGACAGTAGGATATTTTTAATCCAGTGGTTTGCAGGATCTCAGACAGCGTGGTTTTACCAGCAGAAGATTGTATCAAGCAAATCTGATAAATTTCCATGATTAACTGACTAGAGAATTACATCAAGGGCATGCATGCACTGGATGTGGTTTACCTGAATTTCATCAAAGCTTTAGAATTTGTCTCATACAGTAGCCTCATAAACAAAGTGAACAGTCTGGGGGAGGGGGTATCATAAAGTGGTGGACTAGATTTGAAACTGGTGGTGAGGGTGTGTGATCAGCGAGTTTCCCCAGAGGTTGATACAAGGACCACATCTTTTCCGTGCTCCATTAGTTTGGAATTCACTGTCATTGGACATATGAGAGTAATATGAGAGTAAGTTCCTGAAATTCAGAATGCTGATCAAATCCTGGTTGTTTTCCCATGTTTTCCATTAATTTAAGAACATAAGATATGCCATACTGGGTCAGACTGAGGGTCCCTCAAGCCCAGTATTCTGTCTCCAAGTCACAAGTATCTGGCAAGTACCCAAACATTAAATAACTCTCAATAGCAGTTTATCGATTTTTCCTCTAGGAACTTATCCAAACATTTTTAAATCCCATTTACACTAACTGCCATAACTACATCCTCTGGCAATGAATTCCAGAGCTTAATTATGCACTAGTGAAAAAGAATATTCTTTGATTTGTTTTAAATGAGCTATTTGCTAACTTCATGGAGTGCCCCCTACTCCTATTATCTGAGAAAGTAAATAAGTGATTTACATTAACTTGTTCAAGTCCTTTCATGATTTTGTAGACCTTTATCATATCCCACCTCAATCGCCTCTTCTCAAAACTGAACAGCCCTAATTACCTTAGCCTTTCCTCATAGGGCAGCCGTTCCATACCACTTATCATTTTGGTCACCCTTCTTTGCCTTTTCCCAGAGCAATTATATATTTTTTGAGATGCGGTGACCAGAATTGCACATAGCATTCAAGATGCAGGCTCACCATGGAGCGATACAGAGGCATTATTACATCCATCATTTTATCTGCCATTCCCTTCTTAATAATTCCTAACATTCTGTTTGCTTTTTTGACTGCAACAGTACACTGAGCTGACATTTTCTATGTATTATCCACTATGATGCCTAGATCTCTTTCCTGAGTGGCAGCTCTTAAGATAGAACCTAACATTCGGGCCGATACAGTAAAGTCCATGGGAGAGCGGGCAAACGCCCGCTCTCCCGGCACGCGCACAGGCCACTCTCCTGTGTGCGCGATTCTGTATGCAAATTAGGCCCAGCGGTAAAAACAGGCAAAAGGAGGCGCTAGGGACACTAGTGCATCCCTAGCGCCTCCTTTTGGACCGGAGCGGCGGCTGTCAGCGGGTTTGACAGCCGACGCTCAATTTTGCCGGCGTCGGTTCTCGAGCCTGCTGACAGCCATGGGTTCGGAAACTGGATGCCGGCAAAATTGAGCGTCTGGTTTTCAACCTGCGAGTCGCGGGCCGACTTCAAAATTTTTTTTTTTTACTTTTTTAAACTTTCGGGACCTCCGACTTAATATCACCATGATATTAAGTTGGAGGGTGCACAGAAAGCAGTTTTTACTGCTTTTCTGTGCACTTTCCCGATGCCGTAAGAAATTAGTGCCTACCTTTGGGTAGATTTTACTTTCTGAATCACGCGGGAATACCTAATAGGGCTATCAACATGCATTAGCATGTTACGGGCGCTATTAGGTTTGGGGGGGGTTGGACGCGCATTTTCGGCCTCTTACTGAATAAGGGTTAACGCTAGCGCCTCGAAAACGCACGTCCAATGGAGGGTTAACAGTGCGCTCCGTCGGAGCGCACTGTACTGTATCGGCCCGATTGGGTAACTACAGCAAGGGTTATTTCTCAGAAATGTTTTATGATTTTATGTCCTGTGTTTTATTTGAGAAGGTCTTACTATGTTTTGTTGTTTGATGTGTTTTTATATTTGTTTTTTCCTCTTTTATTTTTTATAAATATTTAAGTTATATAATTTTATTATTCACTGTTTTGAAGGTAACAAAAATTGATATAAAAAAATAAATATACCAATACCATTTACCATTTATTGGAGGTTTGCTAAGGATCTTGAGAGAAAATGTTCTTGCTTAAAGATGATATTAAAATCTGTAACCAAGAAGATATGCTAGAAAGAGTGGAGAAAATGAAAGGCGACTTGGCAAATCTAGAAGAATAATCAAGGTTTTGGAAAATGAGCTTTAGTGCTAAAATATATAAATGAATGTATCAAATAAATATTAATTGAAGGAGCATGTTAAGATTTGCGGCTCAAGGGGCTGTCCAGCGAGCAATCTCACTCACCATGGCACAGCTTCCAAATCTGCATGCTGCCCGACCTTGACCTCAGCTGAGATCACCACAGTGTCTTCTTATGTGAGCAGGGCCACCAAGCTTCCCCCGTGGCTCCACAGCCTCCTTCCTGCTTTCAGGCCCCATAGGCACGTAGCATGCCGCTTGGCAGCATTTAAAGAGCCGACGGCAGGAAGAGCTCTGTGGTGCTCAATGGTGACATCAATGCCCTGTGCTCCCTGTCTTTGGTTCAGCAATGGGTTTCCTGCTTTGAGAAGTTTGTGTTGCTCCTGCCTTTGGTTTCTGTTCCTGTCTGCATTCCTGATTCCAGCCTTCCTTATCTTCTTCAGTTGTCCTTGTCTAGCCTTGCCTTGCCTTCTTTGTCCAGACTTGCCTTGCCTTCTTTGTCTAGACTTGCCTTGTCTCCCTTGTCTAACTTTTCTCAACCTGTCTGTCTTATCCAGTGTCTGTCAAGTATCTTTATCTGTCCTTAGATTGACTTTCTAGATCTTGACCACTCTTGCTAGCTGCCCACCTCGATCTTGGCCTGTTCCTGACTCTGTTCATCTGCTGCCTGCCCTGACCTCAGTGTGCCTCTGGAATTCTGTCATCCTCATCGCCCTAGAGACTCGCCTAAGTCTGTCTGGCTGCCGGAACTCACGGGTTTAACCTGCAGGAGAGGCAGTTGGTAAAGGTGAAGCTCCAGACTGTCCCGCTACAGTGCACATCTGCCAACTGCCAGCATATGCTTCAGGGGTGGTCCTCAAGGCTGTGTCAACTACACCTCAGCACGGGTAAACACAAATCAAATGTTCAAAAATGTGTGTATATATGAGAAAATTAAGCACAAGGGTAGATTTTTAAAAAGTTGCGTGCACGGAAAACGGGGGTTCCGCATGTAGCTGGGCCTTGTGCGCGCCACATTTGAAAGGGGCCCGATCACGCGCATAACCCCTATTACGCACAGAACTTCCAGGCCTCTTTGAAAGAGCGGGCTTGGAGGAGGGGAGGGATGGGGCGGGCTAGGACAGCGCCATTCATCGTTTTCCCGGAGCCTCAAGCGACGGCTGGCTGCCTGTGCATGCAACATACTTCAGGTTGGGCCTTGAAGTAAGTATTTAAAGAACAACAAAAAAAGGAATAGGTAGGATTTAGGGGTTGGGGAGGAGAGGGAAAGGGAAAGGGGAAGGGAGGTTAGGGTTGGTGGTAGGGAATTGGGGAAGGCCAGTATGTGTCACCACGTGGAGTACATAAATCCTCCCCCCCCTTCCACGTGCCACCTGCACATATGTACGCGGATTGGCACGCGCATGTTATAAAATTGCCATGTCCATGTGTGCGTGCTGGGAAGCACATTCACATGGATGCATGCACGTTTCTTTTAAAATCTACCCCTAATAGTTGTACAAATAAGTCCATTGTAGAAAATTCAAAGTAGACTCCATTCTGAATTTGATGAACCCACTTACTGAACCCGACATGGAACCATATTTTCATCTTGACTGCTTCTGGGGAAATTTAACACATCTGGATCCCTTGATGGTTGTCATGTCTGTGAGCAGAACACCAAGAATTAAGAAAGAGAAGATTTCAATTTCCATCTTCAATAATCAATAAGCAGGATAACTGGAAATGTAGAGTAATTTAGCATTCAGAACGATAATAAATGAAATTATTTACTATTCTATTTTTAGCAAGATCCTCTAAATTAGAATGCTTTTTATTATAGATCATGATATCCCTGTATTGTGTTTCAAAAAAACATGTTCAAGGAGATCAGGAAGTGTTCTGCAATAGGCTTAAGTCACTACATTATCAGGCAGAATGTTGTACAAATGCTTTTGTTGTTATTCTTGCATTGAAATGTTGGACCACATATAATGGATGCATTTATTCTTGGCTGCCACCATTGATGATTTAGTTATACTGGATGACTGTGTATACATTTTCTGTTTCTATGTAAATGAATATAATTGCGAGCCCTGATTTATTTCACTCTGGATCACACTGATAATAAGCTGGTTCCTCCCTCCCATTGCTGTCAGTACAGGTGACCATTGACATCCCTGAAAGGGAATATCAGGGTGACTCCTCCATTTGATAATCATTTATTGTTTCTCTGGGAAATGATCTGATAGGAAATTCCTGATTGTGCTTGACCCCAGGACAGGAGATGCAGTACAAAGAGAAAGTCATACAACAAGGTACAACAAACTCTTATAATGAGAAAAATAAAGCCCCAAAGGGAGAATCACACAACCACAAGAATACTAAAAATGTAGGAGGCTTAATTTCAATGCTCTGATTGACAAGATTGTAACCATTTGAGCATAGATGTTGCTCATCTACAAGTGTATTTTTTTCTTTTTAGAATGAATATTCCCTCTCTTGCTGTTACTTTAACTTTCTGTTTTAAGATAAAACATCATCACTTGGCTGAAATATAGTCATTTCAGCTAAAACAAAAATAATGATATGCTGCTATATTCTCTTAATCTATAATAATAGATTTATTCAGCAAGTCAAATCAAGAGTCAATATAATGCAATTTATTTCTATAGCACCATTGATCTACACCAGTGATGGCCAACCTTTTGAGCTCACTGTGTCAAAATTCATAAAAAAAAACGAGCATAACTCGGGTGGTGTGTCACTTCTAGAAAAATCCATAATTTTGTGATATTTGTAGCTCTAATTAATAACAAAAAGTTATAATTTTAATATATGTACTGTATTTATTAATAAAGCAAAAACAAATAATTCTTTACCTTACCTGCTTAGTGACTTTTTTGTTGCTGAATTTCATTGGCTAAATCTTCAATTAAAACACTCTCTCCCCCTACCCCCCCCACACATACACAAACTCTTACTCCCTTGGATTTTCTCATACACACTCATGCTCTCACACTCACTGGCTCCCTCACATACACACACACCCAGCCAGGCTTCCAGTCATACACACACACACACACCCAGGCAAGCTCCCAGTCATTCTCACACACACACAGAACCCCAGGCAGGCTCCCATTCATTTTCACACCACTCCCACTCCATCCTCCAGGCAGGCACCAATTCATTCTCACACACACAGACCCCCAGGCAGGCACCCATGCATTCACACACATACACCCCCCAGGCAGAGTCCCATTCATACACATGCACACACTGAAGGCAGACTCCCCTCTCTTTTGCCAGCAACCTCAGAACCTCTTTCATTCCTCTGCTGCCACTGTCACTGCTGCCACATGGCTATTGGGGAGGTGCCGATAGCTGCTACTGACACTGAAGCCCATTCTGCTGCCTTCTCTGTACAGGCCCCGTGGGCTTTCACTTTCTCCATGCTGATCTCGTACATTGAAAGATACGCATAGAGAAATTGCTATTCTTGCACATTCCCAAAGATTACATGTGCCAATCACTAAAAAGTAATTTATTATTTTTTTTACCTTTGCTGTCTGATCTTAGTTTTCTAATTGGTTGGTCACAGGCTTTTTTTTTTTCCACCTTCCCTTTCTTATTTTTTTTCCCAATTCCTTTTATAATGCCTTTTTTTCTGTTTCTTTTCTCTCCATCTTTTTCCCTCAAACACACAGTCAGGTTCTCATTCTCACATGCATTTCTCTCTCTCACACACACACAGGCTCTCACTGTCACATGCTCTCTCTCATACAACCATTCATACACACAGTCTCGCATTGGCACATGCTGTCTGACTCTCACACACACAGGCTCTCTCTCCCACATGCTGTCTTGCTCAAGTAAATGCTTTCTCTGAAAACATTCAGATCCTCACTCTCACACACAATCTCTCAACTCATCTCATACACGCACACACACACACCCTCTACAGACCCTCAGCCTCTCTCTCACCTCTGGGCCTTCTCTTCACGGGTCACTGCAGGATGGGCTCTGCAGTGACCCTAATCTTCTTGGGCCACGGCGGCCCTGCTACCGGGCCTCTTCCTCTTCTCGGGTCGCTGCGACTTGGGATTCGCGGCGGCCCGTAAGCGCAAGCGCTGTTTCTCTTCTGCACGCGCTGATGCTTCTCCTCCTTCCTGCCCACGCGGCTCTGGCAATGTTCACTTCTGGGGCCGCACAGGCAGGAAGGAGGAGGAGCATCAGCGCGTTTAAATGCGATCTGTTTCTTCAGGCCGTGGTGACGTGATCCTCACCACGGCCCTGCCTATCTGCCTGTCGCTGCGCCGTATGAGCCTCCCTGTGCCCGGAGGCATGGGGGGGGGGGGGGAGGGGGATACTAAAAAACTAATTTTAAAGGGTCGGCACAGCAGATAAAAAAATAATAATTTCCCGATAGTCCATGAAACGCTGCATGTGTCAGCAAAAACGTCTCGGCGTGTCACCTCTGATACGCGTGTCACCTCTGATACGCGTGTCATAGGTTAGCCATCACTGATCTACACAGAGGCGTACAATTCAGAAACCATAAACATGGTTTCTGATGTCAAATAAAGACAGCCACGTTCCATCCAGTTTGCTCATTTTCACTACCTACTATATAATCCTGTAGACTGTCGATCTCCGATTTTGCACTCACCTCTCCTTAAGGCCGATACTATTACCCCTTATTCAGTAAGGGGTAATAGCGCGTCCAAAATGCACGTCCAACCCCCCTGAACCTATTAGCGCCCGCAACATGCAAATGCATGTTGATGGCCCTATTAGGTATTCCCGCGCAATACAGAAAGTAAAATGTGCAGCCAAGCCGCACATTTTACTTTCAGAAATTAGCGCCTACCCAAAGGTAGGTACCAATTTCTCTGGGCACCAGGAAAGTGCACAAAAAAGAGGTAAAAACTGCTTTTCTGTGCACCCTCCGACTTAATATCATGGCGATATTAAGGTCGGAGGTCCCGAAAGTTAAAAAAAGTAAAAAAAATAGAAAAAAAAATTTGAAATAGGCCCGCGGGTTGAAAACCGGACGCTCAATTTTGCCGGCGTTCAGTTTCCGAACCCGTGGCTGTCAGCGGGCTCGAGAACCGATGCCGGCAAAATTGAGCGTCGGCTGTCAAACCCGCTGACAGCCACCGCTCCAGTCAAAAAAGAGGCGCTAGGGACGCGCTAGTGTCCCTAGCGCATCTTTTTACCGCCGGCCCTAATTAAAATAAATTAAAATATTGAATCGTGCGCACAGGAGAGTGGCCTGTATCGGCCCGCTTGAAAGATCCTGTATGCTTGCACCTTGCCCCGCGGAAGTTACAATCTAATTTTGAGCACAGGGACACTGAGTAATCAGCTCAATGTCACATATCTATTTTCAAAGACTTGAGCACCTTCTACCTGAGTAAAAAAAAAAAGTTTTTCTGCCAAAAATCAGCCATATTTGGGTAAATGGAGTTTTAGTTGACTGAAAGCACATACGTAGACGATAACTTTCAAACCACTGTGCAAGCGCACACGTACGCATGTTTGTCAGCCTGCGCCCAGGGACAAGGCTGTTTTACAACTCGTGTGCATATATTCACACAAGTTATAAAATACAGCCTGCCCACATTCACATGGGTGCAAATTTTAATTTGGCGTGCACAATTGCCATTTCTACTTCGTAAATCGGGGGATTTTAAAGGGGGCGCGCACCAACTCCATTTCCAGTTTAACCAGTTTATCCCCAGTTAAAGAGCTAGGTCTTTCAAAGCCCCTGCCCTGGTTTAATAGCCTTCACCTGCCCCAGTTAGCTCCTGACCATTAAAACCCCAAAGATCTACCTTTTTATCTTTATTTTATAACTTACACGACATCCATAGCAGAAATAAAGTTATGCCGCAGGGGTCCTCGGCACAGGCCGGATCATATAATTATTTATGCGCACATCTCAGCTTCTCGCCCTGAAATGCCCTTGTCCCACCCAGGCCACACCCATGCTCTGCCCCTTTTTGAAAACCTCCGAGATGTGCATACTGCGGCACTTATGTGCATGTCCGGGTAGCTTTTAAAATCTGCTCGGCGTGCGCGAGCCCAATATATTTGTGCATCCCCTAATTAATGCATGCTTCGGGCTTTCAAAATTCACCTTATACTTTTTAAAATGTTTATCATGATTTCTATCATTTCAATTAGTGATGTAAACAAAAACAGAAAACACTCAACAAATAACACAGTACATAATAGAAAATGCAAAGAACCTTGATTAACTTGTATCCCTTATTCATCTTCAAAGAATCACAAAAGTTTGTGTGGAAGGTTATGTCTTAGAGGTGAGGTTGGGGGAGGGGGTGCAGAAAATAGGAAAATAAAGTTCTACCAAGAACTAAAAGAACCTAATTTCTGAGATGAGCACATGCATATGTCTGTGGTTTGTGCATATTCGTGGATCACAAAAAATCCCACACCCATCATGCCTACTGAGTACTGTCAGCTCCTCATTTAGCAAAGAATTCCCATAGTAAGGAATATCAGCAAAACCAATAAGGATGCTGGATGGATGGAGGTATTGGGAGAGGAATACCCAGCAGGAAAAAAGAGATGATAATGTCTCTGTATAAGTCGGGAGACCTTGTTTGGATTACTGTGTACAATCCAGAAACTGCACCTTCAAAAGGATATAAACCGAATGGAGATGGTACAGAGAGCAGCTGCAAACATAAAGGGATGTTCATTCATTGCTACATTTGTTTCATTCATTTCGGCCATAGGCACATATCTCTGAATGAATATACTAGGTGTGCCAAAATAAATGGTGTGTGTGTATGTATGTGCCGACTACATACATGCACACTATTCGTTTTGGTGCGCCTACTATTCATTTATGAGATACATTCCTACTGCTGAAATGAATAAAGCAAATAATTCACATCCGTAATCAATGGTCTTTATTACAAAGCATATGGAGACAGATTTAGAAATCTAAACTTGTATACCAGAGGTGGCCAGTTCCGGTCCTCAAGAGCCACAAATAGGCCATGTTTTCAGAATATCCACAATGAATATGCATTAGATAGATTTCCATACATTACCCCAGCAGGCCGGAGAGAGCAGGAATTAGGTCTGTGCCAGCTAAGAAAAGTAGGCCCCTATGTAAGGTTCTGATGTGATACTTAATAAGAGAAATCGTTTTCTAAATTTCCTAAATAATTTTTATTTATTTAAGAAGGTTTTACGAACTTCTTTGTTGGCAAATTCTTCAATTACAATTGAAATTTGTATTTATACGTTAGAAATAGATATATTTAGCTTTTTTTTTTTAATTTTGCCTAACAAACGTAGGCCCCTTGAACATTGTAGGCCCTAGCCAAATGGCCATGCTGGCACCCCCTCTCTCCTGGAGTGTACCCCAGATTTTAAAAAGGCTACGTGTGTAATCCCTGTTACATGCAAAAATGCTGGGCCTCTCCAAAGGGGTGGGCATGGTCTGGGCAGGGAAGGGCGAGGCGGGCCATGACAGTACTATTAGCCGCTGTCCTGGAGAAGCACGTGCTGGCAGCCTGCCAGCACACGGAGGTTACTTCAACTCCGAAGCTGAAGTAAGTAGTAAAACAAAAAAAACCCAAACCCTAATAGTTATGTAGGGGGCAGGGGTTGGGGAGGAGAGGGGAAAAGGTAGGAATCTTAGATAGAGGTATAGGGAAGTTTCCTCCTAGTCTGCTTCTTCATTGGAGCGGTCTGGGAGGGAACTGGGGAAGCCCTACTCGCGTCGCCGTGCATTGCTTTTAAAATCCACGCACGCACGTGTGCGCAGTGATCGGATTTTATAACATTGGCACGCCGGCGCACACATGTCATAAAATTGGCGCGTCCATGTGTGTGTGCGGGTCTTAAAATCTACCCCATTGGAAGCAATGCCTACAAATCTATCTCATGCATATTCATTACGGATATCCTAAAAACCTAGCCTGTTTGCGACTCTCAAGGACTGGAGTTGGACACCCCTGATGTATCCCTTGGTGGAAAGGGGAGATATGATAGAGACATTTAAATACCTCTGAGGAATAAATGCAGAGTGGGTGGGCCTCTTCAATGGAAAAGAGGCTCTGGAATGAGGAGTCGTGAGATGTGATTGAAAAGGGTTAGACTCAGGCCTAATTTGAGAACAGATTTCTTTAAAGAAACGGTAGTGGATACATGGCAGGGATGTAGGTGGCTGAGACAAGGACCGCATCATGATTCAAGAACACGTGTACTAGTGGTTATAGCTCTGTGACTTGTGAGATTCTTCTAATCATAGAAAGTAACTGGTATCAGACAGAAATGAAGACGCCACAACTGATCAGCTAAATTCTTGAACGGTTTATCATATGCATCGGACTTGTAGCATTACAATTATCCCCAAAACAGGTGTCAGTGCAGAAATAAAAAAATGGAGGGTCAAATGCAAAGACTCAGGGCAAATCTGATATGACTCCTAATATGCACTTTGGATTGCGACTGATTAAATATATAGTCTTTGCTATAAAAATGAATGCATGATTAGCCAACTGCAATCTTACAGCTGCTTTCTCTGAAAATATAGGTGACTGGTGAATTTGCAAAGGGAGAGTAATTTTCAGTAAAGAGCAAAAGCAACAGCAGTAGCTAACAAGGGCATGCACAGAGCCATGCACACATCAGCGCTAACACAATTGCAACACAGTTTTTCTTCCTTGTCTTAGGATGAGCTAGGGATGAGAACACAAATGCAGTTAATAAGAATGCATCCTACCAGTCCATGCAAAGGCAGAAAGTTACATACAGCCCAGCAACAGCATTTTGATTGCCATTTGCAAGAGAGAGGACTTAGTAATTCTCCTACATCCAATGCACAATCCTTTCTCTCTCTCTCTCTCTCTCTCTGCATTAGGCATTTACATCTGGGCACTGACCCTCTTTCTTTTCTCCTCAGCTTTTAATCATGGACGAACTGCTTCCTCAGTCCTTGCACATGTGAGAAAGTTGTTAAACTTTCATATAGCACCCAGGTAGTATGGGGGCCTTCCCCTTCTTTGACCGCCTGCAGGTCTGAAACTAGATGTGGGATTCTCGGAGGGAAACTAGCGGTCTGCAGTCTTAAAGCTCCAGGCTCCTGCTTCCTGCCAGCAGAGAACTTGTGAGCTGCATTCGGGAGACCATTTCTAGTAGCCTGAGTTACAATGGCAAGCACAGAGGATCTCTGAGGGAGGCAGAGGGACTGTAAAGCAGAGCAGGAGATGGTCGGTATGGCCTTTATCTGCCATCATGTTCTATATTTCTGTCAGGAAACTGAATTAGTAACAGATTGCGACAATGTGAAAAGAATGTGTTTCCGTTTCCGTGTTCTTCTTTCCTGTGTGTTTTTTTTATAGTTGCCTTTGAGGACTCTTACAGGTAAGCTGGAGGTTGCATTTCCTGTTTGAGGAAGTGCTATTCCACCCGTGTGCGGGGGCTAGGACCGAATATGGTGAAACGGTGGTGTCGATTTTGGTTTGATGCGCTTGGTCTTTCCCACATTTTCAGGTCGATACAGTAAGGCCGCGTTAGAAAGAGTGCGGCAGTGCCAGGCGCACCCTCGTTCCCCGCACGCACAGTTCTCTTCACCTACCGCTCGATACTCTCTTCAAATTGCATGCAAATGCATGCCGCATCTGCGAAGCGTTAGGCGAAGGTTAGGCCCGCGCAACCCATTTTACTGTATAGAGCGCCTATACAGTATCCTGGGTGCGCGGGCCTAACGCTTCACGGCCGCGCTGGTATCTGTCATTTCAAATGACATTTGAAATGACAGGTACCAGGAAGTGGACAGTTATGTTCTCCGATGCTCGGCAAACTTTCCCCCAGTGCCCGCTCACCTGCCCTGGCCGCGTCCGGTCTCCGGTGCAGCCCCAGTCCTGTCTCCTCCTCCCGAAGCAAAAAAAAAACCAAACCGAAAAAGTAGCAAGAGAGCGAGGGGAGAGACGGGCAATCCTAGGCTCGGGCCTGCTAGTCCCGTCTCCTCTCCTCCCGAAGCAGGGCGCGAAAAGCAGCCTTGCTCCGGGAGGAGGGGGGGGCAGTTTATAGCGATGAAGCGACTTACTTTTGCAGCCCCCCCCTCCGGACATCGGTGACGACTGCGGCTCCAGCCTCCAGCTGTCAGACAGACGCATCGCACGTGGGAAAGCGGCTCCTATGCGTGCAATTGGCTGCTCAAGACGTGACGTCACGACGTTTGGCATCACGGCATGTGACGTCACGACGTTTGGCGTCACGGCATGTGACGTCACGTCTTGAGCAGCCAATTGCACACATAGGAGCCGCTTTTCCACGTGCGATGCGTCTGTCTGACAGCTGGAGGCTGGAGGCAGGAGCCGCGGTCGTCGCCGATGTCCGGAGGGGGGGCTGCAAAAGTAAGTCGTTTCGTCGCTTTAAACTGCCCCCCCCTCCTCCCGGAGCAAGGCTGCTTTTCGCGCCCTGCTTCGGGAGGAGAGGAGAAGGGACTAGCAGGCCCGAGCCTAGGATTGCCCGTCTCTCCCCTCGCTCTCTTGCTACTTTTTTTTCGGGGGTTTTTTTTTTTTTTTGCTTCGGGAAGAGGGGACAGGACTGGGGCTGCACCGGAGACCGGAGGCGGCCAGGGCAGGTGAGCGGGGGCTGGGGGAAAGTTTGCCGTCTACCCTTACCCCTGCCTCTAACGCTGGGGTAAGGGTAGGCGGTAAGTTAGCAGGGTAAACACGCGGCAAAACGGCAGGGTAAAAAAGCGATAGTCGGGGCGCGCGTTACTGTATGGGAGGGAATAGCTAATTCGCTCGTTTACATTTAATATACATGCCGCGGGCGGTAGGGGTCACCCGGGGATTTTAAGAGGTGGTAGGGATGAGTTAAAGGGGATAGTGTATCGCGGGAAGGGCTAACGCGGCCGGAAAGTGAGTAGAAGGCGAGTTAGGAGCAGGGTAACCGCGGTTGCACTTTACTGTATCAATCTGTTTGTTTGCTGAGCCGTTTCTTGCATTAAACGATGTATACTGCATTGCTGTAATTTCAGATGAATGATCCATGGTCTGGGGAACACAGTCGTGATGATAATTTGTGTAAATTACTTCTTACTACGTGGAAGTGTTTCTCTTGGCCCTCTAGCTTGGCAAGTTGGCAGTTTATTCCTAATGAGCAACTTCAGAGAGGTTGTGCATAGGCTAGGATAGAGATCTCAATTTTCCATTTGCGGTGAGCGTAGGTTAATTCGGTTGTTTATTTAAAAGTTATTTATTTATTTAGATTCCGCTCATGTAGCTTGCAGTCATTCTGAGGGGATCACATTAAAAACATAAACATTTTAAAATATGGAATTACAGTACACTATACCACATAAATATTTAAAGCGATAAAATCAGCCGAAATGAACCAACACCAGAGAAACTATCCAAAGAAAGTGTCGTCAGTCGAACATTCACTAAAATGCTTTCCTAAATAAATCTGTTTTTAACTTCTTAAAGCACATTAAGTTGCTGGGAAATGTATTTCCTAATGTTGGGAGAAGGCCCATTTTCTCCTTATTTCTGGTCTAATCATCTTGAATGAAGGAACAACCAGGACTGACGCACGTTTGTCAGCCCACGACCAGGCACGCGGCTATTTTATGACATACGTGCGTACATGCGCATTTGTTATAAAATAGCCTGACCACGTGCACATGTGTGCTTAATTTTAAGTGGACGCGTACCTGTGCATGCAAATGCCGCGTCCATTGCGTGAATGGGGGGGGGGGGGTTTAAAAGGAACACGGCCGACACCATGGCCAGTTTTCCCAGTTTGTTCCCAGTTCACCCAGACAAGGGATAGGACTTCCAGACCTTCCTAGCTTAATAGCCTCCCTTCACTTCTGTTAGCCCTGATCTTTAAAACCCCGCTGATCTGCCTAGAGATTTTCTGTTTCATAACTTAGGCTTCATCCATAGCAGAAGTAAAGTTATGCGGCAGGGGACCCCCAGCGGGTGCCAGTGCACGTAAGTATGTACGTGCAAATTTCATTTTAAAATCCTGGAATGCCCATTCCCTGCCCACTCGCCATGCCTATGCCCCGCCCTCTCTTTTACAAACTTTTAATTTGTGCGCGCAGCAGCATTTACCCGCATATCCGGTCGGCTTTGAAAATCTCTTGGTGTACTTTTCCGACATATTCGTGCATATCCTCTAATTTCTGCATGCGTCGGGCTTTTAAAATTCACATTTAAGATGGCAACTTTAAAATGAGTGTGAAGGTGCCCATACACGTACATATGGGAAGAGAGTACCCACACGATGGAATTTTAAATCGTGCACGCAAATGCGCGCGTATGAATTACATTACCCCTAACTCGCATATATGTATGTCCCTAATTTTAAGCCATTACTCGAGCAAAGGCATTTCGTGTATCTTCCTCAGGACTTTGTTAGCTCTAACGTGCACAGGTAAGCAGATTTTTAAACATAGTCACATGAAGGGCATTCCAAGTTTTACCAATTAGTCCACCAGTCCATCTCAAGGTATTCCAGACCCCTCTGGTTCTTCAGCCAGCACTCCCCCCAGTTGACCCAGACCCCTCACCCAATTGTGTTAGACCGAAATAGAGACTTATGCAGACTCAAGAGCAGAAATAAACATAGGCAGTTAACAGCCTGCTGCGAACTGCAGCTACCGGTTTTAAAATAGGGATTAATGCGCATAACTGTTGGTTCCACCCCAGAGCACTCATGATTCTCCCCAACTGGGTCCCTTATTTTGCTCAAGCATGATCATATAAGCATATATGCTTTTAAAATACATGTAGCTCATGCATGGTCCATATTGTTGCCTATACGGGCCTTTTAGCATGAGTAACGCTTTTAAAATTCATCCCTAAGGCTTCTTGGAATAGAAGGACTCTCAGATTTTTTCTGAAAATCTTAATGCTGCCTTTTTTATGAATGTTGATGGATAACTGATTCTACCATGTTGAGTCCATGACAGAGAAGAGTTTTTTTTTCTCTGCAGTCTGCAAGTTTTATTACCTGAAAGTTTGGTAATAACTAAGAGTGTCAAAAGTGCAGTATTGATGAGCTCCCATTATCCACGTCACAAATCAGGGAATCATTCATCAAAATCAACAAGGATTCAGACCTATGACCCTTTCCGAATCCACACTGATAATCAATGTGTTATTCTCATCCAAAAATTCTGGCAGTGGTTTTAAAAACCGTTTTTCCAAAACTTTTGCTACAGAGGGTATTTGTCAATAGTTTTAAGTCAACTACCTCAAGTGCAGGGTTCTTTACACTGGACGAATGCTAACCTTTTTGAACCTTGGTGATATTTTGCCTTCTACTAATGAGGAATTCACAATCCTAACTATCGTATCAATAAAAATATCCTTTTCAATACCGGATGATCCAAGAAGGACAAATAGAGGACAAATAGAGATGTTATTGTCTTGCTAGAAGACATTAATGGCTCTATAAAAAGATTGCTAACATGACTTAGTCTTAGGACAGATGTTACTTTTATCAATGATTTGGCATAAAAAAAATCTGCTAAATCATTGCAATCTACAGAATTTACAGGTTCATTAGATGAATGTTTCTCAAGCCATTGTTTAACAATCTGAAACAACTTTGGACAGTGAGTCCTTGATTTCTGTAATTTTTGAGAAAAATAAGATTTCTTTGTTTGGGTAAGTAACTTCCTATATTGCATTAATTACACTTGTATACTCTTTATTCTTCTCAAGATCAAAAATGTACACCACTGGTCTTCCACACCTTGCAACATCCAGATCTCATAGGGACGTTAACTTTCAAACCGGCGCATGGCCACACAATTATGCGCATATGTCAGCCTGCACCCAGGAGTGCAGCCATTTTATAACACAAGCATGCCTATCCATGCATTTTATAAAATAATCTGGCCACGTGCACATGTGCGACAAATTTTAAGTGGGTGCTTACAAATCCCACTTCTACCGTGTAAATTGGGGGATTTTGATAGGGCTGCATGCCAACACCATTCCCAGTTTTACTAGTTTGTCCCCAGTTGACCCAGTTCAGAGACAGGTCCTCCAAGCCCCCCTAGTTTTATAGCATTCAATCCCACCCCCAGTTAGCCCCGACCCTTAAAACCCCACAGATCTGCCTAGTTTTCTTTATTTTTTAATTTGTACATCATCCATAGCAGAGGTAAAGTTACGCAGCAGGTACACCGGTGTGTGCCGGGGGCGCATAAGTATTTACGCACACATCTCTGGCCCTTGCCCTGAAACGCCCATGCACCACCCAGACCACGCCCATAACCCCGCCTCTTTTTGAAATCTTTGGAGGCGTGCGCGCTGCAGGAGATAACGTTCGTATCTCGGGCGCATTAGCCCGACTTATTTGCGCATCCCCTAATTCATGCACAAGCCGGGCTTTTTACATTCTACCTCTTACAGCCTATCTCCCGTAGCCATACTAGAGGCAGCTGGTCCAGGTCACGGTAGGCTGCTACTGTGATCCAGACTGCAGAACTTTCATATTGCAGGTACTGGGAGGATGGGAGGGTTAGGGAGGGGGTGTGGGGCTACCAATTATGAAATATGTGGCTTGACCCAGGAGTGGGTAGATGGGAGGCTGGCTCCAGCCCTTTGATTTTTATCTTTGTGGGGTTGGGGGGGGGGGGATGGGGGAGCTTGCAGTCTTGGCCCAGCAAGGCTGAGCATTGGGGGCTTGGGTGGGGTGCAGGGGAGGGCAGTTATAGGCCACTAGGCCCGCAATCTGATTTTTTGTTTGGAACCCTGCAGCTCAGAATTTAACTGGCTATAAAGTAATATCCAATTAAGTTTAAAGTTATCTGGATTCAGTTAACTGAATAACTTTAATTGGGAATATTCATGGTACATTTATACCACTAAATATCCCAGAGATAACTTATCTAACTAACTTTAGCCAGATAGGTTGTTAAGGTTATCTGTTTTCCTGGTTTTTTAAAGTTGGCCTCAGTATGTCCAGTTGTCTATCAACAATTAGATGAAATATGGTTGAACCCCTGTTAAAAAGTCTTTTTATACTGCTTCGTAGTTTGTGAGATTCAACTGTAAGGTATTTTAGTACAAGTATTTTATTCAAATGAGGTCTTCACGTTATCCCTGAGCAAAATCTATTGTATCGCCTCATTCCAGCAACAAAATAAGGGGGGTCATTTACTACCCAGCAGTATTTTCCTCCATTAAAGGTTCCACAGATCAAAATACCACGCTGCAAATGTCTCAAATTAATGTGATGGTGTACCTATTCTCTAAGGACTGCCATCTTTTTAAAGAGCCATGAGACCTAAAACATCCCTCCCCCCAAGAATGTAAGACCCGCTAGGGTCCCCTGCTGACCCCGCCTCTTTTTGAAAGAGGTAAAGAGGTATTCCTAGTGTGAGTGCCGGTCTGCATCATTTTGATTTAAGTGACCACCTGATCCGGAACCTAGGGGTGCTCCAAACTCTTCTAGACCACCAGGGTCCCAATAGATGACCAGGTATTCTTGGTGGGATGGGTCAGGAGATGCCATCCACTCATGGGCAAAATTGGTAACAGTGAGGGCTGTTTCTCTGAAAGGGGGTGATCGCTGGAGGGAGATGAGGCATCACCACATGACTTATAAAGTCTACTTTTATACTATATTCATTTCTAGGCCTCCTATAGAGGCAGCAGGGATCTTTCACACTTGGCGGGGGGCTATTTCAGTCCTTGTGGCCTTTTAAGTACCAGGCCAGAAGCATCAGGATGTGCCTTAGTATCCCCATACTCACGGTAAAAATTAGCTACAACTCCTGAGTTGTAACTAAATTTCAAGAAAATAATACAGACTATTTTTTGAGGCAAGCTGCATTATTTTATTTGCATTGAATTAGCTATTAATGAGATGTTTTGTATGCATTTACAGACCTTATTCATGTAAAGCAGCTCATTTAACATGCCTACATTATTTAGCCAAAAACCTTATGTGATATTTAAAATACCATGCAATATTACTGCAACAAGCATTTATCACACGATAAACTCTTATCGTGACTTAGTAAATATACCCCTAAATTTGACATCATATGCAATGATTCCCCATTATGACACAATATCTACATTTTACATTTCTGGTATTGCAACACACTAGGATTAGCAGCCCTAAAAGTAAAACTTATCATACAGCTCCCTTGCAGGCTTGTTAGAAGAAGCAATTAAAGAGGCATGCCCTTTGGCACATCCCGCCAGATGAGTCCTGCATGCAACTTTATAGGGTGGACATGATACCACCTATGGAGGGAGCATGGCCAGACTGGTATCCGCCACAGCAAGATAGAAGAGTCAGCTGAAGGTTTACACAAAGCCTTTACTGGTGGGTAAAGTGCTTAATGCAGCTTTTCTAGGCTGTAAAGTTCTCCGTACAAGCTGAACTCCTGCAAACCTGCTCCTTTATAGAGTTAAGAGCATCATCTTTGATGATTTTTTGAATGGTGATATTATTAGGTCATAAGTAGATACAAGGGATATCTGGTCTATCTGCTGTTTCTCCTTATTCTGAAACAGATTTTTTCTAGGAACTTGTATGGCACATTCCATTTCTTTTTTTCTTCACAAGAGTAACTGTGTTAGTCTGGTATAGCAAAAATGACAGGAGTCGGGTGGCACCTTATAGACCTTATGCTTCAATAAATTGGTTATTCTGCAAGGTAACATCCATCCTGTTACGAGCGCGCGCAGGCGCGGTTGTCTCCAGCGGGTGGTGAGCCCTTGGGCCACGGCAGGACTCAAGGAGGAGCCCAAAGCCACACCGTGGGAGGTGAGCTGAGCAGGCATGGGAAGCCAGGCGGGTACAAAAGCAGGGAGTCCGACCCTCAGCCGGACCTGCACGCCCATGGTAGCCAACACTGGGAAGTTGACTGATGAACGGTCCTCCGACTGTTCCCGGCCCTTTCGGACCTGCCGCTGGGAACGGCAATGGGCAGCAGGTGGGACAGAGACGAGGGCAGACAGAGTCCTTTCCACTGAAGACATCGTAGACAAGGCAGGTGCAGACATCGTAGACAAAGGCTAGTGCAGACATCGAAGAGGAGGGCTGGAAGGAGACACGGGCACTGTCCCTGAGGGCGCCCTACTCAGCCCACCCACGGGACTGAGTCACGGACCACCCCGTCCCATACGCGCCCTACACAGCCCAGGAAGGCTGGTCGCGGACCACGTTGAGAACAGGAGAGCGCAGGGAAGATCCAGGCGAGCAGGAACTCCGATGCTGGGATACTGACATCCGAAGCCCCTTCGGCTGGCAGGCAGGGAAGCTCCAGAGCACAGGGAAGAATCCCACCTGTTGGCCACTCCAGGGCCCAACAGGCCAGAAGGCTCAGGAGCCAGACAGGACGTAGGGCAGAACAAGCGGAACTGGATCAGGATATCAGGAACACATCAAGGCAGACGTCAGTAACATCAGGAAGCAAACATCCGGACAGAGACAGGACAAGGAACCATCAATACAAGGCAGACCACGGAAGACCTGGATCGAGGAAGATGTACAGGCAACTGTAGCACTCAATCTGCAGGCCAGTTGCAAGTGACAAGAAAGTCCTTAAATACTGGAGGTTGTAGGCAACTCCCTGGGAGGAGTTTATCTGGACCGCCCCTCGCTGGTCCTATAGGTAAGGTGGAGAGCTGCGGGCCAGCCCCTAGGGAAACGGGCGTGGCTGGAAACCAGGAAGTCCAAACAGCCAAGCAAGCCACAGGAACAGCTAGGCCTCTCAGGCCCTGGAGCAAGTCCCGGATGGAACACAGGCGAGGCCCTGGCTTCGGAGCGGCCTCCGGTGGAAGGTGAGAGACCACCTGTAGCGCAGCAACAGGGGGGATCGTAACACATCTGACTCCTGTCATTTCTTTTATCTGTGTTAGCCCTGTTGGATGAAGGCAATGCAGAGAGAGGTGAGGTATTTTTTTTCTAGTCTTTATTTAAGCAGATTTAATGTGATATTAGGTGATTTAATTTACTGATTTCTTAGCATGGCTGACATTGTTTATATTGTTTATATATATATATATATATATATATATACACATATACAGTAAATATACAGAGTGGCCCATGGAAAAGTAGCCTGTCTCCAATACCAGTGCCATGCAGGCAGGCTACTTTTCCATGGGCCGCCCTGTAGAAGAATAGGAACACCTTAGGGACTGGCACTGATCACTGCGTAGGTTATCATGTAAAAGAGAGTGTAGAGTATTCACATGTGCGCTGGAAGTTCACCACTGATAACCTACGCAGTGAACAGTTGATTTCACACAGGCTTATAATGAAACAGATTTCTTAAGCCACATTTGTGCTGCATGTATTTTCAAACATCAGTTTCTCCTACAATTTGGAGCAGATCCCTGCCCCCACAGGATTTATAAAGACTTTGTATCACCAACATCTCTGCATAAAGACATTTTTGGACTTTTACCCTTTGTGACATCTGGTGCTAGCCAGTCCTTTTCTATATTGTATTATTTTATATAATTGTGAAAAATTAATACATAGATTTTTTTTTTGTGCCAATCCCTAAGGTGTTCCTATTCTATATTTACTGTATGTACATACATCAAGAATATATTCACTGCCTTATTTTTTGTGTAAAAAGAATAAGGTAGTGAATATATATGTATATATATATATATTTCTTTCTTTATTTATTTAAATAAGTCAATAGGTTTTTTTTTGTAGATTGGAATACATCCAAATTGTTATGAAAATAAAATATTATGAATCTGAATCTAAATTGCATCATCTTCACTACAAATAATATATAATTCTACGCATCTATTGCTTGAATCTTTACATGTACCATCTGTGAAGATTAGCCTAGCCAAATTTATGTATTTATTTATTTATCAGCTTTTAATATACCGGTGTTCGTGCGGGCACATCACTCTGGTTTACAATAAAACTTGAGAAAGGAGGAAAATTACAAAATACAGGGAGCAGGTGAGAAAAAGGGGGCGGGAGTGGGGGGATAGAAAGAGGAGGAAGGGATAGCAGCTAAGAAAGTAGAGTAGAGTAACCGTAATTGAGGTGGAGGTATTTACTGGAGGAGGTATTTACAGCAGGGGGCTGCAGAGGTGAGATAATTTGAGAAACTAAAAAAAACTTAATTACATTGTACATTCTATACCTTATACCTTATTTACAGCAGAAAGAGCTACAATTTGTGTCAAATTAATTTATGTCAAATTGCTCAAAAAGCACAATCTTGATCACCCGAATCATGTGAAGACCAATTGTTGTGTGAGCAACCTCTGGAAAAGGGGGATTTGACAAACTACCAGAGGCAGACATGTACAGGTGAGCATACTTATTCCAGAACTGAGGGACGTCATACATCGGGGTCTAGGGTAAGACATATCCAACAAGAGTTAATGAATGGAGGAGTCATTTAAATGAGGCTGATAATGCATGCCATTTCACAGAGTATGAGTCTTTTCTATAGAGCCTGTGCAAGCCTGGCATATGTGATAATGCCAATGCATTCACCGTCTTCCAAATACTTCTTTAAGGTGGGATCAGCATCTCTGCATAGATATTTTTTTTTCAAACAACTGAACTTGGAAAAACTGAGTTCTCTGTATGAAATATTGTGATTTATAGTTTTGCATGCTGGCTCTTCCTGTGGATTTCTCAGGAAACAACAACAACTATTCAAACCTCTACTGGATGCAGTGTTCAATAAATCTGATTCAGAAATTGTGCAGTTGTAGATTAGCAATAATAATAGTCATGGTGGTGGTAGTTTGGGAAACTTTGGCAGAGCAGCGGCCGGGTTGTATCGTGCCAAGCATATGGTAAATGTAGCTGTGAAGTAAAACCCAAGCACTCCAAGTAAAAAGGAGGCATAATTACCACATATAGAGCTTTTCAGAACTGCCTCCTTTAATCATATTATTCCCCATTTTAAGGTGAAAAGCACAGCTTTCAAGTCTCTTGATGGGATTTACTCTTTGATGCCATAGTCCCTTGCCAAAGAGGTGCAACTGAGCTCTCTTGCATACCCTAAAACATTGTTTTTTTCCATGAACAAAAATATCCCTGCTGTGAGCAGAGTGGCCGGAAACACATTTAGATTAGTGCACGCATTCAAAGTTTTGTCTCTGAGCCATTGCTTAATGTGCAGTGGTCGCCATGGTTTCTGTTCTCATTTGTCACTGCTCTATGAGAAAGATGATTGACTCCTCCAGGAGATTATAAATAACGAATCCTTCCACATGTATCTCTCTCATAGGAAGGGTATGCAATCAAATGGTCCACACTGAAACCAGCTTTGTTTATTGCAAAGGTGATCCCGTGGGGAGGTTAACCACCTGGCCACCTAGACAGAGTCAAACAAATAATATGTGAGCGGAAATAAGGAAAATCTGAGCCAGGCCCAGTGTAAGGTGCTTAATAAAAGGAGAAAGTCAGAAGGGTACTACTGGGTGGCAAAAACAGAAAAAAAAAAGATGCTGTTTATAGAACAGTTCTAGTTAAGGATGGTAAATTCTAGTTGAACATTTTTAGCTCAGATGGCCTCACTCCAAGATTTCTCCCATTAACTGTAGTTCAAAATGAATTGGAATCTGAATGTTTGCAGAGGACTGGGACCCACGTGAAGACGAGCAGGCTCCAGTAAATGTGCATACTTAAGGCCGATTGGTGGCTGAAGAGGAGGGCGTGGTAAACAGCTACTCAGGAAGACTGACAAGTAATAATAATCACTGTTCAAAGCTGGAGCAGTGGCTGCCCAGGAGGCTGATTGGGGCAATGATAAGTGGTTAGCCTTTCTCTGAGCTGCAGAATGCATTAGCTGCCTCCTTTTCCCTAAGGGGGCAGCCCAATCCTCCTTTTTCAGACCTGAAAAATCACTCGGGGGGGGGGGAGGGGAGTACATAGGCCTGGGGTAGAAATAGACAAGGAAACCGCGCTGAGCATGTAATGGCCATGATGTCAGAGCAAAGTAAGGGAGAGAAGCCCAAAACAACCTTATTTACGTGCTGTTTTTCTCTGGCTCCACATGATTTAATGGAGGAAACTCTTTTATACTACTTACCATTTTCAGACTGCTAGTGGGCATGTGCAGCATTGTACAGTGGCGGAAAATATTCAGGGACAAGAAGTCCTGGCCCAGAGCAGTTTACAAACTAACCATCTTAGCATGAGCAAGTGGAGAGGAAAACAGCACCTCCTTTATGCAGGTCGGTGTTAATTGTGAGAAATATGCACTGGATGTATATTTCAACAATGCCAAATGACCAGCCGTTTCCTCCAGCTGGCTCTCTTAATCCCATACCGGTGTGAGTGTTCTCACTATTGTAGATCACAATGCTTTCTCTTGAAAAGGGCTGAGAAATGTCTCTGAAATTGGGATTTTTTTTTAACCAACTTTTTTTTTACCCTTTTTTTATCTGATTTCATGCCAGCGGAATCATCATGAAAGGAAGAAGTATGGAACGGGTCAACGGGCCTTGTGATTTTTTTATGGGAGAAATAGAAAAGAAAAAAAATTAACAATTATCCTATCATAGGAGGTAATTGTTGGAAATCTGAAGCTTGATGGGAGGAGCAATCAGATAGGAGTAGCAGTCTGATATGGACTCCTCCTGATAAAGGGAGGAGTTAGCAATCTGTTATGGATCTGCTACGGAGTTAGTAATCTGTTGTAGACTTGCTAGGGAGTTAGCAATCTGTAGTGGAGCGACTCCTGTAAAAGGAAGGAGTTAACGCAGTCTATTAGGGACTCCGTGAGGAGTTGGCAATCTTGTTATGAACTAGCTCCTGTGGAAGGAGGAGGTTGCAATCTGATATGCTCAGCTCCTGTAGAGGGAGTAGTAAACAATCTGTTAGGGTTAAGACTGAGGAGTAGCAATCTATTATGAATCTGTTGCTGACGACTCCTGATGGAGAGCGTAGCAATATGTTACCAGCAGAGTGCTTGGAGAGGGCACTCAGCTGTAGAGGAATGTAGATAGGTGGGTCCTTGGGCCGATGGCAGATGACAGCGCCCCCAGGAGGATATCCTGAGAGGGACCACCGGCTAGGCTTGGTTATGGAGACAGACACAGATAGATCTTTTATTAGCAGGTTAGTAGAACCACCAGAAGTGGCAGTAGTGAGCAGATATGCCTGGCAGGGCTGAAGTCCCTCAGGTACTGGAACAGCGATCCCAGGGTTGCTGAGCTGTAGAGAAACTATAGATAGTGAGTAGACAGAGTATGCTGTGTTCATAGCTAGAACTAAATGACAAAACTCACTTAAGGTCTTTAGAAAGCTCAGTAGCTGGAAAGGGTTAGGCCCTCGAGGAGCGAGTACCTGTTCCAGGATAAGTTCTGAGAGAGCGGTGGTAACTCACAAATGTCTGTATCTGCGATAGCTTCCAGGCAGTAGAGAATCTTCAGAGTGTTCAGGAACATGGGCCCTCGAGGAGCGAGTACCAGTTCCTAGTGGCAATCTGAAATAAAGAAAAGAGAGCGAGGCCCCCGAGGAGCGGGTACCCCTGGTAAGTCCAAGGAGGCAGAGTACCTTGGACGAATCCTTGCTAACTCAATGTGTTAGCAAATACTGAGACCTTTTATATTGGAAGCGGATGACGTCATCTTAAGGGGACGCCCCCGAGGTTCGCACCCTTGCTGGTACATCAATCAGAGCGCACGCTCCAAGTCATCAGGAACATGGCGGATCCACAGCGTCATGTCTGTCCGGGGACGCCGGAGGGAGACGGCAAGAAGAGGCCGCGGCAGCTAACCGTCCATCAGACCCAGAGGGAGTCGCCACAGTGGTAAAGACGGCGGAGTGAGGGCGTCGAGCAGCGATGGACGCAACAGTAATGGGAGCTGTGCAAGCTAAATACCTGCACCAGGCATGAGCAAAACTATTCATGGCAGAGGCATTGGGGTGAATAACCCCCCAATAACCCCATATTTAAGTAGGCGAATAACCCTCCGGGGATGGAACTGGAGAATGGAGGGGAAAGGAGAATATAGCTTAACTGAGAATCTTTTTTTCAGATCTTTCCAAATACGTTTTTGAGTGTTTCAAAACTCTCTGAATATTTGCTTGCTATTCGTCTACTTCAGGCTAAACCTCCAGGGTCCTAAATGAAGAAAAATAAGTAAATAATTCATTGACATATGAAGTATCTGTATGGCATAGACACTTAACTGCATAAACACATTGCAACTAATTCACATTATTTGTTCCGCCTGTTTAGTCATCACACACACACTACAATTAAAACTCAGTTTAAAAGGGGAAAGCAAAAAAAAGAACTTCTTACTAATTTGAGAAAGAATATTTTAATTTTCAGAAGAAAAGAATTATTCCTTTTGATTATCTTACTCTTCGTTTGTCACTATGTTTGACCTGTTTGATTTTTTTTGCCCTTTTCCCGCACTTAGAAAGACCTATTAGACACAATCACTCCAGGGCCCTGAATGCTAAAATCTAATACAATGATTGTATTCCTTTATTACGAAGGTCAGCAGTTTCCTGGGGCTTTCCATCCTGTTTCTGAGAGGGGATGTTGGCATTTAGTAAATGAAGGATTGTCAACGCATTAGAAGAGTTTGTGGCTAAATTAGATGAAGACTAAAACCTGTGCTTTAAGGTCACAAGTTTAAATACTGTTTGAGGGTGGGAAACCCTGGTTATGCTGCATCTCAGTGTCTTAGCACTGTAGATGGGATGCATAACCACTTAGCAAAGAGGCATATGGATATTTAATTGGGAAGGTTTTTCCCAGATGGGATACAACATTTATATTTGGAAAAAAAAAAAAGACATTTTTATAGAGGAAAGATTGTTTACAGGTAGATGAAAGAGAATAGAATTCACTTGAAGAGAGATGCAATCTTATGCGTCCTGGGCTCAATTCATCTGAATTAGAATTCAGGAAAAAAGTTGATGCATACAAATAATTGCATTTCAGAAAAATCAATGTCAACCTCCCTTTAAGAGTCTTTTTAGACTTGCTTCATCTTATAGTAATATTAGCTTCATTATAATTTGCACAAGCCAAGCCTCCTTTATCCCAACTGAGATATAGTCAGCATTTTGAAGCCTCCAACATCTGTTATGGCAGACCAATCATATTTTTAGCCATGAGGGAAGGCCATTTTCAGACAGCCAGTTTAAGTGCATAAATTGCTATAAACCTCTTTAAATGGCTTTGAATATGGTCCTCCCAAATCTTAAATCTTGGCCCTTCCCAATCATAGCCTTGTCGATTTTAACCATGTTTTATTATATATTTATTATTTATTTATTTTTAGATTTTTATATACCGGTATTCCTATATGAAATAAAGATCACATCGGTTTACATTGAAACAGAACATGAAAATTGCCAAAAGGCATTACATAGAACAAGGTTATGAAACTTGGAACAGTGTACATTTATTTATTTATTTATTTATTTATTTATTTAAAAACTTTTATATACCGGTATTAGTATGCATACATCATACCGGTTTACAATGTAACTTTAAAGGTAGAAATTACAATGAATAGGGAGGGCGAACAAGGAGGAGTATACAAAGAGCAGGAGGTGGAGGAATTAAAGCAATAAATAAAAACTGCAACGGACTATTTACAGGAATATACAAGGCGTAGGCAAGATACTTGCAGAAGTCGGTGTACTTAATCAGGGTAGGCTTGTCGGAAGTTCAAAATTTAACAATAACGTTGTAACATTGATGACCAAAAGATAAAGGAGAAAAAAAAAAAAAAAAGACTTAAACAATTAAGTTGACAGGTCTTATTGAGCATAAAAATTATAACGTATAAGTGAGAAAGTCTCAAGTGTCCTGCAGCAAGAGATTAGATACCGAAGTAGGTAGTGGTATGGAAAATGGGGGTTTGTGAAGAAGATATGTTCTTGCTGGTTGGAGGGGAAAAAATGATGATCATGGTCCTGGAAAAGCTTGGCTAAAGAGCCAGGTTTTAAGTTTTTTTTTGAATGAAGAGTGGCAGAACTCAAGCCGAATGTCTGGTGGGAGCGCATTCCATTGAATGGGGCCTGCTGTAGATATGGCACGTTTATGATGCGAGGATTTTGTTGAAGGTACATAGAGTGTGCCTTTATATGCTCCTCTGATGGGTCTAGAGGAGGAGTGAGGGCGTAGTTGGTTACATAATTGAAGAGGAGAGATATTGTGAATGGATTTATGAATTACGGTGAGTACTTTATATAGGATCCTTTGCTTTATAGGCAGCCAGTGGAGGAGCTTGAGAATGGGGGTGATGTGATATCTTTTATTCGTATTGGTAAGGATTCTGGCTGCAGAGTTCTGTAGCATTTGGAGGGGTTTGATGGATGAATATGGAAGGCCAAAGAGAAGCGAATTGCAATAGTCGACTTTTGATAGAATAATGGCTTGTAGGACCATCCGAAAATCGTTGAAATAAAGAAGAGGCTTCAATTTTTTTAAGACTTGTAACTTATAAAAACAGTCTTCGGTGGTTGTGCTTATGAATTTTTTAAAATTGAGCTGATTGTCTAGCATGATACCTAGATCTCGAACATGTGGTGAGTGATTTAATATGGGAGTGGATGAGTTGAGTAGGTCAGCTGGGTTTAGAAGTTTGATGTTGATGTCTTGATTGATGATTAGGATCTCAGTTTTGTTGTTGTTAAGAATGAGGCAAAGGCTGGAGAGAAGATGATTGATCTGTTGCAAACAATTGTTCCAGTGAGCCAAGGTTTTTTGTAAGGATTCTGAGATTGGGATGAGTATCTGGATGTCATCCGCGTAGAGATAGTGAGTTAGGTTTAGTTTAGTAAGTAGATGACATAGAGGTAAGAGGTAAATGTTGAAGAGGGTAGGGGAAAGGGAGGAACCCTGAGGGACCCCCCGGTTGAAAGGGATCGGTTGTGATTCTTTGTTGTTAATCTTTACTTTGAATTGTCTATTTGCTAGGAAGGATTTGAACCAGCTGAAGACTGTTCCTTTAATGCCTATATCTGCCAGACATTTTAATAGAGATGAATGGTTGACAGTGTCAAAGGCTGCAGAGAGATCTAGTAGTATCAAAAGATGTGGTTGTTTTTTGTCCATATTAGATAGAATAGAATCGGTAAGAAAGATAAGGAGAGATTCAGTGCTTAACGATTTCCGAAAGCCATACTGGGAAGATACAAGAATGTTGTTTTCTTCCAAATATTCAGATAGTTGTTTATTGACTATCTTTTCCATAATTTTGGCGATCAATGGCAGATTAGCTATTGGGCGGAAGTTAGCTGGATCTGTGGTTGGAAGGTTAGGTTTTTTAAGTAGAGGTTTGAGAATGGCTAATTTAAGTTGGTCAGGAACTAGACCCTGGGAGAGAGAGCAGTTAATGATGTCTGCAATTGGTTTTGATATGGAGTTTCTTATTGCGATGAGAAGGTTAGTAGGAATTGTGTCTAAGGGATGAGATGACGGTTTCATTTTTTTAAGTATGTTTTCTATCTCAAGTGCTGAAGTGGTCTCGAAAGTTTCCAGCGTTGTATTTAGTTGAGGTGAGGTAATGTGAGGGAAAGGGGGATATGAAAAAGATGATGAGAAAGAGATAGTCAGTTTGTCAATTTTATCCTTAAAGTATTCTGCTAGTTCTGATGCTTTGTTGAGTGCTTGATCATCAGGAATGGTAGGAGGTGATGGTTTAGTGAGAGCTGAAACGTAGGAGAAAAGTGCTTTTGAATCAAATATGAAATGATGTATTTTTTTTGAGAAAAAATCTCTCTTTGTTCTCAGTATGGTGATCCTATAAGCATTGAGGGAGGTTTTATAAATAGCTAATGTTGTGGGGGATGGGTTTCTCCTCCAAGTGTGTTCTTTATTTCTTAGCTCTTGTTTAAGCAGCTTCAGTTCTGGGGTGAACCAGGGTTTCCTGTTGTCTGGCGAAGGTTGTACTACTTTTGTGATGGAAGGGCAGGTAATGTCTGCGATTTTTTGGTGATGTTGCACCATGAGGTGGTGGCTGTAGATGCGTTGGAGAGATCGAGATGTGATAATTCATTAGTGAACTGATTGATGAGAAGGTCTGTAGAACAAGGTTTCCTGAATTGAATAGTGTTTTTTGGGAACGAAAGTGGAGGATGTTGTGAAAGCTTGAAGGTCGTGTTGATGATTTGATGGTCCGACCAAGGGACAGGTGAACATGTGATTGTATTTGTGTTTGAGATGCACTGATTAATGAAAATAAGGTCTAAAGTGTGACCTGCTTTGTGGGTAGGGGCTTTTATAATTTGTGTGAAGCCCATGTAGTTGAGAGCCGAGAGTAGGGTAACACAATTTGGGGATTGTGGTGAAGCATCGACATGTAAGTTGAAATCACCCAGTAAGATGGCAGGTTTGTCTGGGTTGAAGTATTTGGCAGAGAGTTCAATGACTGGTGAAGGGTCAGAATCTAAAGATCCTGGTGGAGCGTAGATTAGGCCAATTTGTAAATGATCAGATTTAAAGAAAGAGAGCTCTAATTTTGATGTGGTATATGAATGTTGTAAAGATATTCTTAGACCTTTCTTGGCTGCGAGAAGCAGACCTCCTCCCTTTCTTTTGGTTCTAGGTATGGAGAAAAAATCATAAAGCTGAGTTGGTAGTTGATTTAACAGAGCTAAATCTGAAGGTTTAAACCACGTTTCTGTGATTGCACAGATATCTGGGTTTACTTCAGTAAGGTAGTCGTTTAAGATATGAGTTTTTTTTTAAAGTGATTGAGCATTGAATAGAGTAAGAGATAACAGAGAAAGGCCGAGGAATTGTGTGATTGGTGAAATCATTATTGGAATTAGCCTTTGATGACGGTTGTAGTGTTGTGGGAGAGGCTTAGTTTGATGTTTACGTTGATTCTTGATGATTGGTATGGAGTATTCGCCATGGCAAACATGGTGATGTATAGGGATAGGGAAACCAAGAAGCATGTTGATCTGTTTGTGTGGTATAGAGAGAATATTAGAGGCTTACTCGAGTGCTCCAAAGAAGATGAAGATTCAAGGGCCAGTAAACTGGCTTATTATTGACCCAAAGCTGGCTTTAGGATCAGGGAACACTATCTGTTGAGGTTCCAGGGTTTGTGGAGATTTTGGATTACAATTTCAATTTGTTTTCCTGTTGATGAATAAAGCTTGGGATCTATTCTCGTCTCCCTTACACGAATCAGCTGACTTGAATCTTGTTGCCAATGTAATTTATAGATTTAAAGATGATATGCTGAATTCTAATCAAGGTATGAAAGGAGAATTAAGCAGATAATGAAAAAGAGTATGATCTCAGGGGCTGCACGAAGGGGCGCACAAAGGGACAAGCCCCTTTGTCGCGCGCCAAAGGTGCGCGACGCCGGAGAGATGTGAAATTTAAAATCCCTCTCGTCTCCCCGATTGGATGGTAAGTCTGGAGGGAGGGACTTAGCTGTTGTGCTGTGATGCTGTCTGTGCGATCGCAGATCAGGCTCGCCGGGGGGAAGGGAACAAAAAGGCCTTACCCCGACGGGTCTGGGCGCCGATCGCGCAGGCCTTCCTCTTGCAGCAGAAGCGGTAGCGGTAGCGTCAGCAGCAGCGGCGGCCTCAGGATGTTATTGTCAGCGGCGCCGGAGAGATGTGAAATTTAAAATCCCTCTCGTCTCCCCGATTGGATGGTAAGTCTGGAGGGAGGGACTTAGCTGTTGTGCTGTGATGCTGTCTGTGCGATCGCAGATCAGGCTCGCCGGGGGGAAGGGAACAAAAAGGCCTTACCCCGACGGGTCTGGGCGCCGATCGCGCAGGCCTTCCTCTTGCAGCAGAAGCGGTAGCGGTAGCGTCAGCAGCAGCGGCGGCCTCAGGTTGTTATTGTCAGCGGCGCCGGAGAGAGGTGAAATTTAAAATCCCTCTCGTCTCCCCGATTGGACGGTAAGTCTGGAGGGAGGGACTTAGCTGTTGTGCTGTGATGCCGTCTGTGCGATCGCAGATCAGGCTCGCCGGGGGGAAGGGAACAAAAAGGCCTTACCCCGACGGGTCTGGGCGCCGATCGCGCAGGCCTTCCTCTTGCAGCAGAAGCGGTAGCGGTAGCGTCAGCAGCAGCGGCGGCCTCAGGTTGTTATTGTCAGCGGCGCCGGAGAGATGTGAAATTTAAAATCCCTCTCGTCTCCCCGATTGGATGGTAAGTCTGGAGGGAGGGACTTAGCTGTTGTGCTGTGATGCTGTCTGTGCGATCGCAGATCAGGCTCGCCGGGGGGGAAGGGAACAAAAAGGCCTTACCCCGACGGGTCTGGGCGCCGATCGCGCAGGCCTTCCTCTTGCAGCAGAAGCGGTAGCGGTAGCGTCAGCAGCAGCGGCGGCCTCAGGTTGTTATTGTCAGCGGCGCCGGAGAGAGGTGAAATTTAAAATCCCTCTCGTCTCCCCGATTGGACGGTAAGTCTGGAGGGAGGGACTTAGCTGTTGTGCTGTGATGCTGTCTGTGCGATCGCAGATCAGGCTCGCCGGGGGGGAAGGGAACAAAAAGGCCTTACCCCGACGGGTCTGGGCGCCGATCGCGCAGGCCTTCCTCTTGCAGCGGCAGCAGAAGCGGTATTATAATATTATTATATAATATAGTATATATATTATTATATAATATTATATAATATTATATAATATTATATAATATAGTATTATAATAAATCAATTTCCTGAAATCTCCTATTGTTCAGTGTGATTGTAAATTCCACTGAACAAGGACAGCCTCCTACGTATCTGTACAGTGCTGCACATATCCTGTAGCGCTATAGAAATGTTCTATTTATTTATTCATTCTTTCCAATTGTTTTTACACTAGATCACCAAACCATTCCTAGAACTGTTTATATTATATGTGACGTCTTATGCTGCTTATAATATGGAATAGATCATACAGTTATTTTTATTGCTTGCATTAATTTAAGATTTGTTGCTCTGCTCCATTCAGCAGGGCCAGTCTCATGCACATCTGCACAGTTCGGCATACATCCAGTAGTGCTGTAGAAATGTTTTACACTAATTTTATTGAGTTATATTTTTTAACTTTGGATGCGTTGATTGTACAGTTTGTATTGTAAGCCACCTTGGGCAGCATTGGAAAAGTGACATAGAAATATGAAGTAATAAATAAATAATATATGGTAGCAATCTATATAAATAAAAATGTTAAATAGTTTGGACAAAATCATTAATTTCAGAAACCACTGAACCGCTTGCTTTCAAATTTGGACGCAACCTTCATTTCGCATACAGGAAGGTTCTTCTGTAC
This sequence comes from Rhinatrema bivittatum, assembly GCF_901001135.1. Lineage (NCBI taxonomy): Eukaryota > Metazoa > Chordata > Amphibia > Gymnophiona > Rhinatrematidae > Rhinatrema > Rhinatrema bivittatum. Next base: position 796,340,280 of record NC_042615.1, on the reverse strand, counting down.
TTACATTACAGATATGTCACACCTGTGACAGGTAAAATAGGTTTAAAGATGTTTTCGAGAAAACAGCGACATCTGCTGGACGTAAACGCCATCTGTTACACCTTACACTAACACACGCTACACTAATCATTTCGCCAGTCCAGGTCCACGTTTCACTTCCATTTTAACACATTCATGCACTTTTTTTGCCGGAAGATAACTATTTCCTTTACAGATAAAATACACCCACCACCCTCCTCACCACCCCCACACACATGCCAAATTGATTTACTTCCCACAGCCTCCCAACACACACAAAACCACCCTCCTCACACCCCCCACACACATGCCAAATTGATTTACTTCCCACAGCCTCCCAACACACACAAAACCACTCTCCTCACACCCCCCACACACATGCCAAATTGATTTACTTCCCACAGCCTCCCAACACACACAAAACCACCCTCCTCACACCCCCCACACACATGCCAAATTTATTTACTTCCCTGCCCTCACAACACACACAAAACCTGACAGAAGTCAGGGAGCCTCCAGTGGGGGCCAGGACCGCACCGGGACACATCTCCTGCACTACGGCCGTCGGCTGCCAGCAATCAACATGGCGCCGATGGCCCTTTCCCTTACTATGCCACTCGGGGACACCAATGGCGGCAGTAGCCCATGTGACATAGTAAGGGCGAGGGCCCCTTGGTGCCATTTTCAGGACTGGCAGCCGGCGGCCCTTTGCCCTTACTATGTCAGAGGACCTACCGCTGTCATTGCTCCACCCCACTGACATAGTAAGGGCAAAGGGCCGTCGGAACCCGTTTCAGTGCTCGCAGTCGACGGACCAACGCCAATACATCGCTTCTGGACTGCTCCTGAACGCCCACTCCACTGACTGACATTTTTATCAGGTCTCGAGGGGTCTGGAGGCTGGGGGGTGGTAATGAATTTATTGTGAACATCTTGGGGAGGGATCACGAGGGGGGGCCGGTTTCATTCATTCAGCAACTCTGGGGGGGGCAGGGGGGGCTACTGTTTTTCACAGGGCTGGGGGAGTGGGGGGCATGAGAGTGTGGGGTGGTTAGTTTAAGAGAACGTTTTTCATAAGGTTGTTTTTTGGGGGAAGGGGGAGGTTCACACACAAATACTTACACTAAACTTGCACGATCTCGGGAACACACCAAAATAGCCCTCCCCAGACCATAAAACTGGCCGAACTACACTGGCTTCCCATTGAACAAAGAATACAGTACAAAACACTATGCACCATACACATATTAATTCTCAACGAAAACGCAGACTGGCTTAACACCGCCCTTCGCGTACACATCACCAACAGAAACCTAAGATCAGCCAACAAAGCACTACTAACCATTCCATCAGTCAAAACAGTGAGACTAACACAGGTAAGAGAGAGAGCATTATCATTAGCAGGTCCCATACTATGGAACTCCATGCCCTTGGAGTTAAGATTACAAAGAGAAAACAAAACATTTAGGAAAAACCTAAAAACCTGGCTCTTTAAGGAAGCTTTTCAAAAAGAGAAGGGAGAATGAAACCAGGGAAGTGCATGGTACGGACAAGAAACACCCAACCACACAACAGTAATCACAGAGGGGCGGATTTTCAGAGCCCTGCTCGCGTAAATCCGCCCAAAACCGGGCGGATTTACGCGAGCAGGGCCCTGCGCGCCGGGAAGCCTATTTTACATAGGCCTCCCGGCGCGCGCAGAGCCCCGGGACTCGCGTAAGTCCCGGGGTTCTCGGAGGGGGGCGTGTCGGGGGGCGGGCCCGGTCATCGCGGCGTTCCGGGGGGCGTGTCGGCAGCGTTTTGGGGGCGGGTACGGGGGCGTGGCTCCGGCCCGGGGGCGTGGCCGCGCCCTCCGTACCCGCCCCCAGGTCGCGGCCCGGCGCGCAGCAGGCCCGCTGGCGCGCGGGGATTTACGTCTCCCTCCGGGAGGCGTAAATCCCCCGACAAAGGTAAGGGGGGGGGTGTAGACAGGGCCGGGTGGGTGGGTTAGGTAGGGGAAGGGAGGGTAAGGTGAGGGGAGGGCAAAGGAAAGTTCCCTCCGAGGCCGCTCCGATTTCGGAGCGGCCTTGGAGGGAACGGGGGGAGGCAGCGCGGCTCGGCGCGCGCAGGCTATACAAAATCGATAGCCTTGCGCGCGCCGATCCAGGATTTTAGTGGATACGCGCGGCTCCGCGCGTATCTACTAAAATCCAGCGTACTTTTGCTTGAGTCTGATGCGCAAGCAAAAGTAGGCTGATCGCGCTTCTTTTAAAATCTACCCCTAAGTGTGTAGTTTTTAAGTGAACTCTGCAGTAAAGGATAAAGCTGCAATTAGATAATGAGTCCTGGACTCAAACTGCTATAGAATTGAACTAGACATTTTTTTCAACCTCATTTAATAATTAATCTTGCTTAAAAACTGTTACCGAACCGTATGGCACCCATGTAAAATGTAAGATTACAATAGCATTACTTTATGTGCCTTGATGTAAACCGTTGTGACGGTACCCACCTTAACGACGGTATAGAAAAAGATTTAAATATATAAATAAATAAATAAATATAACAAATTTGGGAGTGCAAATTTGGTTAGGCACTCCCCTATTTGGCTACATAACGCGCACAGACGCCCAGGGACAGACCACATGTAGCACCAACAATTTTAATTTCCCAGGTCTTGGAGGGGGGCCAGGAGGGTGGGGGGTTATTATTTGATTTAAAGGGTTGGGATTGAGTTTTTTTTGGGGGGTGGGGGGGTTCCCACAGAAATAGAAAGACAAAAGTTTTCTGATCTGAAGGGTAGGCAGAAGGCAGGGGGAGGTGACAGTGAGGGGAGGGAAAATGAGGGGGGAGGTGAGTGTCAGGGGAGGGAGAATGAGGGGAGAGGTGAGTGTGAGGGGAGAGAATTGGAGTGGGGACAAGGGAGGGAAGGGGGGGGTGAGTGACCAAGGGGGAGGAGGATGAGTGATTGAGGTAAATGAGCAAGGGGAAGGGGGAGGGAGGGAAAATAACCTGACTCTGCCACTGCAACGAGTGGTGGGGTACCGCTAGTTGCATTAATATAATAAAGGACTTTAATTTGCTCAACTGTCTTGCAGCCTACTATGAAGGAGCTGGCATGACCGAAGAAAGATGATAGACTAAAGTAGGGGTGGACTGGCCTATCTGGGCTTCTGGCATGCCTTGGTGGGCCGATCCACCTGATCGCGTGGTTGGTGTTGGTTGCATAGCACCATGCCTGCGGAGCTGCTTCGACTAACACCAGGTCCCCAGCGCGTCTGACACAGTTGGAGCCTCCCACTCACTATATATTTATAATTAGGCTATCAAAAAGGTCTTACGTCTTCTTACAGTTTGGGCACGAATTCTTGCCGAAACTTATCACGCAGGTGGTGATCATGGCCCGTTCCGCTGCATTGCTGGTGGCCAGGCTTCCCGTCTCTGAGGAAATGATGAGAAAGACTTGAGTTACCACCCAGCCTGCCGGCCTACGTCCCCTCACTCACACACATTGTTGACAATTCACCTCTGTCTTGGAAGCCAAAGGGAAGTGATTAGCCTAAGAGCTGTGGGTAGCCGATGAGGAACCTGATGGCCGGAAGCATGATTACAGTGGCACCTGGTTCCCTTCTGCAGTCTGCACTATTTTCGCGTGGTTCCCTATCCCCTCATGGCTTTCTTGGATCCTATTTCCCCACCTTCAGCTGCCTCTTCTCCCCGGCTCTGTCTCTCTCGGCAGGAGTTGGCCAGTAAGCCTCCTGTGGTTGCCTGACTGCTAGGTCCATGCCTCTTCCTTCTCTGCCATCTCAACCTTTGCCACAGGCCCCGACAAAAGAAAAAAAACAACCCCAAAAACTAAATAAAGTACTGAGGTCTTGCAGCCCACACTACCCATGGCAAGAGGCACAATCTCCTGTAGCAATAGGCAGTTCACCGAGGCACCATTATCCCAGGGCTTTGCCTGGACCTTCAAGCACCAATAGCTGAGTATAACGTTTTTTGATTATTCACAGGAACTGCTGCAGCTTTTAAACTTTGGAGGAAGGAGAAGAGGGAGTGCATGAATGACTGGGCATGCATGTGAACAGTCAGAATTTCTTTGTAAGTGTGCATGTGTGACTGAACATATGTGTCAGCATCTGAGAGTGTATGTGTGGTTGTGTATCAGCATGAGAGTTTGTATGTGACTGATCATGTGTCTATCAGTGTGTGGGAGTGAATATATGATTTATCATGTGTGTTTCAGCATGTGGGAGTATATATGTGACTTATTGTGCATGTGTTAGCCTGTGAGAGTATGTGTGACTAATTGTGTGTGTCAGTATGTATGCATGAATATGTGTGTGTGTCAGTGTCTGAGAGATATGTATGTGTCTGTGTGCATCAATGAGTATGTGAATGTGTGGATTAGAGAATGTGTGTATATGAGAGCAAAAAGAGAGTATATGCACACCCCCAACAATCTCAAAGTGTTTGGAATCAAAAGTTCCCAGGGAAGTGTGGATAGAACACTGAATTGGAATATTATTAGTAGAACACACTCAAACACACACACACACACACACACACACACACACACACACACACACACACACACACACACACAGTGATTCCATGATTCCATATAGCAGGGGGCAAATTTGCACAGGGTTTACGAACAAAATAGACAAAACATGAAAAGAGAACAAGCAGGCTCACCATTGAAAGGAAAAAGGAAATCAATGCATTTTAATAAATTATTCAAAGTATCGGTGCTTTCTTTGAATGCTTAACAACGTGCATTGATTTTGCTTTCAGTGGTGTGCCCAACTGTTCTCTTCTCATCCTCTGGAGGGAGCCAGTAGCCAGGGAGCAAAAAGCATCAGCAGGCTCATCTCCACAGACGCCCCGAGAAGGGAATTCACTCGGGAGCCGAAGCATCCTCAGAGCTATTACACAGACTGGGATACAGATTGCTGTAAATAAAAGTTCAATTATTTATTTTTTGATTTAATATAGCTGTTAGGATAGGAAAAGCCAGTCTTTAAAGAGATAAGTGCTGTGTTCCGCAATAAGAAAAACAGTGATATGATTGGAAATTTTTCCCAGTATTTAAAAATAGGAAGTTATGATATTTTTTTAGGGCTCCTTTCGGAGAGAATATGAAATAGGTACAGACTTAATGCAACGAAAAAGATTTTGTTGTTAGGAAATGCTTATCTCAAGTCATATTCTGGCACCCTATAAATATCGCAACTTGCAAATATATGCATCAGTTGGTAGCACTGAAAGATTTATTGCTATGTACTTTTTAAATAAGCAATGACAAATATTCCAGACTTTGGTGCTATTAATAGTGTCTGTGCTGTGTGCTGTATGGCACAAATATTATTTAAATGAGAAATGGGTTGAACTACAGCACGAAAGAAAAATATTAGTCATCAAAATATCCCCCCTCGTTACCCTCCCGAAAACATCCAGGAGTTGCATTGGCAAGCCTTGCTTTTTAACGCGTTAAAATTCCCCAAGAACTGGGGAAACAGAGAGTTAGGGACAGAGAGAGAGAGAGAGCGCACTCTGGCTTTCATCCACATCCACTCCAGTTTGAAAAGATAATTCTACCAGGCTGTGAAGGTGAACATAATTCTTCAGACAGTTAAAGGGCGATTTTTCTAAGCAGAGCCTTGCCTGCTACCTGCGGATTATAGGGATGGCAGTTTAGTCTGCCTCAGGTGCCATAAATCTTCAGTCATTGCAGTGGTGTCAGGCTCTGGGGGGCACTGCTTGTTTTTCTCAGATTAGCAGTTGCCTCACACCAAGCAAGGCTCCGTCTGCTACCCGAGGAATTAAGGACGGTAGAATATACTTCAGTTCCCCCACTCCCATGGCTGTGCAAGAAACAGTGGAAATTGCAAGTTAATAATTGCCAAGGGTAAACTAGTAAAAGAGAGGAAGAGAGAAAACAAAGACACTATTTTATTTTCCAACTCAGAAGGCAAGATGGACTGTAAGCAGCCTTCAGCCTTGGCTGTAGCCACTCGGCTGTAGCATCAGCTGCCCACACACTGTCAAATTTAGCCAGGAAGAGAACAGGAGTCGCTTGAGCGGCAGCGATTTTTCACTGTTCTGGATGCCCTGACGCCTCAATATAATTTATTTCCTTCATCTTTTGTACTGTAACGTCAGCTCATCCTGTCCATGTAACTGAAAATGCTGTGTTTTATTTATTTATTTATTTATCTCTCTCTTTTTACAATTTACTATTATTATGGCCTGTTTAATGGAGTCCTGCAAGCATCCAGGCCTGACAGAAATGTTGCTCTGCATGGGCAGCCTTTGTTCAAAGCCTGAATCAGTCTTTATGATGCGGGTTGTGGTGCTAGAATTAACGATGTCAATACTGTTCCTTTTCCTTTTCCCTTCCCTTACTGCGCTGTGAATAATATCCGTTTTTTTATGGTGTTGGGCCCAGAGGAGGCTGCTGTGCTTGTGAGATCATGTCTGAGTGAAATATACCATGGAATTTGTATTCGTTTATTCATGCCTTGCTTGATGACCATGACTAAAACGGGACATGTGCAGTCAGTCCTTGTTTTGCTTCCTGTTGCGTCGATAGATTCGGAGTTGACCTTAAGAAAATCCATGGATGCAATGGGAGTAAAACTTGGACCGGTTCAGCCCCCCACTCGTTGGACATGGGATTCTTATTCCTTTTAAGTTCACACAGTCAGCTCCTGCTCGCTTAAGTGCACAAGAGGATTTCAGATTAAGGCCTGGATTTATCAGAATGCACTAAATATCGCATGTCATAGGAAAAGGGGTGTGTTTTATGGTAATAGTTTATCACAATTTTTCTTATCCTCAATTCTCCATGTCGCTCAGGTAACAAGATCCTTGCCCCAATCTTTTGGGATACCGGGGGGGGGGGGGGGGGGGGGTGCCCTTCCCGTCAGACTGGTCAAGTTCAGAGTCCAAAAATCTTATTCAGAAGTCTATCGGTGTCCAAATATCCAAATATGAAAGGTGATGAGCAGAGGCCCCACCAACAAATTCTCAGTCAGTCTTCTCTTGAGACCCTGGGGAGATCCAAATTTCTCAATAGTGATTGAAATCCTGAAGGGATCTCTTTCTCCTAAACTGAACTCCTGAAGGGATCTCCTACTTCTCCAAGCACTTGCTTTGAGACCCTTGAGGAATCTCTAGCAGTGACTCCTATATCTTCCTCTGTCGCCTTCCTCTTGCCTATCTCCTTCTCTCTAAAGCACTGAGCATGCTCCAGGGGATTATATACCCTAGAGGCCAACCACCAATAAGGTGGGGTTACAGCAATGGGAGGAATTCCAAAATACAACCCCCTCCCCTGCTATCCCTGGCTAGAAATCAATGGGAAATATTAGTGACTGGCGAAGTCTGGTCGCAAGTATTATTTGCAGGTCCAGACGTTTGAGCAGGTCATCCTCTCTCCTAGCTACCAGGAAGCATTCCTGAGTACCCCAGTGACTCATGGAAATCCCAGAAGGTCAGATCTGGTGTGTTCCCATGGCCACTAGAACACCAGATCTCAACCAAGACTGCCAAATTTTGGTTGCCTAGATTTAGGCAATCTAGGTGCCTAGGTTTGGCTGAAAAAGCATCTAAAATTAGCAACATATGGCATCCTTCAGCATAGTTCATCAGTACTGGCAAGAGGTAACTCACGTCCTTCCTACTGCTAAAGAAGAAAGATCATCTGGAATCATAAGGGGGGATTCTAGAAAAGCATTGAGGGTCTTCTTGGTGCAAGGGGGAAGCCATTACAGCTTTTTCATTATATCAGGTAATGATAGGGTGGGAATTGGAGCTTGGGTGGGGGTGGGGGTGGGGGAGGGAGGACTAATGAGTGGTTTGCTTAAAGCATAAGAGGGGGGCATCATGGATTAAGCCATATGGATAGTACCAATATGTAGGGCAGCTATTCCTGTGCCTTATTTGGGGAACCTAAAGTCTCTCCACAGAACTAAGTCTACCTACCGGCCTACCTATTTAGGTGCCTTGCGAATTTAAGGACCTTCTATTTAGGAAGTTAGTCAGGAGTGTGGGGGGGAAGGGGTTTATTTTAGAGACCTAGGTGCCTAAATCCCTAAGTTAGGTGTCTAGGTGTTTTGAAAATGAAACCCTCTGTGAATCTGCTCCTTCCCTTGCATGCCAGTATGCAGCATAGTGGTTCGTGTTTGCAAGTTTGCTTGTGTGTGGTGTATTTGTCTGGCATGCTGATGAGGCAGGTGGTGTGTAGTGGATTTTCTTTTTGTGCACCACTGTTTGAACTTTTATACATGTCGAAGACAATTTTAAAAGCCACTTACTCAGGTAGCTTGACCAGGCTAAAAATTATTCCATTCGCAGCCGCTTAAAAAATACGAGTAGGCTGTCACCATGCATGGATTTTTGGCAGGCTTAAAGAGGGGTCCATGGGGTGAGGTCTTAAGTCAGAGTAGGAAAGGAGCATGTGTAGATTTGATTTACAAAATGCTTCATGCTAGGGCAATTGTATGTGGTCGCTTGGCACGCATATACATTGTGGGAATTTTTCAAAGGTAAACTTGGCAGATAGTTTCTCTTTTAAAAATATCTATAAGGTCCAGATGTACCAAAGTGCATGCAAATATTTCAACCCTGCGGGCTATTCAAAATTGCCATCTGTATATCTTCCTTTGCTCATATAGTATATCTTTCCTTTGTACATGTGTGTGTGTGTGTGTGTGTGTGTGTGTGTGTGTGCCATGCCACTTCTATTCTGTGTCTGGAGTGAGAATTTTAGTTGGCGAACTGCCGGGGGTCGTACGGTGCTCTGCTTATCCAAAGAACAACTAAAGATGTTTACAACCACAAACACTAGTGCAAACTCCCCTGCTGTGTAAAATGATTTAAAAAAAATAACATAAACATTATTACTGTTTTATTTATCCCTGATGGTCATGTCTCTTCTACGGGAATGCAAGGTTTAACTTTATCATCAAGCATTCTGACTAGAACTGACCCACAAAATATACAGTTACCAGGTGGCTTATAAAAGATCAGATTGTCCAGGTCTGCCCCCCTCCCCAACCCACAATTTTACAGCACCGATCCATACCAGTCACAAGAAGAATGATTCCAGTGCCTTTGTTTAATGTTTTCATTTGTCTTGGAGCTTAGCCTTCATAAAGCGCGCATGTATAACCAGTCCTGTGGGGAACTCTGGTCCTTAAAGTGTTGTAATGGAGTGACATGCAGTAATGAAACCACTGCCACAAAGTACAAGAAAAGGCCATTTTTAAAACATTTTTTTTTTTACAAAATGTAATCATAAAATTGTTTGCCCCCAAGGTACTGACTGAATTACGCACAACTTGGGCTATACATAAGAAAAGATGATCGTGTCGTCTGGCTCAAAATAAACAGAGACTTGCAAAGATTATCCTTAAGAATGCATTTTAAAGAAAATGATGTAATCACTAAGGGCTCTTTTCAGTATAGATTTTCTGTGGGAGATGCACTTGTATTTTATGTCACTAGAGTTTAATCATCCTGTTTTGTCAATGTCATCACATCATCATGTCACCCCCCCCCCCCAGTTTTATAGAAGTTCTGACTCTCAGCTGCAAAATGACAAGAAGAGTTCATCTTCAGTTCGTAGCTCAGAAGTCTACATTTGGATCTCAGAAAGAGCCAAAGACCAATGGTCAGTGAATCTCGTTGTAGGGAGGATGAGAAAGGGGTAGTAGGGACGTTAATAACGCTTCAGCAACTTGGGGGGTCCCTCCAGCACTAGGTCGAACATTATCACTTGTAACTCAGTAATGTTGGACCGTGTAACTTTTCCCTCCAGAAGGATTCCTTTTAACAAGGCTTGGCTCAATGGCAGACCAAGAACTGCCACGGAAGAGGTACAGCCCTTTCATTTATTTGTGTGCTTGTTCATTCTTGACTGACCGCATTCCTCTGACCACCACAAGATGCTTTACAATCAAAGGGTAAACAAGCTCAATAAGTCATCATAATCAACGAATACCGTTTCTCATCTACCTGTCCACGCTGTATACGCATGCAGTGAAAGTCAGATAGAAAGGGAATAGAGAGATGTCCAGTGAAGGGAGACGAGTAGAAATGAAAAAAAATATAGAATGCAACTCTTCTTTCTTCAAAATTCACTTTTTAGCAACAGGGCTGTGCAAGGTTTGTTTTTTTTTTTTTGTTTGCTTAAGTTCTTTTTTTTTTTAATTAAATGTAGTTTTGTTTCATGTTCAAATAATGGAGGCGACGGGAGCCAGCCCTGGCACCTCCTTCTCCTCCGATGCAAAAATCGCAATTCTAATCATATTTATTCCATGCAACAGGGGCGAGGAAAGGAAAGAGGACGAGACCCCCCCTTCTCCAAACTGACAGTAACAGAAATAAATCAACAATCCCCAGAAAAGTAAAATTAGATGCTTCATGACAGGTGATTTTTTTTTCCTTCAAGGGAAAATGATTGCCTCCTGATTTCTCTTCCAGTTTTATAATATCCAATCTCTTACGGGGTCAATATGCAAAAGATGTATAATTGATTTGCACTTACCTAAAATCTGTTTACACACCTAAATGGTTAATCTTTCTTCAAATAAAAGAACTTTTTACAAGTTTCTGTAAATTCTCTTTTATACCCTCTGTATAATGCTTTTAGCAGTAACTGCTTCTCCACAGTCACATCTATCCTTTCCAATTACTCCCAGGCTCTATTGCAATATATCTAGGCTCACTTACAATCAAGTACAATGATATTGATTAGGAGAGCAATGAGTCACACGGCTGCAGCCCCTGCTCTCTTGCTTTGCTCACTCTGAGTGCCAACTGAGCAAGGCTGAGCTTGACAAGATGCCAGCTATCTAGCTTCTAACTGACGGGACGTAGGCTTGCTGACTGCAACTCTTCCAGGCCCAGACAGGACCAAAAGTTCTTTTTACAGCATCTCTGAGACCCTTAAAAATAGTTTTAGGTTTTGTTATTTGCTGCTCTTCCACAATCTGTTCATTTAAAATAAGATTTTTTTTTTTGGTGAACACATTCTGCCAAAACTCTATCGGGTGAATTTTAAATGCCAAAAGCTACGCGTGCCAAAGTCGGGAGATACACACGTGTGCCGCGCGGACTATAAGAGGCGCCCAGATATGTATGAATTTCCCAGTACACGAGTAAAACTTTTTTTCAGGAAAAGGGTGGGTAATGGATGTGGTCTGGGAGGGACATGGGTGGGGCCCGGTCGCTCCAGCAAATATGAATGAAACCAGTGCATAAGTATTTACGCACACCAGCAAGCGCTGGGGTCCCTACCTGCGTAGCTTTGCTTCTGCTATGGATGGTGTATAAGTCATGAAACAATAAAAACTAGGCTAGTCAGCAGGGTTTTAAGGGTCAGAGCTAATAGGGTAAAAGGGAGGCAAATTAGCTAGGGGTTTTAGGAAGTCCTCGACTTTACTGGGGAAAACTGGGAACAAACTGGGGAAACAGGTAGTTGTGTTAGCTGTGTATCTAGAAAAATCCCCCTCATGTGACTGAGGCGGCATTTGTGTGCAAAGATGCATGTCAATATAAAATTCTGCGCACATTTGCGCACGTGTAGCAGATTTTCTACCATGCATGCATATTCGCATGTATGTTATAAAATCGCTGTGTCCATGTGCACGAGTCTGCAAATGCACGTATGTGCTCCCAAGCGCAGGTCTTAAAATTTACCTTTATGGCTTTTTCTTTTATTTACAGTGTTGGCATTATTTGATTGACATTGAATGAATTCAGATTCATTCAATTTCCAGTTCTCACTGTGTTCACATCTTGTTAAACACAAATTACAGTGAGTCCCTAAAATGATTGAAATTCACTTTACTTAACAAGCCACAAATAAGAAAGCAACATCATAGATGATGACAGAAAAAAAATCAAGAGGCCCACCCAGTCTTCCCAGTTATTCTGTCCACCCTGCTAAGGATACATTCCAGTTCCTAGCCACAGAATGTGACGGCCTGCAAGGAATTGCTCCTTATCCAGGACAGTCTTTTTTGTCTTCCACCTTTCTACTCCACCTTCTTGGGTAGATCAGCATACAAGAACCCTCATTAGGGGGTAATTTTCGAAGCCATTTTTGTGCATAAGTCCTGATTATTTTGTACATAAATGGCTGCTACAAAATGGGTCGGGGCCTCTGTTTCTTGAAAATAGATCTCTGCAACCCAGTTTTGTGCATATTTTTATTCAAACTGAGCAGAGGAATCTTGGGGGCGGAGCGAGGGGGTGGAGCTTACGTGCAGACTTTTGCATTAAAAAAATTCTGCTCATAAGTGTACGTGCACAAGTCGCAGCCTCTGAAGTGGAGGTGTGACAGTACATGCGTGTGTCTCTGTGCATACCTGACCACTTATCTGCAAATTATCAAAGTAAGCTTATGTGCATACATCCACTTTTTTAAATTATGATTTATTTATAGATTTACAAAGTAAATATCAAGCAAAAGCTTGAAAAGCAAATTAACAGATATATGCCAGAAACAATTCCAAGGATAAGCAAAAAAAAAAAAAGAATTAGGAAATAGTGATACATAGCACTGTAACTCCAGTCCTTAAATATGGTTCAAATTCCAATGCAATCGAGTAAAATTACTAATAAAAAAAATAATAGAGGAAAAAGCGGCATGAACAGGTTCAAAATTGTAAATCATTCATTTAGGGCATAAACAGATCTTACTCAATTACAGATGATTCAGCCAATGAGGATCTGAAATCCTTCTTTGAATTGAAAAAGGCAGCAAGCGGGGAAGCATCAAAGAAAACATGCTTGACAGATTGAAAAGTAACAATGCACTTGCACGGATATGTGAGAAAAAATAAAGCTCCACGTTATAACACTGCCAGACGCATCAACAAAAATTGTTTACAATTCTTTAGAGTTGGCCTGAATACATTGGGAAACATTTACATTATAATTCAAAAAGTAAACATTTTTCTTTTTCAAAAATAAATGAAGTAAGAATTCCCTTTCAGAATCCAGGGCTAAACAAACCAAAAAAGTAGCTTGTGAAACAGAGTCCTCTTCAGGTCTTCGTAGAAATTCAGTTAAATTCAAGAAGTCAATCTCTTGGCCAGGGATTGTCCTTTGTCGAGGGAATATAATATATCCGAGAACTGTAGAATATTCTGATTAAAACTTTCAAACATTCCCTAACAAACCTTTTAAACAGGTCTAATAGTAATGTTGTAGGGAGTTTAGTAAAATTAATAAGGTGCACATTACAGCATCTAGAAGAATTCTACGAAATTCAGGTTTCCTAGAAACGACCACGTAATCTTTGGTGAGCATTGTGGCAAACCCTTTATGCTCTCTAATGGTATTCTCCACCTTCTCTAATCATGTTTTTACCAATTTCAACTCTGCTTCATGTTCGGTCACTAAAGTCGTGGTAGAGTCAAACCTGAGAGCTATCTGAAAAATTTGGGAGGACATCATTTGGCCAATTATAGCCATTGCTTCCCATATCTACTCCATGTCAATATTTTAGTAAGAGGCAAAGACAAAGATTGTAATGATAATAAATCCTGAGTATCTTGATTCAGTTTCCCAGACTGTTTTCTGTACACCACCTCCTCCGAGGAACTCTCAGATTCCAACAGAATCTCCGCTTCAAAGTGCAGAGAGGGCCAAGGGTTGAACAAACAGCCTCTAACACATTCCCTCCTGCTGCCTCCCCACCGACGATGTCATCTTTTAGCGACGGAGCAGAAACTTCATCTAGCAGTAACTTCCCTGAAAATGGAAGTGGCGATGCCCTATCCTTGGAGCTTAAAGTTGAATTGGACTACCGGCCTCTGCAGTCCAATCCAACGGTTGCTTCCTGAGGTCACTTTCAAGTACCTTCAACTTGATCAGATGTCGTCAATAGGACCAGAAGGGATAAGGCTTCCCGAAGTGGAGGGAAAAGCTCATGGTCAGCCTTTACACTTCACCATAGGTAAGCTTGCTGGAAGCAACTTGAATCCTGCTGCCATCTTGGAACCATGTATATACATAAATCCACTTTGATAATCCTGCATATACAATGTGTACACAAGCTGTACCGGTACATGGGCTGCTTGAAAATTGCCTTCCCTGTTCCTTTCCATATACCACCATTCTTATGTCCAAAATAAAGCTCCATATCAAACTAAATAGCCAGCAATACTAGCATTGTCACTGTACAAATATCAGGCCTCCTAGGACCCCTGCTGTCCTGAACCATAGTGACAAAAAGTAGACTTGCAAGCTGACAAATAGAGGAAGAAAGAAACTGCACTGTGGTGTGGAATATATAAGGTAACTTTGCTAAGCAAGTGATTAAAGACATTTAGCAATTGCACAGGTATAATACTGGAAAAACAGCAGCAGCTACATCAGCAGGCAGTACCACTGTAGCAATGTGGACCCTTAGACCAAGGGGAAGTTGACACAACCTGCAAGGAGGAGCCCTTCAGGTCCCCACCGTCAGCAGGTGGAGCGAATCTGAGTGCAGGCCCAGTTGGAGTTTCACCACTACCAGCCCATGTTCTTCTTAGGTTGAGCTCTCATGTGCCGGGGCTGGCCGGAATTAGGTGCGGACCTCTGCTGGGTAGGTGAATCTGAGTCAATGTAAGGGAAGAAGACCAGGAGCAGAAAGGTACAGTATACTGACTTGCCGATCAAGTGGAATTGGATTTGCTCGATGTATAGCACCCTGAAGCGTAAAATTATTGGGACTGTGGTAAAGGTAATTCTACTGGGTAAGGGGTCACTCTAAATGGAGGAGATGATCAAAGGTAGCTCTTTAAAAATGGTCAGAATGAGCAGGTGGTCCACAAGAACCTTCATAAGGAAATTTCCCCTTGCATCCGAGTCCACGAGGGCCAGAACAGGGAAGCTTAGATTGGCCAAGGTGATGGTCGGGCTCCCTCTATACCCTAGATAAGGAAATTTTCTGGACGGTCCAGGCATTGCAATAGTCGGGGCCCTGTTCCCCTGCAATACAGGCATAAACCTGCCTGTCGCCTCTGTAAGCGCTCCTCTAGAGATAGTCCCAATTGCATGGATTCCTCCATTGTGCCAGTTGGAGAATGGCCTGAAGTAGAAGAAGGAGTAGGTGTAGATGAACAGGACCTTGTTGAGGCTGGTCTGCTGGAAGATCTGAATTCTCGGACACGCTCCTGGAGACGGTAATCAATCCTTCTGGCCAGGTCAATGAGACCTTCTAAGGAATCCGGAAGATCTTGAGCCTCCAATTCATCCTTAATACAAGATGAGAGCCCCTCCAGGAATATAGGTTGTAAGCAATCCTCCCTCCAACCGAGCTCAGTGGCTCAGGTGCGGAACTTGAAGGCATAGTCTGTCAGTGAGCAGTTTCCCTGACAAAGGTGAAGGAGATCCATGCTGGAAACTGCTTGGTGGTTGGGGTCATCAAAGACCTTTTTGAAGGAAGATGAATTGTTGTAGGACCTGCCAAAGCAGGTCAGAGCACTCCCAGAGTGAGAAGCCCAAGCCAGTGGCTTGCCATCTAATCGAGCGAGAATAAAAGTGATCTTGGTGATATCTTCAGAGAAGAGGTCTGACTGGAGAGAAAATTTCATGTAGCACTGATTTATACACCCCTGACACTGCTTTGGATCTCCGACATACCAAGGGGGTGCTGGTAGGGATGTGCAGAGGGACCCCATATGTTGCATTCAGGATTCAGATTCGTCAGGGGGTAGATACGTTGCATTCGGCCATATGGTGCCCTGATACGTTACTACGTCAATTTCTATTCGTTCCCCCACTAAAATTAAATTAACTACAACGCCCCACCCTCCTGACCCCCCCAAGACTTACCAAAACTCCCTGGTGGTCCAGCGGGGGTCCGGGATCCATCCCCTGCACTCACACCCTCAGTGCCGGTTTCAAAATGGCGCTGATAGCCTTTGACCTACTATGTCACAGGGGCTACCGGTGCCATTGGTCAGCCCCTGTCACATGGCCATCGGTGCCATCTTGTGCTCCAACCATGTGACAGGGGCTGACCAATGGCACCGGTAGCCCCTGTGACATAGTATGGGCAAAGGCTATTGGCGCCATTTTGATTACTGGCAGCCGACAGTCTGAGTGCCAGTAATCAAAATGGTGCCGATAGCCTTTGCCCATACTATGTCACCGGGGCTACCGGTGCCATTGGTCAGCCCCTGTCACATGGTTGGAGCACAAAATGGCGCCGATGGCCATGTGACAGGGGCTGACCAATGGCACAGGTAGCCCCCGTGACATCGTAGGTCAAAGGCTATCAGCGCCACTTTGAAACCGGCAGCTGAGGGTATGAGTGCAGGGGATGGCTCCCGGACCCCCCACTGGAATTTTGGTAAGTCTTGGGGGGGGGGGCAGGAGGGTGGGGGGGTTGTTTAAATTGGTTTCTTTAGGCAGCCAAATAATTTGGCGAAGATTCGTGTATTCGTGGTGAATCGCGATACATTTTGCTTCCCCACGAATACAACGAATATGGCCATATCCATTGCAGATTGCCAATACATAGGGATCGAATGCACACCCCTAGGTGCTGGTAGAGGAATCAAAGGATGAGGATATGCAGCCAGAATTGGAGGAGTCACTACTGGAGGTGATGGAATGGCTTGAATAGCTGTAGCATCCAGCCGAGCATTGAAACGTTCTATGAAAGCCACCAGAGCTTCTAGGAAGCGCTGCTGTTTCTGGAAGTTATGCAGTAGTCCTGGGATGGTCTGAAGAGTGGTAGCTTCCAGCGAGTCCATGGCCTCGATGACCTGTAGCAATGTGGACACTTAGGGGCCATTGCAATACAGTGTGCTCAGACGAGTGCACTGTATTGCATAGGGTTGTATAGGCGCTAACTAATCCCCTTATGCAATAAGGGGATTAGCGCCTCTACAATGCGCATTCAACGCAGAGTGAATCTAATAGCACTCATCACATGCAAATGCATGTGAATGAGGCTATTAGGCATTCACTCCCAATGGAAAAAAAAATGTGCGTCTAGGACGCACATTTAGTGATCAGAAATTAACACCTGCCTGGAGCAGGCATTAATAGCTGAGCGCTCTTAAAACTAGATCAAAAAAAGCAAAAAAAACTGCTTTTCTGTACTGCCTGCAGACTGCTGTGCATAACAACCACTATACAAATGTTCAATGCAATGCTCATAAAAGAACCATGTTTACGTTCCCTCTGGCAGTTGGGGGAACTCTGGAAATGGTGGGATATTTGCAAGGAGTGTCTATGTGATTCCAGGTGTCGGTGACGAACCTAGTCCAAGGTGAAGTCCAAAGGATGCTAGATGGACTTCATAGATTTACAGTACACAATAAGCAAGTACATATGAAAATTGGTCTAGCACAGACTGTTATAATGGCTCCGTTTCTCACAGCATTCTTTGGTTCAGTCTCTCATAGCACTCCATGAGCTGCCTGACAAAGCCTAGTTCTTCTCACATTTTGTTGACGTTCCTTAGATTGAATCATAAATAAAAGCTGGGGCTAGGCAAATTGACAAGAAAGGATCTGAATATCCCTAGCTATATATGCTGTCCTCAATGTAGTCTGCCTGAAGTCGAGTCCCTGATTTTCTGTTTGCTTTTCTAGTTATTACAGTACTTGTAGCCTACCAGACAGCTGCAGCTGCTAGCTTGATTCTATCATTACAGCCTGACCTAAATAGCTACCATTAAGGATGTGCATTCGTTTAAAATGAAACAGGACCTTTCCTATTTCATTTCATAATCTTTGCAAAACAAAACAGAAGAAAAACCCAATGAAATTTTGTTGGTTTCTTCTCTTTCAGTTTGACTTTTCTGAGGCCTCCTGGGCTTCTGTGTGGCTGACATACCAGGGCCTTCAATCCCCCCTGTGCACCCCTCCCCCTCCCCCCAAAAGGTCTTGGGGATGGGAACCACCCTAGCCCTCACTTACCCCATCCATAGGGGTTCATAATTTTTTTTTGGGGAGTGGCATGAGGGATGCCTACTCGCCTCCTGCCCTAGCTCCTCTGTATTTCAGTGGTGCCAGTCGGTCCTGAGACAGGCGCCACATTGTGACATAAAATGGCAACGGCTAAGGGCTGGCCAGTGTCATTTGCTTGCACGGCCACACAAACATGTAGCCATACAGGAAAATGATGCTAGGTCGCCCTAAGGATGCACCATTCAACATCACACTGGGGCGCCGGTCTCAGGGCTGACGCCGACATCCTCCTGAAGGGATGCCAGGCTGATGATGCCTGTGATTAGTTGAGCTGCTGCCAGAAACCAGGAGAATGAGAGTAGGGCCTATTATGGCCTTGAAAACCTCACCCCACATTGCCGCAGACAGGCGGAGGTGGGACAGAGAGGGGCGGGCCTCTTTAGAAGGTTCAAACTGCACTGTAGCATATTTAGCAGAGGTTAAATAACAAGGCTTATTTCAGACCCGGATATTAGGGAGTGTATTTCACCTGTACTTTATAAATTGCACCGGCTTCTGATTAGGTGGCACAGAAAGTATACAATTTCTGTTATGGTTCACCACTTGCTTCAGATTAACTCTGCCATGGGCAAATGTTCTTCTTAAGATCTACACTCCTACTCGTAATCTGCGATCACAGAATAGAAGATTGTTGGGGTTACCCTCTCATAAACGGGCTTGGCTTCAAGAGATTAGAGAAAGAACTTTCCCAATTGTGGTGCCACAGTTCTGGATTTCACAACCCATTCAACTGCGGCAAGAGATGAACACTAAAAAATTCAAAGCAGACCTACCTGTTCAACTTGGCTTTCCTATGATCATAATGATCTGGGTGCTAATATCTTACCTGTTATGAAGAGCAGTTATTATATGACTATGTTTTTATTATTTTTTATTGTAGTTTATGGTTTGTCTAAATGATTAGGTATGTTTTTATTGTTAATTGTTCGTTGGTGTTTATGCAGGAATTTTGATTGTTGTCTTTTAGATTTTGTCTTATATTTTTAATTTAATGTATGCATTATGTATGTCTATTATGAACATTTTAATTGTGATCCACCTAGCATGACTTATTGCTATAGATGGAATATACACATGTTAACTAAGTAAATAAATTGCCTAGAGCTTTGTGCAGCGGACGAGTCACATATTTTAATAAACTGTAGACTGTAGAGGGGGAGAAGACAGGGATCGATTACAGCCCTTGAGAATCATAAGCCCCACTGCTGCACGTCGTGAGGATGTGGGGGGGGTCTGATTGTGGCCGTCAGAACCTCTGCAGCCTCCGCTGCACACTGAGGAAAGCAAAAGAAAGCTGGATTATCACAGCAGCAAGAAACATTTCCCACTTCTGCCACGTGCTGCGCCACTGGCCTGAAAGAGCCAGGAGGGGAGAGCTGAAGCCAAAAACTGAGTAGAATGACTCAAAGGAAGAAAGGAGGAAATGTGACTGGGGTTGAGAGTATGAGGGGAAAGACAGAGGGAAGAAGGAATGAGACAGGAATGAAGGAAGAACTGGAGGATAAAGAGGGAGACAGGAATCCATGGTTGAACTGGTTAAGGGGAGTGAGAGGGGATGGCAGCTGATCAGGGGAGAGGAGGAGAGGAGCCCCAGGAATCATGCTGGACAGAGGTGGACGGAGGGAGGGATTGAGGACCACCATGGTTCAGATAGGAAGAAGGTAAAGTAGACCACCAGGATCAAGGGGAAGGGAGAACAAGACAACAGCCAGGTGAGGAGATGACATTAAACACAAAGGTTATTTAGGGGGACACTCAGACATAGAGCTCTCATAAGCTTTCTTTGAAAAGCAGGCCTTTTCTAAAATCTAAACACTTTTGTGACTCTCATTTTTGTATGTTTTTGTAATAATCATAAAAGACAACAATAAAGTATAAAAGACCAGCAGGCTAAAAGGGAGTCAATTTTCATGGAGGGTATGTGGGTAAGCACTTGTTTACCCACGTGAATATGCCTTTTGAAAATTGCTAATCCCCGTCACTAAGGGTAAAAATACCTACACTGCATACAGCATGCAGACTGTTTATCTGGGGGGAGGGAGCAGGGCTAGTCTGGGGGAAGGAAAGTTCATGCAGAGATTTCATTTTGCAATTGTCGTGCATACCGTCACGCATGTAATTTGAACAGGCTTCAAAGCAGATGCAAAGCACAGAACCGCAAAAGTACCGGCTTGCTCCCAGCGGCCCAAATTGTCAAAAGAAAACTCGGTGGACAGTTTCCCTTTGAAAATTGGAGAGCAGGTCTGCCAGGTCATACCAAGTTGCCAACATGGAAAGTGTTTGAACTTGCTTCCCTTTCCCCTTTGCAGTGGAATTTTCAAATAGATTTGGAAATTGCCTCCCCTCCGTATTCAGTTAAGATCAAAGATTTATACATTATGACTGATTCTGGAGTGCATGTCATTTCTTTTATTACGGCCTGCCAAAAATTAAAGAGAAATGTGTGGGGGTCCGTGAAACCTTTTGAATTTGAAAAGGGGACTGTTGAGAACCCCTGGTTTAGATGAAATAACTTTAAGGAGACACGGGACACAAGGTCTGGGGTTCCAAACATTTAAATGTGTTTACTGAAACAGTTAAAAAATCAGGAAAAGTGGAAATTTGCAGTTTCTATATATTTGTAATCTAAAACGGTGCTGAGATATAACAAATGATTTAGTGACGCTTGTTGTGTCAAATTTTTGAAATACCCTCGCTCCTGTGTTTGGGGCCTGAGGTTCCCTTGGACTGGTGTTAGGCTTTCTGGCCAGTTTCTCCAAATAGTTGAATCTCTCCTTTGACTCTTCTCCTTCTAGCTTTCTGGACTTCTGGATAGACAGCAATTTCCTTTTCTCTTCTTTCCATATGAACAATCCTCTCAAGAGAGGCACGTGATACTCCCTTCTCACTGATCTTATGGCAATCTTTCTGTAATGGGACCCTGTCTGGTTGTTTGACTTCATCCGAGGGAGCTACATTGCCGGTTTTGTCCTGAGGGAGGTGGGTAGGGAAGATTCATGTGCATTCAGGTGCAGTCAGGGAAATCCAAGGCTCACAAGCCCTGGATTCAGATGGGGTGGTGCCTAGAAGGTGCAGGAGGATCTCCACAAAATGAGAAGAATCAGATGCCAGTACCAGTCTCTGTCCATTCACCACAAAGTTAAACAACCACAAAGGGTAGGAAAATAAAATAGTCTGGTTTGTTTTTAAAAGAAGCAATTTAGTTTGAAAATAAGTATCCAAGCAAGTAGGGTAAAAATAAGAAACAGCATAAAAAATATAAAAGTCAGAAAACCTTAGTTTCTTTGTCTGTTTTGTTCCTCTTAGTTGGTTTTCTCCCTTTTGCACCATCTATACTCAACGGTTCCTCCTCCAGCATTCACTGGGCAAAGGAGACAAAATCCCCAGGTTGAAAAATAGTCCTCAAGATATTTATTTATCAAACTTATATTCCATGATTTTTCAACATGTTCAGCGTTGATTACAATAACACATGCACAATAAGAAAACAAACAATATTAATGATAATAAAATAGCTAAAAACACTTTAAAATAAGAAAATAATTTGTTAAATCATGACTTCTCATACCATGGTAGCACAACTGCTCAATATTACCGTCTACCCTCATTAAAAGCTTTTGCAAATAAAATCACCTTTATTTTTTGGTGGAATTTTAAACAATCTCCCTCACTATGAATCTCAATAGAGAAAGCTTTCCACAACAACAGAGCTACTATTGAAAAAGCTCCAGATCAGGGAGAGAAAACAAGATGGCGCCCTGAGTGGGTGTAACTCCGTTTGCTCCGGTATCTTAGATTTCTGAAATTTAAGCTAATGCGCTTTTCCTCAAGAAATGCCTCATAAAAGAAAAGGCAAAGTCCGGGTTTACCCACCCGACCCGGACAATGCTACGGGACAACAATTAATATCTGAATTCACCTCAGCCCTACCTGTTTTGAGGGCTTCTACGCCTGCTGGAGAGTTGGCGAGAGTAGAGCCGTATTCTACTGGGGAACTTTCGTTGAGCCCTCCCGACCGGAAAACGCCGTGGAGAGCATTGCAACAATCCGTCGATGGAGGAGCTGGGGCGCAGAATGAAGATGTCATTGAATCGGCCCAGCTGGGTGGCCCAGAAGCCGATGGGCTGGAGGAATTCTGGAACCCCAAGCATCTGTGTTGCTGAGTGGAGAAGGAGAGGAAGCATCAGACACCCCCATGCAATTCACCAAACCCCCGGTTGTGACCCTCAATTCAATCTGGGATCTCATGATGAGGTTGTCTTCTAAAATAGATTTTCAAACCCTGAAACTGGATGATATTGCCGCTAATGTTGGGGTTTTGGAACAGGACACACAAGAAAAATTCATGGAATATGATAATTCATTAAAAAAGATAAATGAGGACATAAAAAGCCTCCAGAATGTAAATGCCATGATGGTATCGGAAAAGGTTTCCTCTTTGAGAAGACTTGAGTCAATTGAAAACTATATGAGGCATTTAAATTTAAGACTTCTTAATTTCCCCATTGCTATGGGTGAAATACCCTTGTTAACTTTCAAGAAATATGTTTCGGAGACTTTAAAAATTCCTCAGGAGGAGATACCAGGGGTTAAGAAACTCTTTTTTCTTCCTAAAAGAACCAGCACTCCTTCAGCATTTCCTATTGTTCAAGGTGCAGATTTTCAAAATCTCACCGAATATTTAGAAAATTCTAATGCAGAGATTATAAATCGTGCTGTGCCCTTTGTTACTTTTTTGATGAATCTGGTGTCTCCAAAATTATGAAAAATTATTTCAAATATATAAATGTATCGTATTGTGGTGGTCTTGTACGTATATACCCCGACTTAGCTAAATCTACGCAACAGCGTAGAAAGGATTTCCTACAGATGAGATCTGAGACCTTAGCACTAGGGGGTAGCTTTGTTTTGCACTACCCATGTAAGTGCATTGTTAAACTGGCCAGGAATACTTATGTTTTCTTTTTACCACATCAGTTGAGGGTTTTTTTGTCTGGGAGGAGACTACCTGGTGAGATTATAAGGGAAGAAATAAATTAGGTGGATAATTGGGTGTCAAATGTGTTTATGTTTCTATTAATATACTCCTCTTTGTGTTTCCTTTCTCTCCAAGTTTCCTATGTATTAAGAGAAACAAGGGGTTTTAAATATAAACTCTTTAAGATGTAAAGGGTTGTTTACTTTGTTTAAATGTTTCTTTTTTGTATCTCTGAAATTTCCAGTGCAAAGATTATTTTATATATATGTTAAAAGATGATAAATAAACAATTAAAAAGAAAGAAAAAGCTCTAGATCTAGTAACTTGACGATGAAAATCCTGAATAGATGGAACCATCAACAGAGAATGAAAAACAGAGAACAGAGAATGAAAAAACTCAGTACAAGGTTACCTAGATGAGTGGTCCCACAACTTTTATTTTATTTTATACTCAATAATTAAGTTAGAGAACTCCAGCTTAAGCATAACCCTTGCATGATTACCATATTAATCATATACATGGACTAGATCTATGCCACATTTCTTATACATTATTTTATATGAGCATGTACCGACATTGTAATGGCACTTTTGTAAATTTCATTTGTAACCAAACCAAATATATGTGCCCATATGTAAACCGTTGTGATGGCGCATTACTAAACGACGGTATATAAAAGATTTTAAATAAATAAATAAATAAATAAACATCTGAGATGATGAATGGAGGGAGCAAGTTGGCACAAACCAACTGATTTTATCTGCCAAACACTGAAAATCAGTATATAAAGCTTTATGCGTTATAACAGGCAGTTTAAATCAGTACAAATCCTTCACAAACAGAAAATACTTACACCCCAATGCAGACCAAAAATCATCCTCACAGCAGTATTTTGAACTAACTGCAAAACAAGATGCAAAAACGTAGGCAGTCTCAACTTTACTGAATTACAATAGTCTAAATGACAGAGCACAATAACTTGCATGCCACTCTAAATTCTTCTGTTGGCAGAATTCTTTTCAAAGGCTGAATTAAATGAAGTTTCTATAAAAACTAACCTAGCCACTTTTTAAATCTGAAATTGTGATGAAAGCTTCAAGTCAATAATTACACCTTATTTACGTGTCTCTTTCACTATATCTAGTATAAAATCCCCAACATTAATACAAAAACAATTGCTAGGGGAAGCATCTTTTGCCGCCCACAATTGTGTTGTCTTACACAGTTAAGGAGTAATCTCTTCTTTACCAACTTTTCTTGAATAACTTTAAAATTCTGCACTCATGTCTCTGCAGGCACTTGTCCACAAACTTCATTAGGGCTAAAAATTTGCACATCGTCAGCATACATTTTATAAATTAAACCCAATGAGGTCAAAATCCTACTCAAAAGGTGAATACAGTCGGTACATTAAAAGTGCGGGGAAGGTGCTGAAACTAGAAGCACTCCAATATTATTCAAGTACCAATCCAAACAATCAACACGTTGACAAAACTCTTGCATTCTACTTTCCAAAAATGATCCAAAGCATTGCAGTATGCCTCCACCAATTCCAATAGCCTGTTGTGCCAGGAGGTGGACCCTTGGCCTAGTGCAGGATTGGTAGGCTCCCTGGTCGTACCCAGAGAGCGCCTGCCACCAGGAGGCGGAGCACAAGAGGAGACAGAGGCTAGCTGGAGCTTCGCCACTAGCAACCCTAGGTACCCCCGGGTTGAGCCCTTGGGTACCCGGGCCGCCTGGTCTTAGGTGGGCCTCGCAGGATCTCCTTGATAGGAAGTTCAGGGGTGTGCTCACCACAATTAAGGGTGCGTGGTCGATACTCAGGCCGGAAGTCCTGGTTGCCTGAGAAGGCCAGAAGAGAGTCTCTGAATGTATGGCAAGGATCAGCAAATTCAAGGAAGCGTGGTCAGCCAATGCAAGGGTCAAAGCCAGTAATCAGTCCGTGAATAGTCAGCCAAAGCAGAGGTCAGTTACCAGTAGTCAGTCCATGGGTAGTCAGCCAAGGCAGATGTCAAGTTCCAGGAGGCAGTCAGACGTGGTCGAATTCAGGCAGAGGTCAGTTCCAGGCGGCATGCAGACGTAGTCAGTAATCAGGCAGAGGTCAGTTCCAGGCAGCGGGCAGATGTGGTCATAGAAACAGGCAGAAGGTCAGAGGCAGGCACGATCAATGTAGTCAAAGGGAAGCCGAGGTCAGTACCAGAAGGATCTGGAACGGAAGGACACTGGAACAGAAGGACGCTGGAACAGAACTGGAACAAAACTGGAATGCAGAGGCAAACTAGAAATCACTAGGATTGACCCAATTGCCAAGGCAAGGAAGTCAGGGTACGGGCTTCCTGTTATAGTACGGTCAATCAGGGCGTCAATTAAATATAGTACGGTATAGTACATAGAAACATAGAAACATAGAAACATAGAAACATAGAAATGACGGCAGAAGAAGACCAAATGGCCCATCCAGTCTGCCCAGCAAGCTTCCCTCATTTCTTCTCCCATACTTATCTGTTTCTCTTAGCTCTTGGTTCTAATTCCCTTCCACCCCCGCCATTAATGTAGAGAGCGGTGGAGGAGCTGCATCCAAGTGAAATATCTAGCTTGATTAGTTAGAGGTAGTAGGAGTAGTAACCGCCGCAATAAGCAAGCTACACCCATGCTTATTTGTTTTTACCCAGATTATGTTATACAGCCCTTATTGGTTGTTTATCTTCTCCCCTGCTGTTGAAGCAGAGAGCTATGCTGGATATGCATCGAAAGTGAAGTATCAGGCACATTTGGTTTGGGGTAGTAACCGCCGTGAC
Organism: Rhinatrema bivittatum; assembly: GCF_901001135.1. Taxonomy (NCBI): domain Eukaryota; kingdom Metazoa; phylum Chordata; class Amphibia; order Gymnophiona; family Rhinatrematidae; genus Rhinatrema; species Rhinatrema bivittatum. The sequence continues at coordinate 796,314,516 of NC_042615.1, read as the reverse complement.
AAGCCAGCTACTCCCCGCTTTGTGAGTGTGAATCCTTTTTTCTTCTCCCCTGCCGTTGAAGTTATGCTGGATATGCATGAAGTATCAGTTTTTCTTTTCCCCTGCCGTTGAAGCAGAGAGCTATGCTGGAAATTCGTGATGTATCAGTCTTTCTCCGATGCCGTTGAAGTAGAGAGCCATGCTGGATATGCGTCGAGAGTGAAGTATCAGGTACATTTGGTTTGGGGTAGTAACCGCCGTAACAAGCCAGCTACTCCCCGCTTTGTGAGTGCGAACCCTTTTTTCTTCTCCCCTGCCGTTTAAGCAGAGAGCTCTGCTGGATGTGTGAAGTAACAGTTTTTCTTTTCCCCTGCTGTTGAAGCAGAGAACTATGCTGGATATGCATTGAAAGTGAAGTATAAGAATGGAGTGATCAAGCTAGTTGAAAGGCATCAGGAATAGAGGAAGGTGGAGGTAGTAATCTGGATATTTGGTTTGGGGTAGTAACCGCCGTAACAAGCCAGCTACTCCCGTCTTTGTGAGTGCAAATCCTTTTTTCCACATTTCCTCATGCTGTTGAATCTTAGAGTGATGTTGGAGTCACAGTAACCATGTGTATGTTTATTGACTAAGGGTATTGTCTCCAGGCAGTAGCCATCATTCTGGCGAGTCACCCACTCTTCATTGGCGGCCTCTTGACTTTATGGATCCACAGTGTTTATCCCACGCCCCTTTGAAGTCCTTCACAGTTCTGGTCTTCACCACTTCCTCCGGAAGGGCATTCCAGGCATCCACCACCCTCTCCGTGAAGAAATACTTCCTGACATTGGTTCTGAATCTTCCTCCCTGGAGCTTCAAATCGTGACCCCTGGTTCTGCTGATTTTTTTCTTATGGTAAAGGTTTGTCGTTGCCTTTGGATCATTAAAACCTTTCAAGTATCTGAAAGTCTGTATCATATCACCTCTGCTCCTCCTTTCCTCCAGGGTGTACATATTTAGATTCTTCAATCTCTCCTCGTACGTCATGCGATGAAGATCCTCCACCTTCCTGGTTGCCCTTCTCTGTACCGCTTCCATCTTGTCTTTGTCTTTTTGTAGATACGGTCTCCAGAACTGAACACAGTACTCCAGGTGAGGCCTCACCAAGGACCTGTACAAGGGAATAATCACTTCCCTTTTCTTACTCGATATTCCTCTCTCTATGCAGCCCAGCATTCTTCGGGCTTTTGCTATCGCCTTGTCGCATTGTTTCGCAGACTTCATATCATTAGACACTATCACCCCCAAGGTCCCTCTCCTGCTCCGTGCACGTCAGCCTTTCCCCCCCCCATCGAATACAGTTCATTCGGATTTCCGCTCCCCATATGCATGACTTTGCACTTCTTGGCATTGAATCTCAGCTGCCATATCTTCGACCACTCTTCCAGTTTCCTTAGATCCCGTCTCATTCTCTCCACTCCTTCTGGCGTGTCCACTCTGTTGCAGATCTTAGTGTCATCCGCAAAAAGACAAACCTTACCTTCTATCCCGTCCGCAATGTCGCTCACAAAGATATTGAACAGGACCGGTCCCCAACACCGATCCTTGCGGTACACCGCTTAAAAACCGCTCTCTCTTCAGAGAAGGTTCCGTTTACCATCACACATTGTCTTCTGTCCGTCAACCAATTTGCAATCCAGGTCACCACCTTGTCACTCACTCCCAAGCTTCTCGTTTTATTCACCAGTCTCCTGTGCGGAACCGTATCAAAAGCTTTGCTGAAATCCAAGTATATGACATCGAGCGCTCTTCCTCGGTCCAATTCCTTGGTTACCCAGTCAAAAAAGTCAATCAGATTTGTCTGACAGGATCTTCCCCTGGTGAATCCATGTTGCCTCTGGTCCATCAATTCTCCGGACTGTAGATAGTTCACTATTCTCTCTTTCAGCAGAGACTCCATTACTTTTCCCACCACCGAAGTGAGGCTAACCGGCCTGTAGTTGCCAGCCTCCTCCCTGTTCCCACTCTTGTGAAGCGGGACCACCACCGCTCTTCTCCAGTCTCTCGGCACCACTCCCGTTTCTAGGGATCTATTGAACAGGTCACACAGCGGACCCGCCAGAACATCTCTAAGCTCCCTCAATATCCTTGGATGAATCCCATCAGGCCCCATGGCTTTGTCCACTTTCAGGTTCTTTAGCTCTTCCCACACATTTTCTACTGTAAAAGGATTTTCATCTATTCCACTTCCCTCCAGTTTCTTGTTGTGTAGAGATGGTCCTTCTCCAGGGTCTTCTTTAGTGAACACAGAGCTGAAGTATTCGTTTAATATTTCTGCCATTTCTTCGTCTGTCTCCACACATTGATCATTACCACCTTTCAATTTCACTATACCACTTTGGACCTTTCTCTTTTCGCTGATGTATCTGAAAAATGTTTTGTCACCATTTTTTATCTCCTTGGCAATCCTCTCTTCTGCTTGATTTTTTGCCAACTTGATTGTTTTCTTCGTCTCCCTCAGTTGATACAAATATTCTTCTTTGTGCTCCTCCCTTTGGGATCCTTTATATTTCTTGAATGCTGTTCTTTTAGCTTTAATTTTGTCAGCCACCTCCTTTGAGAACCAGATAGGTTTCAATTTTCTTTTGCTTTTCTTTATGTTTCTAACATATAGAGCAGTTGCCTTGGTGATTGCTCCTTTTAGATTGGTCCACTGCTGATCCACATCTCTCTCGTTCTCCCATCCTTTAAGTTCTTCCTCCAGGTACTTTCCCATTTCCTCAAAGTCTGTGTTTTTGAACTGTAAAACTCGGGTCTTTGTGGTTCTTTTCCCTATTCTATTAGTGATATTAAACCATACCGTTCGATGATCACTGCTGCTGAGGTGGGCGCCCACCTGGACATCTGAGACATTATCTGCATTATTGAGCAATAAGTCGAGTATAGCACCTTCTCTCGTGGGTTCCAACACCATTTGTTTGAACAAAGATACTTGCATGGCATCCATTATTGCTCTACTATTTTTAGTTTCTGCAGAGGGGATTTTCCAGTCTACATCTGGCATATTAAAGTCACCCACGATCACCACTTCTCCCTTCTTACCTATCTTATGGATGTCTTCAATCAGATCTCTGTCCAGCTCTTCCTTTTGGTTTGGAGGCCTGTAAACCACTCCAATATAAATGGACACTCCGTCATCTTTTTTTAGGTCGACCCATAGAGCTTCTTCTTTACCCCAACTTCCTTGTAGCTCAGATGCTTGGATGTTGTTTCTGACATAAAGAGCCACACCTCCCCCTTTTCTATCCTCTCTGTCCTTCCTTAACAAGTTATAGCCTGGTATTGTTGTATCCCATTCATGAGATTCTGTGAACCATGTTTCTGTGATAGCAACAATGTCCAATTCTGCCTCAGCCATTAGGGCCTGCAGATCTGGGATTTTATTTCCCAAACTATGAGCATTTGTGGTCATAGCCTTCCAGGTACTCTCTTTAAGGTTATTGCTTTTCCTGGACTCCTTATGAGATATTAGTTGAGATTTGTTATTCACTTTACTCTTTCTGTTTGTAGTTGTGCCACTGTTGACAGAGTTATCCATCTCAATTAGATTTTTCTTTTGGTTATGGATCTTGAAATACTGCATGCATTGTGTTTTTTCTCTCTTTTCTGGTAATACTGCAATGTTTTTTTCAAGAACTTCCTCAGTTTTTAATATAGAGAGGGCTTGTTCTTTTTGCATTTGGTACATTGTGTGTCTCCTTATCACAGGTCTAATTCTACCAGAGCCCACTGTAATCCTGGATTGTAAAGAATTTCTTAATGACCTGTTTGAGTGGGAGGGTGTACCTGTTGGCTGCTCATCTGTCAAGAATGGATGACTTTGGGTCCTACCTGAGCGTAATGGATCTCCTTTTCTTGACTCCTGGTTTTTCCGTGATATTGGGGAATTATTATCTGTGTAATGCAATGTGGGTGTAATACTTTTAATTGAAGCTAATTGAGCTTTTATCTCAGTCAGCTCCATTTTCAAGGAAGAGAGTTGTGCACAAATTGGGCAAGCTGTAAGTTTCCAGATGCTTTCCCTCAGAATAAAGGCTCTACAGCAGTTACATTGGATAGTCCTCATCTTGGTAGTTTGTGATTTGTATTTCCTTGACTGTTACCAATGTACTAATTTATCTCGCTGCCAATGGGAAGTTAGGCAGTCTTTATTAGAAAACAAGCCCCAGGGGTGGGTGGGTAGAGGGGTAGGGAGGGAGGGAGTCAAACAGTTTAGCCTGGGACAAGCTGGGTAAAGTAGGGCACTTCTGGACTGTTGCCTTTGCTTTTGGTCAATTGTTTTAAAAAACAGTCTTTATGCCCCAATTTATAGTTTGAACCGATTGTTTGTGCCAACTAACTCCAAGGGAGAGTTTAAAAGGTGTTTTAAAAGCTGGAGAGCTGTCTACTTGGAGGTTTCTTTTTTTGGTTTTTTTTTTTTTTTTTTCCTTCTAGCTTTATTCAAACAGCAAATCAACTTACTATAAAGAAATGAAACACAGACTATAAAGAAAATTAAAAACAGACAGGAATAATCACAGAACCTTTCTACAGTAATAGTAATTACTTTCTACAGTAATAGTAATAACTATAAAGAAATGAAACAGACTAAGAAAACTAAAACCCACAGGAATAATCCTAACCCTAACCCTAACCCTAACCCTAACCCTAACCCTAACCCTAATTAAGGTGCAGGGCGGTCCGCGCGCGCTCGCCTAGGGGAGGTGCCGATGCTACGGAGGATGCTGAGTCCTGCCATGAGGCCTGACTTGAGGAGGAAGGCCTGGCGACCGCTGCTGCAGAACGCTGAGGCCTAGCCATTTTTTCCACCGCTGCAGGGAAGGATTACCCGGGACCCCCAGAAGAGTTGGAGAGGTAAGCAGGCCCAGGCGCGGGCCGAGCGTGGACAGATTAAAAGCAACATCGAGGGTATGCCAAGTTGCACCAGAATTCCTGATTTCTTATGTTCCAGAATACAATGAACCTCATCCAATAAAGGCACAACAATGTCTCAATATCATGATTTTTACAAAAGCCATACAGCTCCTTATCAAGAATTTTATGATCTTCTATGAAATCATCAAATTGGATCAATACCTACTTTTTTCAAAATCTTACTTAAAGAGTATAAATTAGATATTAGTCGATATTTAATTAGACAATAGTACAGAAGACACACAGTGGGTCCTATTGAAGTGGACAAACTATCACCTGCTTTTAGGACACTAGGACCACCCTATTAGTCAGGGGAAGATTATTTGAATCAAATGTTCCCTATCCAGTGTAATCCTATTCTTAAGTCATAAAGAACATGGGTCCAAATTACATGTAGTCATCTTAATTTGTGATAACGTAGGACCCAAAAAGCAAAGCGGTAATTGGTCTAGAGTAGCCACGAATGTGAGATAAACAAAAAACAAGACCGATGCCTTGGAAAGAGTATTTATTGATACAACAATGCCCGCCCAACTCAGGCCGTGTTTCACCCTTATGGGTGTTGTTATTTTTGCATTACCGAATGAAGTGCAACGGTCTTTATGCTTTGGATAACACATAAGATTCTCTGATGAAATGTGCTGTTGCGTGGAGCTCAAATACAACACTCCGTTTTAAATATACCCTGGATAAAAGGATTTGCTGAGTTAACATTCACTATACTACACATATTTGTGCCTGAGAGAATATATATCATAAATTATGCAATCTTAAGAGCTACTGATGCAGCCTTAAGGGCAAAACTCGGCCTGAGTCGAGCGGGCATTGTTGTATCAATAAATAATCTTTCCAAGGCATCGGTCTTGTTTTTTGTTTATCTCACATTTGGGTCATCTTAATCTGTGAAATCACATCATCCAAACATCCAAACCTGTACTAGTTATCCCTCAGAGCAGGTATAGCATGCTGATGAAAACAACAATGGCAGATACAGTTAAGAATCAGAGGCACCACTGCAGGAACTGTTTATGTGTCCCTCTATATTCAATATGGACTACGGAGTAAAACGGCCAAGGCAAATTTTAACCCTTCCAAATCTCCACATGCTAAAGAGAAATAAGAGCTCCCAACCTTCTACATAAAAATGATTTTAAGTTGCTCTAACCCAACCCAGGACTGCACAACTGTGGCCATTCCAAAAGTAGAGAGACCATAGCAGCGATAATACAGGAAACGAATAGCCATAATATAAGCCAGCGCTGTTCGCTTGTCCTTTCCCTCAGAAAGCACGCTCTGTCTCCAGAGCAACGACAGCAAGCAGTTCTCAGTAAAGATTGGTAATGGCCAGGGACCTTCACTCCTGCAGCTCCTGTGGGGGGACGTTGGGCTGAGAAGGAATTCCTCCTTAGCTCCGTCCTTAAGTAGCCCTGCTTCCAGCAAGTGATGCTACCAGTTTTGGCCAGTGCCTTCTGACCAGTGGTGGCAAATAACAGAGAAGAAGGTGTCCAGGATTGACTTCTTAGTTATTGTTTAGCCACACTTCCGGAGAATCACCGAGGTCCCTCACGCTGATAGCATTACCAAGTTCTTCACACTTATTCTCTCTAATCAAACTACTTTTGTCTGTGTGCTGTTATATGTGTGTGTTCTTTCTTATCAGAAAGGGAGGGCTGCCCGACACAGTAAGTTTTTACAGAGTCACCGAAAAATCAAACGCAACTGCAGCCTTTAGCTGTAAATCAGCATAACTGTATTTCTCTCCCATAAGGGGCTAAATTAACCCTTTCCCGTGCTCCATTGAAATGGCTTCCACAAACCTGACCCTTATCACTAACACACCCAGCAAATGGTTCAATCCAAAATACTACTCTGCCACTATCAATATGTCTTCTGCTGGGAGGAGCATAGACTTAGTAAAGGAACCATAGATCCTTATGCATGAATATCTTGGATGAGTTTGAAAATCAGAAACATTAGATCAGTATTTTCAGAGAACTGAGTGTCCACACACAATTTCCATTGCTTTCTATGGGGAATGGTTAGAAGCTGTGCAAACTGTTAGAATGCTGACCAGTGCTCCAGTTCAAACACCCCTTCCCTTACCCCTTTACCACACATAAATATACATCCCCCCTTGCACACACCCCTCCACACATATCTAATTTACACACGATCCCATCCACAAAACACCCACCGGTATCCTCATGACCACATCCCATACTCACAGACACACCTCATAACCCACATACTCACGACCCCTCCATCAATCCCTTCCACTCACACAACCCCATCTATCCAAAAGTACACACCCTCCACACATCCATCTCCCAAATGCCCACCCCACACACTTATCATAGCTCTATACCCAGATATACACATGCAAACATCCCCAAACACAATTTCCATCACTCACACCTATCCAACCCGGCACACACACAAAGATATCCTCACAAACACAATCCTAAAATCTCCATCCCACATACTCCACCTGTACCTCTTATATACCCACACCTTACATTTCTCCTCAAAACACCCCATCAAATTCTCTCCTCTACAGCCATACCCCACAGCTCACACTCATAAACACGGCTTCTACAAATCTGTGCTGGAAAGCATTGGGAGGCAGCATGGTTTTACAGAGGTGGGTCTTATCAGTTGAATCTGATCAGTTTCTTTGTTTAGCTGATAAGAGAGTTGGATTTCAGCATGGTCTTTGATGGTTCTGTATAGGTGATTTATAAATAAATTGAGTACCATTTTATGGGCCCTAGAGTGTCCGATTGGGTTAGAAACTAGTTGAATGGGAGGCAATAAAGAGTAGTGGTGAATGGAGTTCAATCCGAGGAGAGGGGTGTTACTAGTGGGGTGCCTGAGGGATTGGTACTTGGGCTGGCACTTTTCAAGGTTTTCATAAGCCAACAGGGGGGAAAGCTGACAGTCCTTCACAAGCACATGGTTTGAAGGATACTAACAAAACAGAGAAGTTAGAGAGTTCCAAGAGAGATTCCCAAAAAAACAGAGAAGTTAGAGAGTTCCAAGAGAGATTCCCAAAAATCTGCCCAGGTGCCTTTAAGCAAAGAGCAGACAGACCAGAAAGATGCTAAATCGTCCCTGTCAACCGATAAGCAGGTTATTAATACAAACAAAAATCATGCCCTTAGATTCATCAAGTTGCGATGTATTTTCTCAGGAGGGATCAACTATCACAGGAGGTGTCACTGCAATAGTGGGAGCCCTTCCCTGAAAACGCATCACGGCTGCATGGTGCATTCTTTTGTGTCACGGCCAAACACCGCAACATAAAAGAGCATGGTGAGCACCCTTTAATGTGATGGTGGCCCCTAAAAAACCTGCAGTCAAACAGGGAGGTTGAGTGAGGCTCTGTGATGACTCATTTCTACCCAGGGTCACTTGTCGAGGTGGCCCTGACTCCCCCAAAAAGGGAAAAAAAAATTGAAATATGCATGCAATGGTGGTTCCCCCAACAATTTTATGGCCTGGCACTCCTTCCCATACTCCGCAAAGTGCCTACATCAAAACCCCCCCTCCGCCCCAGCCCCCAAAGTCAATCTTCCCACTCCCCACCCAGACCTCCACTCAATCTCCCCGTTTGGCTGCAAGTTTTTTTTTTTTTTTTTCTGCCACTTTCAATGTGCTGTGTTAGCCTCGAGACCTGCATTAGGGTTCCAGTCCTCACATTGCATATTTAATGCTTTTCAATGAGGTGTTGTTATTTTATCATGGCTGAGTACCTTCTCGGTCGGCTGTGATAAAATATTATCATCACATTGGCTATGCATGACCTTCTTTGCATGCATTTGCAATATTCATGCATGCAAATTGCATGCAAAGAAGGTTATTGTAATAGGGGAGGGTATCTGGGCAGGGAAATCCAAAATATCACATATATCACATGATATAGGCAATATAACGCGTGTTAGAGCCCTAAACGTCTTGATGCATCACCTAGATGCGTTGAAATGTCTAGCTCTGATCTTGAGCCTCAGTTACCTGTTCAGGTGGGAATACTGGATGAAAGAGCACAAGTCAAAATGAGTTCATGAGGTTTTATAAAAACACTCTCCTCATTAGACATGTTCCATTGAGGAGTATCAGGACACTATATACTCATACTCTGTCCTCATACATCCAGCATCTGTGAAAACTCTGATGCATACCGTAATGTTTGGCTAGTCACGGGATGTCCCATGACCAGCCGCACTCACCAAGGCATCTTCACAGCATGAATGCCTCTATCTTCAGGCTCTCTCTGCCTGGCGGGCCCAGACCCTAAACATACATGCGGGGTGCACATCATCTCAAGAAGGCTCCACAGCAAAAACTCCCCATCTGGGCGCCTCCTGATGATGTCACACAGCAGGATATTTAAACCCCTGCCACGCTCCTCTCCTTGCCTTAGCAACAGGTCTCGTGTTCTGCAGTGCAAGTTGCTGTGTTTCCTCATCCTTTGTCTTGTCCAGCCTGCTCCACCCTAACCTCCTCCTCCTGCCCTGCCTTGTCCAATCCGCCCTGTCTTGCTCCTGCCCTAGCCTCGGATTGACCTTTGCCTGGATTATCACTCATCCTGCCTACTGCCAGACAGGACCAGCCTTCTGCTGGTCCTGTCTGGACCTGAACTACATTTGCTTGCTGCTGGCCCAGATTCTCTCTCTTTCCCTGCCCAGTGGGACCATCGCCTAAGCCCTGCCGGCTCTCGGAACCCAATGGCTCAACCTGCTGAGTGGTTGTGCTGGTGAAGGTGAAACTCCTCCCTAATCTTATCCTAGGGCACATTTTCCAACTGTCAATGTGGTCTTTAGGGGGTTTGCTCACTAGGATGTGCCAACCAGTCACAGCACAAGGGTCCACCTTCTGCTACACATACAGTAAAGGACATTTAGGTGACACCCTTATAGGTATTAAAAATATTTTAAGAAATATAGAAAGGCATTCTGAGGTGTGACTTAATTTTTCTTTCCTAGCTGTCTTGCCTGGGCTTCAGTAAGGATACCTAGCATAGTTCTGAATGGTCAACTATTTATGTCCCTAGGAAAAAAGGGGCAAGATCTTTTTTTTTTTTAAGTCAATCTTTAAAATATTTTAACTATTGCAATGCTGAATGGAAGCAACCCATGTAATGATCCCACATCTGAATTCAAGATAGTGAACAATAGTGCTAAGGAGTCCCTATTGGGAATACAAGAGCAGAAGGATATAGGGGAGCTGGGATCACCAATAAAAGAGAGCAGTGAAAAGGCAGCAGAGTTCTATGTAAGACAGGTTTAGCAAAGGGAAGGGAGCAAATGAATAAATGGTTCTCTAGGGAGGTATTAGAAATGGTAAGGGGCAAAGAGGTTGGCATTAAGAAAAAAAAAAAAGTATAGACAGAGGAGGACAGGCAGAATTATCAGGAAAAACAAAGGAAGGTAGTGAGAGAGGTTAGGAGACGAAAAGCCCAAAGGATAAAATTAGCAAATAATAAAATGAGGCAGAAGTGCTATCAGAGCAGAGGTGTAGCCTAGTGGTCAGAGCAGGCCACTAAATGTTCCAATCCTGCTGATGCCCCTAGGGACCTTGGGCAAGACCCTTTACTCTTTATTGCCTTAGCTACGAGCCTAGGCTCTGATACTCCCATTCTGTGTCCTCACATACGAAGGCGGGCAGAGACTAGATTTCTTTATTGCCTTGAACGCGTCTGCAAAAGTCATGGCTGCATTGTGAAGCTATGTCTAGTACAGAACATTTCCTCATAGCCTTCAGGTTTACTGTCTGTGGAGCTTCTCAAAAGGTTTCCCTATGGGAATAATCCTTAAAACCTCTTGGAATATTTTGAATCTCAGGGGAACCAGTTTCCTTTGATCATTTGTTGGCAGTGCAAGGCAAGTTACATATTTATACACTGTAGAGATATTTCCCTGTGGCCAGAGGACTTTCATTCTAAGGGGGTCTATTAAGTTACAGTATTTTCCCAGCGGTCCCGTGTAGTAGTACAGATTTCTGAATCCTGCAGTGTTTTTCCGTAGCTTATCTGATCCAAACAAACACTGCGTGCTGGTGGCCCCGTTATCTCAGAGCTCCCATCTTTTAAAGGGGGCCAGTGTAAACCCCTGCTGCTTCCCTCTTTGCGTTTGTCAAATCGGCGGGAAACTATAGAGAATCCCTCTCCCACCACCCCCTGTGCCCCCGAGGTAGGCAAAGGTCAGACATTTCGAAGACTTCATAAGTTAGTCCTGCCCTGTCTTGAAACCCCTCCCCTTTGCCCCCCACCCCCTAAAAAAAAAAAATCATCCCCCTTAACAAAACTATTGAGTGGAACTGTATCCAGGGCTGACCTGAGGCATTCCTCCGCTGACTCCCATTTCCTTTATCACTACGCTACGACGCCTATCACTCACCCAGTTTCTAACACAATTCACCACCCTAGGACCCATACTTCTCGGCTTCTCTATGGGCCTCCTGCATTGAAAGTATTACTGAAAATTAAGCATACGGCCTTCAGTATACAGTTCTTGAAATGGGGGACTGAGAGAGGGGCCTAGTGACCCATGACATGTGCATCTTATTCCCAGATCCATAGAACTCAATATCAAACACCATGGGGACATTTGTTTGAAGCCTTTCTGATGCCCAAGATTGTAATGTTTTCAGATATTATTATTAGCAACAGCACTGTTTTGAAGTTCAGCCATTTTTTGCTATTATTATTTTTACTCCATTTGCTACGTAAGAACTAACAGGGTTTTGTTTTTTTTAAATTTTTATTGTTTAAACATCATTTTGAGTGCCTGAACGTAAATTCATGCAGGTTGTTGCTTATAGAAAAGGTACATTGCAGAGACTGCTGTTCTTTATTAAGTATTCAGCTTTATTTTGTTTATGATGCCAGAATGTCGGGAAAGAAATTCTTTGCTCAGCATCGCCTGCTGTCCTAGTATTCTTTGGTTTTGTGCATCTGGCCAGATTAAAAGGCTGGTGAAATGAATCTCTAAGGGCTTGTTTGCTCTGTTTATTTACTCAGACGTTTTCTTACCTCAGAAACATATCTGTATGTTTTTACAGGATTTCAAAGGTTAAGGTGAGGGAGCAGTGCACAGTGTCAAACTGGTCCTGCTTCTTATGTAAATAACTTTCTGCCTTATTTACATACATTCTGACCAACCTTCTTCCTAGGGTTGTTTTTCTTTTTCAAAAGAAACAACACTTTTCAGCTTTCCTTGTATTTCATCATTCAGAAGTTTATAAAAAAAAATAAATAAAATTGCCATCATAATTTATAAAATGGTCGGTGCATTGTTATTTACAGCTGCAGGGACATTTACAAGCTTGAAATACCTCTTTCATCTGCAGTAAATATGCTGCAATTTAGTACACCCCTGATGATGCTCTGGTTTTAGGGCAGTCCGAGTGGGTCAGAAAGTTGTGCGCTGCGTGCCTGTCAGAAACCTGCCACCGTTTTCTCCTGCGCAGCACTCTAGCACAATTTTTCCATATAGCGCGGTCCTCTTCACTACATCCCTCAAGAAGTACTCTAGGCGCTGGGCTCGGTATTGATCCCTGTTGCAGCAAGATGGCAATTGTCTGTACTAGACATAGCTTCACAATGCAGCCATGACTTTTGCAGACGCATTCAAGGCAATAAAGAAATCTAGTCTCTGCCCGCCTTCGTATGTAGGACACAATGGGAGTAACAGAGCCTAGGCTCGTAGGCTCGTAGTTAAGTTTATTGTGGTTGACCTTCACAATAAAACCCCCATTGCCCCTCACTACCTTACAGAATGCTATCCGCACTTACCACCATGAAACGGTAAATCGTTACATAGTCTGGAAACCACCAAAGTATTCATAAGACTCAGTACCTGTAGGCCAATATTCAGTAAGCCATTCAGTGGCTAAAGGTAGCCGGATAACTTGTCCCAGATATTCAGCAGGAAAACAAAAAAACCTAACCGACTATATTTAAATATCATCAATTAGATTTTTAGTTACCCCGCCTTGTGTGGCTGGATTAGCATTCCACTTAACTGGATATTGTCAAAAGATATCAGGCTGAATGGCCAATCATCTTTTAAGAACAAAACAAAACAGGATCGCAGGCTTCCCAGGTGATTCCCACCCCTCCAACATAAATGTCTGGACCCCCCCTACCCCCCCCCCCCTGCTGTTGAGGGCTCACCCAAATCTTTGAAACGTTAAAAGAAATCAGATATTGATGCCAGCCTGAATTAACCAAAAACTATTGTGCTGCCACCGTTCCCACCCAGTACCTGAGCCACGGACCTCTATTTCTCCCCAGCATCATAGTATATGGTACTGAAGATTTCCACGGCCAGCATACGCTACAGTAACGCTGGAAGCACCTGGAATCATTATTTTCTGAGATCCCAGATAGAACAAAAATGGGCCCCCAACTCAGGTAGTGGGTGGGTGGGACAAGGAGGCATTATTTGTTTCCTGTATTGAGGAGGGAGGGCTGGAGTGTCAAACCAGGCAGACACCGATATCAGATTTATTTTAACATTTCAAGGGGTTGGGGGTCCTGGCCAGCAGTGGATTTGGAGATTTGAGATGGGGGGTGGGAATCAGCCAGGAGGCCCACAACTGTGCTTTTTTTTTTTTTTTAAAAAGGATGGCCACTTAAGCAGATATCGTTTGAAGGTCGGATAACTTAGCCGGATATAGTTCAAAATCAGCCAAGTTAACCAGATTATTTAACTCTTTCCAAAATGCTTTTTTTATAAGGCTAAATTATAGCTGGATAATGACTTATCTGGTTATAATTTAGTGGGATAAGTGACCAAATATTTAAAAAGTTGCCATTTAGATAGAATTAAATCATTAAATCATTAAAAGAAATATCAATGTCAATAAATTTTCCATTGCTAGGATTCTCTTGTGAACACTTTTAACATCCCTGAGCTGAAAATAAAAAAAAAGAAACAAAAAGAATACAGGAAAACACTTTTCATTCCTTGTAGATGAGACTTCGGGCCCAATTTCAGAGGTCAGCAGTTTCTGTTTTAGATTTTACTTGCTGCAGCTCTCAGGTAACCAACAGTTTAAGACTTGAACTTCGGAACTAAATGACCAAGAACTGACCCAGAGTTTCTGTAATTTCTTTTTGTATTTGGGCCACAGATCTCAAGAGGCAAAGGGATTGCCATGGCTTTTAGACACAATTTGTTACGATCGGGATAGACCCAAGAGCCACATTCCTAACCCCTGTCGCTGTCTGAGCTCTCCTGCGGCTAGGACGTTAGGGGTGTGCATTCGTTTTGAACGCATATGTAAAACGCAACTTTTTTTTTTTTAAACTTAAAAAAGTGATGATGCGCAACGCATCGCGATTTTCAACTTATTCAACATAGCTATGTTGAATACGTTGAACCTAAATAAACACTTAAACCCCCCACCCTCCTGACCCCCCCAAGACTTACCAAAACTCCCTGGTGGTCCAGCGGGGAGTCAGGAAGCCATCCCTGTATTCCTTTGCGAGGAGCACGTGACGTCGGCGTCACGTCGGAGTGACGCGTACGTCACGTGCTTCTCCGCGCCTCCGCTCCGGGACCCCCGTTGGACCCAACCGGAACTTTTGGCCAGCTTGGGGGGGTCAGGAGGCCAAAAGTTCCGGTTGGGTCCAACGGGGGTCCCGGAGCGGAGGCGCGGAGAAGCACGTGACGTACGTGTCACTCCGACGTGACGCCGACGTCACGTGCTCCTCGCAAAGGAATACAGGGATGGCTTCCTGACTCCCCGCTGGACCACCAGGGAGTTTTGGTAAGTCTTGGGGGGGGATTAAGGAGGGTGAGGGGTTTAAATTTTTATTTAGGGAACCGGTGAACGTATGGACAGACCCTCAACTTATGGAATTCTCCATATGTCCATATTGAACGAAATCGACCCTCAACTTCAACTTATCAACTTATCAACGCAAACTTTTTGTCTGCACATCCCTATGGGACGTTGCTTCTAACTACGAAGGCTGCTCTACATGTCTCGCGCACTGCTGGACTGCTCCTCCTCCTTGCTCCTCCTAGCGGTGCGAGAGCTTGACGTCACTGTTCTTAAAGGGGTCGCAGCGGGCAAAGCCATTGCGGTGCCCTTTGATGACATCAGTGGTCTCGTCGTACTTTTGGCTGACCAGGGCACTTGACAGACACCTCAGCAACAGGGTCTCCTGACGTGCCTCGAGACTCGGTGCATGTTGCCTTCGTTCTGTGTTTCTGCTTTGTCCCCGAGTTTCTGTCTTGTTCCTGAGTTCCTGCGTCCCAGTGCTTCTGCTTTATTCCTGCCCCCATGTCCTGCTGTATCCTTGTTGTGGTCTCTGTTCTTGTCCTGTCTTGCCCTTGGTTTGCTTCTCTCTATTAGGACTTCTGCCTGGACACTGACTATTGTAGATTGCCACCTGGCCATGAACCTTCTGCCTTGGACTCAACATTGACCTGTCTGCTGATTGCTCTGAGCTCTGACTTGTATTTTTGGATCTGCTGTCTATTTTCTACCCTGAGCTCTGGCTTGTCTTCTCGGATTCAATGTCTGCTGCTCGCTTCCTGTCCCGACCTTCACCTATCCCAGGAGACTCTTCTCTAGATCAACCTAGGGACCCACCTGTCCTGCTGGCCAGTTGGCAAATGTTTGTGTAAAAATATCTTTTAAAATAGTAACTTACATGCGTAAGTGTTGGCACTGCCCCAAGAACGTTCCTAAACCAAACCTTATTTTCTGTGCATATATGTGCATGCAAAAGTGAATATACATGCGTATTTTCTACTTTTATAAAGTACACGATACATGGGCACAGGCTACTTACTCACACGTATGTTAATTTTTCTGTGCATACATGTTTGAAAATTCATCTGTAATGATAAAAGTACTAGGGCATGACTACTGACATCATAGTTTAGAAGACAGTTTATTTCTATTTTTTTAGTTACGTTAGGGAAAGGAGGAAATGCAGAGGTGGGATTGTAAACCTGAGAGGTTAAAGGGGCAATGAATTGAAGACAATACAGAAAAAGCAGAAATACTGAGAAAATATTTTCATAGAGGTTGATATTCAATAGCCATTTAGACGGATAACTGAATAGCTAAATGTCTAAATGGCTACCTGGCTATTCAAAGCCATATGTGGCTTGATTTTCACCAGGGACAGGCAGGGGGCAATTCTGGGCAGAGCAGAGTTAGCCGCATGGGTTATATTTGGAGTTAGTCACTTAACTTATGCGACTAACTTTGGTCGCACTGTACGGCTTTCCTAAAGTTGGCCAGATATACTTATCTGGCCAACTTTAAGATAGCCGCAGATATTCAGTGTCATGGCCACACCACTGAATTTCTCTGTTAAGTTAACCAGATAACTATATCTGGCTAATTAACTAGTCGCTCCGCAGCTGAATATTGGCCCCAGTCAGTTTACTGAAAAATGAGTTGAAGAAAGAGGACCATAGATAGATGACAGGCATATTTATTTATTTATATTCCGCTTTTCAGGTACTTCAAAGCAGATTACATTCAAGTATTGTAGGTATTTCCCTGTCCCCATTGGGTCACAATCTAAGGGCCCTATTTACTAAGCATTATCCTTATACACACAAAATGGGAGAAAACCTTCAGTAAATACACCCCTATGTTTATACCCGAGTAGATGTGACTCGGTTATTTACACTTTCGAATAATAGAAGGACTAGGGGGTATTCCATGAAGTTAGCAAGTAACACATTTAAGACTAATCGGAGAAAATTCTTTTTCACTCAACGCACAATAAAGCTCTGGAATTTGTTGCCAGAGGATGTGGTTAGTGCAGTTAGTGTAGCTGGGTTTAAAAAAGGTTTGGATAAGTTCTTGGAGGAGAAGTCCATTAATGGCTATTAATCAATTATACTTAGGGAATAGCCACTGCTATTAATTGCATCAGTAGCATGGGTTCTTCTTAGTGTTTGGGTAATTGCCAGGTTCTTGTGGCCTGGTTTTTGGCCTCTGTTGGAAACAGGATGCTGGGCTTGATGGACCCTTGGTCTGATCCAGCATGGCAATTTCTTATGTTCTTATGTTCTAATGGAGAGTGAAGCAACTTGCCCAAGTTGAGAGGGAGCAGTAGTGGGATTTGAACCCTGATTTCCAGCCCACTGCTCTAAAAACTAGGCTACTCCTAGGTAAAGTGTTAAAGAAGAACACTCTGTTCACAGAAGAGGGATTGTTTTTTGATTGAGCAAGCTAGTGGGGCCAGATAGAATATATTCTAGCATATTAAATTATTCTGTTACTCTGTTATACCCTTTGAACTTCCTGGCTGAAAAAAAATCAGGTCATATATAAATGATGATGATGGTGATAATAAAGGAGTTTAGAGAAGTTTTATCAGAGCCACTGATAGTTCTGTTCAATCATTCTTTGGAGACAGGAGTGGTTCCAAGGGGCAGGTGATAGGCAGATGTTATCTCTCTTTATAAGAGTGTAAATAGGTAGGAGGCTGGTAAAAACAAAACAAAACACACTACTAGTGGAATCTGTAAAAAAATTAATGTATAGAATAAGTGGTTTCTTTCTTGCCTCAGTCTAGCAGAAAGTGTTGCTCCTATCCCAACAAGGCTTTTATCCCAGCAGCAACTCCCCTACTGTTTAAACCCATTGTACTGACACCCCATGGATGTTGCTGGTATTGCAGGTTCTGATTAATCTGTTAACCTGACACCTTGTGACCACGGTTGTTACTGTAACCTCTTGCTGGTCAGACACAGACAGACTAATAATATAGAGATCTGTCTTTTATATCAGTATTCAAGACACAATTCCATAAACAGTTCCTAAAATAAAGTTTTTGTAAATAACATGGAATACCCAAAGTAATCAGAATGGAAGCTGAAGCTAATTATTAGAAGCCACCGATTCAGATGAATTAAATTGCAACAGGTGCATAAGGTTAATATTAATTCCAAGATGTACAGACCATTTTATGGGATACACTTTGTAACTTTCGCCTCACTGTCTGGATTTACAGTCTTTATAGGATTAGAAGCACAGCAAATGGTTTCTAAAGGTCAATAAAAAGAATGAGAAAGGGGCAGCCTCTTCATCCCTTTTGTGTCCTCTTTTTCTCCTGCAATAAAAGCAATAAAGGTAAACCAAGGATGGAAAGTGGAATTTACCTTTATTAATTTATACATATATTTGGGATTCTAAAAGGCTCTTAAATAGCAAAAATGCCTTTTCATGTTATCATAAAAGATATAAAATCCAGGACATTTCATTAAGCAATAAATATTATAAATGAGTGAAATCATAGGCACAAAGATATTTATATCTAAACCAGAAAGGCATGCTCTGTAATTTTATCTTAAGCTGATAATAGAGTAAGGACACTTAATTTAGTTCTTGGACTTTACCTAGATGCCATTTTAGAACAGTGAATGCTCAGCTGTAGTATAGTGCTGTCAGAGTAAAAAATTTCTAATGTGTGCAAAACACACCAAGCCACTTAGTGGTATTGTGATCAGCAAGATTTAATGCCCGTAAACCACTGCTAAATCTAGGCATTGGATATGTGTTTACAATGTGAAAAATCATTTCGAGTTGCCCACAACTACAATTTGGATCATTATCATAACCACATTTAGAAAAAGCACACGATGGCAGAAAAAGACCCTATGGCCCCTGCAGTCTGCCCATCCGCCCAATTAATTTAGCATTATAATTCCCATCACTTCTTTAGAGATCCACTAATATTTATCCCATGCTTTCTTGAATTCAGATACTGTTGCATCCGTCGGTCGCAGATGGCTGCGACCGCTCTGCCTCACCTCTCTTCTACCCTTTTCCTCCTCCCTGGGAAGGATGGCTGCCTGTGTCTCCGGTGCTGATTGCCAAAACCCTCAGCTTCTCCGACACAGCATGGGCATCCCCGTCCAACATGCTTTTTCCTGAGGCCTCCTAGGCGCACGCGCGTATGCCACCTATGCTTTTTAATATGTCATGATGGGAACCTCAGGGGCGTCCCCACCGCATGATGTCAGTACCTCTGGGTATTTAAACCTCTGCTCCGCTATAGCCCAATGAATTAGCAAGGACTTCGGTTTTGCTACTCTCACCGCTTCTAAGTTGCTCGTTTGGATTCCTCTCTACCCTCTGGGGTAACTCGCTCCTACAAAAGCTCTGAGTACCCGCTCCTCAGGGGCCTCTCGCTTCTATCTGCCCTTCGGGATTCAACTACCTAACCTAAGGACACCCGCTCCTCGGGGGTCCTATCTACTTTCTTCCAGGATCCTTCGGCGCTCCTAGGTACTCGCTCCTCGGAGGCCTATCCTGCTCAGGGGTATCCTGCACCTCAGACCTCGGGTCCCTCTCTCCATTCTTCTATCAAGGAAGTTACCACCATTGCCACTCTGTAAGTATCGCTATGCTCCAGCTCTCCTTATTCCACCCTTCAGGTTTGGCTTATCCCACGCTGCGGAACACTACCCAACCTTGCTACATACAGGTGAGACCATCATCTATAGAGACTGTCTGAGCTTACTGTGATATCGCTGGCCTACAGTAATGTAAGATTCAACTTACATTAGCAGTACAATAAAGCTTTCTTTCCTCAGTGTCTGCTTACTAGAGTCTTGCCTTTCGTTGTGGTTCCTCCCCGTGAGAGGAGTCATCGCCACTTCGACCAAGAGTCCACAATATGCAACAAACCCAACAGATTGCTAACTCCATGGAATCGGCTCAGCTCGCAGCCTTGCAGGCCATTCCTGGCCTAGCCCAGCAGATCACCGAGCAACAAAAGTCTCTGGAAAGCCTAGCTACTGCCTTCAATCAGTTACATGCACAACTGAATACTTCAGCAACTCCGGTGAAAGAATTTTCTCTCTCCGACTGTGACTGTGAAGACCACCGTACCGTTATCCACACCTACCCACTTCACGGGCGAAGCACGGATGTGTAGAGGGTTTGTCAACCAATGCAGTATGCATTTTTCTTTGCAGCCTACACTCTTTCCCACAGAAGCTTCCAAGACCACTGATATCCTATCTCTACTTGAAGGAAGAGCCTTGGCTTGGGCTTCACCGTTATGGGATCGTGAAGATCCTATCCTGAATGATCTATCAGGATTTCTGAAACTTTTTAAGACTGTCTTCGATGACCCAGCTCGCCAGACCTTCGCTGGATCTGCTCTGCTTAACATCCAGCAAGGTTATAAGCCACTTACAGACTATGTGATCAAATTCAAGACTTTAGCATCCGAAATATACTGGGACACTGGATGTCTATGTGCTATCTTCATGGAGGGCCTCAACTCTCGCTTGAAGGACGAACTGGTGGCTCGTCATCTGCCTGATACCCTTGAGTCTCTTATGGAACTGGCTGGGAAAATTAACCGCCGTATTCGAGACTGAACTCAAGAAGGTATGAGTCTTCGAAAGTCCACCTCGGGAGCTAACCATCCTAAACCTGTGCCAATTGCCTCAAGCCTACCATCTGCTCCCTTAGAAGAAGACGAGCCTATGCAACTAGGCCGAAGTCATTTAACTTCTAAATAAAGATGTTTTCGCAAACGCATGGAGTTATGCATGTACTGTGGCCAATCAGGCCATGCTGTTCAAACCTGACCCATCTGTCCAGGAAACTGACAGGCCTAGGATCTGCAGGAGGACTTCTCCTAGGCCTCACCTCTCCAACTCCTCCATTATCTTTACCAGTCTCACTACTCTACGGAAGCCTTGAATTTCAGACCCTCGCTCTCATAGACTCCAGAGCCGGAGGAAATTTCATCTTGAAATGCTTAGTAGAACATCTACGAATTCCTACCACACTATCAGCTAAGCCATTGGAGAAGTTTCATTGATTACCCAGCCATTGGCCTGCGCACTGGAGCTTTACACTCTGAATCCATTTCCTTTCTCGTATTGGAAAAGGCCATGCACCCGGTGTTACTTGGATTGCCTTGGCTACAAGATCACATGCCACAGTTTGATTGGGCCACGCTGGAATTATCCCACTGGGGACCTGGCTGTCATGATCATAAGAATATAAGAACATAAGAAAATGCCATACTGGGTCAGACCAAGGGTCCATCAAGCCCAGCATCCTGTTTCCAACAGTGGCCAATCCAGGCCATAAGAACCTGGCAAGTACCCAAAAACTAAGTCTATTCCATGTTACCATTGCTAATGGCAGTGGCTATTCTCTAAGTGAACTTAATAGCAGGTAATGGACTTCTAATCCAAGAACTTATCCAATCCTTTTTTAAACACAGCTATACTAACTGCACTAAATACATCCTCTGGCAACAAATTCCAGAGTTTAATTGTGCGTTGAGTAAAAAAGAACTTTCTCCGATTAGTTTTAAATGTGCTCCATGCTAACTTCATGGAGTACCCCCTAGTCTTTCTACTATCCGAAAGAGTAAATAACCGATTCACATCTACCCGTTCTAGACCTCTCATGATTTTAAACACCTCTATCATATCCCTCCTCAGTCGTCTCTTCTCCAAGCTGAAAAGTCCTAACCTCTTTAGTCTTTCCTCATAGGGGAGTTGTTCCATTCCCCTTATCATTTTGGTAGCCCTTCTCTGTACCTTCTCCATCGCAATTATATCTTTTTTGAGATGCGGCAACCAGAATTCTATACAGTATTCAAGGTGCGGTCTCACCATGGAGCGATACAGAGGCATTATGACATTTTCCATTTTATTCACCATTCCCTTTCTAATAATTCCCAACATTCTGTTTGCTTTTTTGACTGCCGCAGCACACTGTACTGACAATTTCAATGTGTTATCCCCTATTTATTTATTTATTTATTTATTTATTTAAATGATTTATATACCGGAGGTTCCTGTATAATATACATATCACCCCGGTTCACAAGGAACAGTAACTGTCGTTACATTTAGCGGTTTACATAGAACAGAATAAGAATAAAACAGGAGTTTTTACATTGAACAAATTAAGTAAACAAGTTTTAACATTGCAAAAATTAATCTAAGTAGGTTACTTTTCTTCGTGTTCTTGGCTCTAGGGGAAAGCTTGTTTGAACAGCCAAGTCTTAAGGTTCTTTTTAAATGTAGAGTGGCATGGTTCCAGACGAAGGTCTGGAGGGAGCGAGTTCCAAAGTGAAGGGCCCGCTGTGGATAATGCACGTTTCCTCAGAACGGATTTCGCCGGTTGTGAGATTAGTCTGTTCTGATAGGCGCTTCTGGTTGGTTTCACGGATGTGTGTAGTTGAATTGGAAATGTTAGGTTGAGAGGTGCGATGTTGTGTAAGGCCTTATGTATCATCATTAAAGACTTAAACTGGATCCTGAATTTAATCGGAAGCCAGTGGAGATGGTGGAGGATTGGGGTGATATGATCTCTTTTTTTGGCATTTGATAGAATTCTTGCAGAGGCGTTCAGGACCATCTGGAGTGGTTTGATGGTGCATGCTGGTAGGCCTAGGAGGAGAGAGTTACAGTAATCCAGCTTAGTGAGAATGATGGCTTGTAGAACCATGCGGAAGTCTCTGTAAAGGAGGAGTGGTTTGAGTTTCTTTAAAGTTTGAAGTTTAAAGAAACATTCTTTTGTTGTGTTGTTGACGAATTTGTTGAGATTGAGTCTGCTGTCTATGATGACTCCCAGGTCTCTAACTTGTTGCGTGGTGGGGAGTCCTGCAGTGTCCGGAAGTTGGTTAGTATTAGAATGTGAGGAGGGGGTATAGTTTTCCGGTGCTATAATGAGGATTTCAGTTTTGTTTTTGTTTAGAACCAAGTTGATGCTGGTGAGTAGATTGTTAATAGCTGACAGACATTTATTCCAGTATGAAATAGCTTTGTGTAGGAAATCTTCTATAGGGATGAGGATTTGAATATCATCCGCGTATAGGTAATGTCTTAGCTTAAGGTTGGTGAGAAGTTGACAGAGCGGGAGCAGATAAATGTTGAAAAGAGTCGGGGATAGGGATGATCCTTGTGGTACCCCCCTCTTGGATTCAATGGTATGGGACTCTTTGTTATTTATCTTGACCTTGTATGATCTGTTCTCCAAAAACGATTTGAACCAGTTAAAAGCTACTCCTGTAATGCCAATGTCTATTAGGCGTTGTAGGAGGCATGACACCTAGATCTCTTTCTTGGGTTGTAGCACCTAATATGGAACCCAACATTTTGTAATTATAGCATGGGTTATTTTTCCCTATATGCATCACCTTGCACTTATCCACATTAAATTTCATCTGCCATTTGGATGCCCAATTTTCCAGTCTCACAAGGTCTTCCTGCAATTTATCACAATCTGCTTGTGATTTAACCACTCTGAACAATTTTGTGTCATCTGCAAATTTGATTATCTCACTCGTCGTATTTCTTTCCAGATCATTTATACATATACAAGCCGTAAAGCCCGTTAAAACGGGCTACATCCCTCTGTCTCTCACCTCCCCCTCATTCTCTCTCCCCTCACTCTTCACCACCCCCCCCCCCCACCCACTCCTCTCCACCCTCCCTCTCCTCTCACTCAGTCCCCCCCTCTCCCTCACTCCCTCCCACTCAGTCCCCCCCTCTCCCTCCCTCCCACTCACTCAGTCCCCCTCTCCCTCCCTCCCACTCACTCAGTCCCCCTCTCCCTCCCTTCACCCACCTCCATTTTCCTCCCGGCGCCGTAAGCGCGACTTCCCGCAACCCTCACCCCGGCTCCATTAACTCCTCCCGCTCCTGCCGGCAGATCTCGGGGGGGGTCACTCCCGCGCGCGCGGCAGTGACCCCCCCGAGATCTGCCGGCAGATCTGGGGAGGAGAAGTAGCGGCACCGCGCGCGCGCGCGGTGCCGCTACTTCTCCTCCCGCTCCTGCCGGCAGATCTCGGGGGGGGGGCGCGGGAGTGACAACCCCCCCCCCGAGATCTGCCGGCAGATCTCGGTGGGGGGGGGGGCGCGGGAGTGACACCCCCCCCCCCGAGATCTGCCGGCAGATCTGGGGAGGAGAAGCAGCGGCACCGCGCCGCGCGGCGCCGCTGCTTCTCCTCCCGCTCCTGCGGCCCCACCGCCATTTTTTTTTCTGATCGACATCCTTGCCCGCACATGCGCAGTAGAGCTGCGCTCTACTGCGCATTTGCGGGCCGTCGGTCACAGGCCATTTATAAGGTAGATTGAAAAGTAATTTATACATATATTGAAAAGTAAGGGTCCCAATACAGATCCCTGAGGCACTCCACTGTCCACTCCCTTCCACTGAGAAATTGCCCATTTAATCCTACTCTCTGTTTCCTGTCTTTTAGCCAGTTTGCAATCCACGAAAGGACATCGCCACCTATCCCATGACTTTTTAATTTTCCTAGAAGCCTCTCATGAGGAACTTTTTCAAACGCCTTCTGAAAATCCAAGTATACATCTACCGGTTCACCTTTATCCACATGTTTATTAACTCCTTCAAAAAAGTGAAGCAGATTTGTGAGGCAAGACTTGCCCTGGGTAAAGCCATGCTGACTTTGTTCCATTAAACCATGTCTTTCTATATGTTCTGTGATTTCCACTATTTTTCCTGGCACTGAAGTCAGGCTAACTGGTCTGTAGTTTCCTGGATCGCCCCTGGAGCCCTTTTAAATATTGGGGTTACATTTGCTATCCTCCAGGTACAATGGATGATTTTAATGATAAGTTACAAATTTTTACTAATAGGTCTGAAATTTCATTTTTTAGTTCCTTCAGAACTCTGGGGTGTATACCATCCGGTCCAGGTGATTTACTACTCTTCAGGTGTCTCGTGGAAGTCTCACCACTAATTTGCATGCCCACTACACCATCGTTACCTGGCTTACCTCCACAATACACATCCTTCCAGGATGAATTCTCTAAACAAGCAACAGATGTACTCCCTCCGTATAGGTGATTTGAAATGATGAGTACTCCTCATCATTTCAAATCACCCTGACCGGACTCCACCATCTGCTTGTGACCTCACCCTACCCTCAAATGCTTTTCCCTACTTCGTGTGAGATCTCGGTATCTCCCTAGACCACCAACTAAACTTCAAAAACCATATTAACACAAAAATAAAGGGATGCTTTTTCAACTCCATATCCTCAAAAACCTTAAACCCCTACTCCATTTGCAAGACTTCCGCATAGTCCTGCAAGCGACAATGCTATCAAAAATGGATTACTGCAATTCCTTACTTCTAGGCCTTCCCTACTCTACTATTAGACCCCTGCAAATGCTACAGAATGCTATGGCATGAATCATTACAAATACACGCAAAGCCGACCACATCACCCCTATTCTTAAGGAACTCCATTGGCTTCCCATCTCCTCCCGCATCAGATACAAAACCCTCACCATTATTCACAACTCCCTGCACAACCACAATCACTCCTGGCTTGAGGATGCTCTTTGATTCCGCTCCTCCAATCATCCTATTAGAACCACAATTTCAGAAACCCTCTACACCCCTTCACTTAAATGTGCTCACCACACTTCCACCAGAGAAAGAGTCCTATCCATTACAGGCCTCTCCTTCTGGAACACTATGCCACTTGAGCTCTGACTAGAACCATGCATTCGGAAATTTAAAACAGTGGTTAAAACATCGCTCTTTAAAATGGCCTACCGTGATGCGGGTCCTATATAGTCCCCCTGCTCCCTCTACTCCTTCAGAGATAGAGCCCTTGTCATTAACGTACTCATAGCCTTCTCCTTTATTCCTTTAATTATACTCTGTTTTGTCTCCCATTTCTCTGCACCTCCTAATATACCCCCTTTCATTAGGGGTGTACATCCTAGGGGTGTGCATTCGTTTTGAACTTAAATGGAAAACGCAACTTATTTTTTTTTTTTAACTTAAAAAAATGATGAGGCGTAAACGATCGGATTTCCAACTTATTCAACATAGCTATGTTGAATACGTTGGAAATCGCGATTGTTGATCTAAATAAAAATTTAAACCCCTCACCCTCCTTAATCCCCCCCCCCAAGACTTACCAAAACTCCCCAAGCTGGCCAAAAGTTCCGTGAGGGTCCGGGAGCGGACGCATGGGGAATAACGTGACGTCCGCGTCACTCCGACGTCACGTGGTCCATCGCGGTTCCGCTCCCGGACCCCTCGTTGGACCCAAACGGCACTTTTGGCCAGCTTGGGGGGGCCTCCTGACCCCCCCAAGCTGGCCAAAAAGTGCCTTTTGGGCGCAACGAGGGGTCCGGGAGCGAACCCGAGGGGAATCACGTGACGCCGCGTCACTTCCGACGTGACGCCGACGTCACGTGATTCCCCTCGGGTTCGCTCCCGGACCCCTCGTTGGGTCCAAAAGGCACTTTTGGCCAGCTTGGGGGGGTCAGGAGGCCCCTCCAAGCTGGCCAAAAGTGCCTTTTGAGCCAACGAGGGGTCCCGGAGCGAACCCGAGGGGAATCATGTGACGCCGCGTCACTCCGACGTCACGTGATTCCCCTCGGGTTCGCTCCTGGAACCCTCGTTGGGCCCAAAAGGCACTTTTGGCCAGCTTGGGGGGGTCAGGATGCCCCCCAAGCTGGCCAAAAGTTCCTTTTGAGCCCAACGAGGGGTCCCGGAGCGAACCCGAGGGGAATCACGTGACGCCGCGTCACTCCGACGTGACGCCGACGTCACGTGATTCCCCTCGGGTTCGCTCCCGGAACCCTCGTTGGGCCCAAAAGGCACTTTTGGCCAGCTTGGGGGGGTCAGGAGGCCCCCCCAAGCTGGCCAAAAGTGCCTTTTGGGCCCAACGAGGGGTCCCGGAGTGAACCTGAGGGGAATCACGTGACGCCGCGTCACGCCAACATCACGTGATTCCCCTCGGGTTCGCTTGGGTCAGGAGGCCCCCCCAAGCTGGCCAAAAG
This sequence comes from Rhinatrema bivittatum, assembly GCF_901001135.1. NCBI lineage: Eukaryota > Metazoa > Chordata > Amphibia > Gymnophiona > Rhinatrematidae > Rhinatrema > Rhinatrema bivittatum. The sequence continues at coordinate 796,287,787 of NC_042615.1, read as the reverse complement.
TTCCTTTTGGGCCCAACGAGGGGTCCCGGAGCGAACCCGAGGGGAATCACGTGACGCCGCGTCACTCCGACGTGACGCCGACGTCACGTGCTCCTTGCAAAGGAGTTCAGGAATGGCGTCCTGACCCCGCTGGACCACCAGGGAGTTTTGGTAAGTCTTGGGGGGGGGCGGGATTAAGGCGGGTGAGTGGTTTAAATTTTTATTTGCACATATGGACATAGACTCAACTTATGGAATTCTCCATATGTCCATATTGACCGCAAATGGGACCCCCTTTCGACTTATGGACTTATGAACTTAAACTTTTGGTCTGCACATCCCTAGTACATCCATTTTCGCCATGTTGGCAATCCGCAACATATATGTCCCTATTCGTTATATTCGTGGGGAGGAGAAACGTATAGCGACTCCCCACGAATATAACTTATCATCCATTTCATCCATTGCACGGCGCACGGCGCATGCACTTTTCTTCGCCGCCATTTGCAATCGGAGGACGCCATTTCGGTGTATCTACTATCCAGAGCCAAAAACCAGCCCTTTCCTGTGAGTCATCAGTGACTCACAGGAAAGGGTCGGACAGGTTGGCACGGATACCGGAATGCAGCATATCAGCGATAACATTTTGTGAAATGCACTGAATGCAGCCAATCGCACTGTCATTCAGTGCTCAGTGACGATTTTCCGGATAACCCAGCACTATGGGGTAGATTTTCAGAGCCCTGCTCGCCTAAATCCGCCCAAAACCGGGCGGATTTACGCGAGCAGGACCCTGCGCGCCGGTGAGCCTATTTTACATAGGCTCACCGGCGCGCGCACAACCCCGGGACTCGCGTAAGTCCCGGGGTTTTCGGAGTGGGCGTGTCGGGAGGCGTGTCGGGGGGCGGGGCCGGATTGCGCGGCGTTTCGGGGGCGTGCCGGCAGCGTTTTGGGGGCGGGTACGGGGGCGTGGCTACGCCCCGGGGCGGTCCGGGGGCGTGGCCTCGCCCTCCGTACCCGCCCCCAGGTCGCGGCCCGGCGCGCAGGGGTCCCGCTCGCGCGCGGGGATTTACGCCTCCCTCTGGGAGGCGTAAATCCCCCGACAAAGGTAGGATCGGGGTTTAGACAGGGCCGGGCGGGTGGGTTAGGTAGGGGAAGGGAGGGGAAGGTGAGGGGAGGGCAAAGGAAAGTTCCCTTCTAGGCCGCTCCGATTTCGGAGCGGCCTAGGAGGGAACGGGGGTAGGCTGCGCGGCTCGGCGCGCGCAGGCTATACGAAATCGATAGCCTTGCGCGCGCCGATCCAGGATTTTAGCCGATACGCGCGACTATGCGCGTATCTACTAAAATCCAGCGTACTTTTGTTTGCGCCTGGAGCGCAAACAAAAGTCGGCTGTTCGCGCTCGTTTGAAAATCTACCCCTATATATACTTAAGCACGCGGCATGCCACGCACTTTCTTTGCAGGGGTGGTGTGGGGAGGTGGTTTCTGTGGAAGCTGGCTGCACTCAGGAGCTAGTCTGAGTTCAGAAATCTCTATTGAATTGCTAGCTAGGCTAGTTAGTAGGGAAAAAAAAGCTATTTATTCTTTATTTGGCTGCAGTGACTGTGCCAGCTAGCCCTGTTTGTTTTTTAAGCAGTTTATTTAGGTGATCTGAGACAGGTGATCTGTGCCAGGGAGAGAAGCTGCTAGCAGTGCCATTTTGTTTCATTCACCCTCTGGGCTAGACTGCAAGCAAGCACGATTTCAGTGTTGTGGATGGGAGAGATATATTCAGTTTTGCTAGAATCTCCATTGGAAAATATATTTCATAAATTTTCCTGCTGTGCCAATAATTCCAGCTTTTTTAAACTGAGTTTGTTTAATTCAACTCAGTCTCTCTGTGCACGGGAATTTCCCCCATCATTTTATGCACATTAGGGGGTTACCCTTTATTATCACTACACTTGGTGGCTGTGGGGATTATTTTAATACTTGGTAATAATGAGACAGGGAAGTGGGCTTGGATGTTGGCCTGAGTATTGTTTTAGTGGGAAGTAAAAATGAAGATTGCAGGGCCTGAAATGGCCTACCAGAAGAAGTGACGGATGCTATCACTTTGCTAGATTTTAGGCATGTTTGGGATAGATGTGGAGGGGCAGTAGTGGGAAAAGGATTGAGAAGACAAGTAAAACATTTGAGTGAGAGGGAATAGGTGTTGGGTTGCATAATGGATTGTTTGTGTGAACTTCCTAAATTGGATGAAACTTGACTGGGCAAAATGAAGAGACCATTTTGATCTTCACATGCCATCAGTAAATTTCCAGTCTAATTTAGTAGCAACTAGAGATGTGAATCGTGTCCTCGATCGTCTTAACGATCGATTTCGGCTGGGAGGGGGAGGGAATCGTATTGTTGCTGTTTGGGTTTTAAAAATATCGTGAAAAATCGTTAAAATCGTGAGCCAACCCCTTAAAACCCACCCCGACCCTTTAAATTAAATCCCCCACCCTCCCGAACCCCCCCCCCAAATGCTTTAAATTACCTGGTGGTCCAGAACGGCGGCGGTCCGGAACGGCCCCCTCAATTGAATCCTTTTGTCTTCAGCCGGCGCCATTTTGCAAAATGGCCGCCGCAAAATGGCGGCGGCCATAGACAAAAACGATTCGACGCAGGAGGTCGTTCCGGACCAGGGGTTCAGGAAGCGATTTCTTGCCGCAAATCGTTTTCCGTATGGAAAATGGCGCCGGCCATACGCGTATGGCCGGTGCCATTTTCCGTACGGAAAATGGCGCCGGCAGGAGATCAACTGCAGGAGGTCCGGAACCCCCGCTGAACGACCTCCTGCAGTCGATCTCCTGCCGGCGCCATTTTCCGTATGGAAAATGATTCGCGGCAAGAAATCGCTTCCTGAACCCCGCTGGACTCCCAGAAACTTTTGGCCAGCTTGGGGGGGCCTCCTGACCCCCACAAGACTTGCCAAAGTCCAGCGGGGGTCCGGAACGACCTCCTGCATCGAATCGTTTTTGTCTATGGCCGCCGCCATTTTGCGGTGGCCATTTTGCAAAATGGCGCCGGCTGAAAACAAAAGGATTCAATTGAGGGGGCTGTTCCGGACCGCCGCCGTTCTGGACCACCGCTGGATCCCCAGGTAATTTAAAGCATTTGGGGGGGGGGTTCGGGAGGGTGGGGGATTTAATTTAAAGGGTCGGGGGTGGGTTTTAGGGGGTTTTAGTGTGCTGGTTTTCCTGCCCTCCTCCTTCCCCCGATTTACGATTTTTTAACGATAAATCGGGGGAATTGGTATTGTATCGTGGCCCTAACGATTTTTGACGATTTAAAATATATCGGACGATATTTTAAATCGTCAAAAAACGATTCACATCCCTAGTAGCAACCCATATTAGCATGGCTGCTTTCCATACAGCTGGTCTCATAAGTTTCTGCCTTGATCCAATTAAAAGGATGTTTCCTAATTTGTATTCTGATTCTTGTTCTAAAGGTAGACTTTAATAAACTACGCTTTTAGACAATGCATAAGGTCACCACATCAATTACTCAACAATGTTACAGCTTGACCAATGTCAAACATAAAAGCCAGATCAAATTCATATTTTACTAATCCCTTTAAACAGCATTCTGGGACTTAATAGGGGAAGTTTCATAATTTAGTAGAATGTGTCACTCTGTCAAGGCTAATCTGGCCAGTTGGCAACATTTATGCTGAGTTACTGCCTACTACAGTTTTTAAGATCTTCCCTGTGACAGAGGATGCTGTGATTTGTTTTCCTGATTTCCCTAAGAAAAACAGAGCTGCAAGGTCATGCATGTAATGAGACAAGCAAATAAACAACAACATCAAATATTGACACTGCTTTTCTCCCAATTCCATTCACACTAAGATTAAAGGGGTAATTTTCAAAGCCTTAGGAACAATGCAGGTAAAATCAGGATTAACACAGGGAGAATGGCTGAATTCATCTAAGTGTATAACTATTTTCAGGACACTTGTGCTTTCACAACATGCTTATCTTTAGCAGCATAAGAAAAGGGTATTTTGGAATTTCTGTGTGTGTGTGTATGTGTAGGACTTTGGGAGGTATGGTTAACAATTGCATGTGTACATTAATTTAAAAAAGTACGCATGTAATCAACCCATCTATTTTGCACTATTGTTTTTAAGGGTGAATGTATAAGTGCTAGGGGTGTGCATTCGTTTTCACCGTATTTGTAATCCGCAACTTATTTTTAGCGATCCGCAAAATACGTTGGGAGGCGAAACGCATTGCGACTCCCAACGTATTCAACAGATTTCTGTTGAAAACGGTGAACCTAAATAAACATTTAAACCCCCACTCTCCTGACCCCCCAAGACTTACCAAACTCCCTGGTGGTCCAGCGGAGAGTCAGGAAGCCATCCCTGCACTCGTTTGCGATTTCCTCACGGCGCCAATAGCCTGTGTCACAGGGGCTGCCGATGCCATTGGTCAGCCCCTGTCACATGGTCACCGGCACCATCTTGTGCTCCTACCACATGACACGTAGGTCACATGGCAGGAGGTTTCTCTGGGACCCCCGTTGGACCCAACCGGAACTTTTGGCCAGCTTGGGGGGGTCAGGAGGCCCCCCCAAGCTGTCCAAAAGTTCCGGTTGGGTCCAACGGGGGTCCCAGAGCGGAAGAGCGCGTGACGCCGGAGCGGAGGAGCATGTCATGCCAACATCACGCCGGCGTGACGTCGGCGTCATGTGCTCCTCCGCTCTGGGACCCCCGTTGGACCCAACCGGAACTTTTGGACAGCTTGGGGGGGCCTCCTGACCCCCCCCAAGCTGGCCAAAAGTTCCGGTTGGGTCCAACGGGGGTCCCGGAGCGACCTCCTGCCACATGACCTACCTGTCATGTGGTAGGAGCACAAGATGGTGCCGGTGACCATGTGACAGGGGCTGCCCAATGGCATCGGTAGCCCCTGTGACACAGGCTATCGGCGCCGTGAGGAAATCGCAAACGAGTGCAGGGATGGCTTCCTGACTCCCCGCTGGACCACCAGGGAGTTTTGGTAAGTCTTGAGGGGGGGATTAAGGAGGGTGGGGGGGTTTAAATTTTTATTTAGGGAACCGGGAAACGTATGGACAGATCCACAACTTATGGATTTCTCCATACTTCCATATTCAACGGAATCGACCCTCAACGACAACGTATCACAAACATAACGAAAACATTTTGTCTGCACATCCTTAATAAGTGCATACATTTTATCTACACAACAAGCCAACATTCAGACACAGTGTTCACAGGTTCCTTGTCTTTGAAAATCTGCTGGATTTGTACAGGCTAAAAATTAGGCATCAAAAGTGCCAGCTAGGTCTCCATTACTGAAACTAGTTCACTAAGGCCTGGATTCGGCATGGGTCAGAGGACCCGAATCCCGAGACAGATTTTCCCTGAACTTCGGGGAAAATTTGTTGTTCGGGTTAGCGTGGGAGGTGGGGCACATTTATTTAAAAAAAGAAAAACTCACCCCAACCCTTCAAATTTAGGCCTCGATTTATCAAAATGCGATAAATATCGCATGCGATAGGAAAAGGGGGGTATTTTATGGTAATAGGCAGTTTATTGCAATTTGCACTAACACCTATGCAAAGCACAAATTGCGATAATGTTTTTGCAATAAGTGCCAGAACTGATATATTTCCTGGAGGGACCAAACATATTTAAGCTCCTGGGGGTGGGGGGGGAGAGTGTTGCGGCCCTGGGTCGTGCCCCGGTTCCCCCACTTATCTCGAGGCCGGCCTGGGCCGCCGCGGATCCGATTAGGCCTGTTTGGGCCCCTGCCGCAGCTCTCCCTCCTCGAGGGAGACGCCGGCGTTTCACCGCGGCTGGCCCGCCTCCTAGGCACGTGCACACGCAGGGGCTGGAGATTTGTGTGATGTTCCACTCTCGGGCCACGGGTGCGTTGATAGAAAATGGTGCCGGCGCTACCAATATGGCCATACGGCCGGCACCATTTTGCATTACGGCAACACGATTCGAGTGCAGAAGGTCGTTCCCGGACACCCGCTGGACTTTTGGCAAGTCTTGTGGGGGTCAGGAGGCCCCCCAAGCTGGCCAAAAGTCCCTGGGGGTCCAGCGGGGGTCCGGGAGCGATCTCCTACACTCGTGACGTTGGGGGACAGGAACCAAAATGGCGCCGGCGCTACCTTTGCCCTGTCATAAGACAGACATACACTTTCACCCGGTGCTTATTTTTATATAGGTGATTTTCTATGTATCCGCTCAAAAATTTCTTTTAACAATAATCTTTTGTTTTCATATTTCTAACAATTATATAGGAAAACGGGTGGTAGTTTCATATATTATAAGCAACCATCCAGGTGCCAATGTTTTCTTATGTAATCATTAACAACCTCCCGCCTCCAATTTTTATTTGAATTTATGACATTAAAATATGTTGAGCTGGATCACAGAAGATCAACCCCGTTTTTTTATATTAATTTTTGTTTTTTTATTCATATTATTTTAATAAAATCTTCTTTTTGTGACTAGCACTTTTCTACAAATTTTTTCTTTTTCAGCCGTCGAAGGAAGAATCACAATTACTTAGCTTTAATGAATGTCTTTTGTACTCCTGACTTGCGCAAGTTTCGACATTTGCTGTCTTCCTCAGGGTATATTCATTCTTTAATTGATCTTCTTTAATAGTAGAAATGTTTAAATTCTCCGGTGCTCCATCGAGCCTCCATCTTCATTCAATTCCTGACGGATTCTATGCTCTATCTTACTTCCTGCGTTCTTTTTAAACCCACTTCCTGGATTCTGGCCTGACCTATCAACAGTCTTTAAATCAGTGAAAACCAATCTAATTGGTCATTGAGTCCTGATGATTGTTCCGTATGCAGTCTAAATATCCACGCTTGCTCACGGTGGTTAAGAGCTGACTGTCCCCCTTGATTATCCCCAATGCTATCAATGATAGTCCATTTCAATTGTTCAAATGTATGTTGATTTTCCAGACAATGCTGAACAATAGGAGCTGTGATTGTGGCATTATTTATGCGGGACCGATGTTCCGCTATTCTAAGTTTCACTGCCCTACTAGTACGTCCCACATACACCTTCGGGCAGGCACACACAATTATATATATTACCGCTTTTGTTGTACAGTCTGTGTTCGATTTCCTATATACTTTATATCCAGTGACCGGGTCCGTCCATGTATCTCCCTCAATGGTGGTGTCACATACTGTACATTTACCACATTTCCTATGATGACTATTTGCACTCCTCACTCTATTTTGTAACTTAGAATGAATCACCTGATCTTTAATGTTTCTTCCCCTACTCGTTGTTATGAGTGGTTCTTCTCCTAAAACTCTATGGAGTGCTACAATATGCCAATGTTTCTTAATGGACCATAATCGCTGTGGTAGACGTACTTTGGGGCAACACACATACCAATCTCTTCTGTTCCTTGACCGGCTGATACTGTAACAGTGAATCTCTGTCACTGTATCTAGCCCTCTTATAGGCATTGCGTACAATCTTTCTAGGATAGCCTCTTTCCAAAAACCTCTTACTAAGGATATCCGCCTGTTTCTTGAACTCTTCCAATGTGGCACAAATTTGACGTATGCGGAAGAACTGGGACACTGGTAAACCACGTTTAAATCCCACCGGGTGAAAACTTTCATATTGAAGTAGATTATTTCTATCGGTTAATTTTCTATTAACCGTAGTGTGGATAGTGTCTCCCCTAATCTGTTTCAGGACGTCCAAATATGCAATGCTATTTGCACTGCTAATGTGTGTGAATTTTAAATTTTCATCCTGTATATTAATCCATTCTATGAAATTGCCTAGTTGTTGCTCTGTTCCCCGCCATACGAAAAATATGTAATCTATAAACCTATACCAATTGTTAATCAACTCCCACCACTCAGATGTATATACTGTATTGGCTTCAAAATTCGCCACATACAGATTAGCTACTGCTGGTGCTAATGGGATCCCATGGGGATTCCATGTTCTTGATGATATATTCTGTCTTTAAAGGTGAAATAATTATTGAATAGCACCAATTCAGTTAATTGTGATAGAAAATGTATAGGTATTCTATTATGGATGTCATTTTGCGTTATCTCTCTTCTCACAACCTCTAAAGCTGAATGTTGTGGAATTTGAGTATACAGTGACTGAATGTCCATTGTCACTAGTAATGTAGTGTCTTTTATAACCTCCACTTCTTTTAAAATATTCAAAAAATGGATGGTATCCTTTAAGTAAGAAGGTTTTTTTTGTACTATTCATTGAAGTTGTTTGTCCACAAATACTGCTGGTGGTTCCAGGATTGATACATTAAGAGAAACTATTGGTCTAAAAGGAGGATTGTTTATGTCCTTATGAACTTTTGGGACCGCATAGATGACTGGTACTCTTGGTTCTGCCTGTACCAAATATAATTTCTCCTTGGCTGTCAGAAAATTGGCTTTCTCCACAATATATTCAATGGTTACCTTCAAAGATGATGTTGGGTCTTCCTCCAACACTTTATAATATTTTGTTTGAGCCAAATGTTCTAATACAGCCTCCTCATACGTACTTCTACCACAGCGATTATGAAGTCCATTAAGAAACATTGGCATATTGTAGCACTCCATAGCGTTTTAGGAGAAGAACCACTCATAACATGATTCATTCTAAGTTACAAAATAGAGTGAGGAGTGCAAATAGTCATCATAGGAAATGTGGTAAATGTACAGTATGTGACACCACCATTGAGGGAGATACATGGACGGACCCGGTCACTGGATATAAAGTATATAGGAAATTGAACACAGACTGTACAACAAAAGCGGTAATATATATAACTGTGTGTGCCTGCCCGAAGGTGTATGTGGGACGTACTAGTAGGGCAGTGAAACTTAGAATAGCGGAACATCGGTCCCGCATAAATAATGCCACAATCACAGCTCCTATTGTTCAGCATTGTCTGGAAAATCAACATACATTTGAACAATTGAAATGGACTATCATTGATAGCATTGGGGATAATCAAGGGGGACAGTCAGCTCTTAACCACCGTGAGCAAGCGTGGATATTTAGACTGCATACGGAACAACCATCAGGACTCAATGACCAATTAGATTGGTTTTCACTGTTTTAAAGACTGTTGATAGGTCAGGCCAGAATCCAGGAAGTGGGTTTTAAAGGAACACAGGAAGTAAGATAGAGCATAGACGCCATCAGGAATTGAATGAAGACGGAGGCTCGATGGAGCATCGGAGAATTTAAACATTTCTACTATTAAAGAAGATCAATTAAAGAATGAATATACCCTGAGGAAGACAGCAAATGTCGAAACTTGCGCAAGTCGGGAGTACAAAAGACATTCATTAAAGCTAAGCAATTGTGATTCTTCCTTCGACGGCTGAAAAAGAAAAAATTTGTAGAAAAGTGCTAGTCACAAAAAGAAGATTTTATTAAAATAATATGAATAAAAAAACAAAAATTAACATTAAAAAATGGGGTTGATCTTCTGTGATCCAGCTCAACATATTTTAATGTCATAAATTCAAATAAAAATTGGAGGCGGGAGGTTGTTAATGATTACATAAGAAAACATTGGCACCTGGATGGTTGCTTATAATATATGAAACTACCACCCGTTTTCCTATATAGTTGTTAGAAATATGAAAACAAAAGATTATTGTTAAAAGAAATTTTTGAGCGGATACATAGAAAATCACCTATATAAAAATAAGCACCGGGTGAAAGTGTATGTCTGTCTTATGACAGGGCAAAGGTAGCGCCGGCGCCATTTCTATCAATGCACCCGTGGCCCGAGAGTGGAACATCACACCGGGACCCCCCCACTGGACCCCAGGTAATTTAAGACATTTTGGGGGGGTTCGGGAGGGTGGGGGATTTATTTTAAAGGGTTGGGGTGGGTTTTAGGGTTGTTTTAGTGTGCCGGTTTTCCCGCCCTCCCCCGATTTACGATTTACACGATATTTAAAAAAACAAAACTGCGATCCGATTCCCTCCCCCCCCCCCCCAGCCGAAATCGATCGTTAAGACGATCGATCACACGATTCACATCTCTATTCTTTGACTATAATGGCTTATAGAAATCATTCTGTTTCAAACAAATGAAATGAATAGGATTTAGTTAATTTGTAGGGCCCCTTCAATTCATTTTGGGGACTCATGAAAGAAACAAATTGGTCCCTGTTGTTTCGTTTTTCTATTTAGTTTTAAACTAATGCACATCCCTAGAGCCCAACATAAGTCATGTTTTGTCACACTTGGCTGCATCAGGGCATGCTCCTGAAACAAAAAATAGTGTAAACACACTGTGCAGGATAAATGTATCTTGTATATAAGCAGTTCTTTGCTCACCAATCTTGTTCCATGTGCACTCTTCAAATTTAGAAAATGATATAAAGTCTGCCACATTGACAGCAATAATATGACAGCTATATACTCATAAAATGGCTTGTAAATGTACAAGAAGATTTCAATCTAACCAATCACAAGGCACGTTGAACTGATGTGATGATATGCTAATCAAATTTCTATCCAATCCCGGCGACCAAATACATACATAACCAGACTGTCATAAAAACATTATTGCCACTCACTTTCTGCATAGAGACCAAAAGGCTCAGCAGTATTTAGTTTGAAAATCCATTTTAGTTCCTGTCTGCTGAGATATAAATTCAAGTTTCCCCCTCTTGGGTGTTTAAAGATGTGATCAATGACATAAAAAAATTAAGTCTTCAAATTTATGATTGCAGGAAATACAATGAGAAACTAGAGGTGCTTCTGTCCTCTGCATTGTCAAACAACTCCGATGTTCGGAGGTGCACATCTTTAATTGGTGCATCATTTTTCTGATTTAAAGCTTGTCACAAGGACATTTCACTGCGTAAACAACATGAGTGTTAATACAATTAGTCAAAAAGTTTAAAGGAAAAACCTTTTTTGTGACAAGGTGGATAAACTCTTTAAGCCAATGCTGTAACTTGCCATGCTGAGCAGTGTCCACATTTTCGATGACCCAGAAAGATAGGGGTCTTAAAATGATTGTCTTCTCGAATAAAAGCAGGGCTTAATTGCTCTTTCAGATTTGGTCCCCTTGTATATGTAATTCGTATTTCTTATACTTTGAAACAATTGTGTAAAGAAAGTAATGACCAATGTTTTTGAAATATTTTCTTTATTTGAAAAGAAAGTTGAGCATATCTAAATTATACTCCTGTAAAAAAAACAGTGCTGATCATGGTTTTCCAATTGTAAATTGCCGCTCCCAAAGGTGGAAGATTCCGCTGTTGTGGCTGAGGTTGGTGGTGTTTCAATGTAGTTGTGAATGACCAAGGCAATGAGTTCTCCGATGCAATCCTCAGGGGTGCAGTACAATTCCCTCCTCCCAATCAAGTCTCCTTCGGGAATAGGGGTCCATAACCCACCCAGCAAAGTCTCTTAGGATTAAGAGAGAAGGCAAGGATAATAAAATAAAGAAATATACTTCACTTTTAATATGCATAAACTTGCATATTTTATTTAAACACTTTTTGTATTAAGCAAATGTTTCAGCATTTCTAAAACATGCACATGGATATGAAGTTTGTATCTTTTCTCTAATTCAAAGCATGCTCATTTTCCATTAACTCTACATTAATTCTATCCCTTTTTCATATATATTTTGTAGAGATACTACTATATTGAACAAATAACATGTTTCGGATGCAAATCTATCTGATAAGTATTATCTTCTTAAACTCTTTTGCTTTTAAGTTACTCTTGAAAGATTATTGCTGTGTCTTCTTTCTCCATCTATTAAGAATGGATTTGTTGTGTTATTTATGTTGTTTTACAGGTTCAGACGAATTCTCCTTCCTGGATTCAGATAAGTAACTTTTATGTTTTATGTGAAGTCTTTTCTTTTCTTTACTTTCTCTCCTATTTGCTTACTTTTTCTTTCTTCTGTGTCTAATTGATTGTAGTTTATGTGTCAGTATGCCCAGGCCTGACTGTATTTATAAATGTTCATTTCTTTTTAATGAAATACTTATCTGAAGTTTTTATCTTCTTCTTTCGGTGCTGGACAGTTCTTCTTTTTTCTTCTCTTCTTTCTTCTTGTGATTTCCTCTTTAACCTAATAACTTACACTTTAAATAAATCAACAAAGAAAAATGATCTCCCTCAAACTACTTCAGAATCTTCTGCAAACTAGTCAGTAGTGTTCCCTGGGTATAAATGTCTCCATCGTCTTATTATTACTTTTTGTTTCTTACTAATGAAAAACCTAAAGATAATCAAGATGTCCCTATCTTTTTTTTTTCACGAAAGAACAGTTCACTGTGCTAGGGCTCACTCTCTCGCTCTCTTTCTTTCTTTGTCTTTTACTCTTTCTCTATACTTTTTTTTGGAGTAGAGTGGTCATAGGCAGAATCCTCTCTAGAGACAGTGGATTATTGAATAGTCTCTACAGTTAGTTGCTTTTAAATAAATCTTCCCATTTATTTTTCAAAGATGCAGTAGGCTATTTTAAACTGAATGACTTCAGTAACTAATCACTGAATTGACCTTCATATATTCATTCAGTGTTCAATGTCAGTAGCAGTCATTCATACTCTTTTCTGACCTTTGAAAATGCTGTGCTAAGTCGCAGTACAGCAAAAGAATTAATGCTTAAACTTTTCTGCCTACCATCTTACCATGTCAGGAACCCACACTGAAAACCACTCATAGCATTCACTCTCAACTAATATTGTAACTGTTCTTTCATTTAAAGATGTGTTTCTGCACTTTTATTAGATCTGAGATCAGAGGACTCTGACAGCACCTCTGTTCATGTAGACTTCAGGCTTGCTACTGATGAATTCTATAACTCTCTGAGTTTTCTAGATTTGGAATACATCCCTACTCTTGATGAAGAAATAATACTAGAGACAGTCTATCTAGTATCCTGTACTTTTGCTGATGGGCCAATTTTCATTTGTGTCTATTATTTTTAACATTATACATTTTCTAGTTAACTTTATTTTTTTTTTCTGATAATCTTTATTTTCCATTTGGAGCCTGCACTGTGGCTTAGAATAATAAAGCTACACTCACCCCATCACTGGTTTCTAGGGAAGCTGTAGTCAAGGCTCCATGACTACAGCTTCACTTCGTCCTCCCATTGCTATGGGGATCCCTGGTTTAATTTAGATGCTTCAGAAGGGACCAACACAATTAGGGGACTCCGGATGGTACCAAGTCACATTAAAATTAAATTACCTACTGTATTTATGTCTTTAAAATATTCTCATGTCCAATTAAATTATTTCTTATATTTATTCCTGGATTTTCATGTACTTTTATTCTTTAATTACCTGTTTCCCCATCTCCACTGTATTCTTAAACTTGTGGGAGGAAACCTTATCACAAATGGTTTTGTGGATCGTGGCCTTCTTCCTTCCACACCCCTGCTGACATTGGGAGGGGCTGGTAGTCTCACAAATGATTTTTCACTGCCTCACTGCCTCTACCAGCAGCCTCAGGCACCCTCCAGCCCCCAGAGTCATTCTATATTTTTCTTTCTAATTAGAATACCCTATTTAAACAATAAAGCTTCTTTATTAGAGTTTAATGTCCACTTGTATGCTTTTTTTATTATAGCGTGTTATGTCTCACGGCCGCGACCCCCTACCTGAGCCGCAGCGTCGGGGCCACTGCGGAAGCACCAGGGAGTCCAGGCCGTTCGTCCCCGCACCTCGCCGCAGCTTCCCGTGGTGATTGTCAGCGGGGGAGTTGCCCCAGGCCTCCCCTCGTGGCATTGGGCCACTATGCACAGCTTCCGGGATCCAAGATGACCGCCCTGCCCTTAGGCACGAGGCCGTGCCTCCTCTGCAGATTTAAAGGGCCCTCGTCCTCCTAATTGCCTGCACCTGTTCCTCTGGGCTAGGCACAGGGGAAGGATAAAAGGAGACTTCCTCTGCTCACTCCTCAACTTGGCAACAAGTCTGCTCGCTCTGGTGAGTCTCCTGGTACCTCAGTTCCTGTTTCCTGCTTCTTCATGGTGATTCCTCGGTGTGTGACTTTGGACTGGCAAGCGGTGATTCCTCAGTGTGTGACTTTGGACTAGCAAGCAGACTTCGGACTGGCAAGCGGCGATCCTCTGGTACTCGACCATTCTTCTCTCGGACCATTCAGTAAGGGCCCACCTAAGTCCCAGCGGCCCGGGTCCCTATGGGCTCCTCCCGGGGGGACCATGGGCTTCCAGTGGTGAAGATCCAACTGGCCTTTGCTCCGACTTCACGCCTCGTCGCCCTCTCAGAGGCCGCCTGAGTCTCCTGCAGCGAGGATCCAGCCAGTCCCAACTTCCGTTCCACCTCGCCACCCGACGGGGGAACCTGAGGAGCCATCTCCTAAGGTAGTACCAACCTCCCCGTCGGTCCAAGGTTCATGTCCCTCCTGGTCATAACATAGCGTATATATATCCACGTTGCAAAAACTGTATAAGACAGCATCCTAAATGTGATATGGTTTTTGCTTGCTTTATTATTGTTTTTGACTGATTTGTTGTCTTTTTGCTCCTAATCGTTTGCTCATTGATGTTTTGTAATTATTGTCTTTTGATTTGTGTATATTGATATGATCAACTGAAAATGGTAGATCAGCAGAATACAAATAAAATAAATAAATAAATAGATAAACTTTAGCTTCTAATCTTCTGCATTGTTGCTCATAAAGATGTTGAACAGAGCTGGTTCCAAAACCAATCCTTGAGGCACTCCACTTAACACCGTAATCTCTTCAGGGTAGATTCCATTTACCATTACTCGCTGTCTGCTGTTAGTCATGCCCCTAGGAATGCCTCCTCCTAATTCAGCTAAAAGCTTTTAGCTGGATTAAGGGTTGGCACTTTTTAGACAGCCCTCTTGCCTTGGTAAATTGGTACTTACCTGGCATTTGAACATTGCCCTCCCCTGTTCCAAAAGCTTCTGTTTCCAAAACAACCTATGAACCAGCTGTGAAAATGGTAAGCAAAGGTAGGATGACAGAAGCAATCTGTGGATGAGAAGGCATCCCGAAGGCCTGCTTAGTTAGCCTGTGTGATGGGCTGCCCTTTACAAACCTGTATTTTAAAGCTTCATTTGGTCTGAGTGCTCTCAGTGTGACAGAAGGTCTCAATGGACCTTTCCCTCATGTGATGTCAGGATGATGATGACATGGTTGGGAGGGCTGATGTGAGGCAGGAGGCTTTTGAGGAGAGGATTCTAAGAACTGGAGTCCTGCTGGCGTTTGGAGTCAGGACCTATCTATTCTCCTCACATTGAAAGTTCAGAGAAATTTTGAGAAGAAGGAGGCTAGGTTAGGAGTTCTTATTTATTTATTTATTGATCTATCTATCTGTGCATCTGTCTATTTATTATTTATTTGCTCGTTTACTTAGTTCTTTATTTTTTTTGAAACATTTCTTGACCAGCCATCATCTTTTCTAGGTGGTTTACAATAAAACTTTCATAAAACCAAAAGTAGAAAATTATTACATTGACAAACATGAAAGCACTATCAAACAATAAGATACTAATCCAGCAAATATACCTTTAAAAAAAAGAGATCCCAGCACTGAAACTCATTAGCCTCTACTTTCTTAGTCATCCTTCTCAAATTCTTTTGCAACAATTCCAAACATATTAACTCATCCTAGCAAAAAGCCTGCTCATAAAGAAAGACCTTAACTACCTTTCTGAACTTTAACAAGGAAAACTCGGTCTTGATCAAATCTGGAAGAGAATTCCAGACAGTAGGCCCTTGAATATAAAAAGAGCGCTCCCTAAATTCATCTAAGCAAATTTTCTTTACAAGAAGGCACTTAAAGTAAATTCTTTTTTTTTCTTGGAAGTTCAGTCAGAATGATAAAGGAAGAGGCTCTACTGAGCATATGATCAGGAGGGTTCCTGAGGAAGAAAGGATTTCCCCGGGAATCTGGAAACGAGTGTCCTGGGAGGGGCTAGAGGAGAAGCTCCTGTCTCGGAAAATTCACCAGAGTCAAAGTCTGTACCGATTCAGTCTGAGAAACCAGAGGGAGCCCTTAAGGAGAAGATTTCATCAACCCACCAGGTCCTGGAAGGGTTAACCTTACCTGTGGAGAAGAATTGTGAGGAGGAGCAAAGAGGCTGAATTTGAATGTTGTGAATTTGGGGCTCTGTGTTGCAGTGGCAAACTGTTGTGCACTGTTTTTTCAGTGGTTTTGTTCCTGCCATTAGCTCAAGTAAAGACTTTCTGTTTTGAACAGCAGCACAAGTGTGAGGAATGATTATTTTCTGAGTGCTTGGAGCTGCTGTTCAGAAGAGCCCCAGAAAAGGTAAAAAAAATCCCTAAGGATCTTAAAATAACCTCTGCTTCCTATCAGCGGTAGTGGCTCCAGCACAGCCCTCCCTCCTATCAGCGGTAGTGGCTCTAGCACAGCCCTCCCTCCTGTCAGCGGTAGTAGCTCTAGCACAGCCCTCCCTCCTGTCAGCGGTAGTAGCTCTAGCACAGCCCTCCCTCCTGTCAGCAGTAGTGGCTCTAGCACAGCCCTCCCTCCTATCAGCGGTAGTGGCTCCAGCACAGCCCTCCCTCCTATTATCAGTAGTGGCTCTAGCACAGCTCTCCCTCCTATCAGCGGTAGTGGCTCTAGCACAGCCCTCCCTCCTATCAGCAGTTGTGGCTCTAGCACAACCCTCCCTCCTATCAGCGGTAGTGGCTCCAGCACAGCCCTCCCTCCTATCAGCAGTAGTGGCTCTAGCACAGCCCTCCCTCCTATCAGCAGTAGTTGCTCCAGCACAGCCCTCCCTCCTATCAGCGGTAGTAGCTCCAGCACAGCCCTCCCTCCTGTCAGCGGTTGTGGCTCTAGCACCGCCCTCCCTCCTATCAGCAGTAGTTGCTCCAGCACAGCCCTCCCTCCTATCAGCGGTAGTGGCTCCAGCACAGCCCTCCCTCCTATCAGCAGTAGTGGCTCTAGCACAGCCCTCCCTCCTATCAGCGGTAGTGGCTCCAGCACAGCTCTCCCTCCTAGCTCTCCCTCCTATCAGCAGTAGTTGCTCTAGCACAGCCCTCCCTCCTATCAGCGGTAGTGGCTCCAGCACAGCCCTCTCTCCTATCAACGTTAGTGGCTCTAGCACCGCATGCCCTTCTTCAGTGGTATTAGTTCTGGGATTTTGTTGCCCCCCCCCCCAAATTTTAGCGCTCTAGGCGACCACCTAGTTTGCCTAATGGAAGCACCGGCTCTGTCTGCCCCCATTCCCCATGCCTTTCATCTTTCCTCCTCGTTCCCCTCTCTCTCCTGCTACTCCTTTACCTTTCATCTTTCCCAAGCTCTCATGCTATCTGCTTCTCTCCTCATCATGACTTAGAACTTTTCTCCATCATCTTATGTCTTCCATGTCTCTCTCTTCTCCTCCCCTCTTGTGCCTTACAGGTCTCCCCTTTGTTCCCATTTAAGTTGTCCACCTCTCCCTCTTTTCATGCCTCCCATCTGTCCCCTTCACCTTCCTGCATGTCATCTATGTCTCCACACTTATGCCATCCTTGTTCCCTCTCATGCCTTCCTTTCTCCTCCCCTCTGCCATCTCCCCTTTGTGCCTTCTCCCCCCCTCCCTCTGCATGAGGAGGGCTGGTCAGCCTGTGGTCCTCCTAGTTCCCTTCCTTGAAGTGGCACAGCGGATGCTGTGGGAATGGAAGGCAGGCCAGCTGATGATGCTCTAATCACTCTGTCCTATCTGCCATGGAAGAGGTAAGACACGACCAGGAGGAGATTCTCCACCTCCCTCTCCTGAAATGCTGGGATCTGCTGTGGGAGAAGGAGGATTAGCCAGCTGGCAATCCTCCACCAGCTGGTCCCCAAAGGCTTCTGCTAATGCCTCAGGAGGGGGAGAGCTGAAAATTCTGGAATCCTTGATCTCCTTCTCTTGAAAAGCGGCGGCCGATGACGGGAGAGGGAGGGATGGATGGCCGGCCTGCAATCTTCCAGGTCTCTTTCTTGAAATGTCACCAATCTGACATAGAAAAGGGAGAGCTGGCCAGCTGGTGATCCTGCCCTGAAAAGCAGATGTGGAAAACAAATTCCTTCTCCTCCTTGCTTAACTGTCTGATTGGTGGTGGTAGCCCCACCAAAATGTTCTGGTGGAGATAGAGTTAGAATTGCTCTTGTAAAGCTTCCTTCCTAGAAGAAAAAAACTTTCATCTTTGTGCATTATTTATACTGTTGAGGTAGGTGAATGTCTCTGTCATAACCTCCTTCTCTGTCCTTTCTTTTAGGGTGTATATACTTTGAGGCCGATATCCAAACCCACAATGTTTGCCATGGGTTGGCAGCCCGTTTCACAAAAGTTTGCTATGGATAAGAATCGGATCTATTGCAAATTTGCACAAAGTATTTTACACGCATTTCCTTGGCCAGGAATTTTGTATGTTCCCTGTTATGGAAATGCAGCTGGGTGGTCCCATTGCTTTAAAGGGTCACCAAGTCCTGTCAAATTCCTCTCACCGCTGTAAGCCAAATCCCTGGTAATCTGGGAGGCAAGTCATCAACCTCCACCTACCCCCACTGCGGCCCATAAAAGTAATAAAAGCTGGCTGCTTCGAGGAGGGTCCCATGTCTATTTATTTATCTGATGTGTATTCCACCTTTCAGTCACTTCAAAGTGGACTGCATTCAGGTACTGCAGGTATTTCCCTGTCCCCAAAGGGCTTACGATCTAAGGGGTTCATCCACTAAGCATTTTTCCCATAGAGTGGAAGAAAAGCCTTCACAAATCCGGCCTGACGTTTGTACGTTAGGAAAAGGAGCAGCAGCGAGATTTGAATCCTGGCCCTCAGCCCACCTCTCTAGCCACTAGGCCACGCCTCCACTCCTTCGAAGCCCCACCTGCCAGGGTCAGCCAGTGCCATTTTGGAAGATAACACCAGCAGGGCAGGAGTGAGTGGGGATCAGTCTGGTCCCTGTCTGACCAAAAGGATCTGTGGGGTAAGCTTGGGGGGGAGAGGGGGCATTCACACTGGCCTTTGTACAAAATGTTTAAGAGACAGAGACCCCCAAGGCGGCTACTCTTTACCACTTTCATGGGCTGTAAAAGGTAGGGGAGAGGTCGGGGACCAGAACTTTGGCTTACAGAGCTGTGAGGGGTGGGGGTGGGGGCAGCTTTGACAGAGCCTTGTTGTCCCTTTTAATGGGACAACAAGTAACCACATCTTATTGTAGTGCAGTTATCATTTTTGCAAAATCGGCCTGAAAAGTCATCTTCACGCATCGGTTTTCACTTGATTCTGAGTTAAAGAGCTGCTTTGCATGATATTGCATTGCAACCGCTCCCTGACTCATTATTTTAGTGACCTTTTTAAGTGTAGCGGACTGCATATGAACATTTTCTACTTGGGAGGTGAGATTTTGTGAAGTTTTTCTCAAAAGCGTCAGATGCATGAAAAAAAAATGCACAAAACGCTAAAATGATGTTTTTGGGGCATTTTGGGCCATTTTGGGCCTTCTTTCCACTTTGCTGCCTTTGGCAGACACAGGGATGGTACATTTTAAACAGGAATGTGGGCACTCGTGTGCACGTATTTGCCGGCTCGCGCCCACGGACACGGCTATTTGATAACATACAAATGTATACTGCATGCATGGTATAAAATAGACTGAGCGCGCGCAAACGTGCACGCAATTTTAAGTGGGTGTGCACATGAGCGTGCAAATCCCACATCCACGGCACAAGTGGGGGGATTTTAAAAGGGACGCGTGTCCATGCCATTGCCAGTTTCGCCAGTTCGTTCCCAGTTTGCCCAGGCGAGGGATAGGACTTCCCAACCCCCTGTAATATTCTCCCTTTCCTCCTGTTAGCCCAACCCTTAAAACCCTGCTGACTAGCCTAGGGCTTTTTTTTTATTGTGTTACTTACACACACACATCTCTTGTTCTTCCTTGATTCGCCCATGACCTGCCCAGTCCATGCCCAAGCCCCGCCCCTTTAAAAAAAAACCTTTGACTTCTGCGCATAGCGGGAGATATGCGTGTACACGGGTGGCTTATAAAATCCTCTCGGTGCGCTCCGGCCTGACGTGTGCACGTGTCGACCGGCTTTAGCGCTCGCAGGGCTTTTAAAATTCACCTACTAGGGTCCTATGGCATATTTCATAGAGCTTACAATGATAGCGCTGCACTGTTTTATTTGCCTTACTCTGGAATGTTTCTACTTCGAAAAAATGGATTCAGTACTCCAGGTTAGACTTGACTACTCTGCTCCGTAATCCAGCCTCCCCCTCCCTCCCATGGTTTCTCCCCCTCCCAAGAAGCCTGCATGGAACAGGAGTGGAAAGGATCAGTGCATACCCCCTGAGCAGCAGGAGCAGCAGCAGTGCCCTCCCACAACCTGACTCCCAGGGCCATGGCTCTCCTTGACCCCCCTCCTTCACTCTGCCAGAAAAGGTTGCATGGGCTTTAGCGAGCACACAGGTCAGGTCTTCTGATGTCATCCAGGCGACAGGAGATTCAGAGCTGGGTTGAACCTGTCTGAACCTGATAACGCACACAAGGCTTGCACATCCCTGGTTCAAACGTGACCTGTCACAGGTCGAGGAAGTTCTTCTTTCCTGCATGCCACATTTCTAAAGCACTTTTTTTTTTTCTTTTCTCACCGTGTCTTTTCCGTCCCTTTGAAACTTAGAACATTTTTTTTTTTTGCTGATGCGCTGAACAAGTGCAATAATATGCAAACAGCATCACTGTAAATCTGGAGCTACAGGCCACTAAATTAGAATGTGAGGGACAACACCTCATGCCAGAAGCTTTTAGATTTAGTGCCACTGCAATTGGTTTCAAAACCTGCTGGATAAATTTTTTGCAATAGCTTGTCAAGCATTTTGATTGGGTATGGATGGAGGCCCAAGGAAGATTTACTACCAGGCTTTCTTCTGGATAAGGTTTGTTGAGCAGTTTACATGCCTGTAAAATAAATAGGAAAGTTTATGTGGAGAAGCAAAACACTTTATGAAGAACTGCTGACCACCCATACATTTCCTCTATTTAGGTGCTAAAAACAATGGTAATTGTGGCACCCTGCATACATAGTAGAATCGTTTGGACAAAAACCTTTAAGCGGCAATAGAAAATTATTTGGTCACCATAATTCCACAGTCATGGGCCAGTGAGCGATTTGTTTAAATTTAATATTTCGAAATGGAAGGAGAAAAGTTCAGAACGCCCAGCACGCAATCAGGACCCCGACAGCATTCTAGATAATTTGATGAAGAAAACGTGGCGGCATCCATTCCGCCGTGCTTGGCAGTGTGACGGATGTCATGCAATGGGATGTCAGTGTTTTGTGTTTAGAAGTGGGGGGAGGTGCTACAGATCAAGGTAAAAAAAAACCAAAACAAAACAAAACAAAACATGCAACTGGATTCTTCAAGGATTGTAATCTCAGCCTCGCTCCCAGACATGAAACGCATTATGGGGGGCAATAACCAAACGTTTTTATGCTAGCAAATGTGTGCTCACCTAAAGATGAGATTTAAATGCGGCTCCCATTAACGAAGCTACATATAGGCATGCAGTATGACAACATGTTTACTTTTAGATACGTTAGAAATAGTTGGTGCTTGGGGGAAGGAAAATATGGGTGGGGATTTAATTCTGACATCTCTGCATTCGCTACCTGCTTCAAAGTAGGTTGTGAAAGTACATTGGTACTAAGCATCCACTGCCCCCCACCCCCACCCATGATTTAAAAGGAAAACTCTGCAGGGAATTTCCCTATGCTTGCAACCTGCAAGCGTTATAAAATGTATCACCTTCCAGCGATTTCAGCAGAAAACCTGAAATAAAGGTCAATTCGGAATGTGCAGATGCAACATTTTCATTTTCGTTCATTAATTCATTTCGTAGGCCTCCTCCATTTGTTTGGTTTGTTTCAACCTGAACAAAAAAAAATTCTTTTTATTCATTTTATTTGTTCAGTTGTTTACCGTTAAAGTCTATAGGGAAGCACTGTAATCTATTTTGGGCTCCAAAACTGGGGTTTTATCATCAATTATAATAAAACTTGTGGGAAGACATCATCAGAGGGGGAGACATCTCAAGGCACCTAGACCGTGGCAAAGTGGAACAAAAAATGGCCTGAATAGCCCAAGGATCTGGGAAGGAGCAGTAGGGTAGCAGCAGTGGCTGGAGATCTCCAAGGCACCATCAGAGGAACAAAGAAGCAGCAAGAGTGGGAAGAACAACCTAAGGCTTCAAAAGAGGACACCAACAGCAGTGGCATGGACCCTTGAAGGCAGAACGAGAGGCAAAGTGGCACCAAGATTGGCATCAGCATCCTAAGGCACCGTGAAAGAGAAACAAAGCAGAAAGGGTGGCAGGAAAAACTCCAAGGCAGTGATAAAGGGACAACGCAGAACAAGGAGTGGCATCAACACACAAAGGCACCATGAGAGGTACAAAGCAGCCCCCCTCCCCCCAATCACTGGGGTATGGCAGCAAGGCTGAGTGACAGCAAGGCCCTCAAGGTGCAAAGTTTGTGTAGGCAGCAAGGCTGAGTGGAAGAAAGACGCCTAAGGTGTAAGATAAGGGGCACAGCAGCAAGGCTGAGTGGCATGGGCGATGTCTGTCTTCCCGTTGAAGCACTTTCCGCTTGTCAGATTTAGTACAAAGCAATGATCTGTCATCAGCATCATTTTATTTATTTATTTAAACATATTTAGCAATCGCTTTACAGATTTCAATAAATCGCCCATAGTGATGCACAGAATTAAAACATTAAATTACAATACATGAAAACTAAGCACAACTGAAACATAACTCTACAACATAAAAATGCAGGCAGCATTTTTGTGACAATGAGCTTCTATTACATCCCCTTCTTGTGCTTGACCTTGCTGCTGGGTGGAATTTTGGGTTTCTTGTGGAATTTGTGGGGTAGATTTTATAAAAGTACGACCGCGCGTACTTTTGTTCACACAACAGGCGCAAACATAAGTACGCCGGATTTTAATAGATACGTGCATAGCCGCGCATATCCTTTAAAATCCGGGGTCGGCACGCGCAAAGCTGCCCAAAATCGGCAGCCTGCCCGCGTCAAGCTGCGCAGCCTGCCTCAGAGGGAACTTTCCTTCCACCCTCACCCCCGCACCTTCCCCTACCTAACCCACCCCTTCCAGCCCTATCTAAACCCTCCTACCTTTGTATTAAAAGTTATGCCTGGCAGAAGCAGGTGTAACTCGCACGCGTCGGCCGGCTGGCTGCCGCGCGATTCCCTGGCCCGGGAGCTGTTTCGTAGGCCTCGGCCATGCCCTCGAAACGCCCCCGGGCCGGAACCACGCCCATGGCCCCGCCCCCGAATGATGCGCCGCCGCGACACGCCCTCTGACATGCCCCCGACACGCTCCCCAGGAAAGCTCCGGGACTTACGCACGTCCCGGGGCTTGCGCGCACCACCGAGCCTATTCAACATAGGCTCGGCGCGCGCAGGGGGAACTTGGGGCAGGTTTTCGGGGGGTAGGCGCATATCTTACGCGCATACCCCTTTGAAAATCTGCCCCTGTGTGAATAGTAGGGGTGTGCATTCGTTTTGAACTTAAATGTAAAACGCAACTTTTTTTTTTTTTTAACTTAAA
Source organism: Rhinatrema bivittatum (assembly GCF_901001135.1). Taxonomy (NCBI): domain Eukaryota; kingdom Metazoa; phylum Chordata; class Amphibia; order Gymnophiona; family Rhinatrematidae; genus Rhinatrema; species Rhinatrema bivittatum. Next base: position 796,264,197 of record NC_042615.1, on the reverse strand, counting down.
AAAGTGATGAGGCGCGGATTTCCAACGTATTCAACATAGCTATGTTGAATACGTTGGAAATCGCGATTGTTGATCCTAAATAAAAATTTAAACCCCTCACCCTCCTTAATCCCCCCCCAAGACTTACCACAACTCCCTGGTGATCCAGCGGGGAGTCAGGACGCCATTTCTGAGCTCCTTTGCGAGGAGCACGTGACGTCGGCGCCACGTCGGAGTGACGCGGTGTCACGTGATTCCCCGCGGGTTCGCTACGGGACCCTCGTTGGGCCCAAAAGAAACTTTTGGCCAGCTTGGGGGGGGCCTCCTGACCTCCTTTTGGGCCCAACGAGGGTCCCGGAGCGAACCCGCGGGGAATCACGTGACGCCGCATCACTCCGACGTGGCGCCGACGTCACATGCTCCTCGCAAAGGAGTTCAGAAATGGTGTCCTGACTCCCCGCTGGATCACCAGGGAGTTGTGGTAAGTCTTGGGGGGAAGGATTAAGGAGGGTGAGGGGGTTTAAATTTTTATTTGCACGTATGGACATAGACTCAACTTATGGAATTCTCCATATGTCCATATTGACCGCAAATGGGACCCCCTTTCGACTTATGGACTTATGAACATAAACTTTTGCTCTGCACATCCCTAGTGAATAGTGTAATAAATAAAAGTTAATCATATTACAATTTTAGCTGCTGGAGGTGGTGTGTCCTGCTGAAGTGAGGGGAGCTGGCAGAAATGGGGCCAACAGGGTGTGAGATTGATGACCGATGGGTTAACTGAGTGAGGCAGGGTGCCTGAAGCAAAAACATCAAGAAAGGCTAGGAATTGTTCCCCTCCCCCCCATTTTTCTGGGATTCCTGGAGAGATTTGGTTGCAGCAGGGCCCGTGGCTGCAGAGAGAATAGGCAGCATTTTGAAGCAGCATTAGGCTGCAGAATTGAAGCTATGTTGTGTTGCTGGAGGCCATGGTCCCAGATCACTCGTTAGAGTGCTCTCCATCACGTCTCCAAGACTCTCCAGGATCGTGGGAGAGACAGGAGCATGCACATGGACATGGCTATTTTATAACATGTGTGCACCGGCAGCCGAATGTTATCAAAATGCAATTCCCGCATGCGCGCCGGCTTTTATAATCTGTACTGGCAGGTTTCCTCCAACGTGTGTAATGGGGGGGGGGGGGAGAATATTAGAAAGAAACACACGGCGGCTCAACAGGGCCTTCCCCTAACCCTATCCTTCATCCCTCTTCCCCGCTCCTCCCCGACCCCTAAACTAATGCTACCTATCCCACATTTTTTTATTTTTATATTTACTGCTCCTCAGGAGCAGAAGTAAACCCCCGCGCACTGGCCGGCTGCCGGTGCGCATTTGCCTGGGACAGCGTCTAATGGTGTTGTCCTGGCCTGCCCCTCCCCGCCCCTCCCCGCCCCTCCCCGCCCAGACCCTGCCCCCGGAACCACCCCTTTCTGTAGACCTGGCACGTCTGCGCATATCGGGGGTTACGTGCGTGGCCAAACTGCTCTCAGTGCATGCAGGGCCTTGCCACGCACGTAACCCCCGGAATTTATGTGCACTGGCTTCTGAAAATTAGGCAAATAGTGGTTAGCACCAATTACATTGCTGCATTATGGAATTTAAAAAATAGTAAAACTAGGGTAAAATAAGTGGAAAAATTAGATGGGCAAACATCAGACACTTGTAAAATGCTCAAGGAGTACTTTTAGGAGCAAAATCCATTTAAGAAAACAAGACATCGTATAAATTGAATCCATTCTGGAATGAAACAGTTCGTCCGGTCCAGGTTTCCATCACATGAAAGCAGGCCTAAACAGGGCTAAAAACTGGAACAGAAGCCATCTCCATGAAAGCCAGGCTGCCTCATGGCAGAAGCTAAGAAAACAACAGGGTGACGCAGTCAGTGGAAGGACACCAAATTATCGTTGTGACTGGCTTCCCTGAAGTTTTTAATGGACATTTTAGCCAGCATTAATGACACCAAAGATTTTTTATAGTTTGCTACCACCTGTAGCAGAGGGGTGCCAGCTGAATACTGCTCCTCTCTCTACAGACGTCAGTTCCTGCTTCCTGCTTCCCGTGGCGTGAGATACTCTCGGGTACCCGCTCCTTGGGGGCCCTGCCTATCCGCTCTTCAGAGGGCCCTTCGCCTCAGATGATGTCTACCTTCCCCCGCTCCTCAGGGTCAGCTTCAGGAACTACTCTGCTTGTGAGCCTCCACTTCAGCGTACCCCACTCCGCGGACCACTGCCAAACTACTCTGCTCATGAGTCTCCACTTCGGTAAACTCCGCTCCGCGGACCACTACCGAACTACGCTGCCCGTGAGTCTCCACTATGGTGTACCGCACTCTGCTGACCATTGCTGTGCTACTCTACTTCGTGGAGAACCAGCACTGGTGTACCCCGCACCATGGGTCACTGCAATCACTAGGGACCAGCTGTGCCTCCTGTTCCTTGGGTCTGCGCTTGTGAACTGTGACTGCTTGGTGCTCTCCTGCTCCTCAGGCCGAGGCCTTGTTTCTGCTACTACATCTTGCTCCCTGCTCCTTGGGGTAGCATTCTGCCTACATTCTGAGACTGTACCACACTTCCCCGCTTCTTGGGGTAGTATTCCCTTGCATTGCCAGAGATCCTCGGATAACCTACGTCATTCCTGTGCAGACACTTGCTCTGTGGCTCTGCCCCCGGGGTCTCCTTCTCTGCACTCCCCACTCCTCAGGGCCTGTTCAGCACTTCACCACCAGGGGGATCTCTTCTGGCTCCTTTCTCCCACAGCCCAGTCACCTATTCTCTTCCTACTCGCTGGGCTGTGCTACCTATAGCTCTGATCTCGCCTCCCGATGATGAGGCTCTATGGGGCTCCTCCCCGTGGGCGGTACCACCTCTCACCTTGGGCCAAGGGCCCACTAACCTACGAATCCTAACAGGAGGGTCAAGGGAGAGTTTTGAATGCTTTTTTTTGAATTGCGATAGAGGTTCTCACAATAGATCCTTCTTTACTAACTGCTAGAGAGGAAATAGAAAATTTCTTGAACATGTTCAGACTTATCAGTGGGAGGTCATCAATGTCACTTGATCTAGATAGCAGCTTTAGGCTAGTTAAAAAGATGCTTCACCCTGATTTGTTCTCCATCTGGTCTCCGTGCCTTGGCTCCCTGGAAACTGTGATGTTACACAGGCAAGAATATGTTGCTTTAGTTATCAGTTAGACTCTACACTTGTTGTTATTTGCACAGCACAGTCATAGCTTAGAATGGGCCATAGACTTGTATGAGAAACATGAAGGAATTAAACAAACAAACAAACAAACATTAATTAATTAATTGATTGATTGATTAATTAAAAAAATCTTGTATTCTGCATTTTCCTTAGAAAAAGCATTCATCTAACATAAATCATAATAAAATAACAAACACAAAAGCGCAAACATAAAATAAATTAAAACAAACAATTATAGCCATCATACAAATGCTTCCTTGAAATGGCAAGGGCAACCGAGGCCATCGCCCATCCATTCCTTTTAAATTTGTGGATCCCCGTCATTTGTTTTGAGGGTCCACATATGAAATAAAAATGGATTCATTCCTTGAATTTTACCCATTTGTTTCAAATTAATGTACATCTTTAATAGCTATTCATCCCCAAATATGGAGATATATGTATTTAGTGTTATTTTATTATTAGCTTAGATTTAGCTCAATGGTGTAGACTTGCACCAACTCTACATGGCTGGTTTCAATTTAGCCTCTTACTAGTGGTGGTGGTGGGCTGTAACCATGTACATTCATTTTATTTCCTTTTATTATTTTATGTACATACATTATTTATGTACTTAAAATCATATTTATTTATTTAACATGTTTCTAACTAGCAACCTCCAAGATTCAGGGTGGGGTAAAAGATAACATATATAAAATAAAATATACAAAATAATGTACATAAAACAATGGACACAAAATCATACAGGACACTAAACACACACACACACATATATATATACAATAGACTGCAATAGATTTTATTCACATATATATATGCATATTCTGTACATGCAAAAACACATTACACAATGAAGAAAAACAAAACAAATACAAAAAATCCACAACAAAAACCAAACAAGAAAAAATAACAAAACAAAATGTTTCCCATATATACCTCTAATGGGGGAAGAATGCAGTGTTGGGGTTTTAATTATTGGGCAGGGGGGCACTAGTCTTTTCCCCACCCATGTTTCTCCTACTAATTATTCTTTGATTCTATATATATATCCTATATTGCACGGTTGCCCCCCAACCTCATCCCCACTTTTGATAAAAATCTCACTCTTCTCAATGGAATAGTAAGCCAACAGGAAGAGGAGGAAAATGACCTGCCAGCCCTCCTGCCAGTTCACCATCTATTACTGAAATAATATTGATTAACACTACTGTGCACTTTTAACATGTGATTCATAGTTTACATTAGGGATGTGAATCGTTTTAGGACGATTAAAATTATCGTCCGATAATTTTAATATCGTCTTAAACCGTTATGGAACACAATACAATACAGATTCTAACGATTTATCGTTATAAATCGTTAGAATCGTGAGCCGGCACACTAAAACCCCCTAAAACCCACCCCGACCCTTTAAATTAAATCCCCCACCCTCCCGAACCCCCCCCCAAATAACTTAAATAACCTGCGGGTCCAGCGGCGGTCCGGAACGGCAGCGGTCCGGAACGGGCTCCTGCTCTGAATCTTGTCGTCTTCAGCCGGCGCCGAAAAATGGCGGCGGCCATAGACGAAAAAGATTGGACGGCAGGAGGTCCTTCCGGACCCCCGCTGGACTTTTGGCAAGTCTCGTGGGGGTCAGGAGGTGTAGCTATTGGGAGCGAAGTAGGATGCGAAAAGGCCCTTACCTTTTCGTCGTCCATGGCGTCTTCGCGGAGTTGACCCCCGACTCCTCCTCTTCCAGGGCCGACTCCGCCCCCATCTTGATATCACACGCGATAAGGGACTTTTTGCGTGTGAAACATCCCTTATCACATGCGATCCATCTGGTAAATGACCCCCTATATTTAAGAACATAAGAACATAAGAATAGTTTCAGGTGAGTTCATAGGCTTTTTTGAAGAGCCAAGTTTTTAGGTCTTGTTTGAATTTCTTTTTTACAGTTGTTAGTCTTAGAAGATTAGGTAGTGAGTTCCAAAGTTTGGGGCCAGCAACAGAAAACAGATGATTTCTGAATTGGGTAAAATGAGCAATATTGTTGGAGGGTATTGAAAGAATGCCTTTGTTTTGGGATCTTAGGTCTCTTGATAGGTTGTAGAGTTGTATAGAAATTCCGGGAGGAGATGAGTCAATATTATTGATGACATTGAAAATAATTGATAATTCTTTGTATTGGATTCGTAAGGTTACTGGAAGCCAATGAAGATCTATTAGGGTGGGAGTGATATGGTCAAATGTTCTGGTTTCTGTAAGAATTCTGGCAGAGGCGTTTTGGAGTAGTTGAAGAGGTTTAATTAAGTTTGCATTAAGGGTGTGTGAGTCATGGAACAAAAATGCCTAGGCTAGTCAGTGGGGTTTTAAGGCTCAGAGCTAATAGCGTAAAGGGGAGACAAGTTAGCTAGGGGGTTTAGGAAGTCCTCTGCTTTATTGGGCCAAACTGGGAACAAATTGGGGAAACAGGTAATTGCGTTGGCACGTATAGCTGTTATAATTTTCCCAACTTACGCGCTTAAGTTGTGCACACATTTATGCAGATATAGCCAATTTTATAATGTACATGTATACGCATGAGTCTTAAATCTTACTTCTAATTCTTTTGGAGGTGTCAAGGGACTTCAGAAAAAAAATAACTTAACATGTTCCACTTTCCATATTGCAACATTGATTTACTTTATTTTATTTAAAATATTTATATCCTGCCTATTCACCATTCTAGGTGGGTTACAAATAACATTCAAAAAATGAACATAAAAATCAAGAAACAGATAAATATAAATCAATAAATACAATAAAAAAAAAAAGACAATACAACCACAAAATCATTAAACAATAAAATAACAAAAGATAAAATGCCCAGTTATGCCAGGATGACAGTTCATAGCAACAAGCCAAAGTATTTATGGTTAGCCATGTCAATGGGAAGCAGAAAAAGCAAAGAACCTCTTGACTGGCTGCCCCCAAAACCTTTTGAGAACGTTTTTTTTTTCAAAAAGATTTTAAAGATGGTTCAGTTCTCAAAATTAATGACAAAACATTCCATAATGCAGGACTTGCCAGCATAAAAACATAGAAACATAGAAATGATGGCAGAAGAAGACCAAACGGCCCATCCAGTCTGCCCAGCAAGCTTCGCACTTTTTTTTCTCATACTTATCTGTTTCTCTTGGCTCTTAGTAATCTTTTGGTTCTATTTCCCTTCCACCCCCACCATTAATGTAGAGAGCAGTGTTGGAACTGCATCTAAGGGAAATATATAGCTTAATTAGTTAGGGGTAGTAACCGCCGCAATAAGCAAGCTACACCCATGTTTATTAGTTTACCCAGACTATGTAATTCAGTCCTTGTTGGTTGTTGTCTGTATATAGATCCACTTTTCTTCACTCCCTGCCATTGAAGCAGAGAGCTATGCTGGATATGCGTGAAGTATCGGTCTTCCTCCCCTGCCGTTGAAGCAGAGAACTATGCTGGATATGCATCTTCCTCCCCTGCTGGGTATGCGTGAAGCCTTTCTCTAGTCTCACACAATCAGAAGGTGGAAAACGATGGAACCTCTAATAGCATCTGAGTAGCAGATCATAAAGTAGGTGAAGAAATATAGAATTTTAACTTTAATGCAATCTGGGTTAGTTCAAATTTCTGTAAAGCTTTGAATATCATCATTAAAATGTTAAAATGAATTTGCCATGAGATAAACAATCAATGCAATGAATATAACACAGGTGAAATATGTTCGTAATGAGAGAACACTTGCTGCTGCATTCTAAACAGATTGTAGTGCGATGATAGTAGACGCCGTCAGTCCTGCATAAATGCTGTTGCAATAGTTAGGGAGGATAACTTTCAATATATACAGTCTCAGTATATACAGGCCTGAATTTAGGCATAGACAACATAGGCAATTGCTTAGGGCACAAACTTTTGAAGATGTCAAATCTACCTACGGGCACAGAACTTTTAAACCTGGCCTAGGCATATACATGATATATGACCATGAGCAAATGTGCACAATTATTTTATAACCTGTGCTTGAGATATATATATACATATTTTATAAAATTCACGTATCCCTATCCTGCAATGTACATGTCTATGTATGCTTATGTGTGAATACTTGCAATGCATTGAAATCACATATATAAATGAATTGAACGCACGTACTTTTCCTGTCTATTTTAAAAATATCGCACTTGTATTTTAAGAAAGAAAGTGAAGTAGGACTTACTTGTGTGTCAGTCAATTTTAAAACATACAAGCGTTGAGTTTAGCAGTTAGTCTACCAATTCAACCAATCCTTCTCCAAGTCATCGAGACCTTCCTGGTTCTTCAGTCTAAACTCCCTCCAGTTCACCCAGATCTCCCACTGAGTCATTAGTACACAATAAACATAATTAATATTACCTATGCTAGATAATTAGCAGGTTTACAAATATGCGAGTATGTTGGCAAATGTAGGCACATGTGTCTTTTAAAATAGCAACTTATGCTATTTTAAGAATGCTCCAGACAACCCATTTTTTATGTGTGTATATGTGCACACACAAGTGAAAATACATGCGTATTTTCAATTATTATAAAATACAGTATGTGTGAGTAGAGGCTAGGTGAATTCTCTGCATGTGCAGTTTATAAAATGAGGTCTTGACAACAGCCTTAACATGGTAGAGTTGTAAATGTAGAATCTAAGTCAACATCTACATTATAGACATGTTTAGAAATTTGAATAGTCCATTTTCCAACTTGTAAAGTTCATGGGATGTCATCACTGAAGGATCTCGTTAAGACCATGATTTTAGTTTTTTGAAATTTTAGTAGCAATCTATTTGCAGTCATCCAATGTTTTATTACAGAGGTATAGATATTAGCTTTTAAGAAGACATGGGGAACTATAGATGTCACCAGAATAAAACACTGTATATCATCAGCATACGGTATTCAACACCAGGGCCTGCAGCAATCTACTAATTGGACACATATAAATATTAAAAAGCATAGCTTGGGTGCCAAGCTTGGGTGCCAAGCTGATACCATCTGATGTATAGGATTTAAACCATAAAAGCACAGACCTTGGTTTTCCAGTTTCTGCTAAATGAGATAATAGAATGCTTCAGATACATCGAAAAGCCCTCTTTCCATTGTTAAATCCTCCACAAAAACATGAAGATGTAAGAAAAGGAGAATTTCCATGCTATAGTCCTTTCTGAAACAATATTGATGATGATGATTCAATACATTGTTATCATCCAGATGGCATTGCAATTGTTGCAATATCCTCTCACATCTGGTCAAAAATGGCAGGTTGGAAATCAGGTTCTAGATTTGGCTTCTTTAAAACAGGATGACTACTAGCCTGTGATTTCTACGCTATGAAAATCCATGATTACAGATTCAATCCCAAAGCACTCTTCTCGTATGTCTCAAGTCTCACTAAGTCCATCCCTCCCACTATACCTGACTCTGATGCAGCTTCCAAATGCGACAAACTTGCTTCCTACTTCCAGAGCAAAATAACAAACCTCCTCTCCAGATTCCCCGCCTCCCCCAACCTGCCCCTCTCCTCCCTCTCCACCTACCCTGCACCCTCTCAGCCCGCAATGACTGCCTTCGACTATACTTCTCCCAAAGAAGTAGAAACCATCCTCAAAAAACTCAAACCTGCCTCCCACCCCAATGACACTATCCCCCCTAAAGCACTATTGGCCGTCCCTAATTCCATAGCCCAAGCCATAACAGACATCATTAACTGCTCACTCTCCCATGGGACTGTCCCTGACCTACTCAAACATGCGGTAGTCAAACCTCTCCTCAAGAAGCCCTCCCTAGACCCGAAAGACCCTTCCGATTTTCGCCCTATCTCAAACCTAAGGCATAGGGAAGCTAATTTTCAAAGGAATTTCCTTGGGTAAAACAATGCTTTATTAGCAGAAATGGCTTGTTATAAAATTGCCTGCCCAATATATGGAGGCAGTCTAGGTAAAAAAAAATAGGAGGGTCTCAATAACCAGGAGAAGACTGGGTGGACTGGTAGAAGTTTTGGCAAACTGGTGATTTCATGTGCATGTTTTCAAAATACTGGTTAGAGCCAGGAGCCAGGAGCCAGGAGACAAAGGTTCAAGTCCTGCTGTCGCTCCTTGTGACCTTGGGCAAGTCACTTTACCCTACATTGCCTCAGGTACAAAAATTTAGATTGTAAGCCCTCTGGGGATAGAGAAATACCTACAGTACCTGAATGTTAAACCGGTGTGATATCTCAATTGAGATGAATGTCGGTATATAAAAATAATAAATAAATAAAATAAATAAATAAATGTGTAAATCAAGGTTTTATGCAAGTACTTTTTTTTTTTTGCTTGTAAAATAAACATGCATTTGTTTATAAAATAGTTAGAGCTACCGGTAGTATGTGCTTTCAATGCATTGCGGTTATTTGCATTAAATCAAACAGATGTGTGTATATTGGGGGATATACATATGAATATTTTATAATCTGCTTGTATTTGATATATGCAAGTTACAAAATACTGTAGTGGACCTCCAAATGGTCATACATGCATGTGTATGGGGCTGTATGGAGTTGTTTGAAAGTTATCTTCTCTGTGCTCACTAAGGGGCGGATTTTCTAAGTTCACAGAACTTAGAAAATCCGGCGGTAACAGGGGGTGGGGGGGCGGACCTGCGCTAGCTGGCAGCGATCACACAGCCCCAGTGCAATCGCTGCTGGCGACGCGCCGAATAACTACACCATAAAAGGTGTCTGCGCCATCTTTGCGGAGTCGGCCCTAGTGACGCTCCGACTCCTCCTCTTCCGGGGCTGGCTCCGGCCCGATGTCCCCTTCGCAGGCGTGCGCTATGATTTCTAGCTGGTAGTGCAAGCATACGATAGGCTTAGAAAATAAGGCCCTAAATTGAAACAAAACAGGGAAAAGGGTAGCACATCCCCAATGAACATATGCACATAAGTTTGCTTTGAAAATTGGTGCAACTTATATGCATATTTGTTGACTTTCTTATGCAGACTATTACAAATGTACCCTATGAATGTGAGAATCAGTGAATTATTTTTATTGTAATAGTCAAGCATTGCTTCAGGTAATAGCTGCTGCTTATTTATGTGGAAGCCATCTTTATAATGGTTCATTCAAACTGATTTTGCTCTCTTGTCCAGAAGTTCATAGGTTTTGAACTTTTCTTTCAGGAAGCAGAGGTTTTGAGGAGCTGAAGTAAAGTATTGTAGTTACTGTCAGGCCGATAAAGTACAGTGTGCTCCGGTGGAGCGCACTGTTAACCCGCGATTGGACGGATGTTTTCAATGTGCTAGCGTTACCCCTTATTCAGTAAGGGGTCGAAAACGCACGTTCAACCCCCCTGAACCTAATAGCGCCCGCAACATGCAAATGCATGTTGATGGCCCTATTAGGTATTCCCGCGCGATTCAGAAAGGAAAATGTGCAGCCAAGCCGCACATTTTACCCAAAGATAGGCGCTAATTTCTCCAGGCACTGGGAAAGTGCACAGAAAAGCATGGCGATATTAAGTCAGAGATCCCGAAAGTTACAAAAAGTTAAAAAAAAATTAGAAGTCGGCCCGCGGCTCGTGGGTTGAAAACCGGACACTCAATTTTGCCGGCGTCTGGTTTCCGAACCCGTGCCTGTCAGCGGGTTTGAGAACCGACGCTGGCAAAATTGAGCGTCGGCTGTCAAACCCGCTGACAGCCGCTGCTCCTGTCCTGTCTTTTTACCTCTTTTTACCGCCGACCCTAATTTGAATTTGAATACTGAATCCCGCGGACTTTACTGTATTGGCCCGTGTATTAGTCTACTTGAATATGTATAAAAAAGGGTCAATAAAATAGTTGGTGATAACTTTTCTTGGAATAACTTATTATATCTCTGATTAGCTTTTGAGAGTTAAGCTCCTTTCAAATCTGAACCACAGGCATTTAACCCAGAAACTGAACAGTGGCTGTGTATCTGTTGACTTCCGCCTGTTGCTAGGCATGGGACAAATTCACCTTCACAAAAATAATGCCTCCTTGGACTGTCACAAACAGCTGTTTACCAGATGGCAAAAGATAAGGAAGTGTATTTACAGCTGTGCTTATACCTTACAATCACCCCAGGAATATGTCTTCATCTTTTTTTTTTAAACTACATTAATATGTGTTTACCACTTTAGAAATATAATGAGATTGAAAACACCTTGTGAGGCATTGCATTCAGTCCAAACATCTTTTTTTTTTTTTTTTTTGCTGCACTGTGAATGAAACATTGCATGCTTTTATTTTTTATTGTTATTGCTGACATACCCAACTCAAGTAAGACATTTAGTCCCTGGTAAGTTCCCAGATCCTCTACAAATTCTTTGGTGAATTTATTTTGCTAGGCTTCAACGAGCTGCTGAAGTCTCAAAAGATGAATTGCAAGATGTTTTAAACATTTTTTTTTTCCCTGTGGAGGTTTTCATGCTATCCACTTGCAACCAGTAAAGGCTAAAAGTCCATGCATGTGTCATATTGGATACTGACCACACTATAACTTGGAATGCTCATATCTCTTTCAGTAATCAAATAGCCAGCCAGTAAATTTGGATTATGCTAGGACTAGCCAAAGCAAGGTGGTGATAGGCAAGTCTACCGCATTAGGATAAGCTTGGATTTCATACAAGAGAGAAACAGGGGGCTTATTTCTGATATCCACAGACAGTCAAATATAGTATTACAATGAAAGTGTGGTATGTCATCCCGGGACCCCCGCTGGACCACCAGGGACTTTTTGTAAGTTTTTGGGGGGTTCAGGAGGGTGAGGGGATTATAGGGATGTGCGAAACAGATTTTCCCGAAATTTTGGGAAAATTCGTTTTGGGCTGGCCGAAAAATATTTGGCCCAATTTCCCGCAGCAGGCAAATAACGAAGGCCAAACTGAAAGGTTTGGATGAATCACATCTCTAATTTTAAATAACAAGTGTACATTTTCCAGGTTCCTGCCATAGTTTTACACCAGCTAATTATCTGGCATCAGTGATATTAAATGTCTTTTTTTGTGTAGTGCTGACTGGGTGGGAAGTCTGGATAGACAGGGGGGAGTTCAGGCTGAACAACCAGGAAGGTCTTGTTGACCTGGAGAAGGACTGGGAAAACTGGTGGACTAATTGGTAAATTGGTTAATTTCCTCAGCGTGCACATGTTTTAAAATTGGCCAATCTATGCATGTAAATCAGGACGTATGCAAGTAAGTCCTAGTTTTCTTTCATGCATAAATTATATGCATGTATATTTTTATAATAGGTGGGTAAAGTAAGTGTGTTCAGTACTTTGAAATATGTGGTTTTGATGCATTGCATGTCTTTGTGCATTGGCCAAAATATACGTGGATGTTGTGAGGTAAACATACGCATATTTTATAATATGTGCATTTGTGATATGTGCATGTCATAAAATACTACTACTTAACATTTCTATAGCACTACACAACATATGCAGTGCTGTACAAACACACAAAAAGACAGTCCCTGCTCGAAAGAGCTTACAATCTAATAAGGCAAACATACGGGACAAGAGACTTGGCTAAAAGAAAAGAAAGTTAGTCAAGACTAAAAGCAGGCAATCAGGCATAAACATTTTTTTAAATTCTTTATTTATGCATTTTTCAATAAATTCAAGAAATATAATCTTGAAACAGAAAAGGAAAAAAAAAAAGAAATACATGTCTAAATATAAACAAAACAAAAGCAAATACATTATATTTTCCTACATTTCCGTAAGTCCACTATAAGGGATCCAATTACAGACATTAAGGAAAAAAAACCCCAAAGGGAATTTTAAGGAAAAATTGTTAAAGATCAATATAAATACAGCGGGTGCAATAATCTAATAAATAGGGTACTCTAAAGGAGGAGGAGACTGAGCTAGATCCGAACCCTGAGACTGTAAGACTGGTTTATCACAAAGAAAAGAAGACAACTGAGAGGGAGTAAAGAAAGCATACGACAGACCTTTATATTTAATAAAGCACTTGCATGGAAATTTCAAAGCAAACATAGCCCCAATCTGCAAAACCCTGGGTCTCATCAGAAGAAACTGACACCTTCGCTTCTGTGTTTGGAGAAAGGGCTCAAGACGATACTTTAAAAAGTCTCGAAACCCAGTCAGGATTGAATTCAAAAGCAAAGGTGACCGCCATAGAGGTCACGTGTACAAGGGCCGAATCCGAAGCCTCCATTAATAGAGAAATTTATTTATTTATTTATTTATTTAGCTATTTTCTATACCGGCTTTCACGACCAGGGGTCACATCAAACCGGTTTACATTGAACAGTTTGTGCATTAAACATAGAACTGGAACAACTAACTGGTGCAGAAAATACAGTTACAATGAACAAGGAATTATACAACTGGGAGAGTGGGAAGAAGAAGAAGAAGAGAGTATAACAATTAATAAAAAATGCATTTACAATGGATCTTTACAAAATATGTAACTTAAAGACCCGGACTGAGAGCAGTCCTGGTCTGGAGTAGGTGGTGGATGATTAAGACTTTATAATGGAGTTATGAGATGATGTGAACTCTGAAAAAGTAATTAAGGGATAATATTAACCTGGGTTAATCTAAGATCGGAAAGGCTTTTCTGAAAAGCCAGGTTTTTAGTCTTTTTCTAAAAGTTAGTAAGCATGTTTCCTGGCGCAGCTCTGATGGGATAGAGTTCCATAAGCGTGGTCCTGCTGTTGATGGTGCTCTGTCTTCAAGTGATTTGTGTTTGAAGGCTTTGGCGTGTGGAACCTGTAATGTTTCTTTATAGCAATTCCTGGTTGGTCTGACTGTGGAGTGTTTTTTCAGGGGGATTTGTAGATTTAATGGTGCGAGATGATGGATGACTTTGAAGATGGAAGTTATGGACTTATACATTATTCTGTATTGAATAGGTAGCCAGTGAAGGGCTATCAGGATCGGGGTTATGTGGTCGAATCTCCTAGAGTTGGTCAGAATTCTGGCAGCTGTGTTCTGCACCATCTGTAGCGGTTTTGTATGAGAAGCTGGAAGGCCTAGTAGAATGGAATTACAATAGTCCAGCTTGGAAAATATAATTGATTGTAAAATTGTTCTGAAGTCGCGGGAATGGAAGAGCGGTCTGATTTTTTTGAGGATGTATAATTTGTAAAAACAGTCCTTGGTCGTTTGGTTAATGAATGGTTTTAGGGTTAGGCGGTTGTCGAGGATAACTCCTAGATCTCTTACGTTTGTGGTTTGCAGGTTGGCTGGTGGATTTGAGGTGATCTTGTTATTGTCGTGGGCTATGATGAGGAATTCTGTTTTTGAAGCGTTGAGAATCAGGTTCAGACTGTTGAGGAGGTGTTTGATCTCCGTTAGGCAGCTCTCCCAGAATTCTAATGTGTTTGTAATGGATTTATTTATGGGGATAACGATCTGCACGTCGTCTGCGAATAGGAAGTGTTTTAATTTTAGTTTAGTAAGAAGGTGGCAGAGTGGGAGAAGGTAAATATTAAAAAGGGTTGGAGAAAGGGAGGAACCCTGTGGCACCCCTTGTGAAGACAGATGGTATTGAGATTCTTTATTGTGGATTTTAACCTTGTATCCTCTGTTCTCCAAGAGGGTTTTGAACCAGGTCCGTGCAGTGCCTGAAACTCCAATGTTTGCCAGTTGGTTTAGTAGGATGTGATGGTTAACCGTATCGAATGCCGCCGAGAAGTCTAGGAGAATTAGAAGGTATGCGTGACCTTTATCGATGCCGGCTAGGAGGAAGTCTGTAAGAGAGAGCAATAGTGTTTCCGTGCTTGCTGCTTTGCGGAATCCAAATTGATTGGGCGATAGTATTTGGTGATCCTCCAGGTAGTTGGATAACTGTGTGTTAACTAGTTTTTCCATAATTTTTTATATGAATGGGAGGTTAGAGATGGGGCAGAAGTTGCCGGGATCATTGTTGTTCAGGTTTGGTTTTTTGAGTAGGGGCTTGATTGAAGCTGTTTTAAGGTCATCTGGGTAGATACCCTGGGCTAGGGAGCAATTTATAATGTCGGCTAGAGATTTAGAAATGGTATCCGGGATAAGTAAGAGTATTTTGGTAGGGATTTGGTCGAAGGGGTGTGATGATGGTTTCATTTTTTTCAAGATCGTTCGGATGTCATCGGTAGTGATGGGTTCGAAAGTGTTGAGAGTGATGTCTTTGTTTGGATGAATATATGAAGTATTGGAAGGTCCACTTGCATTTGGAGTCAGCTTATTCAGGAGATCGGATATTTTTCTATTGAAGTAGAGAGCCAATTCGTCTGCTTTAGTTTTTGCTAGGTCCTCTGGGATTGCTGGGGTGATGGCTTTTGTGAGGCTGGACACGTAATTGAATAAAGCTTTCGAGTCAAAAATGAGGTGGTGAATCTTGCGGGCGTAATAGTCTCTTTTTGTTTTTAATGTGCTGTTTTTGTAGAAGTGGAGGGTGCGTTTATATTCCTGAAGCGAAGTAGGTGAAGGGGTTTTTCTCCATTTTTTTTCCTTCTGTCGTAAAGTTAATTTGAGTTTTCGCAGATCCTCGTTGAACCATGGTTGACTCTTTGGTGCATTATGTTTGAGATTTTTTGGAGTTAGGGGACATAGTGTATTGGCTGCTGATTCTGTTATTTTCGACCAGGATTGGACTGCTGAGTTGGGAGTGGAAACGTCTAAGAGTGAAAGATCTGGGGCTAGATGCTTGGCGAGGAGATCCGAGGGGCATGTTTTCCTGTATAGAAATGGTTGAGGTGGGGGATTATTGTAGCTTGGTTTTAATAGAGAGAATGCGGTGGAGATTAATGTATGATCTGACCATGGGACCTTTTTGCACTCGGGATGTTCTGGGAGAGAGATGCCGGAATTGGTAAAGAGAAGGTCCAGCGTGTGACCCGCTTTGTGTGTGGGTTTGTTAATTTGTTGTTTGAAACCTAAGGCTGTCATGGCTGTGAGAAATGTTTCGCAGTTAGAAGAGAGAGGGGACTTGTCCACGTGAAGATTGAAGTCTCCCATAATAATGGTTGGAGAGTCCAAGTTTAGGTGCGTAGTAATGATTTCCAGAATAGAAGAGGAGTCGAATTCTAGGAGGCTTGGAGGGGCGTAGACTAAGAGAATTTGAAGATATTCAGATTTAAAGAGGCCTATTTCGAGTTTGGTTGGTGATTTGATTGGATGATGGGTAAATCTCAGAGATTTTTTTACTGCCAGGAGGATACCCCCGCCTCTTTTTTTTTGCCTTGGGATGGAGAAGAGGTCGTAGTTTTGGGTAGGGAGTTGGTTTAAGAGGGCGATATCCGATGTTTTGAGCCATGTTTCCGTTATGGCACAGAAGTCTGGCTTGTCATCTTGAAGAAGGTCGTTGAGTATCAGCGTTTTGTTAGTAAGCGATTGCGCATTGAAAAGGATGATGGTGAATAATGTGAGTCCTAAAAACTGAGCTGTGGGGGAGATCATGATCGGAATGAGAGATTTGTACGTGGTTGGCCGGTTGATCATTGTAGATTTTGTAGATGATTAAACTGCCCGCTGAGAAGATGTTGTGGGTATAGTAAGTATTGTCTCCTTGCTGATAATGTGGTTGTTCGAGGTGGCGTTGAGAGAGGAGTTTATGGTCCTGTGTAAAAGGTAAGGAAAATGATTTGCTACTCGCTGTTCTTTCTCCGAAGTGTCGTCCTTACTGAGTTCTATGAAGTTGAGTCTGGTTGTGGCTGGATGGGTGTTGTATGGTAGTGGATGTGTGCTGGGTGTGGCTGGGTATTGTTGAGTGGGTCCTGGATGTGTGATAGAAGAATATTGATGTGTCCTGTCCGTAGCGCTCCTTAGTGCAGGGAGTGGTACAAATTTAAAGCCCTTCGTGCTAGGCTCTGATAGGCCTGCTGCCTGTCGTGGGGCGTGTCTTACTCACTGCGAAGGATTCTGCTGGGCAGGGTCTTCTCTTTTGTTTAGTTCCCTTTTTTGATTGTTTGATTGGCTCTTTCTCTGCCTTCTGGTTGGCTGGATTGGTGGCAGCGGGTGGAATAGGCCGTCTGGGCCGTCTGGCCTGCGTGGCCTGCGGGTTCGGGTGCAGGGCAGCTGGGGCTGTGATCGGCGGTCGGCGGGGCTGAGTCCCAGGGCGGGGCGGCGCCGACTTGGAGGTCCTGTACGTCCCGAAATGGGTGTCGCCGACCGCGCTAGGTCCAGTGGAGGGGGATGAGGTACGGCTAAGGCCGGGAAGGCAGAACGTTGTAATACCCGTTGTGGGTTCTGACAGGTTTCGGATATTTTGCTGTTAGTCTCGGGTGTTATGCTGCAGTTGATCTGTGGTTACTTCCGTGAGTATGGGTCGGGGCTTCTTCAGGGCTGCGACGAAGGGGCAAGACAAAGGGGCAGGCCCCTTTGTCGCGCTCCAAATTGGGAGGTAAAAGATCCATGCCTTGAGCACCTTCCTGATTCTCTTTCTTCTTAAATGGGGGCAAATAATATGATTTAGAGAGAGGGGGGTACCACCGCCTCAGGAACCTCGAGATGTTCCAAAAGATATGAGGACGTTTAGGAACATTTATGAAACGAAGATTTCTTCCATGAACTACATTTTCCAAATTCTCTATTTTATACTGGAGCAATTGGTTTCCTTTTATCAGTTGATCTTGGGTAGATTTCACACTTTGAGTACTCTGTTTAACTTCTGCAGTTTCTCTCTGAGTGGAAACTTTACATTTTTCCAAAGAAGTAAGTCTATTTTCAATAATATTTATTCTATCAATGACAGGATTCCCTAAAATTCACAAGTCATTGTCTCAGCCCCCACCTGGGGCATCCTATGGTGTCAACTAAGGGTTCAGCTTTTAAGCCTTTTAGATTGCCTGTTAAAACTTTTTGTTACGTAAACTAAGTAATGTGTGAAAGATACTTTCAGACATGTTAAAGCTTTCGAGATCTATTAATGGCATCACCGACATGACTGGCTTTAGAGGTTGTGGCTCATACATCCCAGCGATGTCCTATTCCTAACTGGGATACCCCCACTGGATTTTCCTCTGAACTAACTGAGTTAGCATTGTGCCAGAATTATTTTAGTTTTGGGGAGAACTTTTTCTTCAAATACAAGTAACTGCAATGGGAGAAACTTATACGTGACACCTTTTGAAGAAAAGTATTTATATGGCAGTCAGAGGGCATCACAGTGGTTATATTGGAAAAGGCGTTTAGATGATATTTTCGTCATGTGGATGGGTACACATGATTTTCTACGTTTGTTTCATCAGTGGTTAAATGTCAGGATTCTCATCTCAGATTTACTTTAAATTTTGATACATTGACAATTTCAGTTTTGGACATACACATTGTTAAAATGGATAGTTCTCTATTCACTTTGATTTATTGCAAGCCTACTGAGAAAAACAATTTATTGCGGTATGAAAGTTTTCATCTCCAGCGGTTTAAACAAAGTTTGTCTATTAGCCAATTTTTAAGGCTAACGTGGCTGTCTTCACAATTAGTTGATTTCAAGAACCAGGCTAGAATTATGGGGTCACTTTTCTTGGATGCGTTCTATCCCTATAGGTGTGTAAAGGAAGTCTTCATTAGAGAAGATTCTAAAATCCTGATTTGTTACTTACTAAAGCGGTCCAAAGTAGTTGAATCTTGACAGGCCTGTTTGTTACATTATTCAGCTTTATCATCTAATATAAGAAACATTGGGCAGCACAGGCACGATAACTGTTAAACAGGCACGCGGGCACACATGTGCGCGCAATTGCCAGTTCGCACCCAGGGATGTGGCTATTTTATAACATACGCGCATATACACGTGCATGTTTAATAGGCTGACTGAGCGCACATGTGCACGCAATTTAATGTGGGCACATGCCTATGCACCCAAACGTTGCTTCTACCAGGTGAGTAGGCGGATTTTAATAGATGCGCATGACGACGCCTTTACCAGTTTTCCTAATTCCTTTCCAGTTCACCCAGATAAGGGATAGGACTTGATAACCCCCCCCTAAATAGCTTCCCTTCTCCCCTCTTAACTCCGACCCTTAAAACCCCACTGATGTGTGTAATTTTTTTGTTTTCTGACTTACACGCCATCCATATCAGAAGTAAAGTTATGTGGTAGGGGAAACCAGTGCGTGCTTGTGCACATAAGTACTTAAGTGCTCATTTCTATGTGAAATCCAGGGATACCCATGCCCCGCCCAGACCACACCCACACCCCGCCCTTTTTTGGACAAAGCGTTTTGTGCACGCAGCGGGAGATGCGTTCATATCCAGGTGGGTCTTAAAATCCGCTGGGCACGCGAGGGCCCAACATATTCACATCCCCTAATTGATGCGCGCGCTGGGCTTTTAAAATTCACCTTTGAGCATTTGTTCTGTAATCACTGAAATGCTACACTTTAGTTTTACACAAGTAAGGAATCTAAAGGTCCAGAAATGTGAACTGCGTCTGCTCCTCTTAGTGTGAAAGATCATTTTGCATGTGGAGACTGCAGTATGTGACCCAATGCTATAATAAGGGATCCATTTGTAACCATGAGGAATCCTGTTCACTGTAAAACAATATTTGTTATCTGTTTGGATTGAATGTCTGCGTGGGCATTATTATGTTGGCAAGACCAAGAGAATTATACACCCTTATTTAATAAAACACAAACATTGGATTAACTCACAGAGAACTAAAACACTTATTGTGGCTCATTGTTTACAGTATAATCACTCTTTTTCTCAGCTAAGATGACTCATAATTCATCATTTGACTTGGCAAGGTGGCAATTGTGAGCAAGTTCTGGCATGGAGAGAACAGGGGTTACTGTGGCTCCTTCAGGTCTCAGTGAGGGGACTCAATTGAATGTTTTTTTTTTAATGATTAATGTATGAACCTTTTCCAAACTTCAGAATCATCTGCATCTGTGTACAATTTACCATTTAAATATCTCACATTTTGAGCTAAATGTGTCTCTGATGTCTTTTCCTCCCCCTTTTTTTAAGGAGTTTGAATTTGGGAGTGAATTCAGCAGCTGTGTGCAGGACGGTGTTGTCTATAGACAAGTTTAAAGTTGTGAAAAACGTTGATGCTGGATGCGATGTTCCGTTGTGAAAAAAAAAGGCTTTCATCCTTGCTGCGTGTATTAGGAGTCCATTATGCGGATCGAAGTTATCATTCTCCAGCTGCAGTACTGTGTTGAGTGGTATTTGGTGCAGCTGATTTTGAATTACATTGCACATTTGCAAGAAACCTGCTTGGAGAATTCATACTTTACAGATTAACATCGTGTTTGCATATTCTAAATTGCATGGTAAGGAACAAGTGAAAAAAATTGATAAGCAACAAGTAAAAAGTCATGAGCGGCATAGCTGTTTGTAGCATGAAGACCACGTTTTATGCATAAGGCTGTCCGCCACACATAAGATTTTAACTGAATCTACAAAACATATTTAAAAATAAAAAGAATGAGCATTCAAAAGGATTTTGTCATTTACAAAAGATATTAAAAAGAACGAGCATTATATATCAGCTCAGCTAACTGACTAACACATGCAGAAGATGACTACACTTGCTTGTCTGTTTCAGATGCTGAACTGGACCAGGGTCAGAGAAACATTGTGTGCATTATTTTCTGCAAGACAGGGAAAAGGAAAATTACTTCTTTTATTTTTTTAGATGTTATATTTATTTCCTTTTTTTAATCATACACAAGAGCAGAACCTCTTGAAAAGAAATAGCGAGTATACAAGCATGTTACACAAAAGGACCACTGCTAGGTTTTTGCCCTCTATGACCATCTAGCTTCTTCCTTGATGGGAATCTTTCCAGTGCATCTTGGTCACCTCTTCATTACTGAATCTCCAATCTTGGGATTCACAAAAAGGGTGTGTGTGTGTGGGGGGGGAGAGGGGGGGGGTGTCTCACACCTTGTCTTTTATTTACTCTTCTGGGAAACCAGCAGCAAAAGCAACAATAGACTGAGTCAAGAATCCAAAATGCAGAAATCTTAACAGACAGCCAGATGGGGTAACCTGTTATGAAACATTTTTGCAATATACCATGCAGCTAAAAGTGTGTCTCAATGATAAACCTGGGCTCTACCTAGTGACTGGGCCGAATAATGCATACTAAGGCTGAAGCCACGATACTGCCCATTACCAGCAATCTGTTCTTGTGTAGACTTGTTTAAGCTTGCTTTGTACAACACTTTGTACCTTTTTGAAATTATGTAATAGAAGGGACATTTTCAAAACCATTTCCATAAGTAAAACCATTTTAGCCACGGAAATTTATTTTACTTATTTATTTAAAAACTTTTCCATACCGCCGTCTAGTGATGCACCATCACAACGGTTTACAATTAGGCACGAAATAGGTTTGGTTTGGTTTCTAAATTGTCCATAGGGTGCCAATACATTTTCGGTTACATGTTTCAATAATATACTTTATATGGAAAGTGGGTTGGGGTTTCTAATTACATGATAAATAGGATAATCATATATGTTTATACTGTCCTTCTAATTTAATACTTAATTATGAGCAAAATAATAAAGTAAGCTTTGAAAATTGCCCGCATGCAAAGCAGGCAAAATTACCCACGTTGTTCTACATCTTGAGTCATTTTCCTTCCCTGTTCGGAGGCATTCCTAGGATGAGAAAAGGAAAGACCATGCAACGATGCACGTAGTTGTGCATAATCTTGTGTGTTTTCAGATGGAAAACTTGCCAGCCGAGAAAGCAGGTGCCAATTCCTATGAGCAATTTGTTTTGTGGACGGTAATCAAAACAAAACTACCAGTGAAGTTTAGTTTGGATTATTTGTGTAAACCCTACTGGGAAAATGTACCTACATGATTTGCACCACTGTAGGTAGTTTGGTACTGCCCCCTAAATAATCGTACATTTATAAAGGATTGCTCATATAAGGTGGATATACTAAAGGGTTTTCACCATGTTGTTTATGTTTGAAAGAAGCTTAAGGCCGAATTGTAAAATGGCCGTGTGCATAAAAATTGGGACTTGCGCACGTGGCCTGGGCCTGGCCTGGGCCTGGCCACGCGTGTAAGTCCTGATACGCGCACAAGTGCAGGGCCCTGAGAAAGGCATGGGCTGGGGGCATGGTCTGGGCAGGGCAGGGTAGGATGGAGGCCGGCCGGGACAGCAGTCATTAGCCACAGTCCTGGAGAAATGCACGCCGGCAGCCAGCCGCCGTGCGCAAACTACTTCTGCTCCAGGGGAGCAGTAAGTAATAAAACAAAAAAAAACATTAGTTGATAGGAAGGGGTGGGGAGGGGAAGAGGGAGGGAGTTTAGGTAGGGGCGTCACCGCGCGTAGTTAACAAAACTTTGCCCACCCCGTGTGTGCCACCCGCACATGTGCGCGCAGATTTTAAAATCCGGTGCGCATGTGCGCGCAGCCATCCGGTTTTATAACATGTGCCTGTCTGATTTTATGACTTGCGTGTGCCGGCTCGCATGTTATAAAATCGGCACATCCCCTTTAAAATCTACCCCTTAGTATATTAGGCTCCATTGTATATTTAAGCAAATGTATTCAAGTCATGATTTACACTTTGAGATGCAATGTTGTAATCGTTATCTAACTAGAGAAGCAATTATAGGTATAATATACAAAGTGAAAGTATATGCTATTAATGCATACATTATTGCATCTACAATTAGGACACAACAATATAATTTTTAATATATCATTAAATTGAAACAGGGAATACATTCACTGCACATTACAACACACCTGAGATACACCGTGAAACAAAAGGTCAGGAAGAATTGCTGCTGTGTTCCTATAAAACTATCAGTAACATCTTAAAGCTGTTAAAATAAGAATCATTTCATTAAATGTACTAATTTTATTTGCTTGTAAAGATTTGTAGCATTGGAATAATGCATTTGCTTGGACCAGTGGAGCAAAGGCATAGAATCAGGAAGCAACCTCTTCAGGAAATCAGGGAGCAGAATTTATCAGTGTGAGCACAATTTACCCTCCTTGGCGTTTTGTTTCCCATGGGGCAAATACCTTGGCCTATTTCAGATTGTGTTGAATAGCAATTCTTGTACATGCATAAGGGCTACTAGGATTTAAATAGGCAGTTCTAGGAACATAAGAACATAATAACATAATAAATGCCATACTGGGTCAGGCCAAGAGTCCATCAAGCCCAGCATCCTGTTTCCAACAGTGGCCAATCCAGGCCATAAGAACCTGGTAAGTACCCAAACATTAGATAGATCACAAGCTACTTTGCTTAATAATTACCATCAAAGTAGTTTATGGATTTAATCCTCTAGGAACTTATCCAAACCTTTTTTTAAACCCAGTTGCACTAACTAACCATATCCTCTGGTAATGAATTCCAGAGCTTAACTATGCGCTGAGTGAACCTGAGAGCAGGCATTAACTTGTTGACTCATAGAGCTGGTGAAGAGGTGGCTGCTCCAACAGGTGATTACCTCTTTCTTCCAAGTGTTGCATTGCCCCTTAGGGCAGGATAGGGCCCTGATTGGAGGCTGGATATAAGCCCAGCAGCTGCAAGGGATCGTTGCTAAGATATAGAGCATCAGATTCCTGTTTCCCAGCCTCGTCATTCCTGAACCCTGTTTTTGGACTGCTTGACTGATATTCTCATGAGCCCTGGCTTGCCTTGGACCTTTGCCTGCAATTTTGTACCCATAGCCGAGGCTTATCTCTTGCCCCCCTCTCACCTAGCTATTCGCCTAAAAAAAGGCCAGTGGTCAAACTATATTGGAATGGCTTGACTAAGATGTTTGGAGCATGCAGAAAGTCCTCTGCTACCCACGAAAAGTAGTTCAGAAAGAACAGCTCACTTTTATTTATGTCTTAGAAACCTAAAACACCAGGGGCTGGAATGTCTTTTGCAAGTGTCTTGCCACAGCAGTGCACCACACTTTATTGTCTATGAAAGTGATTTTGTCAATTTTTTTTTCTTTTCCTCTTATGGCAGAATCAGTAAATCTAACTAAAACAAGCCATGCTCTTTGTCACATGAAAGATCCAGCTCTCTACAAATCACTTTCCTACGGCAAATGTGTCTTTTAAAGAGATAGTACTACTTTCGCCACAGTTGACTGCGGCATGGGTCTTTTGAAAGTGCCCTACATCCTAAAATACCATCCAGTGATGGTCCCTTACCACATTCGTCCCTTCCTTCTGATCTCGCCTCTTTTTCACAACCTTTCTCTCCTATATAAAGTAATGATGCATACACTGTCAATACGCATGCATACTTTTTCACTCATATCTATTATTCATCTTATGACTCCTGTATTATTGCAACCATTTCAGCTATGACCTCCTCCTTTTGACCACCTATAATTATCCACCCATCCATCCCCTATACTATCCCCATCCCTAATTTCCTATTGCATTTATAAGAGACAACTCTGTCACACCATTAATCGAAAAGAGTAAGATCTTTATTGGATGGATAGGGCTGCAGCACAGGTCGGTTGCATACAACAGGGGGTTCCTAACTTTTCAGGAAGGACGGATCCATTTTCAGCTTCATAGAGTTTCATGGTCTCGCCACACACTGCTCATCCATTTCTGCAAGCCAAAACCAAAGAAATAACGACACACTCCAGACACTAAAACTTTGATCTAAACTGAATACGTAGGAAAGACATTTTCCAAAGCTATTTAGAAAATAGCCCTCCTAACTGAAGGTTGAGGCTATTTCCCCCTTTCAATCCGGCTGCAGTGGGGAAAGAGAAGCAAGTTAAAGAAAAAAAGCTCCAGGCTGGCAGAAAATTAGCGCCGGAAACCCGCAGACCTGCTCTCTAACTTTCAAAGGGAAACTGTCCGCGGGGTTTTCTATGGAAAACTTGGACCAGCGGGGGGGTGAAGCCAATACCTTGGTTCCCGCGTACTTCGCATATGCTTTGAAGCCTGCATGAAAAGTGTGCATGAGGCTTTCAAAATAAGATCCCTGCATGCACTTTCCCTCTCCAAACAAGCCTTGCTCTAAAGTTCTCGCAGGCTGCTCTCAGCGAAGCTACGTTTATTAGGGATGTGAATCGTTTTTCAACGATTAAAATTATCGTCCGATAATGTTTATATCGTCTTAAATCGTTATAGAACACGATACAATAGAAATTCTAACGATTTATCGTTAAAAATCGTTAAATCGTGTTAGTGCGCACTAACTCGAGTTAGTGCGCACTAACTCCCCGTTAGTGCGCACTAACTCGATTTAGTGCGCACTAACTGAAAATGATACAAATAAACACTTTCCAGGTCACTGAAGGTCAGTTAGGAATGAATATGTGTTCCTATTGGCTGGCTGCCCTCTTATCTATTGATGTTACCAAGGTTACCACTGAGGTGATGGTTGGGGGGATGGGAAATGGAACTGGAAACTAACGAACACCAACAGAAAATGAAACAAAGTGTTCACACTTCCCAGGTCAGTAAAGGTCACTTAGGAATGAATATGTATGTATGTATTCCTATTGGCTGGCTGTGCTCTTATCTATTGATGTTACCAAGGCTAATACTGAGGTAATGGTTGGGGGGATGTGAAATGGAAACAGTTGGAAGCTTGACAAAAAAAGTAATGTAATGATCAGCACTCACGTGACTAGAACTTGTTTGTTTATTATTTTTGTTAGCAGGCACCTGAAATGCTAGTGCATGTTGAATTTGCCAATCACTGTGCATTTTAGAAAGGTGGTTCTGGCTGGAACTGTACACAGTTCAAATATATGTAATTGATTGTTGGTAAGTGTATTTTTTAAGTAGCCACACTGGCACAAGTATGTTTACTTTTCCTCCTACTTAACTCACTAGCTCAGCTTTGTAAGAAGGGCTTCTCTGCTTGTGTGTTGTTTTTGTTTGGTGTGAGGAGAGCAGAAACATCAGATCTTTATTCAATCTACTACAGTCATCTCTTACAGTGCCCTATCCCTATTAATACCAGGAGTGTTGTGATCTTCCTGCACACAGTGCCCTAACCCTGATACCAGTCTGAGACAGCTCCCTCCCTGCATTACTAGTGAGAGGCTGGCTTCACAGACAGGGGGGAGCTGCCTGACCCTCACTCCTGACTTCCCCCATGTCCCAGCTAGTGAATGGTGTGTGGGTGGGGGGGGGGGGGGAGGATGGTGAAGTCTGAGACAGCTCCCTCCCTGCATTACTAGTGAGAGGCTGGCTTCACAGACAGGGGGGAGCTGCCTGACCCTCACTCCTCCGGGGTATTGTGATCTTCCTGCACACAGTGCCCTATCCCTGATACCAGGGGTGTTGTGATCTTCCTGCATGCAGTGCCCTATCCCTATTAATACCAGGAGTGTTGTGATCTTCCTGCATGCAGTGCCCTATCCCTGATACCGGGATGTGTGCAAGAAGATCACAACACCCCCGGTATCAGGAATAGGGCACTGCGTGCAGGAAGATCACAACACCCCCAGTATCAGGAATAGGGCACTGTGTGCAGGAAGATCACAACACCCCTGGTATTAGGGATAGGGCACTGTGTGCAGGAAGATCACAACACTCCTGGTATTAATAGGGATAGGGCACTGTGTGCAGGAAGATCACAATACCCCTGGTATCAGGGTTAGGGCACACGTTCTAGTCACATTGACTGATCACATTACTTGTTTTGTCAAGCTACCAACTGTTTCCATTTCCCATCCCCCATATACTGTCAGTAGGAAACTTGGTAACATGAATAAATAAGAGGGCAGCCAATAGGAATACATATTCATTCCTAAACTGACCTTAACTGACCTGAAAAGTGTCAAATTGTATCATTTTCAGTTAGTGCGCACTAACTCCTGTTAGTGCGCACTAACTCGAGTTAGTGCGCACTAATCGGAAAAAACGATTTTTAACGATTTTTTAACTAAAAAATCGTGCCTAAGACGATTTTCTTGCCCTGCCACACGATTTCTATCGTTAAGACGATATGGAAAACGATTCACATCCCTAACGTTTATCCTCAGTACAGGGGACTAGCAATTTTCAAAATGGCATTTTTACAACCCACATGAAACGTTTTGAAACTTACCCTCCCGGAAAACTGACCCTCTTTAGCCTGTTTTTCTTTTATACTTTATTTCTTTCTTTTTTATGATTCTTACAAACACAGACAGAAAATGAGAGTCACCAAATAATTTGGATTTTAGAAAAAGGAAAACGATAGCCTGCTTTTCAAAGGGAAGAAGGCTCCATGCCTGTCTGTGTGCCCCCCTAACTCATTTTTATGTTTAATGTCATCTCCACACCTGGCTGTTGTCTTGTCCTCTCTCCTCCTTGATCCCTGGTATGTCCTCTATCTGTTCTTCCCTTCGGGACCATGGTGGTCCTCAATCCCTCCCTCCCTGTCCCTCCACCTCTGTCCAGCATGATTCCTGGGGGCTCCTCTCCTCCTCTCCCCTGATCGGCTGCCATCCACTCTCACTCCCCTTAACCAGTTCAACCATGGATTTCTGTCTCCCTCTTTATCCTCCATTTCTTTGCTTTTTTAAAAAGATTTAAATGTTTTTTAGGATGCATGTATCGCCTAAACACAAAGGACCAGGCGATGTACATTTGTAACACACACAAAATGAAAAACACAGTAACCTAAATTCCTGTCTCATTCCTTCATCCCTCTGTCTTTCCACTCATACAGTCAACCTCAGTCCCATTTCCTTCTTTCTTCCTTCAAGTCTTTCTTCTCACTTTTTTACTGCAGCTCTCCCCTCCTGTCTCTGTCAGACCAGTGGCAGAAGTGGGAAATGTTTCTCACCGCTGTGATCACCCTCCTTTCCTCAGTGTGAAGTAGAGGCGTCAAACGTTCTGACAGCAGCAATTGACCCCCCCTCACTTCTCCACACCCTCACAAAGTGCAGCAGCAAGGTTTACAATTGGACCCACTCTTTCTCACCTCCGCTAAACAAGTGGAATTGCAGTTTGAGGCTACTAACGGGTGCAAACAGCCCGTCTCTCTCCCTTCTCATCTGCAGCAATGTGGGGGGTGAAGTTTTTGGGGCCATAATAGGCCCCACTCCCAATCTCCTGGCTTGTGGCAGCAGTTCTCCCTAGCTAAACTTTCTTGCATCCCTTCTGGATGGGTTCATGGACCCTTGGAGGTCCACAGACTCCTGGTTGGCAAGCACTGGCATATAACAATTCAATTACTAAACATCAAGCACTAACATATTCTCAGTCCCCAGAGGTGACCATGCCCTTGCCTGCTGACATTTCATTCACCAAATGCTTCATTGGATCATACTAAAGCAATGTAGCACCATGGCAGGGCACAAAGCTGTCTTCGCCCCTCAGGTTATCCTGCAATTTGATGTTGTTGTAACGGGGGCGCTACGGAGCGATCCCCGCCGGGGTTTAGTGTGCCCTTGGGTTTCAGCCCGACCCCAGACGGATCCAGGACCGAACCGAGGGTTGACGGTGTATTCCAGCATAGCTGACAGTCTTACCCTCCGCCAGGCCGGCAAGCTCCCAAGGCCAACAACAGATGATGTTGGAATGTGAATGGTCCTCCGACCATTCCGAGCCCTTTCGGACCTGCCGCTTGGATCGGCATGGAGCAGCAGGCCTGGCCTGAGGTCGAGGCAGACGGACCTTGACACGAAGACATGACAGACTTGGGTTGATGCAACGGCATCACAGATGAAGACTAGGGTTGATGCGACAGCATCACAGACTAGACGAGGTACTAGGCGAAGCTGGGAGGATACACTTTGGCACTGTCTCTCAGGGCGCCCTACTCAGCCCACCTTCACGGGTGGACCCAATGGGCTGTTCACGGACCACCCTGTCCCACTGCGCACCCTACACAGCCTGAGGAGGCTGGTCACGGACCACGCTGGGAACAGGACGAGTGCAGGAGAGGATCCAGTCGAAGCAGAACTCCAATGACGGAGCGATGTCATCTGAAGCTCCACCACCGGCTGGCAGGACAGGAGGCTCAGGAGCACAGGGACCGAAGTCCACTGCCAGCATCTCCAAAGATGAAGCAGCGTCACCGGGAGATCACGGCCGGCAGTACGGAAGGCTCAAGAGCACAGGAACACAGGAGCAGGATACCAAGGAACCTGGAACATCAGGAAACAGCAGATCTATGACGAGACATCAGGACACCTGGACGAGGACCTCAGGCACAAAGACATGGCATGACGAGGAACAAGAACTCCATGGAGAAGACGAAGAAGACCTGATGGAGCTCTGGCTGGCAGGAGCCTCCAGAGTGAAGCAACTCCGATGCAAGGCAAAGACTGAATGAAGTTGAAGTCCTTTTATAGGGCTGCAGACTGGCGACTCCCTGGGAGGAGATTGGATGGCCCACACCTAGCTGGCCCTATAACTATGGAGGAGTGCTGCGGGCTGGCCCCTAGGGAGAAGGGCGTGGCTCAAACCAGGAAGTTCATGCAAACACAAGCAGCCTCAGGCAGGCCCCAAGAACATCGAGGCCTCCCAGGCCCTGGAGCAAATCCTAAACAGTTCATAGGCGAGACCCTGGCTTCGGAGCGGCCCCCAGGAAGAGGTAAGGAGCCTCCCATAGCACCGCTACAGGAGGGTTCATAACAGATGTTTTTACTTATGAAGTTTTCTGCGGTGCATCGAGGTCTTAGTTCATAAAAGAGCAGGGGTTGCTCATTAAGCAATGCCAACACAATTTAGGGTGGTGCATAGGCCAAGCCTGGCTGTCAAAGCCAAAGATATGACAGGCAACTTGTCTTGCTCTCAACCACCAATGCAGCGTAGGAGTAGGAATACCATGCATCTTAGTTTTCTCTGCCCAGTCAGCTTTCAATTGTTGTACATGTTGTGCAGCCCAAGACATGCTCAACCCCGCCACATGCATTTCATCTTGTAACTCCTATATTATTGCAACATGCATAGTATCCATAAGATTAATAACACAAACTATTTTAAAGGAGACAAGCAGTTCAGATCCATCCTCCTATATATTTCCAAAAAATGAAATTCTCTTTAAAATAAGACTGACTGGCAGCTGTCATATTTCTGTCTCTAAGGAGTCTCTATCAGATAATTCATTTTCTCAATGTGGGTGAGTGAAAGATGGTGTAGTCAGGTTTACAGGGTCCTGCTATAAGTGATATATATGAAGACAGAGCCCTCTGCCTAAGTGCAGACGAATTGGGAAGATACGGTAGAGATGAATGACTTATCTAGTAAAGAATGGGCTTCATTTTTCAGTGCCTTTACCTTTCCGTTGGTGTGTTCTTGTGTATAAGACTGGTATGAGCTACGGAGAGGTTGACAGCTGAATGTTCTGGGCATCTCTGAACTGTTGAGTGCTTGGCTGTTTTATAAGAGAATTATTGAGTTTTAGAGATATGCACCATAAAATGCTTTTTAGGTTTTTAGTTTTGTTTGTTTTTTGGAGGGAGAGACTCATTTAATGCTTATTTCAGTTTGGTTCTGCTTGATTTCCAAAGAGCAATACACATTATGAGGTCCATATTCAAAAGCCATTTAGATGGATAACTCAAAGGTTATCCATCTAAATGGCACAAGTGGCATATTCAGCCATTTATCCAGCTAAATTAAAGCTGGAAACTACTTAACTGGCTATAATTTAACCGGGTAAAAAGGGGTGATTACAGGGAAGCAGTTCAGTTATCTTCCTAACTTAGGCATGAATTTAGTGCCAGAATTGTGGTATTTCCTACATACAACCACTGAGACGAGAGAGAGAGAGAGAGTTAAAGGTGCAACACCATAACACTATTTGATAAATGACCCTGTTAGTCAAATATTACATATATCTGGTTAAGTTAGGGCCCTTAGCCAGATAAATTTAGACCTGATTCTGAGCAGGAGTTAGCAATCTGTTACGTTCTGTGTGTCTTGAACTAATAGTGGGCCCTTGGGTCATGGCGAGTGAAGACTCCGCCCACAGGGAGGAGCCCTGTGGGCACTCACCACAACAAGTGAGGTCTCAGCAGTGATGGACAACAGAGGAAACAACTTTATTATACAGCCAATGGTGATCCGAGGAGCTAATTGAAGTTATCTGTTAAAGTATTTGTTTTCTTGATATATTCTTGTTGACTGTTCCTTCTGTTCATTGTAAAGGCCATGCCTATTTTATACGTTGGTTATAAGTTACATGTAAACCGATGCGATGTGCAAACGGATGTCGGTATATAAAATCATTAAAATAAATAAATAAATAAATAAATAAATAAATAAATAAACCCTAACAGGGCAGAGTTGGCACAGAGTTTTGACTTACCAGGAGGGAGGATAACTTTCAAATGAATAAAAACAGTGGCATATATGCATATGTAGGGCCATAAGCAGATCTATGCTAGTATTTTATAACCTGTGAGTATGATGTGCACAATTTATAAAATACCCATATCTCTACCCTGCAACATATGCACATATATATAGGCTTATCTGCAATTACGTGCAATGCAATGAAAGAATGTATATCAATGCGAGAAACGTGTATACTCTTCCTACCTGTTTTAAAAATATACATGCACAGATTTTACAGGCGAAACTAAAGTATGACATTTTCTTATATTGGAATTTTCATTTGTAAGTCAGTGTATTTTAAAACATGCATGTGTCATGGAAACTACCAGTTTTACCAATTAGTCCACCAGTTCCCCCAGTCCTTCTCCAGATCATTGATAGCCTCCTGATTCTTCAGCCTGAACTCCTCCCAGTTCATCAAAATCTCTCACCAAGTCAGTACTACACAATAAACAATAAAGACTTTTAATATCATTTAAGCAAGATAATAATAGGGTAAAATTACACAAGTAATTTGGAAAATCTACAGAGGCAATTTTCAAAAGGATTTACACACTTAAACTGGGTTTTATGGGGTAGATTTTCAAAAACGGCGCGTTCGTGTACTTTTGTTGGCGCTCCAGGCGCCAACAAAAGTACATGGGATTTTAGTAGATACGCGTGTAGCCGCGCGTATCCGCTAAAATCCTGGATCGGCGCGCACAAGGCTGCCTATTCCATGTAGCCGGCGCGCGCCGAGCCGCGCAGCCTGCCGCCGTTCCCTCCGAGGCCGCTCCGAAATCGGAGCGGCCTCGGAGGGAATTCGCTAACGCCCTCCCCTCACCTTCCCCTCCCTTCCTCTACCTAACCCACTCCCCCGGCCCTGTCTAAACCCCCCCTACCTTTGTTGGGGGATTTACGCCTCCCAGAGGGAGAAGTAAATCCCCGCGCGCCAGCGGGCCGCTGGCGCGCCTAGACGCAACCCGGGGGCGGTTCCGGAGGGCACGGCCACGCCCGCGGACCGCCCCGGGCCGAAACCACGCCCCCGGGCCTGCCCCCGAAACGCCGTGTCCCGCCCCAAAAACGGCGCACCGCTCGGCCCCGGCCCGACACACCCCCGACACGCCCTGACACGCCCCCTCAGAAAACCCTGGGACTTACGCGAGTCCCAGGGCTCTGCGCGCGCCGGTAGGCCTATTGAACATAGGCGCACCGGCACGCAGGGCCCTGCTCGCGTAAATCCGGGCGGATTTACGCGAGCAGGGCTCTTAAAATCTGCCCTATATGTGTAAATGCACTTTACAGGTATAAGTGAGCTTTTGAAAATTGTACAATACATGCCATTGAATTGTTCATAGGTTTTATGCGTGTAAATGCACTTTAAGCATGTAAATGGGCTTATGAAAAGTGTTACAGTAGTATGTTATATTTACCACATAGCTCCCATGAAAATTATTTCCTATATGCATGTTTTTTAAAATAGAAATTTATGGCCTGGATTCACCATTCTATCGCAGAATGGTGAATCCAGCGAAAACGGGGGGGGGTGGGCCTGCGAAAGCCGGCAGCCATCGCACCACCGCGGTGTTTTCGCTGCCGGCTTTCGCATCCAATAGCGCCACCGTGAAATGTGGTGCTATTGGGCGCGCTACTGGCGACGATAACGTGGCTTACCTTATCGCCGCCAGTGAAGACACCGCCGAGTCCGCCTCCTCGCCGCCCCGACTCCGCCCCCCGCATGCTATTGCACGCGAAAAGGGACTTTTCGCGTGCGATAGCAGCTCATCGCACACGATAAGCATTACAAAATGACCCCCTATGTGTGTAAATGTTGGTCTAGCCCCATAATGACCCAGACCACACCTTTTTTACATGCGTATATATGCACATAAAAGTGAAAATGCTTCTCCGTATGTTAATGTCTGTTGATAGCATGCTTTACTAATTGGACCTGATCTCACAGTTCTTTAGACCTCCATGAAGCTCCAAGACCCAATTGAAATCTTATTTGTTTAGATTTGACTCTCTTCTCCATGTTAAGTCAAAATAGAACTTGTGATTCATTCTTACTTTTAGGCATCAATTGAAGTGTATTAAAAAAAAAATGGATACGTGAGATGGGTAGTCTCCATAAAAAAAAAAATATCATGCTATATTAGTGAAATTGAGCAACAAAGCAAAGTTGTGTCAGCTTATATCACAGGCATAGGAAATCAGTGCTGTAAAAGGCAACATCTCATAATGCTGCACAATAGTTATTCAAAATGAAGGAGAAGAAATTGAACATTAATAATAAATCAACTGCAAAAACACAGACACCCTTGGAATTTAGATTTCATAGAAACCTTCAAAAAATTAGGTCCTGCTGTGACAGCTGTCAGCCTGAATCTTCAATATCTTAGTTCTTCTTCCATGTTCAGCATCTCACTGGGCAGCTGGTCGTCAATGCTGCTCTGTGAAGGGGAAGGGCTGCCAAGGTGTATGTGTCAGTTAGTCAATGAGGCTGGTTGGTCCCAGCAGATGGGTGCACAGATGTGCAGGAAGACTGGCACAGTATTCCATTTGATGTGCAATACTTAAGCAATAGTTATACTATTGCTATGCTTGTCCTTGTTTGGGAGCATGCGATTATTTCTGTTACCATCAAACAGCAAATTATTTTATGTTGAGGGACAGCGCCCTATACAAATATTAAACATTAGCAGAGCCAGCAAAATCTACAAATAATTGAAAAAAGTTCAAACTCATAGCCAGTCAGTATCGGATCTCATAAAACCACGCACTCACAAGAAAGTAAACTAATTATGTAATCCAGTGAAGTAATCGTGCAGGAATGCCTCTACAAATGTTTGAAGGAAAATTTGTTCCCAAAGAGTTTGCACTAAAAATTAAAAATGCATAAAACATATCACTGTGGGGTAATTTTGTAACAGCTTTCCTAAATTTAAAATGAAACATACGCCTAGGTTGCACCAAGTTTCAAAGGGAATGTGCGCCCATACCTTTTCTTTGAAAATTATCCCATCAAAACCACCCATACACAATTACACCTACTAATTTTTGAGCTGCAATTTCCCGAAGAAATCTACTCACATGTTTTTGAAAATGAAAAAGTATGCATGTAAGTGCAATACCTTCCCCACCCACTCCCTGGGAATGTTTCTACTCACTGAGGGTAAGCTTGCATGATCACAGGACACACACATGTACGTTTGCAGGCATATCTGTGATGACTAATGGTAAACAACACCTAGGGATTATACTAACACAATTTTCTCTAGAAAATCATACTCTACCTCCACATAGAGAAATATAAACTTTTTCCATTAATGTGCAATGAAATGTATTCATAAATCTTGTAAACAATTACACAATTAAAATCAACAAAAAACACTCACTCCCATTCATACCTTTAAAACCAGCACACTACTGACACGTAGAAATTTATACAATATTTCAAAAAGTGCAAAAATGCATCAAAAAAATTATTATTTATATATATGATAGAAACACTTTTCTTCATCCAGTTTCCAATCTTATAACGAAGTACACATGCAATGTACTCCCAATGATTTTCTTCTAAGCGTCCTTCATAATTCGATTAGGATAAAAGATTGCTTATTTCCCTCATCATCCGCATCTGGAGATGCGGATGATGAGGGATGATGAGATGCGGATGATGAGGGAAATAAGCAATCTTTTATCCTAATCGAATTATGAAGGACGCTTAGAAGAAAATCATTGGGAGTACATTGCATGTGTACTTCGTTATAAGATTGGAAACTGGATGAAGAAAAGTGTTTCTATCATATATATAAATAATAATTTTTTTGATGCATTTTTGCACTTTTTGAAATATTGTATAAATTTCTACGTGTCAGTAGTGTGCTGGTTTTAAAGGTATGAATGGGAGTGAGTGTTTTTTGTTGATTTTAATTGTGTAATTGTTTACAAGATTTATGAATAAATTTCATTGCACATTAATGGAAAAAGTTTATATTTCTCTATGTGGAGGTAGGATATCTGTGATGACTGGCATGGATGTGATCCCTTTGTGCTGTGGCGTAATTGATGCCTCCTTGTAAGCAAACCTATGAGGCCTATGCCGACGGCTGCCAAACGAGTCCCAAAGCGGGAGAGGCTGGAGCTTCACCTCTCTCGCAAATTGAACTCTTGGTTCTGGTAGCTGGAAGGACTTAGGTGGGTCCCAAGGATGGTATAGAGAACAAGAGTCCAAGGGCACGCCAGGGTCACAACAAGCAGTAGGCTGGAGATACCGGGACAGGCCAAGAGTTGGGACAGGTGGCAAGCAAGTGTAGTCAGGTGCAAGGCAAGAGATCAGGTCTAGATGGCAGGCAATTGTGGTCAGGTCCAAAGCAAGAGATCAGTAACAAGAAGTCAGGCTAAGGATGGATGAAGACACACAAGAGATCCTGGACAAGACAGTTGGGCAGGACAAGGCTGGAACAGACAAGCTGGGCTAAGAAAGGCTGGATGAGGCAGGCTGGGCTAGGTAAGGCTGGAGGACAGGAACGCAGGAACAAGGAACCAGGAGCGCAGGAGCAACAGAAGCCAGGAATGTAGGAGCAACATGCTCTGCTCTAGGCAGGAGGCCCGTTGCTGAGGCTAGGCAATGCAGTAGGGCCTTTGCTTAAATAGCCTGATAGGGCAGTTGTCATCAGGAGACAATGCTATGAGTTTCCCGCTGCAGGGCCGATGTTATGGGCACACATGGATATGCACGCGTACCTAGGGGGAGGCAGCAACCTGGCTGGGATAGCAGCGTCAGTGGCGGTCGACAGCGTGCAGCAATGGCAACACTCTGCCATAACAGGAGGCCTTCGGCAGCGTTGGACAGCAACTGGGGTGAGTGCAGCAGCTTGTGGGGCAGTCCCATGAGGTGCCAAACATAACACAGACAATTTTATAACAAGCCATTTCTGATGACAAAGCTGTCTTTGAATATTGCTCAGTAAAAGCCACATTTTCAAAGCCATCTACATGCAGAAAGTTTGCTGATTTTTGCATGCAGAAAGTATATATGTAATGAGTTCATGTGCACTTCTGTGTACACAAAAAAATGTGTTCTAGGGAGAAGAGTTGGAGCAGAGTTTAGATTTACATGCATACTTTCAATTTTAAAGAGTATGAGGGTAACTTTCAAACAACTCTGCGCAGTCGCATATGTATGCATACATGGCTGCACAGAGATCTACTATAGTATTTTAGAACCCGTGTGTATCACATACATGCATATTATTTATTTATCTATTTATTTATTTATTTGTAAACTTTTAATATACCGACATTCGTAGGACACATCATACCGGTTTACAATCAACTCGAGAAGAAATGAAAATTACAAATAACAGGGAGGGGGAAGGGGAGCAGTCAAGAAAAGGGAGAGAAGGGGCCGGGAGAAAGCAAATGCTAAGTGAGCGCAAACAATACAGAGGAAAGAGAGAGTAAGAGAAAAATATATATGTGAACTGTAATAACAGTATTAACTTATTTACATTTCAATAATTTACAAACAATAATTGCAGTATTAACTTATTTATAGCATTTCAATGAATTACAAAGTCAACATTTCCATAAGATACATCGTCTTATAAAAAGAGTGTAAACCAATTTGATATTCTTTTGATGTAGCTGTATACAAATTTTAAACAAACTAAAGTACCCAGTACGTGAGTATGTACACATACGCTCAAATACATGCAATGCATTGAAAATGAGTATTCCAATGAACTGAATGTGCATTCTTTTCCTACCAGTTTTAAAAATATACATGTGTATATTTAATGCATGAAAATAAAGTAACACTTGTGTAGTACCTAATTTATGTGCATAAGTCAATATATTTTAAAATATTGGTATATAATTGAAATTACCAGTCTTTTGATTCCTTCATCACTTCACCCAGTCCTTTTCAAGGTCTTTGAGATCTTCCTGGTTCTTCAGCCTGAACTTCACATGAAGGTGAATTTTAAAAGCCGGGCGTGAGCCAAAATCAGGAGTTGGGCACACATGTAGCACATGCATGTGTCCACCCAAATTTATAACCCAACCACATGCGCACACAAGTCCCGATGCACGAATGTCTCGCATCGGAGAAAAAAATGGTGGAATACAGGGACGTGGTGTGGGCAGGGCATGGTCATTCTGGGGCGGGATCAAGAGATGTGTGCGCATGTACCTATTCAAACAGAGTTGTTTGAAAGTAAATCAAGTGAGAGACCTTGGAGCCACCCTAGACTTCAGAATGAACCTTAAAAAATTCATCAACACTACCACTAAAGAAGGCTTTTATAAACTACAGGTCCTAAAGCAGTTAAGACCTCTCCTACACTCCCATGACTACCGCTCGGTCCTTCAAGCCATACTATTCTCAAAGACTGATTATTGCAATGCTCTTCTGCTTGGTCTCCCGGCCTCTTCTACCAAACCTCTTCAGATGCTGCAAAACGCTGCAGCCAGGATCCTCACAAACTCTCGCTGTATGGACCACATCACACCGATTCTAAAAATACTACACTGGCTACCCATCCACTACAGAATACTCTTCAAGACACTGACCATCATTCACAAAACCATATATCAGCAATCTTCCCTCCAACTTACCATACTCCTCGAACTACACTCCTCATCAAGACCAACCAGATCTGCATACAGAGGCTCCCTCCAGGTTCCCCCTAGCAAATCCGCTATACACAACTCCATTGAAAAACGAGCGCTATCAACCGCTGGACTGCATCACTGGAATTCTCTCCCGCCAGATCTACGCCAGGAACATTGTCATCTCACCTTCAGAAAAAAATTGAAAACATGGCTGTTCGCCCAAGCATATCCTTGAAGAAGCCTTACGGTAACCCACACGGACCAACACCCCCTCGGTTGCGTCCTCTTTCCACCTCACAAAGGAACTGTTATGCTAGAACTGCTCTCTCAAATAACTTGTTAAATCAACTCCACTATGTAAACTGTATATAATTTTACCAAGTAAGCAATTGCTCTCTGCTTACCGCACTGCTCTCCAGTTAGAAATTGTTAATCTATCCCTTTTCTTCTAGCGGCCTTGTTCTACATTCCCTGTTGTAATGTAACTCGCTTTCTGTATTAACTGGTTTACCCCCTAGTTTTTTGTAAACCGGTACGATAAGACCTGGTCTTGAGCATCGGTATAGCAAAAGAAGTTAAATAAATAAATACATAAATAAATAAATAGATAAATAAATAAATAAAATAAATATGCCTGCGCTGCACCCAGGTATAGTTGAGCACAAAGTTATTTCTGCTATGGAGGGAATGTAAGTCTAAATAAAAAAATTTCCAGGCATCTAGGAAGTGTTTGAGGGGCCTGGGATAACTGGGGGGAGTGCAGGCTAAAGAATCGGGGAGGGGAGGGGTTGGAGGACCTAGCCGTAGACTGGGCAAACTGCTGGCTGAACTGGTGAAACTGGTCATTGCATGGATGCGCACCTGTTATAAAAGTCCCGCACTTGTGTGGTTCAAAGCTAACATTAAGCAATTATGCACACACACAAACGTGCGCCAGGGCTGTTTTATAACATGTGCAGGTATGTGTGTGATGGATATGAAATAACCATGCATCTGGCCACGCACCCATGTAGATGTGTGCCCACTTGAAAGTGACCACCAGGGATGGATTTAAGATTTTTGCTCCTCTAGGAACTTTTGAAGCTTTCAGTCCACCACCTCCCCTAAGGGTCTGTTAAGGGTAATCGAGGGCTGTTCCCTGCTGAATGAGATTCGGCAGAGCTAGAAGGCAGCAAATCTTAGCCAGCCTGCTGCCCCAAGATGCTTGCCACCCTAGGCACCAGAATAATGGGTGCCCATTGACCAATCCAGGCTGCCTTCCACCCAGCCCAGAACTCACAATAAACACTTATGCATGGTTTCAATGTATGGCGTCCCTTCTGCAGATGGAGCGCCTGGACTTTCTAAAAAAACATCGGAAGCCCGACAAAATGTATGGTGCTTGCTGGACTATCTGTGTTTCACTATTGCCAGGCAGTATCCAGTTGGGGTTACAGGAGAGTGGGTATACTCCTGACTGGATAGATTCTAAGGTCTCTGGGGGTGAGGGGGTTGGGAGGGGTGGTAAAGGGGTGGTAAAGGGGGTCAGGGGAGTGCTTGTTGAATGTTAAGAATGTGGAATGAGTGTGGGCTGTATGGTTAGGAGTTGGGTTCAGTAGGTTGGGTTGGGGACTGTCTAAATGGTAAAAAGGTAATGGGATGGAGATACTCCAGCTGTCCTGAAGCATATATTCTGATGTCATGGTTTGACTCTGTACTGTTCTATGGTTATTCATTGTTATTCTGTGATGACATACTTTCTGTGGGTTCCTGGCCTCCTGGTTGTGTTTCCTTGCCAATAAAAATTATTTTGACAAAAAAACAAAACAAAACACTTATGCAAGATAATTAGCAGGTGTAAAATTACATGAGTAAGCTGCCACATGTAAGCGCTTAAGTCTCTTTTAAAATAGCAACTTACGTGGGTAACTATTGGCTCCAATCTAGAAAGCCCCTAGATCGATCCTTTTTATGTTCATTTATGTGTATGAAATGTAACATATTTGCATACTTTTAATGTATATAAAGTACGGATTACGCAAGTACATGCTACTTAAGTGCACATATGCTACGTTTGCGCACATAACTCTTTGGAAATTGACTCCTATGCATGCAAATCCACATGAAAATGTTACGCTATGCCAAAGGTAATTTTATAATTCTCTACATGGCAGTAGAATCTGTGTGTACAATCTACACACAGGGGCGGATTTTAAGAGCCCTGCTCGCCTGGGGCGTGTCGGGGGCGGGCCCGATCCGCGCGGCGTTTTCGGGGCGTGTCGGGAGCGGGCCCAAGGGCATGGTTACGGCCCGGGGCGGTCCGGGGGCGTGGCTGCGCCCTCCGGACCCGCCCCCAGGTCGCGTCCCGGCGCGCTAGTGGCCCGCTGGCGCGCGGGGATTTACGCCTCCCTCTGGGAGGCGTAAATCCCCCGACAAAGGTTCCCTCCGAGGCCGCTCCGATTTCAGAAATCGGAGCGGCCTCGGAGGGAACTTTCTTTTGCCCTCCCCTCACCTTCCCCTCCCTTCCCCTACCTAACCCACCCGCCCGGCCCTGTCTAAACCCCCCCTTACCTTTGTCGGGGGATTTACGCCTCCCGGAGGGAGACGTAAATCCCCGCGCGCCAGCGGGCCGCTAGCGCGCCGGGACGCGACCTGGGGGCGGGTCCGGAGGGCGCGGCCATGCCCCCGGACCACCCCGTGCCGTAACCTCGCCCCCGGGCCTGCCCCTGAAATGCTCCCGACACGCCCCGAAAACGCCGCGCGGATCGGGCCCACCCCCGACACGCCCCCTCTGAAAACCCCGGGACTTACGCGAGTCCCGGGGCTCTGCGCGCGCCGGTAGGCCTATGTAAAATAGGCGCACCAGCGCGCAGGGCCCTGCTCGCCTAAATCCTCCCGGATTTAGGCGAGCAGGGCTCTTAAAATCCGCCCCACTGTGCATAAAAGTATGCAGGAAACTGGATTATGCACGAACTTTTGCTTGCACTGGCACCTGCTTAATATTTGAAGCCCCTCTTATGCACATAAAATAGGGTTCGATTCACCTCAGTCACTTTGAAAATCAGGCCCTAACAGGTCAATATTCAGAAAAGTGGTGAGTGGAGAAGTTATTCAATTGAAGTTAGCACAAGTTTCTCACTGACAACACTTAGGTAACGCTATCTGGAACACTTTACCTGGATAATATTAGCTGTCCTCCTGGTTACATGCAGATAAAGTTTACCTGAATAACTCTAGACTTAACTGGCTATATGCTTAATATAGCTGGTTAGATAAAAAAACAAAAAAAAAAACAAAACCCAAGCAAACCTTGCAGTCTAGCAGACCTGATTACTTCCCAAGCCCCACAAGTTTAAAAAAAAAGGCACCTCGCCATGTGGCCTGATACCCCCATCTGTTCCCAAGCTAAAAAAAAATAGAGCCATGATTCTCCTCTGATAAGAGAGAAGTCTTTTTAAAATGAAGTACACCCAAGTCATGATACCTTTTCCCCCTCTCTACCAGAACTGCATTATTACCACCCCCATCATGGCTGTGATCCATCTGACTCCCCCGACCAGTATGTGGAATCACGATCCATCTGGCCAGCACTAAAAGTGAAAGCTATTTGCGATATTGTTAAAATAACACTTAGATGCGAGAAGGCAGGACGTAAAAGTGAGTAGTCCTGTCAGCTAGTCTTGGGGGTCCCTTGTGGGTGAGGTTCACCATGGGAGAGGTGTGGGATGGGAGGAGGGGGCAATCGGGGTGGCAGAGAGGGGAATCATGAATTCTGCAGGAGTATTTTTCAAAGATAACAGAGTTGGAAGGGAGTCAGGAGGTTTGTGTTTTCATGTACTGGGAAGAGCGAGAATTAGAAGGACCTTGACCATAGGGGGGGGGTCTCATGATAATGTAGCTCTGAAAGCAGGGGGAAACAAGGATCATGACTTGGGTGTACTTCATGTTAAAAACGCTTCTCCACTACTGGCAGGAAGGATGCAGTAGGATTGCAGATTTTTTTAACTTGGGAAGGTAGGGATTGGGTCACACAGCTGCAACATTTTTTGGAGGGGGGATGGATTTGGGCTGGTAGAGCTGGCCAAGTTTTTTATTTCTAATTTATGCAACTAAGTTTAGGCCTGTGATTTTTCGGACCAGATCTGGCGAGGTAAATTTATCTGTCTTTGAACTGATAA
Organism: Rhinatrema bivittatum; assembly: GCF_901001135.1. Taxonomy (NCBI): domain Eukaryota; kingdom Metazoa; phylum Chordata; class Amphibia; order Gymnophiona; family Rhinatrematidae; genus Rhinatrema; species Rhinatrema bivittatum. The sequence continues at coordinate 796,221,992 of NC_042615.1, read as the reverse complement.
TGAATGTTAGCCAGATACACTTTGGCCACACCTTGGAATATCCCCATTCTGCCCCTTTTTTATCCGGCTAAGTTTTAGCTGGCTAATTACTTATCCATCTAGCAAGGAAGTGGGAGGTTTAAAATTAGGGTTTTTTTTCTGGCTAAGTGCTGAACTTAGCTGGATAAATCCTTTTGAACATGGACCTCTAAATGGACCTTAAAACCATATTAACATTCAGTGAGAAATTATGCAAACATATTTATCTACACATCTGCTACACCTTCTGCAATGATAAACTATAAGGTCAAATGAATCATGTTTTTCTGACATGACCACTTTTGGTCAGGAGCACTTTGGATTAATAACATATCAGCAAGCACTCAGATTGAAAAGCAACTTTCAGATGACTTACATAAAACAAACTATACTTCAAAACAATTCCCGTAAGAGAAATCTGGGACAGTGGGGAATTGTACCGGTGTTCTTTGTACCTGCTTTGTCGTAATACACATGTAACCTGGACACATGCACGCTTTCATGCTAAGAGCAGAGAGGTATTCCACAGGTGGAGTTGGGCGTAGTGTTGGAACTTAATGCTCATTCTTTATGATTTCAAAAATATATTCATAAATTAATCTCGATAAGTTACACCTTCTGAAGAGGAGGTGTAGTTTTTTGTGATTTAATCTAAGCATTTTGCAAGTTAACGAAGCATTTTCAAAGTGACCTTATTTGTAAGGTTTACTTTAAAAATGCTGGCTAAAAGATTTTAGCTCTTCATAAAATTATCCTCTTAGAGAGCAATTTTCAAAGTAATTAATATTGATTAAAAATATTTTACTTGAGTAAATTGGTTGTTTGAAAATTGCCCCCACATACTTAAGTTAATATTCATTGATTCATAGATTGGTTGATCCAACATCATTGCCTGAGGTAGAGATGCTTAGATGAATACAAAGCTTAGGGTAAATGTGGATCAACTGAAAAATCAGCAAATTTGTCTTAGGAATCGGCAAGATGCATTCACATACTGTATCAGCTAATGACTCAAGTGTGTGCTGGCTTTTATCAATCCATTGAGCTCCTTTTCTCAGATATTGGGATAAACACACTTCCCAAATTATTTTCAGAGATATGGAAAACAGTTATAAAGTGGTTGCTTCTAGTGAATAGAGAACAAGGACACATGTGGAACCATTCTCTTTGCAAGTTATTTTATTTTTAATTTGTATTATGTTTTAATTATTTTATCTTAGCTAATTGTTTAACTGCTGAAGAAATTAATTTATTAATTTTGCTTTGATTTATGATCTGTATTATTTTTTAAATGTACATCACATTTACTTATAACTGTAAGATAAAAAAATAATAATGAAATAGGTATCATAGAAGGGGAACAAGAGTGCAAAAAAAGCTATGGGGTTCATGGTATGGGTAGTAATAACAATCGGATTTTTTCATTTCTTGAAGAAATATCGCTGACTTTTTCTCACAACATTCTTTGAGGCTGGTCATGGGAATGGACAAATACCCTGAGATGTTTTCTCATGGTGCTGGTCCATTTGCATAATAAAGTTGTTCCTGCTGTGATTTCCACATGAAAAGGATATCCTGAGGTATAGCTAAGTTATGTAGGAAATTGCCAGTTTTTGCAATTTTCTGTACAAAATTGAACATATGCAAAATAACTAATGAACCGATTTGCATGATTTATCAACTCATTAGTAAGTTTTCATAAGTTTTATAAATAGCTTTACAAAAGAAAAATAGTATATGCAAACTCACCAAATAGCAGATGCCATTTTTCGCAAATGCAGTACACATTCTATTTGGCAGTTTTCTGTGAGCTAATCCATTAGCGAACTCATTCACAAAATAGTAGATCAGCCTCTTCTTTTCAGTCATAATCAGATTAATTTGACTGTTAACCAATAACTGCGTTATTAATAGGTTGGGGGCCAATAGATTGTTTATGGATCTGTTCAAGATCAGTTAGCTTTTCTAGAAGTGTGATTTTTCTAAGCCCAATAGAGCCTATCAAATCAATTATACTTGCTTAGAGGTTGGTACTGGTTGATTGCTTTTAACATTGACCTACTCAGTTGTGTTTTCTTGTAATACAATCTATAGGCACTTTCATACCTATTTAATTTAGCCAAAGTTAAATTCTAACTATCAGGATATAACATAAATGAGTTTCCTAGGAAAAAAAGCATTACATTAAATTGTGTCAAGAATTTACAGAGGCAATACTGTAATGCAATTATTTTCTTTTAATAAATGTAGGTAATTAGACTTTATTGCTAAGAATTTTCATTGTCTACCAATGGCATATGAGCATATATTTATTCTCCAACCTAAACATTTAGTATTACAGACTAAGATGTGAGCAATAGAATATGGACGGCATAACATTTTAAGCTTATACTGCACATGGACGACACACCACAATAGAAAGGTAGAGATTCATTTTTTTAAATGTCTTCTACAGTAGTATTGTGTCTGCACTGATTTACAGCCTTCATAACTACAGTCTAGACACACATTATTGACTGCAGTAACACAAATGATTGCAGTCTTGCTCGTGCTGTTGTATGGCAGCATGCCAGAAAAACATAAAAAGTTCACTGCATTTAAAACTTGTATTTACTCATAGGTCCTGTCAAAGGGAGGGAAAAAAAAAAACTAGTGCAATGCTGATGATTCTTTCAACCTAGTTGGTTGTCACAGTGTGAAGTGGAAATTAAAAACCACAAGAAAATGTGACTTGAGACATCAACCAACAGCTACTCTGAATCATGTGCTTCCTCTATTAGTGCACTTCAATTCACTGTAAGAATTATAAATCACGCAGGGCTCGATTCGCTCATTGTGAGGCCAGAGAAAATGCAAAGGCAATAGCTATTTGGAGAGGGTATCAAATAAAAATATTTGGTATTGAAAGCAAAAGCAGGGGCTGTTTGGGAAGCCGGACAGGGATAAACGATTGTGTAATGGCCCACTTTGAGCCCACCCCTTTCCAAACTGCATTATCCTTTTTTTATCGCATGCAGAGTCATTCGCATGAGATCAATGTCTGGGGAGACCTCTCTGAGCTGTCATGACCTGTGATGTCAGCACTACTTAAAGGCAAGAAGCTAAAAACAGCTGGCCACAATGTAATCCCCAGAAAGCCTCTTTTGCATATTCCCTAAACCACTTATTGCCCTGCCTCCATAAGAATCAATGGGGAAAATATCAGTACTCACACACACACAGGAAGAACAACATTTATAACCCTAATAACAGAATAGCAAGCTACAGGGATTGACAAGGTGCTGGTATGCAAGATCCAAAGGTGTCGAAATATATTCATCTTTTCCCGTCTACGCAATTTCTATTCTCCATTATTTTGTCACAACGATCCTTTCTTTGATAGAATAATATGTATTGCATATTAGCCAAACAGCTTTCCCTGGCACTACTTGGCATGATTCAGTAAGTACTGAGGCTTCCAGAACAAATGGCAAGATAGGCTATAGGAAATGTTGCAAGTCCTAGTTGATCTGTCTGGCAGGCTGCAATTCACTGTTGGAGTTAATTAGCAGCTGGGTCTTTCTGGCTGGTTATCCAGTAGGCCGAATGTTCAGGCAAGAACCACATTGATATGGATAGATATTTAGATTAGGCTGTAATGATAAAACTTAACTAGCAGCTGAGTCTGTCTGGCAGACTGAAAATACACCAATAATGAGAAATCCTAATGGAAATGCAGGGTCTGTCTAGAGTCCAAATTTTGGTTAAAGGAAGACTCAAGATCAAGAAATGGAAAGGGAACATAGCTGCATACAAAAAAAAATGTCTGAATGGTTGAGTTATAATAGACCAATGCTCAGTCTTTACAAGAATGAGATGTTGTGGGGCCATAAGACTGTACCAGATATGCCAATTCAATCAGGTTTTTCTGGAAGAGGAGGAAATCCCAGTAAAGGCTGCTGATTGAATTTTAGGAGGCTTTCTAGATAATGAGCTGAGAATGCAAACGCATAAGAACATAAAGGTGAATTTTCAGAGTTGTTTGTGCACAAATCGGCAGATGTGCAAGAAAATAGCACATAAGAACATAAGAAATTGCCATGCTGGGTCAGACCAAGGGTCCATCAAGCCCAGCATCCTGTTTCCAACAGAGGTCAAACCAGGCCACAAGAACCTGGCAAGTACCCAAACACTAAGAAGATCCCATGCTACTGATGCAATTAATAGCAGTGGCTATTCCCTAAGTAAAATTGATTAATAGCCATTAATGGACTTCTCCTCCAAGAACTTATTCAAACCTTTTTTGAACCCAGCTACACTAACTGCTCTAACCACATCCTCTGGCAACAAATTCCAGAGCTTAATTGTGCGTTGAGTGAAAAAGAATGTTCCTAAGTATAAGAATTTGGGGGCATAAGTATTCTAAGCATAAGCAACATACATTCAAATTATAGGTATAAGGTAGGTGAGCATTGCTCTTAACTAATAGTCGATCTATCCTTGGGAGTAAGAATGCCAGTGCTTTACCAGGCAGAGGGACAAGCAAATAGAAGAGACATCTTTTTGTTGAGTTGGCACCTTCTGAGCATGGAAGTGTCATGTGTGGGAGCACACATTGCCCATCCCAGGGCCCCTCTCAAAGAGAAGTTAATTAGGTAAGACTATGTGAGAATGAAAACATCAGGAGCTTGGATACTTAGCTACATAATCAGTAATGAGATGGTAGCATTGAATACCAACTGCTTATTGAGAGGTTAGAAGATATTTCCTGTTCCTGAAATTCTTTCAATAGCATCTGGTGGCCTGATTGCTTTCTAAGTACTAAGCTGTATCATAAAATTCTCTCATGGTTTGCTGTTGATGCTGTATTCCTTAAGATAAATCAAAATACTAGTTAGTTCTCCTGAAAAAACTACCCAGAAAGTTAAATATAGTGAGAAGTAACTGACTGGACAATCCCTGTGGTGTCACCAGCTGTTGTCTGAGAACTGCATGTGGCTAGCAAAGCCCAAGGCACTGGTGACATTTTCAGTCCATGGTCAATGCTCTCTGCATTAGATTTTTCCAAGTCCTGCCTTAACATCTAACTGAGATGTAAAATAATGTGCTTGTTAAACCTATATCTACTGAGCACTTGTTCTTCAGGCAGGTTAAAAAAATGGAGCCTATATATCCTTTCTTCAGGATACCACCTAAAAACATAAGAACATGCTGTACTGGGTCAGATCAAGGGTCCATGAAGCCCAGCATCCTGTTTCCAACAGTGGCCAATCCAGGCCATAAGAACCTGGCAAGTACCCAAAAACTAAGTCTATTCCATGTTACCGTTGCTAGCAATAGCAGTGGCTATTTTCTAAGTCAACTCAATTAATAGCAGGTAATGGACTTCTCCTCCAAGAACTTATCCAATCCTTTTTTAAACACAGATATACCAACTGCACTAACCACATCCTCTGGCAACAAATTCCAGAGTTTAATTGTGCATTGAGTAAAAAAGAACTTTCTCCGATTAGTTTTAAATGTGCTATATGCTAACTTCATGGAGTGCCCCCTAGTCTTTCTAGTATCCAAAAGAGTAAATAACCGATTCACATCTACCCGTTCTAGACCTCTCATGATTTTAAACATCTCTATCATATCCCCCCTCAGCCGTCTCTTCTCCAAGCTGAAAAGTCCTAACCTCTTTAGTCTTTCCTCATAGGGGAGCTGTTCCAATCCCCATCATTTTGGTAGCCCTTCTCTGTACCTTCTCCATCGCAATTATATCTTTTTTTAGATGTGGCGACCAGAATTGTACACAGTATTCAAGGTGTGGTCTCACTATGGAGCGATACAGAGGCATTATGACATTTTCCGTTTTATTCACCATTCCCTTTCTAATAATTCCCAACATTCTGTTTGCTTTTTTGACTGCCGCAGCACACTGAACCGACAATTTCAATGTGTTATCCACTATGATGCCTAGATCTCTTTCTTGGGTTGTAGCACCCAATATGGAACCCAAGATTGTGTAACTATAGCATGGTTATTTTTCCCTATATGCATCACCTTGCACTTATCCACATTAAATTTCATCTGCCATTTTGATGCCCAATTTTCCAGTCTCACAAGGTCTTCCTGCAATTTAACACAATCTGCTTGTGATTTAACTTCTCTGAACAATTTTGTATCATCTGCAAATTTGATTATCTCACTCGTCATATTTCTTTCCAGATCATTTATAAATATATTGAAAAGTAAGGGTCCCAAATCAGATCCCTGAGGCACTCCACTGCCCACTCCCTTCCACTGAGCAAATTGTCCATTTAATCCTACTCTCTGTTTCCTGTCTTAAGAACATAAGAACATAAGAGCATAAGAAAATGCCATACTGGGTCAGACCAAGGGTCCATCAAGCCCAGCATCCTGTTTCCAACAGTGGCCAATCCAGGCCATAAGAACCTGGCAAGTACCCAAAAACTAAGTCTATTCCATGTTACCATTGCTAATGGCAGTGGCTTTTCTCTAAGTGAACTTAATGCCCTTCCGGAGGAAGTGGTGAAGACCAGAACTGTGAAGGACTTCAAAGGGGCGTGGGATAAACACTGTGGATCCATAAAGTCAAGAGGCCGCCAATGAAGAGTGGGTGACTCGCCAGAATGATGGCTACTGCCTGGACACAATACCCTTATTCAATAAACATACACATGGTTACTGTGACTCCAACATCACTCTAAGCTTCAACAGCAAGAGGAAATGTGGAAAAAAGGATTTGCACTCACAAAGCCGGGAGTAGCTGGCTTGTTACGGCGGTTACTACCCCAAACCAAATGTGCCTGATACTTCACTTTCGATGCACATCCAGCATAGCTCTCTGCTCCAACGGCAGGGGAGAAGAAAAACTGATACTTCACGCATATCCAGCATTGCTCTCTTCTTCAACGGCAGGGGAAAAGAAAAACTGATACTTCACGCTTATCCAGCATAGCTTCAACGGCAGGGGAGAAGAAAAAAGGATTCACACTCACAAAGCGGGGAGTAGCTGGCTTGTTACGGCGGTTACTACCCCAAACCAAATGTGCCTGATACTTCACTTTCGATGCATATCCAGCATAGCTCTCTGCTTCAATGGCAGGGGAGAAGACTGATACTTCACACACATCCAGCATAGCTCTCTGCTTGAACGGCAGGGGAGAAGAAAAACAACCAATAAGGGCTGTATAACATAGTCTGGGTTAAAACAAATAAGCATGGGTGTAGCTTGCTTATTGCCGCGGTTACTACCCCTACTACCCCTAACTAATCAAGCTAGATATTTCACTTGGATGCAGCTCCATCACTGCTCTCTACATTAATGGTGGGGGAGGAAGGGAAATAGAACCAAGAGCTAAAAGAAACAGATAAGTATGAGAGAAAAAATGTGTGAAGCTTGCTGGGCAGACTGGATGGGCCATTTGGTCTTCTTCTGCCGTCATTTCTATGTTTCTATGTTTCTATGTAATAGCAGGTAATGGACTTTAGGGATGTGAATCGTGTCCTCGATCGTCTTAACGATCGATTTCGGCTGGGAGGGGGAGGGAATCGTATTGTTGCCGTTTGGGGGGGTAAAATATCGTGAAAAATCGTGAAAAATCGTAAAAAATCAAAAAAACATAAAATCGCAAAACCGGCACATTAAAACCCCCTAAAACCCACCCCCGACCCTTTAAATTAAATCCCCCACCCTCCTGAACCCCCCCCCAAATGACTTAAATAACCTGCGGGTCCAGCGGCGGTCCGGAACGGCAGCGGTCCGGAACGGGCTCCTGCTACTGAATCTTGTTGTCTTCAGCCGGCGCCATTTTCCAAAATGGCGCCGAAAAATGGCGGCGGCCATAGACGAACACGATTGGACGGCAGGAGGTCCTTCCGGACCCCCGCTGGACTTTTGGCAAGTCTTGTGGGGGTCAGGAGGCCCCCCCCAAGCTGGTCAAAAGTTCCTGGAGGTCCAGCGGGGGTCAGGGAGCGATTTCCCGCCGCGAATTGTTTTCGTACGGAAAATGGCGCCGGCAGGAGATCGACTGCAGGAGGTCGTTCAGCGAGGCGCCGGAACCCTCGCTGAACGACCTCCTGCAGTCGATTTCCTGCCGGCGCCATTTTCCGTACGAAAATGATTCGCGGCGGGAAATCGCTCCCTGACCCCCGCTGGACCTCCAGGAACTTTTGGCCAGCTTGGGGGGGGCCTCCTGACCCCCACAAGACTTGCCAAAAGTCCAGCGGGGGTCCGGAAGGACCTCCTGCCGTCCAATCGTGTTCGTCTATGGCCGCCGCCATTTTTCGGCGCCATTTTGGAAAATGGCGCCGGCTGAAGACAACAAGATTCAGTAGCAGGAGCCCGTTCCGGACCGCTGCCGTTCCGGACCGCCGCTGGACCCGCAGGTTATTTAAGTCATTGGGGGGGGGGGTTCGGGAGGGTGGGGGATTTAATTTAAAGGGTCGGGGTGGGTTTTAGGGGGTTTTAGTGTGCCGGCTCACGATTCTAACGATTTATAACGATAAATCGTTAGAATCTCTATTGTATTGTGTTCCATAACGGTTTAAGACGATATTAAAATTATCGGACGATAATTTTAATCGTCCTAAAACGATTCACATCCCTAATGGACTTCTCCTCTAAGAACTTATCCAATCCTTTTTTAAACACAGCTATATTACCTGCGCTAACCACATCCTCTGGCAACAAATTCCAGAGTTTAATTGTGCATTGAGTAAAAAAGAACTTTCTCCGATTAGTTTTAAATGTGCCCCATGTTCACTTCATGGAGTGCCCCCCAGTCTTTCTACTATCCGAAAGAGTAAATAACCGATTCACATCTACCCGTTCTAGACCTCTTTTAGCCAGTTTGCAATCCACAAAAGGACATCACCACCTCTCCCATGGCTTTTTACTTTTCCTAGAAGCCTCTCATGAGGAACTTTGTCAAACGCCTTCTGAAAATCCAAGTATACTACATCTACCGGTTCACCTTTATCCAGATAAGTTATATTTGACTCATAAACACATGAAAGTCTTCTCATATACATACAAACACATTGCATATCTTTCATAGAAACAAACATGGTTTATAAAATCATATACGTATATATAATATATATATATATATATATATATATATATATATATATATATATATATATATATATTTACCAGCAGTCTTATGCTGACATGCATTATTTATCAGGTGAGCACATAAACTGTGTCTTTCCCATGCACATTCCTTTCTCTATTACACCAAACCAGCACTGTGGTACAGAGGAGATAAAGAAAGATACTTTTATTTCTGTATGCAGAGTTTTATATATTCTGCAGGCATCAGTTATGTGTGACTGTGATTCTGTGCATGAATATGTATATGCTTTAGTCTATCAAATGGCCAACATTCTGGAGTGAAGTCTGCAGATGGAAATATGAAAATGGCTCATCCGGGAAGCTAATGGGGGAAGAATGTTCTGTCAGAAATATGACTCAGGGGTTTGACGCTTCATCACTGAAGCAGACATTAGAAATAACAGTGTTCTACTCGCTCTCTATTCTAGATCATGTTGTGTCCAGTCAGCAGTAAATAATATACAACAGAAGTGCATCATGCTGATGTAATATGTATGCAGGCAACAGAAAGGGTTATCTTAAGTTAGATAATATCACTGGCCACACAAGGCAAAGTAATGTCTCTTTCCATCTTAGTGAGATTGGGCTGTATCACCTAAAATGAACTCTGAGAAACCAATATTCAGCGTTACTTGACTGGATAAGTAACGACTTATCCAGCTCAATGTCAACTGCTGAATATCCAGCTGTAATCAGCGGTTGTCACTTAGCCAGATAACTTGTGGGTGGGATGTGGATGAATTGGGGAGGAGCTACTTAACTAGTTAACTTACCCATATAAGTGCCGATATTCAGACTTATCTGGTTAACTGAATAAGTTAGATCTGCTTAGTAACAGGTGTAAATTTAGCTGGCAATAACCTATCCGGCCGAGTAGAATTTATTCTGGCATATTAATATTCTGGCATATGATTCAACATCATAGCCGTGCCGTTGAGTATCCCTTCTAAGATAAACAGATATGGGTAGATTTTCAAAGGTGTACGCGCGTAGGATACGCGCTTACCCCCCGAAAACCTACCCCCGACCCCCCCTATTTTGCATAGGCTCGGCTGCACGCTCAAGCCCCGGGACGCACATAAGTCCCGGGGCTTGCATGGAGAGGCGTGCCAGGGGGCGTGTCGGGGGCATGTCGGTCGTGATGCGGCATTTCGGGGGCGGTGGCGCGGGCGTGGTTTCGGCCCGGGGGCGTTCCAGGGGCGTGGCCGTGCCCTCTGGAACAGCCCCTGCCTCCGGCAGGCGTAAATCCGGCGATAAAGGTGGGGGGGGAGGGGAGGTTTAGATAGGGCCAGGGGGATGGGTTATAGAGATATGCAGGCAAAATTCGTGGGGGGTCAATTCCGTTTCATGCGGAAGTATGGAGAATTCAATAAGATGTCGATCTGTAAATACGTTACTACTAAATTAACTACAACCCCCCACCCTCCTGACCCCCCCAAGACTTACCAAAACTCCCTGGTGGTCCAGCGGTGGGGTCCGGGAACTTACTCACACCCTCGGTGCTAGTTTCATCATGACGCCGATAGCCTTTGTCACAGGGGCTACCGGTGCCATTGGTCAGCCCCTGTCACATGGCCATCGGCGCCATCTTGTGCTCCTACCATGTGACAGGGGCTGACCAATGGCACCGGTAGCCCCTGTGACATAGTATGGGCAAAGGCTATCGGCGCCATTTTGAGTCCTGGCCTGGCGTCGGATGGCAGGTCACTCTGGGACCCCCGTTGGACCCACAGGGACTTTTGGCCAGCTTGGGGGGGCCTCCTGACCCCCACAAGACTTGCCAAAAGTCCAGCGGGGGTCCGGGAGCGACCTCCTTTCACGCCGGCCGCCCAATCCCAATACTCAAAATGGCGCCGATCGCTGCCATTTTTAAACTCAAAATCGCCGTCCCGCCAATACTCAAAATGGCGCCGATCGCCGTCATAGTGAGGGCAAAGGCGATCGGCGCCATTTTGAGACTCAAACTGCCGGCACCATCTTAAAAAATGGCGTGGGCCAGCCATTGCTCTTACCATGTGACAGGGGCCGACCAACGGCACAGATAGCCCATCACATGGTAAGGGCAAAAGACCATCAGTGCCTTTTTGATTAGTGGCAGCTGATGGCCTGAGGGAGGAGATTGCTCCCGGGACCCCTCTGGACGACCAGGGACTTTCGGTAAGTCTTGGGGGGGTTGCAATTAATTCAATTTGAAGGGTAGGGGTGGGTTTGTTTTTTGTTTTTTTTTAATGTTTTTTTGTTTTAATGTTTTTTTTTAAATGATAAGAAAGCCGAACAAAATTTCAAGGGTTTTTCTATCGTTTCAGCTGCCCCCCAAATGACGATGAAAAAGGAAATATCATCTATATTTCGTCGCAAACGAATGCAAATCCCTACCCAGTACTGATCCTTGTGGTACTCCACTAACAACCTTTCTCTATTTGGAAACCTAACCATGTAGTCCTACCCTCTGCTTTTGGCCTTTTAATCAGTTACAATCTGCAACATGCCATGACTTTGTAATTTCCTGAGGAGTTTGTCATGGAGGACCTTGTCCAATGCCTTCTGAAAATCCAAAAACACTATATCAACTGTCTCACCTTTATCTATATGTGTGTTTACACTTCAAAAAATTCTAAAAGGTTGGTTGGGAAGATTAGACTTCCCCTTAACCCTGTTAACTCTTCTCCATTAAATCATCTATGTGGCCAGTGATTTTGTTTTTAAGAATGGCTTCTACCATTTTTCCTGACACCAATTTCAGACTCACTGGTTTATAGCTTCCTGGATCACCCCTGGAGACTTTTTTAAAAATTGGAATCACATTGGTCACCTTCCAGTCTTCAGGAATCAAAGCTGTTTTAAATGATAGGTTGCAGATCATTAGTAACAGGTTAGAGATTGTGATATTTAGTTCTACTTAGCCAGATAAATAGGGAGTTATCTGGCTAACTGGCAACCACTGAATATCCAGCTATATTCAGCAGCCACCACTTAGTTGGATAAGTATATATCCAGCTAAGTAGATAGCCAAATATCTTGGGGATGTGCAAAGGGCATAAAGAGGCGGGTGAACTTATCCGGTTATCTTAACCAGATAAGTGCCTATATTGACCCTTGACTTAATAAAAAGTATTTTGCAAAAAAAAAAAAAAAAGTGCCTATATTCATTCTTATTTGGTTAAGTTAACACTCAAAAACAGGTCTAAGATTATCTGAATATAACTTATCCAGCTAACTAGAATTTATCTGGTTATATTTAGCAGCATAGCTATGATAGAATGAGGAAATTATGATAGAATAAGGAAATTAGGTTTGCTGCTGAATATCCCTTCTAAGATATCTGGATAAGTTGTGCCTTTTATGGTTTAGTTATGATTCCGATGAATTGTTATTGTTTATTTTGTCAATCTAATCTATTTCTTCCTTTGTTCAGCTATTTGTTTTAGTTGCTTACAATGTCCATCATTAAAGAATGTTTCAGGTGTGGGTATGCACCCAACACCCTCCTCCTTAAAGACTGAGGCAAAGAATTAATTCAGTTTTTCTTCTGTTTCCTTTCCTTCCTAAGCATCCCTTTTGCCACTCAATTATTTAGCAGCTCAAATGACTCCCTCATAGGCTTTCTACTTTATATATATATTAAAAAGTTTTTATTATTAGTTTTTGCTTTACTGATAAGTTTTTTCAAAGTCTCTCACCATTTTACATCTAACTTGCTAATACTTATGCTATTGCCTATTTTCTTCATTTTTGTCTGCTTTCCAATTTTTGAATGATGCCATCTTGCCTTAATTGCTGCTTTTATTTGACCATGCTTGTAGTCATTTATTCTTCCTTCAAATTTTTTTAATGCATGGAATACATGTTATCTGGGCTTCCAACATGGTATTTTTAAACAATATCCACATCTCATGCAAACCTTTAACATTTGTAACTGCTTCTTTTTACTAATTAATTTCCTCATTCTATCATAATTTCCCTTTAAAAATGATATGCCATTACAGTAGTTTTACTTAATGTCCTGCCTCTAGTGATTATGTATAATTGATTGGAATACGATCATGTTGCCTAGCAGCCCTATCATTGAAGCCCCTTGCACCAGATTGTGCAATCCATTGAGGACTAGATCTAAAGTAGCTACCCTTCATACTGGTTCTAGGACCAGCTGCTCCATGAAATAGTCATTAATGGCATCTAAAACCTTAGGGGTAGATTTTTAAAGTTATGCGCAGGCGTAGATTTGTTTGTGCAACCCAGCGCAAACAAATCTATGCCCGATTTTCTAACATGTGCACGCTGCCGCATGTTATAAAATCCAGGGTTGGCGCGCACAGGGGGTGCACAATTGTGCAACCTGCACGCGCTGAGCCGAGCAATCTGCCTCCGTTCCTTCCGAGACCGCTCTGAAATTGGAGTGGCCTCAAAGAGAACTTTTTTTCTGGCCCCCCCACCTTCTCCCACCTTCCCCCCACCTTCCCCTACCTAACCCACCCCCCAGCTGTAACTAAATCCCCCCCACCTTTGTCCAGAAAGTTACGTCTGCCCAAGGCAGGTGTAAATTGTGCATGCCAGCCGGCTGCTGACGCGCCATTCCCCGGCCCTGAGGCTGGTTCGAAGGCCTCAGCCATGCCCCAGAACACTCCCGGGCCGGCACCACGTCCATGGCCCCACCCCAGAACACCTCCGAATGCCGCATCGCCCTGATACACCCCCAACTCAACCCTGACACGCCCCACAAGCAAAGCCCCAGGACTTACGCGCGTCCCGGGGCTTTGCACGCACCAGTGGCCTATGCAACATTGGTGCGCCGGTGCGCAAGTCCCTTGTGCGCGTAAATCTGGCTGGATTTATGCACATAGGGTTTTTTAAATCTGCCCCTTAACCTCTTTACATTGTCCTGATGAGATGTTAACTTAATCAATATCTGGGAAACTGAAATCCCCCATTTTTCATATTGCTCAATTAATTTGCCTTTCTAAATTCAGCTAGCATTTCACGGCCTATTTCTTCATCTTTGTCAGGTGCATAGTACAGTATACCCACTAGGAATGTGAATCGTTTATCTGATGATTGAAAATATCGTCCGATATTTTCAATATCGTCAGATATCAGGGGGTCCCCGATAGCGATAGGAAACCCCACGATTAATTTAGTGGGTTTTCTTATCATTATGGTGGGGGGGGGGGGGGGAGCGGGAAGAAAGGACACAACCTAAAAACACAATCTGACCCTTTAAAATGAGTTTGTTAGTATCCCCCCATCTTCCGGACCCCCCAAAAAATTTTTTTAAATACCTGGTGGTCCAGCGGAGGTCCCGGGAGCATTCTCCCATGCTCGGGATGTCGGCTGCCACTAATCAAAATGGCACCTGTCACATGGTAGGTGCACTGGATGGCCCGTGCCATTTTTAAAGATGGTGCTGGCCATCCATTGCTCCTACCATGTGACAGGGACCGACCAATGGCATGGATACTCTGTCACATGCTATTGACAAAGGGCCATCGGCACTATTTTGTTTACAGGCAGCCAACGACCCGAGCACGGGAGAATGCTCCCGGGACCCCCGCTGGACCACCAGGTATTTAAAAAAATTTTTGGGGGGGTCCGGAGGGTGGGGGTATACTAACAAACTCATTTTAAAGAGTCGGCAGTATTTTTTGGTTATCGGCTCGGGCGCAGCCAATAAAAAAAACCCGATCGGACTGCAAGATAAAAATTTCACGATGTGAATCGGAACTGGAATCAGAACCGATACTGGTTCCGATTCACATCTCTAATACCCACTGCTATACTCTTACCCATCACACATTGAATTTCTATCCATAAGGACATCATAGTGCATTTTGTTTCCTGGAGGGTTTTGCTTAACTCTATGCCCTCCTTAACTCTTCAGCTTGGAGAAGAAATGACAGAGGTGATATGATAGAAGTTTATAAAATCATGAATTTTGTGAGACAAGACTGCTATTAATCAAATTGACATAGGGAATGGCCTCTGCTATTACTGGCATCAGTAGCATGGGATCTTCTTAGAGTTTGGGTACTTGCCAGGTTCTTGTGGCCTGGTTTGGCCTCTGTTGGAAACAGGATGCTGGGCTTGATCAACTCTTGGTCTGACCCAGCATGGTAATTTTTTATGTTCTTATGTTCTTAAGTTAATAGGGAATGGTTATTAACATTTTTAAATTGCACTAGGACTAGGAGCAGTCCATGAAACTAATTGTCTGCAGGTTTAAAACAAATTTAAGACTGATATTGAAACAGCATTTAGCCAGTTAAGCCACTTAGGCCTGGATTCACTATTCTCGCAGAAAATAGTGAATCGCGCGGTTCCGGGGGGCGGGGGTGAAGCAGGGGGCAGGCCTACGAAAGCTGGCAGCCATCACACCACTGCAGTGCACTGGTTTCCAGCTTTCGCACCGAATAACTACACCATAAAAGGTATAGTTATTCAGCATGAAACTGGCGGCAATAAGGGTCCTTACCTTTCGCCATTAGCGATGTCTTCGCAGCATCCGCCCCAGTGCCACCCCGACTCCTCCCCTTCCAGTGCCGCCGCCACCCAGAACCCACTCCGATTTAGGTATCACATGCGAAAAGGGACTTTAGAGAATGACCCCCTTAACTGGCTAAACTCTTAGCTAGCTAACTTGGGTATGGTTGGGCATTAGGCATAATGGGGTGATGCTATTCAGCTGGATAAGTTATTTGACTAAGCAGCGATATTAAGCCTTAGCCAGTTAGGTTATCTGGCTAAGAAGCGATATTAATCCTAAACTGATTAAGTTATTTGGCTAAATTAGACCTGCTCAATAGCTGTACTGCTAAATATCCCATCTGAGGGGGTCATTTTCTAACGATATCGCACACGAAAAGGGACATTTTGGATGAGATATCTAAATAGGGATGGAGACCGCACTGGAAGGGAAGGAATCAGGATGGCCTCGGGGTGGACTCCGCGATGACTTCACTGACAGCAAAAGGTAAGACTCCTTATCACCGCCAGTATCGCACCCAATAGCGCCACCTTTCACGGTGGTGCTATTGGGTCGAAAGCCGGCAGCGATCGCACCATGGAGGTGCTCGCTGCCGGCTTTCTCAGGCCCGCCCCCCACTTTGCCCCCACCTCCTGTTACTGCCGGATTTTCTAAGTTCTGCGAACTTAGAAAATTCAGGCCTAAGTTAGCCAGATAACTCTATCCTGCTTGGATAAGATTTATTTTTTAATATCTATCCCCTGACTTTATTCAGTGCTGCCATTACCGGATCCACAACTGTGTTGGAAGAGTCCGTGCTGACCTCTGATGTCAACCGTCAGCACCAGTGGGGCTAGCATAAAAAGAAAGTGCATTAGATGGCCCCCTCCCCAAAGGGCTCGCTCCTTTGTGAGCCCCTTAAACACTGGCTGGGAACTGTGGTAATTAATGTTTCTGGCTGGCTTAGGGGGTCATTTTCCAAGGTGTTATCGTGGGAGATAAATTCGCAAATCTCGCTAACAGCCGTTAACGCGATTTGCGAATGCAAATTTGTAAGTTTATATTCAGGGGGCGGAGCATATGTAAAGTTATCGTGTGCCGCGAAACAGCCGCAGTGTTAGCACGGCTCCTAGGTACAACACTTTCATTTGCGTTACCTCGTGCGCTACAGGTCAGTAAAGGGTTATTGTGGTCCACAACAATTCTGAACGGCTCATTGGAGGGAGGGAGGGGGGAGAGGGAGAGAGAGAGAGAGAGAGAGAGAGAGAGAGAGAGAGAGAGAGAGAGAGAGAGAGAGAGAGAGAGAGAGAGAGAGAGAGAGAGAGAGAGAGAGAGAGAGAGAGAGAGAGAGAGAGAGAATGTTGCTATAGTGCCTATGCCCTAGACAGGTATTTGTATCCCTATCGGAGGGCCACCTAGTTACTCGAGGTGGGGATTAGGTATGAGCGTAGGGGGTTGGGGGCCACTTTCACATTCAACATGAGACATACGGAAAGAACAGTGGTCTCTAGTGAAGATTTGCTGGCCGTCGGAGTGAGGACACTCACTCCAAGAAGAGATTTGGGCAACGTTCTCTCAACCTAGCTTGATGGACACTCTACCTGGGCAACAACAAGCTAGGTTGAGAGAACGTTGCCCAAATCTCTTCTTGGAGTGAGTTTCCTCACTCCGACGGCCAGCAAATCTTCACTAGAGACCACTGTTCTTTCCGTATGTCTCATGTTGAATGTGAAAGTGGCCCCCAACCCCCTACGCTCATACATAATCCCCACCTCGAGTAACTAGGTGGCCCTCCGATAGGGATACAAATACCTGTCTAGGGCACAGGCACTATAGTAACGTGTTCTCTCTCTCTCTCTCTCTCAGACATGTTGCTTGCAGCACCTAAGAGTGGAAATAGGCTGCTTGGGATGGTTTCGTGTACTGCAAAGATTCATTGGTTGTTTTATCGCGGTGCACGATTTGTTCACCATTTGCGGAAATGGATTTGCAAATCGCGAAAACATCGTGATTTACGAATCCATTTCCGCAAATGGCGAAAACATCGCGTGACGCGATGTTTCCCCACTGCACGAAAAATGCCTTATTTGCTTGGGACACGCCCCCTCATGCGTTACCACTGCGATATTGGAAAATGAGGCCCTTAGTTAGTAAGTATGACTGTTTTATGTGCTTTTCTATGGTTAATGCTAGGAGTAGCTATAACTTGTTCTGTCTCCGTGATAGTTAATCAGGGGTGGTCTTTCAGTGAGAAGAGTATTTTCCAGTAAGCAAATACTAACCAACATATATATATATATATATATTTATTTATTTATTTATTTAACGTGTTTTGTATACCGTCATTCGGTTTCGCCATCAGAACGGTTTACAGTAATCGTAAAAAAAGGTTAGATAAACATAATCATAGCATATTGTCTTGAAGTCGGATTACAGTTTCAGGATTTGTGTGTTAGTTATTAATACAACATGTTCCTGACCAATGTCCTGATAATAATAAATGCGTCCTCTTTCATATATAGAAGCAGTTATTCAGTAACAATGAAAACCTTGAATCTGTGGTTAGGTGAATGAACTTTCTATCAGTAAGAAAGCTGATTATTTAGCAAATATTATTAATCAATGTAATCTTGCCACCATGAGTTTGATATGACTATTTTAAACCAAATTTGTCCTGAGGACTATTGGTATTTACAGCAAGCCCAGAGAGTATAGTGGGGTGGTAGGGTTTTAGTACTTTGTAGAAAAGAGCTTAAAGCTCATATTATGGAACCGATATCGTTTCCTCCTTGTGAACTGATTTTGGTTAGGTTCAATGTTTGGAAATTTTGTACAATCTATTGTCACATGTTTGCTTCGCAGAAGGATTATTTAATTGAACTCCTGACTGGTATTCAGCTTAGTTTTTCCAAGCTAATAATCATGGGTGATTTCAATCTTAATGTGCATTAAAGCTCTTCTAATCAAGCCAGAAATTTTCTTACCATGTTGGAGGCAATTCATTGCTCTCAGTTGATTTATTCTCCAAACATAGGGCAAGTCATATTTTGGACTTAGTGATTTGTCATGAGATGTGGCATAAGCTCTACTGTAAATGGCTTGTGATCCGATCGTTCTTTAATAACATTTAAATTGACTGTTTATCCAAGAGTACTAGGGTTTCTTATAGTAAACAGTTTATACATCCACAGCTGGATTTGAAATCCTTTTTTGCCTCAGTGGCAAAATTGCATTGCTACAGAAGCATAGGATAATTTGTCTATTGAGAAAGTAGGGTATTACCAAGTGGCATTCCAGTCTGTGGTGCCTTAATATATTATAGCACCACAATGTAAGGTATCCTAAAGAGGAGGCCATAAATATGTGCCTTGGTTTTCACACTCATCAGTTGCCCAGAAGAAAAGTTTAAGAAAGGCCAAAAGACGCTGGAAGAGATTGTATGTTGAGTCCTCCAAGAAGGATTATAAATCCCTATTGCAGGGGTATAGGACAAGTTGTCAGCGTGCCAGGCAGGCTTATTATACCACAACTTTGGAGAACTCTATTAATCGGCCCCCTTGAGTTATTTCCCTTAGTTAGGAAGTTTACTGCTAGATCTGTGATGATGGACTGCAGCGTCCTCAGCTGTGATACTGTGGCTGATATTCACAAAAGGATTGTAAACATACAGCAGCAGCAGCTTAGTTTATTTAGCTTGGCTGTAAAAGCTAGGCCATGTGAAAACCAGGTCTTGGAGTGTGCTTCAGTGAAAGGTCATTTAAAATCTGCCACCGCTCCTCTAAATCCTTTCCTGTTTGTTTTAATTAAGAAAATGAAAGAGGACGCATTTATTATTATCTGGACATTGGTCAGGAAATCTCTGGCTGAGGGAGTTGATCCTGATTGCCTTACTTGGCCGCAGTTACACCAGTTAAGAAAAATATAAATTTAACTTCAAAAGAGTTATCTAATTTTCACCCAATTTCTAATTTACCCTCTTTGGTCAAGATATTGGAGAAATGTGTTTTGTTGCAGCTTGAAGCGTTTCTTAATGAAAATGCAGTGATAGATGATTTTCAGTTCAGATTTGGAAAAAGTCACAGTACTGAACTGCTTTGCTCTCTCTATTAGATTACTTATATTGTAGATTAAAACAAGGTGGAGAGGGTATCCTGATACAATTAGATGTTTCTGCTACATTTGATACCATCTACCATGATTTACTGATCAAGTGGTTGTGTAACATTGGTATAGGTGGTCGAGTTTTGTCTTGGCTCAGCACCTTCATACAGGAGGGGAAACAGTAGGCTCAGAAGGGAGATCCTTTTCTTCCTGATGATCTTTAACATCTGTAGTCCCGCAAAGCTCAGTATTACTCTCAGTTCTTGTTAACATTTATCTCCGCCCCATTATGTTCCATTTTAAAGGAGCTGGGGCTTAACATTTTATTGATGCTGGCCACATTCAGGGGCCGATGTAATAAGCCGCAGAGAGTTTACAGCGGGATTTTACTCTGGGTTTAGCACAGGTTTTTTTGGCACCAATCTTACTCATGTATGTAATATGAGTTCTAGCAAGAATAAAGCTCATGCTAAGAAAGCCATGGTAAGCTTAGCACAGATCCATGCACATCTCATTTAAACAAAGTTATTAGCTATTACATGGCATTGCAGAGAACCACATTAGCGGGGAGACATTTTAGTGCATATTTTTTAACATGGAACATTTATCGCCTGGATCAGGGCAGCAGTAAAAGTTAACTCACAATTCTGATGCCCATCATGGTGCTGTGTGCAGATACTTCTCTGAGTTTTGGTTTGTTTTTTCTGTGGCTTACGGATGTTGTTTTTATTATTATTCTTTTTTTGGTACATTTTGTAGGTGAGCCGAAGAATTAGAGTGGCAGAAGTTGTGGAGCAAAGAAGAAAGGGAAGAGAGAGAAAGAAGACGCCTTATCGCCAAAGAAGAAAGAAGGCCCAAAAAGAGCAGGCTGTGCTGGCTCGAGCCCGTCACAGTAGGGAAATATCACAAAAGCTAGCAGCTGGATAACCTAAAACTGTAAATGAGAACAAAGCAGTGGTTATCAAAAGTGGAACAGTATATACTGCCTGGTGCATGGTATCCCTCAATATATGCAAGCTGTCTGGGGTGGGCACCGAAAGCATTGGTTGAACAGTTCCAATAATGTAAACTCTCCCGGGTGGATACTGAAAGTGGAGTAGCACATGCTGTCTGGCAAATGGTGCTGAAAGTGAGTATTATCCTGCTGTGTAAGAATGGTCTCTGGGATAAGTACTGAAAAAGTTAGCTAAGAAGCTAATAAGTAAAATCTCCAAAATGAGAATAGTACACACTCTAAGGTGTAAGCTCTAACCAGTAGGTATCAACACAACATGCAGTGAGTTCATGGATTGCTGTATTTCCAATTTTTTTTTTTATAGGATATACTGGTTACTGTTGCATGGCGTCTCTGTGGCAGGCCCTGCTGTGTCCATCGGCTGATGATCACATGAAAAAATAACAAAACATATCAGAGCTGACACTGGTCTCATCGAATTCCTGCTCGTAATCAGTTATGATGCAAGCTGGTCTGCCATCACATCAATGCTGGAGAGTGGTGCTCCTGTTGGTGGGACAATGCTGAGATCTGGAGCCCCACCACTGACCAGAGGTGATGCTTGTAGAAACGCCACCATTGCTAATGTCAGGTGTTGTGGAACATCTTGGATGTCTATCATGACCTTCACAACTGCCCAGGTGTCCTGCCCCATCTCCCCTCCCTGGATACCTTCCACCAACTCATGCAGCACAGTCCTCTTATCCTCATGAACACAGACAAATGGCAAAAGGATGAAAACCATCTTTTTTAAAATGTTCCGATTTTAAACTTGATTTAAAAGGAAAAAATGAAATATACCATGTGGCTGTATATTTTGGTATGGTTGTGCACCCTGGTTTGTAGTGAGAGCTGTCTCCATCCACAGGGAGGAGCCCTGTGGGGACTCACCATGATAGGCATGGCCTCAGTAGAGATGGACACAGATAGTAACAAGACTTTATTAGACTGGAACATAGGTGAAGTACCCACCGAGTGGGAAGGAAGACACAGTCCAGAGTAGTAAGGTTATTCAGTGAAGATATCCCTGGTAGTGGCCCTGCCCATGGAGCGGAGTACGCCGGGGAATTCCTCCTCCAATGATACACTTCTCAGGGTAGATCCGGTTGTAGCCAGCAGCGGGGGGTACACCGAGAATCAGCACTGTCATTGGACAGAGAAGTGCAGGAGGACAGCAGAGCTGGGTAGATGAAGGTACTCACTTTGAAGTGTAGAAGATAGTTTGCTGAGGCGAGCATGGTAGTGGCCTGAGACACGGGGTACACCAAAGGTTCCATCAGCAAAATGGTATTAAACGTGAAGCGTACTCAGAAGGATGAACGAAGCTGGGTCCTAATCTAGAGTAGATGGATTCTCCAGGCAGGAAGGCCCTCCGAGGAGTGGATAGCCAGAATGTGACAAGGCCCCCGAGGAGCGGGTAACTATAGCGTCCAAATCCCATAGTTCAGGAACAGTTCAGCGTAGCGAATAGCAAAGCGTCTCCAAGTGGAGTCGAATTCAGCAGACAGGAAGTCCTTGCTAACTCGTAGGAAGCATAGGCTGGATAGCTTAAATACACTGGTGGGTGATGTCATACGGAGGGGACGCCCCCGTGGTTCCCGCCATGACGTGTATAAGAGAGGGCCTGGCGTGCACGTGCATGCCCTAGGTAATCTCCGATTCAAGATTGCAGACAGGATCACCCGCGCCATCCCGGGGACACCGGGGAAGGCGGCATTTGCAAGTGGAGGCCACCATTCTTCCAAGAATTGCTGGTGCAGGAAAAAGAGAGGTGAGCAACAGAGGTCACAGCCATCTGCGACCAACAGGCACAACAGTGGCTATGTACCTGTATTTTAATAAGTTTTTAATATGTTTAATATAGTTTTGAATATGTATAATATGTTCTGATTTGTATATGTTTTTGATATGTTTAATATTTTTTAATGTTAATGGTTTTTAATGTTAATGGTTTTAATATTTACAGTATGTTCTGATCTTAATATACTGTTAATATGCTTAATATGCGATTTTAATGAAGTGACATTTTTAAAGACTGACTGACTTTGGTGCAACTCCATTTTATCTCAGGCCTGTCATCCTTTGGCCACAGTTTCCCACAACAGTATGGAAATCTCAAGTCCAAGAAGGCACAGCCTGTGACACCTGGAGATTTCCACCCAACAAATCAATCACACCACAGGTCTGCCAGTTTACGTCTAGCAAACAATAGGGAACATTACAGGATCTCAGTGTTGGAGCATTTTTTTTTTAGCACCAGTTTGATTTTCATACCATTAGTTTATAGCATGGGATGAAGCTGCGTGTTTTTAACGTGTGCAGTTTGAAAAACTGGTGGCCAAAGTTTGTGCTGGTTTTGCCATGGGTTTTATATATATTAGTCCCTTAGTTTTTATCCCCTAATGAGAATTGTATCGTCCCCAAACTATTTTTCAAGATGTGTATTTATAAGGTCAGACGTTTTCTGGCCATTAATGGTTTGCTATTGAATGTGCAAAATACCAATCTGTTATGGGTTGGCAAAGAGCCTCCTACAGGAGTTTGTGTCTCCTTATCTATTGAAGATACAATATTGCCTGGCTTGTCTGAGATCAGAAATTTGGGGTCATTCATGACTCCAGGCTAACCATGAAGCCACATTTTACCAGGTAGCTAAAATGGCTTTTTACAAATGAAAACTATTGAAATCATTAACATTTTTGCTCACTGCAGGTTTGTTCTTAGTCCTAGTTCATCTGGACTACTGAAATAGCTTATGGGTACATCTCCCTAACAATCTATTTCGAGTGCTGCAACTAGTCCAATATGCTGCAGCCAGGCTGATAAGTGGAGGGGGGGTATAATGATCATATCACCCTGGTATTATTGGTGTTGCACCATTTGCAAGTTAAGTAGAGATCTCTGTTGAAATTACTAGTCTTGCTCCACAAGCTCTTATGCTCAGATTCTGTATGTTTAGTTGCCCAAAAGTAGAAGTGCTATGAGCCTACACGATCCTTGAGTTCATCGGGCATACATTTACTAATAACTCCATCTAAAGAAGACTATAAGCATCAGTTAACTTGGGTCGGAGCCTTTTCTTAGTCAGCCCCCATCATTTGGAACATGTCACCGGCCGCACTAGGAGGCAAATTTTAAGAGATGCGCATACAGAAATAGGGAGATGAGCAAGCACCTAGCACATGCACATGTCCACCTGATTTTATTCAGTGGGTGGATGCGCGTACATGTGATGATGTGTGCACATCTCGCTTTGAAGAAAAAGGGGCGTGGTGAGGGTGTGGTGTGGGCGGGGAATGGGAATTCTGGGATGGGGCCACGAGAAGAGCGTGCAAGTGCTTACGCACCTAGGCCCGTGCCCAGGTCCAGGGCAGTGCAGTGCAACTGTACTTCTGCTATAGAGGAGGTGTAAGTAAGAAACAAACAAACAGGTATCCCTGACTAGTTTAAGGGGTCTGGGATAACTGGAGGCCATGCAGGCTAAAGAACCATGATAGCCTGCATGCCCCTCAGATACCCTAGACCTTTTAAACCCCTTTGATTTTATGACTTACGCATCATCCATAGCAGAAGTAAAGTTACATGGCGGGGACCTCGGAGAATAACCCACCGTGTGTGCACATCTGAAAAGTTTCCAAAAAAGGGGCGGGGAATGGATGTTTTGGCACCTGGCCAAAGAGATTAGCGTGTAAATACTTATGCGGCCCCTGTTGTTCTCCGAGGTCCCCGCCATGTAACTTTACTTCTGCTATGGATGATGCATAAGTCATAAAATCAGAGGGGTTTAAAGGGTCTGGGGTATCTGAGGGGCATGCAGGCTATCAAACCAGGGAGTCTGGAGGACCTAGCTGTTAACTGAGCGAACTGGTGGATGAACTTGTAAACTGGGAATGGTGTGGGCACGCGCCCCTTCTAAAATCTTCCAACTTATGCAGTAGAAGCAGGATTTGGGGTATTCCTTGCATGTGCCCACTTAAAATTTGGTGCACATGTGCATGCGGCCAGGCTGTTTCATAACACGTGTGCATATTTTCGCAAATGTACGCCCGCCTGCCAGTTTGAAAGTTGCCGCTTAAAATATTGCAGCGCTGCTACTTAAGTTATAAATTAGCAGTTTAAAAAAGGAAATTTACAACCCTAATAAGTAGACTATACTAAACTGAATGGCTTCAAGCAGCCTGGTGGATTGGTCGAAACCCAGGCCATAATTCTGCAGAAATGCCTTTGCATGTAGTTAATTATTTGATATGCTCAAGGTCTCTGGCTTTGCACTAGAGTTATGAAGAGCAGCCAAAGAAATGAATTTCCCCTATGACAAAAAAATAAAGCAATAATCTCCTCTGAGCAGGGCACTTATGGGTTGTTTTTGCCCTAAGCATCCAATTTCTCTAGCCATACAATTAACCACCTGTAAATGCCTCATCCAAAGGAAATTATTGCCTATTCATCATCTTGTGCTCTTTTGAAACACAGCCTCACAAGCTGCAACAATAGTTACCGTCTGAGATTCTTAAATCATACCTTTTACTGAAATGATGCAATGAAAGGTGAAT
The DNA here is from genome assembly GCF_901001135.1 of Rhinatrema bivittatum. Taxonomy (NCBI): domain Eukaryota; kingdom Metazoa; phylum Chordata; class Amphibia; order Gymnophiona; family Rhinatrematidae; genus Rhinatrema; species Rhinatrema bivittatum. The sequence goes on along the minus strand of NC_042615.1, from coordinate 796,196,763 downwards.
TTTTGTATCTCTAGCAATACATTAATCAAAAAAAAAAGCAGTTGTTAACCTTAAGGATCATTTGATCGGCTCATGCCCTGCATCACTTAAAAGACCAATGTGACATCATCTGACAAGTGTTGCTGGAAGGCTACATGACTCAGTTATTAACTAATGCACTGGTCATGCTGTGGCAAATAGAATTTTTTGGACAGGCTGCTTGTCACATTATGCTTTTATTTGATTAACTAACCTTGGCGGAGGCATCCATGATCCCATTATGCTTTTAATGATATAATTCCTGTCTGCAATGCGCTGCTTTACATTATGTTAAACAGAAATCATTCATTTTCCATATGCTTCTTGAAGAATAGGATAAATATTTAACATGGTGGGGAAGGGACGATACATTTCTATCATGCATTAAGTCCAGATGGCTATATGAGCCATGCTACTGTGTAGAAAAGGCCAATGACCATAGTATAACGTTCTGAAGAATGGAAATTTTTTTTTCAAGTGATTTGTATAGCGCAGAGTGGTGGTAAAATTATTTGTCCTAGAGAAAACGGAATTCTTTAATATTTTACATGAGCCCAATATAAAAAAATACCCAAAGATGTTTGCAAAGATGTTTGCAAAGATGTTTGCAAACATCTGAAGAAGAGATCTATGAGGTCTTTGCCCATATATACTGCAGTGTAAAAGGTAGATGGGGGTCCCAGCTTTGCTGTTTGCATGTTTCACCGAAGCTGGGTTGTGCATTCGCAGTCCACACAATAAAGGGGATCAAACTGGCAGGGAAAGTGTAATAAGACCGCTCCTGTGGCCCAAGAAGTGCCAAGCACCGTGGGATAATGGAGAGATGTGGCTCAGAGGGATGGGCCAGACTGTGTGTGTGTGTGTGTGTGGGGGGGGGGGGTGGGGTCAGAGAGCTGCCTAGGGGAACGGAGGGTTTGTTATGGAAATGCAGTCCTGGGGAGGGAGCAAGGAGCAAGGTTCTCTCCTGGCATTTTTTAATATAAAAGCATCTTTGGTTAATACTTCTGCTGGTCCCATTGAAAGTGTCAGAATTTAACAGAGAAAGGTGATGTTAAAATAACTGGGAAGTGATATCTCTGTTATCTAAAAAGAAATCAACAGAAGCAGTAGAATACTGAAGGAGAACTCGGTATAAAGGCCAAGTTCTTCAAATAACCTGTCGTACTTTATAATGTAATTCTTCAAAACTGTCAGAATTTCAGTTAAATATTGCACATACATAATGGGTGAATTTTCAAAGCCATTGGCGGTGTGTAAAACATGGGCTTATGCACTTAGATGGCTTGTTATCAAATCACCAGGGGTCAGTGTGCCTAAAAGTAGGCACATAACCATATTTCCACGTAATTTGATACAGATGAAAAAGAGAGCTTTCTGGGTGGGGCAGGGAGTTAGACGGAGTTGTTCAAAGTTTGGATTTATGTGCTTGCTTTTGATTTTTGTTGTGAGGGCGAGTTTGTTCGTGCACTTTTGCATACATTTTGAAAATGAACTTTTGAGCATGAGTTTGCTTTGAAAATTGGGCTAACCTTTGCACAAAGCACAGGTGCTCTACTGTAAGTTGCCTAAACCCTGTTTAGATAGGCTTAGCATAAATACTGGAAATATGCAAATGCATAAATAAATAAATACTCTTCCGCATAGATTACCCACGATGTTATAAAATCACCTTCAAGGGGTATGGCATCTTATATGTAGAAAGAAGAAAGAGAGGGAGGTGGCGCGGGAATTTTGACCTCTATATTTAGGAACAAAAAAAACCCCCCGAAAGGAATATGGCAGATATTAAAAGAGCACAAGGCCCATCTAAATCTGCCTTTTTTCTGCCCCCAGTTAAAACACTACAGACACTGTTTGATCACTCATTTTATCCTTTCTTCCCTGCTGATAAGAATCCTCTGTGATTATTTCGTATGTTTGTAAATTCTGTACTGCCGCTGCCTCTGGGAGGCACTCTCATGCAGCCAGCTCCGTCTCAGTGAAAATTTATGTCCTTAAGCTATCCTTTTTGACCTCCTACAATGACACCTTGTTCTAGGGCTTCATTTTCGTTGAAAAATGTTTGCATCTTGTACATTATTTATACCTTTCAGTCATTTGAATATCTCTATCATATCCTCCGTTCTCTCCTCTCTTTCTTCTTCTCTAAGGTATAAATATTTAGGTCCTTAAATCTCGTCCTGTGGGGATTATGCTGTAGACTGATTACTCTCTGTATACAAACCCCCACTGCATCTCCTTTTAAGTCAGGATGACTGAATCCCTTGTCTTAGGTACCAGAGCATGATGGAATGACTGCATTAAAAACACAGTAGGACAATACTTACCAATGGGAACATTGAGCTAGGAATATTTTCGAAAAAGTGAAATGATCACATTTTTCCACATTCAATTTTATACTGAAACTATGATGCCAACCCTGCAAATGGATCCTTTCAGTCATCTTAAAGTTACGTAATCCTGTCTTAAATTAAATATCTCCTGACTTTTACCACTTCCCTTGGTGGTATATACCAGCATTGTACATGAAAAACATGTATTCTTAGAGCCTGATTCACTAAACCCACCCCACCCCCACCATCCCCAGACTCAAAAGGATGAAAAGCCTTAGGGGCTGATGCAATTTATTAGCCCATGACTTTTCAGCGCCCGCTTTTTTAACGCACGCATGGCGGCCATTTTCATTACTGGCAGACGGCCTGTTGTGATCTGCCGAGTTATTTTATTTTATTTTTTTAACTTCTTTTCAATGCGCTCAGCTATTAACGCCTGCTCCAGGCAGGCGTTAATATCTGAACGATAAATGTGCGTCTGAGACGCACATTTATCTTTTTGCATTTGGAGTGAATGAGTAATAGGCTCATTCACATGCATTTGCATGTGATGAGTGCTATCTCATTCACTCCACGTCAGTTGTGCGTTAAATAGGCGCTAATCCACCTATTGCATTGGGGGTGGATTAGTGCCTATTTATCCCGTGTCTGACTGCGTGTTAACAGTGTGCTCGCCTGAGCGCACTGTATTGCATCGGCCCCACAGTGAATCCGGCCCTAAACTCCCCCCTCCCTGTAGCCTAAGTACATTACCAAACTCACTCTCATTCTTAAAATGCCCCCTTCTACCACCCCTTTAGAATATTTTTGACTAATAAAATAGTTCTTTATGCATTATTTTAACTAATTAAGTTCTAATGTTATTTTCAATTATTTTAAGATACTGCTATGCTTTTCTTCAGGCATGACTTTTGACATGTCATTAGCTCAGTTGTGACTTCAATAAAACATTGCATTGTATAATACCTCAGATTTATTCGTTGAGTCTCTTTTGTAAAACTCATCGCCTAGGAAAAAACATTCTGTAGGCTCATTTGACCCACTACTAAGTTTCTATCCTTTGTAGTACAGAGACCTTATATGCATTCTTTTTATACAAATACATCACGTGTATCTGTATCATAGTCCCTCTTCCATTTTATTTCACATTCACCTACTGTATCCAAGCATGAGTTGGCTAGGCCTTCCTGTTTGTTTTTCCCCTGAAAACTTGCTACCTGTATTTATTGTACAACCTTCAAAATCATCAAGTCATTTATTGGTTGGCAAATCCATTTGTCACAATTTTCTATAAAGAGTCAAATTATTGCATTTTGTCATTCAGCATAAATCATGCAAATGTACAAGAAGACATAGCTCTTTAAAAATAGGCCATTTATTTGCGCCACTGATTTGTTGCCTATTTATTCTGTTTCCTGTCACATAAATTGTGATAGCAGGCTGCTAGTTCATTTATTAGCCCATGGAGAGTAGCTGGAGCTAGTTCCTTTCAAATAAGTAAGTGAGTCTCAGAAGGATCATAAAACTTCACCTAAATATTTTCACCTGCAACTTACTGCTAAGATATGGAGTGCATGTGGCCAGGTGGATGCGGCTTTTGCACAAATTCTGTCACCACTGGAATAGTAAGATAGATTTATTTCCATGCTCTAGTTATAAATGTCTTGAGTGCCAGGCTGGATTTCTTAAATGAATAAAAACAGGTGGCTTTAGAGTGGCCGGCCTTCCTCTGATTGCCTCCAGGGCTTGTCCTGGTTGTTTAGACCAGACATCCATCTTCCTTCGCTCATGTGTGACATTGATACTCTTTCTGAAAGGATGCCTTTCTGCATTTTGAAGAAAACATCAGCTTTAATGTTTCAGATCATACATGAACTCCCAGTAGCCTTTTCCATCACTTGGGTCTTGAAAGGTGTGATTGTAAATACCAGACATGTCTCTGAGCAAGAAGCAACGTGTGGCTCCCCAAGCTGAAATATGTGAGGGAACAGAAATGTTTGGGGAAATGCCTGGAATTTCAGGAAGCCTTCTTGCAATAGCAAATTTCACTCCTTAAATGAATTATGATAGTCATCTGTCCTGGTTTAAAAGTTAAGCTAAATGGTTGGGAAACTTCTATTTAAGTATTTAGCATACAGTAGTAACAATCATTCCAGGTTGTATTACCTAGCATGCTGGATAATGGTAATCATTTCCACAGTCAGTGGAAGATGCATCATTATAATAATGAGGCACCGTCACAGGAGCCTGGTGTTGAAAGCTGATGATCAAGGTCACTTGAATGCAGGAGTGCTATGGATGCAGTTTGCTAGGAGTATGGAGGGAGGGAGGGATGACTGACCCTGAAGAGGCATCACACTAACTGCTGGGACCTAGGACAGACTAAAAAGTTAAACAGAGTAGACCTGCATTACAACCAGGACTATCAAAGCAATTATTTGGGTCTCAGATGTGTCTTCCCTGAAAACCTCTAAGATGGGTAAGAAAAAGGCATTCTTGTGACACTGCTTTCTTTATTGCATTTAGGTGACTCATGATAATATATTATCATAATAGATGACAGTAAATCAGAACCAGCTCTGCTCACCCACATCCAATTCACCCATTTGTCTGGTAGCTTGCAAGTACAGTAATAGCTAGAGCTAGAAAGTTCAGTGCCAGTGCAGGCACTCACGCAGCCAGATCTGTCTGTCAGAATAGAATGGGTAGGATTATAAATAAATAATAATAAACAAGAAATAATAAAAACAGTCCATAATAACTAAAAAAAAAACCAGTCATTTTAAAACCATACAAAGTAGAATTTCAATTTTCTGTTTAATTTGTAACAGAAAGAAAAGAAAAAGAAAAGAAAATCCCAATAACTACAACACCATCTTTAAATTCAAATGGAAAATTCAGAGTGAAAAGATGTCCCAATCTATGCCTCCTCTACCATCACATTTGGGACAATTAAGAATTTTCAGAACCTCATAGAATTCTGAAAGGTGACTGGAGTTCATTAAATCTTCCAGATCTGCTCATGCTGGTAATATTAAACATATAGAGATAGATATTAAGCCACTGTGCGGCTTGACTGGTTAGTCAGGTATGCAGTACTTATCCGAATATTTTAGACCATTTATTCAGCAGTGCATCCGGCTATCTTACAGTAAGCAAGATAAGTTGATCTGGCTAACTTTAGGACAGCTCTATGGGCTGACCAGACTTAGCCAGATAACTCCTCCATCTAAGTCAGTGCCTTCCCAGAATGCCCTCACCTGCCTGTTACTTAGCCGGCTATTTACCCACATAACTAGTTTTTTGGCTAGTGGCTGTTCAATGGTACCAGATATTCGGCTACCACTACTTAGCTAGGTAAGTCCTAGCTTACCTGAGTAAATAGCGCTGAATACCACCCTCATATACTTTCAACTAGATCAGTCATTTTTAGACTTATAAGGGGCAAAAATCCTATTGGAAAAGTCTATAAGGATTCTGGCAATTTTCTACTAGTTTATCCTAGGGGTGTGCATTCGTTTTGAACGCATATGTAAAACGCAACTTATATTTTTAAAAGAGAAAAAAAAGGTTTGAGGAGAAACGCATCGCGAGTTCCAACGTATTCAACATAGCTATGTTGAATACGTTGAACCTAAATAAACACTTAAACCCCCCACCCTCCTGACTCCCCCAAGACTTACCAAAACTCCCTGGTGGTCCAGCGGGGAGTCAGGAAGCCATCCCTGTATTCCTTTGCGAGGAGCACGTCACGTCGGCGTCACGTCGGAGTGACGCGGACGTCACGTGCTCCTCCGTGCCTCCGCTCCTGGACCCCCGTTGGACCCAATCGGAACTTTTGGCCAGCTTGGGGGGGTCAGGAGGCCAAAAGTTCCGGTTGGGTCCAACGGGGGTCCTGGAGCGACCTCCTGCCACATGACCTACCTGTCACGTGGTAGGAGTACAAGATGGCGCCGGTGACCATGTGACAGGGGCTGACCAATGGCACGGCAGCCCCTGTGACACAGGCTATCGGCGCCATGAGGAAATCGCAGACGAGTGCAGGGATGGCTTCCTAACTCCCCGCTGGACCACCAGGGAGTTTTGGTAAGTCTTGGGGGGGGATTAAGGAGGGTGAGGGGTTTAAATTTTTATTTAGGGAACCAGTGAACGTATGGACAGACCCTCAACTTATGGAATTCTCCATATGTCCATATTGAACGAAATCGACCCTCAACTTCAACTTATCAATTTATCAACGAAAACCTTTTGTCTGCACATCCCTAGTTTATCCAAATTTGTTTATTTTCTCATCCTACAAGACCAAGCATAAAACAACATTTTTAGGGGGCAATTGGAACAGCCCAAAGTATTGGCAATGCATTCAGACAATTTTAGTCTGCATTCATTGCAGTCAGCTGTCAAAAGGGAAACCATGCTTGCTGTTGTTCCCCTCTGAAAATGATCTGTCACAAAGCTCTGACGCTAAAAGCACCAGCTACCCCATGAGTGCTACTTGTGTGGGTGTAGAAGAGGGAGGAAAACATAACATATGCACATTTTTTAAATTTATGGAGTGAAAAATAATAATATAAGGCAAAAAAAAAAAAACTTGAAAAGCAATATAACAAAATATAACAAAAAAAAAAAAAATCAATAATTGCCAGGTTCTTGTGGCCTGGTTTTGGCCTCTGTTGGAAACAGGATGCTGGGCTTGATGGACCCTTGATCTGACCCACCATGGCAATTTCTTATGTTCTTATAATAACATAACACTGCAATCCTTGTCCACAATACCATGAGTGCCCATGGAAAACTATAAATACATCTAGAAGGAAAAAGAACAGCACATGCACTTTTGAAGATGTCAGGTACACAGGGCTTTACTGCCCTGACCTAATCAGGCCCCTGGGAACACTTTTTTTTTTTTTTATCCCATTTAAAAGTATGCTTGCCGTGAAAGCCCACAGCTGGGCAGAGGAAGACAATTTGTGACTATTTTACCTGTGTAAATAACTATTCGCCCCGGCACTTGACTTTGAAAACTGTCCTCCTGCGTCCTGAATATTTCACAAAGGCGATAATAAATAATGAGTAGACTTGCTACTGACTACAGCTGGTCCTGTTGGGGTAGATTTTTAAAGGGTTTAGCTGGTTAACTTTGGGAGTTGGCTGGCAAAAAAAAGCTCTAATGTTAAAAGTTCCTCCGCCGAGCAGCAAGCCAAATTGTAGGCACATAAATTTGCCAGGCAGCTAGGTTTATTCACTCAGGAATGGGCGGCTCTGGAGGCATTTTTCTGGGACAGTATGAACGGCAGCTGTAAATTTAGCTGGCTAAGTTTTAGCCAGGATTCTCCAGACTGTTTCAAAATGTATCCCCCAGCTAAGTTTTTTTTTTTTTTGCAGGGGATGGAAGGGAATTCAGTGAAAGTCAGACAAAAAAAAATGGCACTGGCTGAATGAGGAGGGTGGGGGCAGATGCAGTTTCTGAAAACACGAAGGGAGGGGGGGGGTTTGAGAAGTGGAGGTGTTTTATGGTTTAAATTGATCACATCAATTTTCTCATCTGCGGGAGAGAGCAATCAGTTGAAGCTGAAATATAGGGGGGTCTTAGGTGTAGTATTTTCCATACATGCAGCGCTTCTCATGCAGATCAAGCTTGTAAATAACAAAATCCCTTGGAATCTCATCTGTGCTTTTCCAGCTTACACTTAATTTAATTGTTATTCATTTGTACTCTCAGTCCTTAGACGAGAAACCACTTCACTTTATGCCATTTATTTTAAACATTTTTCTCTGGTATAACCTTATTTAGACAGTTTTTCTATTTTGTAAATAGGTCCCAGTTGGGCACTTTCATATCATATCAAAAGGATGGATGAATCTGGTAGGCAATACACAAGAACGCCTCTGTTCTATTGTAACTAAGGTAACCACACAATGAAAGTAAGATATTGCAGTATTATCAACGTGATTTGTGCATTTGAGCAGTGGTTTTATTCAATGGGTTAAAATGTAATCCTGACACTTAGTTAACATTTCTACTCATCTGAAACGTGCAATGCATTCTTAAATGTGCATAGACTAGGCAGGACCTTGGCTTAATGGGTCTTTGAAAAGGCAGATTATTTACGGGAAGAGAAATGGAATTCTATGTTGAATGTCCAATTGTTTCAAAACCTACAATTATTGTATAAAGCAAATTATAGCCTAAACTTTTTCTTCTGCTGAACAAAACTATTCACTCATTCTTCTAGGGCTTGTCCTTTGCATAGTCTTACTGTCACAGCTATGTCTACTACAGGGTCCAATGTCTTAAACACAGGCGCATGTGCTTTGTACATGTTAAGAGGGTTTACGATGCACCCGAAGCAAGTCCCAATTTTAATAAAGTCCAACTGTGGGCCAAAAGCATCTTTTTCTATCTGGGTACTTGCCAGGTTCTTATGGCCTGGATTGGCCACTGTTGGAAACAGGATGCTGGGCTTGATGGACCCTTGGTCTGACCCAGTATGGCATTTTCTTATGTTCTTATCTTCTTATCACATGCATGGTGCCCATATTTGCAAAGCATGCAAATTGAATGATTGCAACCTCATTTGTCATTACCGTGCTATTTGCTTCCAGTCCAGGATCAGAAGCATGGTCTGTTACTGCACTAAATTGAGCTCCTGGGCCAAGGCTGTAGTTAGTTAGATGCAGCTTAGAAAAGCAGGGAGAAGCATATCTAAACAGTGTAAAGAAAGAAGAAAAGAGAGCAGAAAAGGGAAGAGAAGAACATAAAGGAAGTTGTATACACAGGGACGGTACCTTTCAAACCGGCACGCGGGCGCACATTTGCATGCGTATGTCGGCCTGCACCCAGGTAGGCGGGCATGTTATAAAATATCCTGGCTGCGAGCACATGGGCACAAAATGTTAAGTGGGCGTGTGCATAGGCACACAAATCCCACTTCTACTGCGCAAACCAGGGGATTTTAAAAAGGGGTGCGTGCCAACACCATTCCCAGTTTTACCAGTTCATCCCCAGCTTGCCCAGTCAAGGAAAAGATTCTCCAAACCCCGTAGTTCAAAAGCCTCCATGCCCCTCAGTTATCCCCAACCCTTAAAACCCTGGACATTTGCCTATTTTTCTTTATTTCATTATTTACATGTCACCCATGGCAGAGGTGAAATTACGCTGCAGGGATCCTCGGCGCGCCAGATCACATCAGTATTTATGCGCACCTCTCGGGTTTGCATCCCGAAATGCCCATGCCCCGCCCAGACCATGCCCATGCCCGGCCCCTTTTGAAAACTTATGAGATGTGAGTACTCTGTGAGATATACTCATATCTCGGCAGCTTTTAAAATCCCCTGGGTGCTTGCAAGCCTGCAAACATATTCACACATCCCCTAATTAATGTGTGCGTCGGACTTTCAAAATTCATCTTTAAATGTATGAGACCGAGACTTAGTATAAAGTAACAGAGATAGTGCTCTGAACATAAATTAATGGATACTTATCTGATAGCAATTCAGAGTGGAATTGCTTGCTGACTTGTTTCTGCTTAATTCCTTCATTGTTAACTTTAAATGCTATTGAAACAAAAGGATTTGGAGCGATAAGTTAATGAATGTATATATGATGTTTCTTGAATAGCACAACTAGATACCAAATAAGAAAAAGTTATTATTCTGAATAAAAGTTATCTGGTTATTCTCATAATGGAAGTGAGAATTTATTAATTGCTGGTTTGCTTATAAAGTTTATTGATTCCTTAATCTGGGTCCCTTTATTCTGGAAGGTATAAGGGATTCATTAAACTATGTGTCTTGTGTGTAGAACATTAGATAACTTGCTGTCTGCTAACATGACTACATCATAACATCTTGCTGTTATGACTCGTAGGTGTGTGGGCTCTGGGCCGAGGTGAGAGATGGTACCGCCCACAGGGAGGAGCCCTGTGAGCCTCACCATCGGGAGGCATGGTCTCAGAGGATGTCAGACACAGCTGTGGAGTAGAGTCTTTATTAGAGAGGTAGAAAGGCACAGCCCGCGGAGCGGGGGGTGCAGTAAAAGTAACAAGTTTGAGCAGAGGGGTATACCTGGAGGGAATACCTCAGATGTGTAGATCCAGTACACCGAAGAAGTCTCTCCATAGTGGTGATGCGGTAGTGGCCTGCAGCGCAGGGTACACCGAGGGATTCCTCACACAGTAGTGGCCCAAGGCACGGGGTACACCAGAGAGGATCCACATGAGGCTGGTACAGTAGTGGTGTGTGGAATCAAGGTACTCACAGAGTGGTAGTTCCAGGAGAGGTCCCGGGGAATGGGAACAGACAGCAGTCCAAGGCAGAAGGCCCTCTGAGGAGTGGAATGCCAGAGATGAGGAAGGGCCCCCAAGGAGCGTGTATCCAGAGCCTCTCACGCCGATGTACAGTAACTGGAACAGGAAGTCCATAAGGGTGAAGCAGATTTAGCAACGAGGGAAATAACTGCTAACGCATCAATAGGCAGGACCAGCCAGCTTAAGTACAGCAGAGCGAAGATGTCATCTAGAGGGGACACCCCCGAGGTTCCCTCCATGACGTGTACAAGATTGGCCCATGCACGCGCGTGCCCAAGTAATCCCAGAGGCAATATGGCAGTCGGCAGTGCCCACGCTGTTCTGGGAACGCCAGGCAGATCGGCAGTAGCTGGCGGAGGCTGCCACTCTCCCCAATGACGACAAGGCAGCAAAGAAAGAGGTGAGCATTAGTGGTTGCAGCCATCTGTGACCAACGGGCGTAACAGTACCCCCCTTCTTAGGGCCCCTCCCCGGGGCTTTTGGTTTCTTAGGATGATAAGTGTGGAATTGTCTGATCAATTCTTTGTCGAGGATATTGTTTGCAGGCTCTCAACTATTCTCCTCAGGACCAAATCCTTCCCATGAGATGAGATATTCTCAAAGCCTTCTGCACTTTCTTACATCCAAGATGTCCTCAACCTGGTAGGTAATGTCCTTTTCCGCTGTTAGAGGTTGGGGTTCAGGTGTTTTCCTTGAGAACTCTTTAAGAGAGAGAGATATGGAAGGCGTTGTGGATTTTAAGTGCAGAGGGTAACCGAAGGTTGTAAGTAACTGGTCCCAGGTGGTGAAGTACTGCAAAAGGCCCAATGTGTCTGGGCACAAATCGAGCGGAAGGTAGTTTTAGGAGGATGAAGCGGCTACTGAGCCATACTTTGTCTCCGGGGTGTAACTGAGGAGCTGCTCGGTGATGAGCATCGTAGAACTTCTTAGCCTTTTGACCAGATTGTTGGAGGAGATGTTTGGTGTGCTCCCAGAGTTGGTGAAGTTCTTGGCACCGAGGCATGTGCTGTGGGAGATGACACAGACAGAGCCACTAGAAGAGGAGGCAGAGGTTGATGTCCGTAGACAATTTGGAAGGGAGAAGATCCAGTAGAAGCAGATTGGTGGGAGTTTAAAACAAACTCGGCCCAGGGGAGTAAATCAGACCAGTCACTCTACCTAGAGTTTACATATGCCCGGAGAAACTGTTTTAAAGTATGGTTCGTCCTCTCTCTCTGTCCATTGGTCTGCGGATGGTAGGCTGATGTGAGGTCCAGAGAGATGTCAAATTTTTTGCATAGTGATCTCCAGAATTTGCTGTAAATTGGACCCCTCGATCAGAGAGGATGTGTCTTGGGAGGCCATGGAGGTGCAAGACATGACAGATGAATAGTTTCACTAATTCTGGAGCTGAAGGTAGACCAGGTAATGCCACAAAATGAGCCATCTTTGAAAAGCGGTCTACAGTGACCCAGATAGTGTTGTTGCCACTGGATAGGGGTAAATCGACAATGAAATACATGGCTATATGTGTCCACGGCTCACTAAGTGCAGGAAGTGGTTGAAGAAGCTCCCAAGGGTGACCCGCCGGCAGCTTTTTGACGGGCACAGGTAGGGCGTGACTCCATGTATGCCTGGATGTCTTTCTTCATGGTTGGCCACCAGTAGAACTTTTGCAGAGTAGAAAGCTTTCTGGCTTGTCCAGGATGGCCTGTGAGCAGAGAGTCATGCGCCTATCAGAGGATCTTCTTTCTGAGTGGTTGGGAAACCACCATCTTCCCAGCTGGAATCGTGTGTGTAGCAGAGAGGAGCACTCTTGTAGGGTCGATAATGTGATGCGGAGTATCTGGAACATCTTCTGTGGTAAATGAACAGGGATGTGAATCGTTTTTTGACGATTTAAAATATCGTCCGATATATTTTAAATCGTCAAAAATCGTTAGAGGCGCGATACAATAGGAATTCCCCCGATTTATCGTCAAAAATCGTAAATCGGGGGAAGGCGGGAAAACCGGCACACTAAAACAACCCTAAAACCCACCCCGACCCTTTAAAATAAATCCCCCACCCTCCCGAACCTCCCCAAAATGTCTTAAATTACATGGGGTCCGCCCCTCCCCCGATTTACGATTTACACGATTTAAAAAAAAACAAAACCGCGACGATCCGATTCCCTCCCCCCCCAGCCAAAATCGATCGTTAAGACGATCGATCACACGATTCACATCTCTACAGGAGAGTGCATCAGCTCGTGTATTTTTGTCAACTGGCTGGTATCGCAAGAGGAAATTGAACCAGTTAAAAAATAGAGACCAGCGGGCCTGCCTGTGATTCAGGTGTTGAGCATGACGTAAGTACTCGAGGTTCTTGTGGTCGGTGTAAACCGTGATTTGACGTTGTGCTCCTTCGAGCCATGGACACCACTCCTCAAAGGCCAATTTAATCGCCAGCAGTTCCTTGTCCCTAATTCTGTAATTTCGCTCCACAGGGGAGAAGTGTCGGGAGAAGAACGAGCATGGGTGCAAGGTGTGATTAGCTGAGTGTTGGCTAAGGACGGCACCAACCCCGACGTCAGAAGCATCTACTTCAACGATAAAGGGTCATCGGGGATCCGGGTGGCGTAAGCACGGTTCTTGAAGATACGCTTCCTTGAGTTCTTGGAAAGCAGTCATGACTTCAGGAGACCACTGAGAGGGGTTGGTTCCCTTTCGAGTCATAGCTATAAGTGGAGCGGTCAGTGTAGAATAAATGTGGATGAACGATCTGTAGTAGTTAGTGAAACCTAAGAATCTTCACAGATCCTTAAGACCAGTGGGTTGTGGCCAGTCACGAATACTCTTGGTCTTTTTTGGATCCATCTGGAAACCCCGGCTAGAGACCACATAGCCTAAAAAGGGAACAGACTCCTGATGAAAGGAACATTTTTCCAGTTTGGCATATAACTGGTTGTCCCTTAATCTTTGTAAGACATTGGTGATGTCCAAATAATGGATCTGAAGTTCTTGTGAGAAAACCAGAATGTCATCCAAGTATATCACTACACAGCTGTAAAGCATGTCCCTGAAGATTTCGTTCATCATGTTTTGAAATATGGCTGGGGCATTGCAGAGGCCAAAGGGCATGACTAAATATTCAAAATGGCCGTCACAGGTATTAAATATGGTTTTCCATTCGTCTCCCCGGTGTATCCTGACCAAGTTATATGTTCCTCTGAGGTCCAGTTGAGTGAATATTTTGGCCCCTTGGAGCCTATCAAGAAGTTCAGAGATCAATGGCAATGGGTAGCAGTCCTTCAGGGTGATCTCATTTAAGCCATGGTAATCTATGCATGAGCGAAGGGAACTGTTCTTCTTTCCCACAAAAAAGATCCCGGCTCCAGCAGGAGACTTAGAAGGCTGGATGAAGCCTTTCGCCAAATTCTCCTGAATATATTCAGACATGACCTTGGTTTCTGTCAGAGAAAGTGGGTACACCCTTCCTCTGGGAGGTTCAGTGTTGGGTAACAAGTTTATGGTGCAATCAAATGAGCGGTGAGGAGGTAGAATGTCCGCAGCTTTCTTGGAAAATACATCTCGAAAAGAGGAAGACTGCAAAGGAAGACCTGGAAAGGATGTGATAGTGGTCAGGCAAGGCACAGGAGTCACAACCTCTAAGCACTTTCCATGGCAGGATTTGCCCCATTGGGACAGTTGTAAAGTGCTCCAGTCGAATTGTGGTGTGTGCATTTGTAAGACCAAAATTGTCAAATTGTGGTGTGTGCATTTGTAAGACCAAAAAGGAAATGGTCTCTGTGTGCAGTGACCCGGTGCAAAGTTGGATTGGTGTAATGGAGTAAGTTACTTCGCCTGGTAACGGCTCACCTTGAATTGAAGACAGTAGTAGTGGCGTAGGTGTCCGGCAGTAGGGATTCATAGTTGTCTGAATATAAAGTTCCCACCGGCCCCGGAGTCTTCCAGAGCTAGAGTATGGAATTCTAGGGTGTCCGAGTTAATGGAGACAGGAAGTATCAGTGGAGGAGACTTAGGAGGAGTCCTTTGGTGGATCCTAGGCCTGGGAGTTTCCCAGACAGAGTGGACAGGAGGGTACCGCATGACCTGGCTGGCCACAATACATGCAAAGACCTGATCTTTGCCGATGAAGCCTCTCCTTAGCAGTTAGATGACTGCGACCCATTTGCATTGGTTCCTCCTCCTCGATACTGGGTGCAGGAGCAGTCTGAGTGGTAGGTATTGGGCAAGTGCGTGGAACCTCCGATGACATCTTCTTGAATCCCTTAGTCTCGTGCAACTGTTCATGCAGACAACGATCAATGTGACTGGCCAGCTTGATAAGGGAGTCCAGGTCTTTAGGGAGTTCACGTGCTGCTAATTTGTCTTTGATGCGTGAACTTAGACCTTCCAGGAATATAGCACGCAAGCAGCCCAGATCCCAATGTAATTCTGAAGAAAGAGTCCTAAACTCAATAACATATTCAGTCAGTGATCTGGCACCTTGTTGTAGATGCAGGAGTGCGGATCCAGCGACGGTCTTGTGACAGGGATCGTCAAATACGGAGCAAAATAGGGCATTAGTCATTGAGAATTGGCTGCATTTGCTCCCAAAGAGGTGCCACCCAGGCCAATGCTTTCCCGTCCAGGAGGGATAAGATGTACGTCGTTTTGGACACTATGTCAGGGAAATATGCAGGTTGCAAGGAAATGTGCATGCTGCACTGGTTCAAAAAGCCCCTACATAACAAGGGGTCACCTGTGAAGCGAGGAGGTGCCAACAAGGGCACAGAAGGCAGGATTGGCAACGGATGTGAAGCAGAACTTGGCTTGGCAGGCTTTGAGGCAGAGTCCAGCCAAGAGCTTAATTGATTGATGGCGTTAGCCAAAGTCTCTAATACTTTTTGCTGCTCTGAAATTCGTTGGGCCAGGCCATGGATGGCCTGGATGGCTGAGACCTGTGCCAGGTCCATGGAGTTAGCAATCTGTTATGACTCGTAGGTGAAAGATGGTACTGCCCACAGGGAGGAGCCCTGTGAGCCTCACCGTCGGGAGGCACGGACTCAGCGGATATCAGACACAGCTGTGAAATAGAGTCTTTATTAGAGAGGTAGAAAGGCACAGCCCACGGAGCAGGGGGTGCGGTAAAAGTAACAAAGTCTGAGCAGAGGGGTATACCCAGAGGGAATACCTCAGACGTGTAGATCCAGTAGAGACCCACAGAGTGGGGTACACCGAAGAAGTCTCTCTGAAGTGTTGATGCTGTAGTGGCCTGAAGCGCAGGGTACACCGAGGGATTCCTCACACAGAGACGACATGGTAGTGGCCCAAAGCAAGGGGTACACCGGAGAAGATCCACAATGAGGCTGGTATAGTAGTGGTCCGTGGAGTCAAGGTACTCATATAGTGGTAGTTCTAGGAGAGGTCCTGGGAACGAGAACAGACAACAGTCCAAGGCAGAAGGCCCTCCGAGGAGCAGAATTTCAGAGACGAGGAAGGGCCCCCGAAGAGTGGGTACCCAGAGCGTCTCATGCCAAAGTGCAGTAACTGGAACAGGATGTCTGTAAGGGTGAAGCAGATTCAGCAATGAGGGAACTCCCTGCTAACTCGTCAATAGGCAAGACCAGCCAGCTTAAGTACAGCAGAGCGAAGACGTCATCCGGAGGGGACGCCCGGAGGTTCACGCCATGACGTGTACAAGACTGGCTTATGCGCGCGCGTGGGTGCTCCTTTGCACCCTTTAGTGCCTTGGCGTATTTTTGCCACTGCTGTTGGTGCTCTTTGCCCCTCTTTTGGTGGCTTGATGTGTTCATTCTTCTGATGGGGTGGCTTTGCCCCTCTAATGTTGCCTTGGGGTAATCCTGCCTCTGTTGTTATGGCTTTGTCTCTTTTGCGATGCCTTAGGGTATTCATGCCACTGTTGTTGGTGCCCGTTTCCTTTCTTTTGGTGTCTTGAGGTGTTCCTGTCAATGTTGGTGCTGGTTTGCCATGCTCACACTGCCTTGGGGTATTCATGCCATTTTTATTGGCATCTTTTGCCCTTCAAATGGTGCCTTGAGGTTTGATGATGATACTGTTCTTGCTGATGTTTTGCCCTCTCATGGTGCCCTGGGCTTTTCAATCCACTGTTGGTGAAACTTTGCCCAATTCTTGATATCTTGAAGTGTGGTTCCCTCTGCCTCCGATACCTGCCTGCAAGTTTCATTAAATTCAGAAACCCTAATATTAGAGTCCAAAATATAATCCTTGGCTTTCCCCATTGGTGCTGCAGGGGTCACTACTATCCCTGGTGCTATTTAACAATTACATAACACCACTTACTGACATCTCAAATGAGCATAATATCCAGTTTCACTTACATGGTGATGATATCTTTTGGTACGGTAGTATGGACTAAAATCAGACTGAAGTAGAATCTTGGTTTTGCCTATTTGGTGTAGTTTATTGGCTGAAGAGCCAAAGGGGCTGATGCTAGGGGTGTGCATTCGTTTTGAACTTAAATGGAAAACGCAACTTATTTTTTTTTTTAACTTAAAAAAGTGATGAGGCGTAAACGATCGGATTTCCAACGTATTCAACATAGCTATGTTGAATACATTGGAAATCGCGATTGTTGATCTAAATAAAAATTTAAACCCCTCACCCTCCTTAATCCCCCCCCCAAGACTTACCAAAACTCCCCAAGCTGGCCAAAAGTTCCGTGAGGGTCCGGGAGCGGACGCGTGGGGAATCACGTGACATCCGCGTCACTCCGACGTGGCGCCGATGTCACGTGCTCCTTGCAAAGGAGTTCAGAAATGGTGTCCTGACCCCGCTGGACCACCAGGGAGTTTTGGTAAGTCTTGGGGGGGGGGGGGATTAAGGCGGTGAGGGGGTAAATTTTTATTTGCACATATGGACATAGACTCAACTTATGGAATTCTCCATATGTCCATATTGACCGCAAATGACCCCCCCTTTCGACTTATGGACTTATGAACATAAACTTTTGGTCTGCACATCCCTAGCTGATGCAATATTTTGGCGGAGAAAGCGGGCGCTGAACAGTCAGCGCACATTTTTTTAACATGCTCCCAGGCACACACAGCCCTGTGGGGGCGCCATGCAATATTTTAATTAGGGGGGTCACGTTAGCAAGGAGGTGCTAGGGTTACTTGCACGCCCCTAGCGCCTGCTTGCTAAGGAAAGCCGGAGTGCGTCGGCGGTCTGCCGGTTAGGAAAACTGACACCGTTTATCGGCGTCGGTTATCCTAAACACCGCACAGCCAGGGCATTCAAGAAATGGACGCTTCTCAATTGAGTGTCTGTTTCCTTCACCTGACTGCCAGCGTTTTTTTTTAACTTTTTTTTTTTGGTTAAATTTGTTTACTTTTTCCTCCTAATTAATATCGCAATGATATTAAGTAGGAGGCAGTATAGAAAAGCAGTTTTTTCTGCTTTTCTGTACTGGTTTAAGGAGCGCTCAGCAATTAACGCCTGCTCCAGGAAAGCGTTCATTTCTGATCGCTAAATGTGCATCCTAGACGCACATTTCTTTTTGGCATCAGGAGTGAATGCTAATAGCTTCAGTCACATGCATGTGATTAGTGCTATTAGATTCACTCTGTGCTGGACGTGCATTTTAGAGGCGCTAATCCATTTATTGCACAATGGGATTAATTAGTAGGGATGTGCAATCCTTTTTCCCAAATTAGGCAATGTCAACAAAATTGCCTAATTCGGAATGGTTCGGGAGAACCAAAAAATGATTGAATATTTTCCGAAATTTCGGAAAAAAAATTCATTTTTGAGTTAGTGTGCGCTAACTCCCGATAGTGCGCACTAACCTGAAAATCGGGGTCCCTGGAAAAAAAACCTTGAATTGCGGGAAAAATGAAATTCCTGTGTGTGTGTGTGGGGGGGGAGGGGCCGAAACGAAGCCCGACATGGAATTATTACCCGAAGCACATCTCTATTAATTAGCACCTATACAACCCGCATCCAACTGCGGGTTATACAGTGTGCTCGGCTGAGCGCACTGTATTGCATCAGCCCCATAGTTTGAAATTAAAGGCAAAAAAATCTGAGATGTTATGGATAACTTGCCTGGACAGCGAGTGGGTTTGCCAATTAGAAGTAGAAAGAACAGAGTTGTTTTCTAAGAATGTGATTCATAGTCTTAGGGTGTTATTAAATAATAAGCTTTCTATGGAACCACAAATCTCCACTGTTGCAAAAACTACTTTTAATAACTTGCAGAAAATTTTAACAATCGCTTTCATATCTCCCTAAGAGATAATTAGCCACAGTAATTCAAGCTGTAATAACCAGTAGATTGGATTACTATAATTCTCGCTACTAAGGTTGACCCCCCCCCCAGAGATTGGTACAAATATTACAGCACTTTCAAATGACTGCAGGTAGGGTCCTTTCCTTACCGGTTCCCAGGCCAGGGCTCATGTGACTTCTATCCTGAGGGAAATACATTGGCTCCCAGCCATCTGCAGAAAATAAATGGAAATTCTTCAGTTTGTTTACAAAATAATTGAATCAGTTGGACCTGTTCTGTCTTTAGGAGCTGCTGCCTCTGTACAAACTTTAAAGATCCTTGCGTTAATCGCAGCAAACACGTCTTCATAGTCTCTCCCCTCTCCCCTGCTTTTGTAGCTGAAGTTGGAAATTACCCTCAAAAAAGCATTCATTTATGCCGACCCTAATTTCTGTAATACTGTCCCTTATGCTATTCATGTTGATTTCTACTATCTGAGTTATAGGAAAAAGGTTGAATCTTGATTATTTGATCAGGCTTTTTCTCTGAGTTGAAATAGGATTGGTGGTAGTATGTCTAGAAAGAGTTTCTTGATAGAACATGAATAATTATTATCTAGGGTTGTTGTTGGCAGTAGGGATGTGAATCGTTTTTTGACGATTTAAAAAAATTGTCGATATTTTTTAAATCATCAAAAATCATTAGAGTGTGTGATACAATACAAATTCCCCCGATTTATCGTCAAAAATCGTTAAATTGGGCACGGGAATTATTTGTGGGGAGGGCGGGAAAACCGGCACACCAAAACAACCCCTAAACCCACTCCGACCCTTTAAAACCAATCCCTTACCCTCCCCCACCCTCCCGAACCCCCCCAAAATGTTAAATTACCTGGTGGTCCAGTGTGTGTGTGTGGGGGGTGTCCCGGTGTGATCTCCCGCTCTCAGGCCATCGGCGCCATTTTGGCTGCCACTAATATAAATGGCGCCGATGGCCCGATAAAAAAAAAAACACCTGATCCTTTAAACCAACCCCCTTAGCCTCCCCCACCCTCCTGACCCCCCCAAAACCTTTTAAATTTACCTGGTGGGCCGGGGGGGGGGGGCACAGGGAGCAATCTCCCGCTCTCGGGCTATCGGCTGCCACTCATAAAGATGGCACCGATGGCCCTTTGCCCTTACCATGTGACACTGGATGCCCTTACCATGTGACACTGGATGGCCGGCGCCAAGATGGCACCGGCCATCCAGTGCTCCTACCATGTGACAGGGGCCGGCCAATGGCACGGATACCCTGTCACATGGTAAGGGCAAAGGGCCATCGGCGCCATTTTTTTTTAGCGCAGCTGATGGCCTGGGAACAGGAGATCACTCCCCGTGGCCCCCCTGGACTACCAGGTATGTGTAAAATTTTTGGGGGGGTCGGGAGAGTGGGGGAGGCTAAGGGGGTAATTTTAAAAGGTCGGGTGGGTTTTTTTTATCGGCGTGGGCCTCACTAAAAAAAATTAGTGATGTGAATTGGAATCGGAACCGATCCCAATTCACATCTCTAACGATCAGATTCCCCCCCCCTCCCCAGCCAAACCCGATCGTTAAAACGATCGGGCACACGATTCACATCCCTAGTTGGCAGGTATTGGGGTGGGATGGGAGGGAAGGGGAGGTTTTAGTAGTCTATTAAAGATGGGCTGGGATAAATGATTTATTGCTGTGGTTTCTTTTGGGTGGGTTGAGGGTGAGAGATTGAATTTGGATGGTTTTGAATTTTATCTTTATTGTAACCACTTTGAGCTATTTGACAAAGGTGGATAATCAAGTCAAAAAAATAAATACATATATAAAGTGATGAGATGCCAGGGTACTCATCACAGTTGATTCCCAAAGAACAACAAAGAAAACAGAAAGCTTGCTTTAAAAGGGAATGCCACTTTAAAGATTTTTATAAAGCACTAGAACTACCAGTGAAAACTATATCTCCCAAAAGCCTTGGGAGGTAGGGATGTGAATCATGTGCCTGATCGTCTTAATGATCGGGTTTGGCTAGAGGGGGAAAAAAATCTGATCGGTGGTGATGTGAATCGGAATCGGTTCCGATTCACATCGTTATTTTTTTTTTAGTGAGGCCCGACCTTTAAAATTGACCCCTTACCTTCCCCCACCCTCCCGAACCCCCCCCCCCCCCAAAAAAAACTTTTTATGATTACCTGGTGGTCCAGTGGGGGTGCGGCGACCGATCTCCCGCTCTCGGGCCATCGGCGCCATTTTGGCTGCCACTCAAAAATGGCGCCGATGGCCCGATAAAAAAAAACCCACCCGACCCTTTAAAAACAACCCCTTAGCTTCCCCTACCCTCCCGATCCCCCCAAAACATTTTAAAATGACCTGGTGGTCTAGTGGTGGTCCCGGGAGCGATCTCCAGTTCTCAGACCGTCGGCTGCCACTCATAAAGATGGCGCCGATGGCCCTTTGCCTTTACCATGTGACAGGGTATCTGTGCCATTGGCCGGCTCCTGTCACATGGTAGGAGCACTGGATGGCCGGCACCATCTTTAAAGATGGCGGCGGTCATCTTTACGATGGCAGTGGCCATCTTTAAAGACGGCGGTGGCCATTTTTAAAGATGGCGGTGGTCATCTTTACAATGGCGGCGACCATCTTTAAAGATGGCGCCGGCCAGCCAGTGCTCCTACCATGTGACAGGGGCCGGCCAATGACACGGAGACCCTGTCATATGGTAAAGGCAAAGGGCCATCGGCGCCATCTTTATGAGTGGCAGCCGACGGTCTGAGAACTGGAGATCGCTCCCGGGACCACCACTAGACCACCAGGTCATTTTAAAATGTTTTGGGGGGATCGGGAGGGTAGGGGAAGCTAAGGGGTTGTTTTTAAAGGGTCGGGTGGGTTTTTTTTTATTGGGCCATCGTCGCGCCATTTTTGAGTGGCAGTCAAAATGGCGCCGATGGACCGAGAGCGGGAGATCGGTCCCCGCGCCCCCACTGGACCACCAGGTACTCGTAAAAAGTTTTGGGGGGGTTCGGGAGGGTGGGGGAAGGTAAGGGATTAGTTTTATAGGGTCGGGGTGGGATAGGGGTTGTTTTGGTGTGCTGGTTTTTCCCCGCCCTCCCCCCTCCCCCGATTTACGATTTTTCACGATAAATCAGGGGAATTTCTATTGCATCGCGACTCTTAACGATTTTTGATGATTTAAAAAATATCTGACGATTTTTTTAAATCGTCAAAAAACGATTCACATCCCTATTGGGAGGTAGGGCTTGATCACCCTTGACTGGGGACAGGAAGGAAAGAGGCAGGGGAGTGCTCTCAGCAGGTATATATTATATGGCTAAAGAGCAACTGTAAAGGTAGGAGAGCTGGCCTTGAGAGGCAGCAGGAAAGTAATCAGTTTCGGGGCTGAAATTTTAGATAATAAACAAGAGAGCTTGGAGAGTGATCCACAGGAGAATTCCTCTGACGTGGGTGTAGAGCAGTGGTTCTCAACATTTTTTCTATCAGGACACACCTGAGAGATGATGCTCACATGCGTGCCACACTGAACATATGACCATCATGGGACTAAACATAAACCTATACACTGCATCCACAGGAGTCCCCCACTTCCTAATAATGGGTGCAGAGTAGAACTAAGACAGTTCCCTGTACAACTTACTATGCAAAAAAAAAAAAAAAGATAGTCTGATTCTGCTGTCATCTTAATAACCACACAAATATCCCCACCTGGTACTTATATTTTATATAGGGTATTCTCTGTACACCCACTCAAGATTTGCTTTTAATTTTGTAAATTATCGTTTTATTAAATCAAATTTAATAGAAGAGCAGGGGATGGTTTCATATATTAATGGGCTACCTCCTCCTCGGTGCCGTTGTTGTTCTAATCATTAACACACCCACCAGCCTCCAATGTTTTCATTCAAAATTGTGTTATTAAAAATCTCATGAGATGGGCTACAGAAAAACCCCTTTCTTTTTTATTTTTTATTTCATAATGTGAACTTTAATAAAATATCAATTATTTTGTTTCGTGTCAAGCACTTTTAAACTGTTCATTCAGCCGTCGAGAATGTTACGCTTGTACTTAGCTTTTAGAATGTCTCAGATGCTTGACACAAAAGAAAATAATTGATATTTTATTAAACTTCACATTATGAAATAAAAAATAAAAAAGAAAGGGGTTTTTCTGTAGCCCATCTCATGAGATTTTTAATAACACAATTTTGAATGAAAACATTGGAGGCTGGTGGGTGTGTTAATGATTAGAACAACAACGGCACCGAGGAGGTAGCCCATTAATATATGAAACCATCCCCTGCTGTCCTATTAAATTTGATTTAATAAAACGATAATTTACAAAATTAAAAGCAAATCTTGAGTGGGTGTAGAGAGAATACCCGATATAAAATATAAGTACCAGGTGGGGATATTTGTGTGGTATATTACATATTCACTTGGTGAGGATCTCATTTGGAAATATTGTCATCTTAATAACAGCATCACAAACCTCTAATACCAGGTGCATTGTAAAATAATACAAACCAACCCCACTCTGTACACATCTATCAAACCTGCCATATTGCAGCAGCACTAACTCCAAGAAATGAAACAGAAATAGCCCTGCCCCTGAAAAGGCAGCAGTTCACCGCCAGTGCAATTATCATAGTGAGAAAACACAACAAATAAGGCTGATACTAACTTCTAGTAAAGTATCTCATCTCAGTCATATACACACAGAGTACAGACAGACCTGCCTTCACCAAATACAGAATAAAAGACCACGACCACAAATTACAAATGTGGAAACAAAACCTGGAGTGGAAACAAATCCTAGCATGGAAACCCCAAGACCACCTTCTGCATGCAGTGCCAAACTGGAGACTAGAAACAAAAATATTTCCTCCGACACTAAGCAAAGTTCAGAGAGAAGAAATGCATATTCTCAAAACTGACAGAGTATGGCCCTTGTAACCTGTCAGTCCCTTCCATGCCCCCATCACCCCTCACTTCTCCCAACTACTCATATCATCCCGTCACATGCTCATATCCCTGTCCGACATTCCCAACGGCCTTCACCGCACATCCTAGTCCCCATGCTCCCTCTCTCCCATGTTCACTCTTTCTGCCCTTCCCTACCCAGAATATCACTGATCACCTCTTTCCTATCCCCCACTTCCTGCTCCCTCTCCCTGCTCCCTCTTTCCTATCCCTCACTCCCTCACTCCCTGCTCCCTCTCCCCAACCCTCTTTCCTATCCCCAACTCTCTGCTCCCTCTCCCCAACCCAGCTGCTCCACACCTCCATCTCTCCACTTCCATCTCTCTTCCCTATCCAGCAGCCCACAGCCCCTCCCTCCTCTGCCTCTCCCTACCCAGCAACCCTAACCTCCTTTCCCCCACCCCTTCCTATTCAGCAGACTATTGAACTCCTATCTTCCCACGCCTCCTGCCCAGTACATTTTCCCCTCCTCCTGGCTCCCAGCCAGCAGAAAAGACTTGTCCAATCTAGAGTCTCCCTCCCTCTTTATCAGCAGCAGATGAGGGCAAGAAGCATTGAGGACTCTGAGGAGAGGAAGATGAGGCAGCAGCAGCAACAGATCTACAGAGCATGCACCTTTCTCCCTCATGCTCCTGCTTTCACATCCAGGCCCCATGAGGTGAAGAGAGCATGGGCAGCCTCACTGCCAGGCCAGGCAGAGGAAGATAAAGTTGATGTCCTGCCAGGCCCATATGAACAGGAGGTGGTGATATCTCACTCTGATGTGGGAGAAGGAGGAGGGAACAACGTCCCACTGGGCCAGGAAGAGGAGAAGGAAGCAAGAGCAGCTTCCTCTCATACCCAATGAAGGAGAAACCAGCCAACTCCCGCCCAGACTGATGAGGAAAGAGCACCCTTCTGCTAGGTCTGCGACAATCCTGCCGTTACCTCCCCACACACTAGTGTGTCCCCACACACCTGCTGAGAACCACTGGTGTAGAGGATATGGCGTATATACAATATTAAAAGGAAAGCACATCGGTTTTTTTAAGCAACTTGAAACTGAGTTAGCTTGGTGTATTTTTCTCTTTTTAAATACATAAAGGCGAATTTTAAAAGCCTGGCATGCACATCAATTAGGGGATGCAAGAAGTCGGGCTTACGTGCCGACTGTATTTTATGTTTAACAATTTTTATTGGTTTTGCAAAAAAAATACAGAACAAAAAAAGCGCCCCTATTTGCACATAAATGCTGCAGTGTATACATCTCAAATATGTCCAAAAAGGGGCAGGGCCTACGAGTGGTATGGGACGTATCAGGGCTTGTCCAAGAGAAGTGCATGTGCCCCAGAGCATCTAACTTTACTTCTGCTATGGATGACAAATAATTTATAAAGGAAAAAGATAGAGTCATTTTGGAGAGGTTTAAAGGGTCTGTGGCAACTGAGGGAAGTACAGGCTATCAAACCAGGGGGGGTCTGGTGGACCTAGCTGTTAACTGGGCAAACTGGTGGACGAACTGGTATACTAGTAATGGCACCCCTTTTAAAATTTCCTGACTGATGCAGTAGAAGCAGATTTGCACGCTCATGCGCGCGCGAGCTTAACATTTGGTGCACGTGTGTGCGGCCGGGCTATTTTATAACAGGGGCGCATATACCCCCCGCAAGTTAAAAAAAATGGCCACGTCCCCGGGAGTGGGCCGACCCATGCAGCTGAGAGTATTCCAGCCTCCTGGGACTATCGTGGGAGGCGGTGCTCCGCAGGCTGCATTTTTTCAAAAGCTGTTGGCAGAGCTACAGAACCGTTATGAACGGAGAGACATGTTTAAAATCATTTTTCTTTCTTCTTCCTTATTATGATTAAACATTGTTCGGGACAGTGTGTGCTCTGTTTAAAGCCTTTGATATGAAAAAAAAAATGTGTTTGGCCAAGGTTTTTGATTAAGCCTGAAATTAAGGCTTGAGAAAGCTTTCTGGCTTCTCTTCGCCAGAAAAAGCTTTAAAACTGAGACTAGAACTGTGACCTAAAAACCATTTTTAAAATTAAAGGACAATAGAAAAGGATTGCAAAGGGTATCTATGTTGACCTGCGAATATCGCGCAGTTAACTGCGAAAGCTTAAGCTGTGTTATACAGAGTTTATCTTCCTTTAAGAAGAAATTCTTTTGAGGACATTACCCGGAGGAGAGCGCCTTCTTGACAATAAATGAAATAAATTTAATGGAAACAAATTGAGGCAGTGAAATGCATTAACTTGGGAACCAAAACAAACTGAAATGCCAACAAATTGAAATTGCAAACCAAGCCAGATATTCTTCTGTGTGCTTCCCTAAAGCTCAACATGCTCCTTCTCTTTCTTTCTTTTTTTCATTTCTTTTTTTATAATCCTTTCTTTCATAGTCCTTCCTGAAGGTAACACCCAAATCCTCGTTCTTGAAGTGGGGACAGTAACTTTTAAAGAGCCTCGCGGGTGCACATGTACGCACGTATGCCGGCTCATGGCCAGAGACGCCTCCATTTTATAAAATATATAGAACAGGCTGAACGCATGTACATGTGCTCACAATTTTAACTGGACGCACGCATGTGCGCGCAAATGCCAGCTCTACCATGTAAGTTGGCATTACACCTCTACCCTCTTTCTCCAATTCGTTCTCAGTTCTCCCAGTTTAGGGATAGGACTTACAAACCCCCCTAGATTCACCCTTCCCCTCTGTTAGCCCCAACTGATAAAACCCTACTGCCTGGCCAACATGTTTTTAATGTACTGCTTATACATCCTCCATAGTGGCAAGGGGACCCCGGCGCACGCCTGTGTGTGTGTAAGTGTTTGCACACACATCTCTTGGCCTTCCCCAAATGGCTCACAACCTGCTCAGACCATGCTTATGCCCGCCCCTTTTTCTGAAATTTTGACCTGCGCACGAACCGGGAGTTACACGGCGTGCAGTGCACGCCTTCCCCACTTGTGCGCGTATCTCTTGGCTTTGACACGTGTAGGGCTTTTAAAATTCACCTTTAAGTGTGCACTCTCCTCCATCAAACATGAACTTGACTTGTTCCTCTTGAATTTGATGAGAATCGTAGTTACTTATTGGTTGCAAAACTCTGATATTACCCCAAGCATGCTTCGTATCGCTATCTTTTTCACCAATTGGTGTGCTCAGCTTCCCTCTGCTTGTAAACGGTGGGAAAGTAAACCATATTAGTAACAAACAATGCCTTGGGATAAATTTTAAAAGATACGCGCGGGTATCCATGTGCACACGCTACCCGGTGCGCACACATGGACGCCTGCTTTTATAACATGTGCACGCAGGTGCACGCATGTTATAAAATCGGGGTTCGGCGCTCACAAGGGGGTGCACACTACTGCATCTTGCATGCACCGACGCCTGCGGCCTTCACCCGTTTCCCTCCAATTTAGGAGTGGCCTGTGAGGGAACTTCCCTTCCACCTACTCTATGATTCCTACCCCTTCCCCTATGCTGCCCATCCCCTAGCCTTATTCTAATCCCCCACCATTTCTTTAACTTACCTCTTGAGCCTGCCTCTGGGCAGGCGCAAGTTGTGTGCGCCGGCCGCCTGCTGGCACGCGATCCTCCAACACAGTGGCAAATGGCCGCTGTGCCAGAGGCCTCTGGCCCCACCCCGCCCCATTTCCGGACTGCCCCGCACCCTCCCCGCCCCTTTTTTGAAGCCCCAGGATTTACACACGTCCTGGGGCTTTGCACGCGTCGCCGGGCCTTTATAAAATAGGCCCGGCGACGCATGTAACACCCCCCCCCCCCCCCGCCACGCGCCTAAATCCTACGAAAATCTGCTCCCTAATGTTCACAATCAATAAAACATTAAACTGGCAGGAACGTTCCATAATTCACACTAAATCCCTCAATTTTTCCGGCAGAAATGTCCCACAAGTTGAGAGCCAAATATGAAGACTGGATCCTTTAGGCGGTTTCTAAGCCAGCCAGGTTTAAATATCTTTTCAATTGTACCTTTGTGGTGTGGAGCCTGCCTGTCTTATAATCTTAGCTGCATCACACATGCTGCTGTCCTCAAGGCTGCTGGCTACAAGGACTTTATTTTCAAAGTAGATGCTTTAGTAAATAGCTTACACAATTTAATTCACAGTTATCCAGTGTCACTGCAATCAAAACAGTTTTCTTTTCTCTTTTCCTGCTCCTTTTGCTACAGTCTTCTTTACTGACTCGGTTTCAACGTGGAACAGTAGGCGTTTATTAAATAGAAGTTCCTTGTGCTCTCAAATCTTTCAAGGTACAGGGATACCACAATTATATTAACAGTGAAGTTAAAATAAACTAGGGAGTTTCACCCTCCCAGGTAAGGTATAGGGGTAAGGGGTAAGTTCCCATCCTTTCAGTTACTTCATACAATTTAATTTACCATGTTCAGCCTCCCACTGGAAAATTCCAGGATCCACATTTTTTTCTTTCAGGAGTATAATTTTGATTAGCATTGCAACAGCTTTTGCTACATGGAGTCTAGCAGCCGGCTGATTTGATACTTTTAAAATTTAAATCCAAACGGCAGCCTCTGACATCCTGCATCTGCATTTTAGATCCTCTCGTCGGTCTCCTGGAAGAACCTAAGAACTTTTCTCACTGGGTTTGTGGCTGCAGTCTCACAGGGTTTCTGGTTGCAGTCTCAACTGCGCTTTCATGCTCAGGTAAAACCTGAGCGGCACTGAATTATACTGTTACCTTATTTAAGGGCCGGGCTAAGTATAGTTCAGCACTGCATGTACCTACAGATGTCTCTTGTTTCTTCTAGTATGCAATGTACCTGTATTTAAATGTAATAGGGTTTTAATGCCCAGATTAGCAAGGCATGGGTATCCACAGAGACGCGAAGAAGTGTAGTGACATTGGTTATACTTCCCCAATGACAGGTGCCTGACAGGTTTTGGAGATTGGACAGAATTAATAAACTGAGAACATTCTGAACACTTTCTCTGAAGCAGTACAGGCCGTAAGGTCAGAGTATCCGGATCTACTGCGGAGGGAATGCGTGCTTGGAGTTGGGGATGTGAAGCGGGGACGGATTCGTCCCATTTGGTATTCGTATTCGTGGGGAACCAAATCCTTTGCATCCATTCTCGGGGGACCCCGATCCGTTCATTAGTTACGTATGTATTTGTTTCCCAAACAAACCCCCCATCCCAACCCTTTCAATTTAATTAACTACAGCCCCCCACCCTCCTGACCCCCCCAAGACTTACCAAAAGTCCCTGGTGGTCCAGCGGGGGTCCTGGCACGATCTCCTGCAATCGGGCTGTTGGCTGCCGGTATTCAAAATAAAGCCGATAGCCTTTGCCCTCACTATGTCACAGGGGCTACCGGAGCCATTGGTCGGCCCCTGTCACATGGTAGGAGCAATGGATGGCCGGCACCATCTTGTGTTCCTACCATGTGACAGGGGCTGACCAATGGCACAGGTAGCCCCTGTGACATAGTAAGGGCAAAGGCTCCCTCCCAAGGCTTGCCAAAAGTCCCTGGTGGTCCAGCGGGGGTCCTGGAGCCATATCCTGCACTTGGGCTGTTGGCTGCCAGTATTCAAAATGGTGCTGATAGCCTTTACCCTTACTATGTCACAGGGGCTACCGGTGCCATTGGTCGGCCCCTGTGACATAGTAAGGGCAAAGGTCAGGAGGGTGGGGGGTTTATTCATTAAATACGTTGTATTCATGGTGGTTCGGCATACGTTTTGTGACCCCACGGATACAACGAATAGGGACATATACATTGCGGATTGCCAATACGTCGAAAACAAATGCACACCCCTACTTGGAGCAACTGTGTGTTGTTCCTGGCAGGAATCTTGGAATGATTCCTTTTGAGGGAAAACTATCTCAGGTTTCTTGCTCTTAGCGGAGTCATTCAGATGTGTCTTATGTGAAGAAGTAGATACACATTCAAGCGTAGCCTGAAGCTTCAGGGAGTGTGTGTAGCACCCAGGAAGGATATAGCATAGACTTCTTTTACCAGTATGAGTTTGAATAAGTCTTGGAGAAGATTCAATTTGAGAAGAATCAAATTCTGGTTCAGGGATCTACCTGGGGTTTCAGATTTCAGTGGAGGAAGAGGCATTCATCAGGCTTAATCTAGTCACATAAAGGGCAGCCTCTAAGTATTGGAACCCTTGGGACAAACCTGATAGGATCTTGAAATTGGAGGAAGTCCCTGCTTGTTGATAAACTATATTTCTGTGACTGTTTGGATATTTGGTTCTGCTATGGATGATGTTGCCAAAGGTGTACACTGTGTTAAGTCATTCATTCTACAAGTACCTCAGTAAACTTTTATTTTTTGAACCAATTCAAACTGTTGTGAATGTGTTTTATTACAGGCTCTGAAGCAAGTCTTGGCTGGAAGAATCCTGGGAGACCCAGGCATTGCAGTTTAGCTGAGTAGCAAATCTATTTGCCACCTTATCTAACCTGGAGCTGCACAGAGCAGTGCATAAATATTTGGCATTTAAGAACAGGTTCATTGCACTGTGACCTTGAATGCTAGTGAACAGAAACAGCAAAATGTTGTGTCTTTGTGATGATACACTTGGAATGGTTAGGTAAATTCTTTTGCACTCAACGCACAATAAAGCTCTGGAATTTGTTGCCAGAGGATGTGATTAGTGCAGTTAGTGTAGCTGGGTTCAAAAAAGGTTTGGATAAGTTCTTGGAGGGGAAGTCCATTAACTGCTATTAATCAAGTTTACTTAGGGAATAGCCACTGCTATTAATTGCATCAGAAGCATGGGATCTTCTTAGTGTTTGGGTAATTGCCAGGTTCTTGTGGCCTGGTTTTGGCCTCTGTTGGAAACAGGATGCTGGGCTTGATGGACCCTTGGTCTGACCTATCATGGCAATTTCTTATGTTCTTATGTTCTTAAATATTGCAAGTCATTTAAATCAAACCAGATTAAAAAAAAAAAGATAAATTTGCACCACTCGAATAGCAGAGTTTTTCCAGGCCAGTCTTTATTGCTTGTGTGTTTGTGCCACTAGTACTTATGTAGGGTTGACTAGGCCCCACTGTACTTTTAAGTAAATAATTTTCTAATAAGGGGAAATCTAAATTGAAGGTGGTCACTTAGGAGTGACAGGGGGGATGCCTCTCCTAAAGCGTAGGTCAGTAGTCATTGGGAAAGGTTAATAATAGAAATAAGAGGTGTCTTGGGTGGAGCCTGGGGGAGAGGCAGCTAAGATGCTGTGCTCTCACTGCTCTGCCTGTGACTCCATTCATTTATATTCTGCCTTTCAGGCACTTCAAAGCGGATTACATTCAGGTGCCGTAGGTACTAATAGGAGAGGGGGTGGCTTCTTCTCCTGCAAGTGGCTAAGGGCTGTCTCAGGAAGATCCAACATTTGGACATCAGGGAAAAGATTGTTCTTATGGGAAAAAAGGGGAGGATTCTTCACAATTCTTTTGGGGTCTGAAGAGTTGGAGACCTCTTAAGAATGATGCAAAGACAATGGAATCTCTCAGTTTGATAACGAAGTGATTTACATTTATGGGAGTTTGGAATTTTTAAAAAAAAACTGTTTCCTGCTTGTGGATTTTGCACCACTTTAACTGCCTAGTTTTGCTTAGTAAAATCTATTTTGTTTGGGGAAAACAACTTTGGATGTGAAGACTGTTTTGTTTTTTTAGAGGTGAAATGGTCTTTCTGGACATGTTAACACTAAGCCCTTGTTTCAGCCTATGCGGTATAAGAAGGTGGGGAGGCACCGTTCTGTACAGCCCCTCCCTTTGATAATGCTGGAATGGCCATCCCTTTTTTGAGGATCTATGAGCAGCTTTCTTCTGCTAGATCTGGGGGCCAGTGCAGTTGATTTTTGTAATTATAGGAGTTGTCTGGAGTTTTTCCCTAAATTTGAATTTTTGTGGCCTCCTCTTTGAGTTCAGAGTCTGTGAGTCAGGCCAGGGATCTGGTGGGCAGGACTGCATCCTAGGAGATTTTCAGACTTAAGTGGTAGGAAGCCAGAAGAGACCACTGGACACTGCTTAGAGGGAGCAAATGGGGAAACCTTCTCTCTGGGAGCCCCAGGCTAGGGAAGATCTGCCCTTCTGCACCCTCAAGGAGGACTGAGGGCTGGTGGTGAACTGGTGCCAGGATCAACTGGTGGTTTGCTCCTAGTTTTGGAAAGCAGAGTTTTTCTTGAAGATCAGGGAGGAGGTTTTGACTGCCCCTACCAAGAAACAACCAGAGCTGCTTATTCCTGAGATGATTATTATTATTTTTTTATATACTGATATTTGATCTGAGATATCACATCGGTTTACATTCAGGTACTGTAGGTATTTCCCTATCCCCAGAGGGCTTACAATCTAAGTTTTGTACCTGAGGCAATGGAGGGTAAAGTGGCTTGCCCAAGGTCACAAGGAGCAACAGCAGGACTCGAACCCTGGTCTCCTGGTTCATAGTCCACTGCTCTAACCACTAAGTTATTCCATATATCACGTGATATTGCTCTATCTCATGATATATGCTGTTTAACCTGCATTAGAACACTACCACAGCTTGATACATAACCCAAGTTTGTACCTGAGGTGATGGAGGGTAAAGTGACTTGCCCAAGCTCACAAGGAGCGACAGCAGGACTTGAACGCTGGTCTCCTGGATCGTAGCCCACTGCTCTAACCACTAGGCTATTCCTCCCTCCCATCAGGGAGTTGATTGAGAGAGAAAAGAAGAACAATCAGCTAACTGTGAGTAAGAGCTCCTTGGGACCATTGAAGACATCCAACCAGAGTATTCAGCCCCCAGGGGGAGAGAGGATTTTCATTGTCTGTGCAGAGGCCATAATTTCACCTTTTTACCATTTTTGGAAGGAGTTATCCTGACCAAGCAAGGGTACCCTGCGCACCTGGGAATGCTACTTAGTGAATATTCCCCTTGCCCTGGTAACCGAGACCCATGCAGGGACAGAGGGAAAGGACCACAACTAAAGGGAAATTTGGTGGTGCAGGGGACTGAGTGCCCTGTTTCATCCGAGTACCCAACAGTAAAGACTTTTATTTTGGACATTAACATTAAAGTCGCCAGTGCATTTATGGACACTCATTGCACATACACTGGAAGAAAAGGACTCCTCCTTGGGGGGAAAGAGAGTACCACAAAAAGTCACCCCTGTCACTCCGGGCCCTGAAAGGAATGTCCTTCCCCCCCACCATCAAAAAATGCAGCCCCTGGAGGAAGAGACAGCTCTGCTCTGAAGAGACATTAAATTCTTTTATGGCCCCACCGGTGTGCAGCCAGCACCTGGGGTTGGGGTTACAATGGTTATCCCCTTTAGAGTCCTATAGGTTAAGCCTTTCGCCAACATTGCACCAAGCGGGCCAGTGCTCAGCAGTACTTGGAAGATGACGCCCTTGACAAAGGCACTTTTGAAGCAGAAAAGACATTTTTGCATCCATCCTTATTATTATTTTTTTTTAATCTGCACCATCCATAGTTTATTGTAACCCGTGCTGGACAAGACTGAGAAGTCACGAGCTAGAAAAACTGTAAAATAAGTAAAGTAAATAGTTTGAGAATTGTGATTAAAAAAAATACCTTGATTATCATCAATGTGCATAACAGAGTTCGGACATTTAAAAAGATGAAATGGCATTTCTGTAGCCCAGCCACAGTCTGAAGACTTTAGTTGCCAAATGCTTTGTCGTTTTCTCTGTCTGTTGTATGGCTATAATATTTATAAGGAAAGGAAAATAAAGAAAAACAAACCCACATGCAGTCAAGAAGCCTTGTGGCTGTATTGATCCTGAGGAAATCTACAACTGCATCTTTGTGCAGCTCTTTGGTTGTTCCAACCGAAAGTACCAGAGCCTGCCAGGAGGACAGCAAAAGAGGTGGGAGTCCTGCAAGTTCTACAAAGTCATGCGGGGGAAATGGGGCAGACTGAGTGGGTTTTATGTCAGCAAGCGGGCGCAGCCTCAGGTTTCACAGCTCCCTGCTTTGTCCACAAGGCATCGCTGCCAGTCCTCCACAGCTGTCTAAAGCAGAACCGTGCAAAGCCTGTTTGCCTTCTTTTACAGCAAATAATATTTCGCAGAGCTCCCTCAAGGCACATTGGAGCAAATAAAAATAACATATAACATCGCTGCATGAAGTACTGCAATAAAATAGATGTTCCTGGTTCTGAAAAAGTCTCACTGGAGCTTTTGACTTTTTTGAAAAATCTGAAATTTCTCTTTTTATTATTGACATTTTTTACTCTGGATTGTAACGATCTTTCCTTTCCTACTCCTATTTTTTTTTTTTTTTTTTTTTTACTAGTGTCTGATATTTTGCAAACAAATTCTGAAGAATTCTGAAAGGAAAGCTGTGATGGGCGTTTATCTTACCTGGCGCTAAAAGGAGATAAGCCAGCAGGGAAATTCAGAACAGAAGGCCTTGTCCCAGGGAGGAGAAATAAAGAACACACGAATAAAGAAATACAAAGAAAAGAAAAAAAAAAGAAGAGAGACTCTGGGGGTGGAGCGTCGAAAGAGAGGATCAGAAAGAGGAGAGGGGGAGGATTGCTGAGAGACTGGGAATAAACAGGGATGGCTGAGGCAGAATCCTCGGGTTAGGACCCAGCGGCTGCTAGGGCTTGAACCTGGAGCAGGGAAAAAGAAGAGCGGGGGTTTAACCGATAGGTCAGTCCAGCATCACGGGGGGGGGGGGGGGGGGAAGGTGCAAAGTTTGGGAAGAATGACCTCTTTCACTGACCTTGACCCTACCCTCCCAGGGATCTGGAGCTGTGGGGAAAGAGGAAGTGTTCGTAGCAACTAGAAGGCTGGCTAGTCCTCTTTGTCCTTGCCCGTGCCAGATCTTGCGCTCGTGCCTGGCTGTCCCTGCAGATCCTGAGAACTGTACCTAGAACTCCCTGACCAGACCTCAGGACCGACCTGTATTCTACTTAACACAGAGGGCAACTTTCAAGCAACGCAGCGTGGCCCCCAGATATGTGCGTGTATGGCCAGGCGGAGATCCAGGATAGTATTTTATAACCGGCGAGTATGAGGTATGTGCAGATTATTAAATATGAGTATGCCTATCCCCAGACACATATGCATAAGTTATGATTGGATGTATATACTGCAATGCATTGAAAGTGAATACTTTTCCTACACATTTTACAAACATATGTGCATATGTTTTATGTGTGAAAAATATTGCGACTCGCTATTATCAAATTCTTGCGGAAGTCAGTATGTTTTGAAACATGCGTGTGTATTTGAAAGCACCAGTTTGCTGAAGCCTCCACCAGTTCACTGTTAGGCCTGTCGGTCGCAGACGGCTGCGACCGCATGTACTTACTTCTTGCACCGCTCTCCTGCCCTCCCTGGGTCTGTTCGCAGAGCGGGCCAGTCTATACCGCCGTGCTCCCCGGGACTCCTCATGGCGGCATGGACTCCGTCACCACACAAAACGACTTCGGGCCTTCCTAGGCACCCACGGGTTTCACCTGCCCCGCCTTTGAAGCCTCTTCGGTGGGAACCTCGGGGGCATCTCTGTTTGATGATGTCATCGGACTTCTGTATTTAAGCTCCACCTTTTCCCCCAGCTAGCCGACTTGGCAAGAAGTTCCATATGTGTCTACAACTCCTGCCTTCGTGTTCCTGAGACTATGCTACCTAGCCCATGCTCCTGGACCCTGTCTGGCACCCACTCCTCAGGGGTCAGTGTGCGCTCCTACGAGGACTTGCTCTCCTGGCCTACCCCACTCCTCGGGCTGGATCTGCGCCTCCTGGGTCCTATACTGCAAGGCCTTCTACTTCTCGGGATTTTCCCTGGAACACCATGGCAACCTGTGAGTTCTACGACAGGGTTTCCCCGCTCCTCAGGGTTGTGTCTGTGTCCTACACAAGACTGTCTGCGCCTCCCCACTTCTCAGGGCCATGCCTACAAGTGTCAAGAGACTGTCAGAGCTTCCCTGCTCCTCGGAGTTGTGCTCCCCTATATCACTGTGACTGTCAGCTTCCCCCGCTCCTCGGGGTTGTGTCTACACTGGGCTGCCGGCATTCCACTGCTCTCTGGGACACTGCCTACGTCAGCAGCAGTGATCTGGCTTGGGCTTCCCTGCTCCGCGGGTTGACCTGCGTCATTATATCAACGCCCTCTACACTGCACAGCTCCGCCCCTCGGGACTGCTTTACCGGAGAACCTCCTACACGGCCAGTCTTGCGCCTTCCACTCCGCGGTCTGTCTGGTGCCTCTCCCTTCAGGGTCTCAGTCCAGGTACTGCCTCCAGCCTGCCATCCTATTGGGGTATCCTCCTGGTCCCTGGGGACCTCTCCATCACTGTGCCCTGGGCTCCCCGCTGTGCCTATATCTCGCCTCCTGATGGTGCGGACCTGTGGGGCTCCTCCCCACAGGTGGCAACAACTCCCATCTCTGGCCAAGGGTCCACATACCCACAAATCATAGCATTCACCCGGTCCTGCCTCTCCAGGTCATTGACACTCATTTAATTCTTCATTCTAAGCACCTCCAGCTCCCCTACATCTCCCACCCAATCAATAGTAAACATTAGATGAGTCTGACTGCAATTGCCCAAGATAATTAAAAGGTTCAAAATTACACAAGTTGTCAAATATATGCAGATAAGTCTCTTATAAAGTAGTAACTTGTCTTGACCCTACCCTGGAATGCCCTTAGGCTGCCTCTTTTTTCGTGCATAAATTTGCAGACTAGCCTGAAAATAGGCATCTACTTTTGATGCTTGTAAGTACAAGCTACTTTTGCGTGTATATGCTAATTTTACATGCGCACATGTTTTGAAAATTCACCTCATAGGTTCCAGTTTAGACTATTACTACAGAGCTTAGGCCTCTTTGTACTTCCGGAGCCAGAAATTGCACAATCCAATTTCCATGACTCAGAATATGACCCAGCAAGTAACCCCAGATAGTATCCTCCGACATTACCCCTGCAACTTTCAGAACCACAGGTATGGTGGGAATTAATCCTGCCCAAATGCCAGGGCAGGTGGGCCCCGTGCCTGCATGCGTGAGCCTAATGTGGCATCAGGCTCTCTCCCGGCATGAGTGCCGCGTCAGGGGGTGGGAGGGGGAAGGCGAAGGGGAGGCTTCGTGGGCGGAGCACTGTGACTTGCGCGCTCATAGCCCTGATTCCCCTGGGAACCACACACACGTCTTTTTAAACTTTCAGGGCTCTTCAGCCCCATTGGCCACCAGGGAATCAGTCAGCAGGGTGGGGAGGAGCTGCCTCCCTGAGCGGGAGGTCCTGCTCTCACCCCCTCCTTTTTTCACACTGCCGTTCGGTTGGCGTTCCCTCCCGCCCGCCCTATTTCTTGTTATGTTTGTTTGTTTGTTTGTTTGTTTGTTTATTTATTTATTTATTTATTTATTTATTTAACGTTTCTTCTATACCGATGACCGTTCACACATCGCATTGGTTTACAGTGAACACAAAACCATCGGGCAAGGCCCTTACATAAAACAGATAATATATTGAACTAGATTACAAATAATTAAACTGTGGGAGGAGCCCATACATCAAACTATATACATCAAATATGTACAAAGTTAGTGTTTGTACGGGGAAGTTCTTGTCGCAGCTGGGCGTGGCAGGTGGCCCGAGCCTACTTAGGGGGGGCATGACATGCTGATTGATTGTATGGCTTGGCAGGTGCCAAGATCCATTTTCCAGAAGGGCACAATTGGGTGCAGTTGTCCCTGCAGGACTCCTTGCTGGGTGGTGGCAGAGGCCGAAGGTTCGGCTCCTTGCTGGGCGGTGGTCATCATCAATTCATCGGGGGGACGGGACTAATATTCGGGCTCGGGCACTGCTGTTTGTTAAATAAAGCTGTGGCCTTGTTGATTCCAGTTGTTGTCCTGTATTGTTTGAATGGTCACTTTTTGTAAACGGCATTGGCGGAGGGAGGAGATAGTCCTGGCTGCCTACATTATGAAGGAAGCCATTAGGGGACAGATGGCAGTAATGACCATGGAGGCTCAAACCCTGCAGCAACACTATTAGCACAGAGGGGCCGATGCAATATGCCGAGCGCACTCTTAGGGTCTGATTTTAAAAAGCATTTACATGCGTAAAACTGGGTTTTACGCATGTAAATGTACTTTACTCGAGTAAGTGGGCTTTTGAAAATTGCTACAATATATGCCATTGAATCGTCCATAGGATTTATTCGCATAAGTGCACTTTACGTGAGTAAATGGCTTTTGAAAATTGCTACAATAGTAGTTACATTTATGCACGTAACTCCTTTGAAAATTACCCCCTTAATGAGCAGTTAGATGCGGGTAAAATAGGCGCTAAACAATCCCCTAATGCAATAAGGGGATTAGCACCTATTTTACCTGTGCCTAACGTGGAGTGAATGAGATAGCTCTCATCACATGCAAATACATGTGAATGAGCCTATTACTCATTCACTCCCAATGCAAAAAGATAAATGTGCGTCTCAGTCGCATATTTATCACTCAGATATTAACATCTGCCTGGAGCAGGCGTTAATAGCTGAGCGCATTGAAAAGAAGTACAGAAAAGAAGAAAAAACTGTTTTTCTGTACTTCTTTTTCAAAAAAAAAAATAATAATAATTTGGCAGACCGCTGAGTTATGAAGACCGACGCCGGTAAACTCGGCGTCGGTTTTCATAACCTGCCTGTCTGCCAGTAATGAAAACGGTCGCATTTCGGCAGGTTATGAAAACCGACGCCGAGTTTACCGGCGTCGGTCTTCATAACTCAGCGGTCTGCCAGTAATGAAAATGGCCACTGATAAACTCGGGGGCCGTTTTCATTACTGGCAGACAGGCAGCTGCGGCGGGTCGCGCTAGGAAGGAGGCACTAAGGTCGCACAAGCGACCCTAGCGCCTCCTTCCTAGCACGATCCCCTAATTTAAATATTGCATGGCCCCCCCCCCCCTCCCTTTGGGGTACCACGCGCGCGTTAAGATAGCGGGCGTTGACTGATCAGCGCCCGCTTTCTATGCGCTGTTATTGCACCAGCCCCAAAATGACTCTGACAGCAACACAGTGCTACACTGGATCTCATAACATTAGCCAACTTACAGGCCGAGACAGTAAGGAGCGGTAGGAAGAGGTGCGTTAGGGCCGGGCGCACCCGTGTTTGCCGCACGCACAGTTCGGATCACCTACCACTCGATATTGTATTTAAATAGCTTGCAAACGCAAGCCGCGTCCAAGAAGCGTCCGTGAAGCGTTAGGCCCGCGCAATCCATTTTACTGTATAGAGCGTGATACAGCGCCTATACAGTATCCTGGGTGCGCTGGTACATTTCAAAATGTCATTTCAAATGACGTTTGAAATGACAGGTACTAGGGGGGATTGCGAGTCCTCTCTCCCCCCTCCCGAAGCAAGGCAGGGAGAAAATTAAAACAAAAGTGAATAAAGTGTAATAAAAGTAAACTTACTGCATGTGAATTTTCTTTGAACAGTCCTCTCTCTCTCCTCCTCCTCCCAAGGCGCGTACTGCGGCTCCCCTGCCTCCCGGGGGCAGCCGGCGGCGAAAGCGGCTTCCAGCAGCCCCCGCCGGCGGTGAATGAATGCACGCTGGTGTACGCCTGTGCGTGCAATTTTGGCGCTCACGGCGTGACGTCACGATGTTTGACGTCACGGCATGTGATGTTGGCGTTCGCTAATGCACTGCCTTGAGCGCCCAAATTGCAATCATTCACCTTCGCCGGTGGGGGCTGCTGGAAGCCACTTTGGCTCCCCTGCCGGCGAAGGTGAATGAATGCACGCCTGTGTACGCCTGTGTGTGCAATTTTGGGCGCTCAAGGCAGTGCATTAGCGAACGCCGACGTCACATGCCGTGACGTCAAACATCGTGACATCACGCCTTGAGCACCAAAATTGCATGCACAGGAGTACACAGGCGTGCATTCATTCACCGCCGGCGGGGGCTGCTGGAAGCCGCTTTCGCTGCCCTCCACCTGGATGAATGCACGCCCACCGGCTCCCGCCTGGATGAATGCATGCCCGCCGGCTCCTGCCTGGATGAATGCACGCCCGCCGGCGCGAACAGGCGTGCATTCATTCACTCACCTACCTTCGCCGGCGGGGGCTGCTGGAAGCCGCTTTCGCTGCCAGCTGCCCCCGGGAGGCAGGGGAGCCGCAGTGCGCGCCTCGGGAGGAGGGGAGAGAGGACTGTTCAAAGAAAATTCACATGCAGTAAGTTTACTTTTATTACACTTTATTTACTTTTGTTTTAATGACATGTCGAGCCGATTTTCGCCCTGCGCCTTGCTTCGGGAGGGGGGGATTTTGACCGGAGCCTGCCTATTGCTGTCACACCGCACTAACGCCAGGGTAAGGGTCCCGGGGGGTGAGGGGGTTGTTTGCCCATGAAATTTCGTCTCTCTGACCTGACTCTCCACACTAACGCAGGGGTAAGGTTAGGCGGTAAGTTAGCAGGTTAAACACACGGCAAAACTGCAGGTTAAAAAGGCGATAGTTGGGGCGCACATTACTGTATGGGAGGGAATAGCTAATCGGAGCGTTTACATCTCATATACATGCTGCGGGCGGAAAGGGTTACCGGTTGATTTAAAGAAGCGGTAAGGATGAGTTAAAAAGGATAGTGAATCGCGGGTTGAACTTAAGCGGCCAAATTGTGAGTTAGAAGCGGGTTAGAAGCAGGGTAACCGCGGCCGCGCTTTACTGTATCGGAATGATAGCATAGCATTGACTAAGTAACATTGACATCAAGCCAGAAGTAGGTAAAAAGGAATCCTGCTGCTGGCTCAGCATAGGACATTTCAGGGTCAAAGAAAGGATCGGAGTGATAGTGGGGGGGAGAGGCATTCACATTTCTTTTTCACAGATTGGGTAGGAGAATGGGGGTGAGGGTCACTCAACCCTATCTTGCAGGGGTTTATTTGTTACTATAGCAGGTGGGAGGAGGACAACAGAACAGACAAGACCAACAAAGCATCTGGGCACTGACACCAATAAAACAACAAAACACCAACACAGTGACACAACATGAAAATATTTTTCATGTACATCCCTAGAGGTA
Source organism: Rhinatrema bivittatum (assembly GCF_901001135.1). Lineage (NCBI taxonomy): Eukaryota > Metazoa > Chordata > Amphibia > Gymnophiona > Rhinatrematidae > Rhinatrema > Rhinatrema bivittatum. The sequence goes on along the minus strand of NC_042615.1, from coordinate 796,155,862 downwards.
GTGTGGTGCTGGAACCAGAGAAACAGTATGTTATGACCGTCAGTTGCAGATGGCTGCAACAACGCCTACTTACATCTTCCGCCATCCTGCTTCCTGCTCCGGGCCTGCTCGGCATGCAGTTAAGCCTCTGCCGCCGTGTTCCCTAGGGCTCCTCGTGGTGGGTTAGATTCCGCCATCTACCATGCTGACTCCGGGCCTTACTTGGCACGCGCATGTGCCACCAGACCTTCTTTTAAAGCCACTTCGGTGGGAACCTTGGGGGTGACCCGGATTGGTGACATCATAGCATCAGAGTACTTAAGCTCCACCTTCTCCCTCAGCTTGCTGACTTGGCAACGAGTTCCATTACTTCTCTACGAGCTCCTGTTCCTACTGTTCCTAGTGTGTCACCATCAAGTCTCTCCGACTCTGGACCCTGCCTGGTACCCGCTCCTCGGGGGCCAGAGTGCGCACTCTACGGGGACCTAGTCTCCTGTCTTCCCCCGCTCCTCAGGCTAGCCCTGCGCCTTCCAGTAAGTCCTATCCTGTGGGCTCCCTGCTCCTCGGGTCTGGCTCTGGGAACACCATCATCACCTGGGTGTTCTATCTCCGTGCTTCCCTGCTCATCAGGGAAGTGCTTACTTTTTTGCCTGGGACTATGGATACTACCTCGCTCCTCGGGGCAGTACACTTGATTCTGCTACCGGGCATTATCGGTGCCTCCTGCTCCTTGGGACTGTCCTACGTCATTCGCTGGATCCCTGACTCAGGCTTCCCTGCTCTGCGGGTTGGGCTATGTCATCGCACCAAGTACCTCCTTCACTGTGCAGCTCCGACCCTTGGGGTTGTCTCTACGGAATACCTCCTGCACGTCCTGTGTCGTGCTCCCCACTCCGCGGATCTGCCTAGCACCATCTTATCCAGAGGCCTCTGCCCAGGTACTAACCTCTATCCTGTTCTACGTACTGCGGTAATCCCTTTCTGTTGTGTCTAAGCTCTGCTCCTCGGGACCACTCCACAGCCTCTTCCAAAAATTCTCTACTGTGCCAGACCTCTCCTCCCGATGGTGTAGGACTGTGGGGCCCCTCCCCATAGGTAGTAACAATGGTCACCTCGGGCCAGGGGCCCACATACCCACAAACTATTACAGATTGCCAAGTCCATGGACCCGGCAGAGGTCTCGGCCCTCCAGGCCATCCCTGGCCTAGCACAAAGGATCAGCGAACAGCAAAATTCTTGGAGTCTCTGGCAGGAGCCATTGACAACCTGAACACTTGTCTAGACGCTACTGTGACTGCCACCAATACATCTATCAAGCTCAATACCTTCACCTCTATGCCGGTTTCTCAGCCAACTGTGCCCTTGCTGGCACCTCCATACTTCTCAGGGAACCCTCTGATGTGCAGGGGTTTCTTGAATCAGTGCCACATGCACTTCTGTCTACTTCCCAGACGTGGCCTCCAAGACTACGTACATCCTTTTCCTCTTGGATGGTAAAGCATTGACCTGGGCATCACCCCTCTGGGAGTGAGCTGACCCTGTCCTTCGAGACCTTCCAGGATTCCTGGCCCTGTTCTGGTCTGTCTTTGAAGACCCTGGACATACAACCATTTCTGGGTCATCTTTTCTTCACCTCCAACAGGGCTCTCGTCCATTGACGGACTACATTATTGAATTTAGAACTCTTGCTTCGGAACTCCACTGGGAGTCTGACTCTCTCCGCTCTATCTTCCTCAAAGGTTTGAATCCTTGGATTAAGGATGAGTTGGCAGCTCGCAAATTGTCTTTGTCCATGGACTCTTTAATAGACTTCACTGGGTGTATTGATTGTCATCTACAAGAACTTTCTCAGGAGTCCCGAGCATCCCAGATGTCTTCCGCAGGCTCTTCGTGTTCCCGATGTTCATCTTCTCCCAGAGTGAACACCTCGCAGAGTCCAGTGGAGGAAGAACCTATGCAGATGGGTCGGAGCAGACTCTCACCTAAGGAGCATCAATGTTGCCAGCAATCTTGCCTTTGCCTGTACTGCTGCCAACCTGGACATGCCATCGCCTCTTGCCCTGTCTGTCCAGGAAACTCTCAGGCCTAGGTTCTGCTGGAGGACTATTCCTAGGCCTGACTTCACCATTTCCTTCATTGACTCTTCCCGTGTCCATTAAGGTGGACAACAAGGCATTTCACACCTGGCATTGGTCGACTCTGGAGCTGGTGGGAATTTCATATTGAAACAACTCATGGAACACTTGAGGATTCCCACCATCCGCTCTCCAAGACCCTTATTGCTCTCATCTATCCACGGAGAGCCTCTCCCTGGGGAAGTTACCCACATCACAGCTCCCATTCAGCCACTCATTGGCACCCTTCACATGGAGACCATCTCCTGCTATATCTTGGACAAGGCTATTCATCCTGTAATTCTGGGACTGCCCTGGCTACGACAGCACACTCCACAGTTTGATTGGGCTACACTACAGCTTTCTCATTGGGGACCCTCCTATTATGAGAACTTCCTAGAGTCTGTCTCACCTGTGCCTTGTATGACTACCTCACTTTCACTTCCGGCCTTCCACCACAGTATGCCTCATTCTCTGATGTGTTTTCAAAAAAGGCCCAGATACTCTACCCCCTCACTGCTCCTACGATTGTGCAATAAATTTGCTACCTAACACAGAGACTCCTTGGGTATTATCTATCCTCTCTCGCAAACGGAGACCCAAGCCATGTCTGAGTACATCCTGGAGAACCTGGCCAAGTATCCCGCTGGAGCAGGATTCTTCTTTGTAGGAAAGAAAGATGGCTCTCTCCATCCCTGCATCGATTAGCAAGGGTTTAAATGAAATCATTCTCAAGGATCGATACCCACTGCCTCTTATCACAGAGATTTTTGACAGGCTTCAAGGAGCTAGGATATTCTCAAAATTGGATCTCTGCGGAGCTTACAATTTGGTCCGGATCCACGAGGGCGACGAGTGGAAGACCGCCTTTAACATGCATGACGGCCATTATGAGTACCTGGTAATGCCCTTCGGGCTGTGCAATGCGCCCGCAGTATTTCAAAACCTGATGAACGAGGTCTTCAGAGATATGCTTTACCACTGCATAGTCATTTACTTCGACAACATCCTAGTCTTCTCGCAAGACCTTCAAAGCCATTGCCATTGCCTTCGAGCAAGAGACCGTGCCTTTTCTTAGCTATGTGGTATCCAGCCAGGGGTTTTGAATGGATCCTCAGAAATTAAAGAACATCTGTGATTGGCCTCTAACCACGGGCCTCAAGGTGCTTCAGAGATTCCTTGGCTTTGCCAATTACTATCGCTCCTTTATTCACCACTATTCAACCCTGATTACACCATTCATAGCCGTGATTCACAAGGGGGCCAACCCCTCTCAGTGGTCCCCCAAAGCCATGAACGCTTTTCAGGACCTCAAAGCTGCTTTCCTTAAGGAACCTTGTCTCCGTCATCCGGACCCTACATGGCCATTTGTCGTTGAGGTCGATGCCTCTGACGTTGGAGTAGGAGCCTTTCTGAGTCAATACTCAACTACTCACATACTACTTCCTTGTCCTTTTTTTTCTCAGTGCTTCTTGCCAGCGGAACGCAATTATGCCATTGGGAACAAAGAACTGTTGGCCATCAAGTTGGCCTTTGAAGAATGGTGACCTTGGCTTCAGGGAGCTCAACAGCAGATCACCGTATAAATGGATCATAAAAACCTTGAGTATCTCCATCATGCTCAGAGTCTAAACCATCGCCAGGCCCATTGGTCCCTCTTCTTTACCCGATCCAATTTTATAATGCGTTACCACCCAGGCAATAAGAATGGACATGCCGATGCGCTCTCCAGGTCTTTCATCACTGAGGATGTGCCCAATACATAATAGACCCCATCAAGGTCATCCTCTCTGCCACTTATCCCATGCCACCGGGGAAGACAGTGGTTCCTCACCAGCTTCGACGGAAGGAGCTGTAATAAGAACATAAGAACATAAGAACATGCCATGCTGGGTCAGACCAAGGGTCCATCAAGCCCAGCATCCTGTTTCTAACAGAGGCCAAAACCAGGCCACAAGAACCTGGCAATTACCTAAACACTAAGAAGATCCCATGCTACTGATGCAATTAATAGCAGTGGCTATTCCCTAAGTAAAATTGATTAATAGCCATTAATGGACTTTTCCTCCAAGAACTTATCCAAACCTTTTTTGAACCCAGCTACACTAACTGCACTAACCACATCCTCTGGCAACAAATTCCAAAGCTTAATAAGCATGGGTGTAGCTTGCTTATCGCGGCGGTTACTGCCCCTACTACCCCTAACTAATCAAGCTAGATATTTCACTTGGATGCAGCTCCATCACTGCTCTCTACATTAATGGTGGGGGTGGAAGGGGAATAGAACAAGGAGCTAAGAGAAACAGATAAGAATGAGAGAAAAAATGTGTGAGGCTTGCTGGGCAGACTGGATGGGCCATTCGGTCTTCTTCTGCCGTCATTTCTATGTTTCTATGTTTCTATTAATTGTGCGTTGAGTGAAAAATAATTTTCTCCGATTAGTCTTAAATGTGCTACTTGCTAACTTCATGGAATGCCCCCTAGTCCTTCTATTATTCGAAAGTGAAAATAACCAAGTCACATCTACTCATTCAAGACCTCTCATGATCTTAAAGACCTCTATCATATCCCCCCTCAGCCGTCTCTTCTCCAAGCTGAACAGCCCTAACCTCTTCAGCCTTTCCTCATAGGGAAGCTGTTCCATCCCCTTTATCATTTTGGTTGCCCTTCTCTGTACCTTCTCCATCGCAACTATATCTTTTTTGAGATGCGGCGACCAGAATTGTACACAGTATTCAAGGTGTGGTCTCACCATGGAGCGATATAGAGGCATTATGACATTTTCCGTTCTATTAACCATTCCCTTCCTAATAATTCCTAACATTCTATTTGCTTTTTTGACTGCTGCAGCACACTGAGCTGACGATTTTAAAGTATTATCCACTATGATGCCTAGATCTTTTTCCTGGGTGGTAGCTCCTAATATGGAATCTAACATCGTGTAACTACAGCAACGGTTATTTTTCCCTATATGCAACACCTTGCACTTGTCCACATTAAATTTCATCTGCCATTTGGATGCCCAATCTTCAAGTCTTGCAAGGTCCTCCTGCAATGTATCACAATCTGCTTGTGATTTAACTACTCTGAATAATTGTGTATCATCTGCAAATAGGCCCACGATTCTTTGACCTCAGGACATCCAGGCCAATCCAGAATGCTTTCCACCCTGCAACGATACTATTGGTGACCCACTATGCGAAAGGATACTCAAGCTTACATCGAATCCTGCCCTAATGCACCCATCATAAACCTCCAGCTGGAAGATCCTGGGGACATTTGCAACCATTTCCCATTCCAAGCGAGCCTTGGACCCATATCGCCACGGACTTTATTGTCGGTTTGCCTGTCTCCAATGGTAACAATACCATATGGGTCACAATTGACCGTTTCTCCAAAATGGCACACTGCCCGGCCTCCCTTCAGCTCCTCAACTCGCCAAATTGTTCTTTCGACATATATTTAGGCTCCACAGCCTCCCCAAGCACATACTCTCTGACGGGAAGTTCAATTCACCGCACGCTTCTGGAAATCCCTCTGTAAGAAATTCGATATTTCATTGGACTTCACCTCGCCCTACCATCCGCAGGTCAACAGCCAAACAGAGAGGACTAATAGAACATTAAAATAAGTGCTGCAAGCCTATGTGAGCCTGCGGCAGGATGACTGAGCTGACCTTCTACCATGGGTGGAGTTTGCACTAAATTCCCACCAGTCAGCCTCCACCAGTTCATCTCCATTCCAGGTGGTCTACGGATGCCAGCCTTTGCCACCTCCTCCGCTTCGGCTGTCCATGGCATCTCCAGCAGCCCAAGCGATGACTCAAGAATTACACCAATTGTGGCGTAACACCCAGCAGGAGCTCCAGCGGGCTGCCCAGAGATCAAAAAAGGCCTTTGACGCACATCACCGCAAAGCACCCCAGTTTCAACCCGGGGAAAAGGTATGGCTCAGTACCAAATTAATTCAACTCAAGCTGCCTTCTGCTCGTTTCGCCTCCAGATATATTGGTCCTTTGCCTGTACTCCACCATCTGGGTCCTGTTACCTGCAGACTCCAACTGCCTTCCTCACTGAAGATACACAAATCCTTCCACATTTCTCTACTAAAGCCCCTGGTCCTCTTTGGATTTTCTAAAAAACCACCGGACCCTCAACTGCTGTCCTCGGAAGCTGATGTCACCTATCAAGTCTGAGATGTCCTGGGCATTAGAAAACGTGGAAGAAGATGGGAATATCTCCTCTCATGGGATGACTTTGGGCCTGAGGAGAACAGCTGGGAGCCTCTGGCCAACATCCTGGACAAGGATCTAATTCGGCAATTCCATGCCAAGCATCCTCGCAAACCCAAACCCTCATGGGGGTCTTAAGAGGGGGGTACTGTTATGACCATCAGTCACAGACAGCTGTAACCGCACATACTTACATCTTGCACCATCCTGCTTCCTGCTCTGGGCCTTCTGGCAGCGCGGTCTAGTCTCTGCCGCCATGTTCCCTAGGGCTCCTCGTGGTGGATTAGATGCTGCCATCCTCCACATCGACTCAGGTCCTTACTAGGCGAGCACACCACCAGACCCTCTTTTAAAGCCCCTTCAGCGGGAACCTCGGGGGCGTCCCAGATTAATGACATCATAGCATCAGACTACTTAAGCTCCACCATCTCCCTCAGCTAGCCGACTTGGCAACGAGTTCCACTACTTCCCTATGAGCTCCTGTCTCTACAGTTCCTGGTATGTCGCCATCAGATCTCTCGAACTCTGGACCCTGCCTGGTACCCGCTCCTTTGGGACCAATGTGCGCACTCTACAGGGACCTGGTCTCCTCGGGCTAGCCCTGCGCCTTCCAGTAAGTCCTATCCTGCAGGCTCCCTGCTCCTCGGGGCCACCTCTGGGAACACCTTCACCACGTGGGAGTTCTCTTTCCGTGATTCCTCACTCCTCGGGGAAGTACCTACGTTTTCGCCTGGGACTATAGGTACTTCCCTGCTCCTCAGGGCAGTACCCTTGACTTTGTTACCAGGTACTACCAGTGCCTCCTGCTCCTATGGACTGTTCTACGTCATTCACTGGAAACCTGACTCGGGCTTCCCTGCTCCACGGGTTGACCTACATCATCGCACCAAGTACCTCCTTCACTGTGCAGCTCCACCCCTCGGGTTTGTCTCTCTGGAATACCTCCTGCATGCGCAGTGTCGTGCTCCCTGCTCCATGGACCTGCCTAGTGCCATCTCTTCCGGAGGTCTCTGCCCAGGTACTGACCTCCAGCCTGTTCTATGTACTGTGGGAATCCCTTCCTGTGTGTCTCAGCCCCACTCCTTGGGACCACTCCATAGCCAAGAATTCTCTACTGTGCCAGACCTCGCCTCCCAATGATGTAGACCTGTGGGGCTCCTCCCCATAGATAGTAACAATGGTCAATTCGGGCCAAGGGCCCACATACCCACAAACCACTACACAAAGTAGATGCACCCACTGAGTCCTGCACAAAGAATCACAGAGAGAGACAGCACTACCTTCCCTGTAGTTTGTCAGCCAACTTTGCTTATTTTGTACTTTTTGATCTTTAGATAAATGCATCTGCATCTGAGCAAAGGTTCCTCACGTTCAGATGAGCACAACAGATTCAATTTGGAATGTGCACTGCAGTCTGCATGGCCACTGCTGCCGTCTTACCTGTTTGTTCTTTTTCTCACAACGAGAGGCCGTTTCCTCCTGGGTAGTCTTGACATGCTATTGTAATCTAACATCTCATGCTGCTCCCTGACTTGATTTTCCCAGTCAGTGGAGCAGTAAGACAACATCAACAGAGCTCATTCAAGTGTCCTTCAGTAGGCACCTTTGTTTTGGAAATTTACTGCTTGTTTCAAGAAAGTCTGTGTTGCTCCATTTCTTCTCAATCTATTTTCGTAAAGATTCACTATTACTTATTCATACAATCATCCTTCAAGATGAAGTACAGTTGAAACTTTTGAATTAGAATGTCATTTTTTTAAGAATGACGGTTAAAAATGCATATTTCTCATACTGTAATATTTAATCCTCATTATCATATCCATACTTTTGATTTTGATCTGCAAAGTGTTGAATTCATTCATGAACCTTTTCAATATGATAGGCATCATTTTGCCCTGCTTTCTAGAAGCATCCCTCTGATAGTAACTGAATCTTCTGACTGCGTGATCAGGCATATTAAAAGTGGTTTTCAAATATTTTAATTTCCTTCTCTGGAGCTATTTATTCTCTATAGAGTATCCACACTTAAAATGGTGTCCTGATTTCAGAACCTAAGACTTCAATGAAATATAGTGAATGAAAATGGATCCCAGAGAAACATTTTTATTATGTGGTTGTTCCTGAGAGCCAAAGTCTCATCGGTTCTTAGGCACTATGAGTATGTTATAAGGTCAGTGTACATTTCCTTGTATGTGCATTAGAAACAGGGTTTATTACCTAGGTACTAATGTAATGACATGCGATGCACATATACTATATGCTATATGCTATAGTATATATATATAGTATATAGTATATAGTAGAAAAAGCTATGCTAAGCATACTGCATGTGTGGTATACAAGGTGCACTCTTAGAACATAGGCCCCAGTTCTCCCACACTAACTGGTCCAAAGTCAAAGGGGCATTTACTGTAGCTTAGAGGAATACCCTCAACCTCTTATGATCCCCTCCCTTCAGATTTCCCCAGAGCACTACTCCAGTACTGTCATTCTCACTAGACACTTTCCTCGAAACCCATGGCACATGGGTCAAAGAGGCAGCACCACTAAGAGGTACCAGATCATTACAGGTATAAGAATCTCTTCCTGTTGGCTAGGCATTGGGGTGCAGGGAATCATCCAAGAGGACGTGCAGTGAGGAAACCATATTGTTGAGAGGAAAGCCCAGGGCACAACCTTTCCCAATTTGTAAAATGCTAGCATGCTGAATTGGTGTGTTAGGAGTTTCCTATATCCCTGGACAGGAGCTTAATATCATTGCACTAAACGTTTGTGTTAAATTTAACTCTTATACAGGCCTTTAGTACATAGTATTATATTAATGACTAATTAGGTCATTAACATGCTATTTAAGAGCACAGTATTCAGAAGTTTCTATTCAGGTAAATGTATGCTTACTTGCATTAAAAAATAGTTTAAAATTTGCCCCCTTTAGTGCAAGTAAGTGAGAGGGGCTAGGTTGGTGAAGGGGAAGTAAATGTGGTAATTTCATTTTGAAATCCCTGCATGGACTTCAACACATATACTTGTATCCATGGGCTTGCAAGTGTTAAAGTTACTCTACCTAAATTTACCATATGCATAGAAACATAGAAAATGACAGCAAATAAGAGGTAATAAGGTTCTTCTAGAATGACCAATTTACTTCCTGGTTCAATGTTTAATCCCATCTCCCCTTCCCACCCCTGTTCCCCCTCCAGACTCATCCTCCTTCTAGGCGCAACCCCCTCTTCCCTCTGCCAGGCTCAAATCCACCCCCCCCCCCCCACTTCAGCTCTGTCTTTCATCATGCTCAGCCTTAAGCCATGACTATTCAGAGTGCTGCCTTCAAGCCTACCGGCTCCTGGGGAGACTAGGATTTTGTCAGCACCAAAGTTCAATCCTATCCTGGGCTGCAAAAGCCAAGAGACTCCAGTATAGTTAAAAAAACAAACACAAAATCCTTCTTAGCTGACCAGCTTCCTGACCAGCTGCTCCCTGTTTCAGGGCATGTGGTGGTGTGAATCAGGCCACAGCGGGTGCAAGGAACAGCCTAGTGGAGCTCTGGAATGGAGGGGACAGCATAGGGTGAAATGGTGGCAGTGACCAGAGAAAGTGGGGAGCACTTGTCCCACTAAGGATGGGCCAAGGGAAAAAAAAGAGTAGTGGTGGCTTGAAGGAATGGTGAGGCCTTAAGTATATACTTTCCTTAAATGAATTCCAAGTGGTACCACAAGGGCTGTATTATTTATCCACCCTGGATTATTGCAATGCCTTATATTTTGGGCTTCCCAATATTTGAGGGCATTTCAGATAGCACAAAAAGCTGACTGGTGTTGTTGATCACTGAGTTAAGAAGGAAGCATATTCTACCAATTCGGATGCATCTCCACTGGCTTCCCATAACCTCGAAAGCAAAATTGAATTTTGTATCGATGATATTTAAGGCCTTGCAGGACTTTGGGCCAGAATATCTGAGTTTCTAATTAGGTATACCTCTTCAGGCACCATACAGTCCATGAATCAAGAAAGCTAGATGTTCCAAGAGTTAAATATTATCATCTTGGTCAGAACTAGGCCCGTTTTGGTTCCTGGCCTATTAATATAGAATAGCTTACCCCTGGCACTGAGACTGAAGCCAATTGAATGCAGTTTTACAAAGAGTTGGAAGAAGCAATGATAGGACATGAGTTGGCAAACTAAATTCTTCTTGAGTATTGTTTTTTAATTTGCATTATTTATGTAGATCACATATTTTGTGTATTTTATGTTATATATTATTAGATGTAACCCACATTATGCAACAATGTTGAAAAATTAGGGAATATACATTTTTAAATAAAAAGAAGGAAACCACCTCTGTCATCTTCTGTCTCATGCAGGCCAGTATTCTTACTGCTGTCTCCTGGTCCCTCACCAAATTTTGCAGAGAAAATATAATATTCTGCATGGATAGAAACTTCTGGGCAAATTCTGCATTGCACATATTTCTCCCACAAGTATGCACCCCAGTGCTATTCAGGCATATCTCTGATTGGGAGGGTGGGGGTCGGGGGTTAAGGAAGGGCTAAGTGTGTACCTAGGATGTCTGCTCACCCATTGGATTTGTGGTTCTATGGCCATCAGTGAGGGCAGATCTAAGGCACCTATCCCTTGCCACCCTCCTGCACAGCATCTGAGTCATCTGCAGGCACATTAAAATTTAAAGCACCTGCATGGTTAGTTCTATGTTAAGGGCTTTGGATGTAATAATCAGACTCGGCAATGCACTGCAAAGCCTGTGAACAATTTTTATGTCTTGGATTATGATGCAAAAATGAAAGCAACACTTTCTCTGCAGGTAATATTTCCATTGGAAACAATGAACATATGTTTAATTATACAACGCTATGGGATGGGAGTAATTTTCAAAAAGATTGACATTCTTAAAATTGGGTTTTATACTTGTAAATGGGTTTTTGAAATTGCTACAATATATGCCATTGAATTGTCCATAGCTTATACATATATAAGTGCATATTATGGGCCAGATTTTTAAACCTACGCGCGGGCGTAGATTTGTGCGAGCAACCCAGCTCTAGGTTAGCTTCTCATTCTAAGCATTTAGAGTGGATTTCTCCTACTTTATATAGGCTTAATTGGCTGCCAGTTACTGAGCGTGTTGTGTTTAAAATTGGCATGATAGTCTATAAGCTTCTTGCTTCAGATTCTTCATATTGGCTTAATGCATTATTACGGATTTATAAACCTGTAAGATATTTGAGATTTTCTCAAGTGAATTTTTTAGAGATCCCTTCAGTTCGACATGCTAAGTTGTTTAGTACGAGGGAGACCTCTTTTTCCATAGCAGCTCCTACTCAGTGGAATCTCATTCCAGTGGAATTGAGGTCTTTGGATGATGTTAAAAGATTTAAATTAGAATTTAAAGAGTTTTTGCTCCGCCGTGCTTATAATATGTAACAGCCTGAAGTATGTGTAATTCAGTTTTCAGTGAAAAGAATGTGAGAATATGGTTATTAGAAAAATGAGAATAATGTGAGTAGAGTAATGGCTATGAGCTTTCGTTAATGTCAACTGACGAATAATAAACAACTTGATCTAGGGACATAGATACCATTATTTGGTAGAATTTTTCCCCCAGTTTCTGTGAAACTAATCATTTTTGTCTGAAGTGTGTGTTTATTATTGTTTTTATTATGTATGTATTTTTTGTTCATCGCCTAGGCCTATTCCTCTCCCTTCCCCTACCTAACCCACCCCCAGCCGTATCTAAACCCCCCCTCACCTTTGTTGGCGAACTTGCGCCTACCTCTAGGCAGGCGTAGGTTGTGCGCACCGGCACTCAGCCGGCGCGTGAGCCCCCAGCATGACCACTGTGCCAGAGGCCTCGGTCCCGCCCCGCCCCTGGCCCGCCCACTTCCCGCCCATTTTTTCAAGCCCCGGAACATACATCCTGAGGCTTGCGTGCGTTACTGGGCCTAATCAAATTAGGCTCGACGCGTGCAGGAGCGGGTTTTCAGGGTTACGCGCGTAATATAGGCCTCATTAAATGGTGTACACCATATTTTAAAAAAGAAAATCAATGGTTCAAGTAAGGAACATTAATGGATTCCTCAGTTTGCTACTGAAGTTAATCAAGTTCTGCTAGATGAGGTTAGCAGTTGCAGGTCTTGAACCCTGTTAGATGTGCAAGACACTTGGAAGCTATAAGACTGACAATGAGTCAGGTTGTTACAGTACCTAAGAAATGCTAGCTCAACCATGAGCTCCTTTCGTTTGTTTATATGCAAGAGTGGAAATGTAGCTTAACATATTAATCTGACATTGATTGGCTGAAGTACCCAGCAGTACTTCTGTTCTCCCTTAGCAACAGATGATGGATGCTATATTAAGAGTTGCCAAACGTTAGGGTACGTAGATTCAGGAAAGAGGAAGAGCTGTTAGTTGGAAGCTAGCCAGATTAGCAGCATGCTTGCTGTGCATCTGTTGCATTCTGTCTCTGTATTTGCTGTGTGAACTTAGTAATCTTCTTTTTCTTCTTCTCTTATCCATTTACCAAAGTCATATTTCTTTCCAGTGATGAGCACATTTCAAAGCTCATGGGTAGGCCACAGCATGATCCCACACTGTACAGCAGCATCTTTGAGCAATGGGAAGACCAACGGATGCTGCATGGTCTACTTTTTGCTACAATTTCAAGTTTCAAGTCTGGTAGAGTATTCCATTTTGCCATGTTGGCTCTTGACCTACCAACATGGTAGGTACTGATGTAATTTAGGACATTTCATGTGGTCTGTTTCTCCTCTGACCTTGCAGGAAGCTACTTAGTTGCTCCGATACCCTTGTTAATCCCAGCATCATGATCTCCAAGTTGCGTCTTCTGTATCTCCTCTCGGGCAGTGATAGGCATTGTGAGTTGTGAAGAAGTTCCTGTATGATCTCAGGAATTATTATTTATGCTATTTGCTGTGGTCTGACTATAGAGAGGATGTCAGCTCTCCTCTGTTTGCCTCTTCCTCTCTGTTTTACTGGCCATAACTCTTCAAATGTCTGGTGATGAAATTCCAGCAAGGATGTACACACTGTTGAGATTGATTGGTTTAAGGCAACCTGTGAAAATTCAACAACTATCAATTGACCAATTTTCATCACAGAGGAAGGGCATTCCCATAGCAAGCAAGTGCACTCGTCACTGGAGTTACATATGACATTGACAAACACTTAGATTCTGATCACACCTGGGTGTGTTCTGCAGTTTGGGTTTGCAAGTTTATGGATGATGTTGTTTCAGGTGCTGACTTTTCTTTTCATTTTTTTTTTCTATGAGGAAAGGAAAGAGTGTGATTGAGGTATAATGGATTTGCACTGCCTGAAGAATCTAAGTGATCCAAAAACCAATGTCCTACAGTCCTCATAAAATTATTTATTTATTCTTCAATAATCAAAATAGTGCTAGAGGCCAAAGTGAATGAAAGGAAACATATTTAAAAGACAAAAGAAATATTAAGAAACAATAAAGACTTAGACATTCCAAAATGTAAAAGGTCACCGCTTTGCATGTCTCCTACTCCAACAGATATGTTCAGATCTGCATTAAACAATTTGAGATTAAACACTTGTCAAAGGAACTAATGAGTTTTGGATTGATTTCTGTCTTCAGAAATGCTACCCACATTTTTGACAAGTATGATTTATAGTGCATTCTTTGAATCTGTTCATGAGAGGAGCTGTTTATTATGTTTGATGGACAAGGTTTCTAACGTTCCCAGTGGAGTGTGCAGATGGCGGGAAGAACAGTAATCTCTGAGGCCATCTCTCAATGTCTGGGGCCATGTCTTTTATAAATTTGTAATCAAGGATCTCAGGAAACTAATGAGGACAGACTGTCTCAGAAATTGTTTTTGTGACCTTTGACCAATATAATGTTCTCTGAAAAATGTATGGTTGGTACCTCTGCTGTTTAGCAAATGGAGCTTGTATAGGCAATCAAGAAACTATATTTTTTTTTATCATGACATGATGCAGGCTTAGTTTACATTTACAGTTTTATTATGAGAACCTGGTTAAGTTTTATTATTGCTTTATCACAGCAAAGAAGTCATATGTACACCATCAAATTATTCCACATTGAATTTGTCAGCACAAATGAGTTACAAGGGTGAAGTACAGTATCATCTAATGAGGTCAAGGGCAATTATGTAAGCTAGAACTCAGTCACAAGGGGAAGTTCATTTTATTTTAAAGAAATATAATTAATAAGCTGGGGGAGGTTCAGAAATAAATTATAACTGCTGCTACAGTTGCTAATTCCGTAATTTATACTACCTTATACTATACCTACTAGAATATTGTTTTTTCAGCTCTCTCCTGGAGGCACACCTAGCCACTTGGGTTTTCAGGATTTCCAGAATGAATATGCATGAGACATATTTGCATACCCATAGTCTCCAATGTATACAAATCTATCTCATGCATATTCATTGTGGAAATCCTGAAAACCCAACTAGTCAGGTGGGAATCCAGGAGAGGTTTGGGAAACACTGCACTAGAACATGTGATTTATTGATGGATATGAATGCACAGTGCACATGCCCTTATGTAACACTGGCATAATTGCAACTGGCTAGAATCCAGGACTTCTGTCTTTCAGAAAAGTTTTTTTCAATTTCCCAAACTTTGAAGAGTTTCTTTAGTAGAGTGAATGAACATATGTTGGCCTTTAACCAAAGAAATTCTATCCTGGTTTCCAAAGATTTCTGAAATTGTAGAAACTCTGAGGTCCATATTCAGACACAGTTTGGATAGCAAAGACATAGCCAGATAAACTATTGAATATAGTTGGCTATCTTAAAGTTAGCCGATTAACTATAGCCAGCTAACTTTAGGACAGTGCTTTGCCTAATCACACTTAGGGGCGGATTTTCAGAGCCCTGCTCGCCTAAATCCGCCCAAAACCGGGCGGATTTAGGCGAGCAGGGCCCTGTGCGCCGGTGAGCCTATTTTACATAGGCCTACCGGCGCGCGCAGAGCCCCGGGACTCGCGTAAGTCCCGGGGTTCTCCGAGGGGGGCGTGTCGGGGGCGTGTCGGGGGGCGGGCCCGGTCATCGCGGCGTTTCGGGGGCGTGTCGGCAGCGTTTTGGGGGCGGGTACGGGGGCGTGGCTACGGCCCGGGGCGGTCCGGGGGCGTGGCCGCACCCGCCGTACCCGCCCCCAGGTCGCGGCCCGGCGCGCAGGAGGCCTGCTGGCGCGCGGGGATTTACTTCTCCCTCCGGGAGGCGTAAATCCCCGGAGAAAGGTAAGGGGGGGTGTAGACAGGGCCGGGCGGGTGGGTTAGGTAGAGGAAGGGAGGGGAAGGTGAGGGGAGGGCGTTAGAGGATTCCCTCCAAGGCCGCTCCGATTTCGGAGCGGCCTTGGAGGGAACGGGGGTAGGCTGCGCGGCTCGGCGCACGCCGGCTATACAGAATTCATAGCCTTGCACGCGCCGATCCAGGATTTTAGTGGATACGCGTGGCTCCGCGCGTATCTACTAAAATCCAGCGTACTTTTGCTTGTGCCTGATGCGCCAGCAAAAGTACGCCTATTCGCGTTTTTTGAAAATCTACCCCTTAGCTGGCTAAGACTTCTGGCTAACTGAATATTGGAGTTAGCCAGCTAACTTAGCCGGCTAACTCATCTCCTTTCAGTTACATCGCCAGTGTGCCCCTGTCTTATCCAGCTAAGTTCTAGCTCCCTAACTTATTAACTGGCTAGAATTTAGCTGGATATGTGCCCACATTTAATTTTTGAGTTAGTTGGCTAAATACTTTTGAATATGGACTTCTTTGATATTATTTCCCGATGAGAATCATTGTTTCACTTTCTAGCTTATGAAGCATCAGAAACATCAGAAGGACTAAACAGTTTTTTTTAATTTGAAAATTTAGAAATATTTATATTTATAACATTATACACTTGAATCAGAAAAACCATGTCTGAGACTTAGAAATAACAAAAATCAAACAAATATTGGAAGAAATAATGTTCCATGGGTACTATATAAAGGAGACTCAAGAGAAAAAAATAATAACTGTAGAAACACATGACTATTCTTCTTGCCCAGAAGAATACAATAAGCACTCTCAGAGAGATAACAGACATATCAACCTGTTGAACAATTGGGATTTCTAGACTATCAGATTGCTGAGTCTGGTCCATTACTCTAGGAAACTCTCTGCTGTCTCAACTCATAGAGCACATATTTACTACCATCCAATTTAATGTCATATTTTAAAGGAATTCTCAGCATAAATGTAGCAATCCCCAGAGAAATCACCTCCTCTTTGAGGTCATTATCCAAAAAAACCCCAAAACAAAACTGCGTGGACAAGCTATCTGGCAAAAGATAACCAGACTTAGTTTTTGGGTACTTGCCAGGTTCTTATGATCTGGATTGGCCACTATTGGAAACAGGATGCTGGACTTGATGGACCCTTGGTCTGACCCAGTATGGCATTTTCTTATGTTCTTATGTTCTTATGATACTTATCACGGACATTCAATGGGACAAATCAACTCGCCTAAAATTATCTGAGTAAAAACACTAAAACTGATGTGGGGCTTAGCACCCAAACCCACCTCTCTACCAAGGCCCCCAAAAGATCTTTAAAAAGTTATGGGCCTATCATCTGAGGAGCCTCCTTGCCCTCCCTCCAAATTCAGAAAATATATGTGGCTTCCAGGACCCCTCCTAATCCCCACGTGGAATCCCAAAGCAATGCTGGATGCCACTGGAAGCACAAAGATTGTACCATGCTGTGGGAGTTTGGGGGTATTTTAGGTTTGGTGGGAGGGTTCAATGGAATGTTGCAGGTAGGAGGGGGTAAATTAGAAGAGGGCCTGCAGGGCACACACATGTTCCAAATTCAGGGGGAGGGAGGCTCCTTGGGTGACAGGCCCACGATATTTTTAAAAAACATTTGCAGGGCTTGGGGGACAGAGGAGGGCTCTATGTCCTACATTGGTTTTTATTTTTTATTGGGGTAGGGGGAGGGGATTGGACCTGTAGGCCTGCAAACATTTTTTTTGTTTGTTTTGCAGCCACTTAACCAGCTATTTGTTGAAAGTTATCCGGGTACATGGATCTATTTAGACTAGCTGTGAGGATGGAAAGACTTAGCAGGGGTGTTCAGCAGTGTGGGTGCACTGTTGAGTACCACTGTCTGTCTATCTGTCTTACTGCTTGATTCACTAATCACTATGGGGTTTTTCCTTTAGACACAAAATGGGAAAAAGCCTTAATGAATTTGGGCCTTAGTTTGCTTGCTGTCCTAAATGTATCCATTTATGTTAGCTGGATAATGCTGAAACATCGGCATTTATCTGGCTAACATAGCTGCTGGAGAGTCGGCCCTAACTCAGGTCAGTCAGTGTGGTGGGATGTTTAAATCTTGCTATTTATTCTGCTAAAAGTGGACAAACAGCACTGAATATCAAGCTCAAAGTCTTTTGTTCCTTTACCCTTTGGTGAGAAAACTATAAGAGTATGTATTGTGAATACATTTTACTTGTTTAATGTTTTCTTGTGAATTTTTCCTTATAACTCAGTGTGTGTATTTTTTCATTTTGGGGTTTCTGTTTGTGGATTTTCCAAACTCTTATCTTGTTCCAACTTTTTTTTTTTTTTATAGATATGCTGAACTTAGCACTGACAATAGAAAATCAATGTAACCCAAAGGTACAGCTGAAAAACAGAATACTTCAAATTTTCAATATTCAGCTAGAAAAGAGCTCCTAAATGGATCTATCTAGCAACCGTCATAAATAGCCTCAAAGAATGTGTGGCTTATGAATAAAGCCTGTAATACTTAAGGCTTGGTATAATCATAGGTTGCAGATAGATTTGTTTATGCACCTACCGGTGCGATAAGGCTGGAGCACAATCACTGTATGCTTAAAGTCACTAGTGAGTGCACTTATCTTAAAAATGCCACGTAGAGAGAGTTGGCTTGCACGGTCCTGAAGTTGCCTCCGACACTAAAGTGTTTCGGAGTGTTGTACTCCTTCCTCAGGGATCTCCAGGTAAGAACGAGCCATCTACATGGATCTGCGTGGAAGATAATACAGCATGAGAGTTCTTTGTATGTCAAACGACTAAAGCAATGTGTATAATGGCGGTCAGAGATGGAAAAAGAACTTACTCCATGATGCCTGGTCAGTACTTAGCTTTAGAGCGGCGAATGCTTATGCGCTGTAATGATTCAAAAAATAAAAAATAAAAAATGATGGAAATAAGAGAAACATTCATTGAATGTGAGGAAACAACTTCAGTATATTAGGATCGATATGGGTGGTTGTGCAGTTGTACTTACGTGCACTAGAATGAAGTGACCTGCCAGCGTGCCGTCTCAATTACTGACAGCTCGGGTGTCGAAAAGACGCCAAATTTAAAGAAATTCCATCGACCAAAGCGGTCGGAGGAAGTGACGTAAGTATAGCATCGTAGTGTGATCCTTAAAAGGTGATCGACGTCAGGTGGGGATATCCTTAATTGTTGATACCAAATATGGTTGATGACGCGATATGGCGGCCATATTGGCTGGGGGAATGCCTGTTTGTTAATACCAAATATGGTCAATGACGTGGCTGAGGCAGCCATTTTGAAAGAAGTGAGAGAGGAACTCATCCGGGGAGTAGAGCGAACTGCCTTGGGGAATGTTTTTGTTCAGATCAGGGAAAACCACTCAACCTTCTCATTGAGTCCTTGAGGTTCAACAGATCGCAAACGAAAAATCCATCGATTCTCTTTAAAATTAAGTAGAGTCGAACGATCTCCCCCTCTCCAATTCGGGGGGATGTGTTCCAAAATGACCCACTTAAAATCCGCAAATGTATGTGGACATGTGATGCAGTGTTGAACTAAAGGTGCTTTTAAATCTTTAGTATTGATCCTGCTGCAATGTTCTGTCAAACGGGTGCGGATCTTGCGTCTGGTGCGTCCCACGTAGACTCTGTTGCAGGGACATTGGAGAGCATAGATGACAAACTCAGTGTTGCAATTCACTTGATATTTGATGGGAATCTTAAGACCAGTTTGGGGGTCTTGCCACTGTATGCCTGAGAGCAGACTGAACAATTGCCACATGCTGTTTGCCCAGCCCCCTGTGGGTAAAAAGGGAGGACCCTATCGACTGCCCGAACTATCCTTTGTTTGATGTTGGTACCTCGGGAATATGCAAACATAGGAGGGTCTCGGAAAATGGCATGGGGACTGAGTACGTGCCAATTGTTCAAAATGGCTGTTTTAACATGGGATGTGAGGTTGGTGTATGGGAGGACACAGATAAGGTTGGTGGCTTCATTTCTTTGTCTATATTGGAGTAAATGATCCCTGTCTGAAAAGGTTGCTCTTTTGTATGCTCTTCTAATAACTCGGTCTGGATAACCTCGTTCTCGAAATCTGTGACCTAATTTGGCTGCTTGATTATGAAATTCTTGGGTATCAGAACATAGTCTCCTGATGCAAAAAAATTGACCCACCGGGAGACCTTCTTTGAACGGTCTGGGATGATGACTTTCGAAACGTAAAAAGTTGTTTCTATCTGTGGTCTTTCTGAACAAGGTTGTATGGATGCCTGAATGATCTTTGTGTATTTGAATGTCAAGGAAGGATAATTGACTCGCATTGTAATTTAAACTGAATTTAAGATTGGGGTTGACTTGATTTAACCATTGATGGAATTGTATGAGGGATGACTCAGTGTTGAACCAAATGAAAAAGATGTCATCGATGTACCGTGACCATAGTTTGATAAATTGAAAAAATGGAGACGTATATACATGATCTTCCTCAAATTTTGTGACATATAAATTGGCTACGTCTGGGGCTACAGGTGAGCCCATCGCTACTCCATGGGTCTGAAGGTAATATTTTTGTTCATATGCAAAAAAAAAAAAAAAACAAGTCCCGCTGGATCCCCCCAGGCATGGTAGACGAACAAATCAAAGCGTTCCAGACATTAGTCCTACAAGACGTTGCTGCAGTGGAATCAACACAAACACGCATCTTTTTCAATTTGTCCAAACAAGAAAACTTAGCACTTAACAGTCTATCAAGCAACACTGAGATCATCATCAAACCGGCAGACAAAGGAGGGGCCACAGTCATTATGGACCGCATTCATTATCAGGCAGAAATATTACGTCAATTGAGGGACGAGAAATATTATTTATTGTTGGATGACAATCCCACTTCTGAGTTACAAAAGAAGATACAAGATGTATTATTCGAGGCACAAACTCAAGGATTTCTTACTTTGAAAGAATATAATTTTCTACAAGTACCATCACCACGAGTTCCCGTTATCTACGGAGTACCTAAGATTCATAAAACCTTGACCAATCCGCCTTGCAGACCCATAGTTTCTGCAAACGGTTCTCTTTTAGAACCGCTAGCAAAATTCGTAGATCTTTTTCTACGTCCAGCAGTCAGAAACTCAATTTCTTATGTACAAGACACCTCAGACATGCTTCACAAACTCGCCACTATTCATAATGTTTCAGAGGAATGTCTTTTAGTGAGTCTGGATATTGAGGCACTCTACACCAATATCCCCCAAATGGATGCCCTACAACTAGTTGGGGAAGTCGCCAATAACAGAATTAGACCACAACGCATACCTGCGGAGTTTCTGCTGGCCCTCACTGAGCTGATTCTATTCAACAACTTCTTTGCATATGAACAAAAATATTACCTTCAGACCCATGGAGTAGCGATGGGCTCACCTGTAGCCCCAGACGTAGCCAATTTATATGTCACAAAATTTGAGGAAGATCATGTATATACGTCTCCATTTTTTCAATTTATCAAACTATGGTCACGGTACATCGATGACATCTTTTTCATTTGGTTCAACACTGAGTCATCCCTCATACAATTCCATCAATGGTTAAATCAAGTCAACCCCAATCTTAAATTCAGTTTAAATTACAATGCGAGTCAATTATCCTTCCTTGACATTCAAATACACAAAGATCATTCAGGCATCCATACAACCTTGTTCAGAAAGACCACAGATAGAAACAACTTTTTACGTTTCGAAAGTCATCATCCCAGACCGTTCAAAGAAGGTCTCCCGGTGGGTCAATTTTTTTGCATCAGGAGACTATGTTCTGATACCCAAGAATTTCATAATCAAGCAGCCAAATTAGGTCACAGATTTCGAGAACGAGGTTATCCAGACCGAGTTATTAGAAGAGCATACAAAAGAGCGACCTTTTCAGACAGGGATCATTTACTCCAATATAGACAAAGAAATGAAGCCACCAACCTTATCTGTGTCCTCCCATACACCAACCTCACATCCCATGTTAAAACAGCCATTTTGAACAATTGGCACGTACTCAGTCCCCATGCCATTTTCCGAGACCCTCCTATGTTTGCATATTCCCGAGGTACCAACATCAAACAAAGGATAGTTCGGGCAGTCGATAGGGTCCTCCCTTTTTACCCACAGGGGGCTGGGCAAACAGCATGTGGCAATTGTTCAGTCTGCTCTCAGGCATACATTGGCACACAGTGGCAAGACCCCCAAACTGGTCTTAAGATTCCCATCAAATATCAAGTGAATTGCAACACTGAGTTTGTCATCTATGCTCTCCAATGTCCCTGCAACAGAGTCTACGTGGGACGCACCAGACGCAAGATCCGCACCCGTTTGACAGAACATCGCAGCAGGATCAATACTAAAGATTTAAAAGCACCTTTAGTTCAACACTGCATCACATGTCCACATACATTTGCGGATTTTAAGTGGGTCATTTTGGAACACATCCCCCCGAATTGGAGAGGGGGAGATTGTTCGACTCTACTTAATTTTAAAGAGAATCGATGGATTTTTCGTTTGCGATCTGTTGAACCTCAAGGACTCAATGAGAAGGGTGAGTGGTTTTCCCTGATCTGAACAAAAACATTCCCCAAGGCAGTTCGCTCTACTCCCCGGATGAGTTCCTCTCTCACTTCTTTCAAAATGGCTGCCTCAGCCACGTCATTGACCATATTTGGTATTAACAAACAGGCATTCCCCAAGCCAATATGGCCGCCATATCGCGTCATCAACCATATTTGGTATCAACAATTAAGGATATCCCCACCTGACGTCGATCACCTTTTAAGGATCACACTACGATGCTATACTTACGTCACTTCCTCCGACCGCTTTGGTCGATGGAATTTCTTTAAATTTGGCGTCTTTTCGACGCCCGAGCTGTCAGTAATTGAGACGGCACGCTGGCAGGTCACTTCATTCTAGTGCACGTAAGTACAACTGCACAACCACCCATATCGATCCTAATATACTGAAGTTGTTTCCTCACATTCAATGAATGTTTCTCTTATTTCCATCATTTTTTATTTTTTATTTTTTGAATCATTACAGCGCATAAGCATTCGCCGCTCTAAAGCTAAGTACTGACCAGGCATCATGGAGTAAGTTCTTTTTCCATCTCTGACCGCCATTATACACATTGCTTTAGTCGTTTGACATACAAAGAACTCTCATGCTGTATTATCTTCCACGCAGATCCATGTAGATGGCTCGTTCTTACCTGGAGATCCCTGAGGAAGGAGTACAACACTCCAAAACACTTTAGTGTCGGAGGCAACTTCAGGACCGTGCAAGCCAACTCTCTCTACGTGGCATTTTTAAGATAAGTGCACTCACTAGTGACTTTAAGCATACAGTGATTGTGCTCCAGCCTTATCGCACCGGTAGGTGCATAAACAAATCTATCTGCAACCTATGATTATACCAAGCCTTAAGTATTACAGGCTTTATTCATAAGCCACACATTCTTTGAGGCTATTTATGATGGTTGCTAGATAGATCCATTTAGGAGCTCTTTTCTAGCTGAATATTGAAAATTTGAAGAACTTAGCACTGTACAAATGTGTCATGGGTAAATCACAAATTTTGCTGATCGCTGAAAGTTAAATAGTTAAATGCCATCGTTTCCTAGAAAAATTCTTTTAGTATAATGCAGTTTATCGTAGGTAGAGTGTACAATATATCAGTGAAAACGTTTACTACTGTGTTTGCTGATATTTTCTGAAATGTCCTCATTACAATTTGATTTCATATTTCAGTACGCAGGCAATTGTCAGTCCGTAAGAATACTTACGCTGCACACAGGGGCTTATGCAGTAAAAGTTAAAATGCAGACTAAGGTCATTTAGAAAGCACAGAAAAAGCACACTATACACTGATGTGCGTGCATGTTAGGTCCTAACCAATTTTAGCAGGTAGAAGTTAAAATTTGTAATGATGGTGAAGCACCTCTAGGTGGTGTTTTTCAATGGTCTGCAGCAGTGCTGGCAGGAAAGCTTTCATGCCCCTCCTGCTGGTGAATATCAAGGCCTTCGGGAAGGGTAAGGCATGCATGTCTTAAGGTAAATCAAGGACTGGATTAACTTGTTCCTGATGAAACAGAGCCCATTGGCAACCCCATTTGTATATTGTAGCAAAAGGGACAATGGTTAAACTAACATGAAAACTAAACTAGCATCTAGCATTTTATTCACTCAGACAGCAACTTCATTGTTGAAGACAGTAGAGTGGCCTTCACATAAGAAAATAAGGTCCATCGAGTCCCAGCATCCTGTCCCAGTGGTGTAACCAGAATTGATTTTTTGGTTGGCACAAGGTTAACATGGGTGGGCTGTAGGCATGCAGCTCTGAGACCTACTAGTGGTTTTCTTATTGATAAATAATGCCATATACTGCACCCTAGAATGGCTTTCTAAGTAATTTGCAACAGCCATTATGCATCATTCGTGAAACTTTAAAACATTTTACCTGAATTATTTCAAGCACTTACCAGCATTAAAAACTTCCTGCAGAGGTACTTGGGGGGGGGGGGGGGGAGCGTTGCTGCTATGCACAGGGCCGGTGCAAGGGTATTAGCCACCCTAGACAAACCTTACAGTCTGGCACCATCCCCCCACCTCCCCATACACAATTTTAAATTATGCATTTATAACATATTTTACATAAGTGACATTCTGAGGTAAAATTAATATATATGTTGTGATAATTTCATGCACTGTTGTGATGCCAACAAGAAAACTTTGCATCTCAGAATTCATATGGCATCACACCTATTGTGATATATTTCGACATGGTCCTCCCGTATCAACACAGTACTATCTGCCAACACTCAAAGAATAACAATCCTACCTATGAAAAATAATCCCACAAATATTACACCAGAATCTAAAATATCAATACACCTCCTATCAGGAAAACAGAACAGGCCAAGCTACAGGCCAAGCTACAGATCCCTACAGAGAAACCACATGCTAAAAGAATGCTTCATCTCAGTCTTTGCATGCAGAACACAAACCCTCACCAAATACAGAATAAAGCCACATAAAGTATAAATAGAAATGTGCAGACAAAAACTAATTGTAAAACACAACACGCCAGACTCTATACAGTGCAACAATGGAAAAACAAAAATGTCACCATTCCTCATGAAACAATCAATAAAATCAAGATATATAAATCATTAATCATAATAGTAAAATCATACCAATAAAATAATTTCAAAACAGCTGATGAATAGAATATCCAATAAATAAAGACTCATGCAAATTTTGAAAGCTTTACCAAACACCAATAAAATATTTCAAACAGCAGACATATCACATACTACCCAATAATTAAAATGGTAGTCAATCAATAAAAATGAACTTAAAAAGCCACCTTTACTTACCATCTGCAGCAGTTCTCCTACTCCTTTCCCTTGCAGGCCATACCAGAAGCAGCAGTAGCTGCTGAAGCTGTCCTCACGGTCCTCTTCCTTAGGGCCACAATCAGTCTCTTCTCTCTCTCTCTCTCACACACTCACACACACCAGTCACACCCTCAGGACCAGTTTGTGTCTCTCACACATCAATCATCTCCCCAACCAGTCTCTCTCTCTCTCTCACACACACAAGCACACACATACCAGTCATCTCCCTGATCAGTCTCTCTCACACATACACACGTCACCTCTCTGGCCAGTCTCTCTCAATCACACAATGCTTTCACTCTCTCCTACTTACACACAGGCTTTCAATCACACACATGCTCTATTTTACTTACACACAAGCTCTCAATCACACACATGCCCTCTCTCTCATAGTCACAAGCCAGCCAAAAACATGCTCCATCTTTCTCTCGCACACACATTGACACACACAAGTACCCTCCCTGACTCACATATACACCACCTACACACAGAAACACCTTCCCTGTCTCACACACATTAGCACCATTCCTTTCTCACATACACATCACATACACACACACACACACAAACACACACACACACACACACACACAGAAGCTCCATTCCTTTCTCACATACACATCACATACACACACACTCACACAGAAGCACCATTCCTTTCTCACATACACACACACACAGAAGCACCCTTCCGATCTCAAATACATATACACACAAAGGCCCCCAGCTGAACAGCTCGTCTCCGGCAGCTAGCAGCGCCGGTCTTCTTTTCGGCCCCTGCCGGCCTCACCTCCAGCAGAGGCTGGCTGCGCTGATCTTCTTTTCTTTGGCCCCTGCCAGCCTGGTGTCCGGTGGCAGCTGGCTGTGCCGATCTTCATTTCTTCGGCCCCCGCCGGCCTCGTCTCCGATGGCGGCTGGCTGCGCCGATCTTCTTTTCTTTGGCCCCGCCTGCCTGGTCTCCAGCGGCGGCTGGCAGCGCCGGTCTTAATTTCTTCGGCCCCTGCTGGCCTGGTCTCTGGTGGCAGCTGGCAGTGCCAGTCTTCATTTCTTCGGCCCCCGCCGGCCTGGTCTCCAGCGGTGGCTGGCAGCGATGGCTTGATAGGCCAATCCACCCCTGGATCCCACGACGGCCATGCAGGTCCGGTGCTGCACTTCTGGTTCCAGTTGGGTGGGCCTGGGTCCAAATTGCATGGGCAGCTGCCCACCCAGGCCCACCCATGGCTATGCCACCAGTGGCCAGTCCAAGTTGCAAGAATCTGGCAGATCTCGTAATGTAGATCTATTTCCTGTTATTTTCACCCAGAAACAGCAATAGTTAATAGAATATTATGGACTTTTCCTCTAGGAACTTGTTCAAACCTCTTTTAAATCTTGCTCATTACTCCCCAATCATGATTTTATAAACTTCTATCATGTCCCCTCTCTTCATTTTTCCAAGCTGAAGAGCCCTAACCTGCTTGTCCTCTCATCATAAGGTAGCTGCTGTTCCTCATTTTCCATCTTTAAGTTTTCATGATCATCTAATTTATTATAAAGCATTGAAAAAATGAGCTCTTTGGGTTCACTTTTAATTGTTGCATGTATATTATTACATTATTTCTGAACTTATTTGTTTAAGAGTAAATATTTCAAGGGATTCCACACATAAAAATGCCTTCTACATGTATATTTTCAACTTATGCATGTAAACTGGGTGGAACTAGGCTGCTGGTGCTAATCTTTAAAAAGGAGATGGATCTGCTTTTAAACTAGAACAAGGAGGATAGCTGACAATTGCTCAGCAGGTCACGGTTCAGAGGGAGAGAGCTTCAAAAAACTACTAATGAAACAGGAGAATTAGGGCATCCCAAGAGAGATTTTCCAATAAAGCAAAAGTAGTCCATGTGTCTACAAGTAAAGTATCACTTGAGTTAAATGATTCTAAATTATCCCTGCCAACTGATATACAGGTTGTTAATACAAACAAAAGAATTTCGACATGCCAGTGCCAGAAGTCTAAGAAGTAAGATTTATTTATTTTATTTAAATTCTTTTACTATACCGATACTCAAGACGGTGTCTTATCATACCGGTTTACAATAGAACAGGGGGAAACCAATTAGTAATTAAGTAGAAGGTAAAGTTACATTAAACAGGGAGCGAGAACATGGGAGATGGAAGACAGGAAAGATTTTTAAACACGATAACTGGAGAGTGATAAAATAATCAACGAAAAACAATATAGCAGTGAGACCTAAACAGAGATTTATCCTAAGGAGATTATTAACATAATATATCCTGTGGGATGGGAGACATGGGAAGGTGAGCTGTGGGGGGGGGGTGGTGGTGGTGGTGGTGATAGGGCAGGGACTGGAAATGGGGCGGGACTGGAGAGGGGAGGGGGGGAGGGATTAGGGAAGAGGTCGAAGGGTGAGAGTCAATGTTGGTTGATAGAGGATTTCTTCAGCGGTAAGCTTGTGTGAACAGCCAGGTTTTCAGTTTCTTTCTGAAGGAGAGATGGCATTGTTCCTGGCGTATATCTGGGGGAAGCGAATTCCAATGGAGCGGACCTGCTGTCGAAAGTGCTCGCTTGTGAATAGAGTTGTGGACCGAAGATTTGTTGCGGGGGGGCCTTGAGCGAACCTTTGTAGGCGGTTCTGATCGGCCTATCGGAGGTATGTAGTTCGAGAGGGATGGCGAGTTGGAGTGATGATTGCTGGTGGACGGATTTGTGGATGATGGTGTGAGCCTTGAAGAGTATTCTAAATTGGATGGGTAGCCAGTGTAGGATTTTTAGGATAGGTGTGATGTGGTCCTTACGACGTGTGTTTGTAAGGATCCTGGCCGCTGCGTTTTGCAGCATCTGTAGAGGTTTAGTAGGAGAGGCGGGGAGACCGAGTAGCAGAGCGTTACAATAGTCGATCTTTTAAAACAGTATGGCTTGCAGCACTGAACGGAAATCCTGGAAGTGTAAGAGCGGTCTTAGCTGCTTCAGGACCTGTAGCTTAAAGAAGCATTCTTTGGTTGTGGCGTTAATGAACTTTTTGAAATTCATTCTAGAGTCGAGGGTGGCCCCAAGGTCTCTGACCTGGCTTGCTAGTGGAATAATTGCATTGTTGGCGAGGGGGTTGTTATCGTTAGGGGAGATAACCAGGAGTTCTGTTTTGGATGTATTAAGGACCAGGTTGGCGTGTAAGCAGTTATTCCAAAAATTTAGAGTAGAGGACATGGAGTCCGAGATGGGGATTATAATTTGCACATAATTTGCAAGATGGGAGAATTAGAATTTATAGCACTGAATGAAAAGATATAACTGGCATCTCAGAGACTTGATAGAAGGAGGATAACCAATGGGACAGTTCTATACCAGGGTACAAATTATATTGCAGTGATAGGGTGGATCAACTTGTTGGGGAGGAGGGGGGGGGCATAGATGGCATAGAGACCAACAGGATAAAGATCTTGCAGGAGACTAAATGCACAGTAGAATATTTATGGGAAGAAATCCCATGTATGTTGGAGAAGAGTATAGTGATAGGGACATACTACTGTCCACCTGGCCAAAATATTCACATGGAAGATGAAATGCTAAGAGAAATTAGGGAAGCTAACAAATTTGGCAGAACAGTAATAATGGGGGATTTCAATTAGGGATGTGCATTCGTCCAGGATGAATTAGGCAATTTCAATGAAATTGCCTAATTCATCCTGGTTCGGGGAGCCCAAAACCCAAGGAAGTTTTCCCAAAATTTCAGGTTTAGTGCGCACTAAAACGAAATTCGGGTCTCCCCGAATTTTAAAGGCTCGAACCATGGGAAATACAAAATTTCCCACGGCTAGCCGAAAAAGAAGCCTAAACCAGTAGGTTCAGGCTTCGCACATCCCTAATTTCAATTACCCCAGTATTGACTGGGTAAATGTAAAATCATGAATGTTAAGGAGGTAAAGTTTTTAGTTTAAATAAATGACTGCTTCATAGAGCAAGAATCAACACAAGAGGGAGCTATTTTAGATCTAATTCTTAGGGGAATTCAGGATTTGGTGTGAGAGCTAACAATGTGGAACAAATTGGCAATAGTGATTATAACACGATAAAATTTAAATTGGACTTAATGCCTGGAAGGGGGACAATAAGTAAATCTAAAGATTTATCAATAAACATTCTAAAGGGAGTCTGATAAAATGAAGAAAATAGCAAAATGCTGAAAGGTACATTACAAAGGTTAAGAATGTATAGCAGGCATGGACATTGTTTAAAAATACCATTTTAGAAATGCAGTCTAATGTATTCCTTACATTAAAAAAGATGCAAGGAAGGCCAAACAACTGCCAGTATGGTTAAAAGGTGAGGTGAAAGAGCCTATTTAAGTCAAAAGATGATCTTTGGATATTAGGAAGAAGGATACATCTGAAGAAATAGGAAAAACTATAAGAATTAGCAATTTAAATTTGAAACACTGATAAGACAGGCTAAGAGAGAATTTGAAAAGAAGCTGGCTGTAAGAGGCAAAAACTCATAATAAAAACTTTAAAAAATATATCTGAAGCAGGAAGCCTGTGAGGGAGTTGATTGGTCTATTACATGATTGAGGAATTAAAGTGGCACTTAGGGAAGAT
Organism: Rhinatrema bivittatum; assembly: GCF_901001135.1. Classification (NCBI taxonomy): domain Eukaryota; kingdom Metazoa; phylum Chordata; class Amphibia; order Gymnophiona; family Rhinatrematidae; genus Rhinatrema; species Rhinatrema bivittatum. The sequence continues at coordinate 796,126,195 of NC_042615.1, read as the reverse complement.
AAGGCCATTGTGGAAAGACTAAACAAATTATTTGCTTTGGTGTTTACTAATGAGGAATTTGGGGAGATAAATGTTCCAGAAAGGTTTTTCAGGGGTGATAATAACCCAGACCAGATAATATACATCCCAAAGAACTAAAAAATTAAATTTTAGATCTATTACTAGTAGTTTGTAACCTATCATTAAAATTAACCATTGTACCTATAGACCGGTGAGCCTGACTTCAGTACTGGGAAAAATTGTAGAAACTATTCTAAAGAAACAAATTAACAGATCATATAGATAGATATGGTTTAATGGGGCACAATGTTTTGAAGAAGGTTACATGTGGATAAAAGTGAGCTGGTAGATTTAGTGAACTTAGATTTTCAGAATGCATTTGACAAAATATCTCTTGAGAGACTTCTAAGAAAATTAAAAAGTCATGGTATAAGTCCCAATGACCTTTTGTGGTTTGCAAACTGGCTAAAAGTTTGTAAACAGAGAGTAGGATCAAATGGTCAGTTTTCTCAGTAGAGAAATATATCTGAAGCAGGAAACCTGTGAGGGAGTCAGTTGGACCATTAGATGACCAAGGGGTTAAGGGGGCTCTTAGGGAAAGAAGGCCATTGCAGAAAGACTAAATTAATTCTTTGGTATTCCCTAAGTCAATTTGATTAATAGCAGTTTATGGACTTCTCCTCCAAGAACTTATCCAAACCATTTTTAAACCCAGCTACACTAACTGCACTAACCACATCCTCTAGCAACAAATTGCAGAACTTAATTGTGTGTTGAGTGCAAAAGAAATTTCTCCACTTAGTTTTCAATGTGATAATTACTAACACATGGAGTGCCTCCTAGTCTTTCTGTTGTCTGAAAGAGTAAATAACCAATTCACATTTATCAGATCTAGACCTCTCATGATTTTATAGACCTCTATCATATCCCCCCTCAGCCGTCTCTTCTCAAAGCTGAACAGTCCTATCCTCTTTAGCCTTTCCTCATAAGGGAGCGGTTGTGCTGGGAGTGGACCCTTGGCCTGGTGCAGGGTTAGTACGGCCCTCCGGTTGGGCCCGGAGGGCGCCTGCCACCAGGAGGTGGAGGACAGGAGGAGATGGTCTTTACGTGGGCCTCACAGGATCTCAGAAGAGACAGTTCAGATGAGTGCCCACTACACAAGGGTGCGTGGTCGTTGTCCAAGGAGGAAGGCTGGAGGTCACGCGAGGCCAGCAAGGAGAGTCCAAAAGGATAGCAAGGGTCAGTACAGTGAGATCAGTCCAGAATGGTTAGCCAAGGCGAGGGTCGGATACCTAACCTTGTCCGGAGGTCAGTCCGGACAAGGTTAGGTCAGGCAAAGGTCAAAATCCAGGCGGCGATCCAACATGGTCCATAGACGGGCAATGGCCAGTACCGAGAGATCAGTCCAGGAGGTACTACAATGGAAGACAAAGAACAGGAAACACTGGAACAGGAGACGCTGGGATAGGAGACACAAGTGTGACGACCTGACGAGGGTGCTCGGTGAAGGTCCTGCTGGACCGGTGTCTCCGCTACCTGGAAAGGAGCCCATGGAATGAACAGTACTCTGGAAGTGGTCAGCAGAGAAGACGATCCGGGGCGAGCAGCACTCAGGCAGGAGTGACCCATGTTCTAGGAGGAATGACCTGATTCCAAGGCAAAGTGGAAGTGGCAACTGAGCCCTTTTGTAGGGCTAAGGAGGCAACTCCCTGGGAGGAGCTTGCAGGTGGAGCCAGAGGAATCACTCCTACTGGCCCTTTAAATATGGTGAGGAACCGCGGATCCACCCTTAAGGTGAAGCTGGGCAGGACCCTGGACAGCAGCCATGCTGCTGCTGTGACAGAGGAGCAGGGGAAGCCGGAGGAGAGCTGCAGAACAGGCCCCGGCGTCATCGGCGGTGTCCTGCCGTGAAGAGGAAGTCCGGGGGCGGCTCGGCCGCAGGAGAGGTCCCAGCTTTGGCAGCCTCTGGGCCGTGAAACAAACACAGTCACCGGCGGCTTTCTGCCTTGTTAGGGAAGGCCCAGCATGGCTCCTGCCATGCCGGCAAGATGGCAGCCGGGCCGCATGGACCCACGGCATTGGTGACTCCTGCCGTGGAAGCAGGAGAAGGCAGGCTGTGGCCTTACCGGGCCGCAGGGAGGTTGCGCCGGCAGCACCGCCGCGGAGGTAAGCACCCCCCGTGTCTCCGGCAGCGGGAGGAAGTTTAACAGGAGCCATTCCATTCTCTTTTTCGGTCACCAGAATTGTACACATTACTCAAGGTATAGTCTCACCATAGAGCAAATCAGAGGCATTAAGGCCGTTTCCATTTTATCCACCATTCCCTTCCTAATAATTCCTAACATTCTGTTTGCTTTTTTGACTGCAGCAGCATACCGAGCTGACGATTTCAATGCATTATCCATGATGATGCCTAGATCTTTTTCCTGGTTGGTAGCTCCTAATATAGAACCTAACATCATGTAACTGTCAGCCGTCGACCGGCTGATGGACTCCACTGCTTTTTTCTGGACTTGTTACTTGGCTGGGAACACTCCCAGGCACGTCAAAAGTCCAAAGGCATTCAATTATAAATTTCTCCACTGGTTTTCCGTGGCTGGCTGAGAGGCAGGCACTCTCCCTGGTGAGCCACCAGGTCCAGCCAGCGGATGCTGAACTTGGCTTCTGCCCTTAAAGCTCAGTCTTTATATTCTAGTCCTCTGTATCCAAAAAGAATAGTCCCGACAGCAAAATTATCCAAAAATAAGTCCCCAAGAAATGTAAGTCCAGCCCTATGGGCCTAACTGCCACCTCCCTCGTACCTCTGGGTTCTCGCAATTTTTCTGCAGAGATAACTCCACCCACTTGGCAGTTTTAGCAGAGTTCTCAGCAAAACGGAAAAACAAATTCAAAAATAAAGGGAAGGTTTTGAATCCTCATGCTCACCTTCCCTTTCACCACAGTTACTGTTCTTCTTTCTCCTGCAGAGGCAGCTTCCAGTAAGAACATAAGAACATAAGAAATTGCCATGCTTGGTCAGACCAAGGGTCCATCAAGCCCAGCATCCTGTTTCCAACAGATGCCAAACCAGGCCACAAGAACCTGGCAATTACCCAAACACTAAGAAGATCCCATGCTACTGATGCAATTAATAGCAGTGGCTATTACCTAAGTAAACTTGATTAATAGCAGTTAATGGATTTCTCCTCCAAGGTTATCCAGTTCCTTACAAAACTGAATTCTTCTTCCTTTGCACCATCGTCTCATCCACGCATTGAGACTCCGGAGCTCTGCCTGCCTCTAGGGACCTGTGCATGGAACAGGGAGCATTTCAGAGAATGCTACCCTGGAAGTTCTGGAATTCAGCTTTCTACCTAAGGGGTAGATTTTGAAAGGTGGGCGTGTGCACATGGACATGCTGATTTTATAATATGCACGCGCTTGTGTGCACATGTTATAAAATCCAGGGGCCGCGCGCACACTCGCGCCAGATTTTATAATCTGCGAGCATATGTGCGGGTGGCACACGTGCAAGGCAATTCCCACGTGGCGATACATCCTGGCCTTCTCCAGTTCCCTTTAGTCCACTCCAACAAAGTCCTCCAAAGTGACAGGTAGCAAGGTCCCGATCCATCCTCCTCAGTCCCCGGAAAGAGACTGAAACTGCTCTGGCCTGGCTCCTTTTTATGGAATGGAGACTCCTCCTCTGGTAACCAGGGATTGGTTCCTGGGGCTCCGCCCTCCTTTTACCACACCTGGGCCTCTGGTTTCTGTGATACTACAGGGAGAAGGAACCAGCTGACTCTGTGTTGCCTGGCCTTTCTTCTCCCTTCCCTGGGGTTTTTGGTTCCGGGGAGTTTTTGTTTCTGGAGTTTTGACCTACCTCCCCGGGCTGGTACATAGACCCCCGTCACAGTATCTACAGGATTTTTTATTTTTCCCTATATGCAGTACCTTGCACTTGTCCACATTAAATTTCATCTGCCATTTGGATGCCTAATCTTCCAATCTCGCAAGGTCCTCCTGCAATGTATCACAATCTGCTTGTGATTTAACTACTCTGAATAATTTTGTATCACCTGTAAATCTGATTACCTCACTCTTCATACTCTTTTCCAGATCATTTCTAAATATAGGAGTAGATTTTAAAAGAAGCGCGCGCACTGTTGTTATTGTGTTGGGTTCTTCTTTTGTGGGGGAGGGATCAGACCTCACCCTCCCCTTTGTTAATGTATCTGTTGAAAATCCAATAACAATTGTTTAAACATAAAAGAAGCGTGCGCACGTCCATACACACACACTTCCCGGCGCGCACACATGGACGCGCCGATTTTATAACATGCACATGCCAGCGCGTGTATCTTGTAAAATCCGGGGGCTGTGTGCACATGCGCACCGGATTTTATAATCCGTGAGCGCATGTCTGGGCAGCACGTACAGGGGGGGCCTAATCTTACAAACATACGCGCAGCGACGAGATCGGGCCTCTACTAGAACCCTTCCAGTCTGCTCCAATTAAGGAGCGGACTGGGAGAGAACTTCCCTATCCCCTCCCTAATCTCTCTTACCCTTCCCCTCTCCACCCCCAACCCCTAAATCCTTTCTTCTACCTTTTTATTTTTTTATTTTGTTGCTTACTGCTCCGTTGAAGCAATAGCAACTTGCGTGCGCAGGCAGTCACATCCCTGCCCCTGGACGCCCCTTTCCTTCAGCCCGGCACTTCTGCGCATCCCGGCCTTTACACGCGTGGCAGGGTTTTGTTGAAAATTGGCTCGGCTCGCACAAGGCCCCGCCACACGCGTAAAGGCCAGACTTTACGCATGCAGGCCAATAAAAAGCTACCCAGTATTGATCCCTGAGGCACTCCACTATTTACCTTTTCCCATTGTGAAAATTTTCCATTTAATCCTACTCTGTGTCCTGTCTTTTAACCAGTTTGGAATCCACGAAAGGACATCGCATCCTATCTTCTTGACTTTTTAGTTTTCTTAGAAGCCTCTCATGAGGAACTTTGTCAAACACCTTCTGAAAATCCAAATACACTACATCTACCGGTTCACCTTTATCCACATGTTTATTAACCCCTTCAAAAAATGAAGCAGATTTCTGAGGCAAGACTTGCCTTGGGTAAATCCAATATTGACTGTGTTCCATTAAACCATGTCTTTCTATATGCTCTGTGGTTTTTTAAAATAGTTTCCAATATTTTTCCTGGCACTGAAGTCAGGCTCACCGCGTCCAACCCATTAGAGTTACATTTTTCTCATCACCTGCAAGAGGTAAATTACATATCTTTCACAACTGATTCTTTCTTTCTGGCCTTCTCTCCTCTTATCCACTGGATTTCCCCCACAGCAAACCTGTCCTGGAGGACCCCAAGCCAGTCGAGTTTTCAGGATATCCACAATGAACACATATGAGATAAATTTGCATGCACTTCCTTCATACCATTCAAATTTTATCTCATGCATATTCATTGTGGATATCCTAAAAACCCGACAGGCTTGGGGTCCTCCAGGACAGATTTGGGAACCACTGCCTTACAGGCAGGGGCAGCTCAAGGCAAACTGCTGCCTGAGGTGAGGGATGAGATGGTTCCCCTGCCCCCTCTCTGCCCCCAGCCTCCTCTGCCCCTCTCTCCCTTTTCCACACACTCACATACAAATATACACACATATACACTCATTCACTTCTCTCCCTCTTCCTGGATCTTTGCAATTACAGCGTTTAACTATGCCTCATACCAAAAGAAAAGCCAGGGTATGGTGTGAGGAAAGTTCCTCTACACCGTTGGAAACTACACAGCCCCGGATAGGGAGCTCCTTCACACCAGCTCCCCCAACAATACCGGGTGAGCAGGTCGCTGAGGGGCTGGTTCTTGAGTGTGAGCCGTCCCCTCTAACCGGGATATCTTTAACCCCTGTTTCACCAGTAAGGCTGGAGCCGCCAGCCCGAAGAGAAGAACATTGGCAGCAGGAGACTGCAGGCCCACCGGAGGGATTCCGAGGAGAGGCAGGAGGGTCGGACGGAGAGAGACATCATTTGGACTTACGATCTCAGAGCAGCCAGCTAAGGTAAAGCCCTGCGAAGAAATTGGAGGAACTGGGCTGGACTCTGCTGGAGAGCTGGAGTCTTCGGGCGTTGGCTATGGCATCAGCCTAGCAGCGGGCAGAGGAGGTGGAGAAGGGAACTGAGGACCTCCAAGGCAAGTAGCACTACAACAGCCTGGTGAAATAACATTATCTACAATCTGGATAGCCCTACAATCAATTGAGAAAGCTATTACTAAAGAAGTGCATGATGTAAAAATGCAAGTAAATTCAAATGCAAATGAAATAGCTTCTCAGAATAAAAAATTAGAAAAAATGGAAGTTCAGATGTCAGAAATGGAAAAAATACAAACAGCTATAATACAGAAAGATGAAGAATGGGACAAAAGATTGGAAAGGATAGAAAATAGCCTTAGATCCCACAATCTAAATTTTCCAGTATTAAGAAATATAACACCTTTGGATCTTTTTAAGTTGTATGTGTCTCAAATATTGAAAATCCCCAAAGAAATAAAACCAGTTATATCTAAGGCATATTACTTATATCCAAATGTTCAAAATCAGGAAAATCTTCAAATGCCACCTGATTTAATGTTCAAAATCAGGAAAATCTTCAAATGCCACCCGATTTAACAACGCTGTTAGACTTGTCTCAAAAACTGATAGTTTCCCAGCGAAGACCATTACTGGTCTCTTTTGCCTTTTTAATGGATAAAAACAACATCTTTAAACAGTATTTCAGAAACACTCTTTTTTTTTGGTCAAAAAATATGGTGCTATCCTAACTTAGTAAAACAAATGCAAATAAGAAGAACATTATTTCTAAATATGAAGGGTGAGGTGCTCCAAAAGGGTGCCTCACTCAAATTACAATTTCCTTGTAAATGCTGTTTGTTATATCAAGGGCAAAGATATGTTTTTTTTGAACCTCAACAGCTAAGGTCCTTCTTGGATACTCACTCCACACCTAGTTAAAGCCTGTTGTTTTGGTGAAATAGTAAATTTGGTTGGGTGGGTCTGCTTAGGTTATCCAGTATGTATGTATTAATTCTTATTATGTATTTGCTCTGTATTTCCTAGCTCTCCCGTATTACTTTTATTTTTGTTTAAGTACAGAGTGTCTTTTTTTTTCTCTTGAATGCAAGGTGGAAATCATGCTTATTTCTATTTCTCTTACTTAAGAGATTTCTATCACAAGTTGATACTTGTAATATTGTTAAAATGCAAAAAGAAAAACGATTGGCTCTGATACCTATACTTAAATACTCTAGTGTGCATAATGGCTACCTGATTAGACATAAATGGTGGTAGGTTTTACATAAATAAATTGTAACCCCTCTTTGTGTGATAAATGCATATTATTTTCTTATGTGTAGAGTGTAGAGTTGGCCAAAATGCTAAATATTTGTTGTAAAGTATCCAAGGCATGTGTTAAGGCATAGAATTTTACATTCTATGCCTTATTATGTGTAAATTGTTGAAAATTACCCTTTTCCTTATTTCCAACTGTTCATTGTTACACTGTAAAGCACTTGTTGCTGAGTTTTTGTTTAATGTGAACCGATGAGATGTTCCCAATGTTCATCGGTATATAAAAACTTCTAAATAAATAAATACATAAAAATAGTGCATAGATGGCTCAGATAGCTTGGAATAGAGCTCACTGGAGGCTTCTGCTGGTAGGGAGATATCACAGCAGGCTGGATCAGGGCAAGGTGAGGCTGCACCACAGGCGATACTGTGACAAAGGATTTCTAGCTAGAAGCTGAGACCCTTGTAGAGGATAGCTAGCCCCTATCTGGATGGAGAATTGCTTTATGCATAGAGAAGGTAGAGATAGGGCCTTTAGTAATAACACCCAGCTGTTCAACTGCAGGTTGGACATAATCACTGTTGGGTTAGACTGCATTTGGGCCCTATTATTTCCATTTCCATTATTAGCTTTTGGAGATAGAGGTGCATGATTAGAACTTGATGTAGGCAGCTTCTGTTGAAAATAGCTTCTACATACACATCTATATGATATCTCTTCTCTTTTGGAAGGTTTTCTATTGGTGAAAGAACTGCTACATTTTGGCAGCTTCTCATCCCATTGTGTGACAGTAGTTGGGGAGATACAGATAGGAAGTATCCCTGTAAACGCTATGTCTGTGTTTATGGATTTGCTCTGCACACATATTCTGGCACTTATAAAAGGTAAACCTAGGTCTTGATGTATAGTAGGGGTGTGCATTCGTTTTCGCCATATTGGCGATCCGCAACGTATATTGCACTATTCGTAGTATTCGTGGGGAAGCGAAACGTATCGCGATTCTCCACGAATACATGAATCTTCCCCCGAATTTTACGACCACCTAAATACAAATTTAAACAAACCCCCACCCTCCTGAAACCCCCCAAGAATTACCAAAACTCCCTGGTGATCCAGCAGGGGTCCGGGAGCAACCTCCTGCATGCCGGCAGTCCGATGCCAGTACTCAAAATGGCGCCGATCGCCTTTGCCCTCACTATGTCACAGGTACCGTCGGTACCTGTGACATAGTGAGGGCAAAGGCGATCGGCGCCATTTTGAGTACTGGCATCGGACTGCCGGCGTGCAGGAGGTCGCTTCCGGACCCCCGCTGGACTTTTGGCAAGTCTTGTGGGGATCAGGAGACCCCCACAAGCTGGCCAAAAGTCCTTGAGGGTCCAATGGGGGTCCCGGAGCGACCTCCTGCACTACGGCCATCCGATGCCAATACTCAAAATGGCGCCGATAGCCTTTGCCCATACAATGTCACAGGGGCTACCGGTGCCATTGGTCAGCCCCTGTCACATGGTAGGAGCACAAGATGGCGCCGATGACCATGTGACAGGGGCTGACCAATGGCACCGGTAGCCCCTGTGACAAAGGATATCGGCGCCATGATGAAACCGGCACCGAGGGTGGGAGAGTGCAGGGGATGGTTCCCGGACTCCCCGCTGGACCACCAGGGAGTTTTGGTAAGTCTTGGGGGGGGGGGGGGTCAGGAGGGTGGGGGGTGTAGTTAATTTTAATTTTAGCTGGGACACGAATATAAATCACCATATTAATGCATGGGGCCGCCATACGGCCGAATGCAACATATCTGCTGCCCGACGAATCCGAATCACGAATGGAACGTATTGCGTCCCTCTGCACATCCCTAATGTATAGCTCTGTAGTTGTATGGCCATTAAAACCAGGACATTCAGAGGAGCTTAGTCTAGATTGGTGACCCAAATAAATTTCCACTTAATTGAGGCTGTCTAAAGGATGGTGAATGGAAGACAGAGGCTATTGGAATAAGCTGGATGCTGGATGCCTAGCTACATGCAGGCCAGTGTGTGGGTATGACAGTGAGTGTGGTAGGCTGTCCTGAGAGTGACTAAATTCTGGGGTGACATGGCACATAGCATACAAAAGAGGAAGACATGAACAAAAGGTAACACACATAAAAATGTTATCTATAATATAAAACTGTTACGCCTGTCCTCGTATGCTCATCTCTTTTATCCCTGCTCCATCTAGTCTAGGAAGAATGGCGGTATCTGCCAGTTCACGACGACCTCTCAGGCATCCCCGGGACAGCGAGGGTGCTGCCGGCCGCCATCTTGGACCCAGAGTTACCTAGGTGCCCGAGGGTATGCAAGGGCCTTATTTGAATACGTCATGGCAGGAACCTTGGGGGCGTTCCCACCCGATGACATCAACCCACTAGCGTATTTAATCAAACCAACCCTTGCCTATATCGAGTTAGCAAGGAGTTCTGTCTTGCTGTGCTCTGCTCATTCAAGAACTTCCTGTTCCTGATTCAATTTTGGCATTTGGACGCTCGGAGTACCCGCTCCTCGGAGGCTCCTCGGCGTTCCCGTCTATCCGCTCCTTGGAGGGGCTTCCTGCCTGTCTGCTGCTGGATCTGCTTCTCAGATCTACCCTGCTCCAGGAACCACCAGTTGTGAGTACTTCTACAGACATCTTCATTTCTGCACTACACTGAGAAGCCTACGTGGCGTACCTCAATCCTCAGGCCACTACCACCTACCTTCAGTGAGAGCTTTTCATCCTTCCTGCTCTTCAGTATTCCTGCTCACCATCTTCACAGAACCACTTCTGGATTTGGCATCGCTACGTATAACAACTGTACAGAATTCCTTAGCATACCCCGCTCCACGGCCACTACCAGATCTATATCCTGAGGTGCCTACTCTCACCAGAGGGGATCCACGGCGTACCCTGTCCCACGGGCCATTACCGGATCTTCTCCAATGTGTCTCATTCTGGGTAATACCCATTGCCCAGGACTGTACTTCCATATTGCTAATACTGTGGACATTGCTTTCCTTCCTATATAATAAAGTCTCCTTCTTTAGATGTGTGCCACGCCACTGAGACCACGCTTGCTGACGGTGAGGCTCACGGGGCTCCTCCCTGTGGGCGGAGTCATCGTTCATCTCAGCCTAGGGGTTCACATTCTCCCTTAAACATAACAAAAACTATAACAATTTTAATAAACTTATAAAAAGGGGTAGGGTTGGTAACATCTAGAGACATAGTTATTTACAGAAATAAAAGGCCCCAGGAACCTCAGAAGGAGAGATGCTGATAGACTTGGTGGGCTGTGGTAGTCACCACATGCCTAACAAATAAAAAGTGATTAAGAGGCCCTTGGTAGTGTGGACTGGATGCTCTACTACTGCCACTATCTTCTTGAGTTTACCTTTCATCTCACTAACATCTTCCCCCATTCTCTGGACGGTGGCTGCCATAGCCACTAGTGCCTGGCCTCTTGGTTTGGGGTAGGTTCTTTATTCTCAGAGCTAGTCCCTTTAGCCATGGGGTTCTGTCCTGATTCATGGGGAAGCTGTCCAGTGAGATGCTTGCTTCTCTCCCCTATCTATGTATGGACATCCTTGGGATCTGTGGCCTGAGGTCCCAGGGGAAAATGGAAAAGAGACCTTAAGGAGATGACAGGAAAGTGAGTCTGTTCCCCCTGAGATCCATGGCTGCCAATTGGGGGTGGGGTCTGTCCGATATGCAGTTGCAGACAGCGATGATGGTGGTGGTGGCTGTTGGCCACCTGCATCCAGGATAGCAGCTGCATCAGTAGGAGGGGGTCAGGTTTTCTTCCTCCTCCTCCTCTTTATGGGAGGAGGAGGTGGTGTCTTCTGAGGAAAGAGAAAAACGTGTGTGGCAATCCATCAGATGGTATGCATAGGGGTGTGATGAGCATCATACAAAAACAAACTGTAAGAGTGGCTCTCATTTCTGGGAGGCATGGAGGCAATGGGATGCAGTCCTAGCTGTGGGACATCCACCTACTCTAAGGGTTACAAGACCATATATAGCGTCTAACAGAAATGGAGGCTATTGCACAGCTGCCTACTTAGTGATAATGACTCTGAGGTTGGCACAGTGGAAGGGTGATATTTGGTTTTTTTTGCCATGTGCTTTGGATTCCTGTGGATCAATGGTAATGATGCATCCACAAGACAAAGGGAGCTTTGTTGGAAGAAGGACATAGAGATTCCCTAATTAACAGTATTTAGGGTTGATATTAATATCCTACTTATGTAGCTTGTCTGTGAATGCTGTAAAAGCAGTGCCCAGTGGCATGACTGACCATGACCCAGAGGTTGGGCTTTAGCCCTGAATGGATGCCTTCAGGTTCTAAAAGGATGGCACCTTATGTGCAGGAGGAATAGTTTAAGCTGTCTGCTGTAACAGGGTGCAGTTGGCTGGCTGGGCAGTAGTGGAGCTTGTGATGAAAGCAGCGAATAGACTATGTTGACACTTCCAAGATGGGAATTATGCGAACTTATGTCTGGCCCCCTCTTGCCTGGCCTACAGCTGCTCCAACCATTCTCCTTCCAGATGGTGCAGCTCTCAGGCCTTCTTCTAGAGGTCTTCTACCTATACATATGAGAAGTTAGAATACAATGCTCTTAGTTTTATGATGTGGGATTGCTATCCTGCCAGCTGTTTACCCACCATCACTGTTCCTTCTGAAACCAATATATGCTGTGCCCTGCCCCCTTCCTCCCCAACGTTTGTAATTGCAAATGGAATTTTAATGCTAAGAGCACCACCACCCCAGGAATTTTACTTGTGCAATAAGGGCCTTGGTGCTGTCATCTGAAGCCCCTTGCAGGGCTGAGCTGCTCCCTCAGCTGTAGTTATGGAGCTGCATACTGCCCGAGTGTGCCCATGTGAGAGCAAGCTCCTTAACACGTGAAACCTTTTCCCTGGTTTTTGTGTAAAACTGCATGCAGAGTGCAAAACCCTGCACCTAGTTCATTTTGTTTTGCACATGCACCCTGATTGCCTTTGCGTTATTATTATTTGTTTGACCCCCTAATTCTCTTGAGGCACTTACCTCTGGGAAGTAGGAAGCTCCTTAGTTAAATTCCTGCTGCATGTCCTGCTAGGCCTGCCTCATGGTTCTCATGTTGTGGTGGACCCCACTGGTGGGGAACAGCAGCTCCTTATTTCTTTATTTATGCTTTTTAATTACCATCGTTCCAGAGGTAGATCACAAGGAGGCCAGCTTAGTCATGTCCCTGGCAGTGAAGTTCAACTTCTTCACTCAAGGGACCATTTTGGAATGAGCCCATCCCAGCGTGACTGAAAGTATACACCCATGTGTGAAAGAGAACCTGTATACTAAAGATCCTGAGTATGCACAGAATATTGCACATACAGGAAAGTCCGTTCCCTAAAATACGCGGTTAGATTTGTGCATTTTAAAACCTGTGTAGATGGCTCTGTGTAAGTTCTAAAATAATCAAAACTCATGAATAGGTTTGAATAAGGTTCACTACATGAATAGGTTTGAATAAGGCTCTATATGCATTCAAGATAGAAAAGAGAATGGCCATTATGTATTGTACATTAATAACACTAAATTCCTGAAGTCAGTAAGGCTTTTTCTTTATGAGAACCAATAAATACTCCAGGTCTAGAGTACACAGATTCTCCTTACTAACTCAAAAATGGTTAAAGAAGTAAAATGAGTTACCATTGCATGGGATTTAATATTAGTATTTGTCAGTTCTCTGATAATAATTTATGAATTAAATAACTTTACGGGGTATCCTCCTTAACAGAATGAGGCAGCTCTCTCATGGAATAATTACATAATCTTTTATTTATTTTTTTTCCCACGGAGCATTCAGTGATAAACAACTTACAAACAAATAAGACCCCGAGGCTCCAGTCAGGCATTTATTGATTCACAAGACACTTATCTCTCAGTTTACTCCCAAGAAAAGTTATGGTAGCAATTATATTAAGAAAAACATTACTTTTTAATTTAAAACTGGTGTGACAGTTTGGAGAATTTGATTGAAAATTAAGGAGGATGATCATTTAAAATCTTGTTGGAGACTGTGTATTGCTGGTTAACTGAGCGGCAGACTAATTCAGGGGTCCTAACTCTAAACCCCCAGAGCAGTAATGTGACTTCTCCTGAGGACAGGCTTCAACTCTGATGATTATTACTGCTGCCGTCTGCGGGCTCTTTGCTTGCTGATTGAGCAGGGGGCAAGCTGTGTAGTTCCTGGTGATGGAACAGACTGGGCCTGACTTGTTTTTTTGTCTTAGCAGTTTCCTCCTACTTCTTCTGGCTTCTAGCTCACGCAGAGCAGACTTCTAGTGGGCTCATGTGCCACGGGCCTTCACTTGTCACTACCAAGTAATGCAGCTCCATGAATTCTGGTGACCAGTGTTAAAAAAAACAAACCAAAAAAAACCCCACTATCACCCTTTGAAAATGTAATGGGGGAGAGCTGAGCAATCTTCCACCTTCTCCCCTGCCTGACCCCAGCACTGTTCTCCCGTTCTGTCGAGCAGCCACTATGCAGCAGTGCTTTTCTGCTTTGTGATTTTAATTTGGAAGGAAGTTGTGACTACAGAGAGGGAGGAGAGAGGTTGCTTAAGATCTGGATGAAAGCCTCATTCCCTCTAGGGTCTTGCCTCTTGCGAGGCCCATCTTGGTAGAAATTTATTTTTAGAAACCAGGATTTTAATTTTAGTGACTGGAGATATCTCTTAGGTTTTTGGAACCTATAGCCCCTCCCCTTGCTCTGTCTTATCCACTCTTATATCCCACAGCCAGAGAGACTCAGTTGCCCGCCTGGCATATCTTGAAAGAATGAGCGAATAGTGATCCAGTACTATAAACAGGGTAGCGTACTGAAGAAAAAGAGCAATCAATCTGGTGCTCGCCTAGGAGATACAAAGAGGTGGAGAGAGGAAGACCAAGTAAGATCAAACAGTAGATCCCAAGCATGGAAGAGAAACCCTTAGAAGATTAGAGAACCTATTCACAGTATTCAGGGACAACCCTAAAGATCCAGAAGGAACTGGAGGGAACTCCAGGGAATAATGTATGGGATCTCAGATACAGATCTGAAATGATTATTTCTTTAAAAACGGATGTGACAAGAAGAAAGTGTATACAATGCCAGACATATACCATGGAATAAATGATTCAGTAAAGATTTTTGTTTGAACACCATTCTGGAGTCCTCACTGTTACTGGTACTTAGAAGACTAGAATATAATGCTTTGGGACTTGGAGGTCAATCCGGCCCCCCAATGGAGGACCTGCATTAAGGGCTTGTGAGTGAATCAGTGACTTAACTGGCACTGAGAGTCCAATTCACCTTAAAGATAGTTCAGGACAGGTTTACATTAGGAAGTGAACTGGTGGACCCCAAGGTGGTAATCCATCCGCTGTACAAATCTCTGCCAAACAGGGGCAATATCAATGGGCAACAATGAAAGTGTTACTGACCTAAAAACATCCTACTCTGTAGTATCGTGATGTGCTGAACACGAATATGACCATGAAAAGTTTTTATTGGCTCTCGTTTTGAAGATATTTAATATAGTTCACTTTCTATGTTTAGTCATGTAAATTTATCCAGTAGGACTGTAAATAAGCCTAGAATGATGTAATATTGCCTCATATTGCATAATACCATCATGAAGGTCAAATCAATATAACATCATATGGGTAACCCACAGGTATAATTCTAGTGAATAAATAATATATAAATACCTGTGTATAATTTAACACTTTTTTTTATTATTATTAATCTTTTAATTTAATACAATTTTATAATCTAAAATACATTTTAAAACAATATCACCACTATCACTCATACCACATTCACACATGCACAATCACATTACACCAAAAATATTGCACCTATTTCTAATACAACAGTTCACCTATTACCAACATATTAAAATACATCCATATATCATTTATCAAAAATTATTACAACCAGATAGCACCAGTTTTGTGTATGTATTTCATTTATCCTTCTACCAACAAATATCTTAACACATCCTTATTTCAGTTATTACTTGTCTCCCTCTTAGTTCCCTTTCATGTTCTTGCTATTTGTGAACTCCCGACGAAAAGCTTCCGTTTCACCGAGGTGGTTTCCTCAGGGGACCATTGTCAACTCATTTCTTTCACTTGAAAAACCGGGAACTTCTCTGTTTGGTTCATAGATACTTGTTGCATGTGCTATCTCTGATAAAACACAATCCTATATATTGCTCTGTATAACTCCTTAACACTACTATTCTCAACTTCTTCAACGTTTTTCACAACCTTCCAATGGTATTTACTTCCACTTCTTATCTTAAACACCACTAACTCCGTGAGTCAACATTTTTAAAGGCTTGAATTCCTTTGTGAACGCCGCTGCTTCACACACCTTCAATCATTATATCTTTAAACGCTGATTTGAATGCGCCGTCCACTATCATGCTACATTCTCATCTTCTAGCGTGCCTTCCACACTTACTCCATTTTCCCAAAACGCCCAAAACGTTCCCAAAACGCCCAAAACGTTCCCAAAGCGCAACCGCGGCGTTTTGGGAAAATGGAGTAAGTGTGGAAGGCACGCTAGAAGATGAGAATGTAGCATGATAGTGGACGGCGCATTCAAATCAGCGTTTAAAGATATAATGATTGAAGGTATGTGAAGCAGCGGCGTTCACAAAGGAATTTAAGCCTTTAAAAATGGTGATTCACGGAGTTAGCGGTGTTTAAGATAAGAAGTGGAAGTAAATACCATTGGAAGGTTGTGAAAAACGTTGAAGAAGTTGAGAATAGTAGTGTTAAGGAGTTATACAGAGCAATATATAGGATTGTGTTTTATCAGAGATAGCACATGCAACAAGTATCTATGAACCAAACAGAGAAGTTCCCGGTTTTTCAAGTGAAAGAAATGAGTTGACAATGGTCCCCTGAGGAAGCCACCTCGGTGAAACGGAAGCTTTTCGTCGGGAGTTCACAAATAGCAAGAACATGAAAGGGAACTAAGAGGGAGACAAGTAATAACTGAAATAAGGATGTGTTAAGATATTTGTTGGTAGAAGGATAAATGAAATACATACACAAAACTGGTGCTATCTGGTTGTAATAATTTTTGATAAATGATATATGGATGTATTTTAATATGTTGGTAATAGGTGAACTGTTGTATTAGAAATAGGTGCAATATTTTTGGTGTAATGTGATTGTGCATGTGTGAAAGTGGTATGAGTGATAGTGGTGATATTGTTTTAAAATGAATTTTTGGATTATAAAATTGTATTAAATTAAAAGATTAATAATAATAAAAAAGTGTTAAATTATACACAGGTATTTTTTATATTATTTATAATACCATCATGCACACATCATCCAGAGTTTATTACATCATTTTCTGATGCAATGCAGTTGTACTGCCATGCTGCTGCTGAGTAAGCTGACGTCAGCAGTGTACTATATGAAGCCCAGTCAGAAAGGGTGAGCATTTGAAATATTCATGCTGGCTGACTACTGCTGGACACTCCACAGAGATGCTCCTGAACAGGTGTACAAGAGACAAGCAAAGAAATCTAAGACGTAGTCTATGACTTCATTTTTCAAACGGTATTAACCGTAGGTTTCCTACTATTGGCATACAATTCAAGATGCAATTATATTATTGCATATTACAAAACAACTAGAGCCAATTTTGCATTTTCACATGGAAATGTATAAGAATTGACTAATTTCATTTCCATAACATGACTTTTGTGAAAATTTGTTGCCCAGTGTATTCAGCCACTGATGGCTCGGCTAGCTTGTTGGATAAACCAGTTAACTAGCAAAGTATATTCAGTGGCATGCTTGCGCCGCTGAATATACCCAGCTATCTTAAAGTTATCCAGATAGGTTTATCCAACTAACTTTAGGACTGGTAAGTGGCACAGCTAGAGTTAGCTGCGTAAATTAACTGGCTAGTTCCAGATATCAGAATTAGCCGGTTAACTTCTGCGGCTAATTCTGCTCCTCCAAGAAACGCCTCCTGCATGCCCCCGACGTAACTGGCTAGAATTTAGCTGGATAAGTCTTTAAATATAATGGTTTAGTCATTTAGATGGATAACTTTTCAGTTGATTATCGACCTCTACCTTTTTAAGAAGATGAATATGCTGAAAAGCAAGGACAGAAGCAAACACTGCAGAGCAGAAGCAGGTTAAGGAAAGACAGCAGCTTTTCTTTGACTTTTAATAAGAAACCTGCAGTAATTGAAATTGTATAGCCGGTATGATAACTGTTCTGTATTGCTCAGTTCATCCTTGGTGTATTCTCTCACAGTCTCTTGTGATTTCATGTTATTTGTCTTTAGAGGAGGTAACTGAGAGGACCACCGAGTGCAGGCTTCTTGCTTTGAGCTTGACTCACTTTGCAGGAGTTACAGGAAGGAGTATTGTGCTTAAACTATGCTGCGGCTGAGCCCACTGTGACTCTCAATTAGCCCCCCCGCGAGAGGACAGTGTTTATACAGCTCCATAAATGGAAACCTCTGGAAAGTTTCCGAGCTTTAAAAATAAGTGAAACTAATCACAGGCGGTCGGGGTTTTTGCCACCTTTAGTTTGATTCAGTGGCTGACGGAGGTGACTGACTGGCTGTATTGTGACCTTTCCATGCTTCACAGGAGCCTGTTCAGGCAAAATGTTTCCCTTTAAAGTATGACAGAGTTATTGTAGTGGATCTTCTTTTCTTCTGAAGTCCCCCTGATCAGAAGTGTTTCAGAGGTGAACATGGGTAGTTAAGTAAAAGCATTGCAGTAAGAACACTTATAAGGACATTTTCAATCTGTTTACAGGAGTAGATAGGATTCACGTGCAGAAATTAGCAGGCTGAAAATTGCCTTCTCTCAGTCTGACTAAAACTTGGGGTGGTATTCCACAATCGGGTAATTTTTAATCGCCGGCGGGCGCAAATCCTGGCAGATGCGCACGTGGCCGGGCAGTGCGCGAGCGCATTTTAGAAACGTCCCGGCCACGTGCGCATCTGCCGGTATGCGCACAGAAGGGTCAGCAGAGCCAAAAGGGGCAGGCTGGGGGCGGGGGCCGGCCAAGGCAGTGGCATTAGGCGCTGTCCCAAGGGAAGGGCACGCCGGCAGCTGGCCAGCGCATGCAACTTACTTCAACTACCAGGATGAAGTAAGTTAAAAAAAAATAAAAATTTGCATACTTAGGGTGGGTTTAGGGCTCGGGGAGGAGAGGAGAGGAGAAAAGGGAGGAAGGTTAGGTATGGGGTGAGGAAAGTTCCCTCCCTATCCACTCCTTTATTGCAGTGGACTGGGAGGGAACTGGAGTAGGCCTACTCGCGTCACCACGCGTTAAAAAAAAAAATCCCTTCCCACCAGCGTGCGACTGGGTACCCGTGCGCACATGTGTTCTGATACAAAATTGGGTGTGCATATGCACGTGGGCATCGGATTTTATAACACGCGCATGGCAACGCACACGTTATAAAATCGGAACATCCGTGTGCGTGTACCGGGAAACGTGCGCACGTGGACGCGCGCGCAGGGGTTTTAAAATCTAGCTTAATGCTTCTCCTTTTAGCTTGTTCCCAGGAGCATGCTTTGGGCAGGATTAGAGATTAATGCACGTGCATTGCATATTCAAGTCTACGTGCCTCGTTTTCCTTGAAATTCTACCTGCACAAATGGCAGCTGCAAACAATTGTGAGTACTTTGTACCTACAGCATGTGTCAAAGGGAAAGTGCCCATGTGCTTTCTCTTTGAATCTTAGCACAAAATTTGTGGGCAAAAAGTATTGTCTAGAAATGACCCCTCCTCCCTTTAATGAACTAATTGAAAGCCCAGTATTTTGAACAATCCTGCCTCAACCAATGAAATCCCACCACGGTGCTGCCTTATTATCAAGAGAAACAATGGAGAGAAATGACTTGTGATTGGGACAGAGAATAATATCCTAGGGGCACACCCTTTCATGGAAGTTCTAGCATAGGAGTAGGTAACCCCTGGCTAAGGTCACTAAGTAGAATTTTCTGGAGAGTTCCTGCCCTCTATAGGGTTCAACCAGAGGACAGAGCATTCTTCCACATTGCTTTGCAAAATGCAATATCCTTCCTGTGTAGGAGGGGTTTGGAAGGGTTCACAAAGGTGTAGAGCTAGTGCTGTGATAGCAGGAGGCATCATTTCCCCAAAAGGGGATGGGATTGAGGAAAGGGCATACAATGTGCTTCCACAGACACAGGGGGAAGCAGAGGAGAAGGAGACGTTAGGGGTGGGGAGTCCTTGCACAGAATCCCTAGTTGAGAGAAGAATCTGCTTGAAGTTAGACCACTGCTTGTGTCATCCAGAAGTTCAGCCTTCTTCAAGGAAAAGAGAGGAACGGCTCTACCTGAGGTGACTAATACCGGAGTTGTGATGACGTTGTATTAGTGTTGTACTGGGACCCTGGCAGAAGAAAAGATGTAAACACTGATCTGTAACCCCTAAGAGTGAGGGAGTGTGGAGCAGGAAAGACTCAAAGTGACTGTACTTCTATTAACTTTGGTTTTGTTTCTCCTTTCATTTGCTATTGAGAGACCTCCTTTTGAAGGATTACATTTTTCTGCATCTGTACTTTGCAGATTACAATAAATTCTATGTTTTTTTGGAACCAAGCTAAAAGGGGGTGGACATTGAGTTTGAGTCAAGTCTCCCCTTGGGCCTCCCAGAAGATTTATGGTCCCCAATTGGCAAATCTTGTTGGGGTAAATCCATTCCAGGGCTGTAACAGTGAATCTCACCCTCTGTAATCTCTGATGGTGGCCTCCATAGAAAGAGGGGTTACAAGTAACTCCAGGAGTTGCCTGTGTTTATAGATATAATTTTGCTTATTGTGACTTCTCTGGTGATTGAAACCCCAGTAATCTATTTTGCCACCTGAGGACCAAGACCCAGAGGAAAGTATTGAGCCATCAAGACAAACCATGTATTCTAATTTCAAGCCTCATTCTATTACATGAAACCTGATAACAGCAAGGGGTAACATCTTGAACAGTCAAATGATTGACTCTAGAAATGGGCCCAAACACTTTTACTATGAGGTTTATTCCCTTTTCTTTTTTTCTGGTGTTCAGAATAGATTACAAATGGTTACTGGTGACCCTTAGGCATAGTGCATTTTGCATTATAGAAACATAGAAAAGACGGCAGAAGAAGACCAAACGGCCCATCCAGTCTGCCCAGCAAGCCATGTATTTTTTTTTCCTTTCCTCTCTCTCTCATACTTGTTACGCTTGGCTTCTAGTACTCTCTAGTTCTATTTCCCCTCCACCCCACTATCAATGTAGAGAGCAGCGCATCAAGTGAATATCCGGCTCAATTAGGGGTAGTAACCGCCGTAATAAGCAGGCCACACCCCTGCCCCTGTCCACCCAGACTATGCAATCCACATACATATCCTTCCTTCCTCATTCCCCCTGCCGTTGAAGCAGAGAGCTACGCTGGACATGCATTGAAAGTAAAGTATCTGCCCAGCTACACCTCGCTTCCCTGTGAATACAATTTTTTTTTCTTCCACATTACCTCTTGCCGTTGAAGCCCAGAGCAATGATGGAATCACAACCATGTGTATATACACTGAATAAGGATATTATCTCCAGGTAGTAGCCCCCATTTCCGCAAGCCACATTAACAAACAAATATTGAACAAGCCTAGTAATTGGCAATACCTATAGCCTATGACCTCACCGGTAATTTTACATACTCTTACCCACCCCTGGTTTTGTTGTTTTTTTTTTTTTATTTGGGAGATGGCAGCCCTCCATCCTTCCGCTCCGTGAAGGATGGAGGGCTGCCATCTCCCAAATAATAAAAAAAAAAAATTAAAAAAAAGGGCATTAATATCCTATAATTAATTCTGAATGTTTGAATTAGAATTCTGCTTCTGTTTTCTTTTTCTGTTTACCCATTAATAAACCTTATTTTTATATTGGTACCTTTTGCACATGGTTGTGGTGGTCTTCAGGTTATTGCATTGTGGTCTGTATGTATTGTATGCTGTGAGTTTTCTTCTAGAATATCAGCCTTAATACATATGTTAAGAAAGAATAAGGAAAAGAGAGGCATTAATTGTGAGATACTCAATACAGAATGAATGACACACCCAAGACCTGCTGCACTGCCTGAGAGGCGTGATGGTGAGGATTGTGGTAGGGAGCAGGATTGCTACAATAAAATTTTCATTCTCCACAAGCTATTTAAATCCATTTTAACTTTATTATTTCTTCACTGACCTGATGAAGAGTAGATAATACCCAAAACTAAGTTAGTCCAATGAAAAAGTATCACCTACAACTTGCTTGATGACACTTAATTCCAAACTCTGCAATAAACATTTTTCAATGCAACAGGTTGTTTAAATTTTATATACCTCAAAACCCAATTACTTGAAAAAATAGAAGAAAACTAAATACCTTGGTCAAGGGAAAGCCTGAAGATTCTCTATCATCAGCAGATTTGAAGGCCATCTTCTCAGGATCTCACCACACTTACACCTAAGGAGGAATTTCAAACCAAGCTTCAGAAAGTATTGGCCTCAACACACACAGAGAAAACAGGAACATATTTCACTGTAATGAATCAGGAAACTAGAAAAAAGTTAACAGTTTGCATGAGACATGGTCGTTGTTTAAAAATAACAGCTTGGAAGCCCAGATAAAATATATCTGATGTAGTAAATAAGGATTAAGGAAGACTAAATGACTTCCAGTATGATTTAATGGTAAGATGAAAGGAACAGTTAAAGCCATAAAGACATTTTTCATCAAATGGAAAGCAGATCCAAATAAGAAAAATAAAAACAAGTGCTTAAGTACTGGCAAGCTATATGTAATGAGCAATAAGACAGGTCAAGAGAGAATTTGAGAAGACGCTTGCCATATAGCCAAGAACTAATAATAACACATTTTCAAGTATATTAGAAGTAAAAAGTTTGTGAAGGAGTCAGTTGGGTTGCAAGATGACCAGGGGATACAAGAAGTGCTCAGGGATTATAAGAAAAGAGGGAAATAATGTATTCATTTTTTCTGCTAAGCCTTTACTAGGGAGGATTTTGAGAACATGCCCAGACTGGAAACATTATTTGATGGTGATGATTCTGACTAACAAAAACAAATCTCAACGATAATGGAGGATGTAATAGATCAAACTGACAAACTAAAAGAGTCACTCATCAAAATGCGTTATGGCGTTAACGCACACGATAATACATTAATGCAAATGTTAACGCACTATTGCTCTGGCTGGCGGTACATTTAAACATCTGGCCACACTGAAGCCTGAGTCAAAGAGGAAATACTTTAGCACTTGCTTCAGGTACGAATGGTGCCATTATCTTATACAGGGATCACTCCTACCCTTTGGACTACAGGGAGCCTTCAAGTGAGTGTATGTGGGAGGGGGGGGGCAGTGGGGAGCTGGGGACATCTCTGGCACCATCAAGTTTTACAGGGAAGAGGTAGGGGGCTGGAGGAGCCTAGAGAGGAACTTGGCTGGGCTTGGCTAAGCACAGTTGAGTAGGTCCAGGCCCCACATCTTATTTTGTGGGGGAGGAAGGAGGGCAGGAAAGGGGGTCACAGAGGGCTGTGGAAGCCCCAGTTGTCTTTTAATCAGGCAGTATGGTGACAGAAGGCCTTGGGGAGACCCATTTTAGGGGTTTTTTTTTTTGGAGGGATTTTTTTAGAGGCTTTTTATATTTTTTCAGTTCAATAAATTAATCGAACAAAAACAAATTAAAAGAGATTGAAAAAAATTAAAAGAAAAATTTGAAATGAAAAACCAAACCAAAACAAAAATGTTGGGTCTGCATATCCATAGTAAACAACAAGAAATGGATCTACTTTTCAGGATCTGCCAGGTTTTGTTGACCCAGACTGTTGCGCGCTCCAGCCGCGTTGGAACCACGGCCGGGACTGCTCACCTCGCACGGCCCTCCACAAGCGCTGGCCTTACCGCCGCCACTAGTTCCCAGCGACCGTGGTGTCCTGCAGCTTCTCCCAGGCCTTATGACATAGTGAGGGCAAAGGTAGCGCCGGCGCCATTTTGAAGATTGGCAATACGGCCCACGTGCAGGAGGTCGCTCCCGGACCCCCGCTGGAAGGCAAGTCTTGTGGGGGTCAGGAGGCCCCCCCCAAGCTGGCCAAAAGTCCCTGGGGGTCCAGCGGGGGTCCGGGGGCGATCTCCTGCATGCGTGACGTCGGGAGCCAGGAACCAAAATGGCGCCGGCGCTACCTTTGCCCTGTCACATGATAAGGGCAAAGGGCCACTGGCGCCATTTCTCAACGCAGCTGTGGCCAGAGAGAGAGGGAGATTGCGCCGGGAGCCCCCCACTGGACCCCAGGTAATTTAAAACATTTTGGGGGGGTTCAGGAGGGTGGGCGATTTGTTTTAAAGGTTCGGGGTGGGTTTTAGGGTTTTTTTGGTGTGCCGGTTTTCCCTCGTCCTATTTAACGATACAATACAAATGCCCCTGACGATAAATCGGGGGCATTTGTATTGTATTGTGCACTTAAACGATTTTGGACGACTTTAAAATTATCTGACGATAATTTTAATCGTTCAAAAATGATTTACATCCCTAGAACACATATAAATGCTTGAAGGGTAATCCTACCAAGCAGTTACAGAATGAAATTGGGGATATTACTAAGCATGCCATTGTGCATCAATGTCTGATTTCTGAAGGTTTTTTTGCAGCCTGGATTTATCCCATCAGAACTTCCTACTGCACTCTGTCCATAATACATTTTCTTTTACTGCTACTCATGTATGGTTTTAAACACAGTGGTCAGTATTTAAAAACTCAAGGCGTATTTTGTTTACTTTACTTGTTTTAATTTCTAGTGCCGCCCAAAAAAGACTATGGGCCTCATTTTCCAAGCACTTTACTGCGTGCGATAAATTCGCAAATCGCGTTAACAGCTGTTAGCGGGAACCTGTTTATCGTGTGCGGCGAAACAGCCGCAGTGTTAGCGCGGCTGCTAACTACAACCCTCAAATTTGCGTTATGGACCACAAAAGGATTATTGGAGAGAGAGAGAGAGAGAGAGAGAGAGAGAGAGAGAGAGAGAGAGAGAGAGAGAGAGAGAGAGAGAGAGAGAGAGAGAGAGAGAGAACCTTACTATAGTGCCTATGCCCTAGACAGGTATTTTAATCCCTATGGGAGGGCCACCTACTAACTCGGGGTGGGGATTAGGTATCAGCGTCGGGGGTTGGGGGCCACTTTCGCATTCCACATGAGACCTACGGAAAGAACAGTGGTCTCTAGTGAAGATTTGCTGGCCGTCGGAGTGAGGAAACTCACTCCAAGAGGAGATTTGGGCAACGTTCTCTCCACCTAGCTTGTTGTTGCCCAGGTAGAGTGTCCAGCAAGCTAGGTGGAAAGAACGTTGCCCAAATCTCCTCTTGGAGTGAGTTTCCTCACTCCGACGGCCAGCAAATCTTCACTAGAGACCACTGTTCTTTCCGTAGGTCTCATGTGGAATGCGAAAGTGGCCCCCAACCCCCGACGCTGATACCTAATCTCCACCCCGAGTTAGTAGGTGGCCCTCCCATAGGGATTAAAATACCTGTCTAGGGCATAGGCACTATAGTAAGGTTCTCTCTCTCTCTCTGGGAAAACATTGCATGCAGTGCTAATGTTTTCGCAAATGGCGAAAACATCGCCGCATGTGATGTTTTCCCACTGCACGAAAGAAGCCTCAATTGCATTGGTAACGCCCTCTAATGAGGCCCTATGTTTTTTGAATCCAAAATATCCACGCCTTCCAACTATTTACACTCTTCCAAAAATACACAAATATTCTATAAATCCTCCAGTCAGGCCATTCATTGGTGACAATGATTCTGTATTAGAGAAATTATCCATAGATGTTGATACGTTTTAGAAGTAAGTGAGACAAGTTCATATTTATGCGATACAACTCATTTTTGGAATATTTTAGAAGAAATTAATATAGGCTGTAGAACTTTTTATTTGGTGACAATGGATGTAAAATCATTATATACCTCAGTTTCCTTTGCTGGATTATGTCAGAAGTATTTTACAGAACAGACCAGCTTCATTATGAATTTGATAAGATTGGCATTAACAAAAATTTTGTTTATTGTTGAAGGAAAAATATATCTGCAGGTTTCCGGAACAACAATCGGTGCAACTATGGCACCATCTCTTGCCAATCTTTACATGGATAGATTTGAAAAAGATTGGATTCAGCATTCTCCTTTTGAAAATTGCATAGTATTATGGAAATGTTTCATTGACGATGTATTTTTGTTATGGTCTGGCTCTCTCAATGAGCTTGAACAATTTCTTATGTGGGTCAACAGTTGTGAACCAGAAATACAATTTTCTATGCAATATGATTTTCATGGCATAGCTTTTCTTGATGTGTGTATACAGAAAACAGATGAAGGAAGTTTGGAAATTATTTTATTCTACAAAAAAAACAGATTGCAATACATTTCTCAAATATGACAGCTTTCCATCCGAGACATCTTAAAGACAGTCTTCCTTTTTCTCAGTTTTTAAGGATATGAAGAAATTGTACTTGATTAACAGAATTTAGAAATCATGCACAATTTTTATCAGAAAAATCACTGATATGTGGGTGATCCTTATGGACAGATTAAAAAGGCTTATAAAGGAGCCCAGTTTTTGAACCAAGATCTTTTGCTATGAGGACCATCACATAGTGATTTGAATGAAGGGGTCATCAATGTAATCACTAAATACAATTATTTAATGCCTAGATTAGTGAAGATCATGAAGAAGCATTCCTGCACATTGGAATTACATCCTTGCTTTAAAGATTTGAGAATACATACATTGCATACAAGAAATAAAAACATCAAGGAGCATGTTAGTCCAGCTCTTCTACCTCGCCTGGTTTGTTCACAAGCTCTAACTTTTTCGGGGTCTTCTCCACATGGGCATTTTCATTGTGGGACATGCATGTTTGGTGCAAATATATGCTACAAGCTAATCAGTTCATAAATCCACATGATAAGTGCAGGTATGAATTAAACGGTTTTACCAATTGCAATACATCTTTTGTAGTTTTTGCCATTTTTTTGCTCATATCCTCAAATTTATATGGGTAAGACTATGAGATCTCTTAGAATTAAATTATCAGAACACAAAAGTTGCATTAAGAACAGGAAGCTTGAAGCACCCATGGTTCTGCATTGTGTAGAGCAACATGAATTCCCTGAGTTGAAGGGAATAGTCATCGATCAAGCTGAATATGATATCAGAGGAGAGAACCGTGACAGAAGGTTATCGCAACTTGAACAACGATGGATTTAGTCATATTATGCAGTGTTGAGCCTCATGGAATGAATACAGTGGTTACATTTTTTTTTTTTAGGACAGAAGTTCTCTTTATTTGGATGATCATTTGTTGGTATGGTATAAAGAATATGATGCAAGAGGGACCTTCCATGGATTAGGTGTTTAAGTCTTGCACCTGCACATTTATTAAAGTGTTTTAAAAATGAAACAATATTGTTTATATGAAGATATTTTAAACAATAAATATAATGGGGCGGATTTTAAGAGCCCTGCTCGCGTAAATCCACCCGGATTTACGCGAGCAGGGCTTGCGCGTCGGTGCGCCTATTTTACATAGGCCTGCCGACTCGCGTAAGTCCCGGGGTTTTCCGAGGGGGGCGTGTCAGGGGCGGGGACGAGCGGCGCGCCGTTTTCGGGGCGGGATGCGGCATTTCGGGGGCGGGCCTGGGGGCGTGGCCGCGCCCTCCGTAACCGCCCCCGGGTTGCGTCTAGGTGCGCCAGCGGCCCGCTGGCGTGTGGGGATTTACTTCTCCCTCTGGGAGGCGTAAATCCCCCAACAAAGGTAGGGGAGGGGGTTTAGACAAGGCCGGGGGGGTGGGTTAGGTAGAGGAAGGGAGGGGAAGGTGAGGGGAGGGCGTTAGCGAATTCCCTCCGAGGCCGCTCAGATTTCGGAGCAGCCTCGGAGGGAACGGAGGTAGGCTGTGCGGCTCGGCGCGCGCCGGCTACACGAAATTGGTAGCCTTGCACGCGCCAATCCAGGATTTTAGCAGATACGCGTGGCTCCGCGCGTATCTGCTAAAATCCAGCGTACTTTTGTTTGCACCTGATGCGCCTACAAAAGTACGCGAGGGCGCCCTTTTTGAAAATCTACCCCAATGAATTCAAATAAAGACATTCTGGTGAAACAAAAATGGTTACGGCAACTTTGCAAGATTCACTATTTTTGTCTATATATAGTGGGGTAGATTTTCAAACATATGCGTGGGCGTACATGTGCTGCGCTACCCGGCGTGCACACATGTACACCCGATTTTATAACATGCACGCGTCGACAACTGCAGGCTTCCCCCGTTCCCCCTAAACTAACCTTCCCACCCCTTCCCCTAACCTATCCCCCCCAACCCTATCCTAAACCCCCCCAAAATTTTAATTTACCTTCTGCGCCTGCCAGCATGCAATCCCCCGGCACAGCAGCAAATGGCCGCTGTGCGGGAGGCCTCTGGCCCCGCCCCCATCCTGCCCCAGACCGCCGCACCCCTCTCCTGTCCCACCCCCAAACCGCCCTTTTCTAAAGCCCGGGACTTAGAAGTGTCCCGGGGCTTTACGCTGTCGCCGGGCCTTTATAAAATAGGCCCTCTGGATTTATGTGCATAGGGCTTTTAAAATCAGCCCCAATATGAGCATGCACCAGCATTTTTTGTAAAAGTTAGATGGATCAGGTTTGCCACGATTGTGAAATTTGGATTCTAAAAAAGTATATGTGAGTATATAAGGATAAAGGAGATGGAATAATTTGACTTTTGGGATTTTCATATTTTGTAGAAACAGCTCCAAATAGCAGGAGGATTGCCACGACACAAAGATCTGGAACTTGTCCTGTATGTATTTTGCCCTGAAGCAGCCAATGGGCAAAACGCTGGTCAGCATTGGCAATTTGGTTTTTCTAACCTGCTTCTGAAGGGGCAGAAAATTTGAGATAAGTCTTTCATTTTATTATAAAGAAAAAATTGTGCTAAAAATTTTTTGTAAAATAAAATTCAGAAAGGTTGTTTGGGAGGTTTTTCAGACCAGTGATTGAATTACCCATTCTCTTGCTGTTAAGTTCTGTTTGAACTATGCATGTGGGTTCTGAGGTCTTTTCCTCCTTTTTTTAAGAAAGCATTTCTCACATCATTTTGAAATGACTGTTTAGGCAATTTGTTGTGGTTAATTCTTTGAGTTTTATTGCCTTTTTCACCCTTGAGGTTGGAATCTTTTCATATGTTTGAATGCTGCCACCCCCGTCTATGGCTCGACTTAGCCTGTATGCTGCCTGCCTCTGGACTTCCTCTGCTTTAGAACATCAACTAAACCATGGTTCCTAAACCAGTTTTCTTGTTGCTGCACAATGACATTTCTATGGCATATTAGATATAAAAAGTTCTATGGCAAGAGGAACTTCTGTAATTTTTGCCAGATGCCTTAATGTCGTGACCACAATTGTACATTATGGGCTGGATTTTAAAAAGGTTACGCGGGCCGGGCCTATTTTAAAAAGGCCTAGCGACGCACGTAAAGCCCTGCGACACATGTAAATCCTGGGGCTTGCAAAAAGGGGTTGGGGAGGGGGCAGGGCGTGGGCGGTCTGGGGGTCTGCGACTCCTGGCACAGTGGCCATTTGCTGCTGTGCCGAGGATCTCGCATTGGCAATTGGCCTGCGCGCGCAACTTGCTCCTGCCCAGAGGCAGGCGCAAAAGGTAAAATAAAGGTCATGGGGGGGGGGGGGGTTAGAGTAGGGCTAGGGGGGGAAAGGTTAGGGGAAGGGGTGGGAAGGTCAGGCTAGGGGGAAGGGAAGTTCCCTCTCAGGCCGCTCTGATTTCGGAGCAGCCTGGGAGGGAACGGGGGAAGGCAGCGCGGCTCGGCTTGAGCAAGGTGCACAATTGTGCACCCCCTTGCGTGCGCCATCCCCTATTTAATAACTTGCGCACGACTGCGTGCACAAGTTTTAAAATCGGGTGTACATGTGCGTGCGCCGGGTAGCGCGTGCACTTGTATGCCCACGCGCACCCTCTTAAAATCTACCCCTATCTAACCCTATGGTTTCATCTTTGTTTGATAGTAACACCTATAGATAATGTTGCGGTAGAATAGAGATGTCCTAAATGCAGACTGTGTTGAGAAACCTACCTATTCAACAGTGTATCCTTTATAAAATAGCTATGATGGTGTACAATCTTTTAAAATTGGACTAATTTCCATGACTAAATGCCTTATTGAAGATCTATTTTCCTACCCATGCTCTGAGATCCTGAAATAAAGGACTCTTGGATATACCATCACATAAAGTGGCATGACCGAAAGAACATTTTCTGTGGCTGCCCCTGTAATTTAGAAGGATGATGTTATTAGTGGGCACCATTGTCATTTTTCTGCCCCAGGCCATTTAAGAGCATGCACGTACCTAGAGGGCCTCAGAAGGAAGCAGGGATGGCAGCGTCTTGCCATGGAGCATGCAATTGGCGATGTCCTGCCGCATGGGAGAAGGGCTGGCTGGTTTGCGGTATCGGGTGAGTGCCAAGGTTTGCGGGTAGGCCATGAGAGCCACGAAACACAACAAAAGATGGATATAGGATTGCTAGCCTATGACAGTAAAATTTTACAAATCACAATTTCGAAACCCTGGGTGTACAGTTTATAAACTGTTTAAATTTCCTTCCTATGAAGCTTACCAAGCTTTCACAAGCTATGGAGTTTCAAGGCTGAAATGGGTATTTACCTCATTTTTTTAATACTCAGGATAAGCAAAATTATGTGGGGTCCTATGCCATGTGTTGAGCAGTATGGAGTGGGAACATGAAGCCAGGAGTAAAAGAGGAATTTTTACCATGGTACAGGTGCGAACAATATAACACCTTTGATTTTCAAAAGGAGCTTGCTTATGATTGCCAATAGGTTGCAGATATTTTGCGGCAGACCCTTGTCCTGTACAGGTCTGAAATTATGAAAATGACAGAAAGAGAGAGAAAGAGAGAGAGACCTTTGTAGAAGAGCAGGGTGGTGAATCTAAAACTGTAAAAAGCTGTATAGACCCATTCCAGTACCTAGCATGTGCATGTTTGTGTATGGCTATGCACAGGGTTTCTGTTTTTAGAACCCAAGACTGTGGCACTGAACTGTCACACACAACTATCACAGAGTTGGGTTTTATGCAGATATTTTGTTTTTTAAATCTTTTCATATAAATGAATACAAAAAATTATACCCTGCAAAGAGGAGGTGTGAGTTTGTGCATCTTATTTCTGACACACATACGTTTGCTTTGAAAATTGGTGTAATTTATGCACGTAACTGCTGCATAGGTTACCTACAATGTTGCAAAACTACCCTCCCTATTTATACAAAGCCCACATTTTATTTGGTTAAAGTTTTTCCTGACCTTTGTTTAGAATTCTATGACCTCTAACCTGTCAACTGTCACCACAATTTTTTTTTCTTCTATTAACTAGAATAGAGTTAATGATAGAAGCGCAAAACCTGACAGCCATTAAAACCTACAGTACTGAGTAGAAGAACAGCTGTATTTAAAACTCTGAAAGGGATGTCAATAGAGGTTTTCTAGCATTAGCAGCTGGACAATTTGACTGCATTTCTTAGCAAATGGCAAATGATGAAGAACAACTACTTCAGGCATTAAAGGCAAGGGGTGTGCAGGCCCAAAGCTTTAATTTATTTATTTATTTTTTTGGGTTTGTTTCTTTTATGGAAGGTTTAAAATTTAAAAATCTTTTAGTATAAAGTTTATTTTGATTTTGTTTCATGACTGAAACAAAATTAACATTTAAAATCCCCCCAAAACTGACACCCCCCTCCCAAAAACACCAGGGAACTGCTCAGGCCTGTGGCCTGCCACAGAGTCTCCTCTAACCCCTCCGTACCCCTTCCCGAAATGATGCTGGTGCCAGGAACACCCCAGCCCTCACGTAACCCTCCAATGGAGTAGGTGCAAAGTAAAAGGGGCTAGAGGAAGAGCCATTTGCTTCATTCCCCATCTGCGTACTCTTCATAATGGTGCTAGTTGGCTCTGCTGCTGTTCTTAGGGCCGGCTAGTGCCATTTTCTTGTATGTCTGTATTGGCAAGAGGCAAGTGGGAATTCCCTCCTGCTACTTAGACTTTGCAGGTAACCCATGGGAAGGGTAATTGGGGGCTGGTGAGATGCCTGGCATCATTTTGGGAAGGGTGAGAAGAGGCTCCAGGGCAGACCACAGGGCAGGCCCAAGACCAGGGTCTAGGCCACAGGGCAGGCTTGCAGGTTAGGCTGCAGTCCTAAGGGCTTGGCCGAAATGATATGAAGAAAAGCAACAGAATGTTTGTTGGTTTTAATTTTGCTCCATTTTGAAAAGGCTTCAAACAAATGCCCATCCCTGAGTGGACTGGCAATAGCCAAATCTCCTTAATGCAGATAGAGATGGTAAGACAAAGAAAAGTTATAACCAATGCTTATCTGTTGAAATCTTCCAAGTTAAAGGTGAACTTTACAAGCTCGGTGAGCAGTATTAATTAGGGGATGCGCCAATATGTCGGGCTCACGTGCGCTGAACTGATTTTAAAAGTCACCCGAATACATGCGTAAATGCCTCAGCATGCACATCTCGAAAGTTTTCAAAAAAAGATTGTGGCGTGGGCATGGGTGTATCGGGGCAAGAAGCTGAGATGAGCGCATAAATACGTACGTGATCCGGAGTGCACTGATGCCTTCTGCCACATTATTTTACTTCTGCTATGGATGCATTGTAAGTTATAGACTGAAGATAAATGGGCAGATTGGTGGGGTTTTAAGGGTCAGGGATAACTGGGGGGGAGTGAAGGCTATTAAACCAGGGGGGTTTGGAAGACCTATCTCTTAACTGGGAGAACTGGGGATGAACTGGTAAAACTGGAAATGGCATTGGCACATGCCCCCTTTAAAATCCCCCAATTTATATGGTAGAAGCGGCATTTGTATGCATTTGTACGCACCCACTTAGAATTTGGCACACGTGTGTGTGTGGGCAGACTAATTTATAACAGACAGGCATATATGCGCACAAGTTATAAAATAGCTGCATGTCTGGGTGCGGGCCGAGGAATGCACGCACATGTTTGCTCGCAAGCTGATTTGAAAGTTACCATCTTACTGCACATTACTGTGATAATATTCTGCTGATTACATTGAAAATCATCACACATTGAATCTCATGTAGTACAGAGTACCCAAGTTCATGTGCACTTTAATAAATAACACATACTATTTTTCTGTCAGAACGTCTGTGAAAATAAATCTGGAAGAAAAATAGCAATAGCATGCATAGTTTTCTACAGAACGTTTTGCACCTCTTTGAAGTATAATTTCATTTTTTACGAAATTGTATTTGCAAAGATATTTTGTGCTCATAGTTAATGAGCTGCTTAGCCTAAATTTTCATCACAATTACATATTACAATTTAGTACAATTATGCATGTTAAAAGGGCAAATAGTGATAGCGTGCACTGTTTGCCCTTTTAGCTCAAGAAGTAGCCATTGCATAATTCTGTGATGCTTAGTAAATCTGCCTCATAATTTGAAAACTGAATCAGGTCTCATTTGAGTCTTCTGTACTCTAAGCCAGGGGTGTTAAATTCCAATCTCGGAGGACCAAAAATCATTCAGGTGTTCAGGATATCCCTAATGAATATGCATGAGATATATTTGTATACACTACATCCATTATATATATATTCACGAAATATATCCTGAAGGGTTTGTGACTTTAAGTTATAAAGATTGAGCTTGTCTAATTTATCTTTATAGTTATAATACTGCAGTTCATCTACCACTTTAGTAGCCCTCTGCATATTGTCAATTGTCACATCCCTCATCTGGTGTTGTAACCAAAACTGAAACATGTTTGCAGCACTGGGAAAGAGATATTATCTAGTAGTGGATAGAGATAGTTCAGGAGAAATACTGGGAGAAAAGCTCAAGAAAGATTATGTCATTGAGTGTGACCTTTGGCTATCATTTTAACTCCTGAGTACTCCTGGGACCATTAGAAGTTCTAATTTAGAACCAGGCCATTCTCTTAATCTAGACTCCTGGAAAGCATTAAGCAATGTATTAAAAAAAAAAGTACTTGTTTCACATAGGGGTGCTACTGCTTACCTCTTGTTTCCAGTTGACAAAATTACTCATGATGGATCCTGTTTGTTTTTTTTTTTACAAAAACTTCCATATATTTTTCTTATTTGACACACATAATTTTTATGAAAAAAATTATCATAAAAAGCTTCCATTATATTTGCATTTATTTAATTATATTTAAGGATGATCAAACACTGTGCTCTGATGAAAATAAAATACCCACCTAAACAAATCCTGCTTTTCTACCCTATCTCCCATGTTTCCTGTACCTTCAAACAGATCTTCATTTCTGCTTCAGCAAAGGAGGTTTATGTGCTTTTGATGCCTGCCTCTGCACTAATCTGCCTATTAATTGGTGCACATTAATCTAAAGTACGTGCCTTATCAATTCTTAGCATTGGCATTCCACACAATTTCAAATGCACAATTACATTCTGTTGTAATTGTGCAATTAATTACACTCATTAACATTCTAGTTAATTATTTAACCATTACTTAACAATGCATTGTGTGTGCACAGTCTGAAGTTAAACAATAAAGGTGCTGCAAGGTTTGGAATATGTGGCTGATAACTGAAGAGGTATGCCAGTATCCCTTTTACTATAGCCTGAAGTCCCATATATCTTTATAGTATTATCTGAAAAGATGTTAGAGTTTGAGTTTATTTATTGATGAAGTTTGAATGGTCTCCAAGAAAGCAGCTAAAGGATCCTCTGCTCCATATACATTTAAAAGTACAGAATGCACAAGGACCAGTTAATGAATGATATACAGATGCTGAACTCTGCTGGACTGTTACATGCCTTTCTTTGTGTGCTTAAAAAGTGACTTTTAACTAAAAAAAACTAAGCAAATATGCCCATGAAGTCACCGAACAGATGGTACATTGAAATCAAATGTCTTATTATTTACAATTACTTTAGAGACCTTTTAAATTTCATTAGAGTCAACTGACAGTACCTCTGTGTATTCCACTGAATCACATATATTAGAGCCAAAATATAAAATCTAGAAATATGAACGCATATGTCTGCCTGTTATATTAACTTGGAAAACAGTGGAGTACCACAGTGTGCCTCAACTAGCAATGGCAAACTTCTGTATCACCATAAAGGAAGAAAAATATCAATCACAATTAATCAAGCAAATATCATCAGTTGGTGATGATTATTATATCATTACTTTTTAAATGCTCTGAGATTCTCAAATCCAAGTATAAAAATAGCGCACAAATTTTCATGAAAACATTTCTCCTCATGCAGTAAAAAAATGCTTCAGTCAACAAAACGTGCACAGAAAGCTTTTCACAGAGCACGTTTCTTGAAAATGAGTTCCCTTCTAAAAAATGTCTACAGGAGAAGCAAACACCTTCTGCAACAAAAGCTTGCCTGGAAAAGGAGGAATTAGACACTGTCTTTCCTGCCTGCTTTACATAGAATCATTTGCCCACAGAATTTTGTTTAGTGCAGTTTCAATATTCATAGAAACAGAGAGATATAGAAACATCCAAATGATGGCAGAAAAGGACCAATGGTCCATCCAGTCTGCCCAGCATCCTTCCCATGGTAGTATTTGCTGTGCTGTGCAGGTTTCCCTCAAGTATCAGTCAGTGCTGCTTGACCTGCTTTGCTTATGGACTTGACGTAGAAGCAGTCCTGTGTTTTTTTTTTCCTTAATGTCTGTGCATCGGTACTCCAGATTGTAAAAAAGTCATGGCTAGTGTTGGCTATTTTTTAATCCAAATTCCTCTTTCCCTCCACCTTCCACTCTCCACCCCCCTCCTTCGGAGTAGAGAGCGATGTTGCATTTGCAACAAAAACATTGAAGTTTATTGGTTAAGGCCTTGTTAAGGGCGGTAACTGCTGCTCTGTGCAGGTTACCCCCATTCTTATCCAGTTCCCCAGACTATAAAAGTTGGGACCCTCGTTGGTCGCTGTCTAAATCAGAGAGCAAATATTTATTTGGCAAATATTTACTTATTTTTGATGTATATAAATATTTTAATTTTATTTCATTTTTAATCAATTTTTAAGATTGTTATAGTTTGGGTTTTAGTTGTGTTCCACCTAGCATGGTTTACCACTATAGGCAGAATATAAATATTTTGTAATAAATAAATATAGAAATCAGCTGTATTCTAGAGCAATATTCTAGATGTTATATATATAGTAGTAGATATAGTTCTGTGACCTTTGATATTCATGTAACCAAAAAACTGATATCAGACAGCAGAGACTATCATCGATCAGTTGAAGTATTGAATAGGTTATCACATGCCCTGAACGTGCAAGGTCCAGAAGTAGTCTCAGAAGTCATTTTTCAAACAGAAGGTTCAATACAAAGACTCAGTGCAAATCTAATATAATTTTGCTTAATTTTCTTGAACCACAGCCAAAAATGTTTAAAACACCAAGGTGAGGTGGGCAGTGAATCATAAACAGCACAAAGGTATCTATACCACCAAAGAGTGAAGTGCGGTGAATTGCTGAGCCACCTTGGATAGGTCTGTCCAGACTGTTGACTTGTGTGCCCAATGTGTCAGCACACTTGGGCCCATGTCCTTGATGAACTCTGCAAGTCATAACTTCACAGAAATGCAAAATCGAAGCAAGGGAAAGAGAAAGATTTTGTTATGAACCTTATGATCAATAGAAGAAGATTAACAATTTTTAGAGTAAGGGTTGATATGGGAAGAATTATGTTATAGAACTTATTGGGTAGATCAGATTACTGTGAATTAATGGAAATGTAGATGTTTCAATAGAAATTCCCTGAGGAAGCCTCCTTGAGGCGAAACAAATAGGATCCTGTTTTGCTGGAGTTTTATGATAATTGGTGTGTGTATGGTGTGAATGGTGTGAATGATGTGGTTTTGATATTATACAGATGGGATGTGTTTGTATTTTAAGTGGAGTAAACTGGTATTAAAGTAATAATAATTTGTTGATTATAAAAAGGATTTTGGTATTAATAAATATACGTATGTGAAATAAATTAAGTTGTGTTTTCTTAGGTTTTATAATCTAAAGATAACAAAACTATCAGTTCTTCCTTTAACATGTTGCACCAAAATCTCTGGCCAGAAAAGTTGTCTAACCTTCCCAAGCCTCTGAATGTTAGCTTTCAATATGTACAAATAACAGGAGCATTAGGTCCAGATGAAATTCAAGATAAATTCCCCATAATTATTGAGTCCCAGTATCTGGACCTGACCTCGGCATTGGGCCTCAGCCTAGGCCCTGACCTAGGCTGAGGCCCAGGCATCAGGACCCTGGGCATTGGGCCTGAGTCTGGGCCATTGTTCCCTCTAAGCTGAGCATGTAAGAGATAGGGGGATCGAAGTAGGGGCCTTCCTCATGGCAGTGTATTTTCACTTGCCACCCAAGCCACCATGCCAGCTATGCATAACAATTCCATTAACCTGTACAAATTTACGTTTCAGCAGATAAGCTATTACTAAGATAATTTCCTTGGCAGGTAATATAAAATCATTAAATCCTTCTTCGCCATTCTAATTTGTATTTCATTCCTGAACAGATAGTGAAAGCTGCTTCTACTTACCTACTCACATCCCCATGAATTTAAGTATAATGAGGGTGCCACTAAGCTGATCCTCAGCAAAATATCATGCAGGCATTACACTGATGAAGCAGGCTACTAAAACTGCAAAGGTTTCAATAGACATTTGTGGGCAACCTGCAAGTGGCTACAGTGCAAAGCAATATAATTTTTTGGGGGGTTGCAGATTGTCCATATAAGTCTGAAGAGATGTAACTGTATTTATCTTGGAGAAAGCTGGAGTCTTAGCAGTTTGAGATACATGTTATTGGACCAGCATAATAATTATTGAAATGGTTTGCTGTAATGGGCTTAGGAGATATCATAGTCTCTTCTTCATTTATAACCAAACTAGTCAAAAGTACCCAGTGTTGTTCATGTTGTCTGGTTCAGCATGCAGGTGCAGTTCCTCAGCCACAACTGGAACTTCTCACAGACATTACTTTTCCTTGGATCCTGCAGAACTCCATCACAGCTTCTCACTTTACTTCAACCCTTTTTGGTCTTGGTCTCTTCTCTCTGCTTCTTCTAACTTTCAACTCCTGTAGGGCTTTCTGGAAACCCCAATTCTCCTTTCAACATTTCACTCCTTAACTCCTTCTGAATCCCTTATCATAACTGGATGTAGTACCTGTTCCTTCTCCTTGGGTCAAACCCCTCCATAGCCTCCCACCCTGAGACTCCTTCCTCCTTCTGCAGCTAATCCTCATGGAACAACTTCTTTTATACCACTCTGATACCTTTCTCTGTTGGACTGAGTCACACTCTTCCACGCATTCCACTTGACCCCCTATGCTAGAAAATTCCACATTTTAATATACAGGCTACAGTCACTATAAGCAGCATTCCAATATCCATACATTATCTAATGGCCAGAGTTCCACATGACGATGGTCAGACCGACCTACTGACCGACACAAACCTTTTATTCATGAAGGGTTATAACTATAATGTAGCAGTTCTCTCTAAGTTGTTTTTTTCCTTTCTTTTGCTTATATTTCTAGATCTTGACCATTTTTATGCCATTGATCCAGATTACTCTTTGCTTCTTCTCTCTCCGTTTCCCTCTGTCATGCTGTCCAGAGTGAGTCAAGATAATTTGCTATAGAAAATTGCTGTGGATTTCTTCACGGGATCAATTCTGTCCTTTAAAGACATTTTCAAAAAGAAGGAAATAGGCTCCAGGCTAGGGGCAGGAGTATTTGGAGGATCTTTTTTTTATTATTATTGTTTTGTAGCAGATGGGTGGCCTTATTAAAAAAATAAAATGTTGTTGGCTTTTATTTCATTTTGTTTTAAAAATGAACTGAAACAAAATGGAGAATTACATTAAAACGTTCCATTTCATTTCAAATGACTACACATACCTAGTTCTTCTGCCTCTCATTTGATATCATGTCCTTCCAGATCATCTTCAGAATTCTTCTTTATCTGAGCTCTCAATGTCAACAAATCCCCAAACTGTGGAGATTACAGGACAATACATTTGATATCAGATACATCTAATATACTTTTGCAGGTCATTAAAAACTGAATCACACCAATGGTTGAACATCATCTACATGAAACACAATTAGGATTTGAATAAGAAGAGGAAAAAAGAAATGGTATTTATTGACAATAAATGATAGCTGAGCGAATGAGTCATATGACGACAGATATATATCTTTGTTTTATTGACCATGCAAAGGTGTTTGATACAAGCAATCATAACAAACTGGTAGCAATAAAAATGCAGAGCCGATGTATCAAAACATGAAATCAGATTAATCATGAATTTATATTGGAATCAAACAGCTACATCAGAATGTAAGCAGAAAGCACATATAACATGGCAATAAGAGGAGTACGGCAGGTTACATAGTGCATTATTAATCTCAGAAGCTTGGGAAGAATGAGAAGGTATAATCTAGACAAATTTATATGCTGATGACTCAGTACTATTGGCATCAAAGAAGTAAGAGCTACAAGTGACAATAAATAGATTATATGTAACCTGCAAGGTCTATGGAATGAGTTTGAACATCAAGAACATGAAAATTATGATAATCAGCGAAAAGAATACCCAGTGCTACATTTATTTTTTTTTTTTTGATGGAATTAAGCTGGAACAAATGAAAGAATATAAATATATAAGTATCTGGATCACAGAAAATGAAGAATGTTTAACAGAAGTAAAAGAGAAGAAATTGAAATGCATAAAATGACTTTTGAGATGTTAAGAAGATTTATGGGAGGAATTTAATTTTGAAATTAAAGAAAAGGCTACCGAGTGCATTCATCTTCTGATATGTTACAAATCATATGCCAGGGATGGCCGGCTCCATTCCTTAAGAAGCACAAACAGGCCTGTTTTTCAGGAGGTCCATAATGAATATGCATGAAATATATTTGCATACAATGCAGTTAATCTATCTCAGACATTTCATTGCAGATCTCCTGAAAACCAGGACTGTTTGTGGCTCTTGAGGCCCAGAGTTTGCCAATCCTGTCATATGTCATTGAATCGGGCACTTATAGTACAGGAGTAATACTGAAAATTCAGGCATTTGAAATGCAATGTTATAGAGATAGATGGTCATTTTAAAATGAGCCCGTGTGCGTCCATACACATCCGTGTTAGCACGTGAGCGAAGATACGCTGGCACTTTAAATCCTACGTGCACTTATGCACATATGTTTTAAAATACACCAACTGGGTGTAAGTATACTTCTAATTTTAAGAGGTTACTTGAGCAGAGCTAGCATGTGTGTGTCTTACATAGGACTTTTCTGGCTTTTACGCGCATAAGTAAGCAGATTTTAAAACATGCTCGCGTGAGGCACATTCTTAGCTTTCCAATTAGTCCAGCAGTTTGTTCAGTTAATACTGAGGTCATTCAGGCCCCTCTGGTTCTTCATTGTGCACAGCACCCAGTTGACTTGGACCCCTGCCCCCTGTTCTATAAACCCTAAATTTTGAGATCTACAGACTTACCCTCATCATGAGGAGCAGTAAAGTTAGGCGAATATCTAGCGCATGCATGCTATGGATTTCGGTTTTAAAATGCAGCGTCACACGCCCTGGAATGCCCATTCCCCACCCTTTTTTCTGCCCCCTCCCCCCTTTTCTCTTACGCATGCACGGGTTCATCCACGTGTAATTTGAGACTTTTTAAAATCCGCATTGCTTGCGTGCAGCCCACATACTTGAGTATGTGGGGCATTTTTGCAAGAGCTACACTTTTAAAATTGACCTCCTAGACAAGGAAGGCTTCTGGGAGTTTGCCCAGTAATATAAAAACACACTCAACTCATCAAAGGTATGAGAGATTGAATTCCTTATTCTTCTACATTCTGCAGAAATTCTGCAAGCTTATTAGTTCCGGGTTCTTTATTTTTTGAGAAGTTTTTTATCACTTTCTGTGTTAGTAACTATAAAAGGTTATGTCTGTCCATCATCATTGTAAAGCTGTTTTCCAATATGCTCTTTTTTTTCATTGACCCAGCAGTTGCCTCCTGCTCCTTCCAGCCTTTAGCTATATGAGAACCAGCCTTTATTCGCCTTCCTTCATAACTATCCCAAGTTTCTTCTCCCCGTTTTATACCTTTCTCCCACCTCAGTCCCGACATCACAGCAACAGTCTTTGGCAAGGGCCCAGAAACCAGGACAGCTAACCTGGGCCCTGAAAGGCCAGCATTCAGAAAAGCAGTGAACAGATAATTTATCCAGCTGAATTTTGCTAGGCAGGTAATCAGGGATTTTCGAATTTCAGTGAGATACACAGCTCGCTGAATACTCAAACAAAGTTGTCTGGGCAATTTTCCCAAATAAGTTTCACACTTAAGCAGCTATGTTTGATTATACCCTGTTAGGTTTTAAGTTGTAGTATTCAAATAATTTTAGTGTTAACCTGCTATATTCAACCAGCTGATTATGTGGCAGGCCAGATTCTGCATCCCCCAGCCCACTAAAAATGTTAAACTGATGTGGGCATTGGCAGCCAAACCTCCTCCTTCTCCTGCCCCAAGCCACCCAATAGACAAACATTTCAGGGTATCCCAACCCAAAACTTCCCGCTTCACTTGCCACCCTCTAAAATCCCAGTGGCTGTTGGGTCCATTTAGCTCCCATCAGCATCTAGTATTGCTGTCAGAGTATTATTGCTGTCTAAGCAATGCTGCATGCTGCCAGGAACTGGACACTTGTATTGTGCTCCTAATAGCTATAAGGGTTTTAGGGGTATGCTGGATAGATTGAGAGGGTTTGAGTTGGATTTTCTAGGTGGGGTGAGGGATAATGGGCTTAGACGAGGGGCCTAGATGCAGTATTTATTTTCCAAATGCATGGCATGGGCAAGTAGATTTCTCAGGCCAATAGGCCCACAATCTTTTTTTAATCTTTTGGGAGGCTTGGAGGAGTGGGAAAGGGTCCAGGAATACATTGCCAGATAACTTTAAACCTGTTCTCAGGGTGTTTAGATTTACTCGGCTACATGCAGTCAGATAGCACTGATATTCAGTGCTATATACCTGAGTTTACGTCTCGCCTCCAGAATTCCTTTTTGTAATGCCCCTTTGACCACTTACCTTGTGGGGCATTCCTGGGTCTGGGAGAGACCTGGTGGAAGACCCCCTATGGAAGACTCCATCAGTCCTCCTGTTCTTAGTGCCTGGTACCTCCACCTGGGGAAGGTGTTAGTGGGTGGGATTTCCCTCCATTCACCCCAGGAATAAAATGGGACTGTGAACAAGACTGGCAGTATGTACAAATATATGCAGGTTTATTAGACTATATAAGTATATACATTTCTATGTAAATCGCTAATAGGATGTCAAGCAGAACACTTATCTACTCATGATTAATAGTATCAGGCATTGCAACTCTATATATTTCTACAAGATAGCAAGAACATTTAATATTTGGCAATTTGGGGTTGCTGGACCCCAAAATATCCCACCATACAGAATAGAAGGGACTTCTTACATTCCCACTTCATTAAGTATTATTATTATCCTCCTCATTTTTATCCCAAGTCGCACCCATGCATAAAGATGCAACTGGGCTGGTGGGCAGTACTGGTCTGGGGGGTCCATTGTATCTAAAACGCTGCCATCTCCTCTGTGCCACTGCTCCTCCACTGAAAGGTCAGTGGCTTCCTTAGAGGACTTGACTGTGCCTCCTGGTCTTCCACTGTGGTCCATTTCCTCCTGGGGAACTGACTCTGCCTCCCAGAATGCCAATGGGGTCCAGGCCCTCTTGGGGGACTTGACTCCAATCTGGATCTGCAACAGGGATCCCCTTCCTTGTAGTGGTCCTGGAGATACCTCTGTCTGCTGCTGGGGTCCAAAGCCTTCTGGGGGACCACTCACTCTGCATCTGGGGTCCACACCCTCCTTGGATACCACTCAATCTGCTGCTGGGGTCCCCTTCCTCCTGGGAAACTGTTTGATCTGCTACTGGAATGTCCTTGATCATAGGGGAGCCAACTCCACCTCTGGATTTTCCTCAGTAGGAAAGCTTTCCCTAGCTTGATTTACAGATCCCTTAGGCTCATGGTTTGTTTAATGTTCAATGATTCAGGCCCTCAGCAGTCTCAGCTTTCATGATTTTAGCTCTGCTAAGTTCATGTCCAGTCATTCATTGTTATCAAGCCTGGATGGATCATCTTCACTCAACCAAAAGGTCAAGTCCCAGACAGGATTATGGAAAGAGATTATGTGCACACCTTTTTATCCTACCTGTCCTTTTCTTCCTGCTGTCTGAGAACTGGGTACCCAAGGGTCTGAATTCCTTTGTTAGTCAGGATGAAAATCTGCTTGCTTACTAGGACTGTTTTTCAGTACATTTCTCTCATAAATCCCTCTCTCATTCAGAATTCTCAAATGCAGGACTTTTCCAGTGAAAGTTCTGTAATTTAGGATTTTGCACTCCTTTGATTTAAAGTGATATTCCACTGCAAGTTACCAATAGTAGTCCTGGGAGCTGTGTCATGTAAATCCCCTACCTGAGTCTCTGACTCATTTATTCAATGGTCATTTAAGCACCTTCACAGTAAGAGGTCTGGCAACCTTTTCAATCTCATTCTGGGTTTCCTGGGCTGGAGGCTCATGTTACATAGTTGCATTGTCCTCTTTCTCTCTCTCTCTGCTACAGTCCACTTAAATGGTAGCATGCTCTTTAACCCCCCCCCCCCCCCCCCCCACACACACACACCCCTTTCCCTTGGGAGGGCGTTTCATTTTTTTCTATCCAAGTGCTTTAGCTGGGTAATGGCTTATATAACTAAAACTTATGCAGAGTGCTAGGGGAAATATTTAAGAGATTTGTCCAGATAATCCCCAAACTTAGCTGCACAAATCCTTTTCAAATATTTACTTCTAAGCATTGCTATTGAGCGTTGAATGATCCCCTTGGAATATTCAGCTCTGACTGACCTGGAAAGCAAAAGACCAGGCCCGGGAATCAAAACTACATCCTCTGTGTGGCAGGGCACAGACAGACACTAAGCTAATAGAGCAACCCTGTCCTATACACTCAGACATATCCAGAAGAGGAAGAAACAGCGTTATATGTTGAAGTTTTACAAACTCATAGTTTTATGTCTTCTTTAAAAAGGAGATTTTGGAAGACTAGAAAAATGTCTTTGATCTGCAACTGAGATACTTTTGGGGGAGGGGTAATAGAACTGAAATTGTAGAAAATAATAACTATCAGATGTTATTTCCTGAGAAATCAGAAATAAAAATACATTGTTTAGTTGTATCATCTGAAAAAGAAATCTAGGAATACAGATTTGCCATGTTAATAATATTAAAACTGTTGTATATTGCTGGAAAGGAACATAGAGAAACACAATACAAAGAAACAAACAAGCTGCATGCTGTTCAAGTCTTTGAGTTCTCTTGACCTCAAAATAGAAACAAGGAAATGAAATGCAATACTAGAAGGCCAAGGTGAAAGGATAAGTAACTCAAGAATGATGTTAGCCAAAATGTCTACCAGATGTCATGTTTGCTTAATACACTATTACAACTTTGAAAAATAAGCTATTAAAAACGTATGTAGTATCCTGAATTTCTGATGGTGGACCCCATGGTTTTGTCAGAGTACAAAAAATAATAATATTAATCACTGACTCAGAATACACTGTATTTTTGTTCAGTATACAAGAAAAAGGGGAAGGATTATGTAAAATTGACAAGAAACAGAGGCTTAAATATCTGTGAAATGGTCATAAATCAATTTAAAAAAAAGTATTTA
Organism: Rhinatrema bivittatum; assembly: GCF_901001135.1. Classification (NCBI taxonomy): domain Eukaryota; kingdom Metazoa; phylum Chordata; class Amphibia; order Gymnophiona; family Rhinatrematidae; genus Rhinatrema; species Rhinatrema bivittatum. The sequence continues at coordinate 796,081,855 of NC_042615.1, read as the reverse complement.
AAGCACTATCACAATTGAAAGTAGATACATGAATGGAGCCTGATGGGATAGAAGTGTGCTATGCCCATCATAGCCTTTTTTAATTTGCCTTTGGAATTAGGGAAAATACTAGGGTACTAGTGGAGAACAGACGTAGTTCCTCTTCATAACAGTGTGCATAGAAAGGAGGCAGGTAATGACATACATGGCGAACCTTACTTTAGTATTTGTTAGGCAACATTGTGAACACACTGATAAAGAAATGAAGAGTGTGTATTCCTTCTCTCAATGCCAAACACTGCTGGGCTTCCACCCACGAGACTTTTTGATATATGGATATCTACGTGCCTCGATCTGCTCCCTTACTAAGGGTGTGGAGAGCCGGCTCACTAATCCTACTTTTACGTCACTGACTTTTTGCTTTCAACAGCGGCAGGCCTCTTTGTCCAAACTGTATAAACTGCTTACTACTATATTGCCTTGTCCCATTTTTCTCAATTTGCTCTCTAAGTGGTCCATTGACTGTCAAGAGGAACTGGAAGAACACATGCTTACCAATTCCTATGCCTCTATTGCTGGCATTACGAATAATGTGGGTCTGAGAGAATTACAACAGCGGGTGTTCCATTGAATTGTCTACTCTCCGGCTCGAGCGCACCGTATGGGAATTGTACAGTCTGCTGCCTGTCTCAAATGTTCTAATCCGGCGGCATCCCTCATTCATTGTCTGTGGACCTGTCCTTTGATTCAGGACTTTTGGACCTCCATCAGGATATTTTTGTCGACTTTGTTCCACACGGACCTCCATTGGTCATGCTCTTTTTGCATTCTTAACAATGATGTTGGGGATGAGAGCATTAATGTCGACAATACAGGCTTCCTAGCCAAGGCGTGTCTTATTGCCAAGAAATGTATCTTACTTAAATGGATTGCACCGGACGCGCCAAGCCTTGCTATGTGGTCAGCTCTTCTGACAGAACTTTTTCAACTAGAGTATGGCTCTTTATACAAACGTTTTTCTCCTAGGAAGAAATGGGTCTTCCGCACCATCTGGATTGACTATTATGGTTCATTGTCCTTAACAGTGAAAAAGTTGGCACCATTGTAGGGGTCTGATGTGTCAGATGTTGCGAATGTCTGCGGGTTTCTCTTGGGGGAGGTTGCGGGGGTGGCTGGTATATGTAGGCGCCTAGTGGGATATATATGCTATGTCTGGTGATCTGCACTCTGTAATAATATCTAATGCAAGGTATGTTTCTTGACCGCTTCACTCTAATCAGAAGTGTGAGATTCTCTACAGATCAAGGGGGAGGGATTTGAGAGTGTTTGAGTTGAAAACTTGGGTGGCGTGTTATTCTGTTTTGATGGCTGTTATTGCTGTATTTTCTGTGTCTCCCAATAAAATTGCGTTGGGAAGAAATGAAGAGTGTACAGTACTTTGAATCATGTACCTTAAAGGAGCCTGGACTGCTGAGTGCAGATCTTGTTAAACCAATTAGATTGAATTCTTTAATAAAATGACTAACGTATCAGACTAGGGAGGTAGAGCAGATGTTACCAATTTTGACCTCAGTAAAGCCCTTGACAAAGTTCCACATATACTGGTAAGAACATCAGTTGATGTGGGAATAAGACAGAGAGATCTTAACTGGATGAAGATTTGGTTAAGCATCAGAACTCACAGTTGTGGTAAATGGAGTCTACTCTGGTGAAAGTAAGATGAGCAGAGCGCTGCATCAGAGCTTAGTGCTGGGGTCAGTATTTTCCAATGTGTAGGAATCCTGTTAGTGCCTTACTAGCTTTAGTTAGGTTTATACGATTTGGTGAGGGGAGACCCAGTTTAGGGATAAAGAGTTTGCAGCTCCCCCATGTGGAATTCTTGCAATGGAACTATCCTTTTGTTTATTCAGAGAGATCACCATTTTACACATGTGGATCCTCTTTACTTTTGAGGAGGCAGCATGTGCTGTGCTGTACTCTCATTTTTCTAATTCTTAACTTTAAGCTCCATGGAGTTCCTTCTTTTGGATGAGAGTTTTTTTTTTTCTACCCTCTCATTCCATTCCTTAATCTATAATTAAGCATTTAAGTTTGAAGTGCCAAATCCTTTTGGACTCAGTTAAGTTCACTTAATTTTGATACTCAATCCAAAGGGAGAGAGTCCCTTCCAGCAAGAGGAATCTGAGATCATCAAGATCCAACGGGGGGGGGGGGGGGGGGGGGGGTGATGTTTAGCCATCCTGTGTGAGAGGAAGAAGAATGGAGAGAGAAGGATAGGAGGTGGACCACATTAATGGCCCATGAATATCTATCGAACATTGGGAGATGAGGAGATAAATACAAGATAATACAAGAGAAGGTAGGATATAAAAAACTAAATAGTAAGGGTAGATTTTAAAAGCCTGCACATGTAAATCCTGCTGGATTTACACGCACAGGGCACTCGCATGCCGGTGCGCCTATTTTGCATAGGCCGCCGGCGCGCGCAAAGCCCTGGGACACGCGTAAGTCTGAGGGCTTGCTAAAATGGGCGGCCTGGGGAGGCGTGTCTGTGGTCCGGGGGCATGTCCGGGGGCGTGTCTGCAGTCCGGGGTGGTCCAGGGGCATGGCCGAGTGCCCCGACACAGTGGCCTGTGTCGGGGCCTGGCCAGCTGGCGCGTGCGAGTTATGCCTGCCAGCCTGCCAGCGGCAGGCATAACTCCATTGAACAAGGTGGGGGTGGATTTAGGTAGGGCCAGGGGAGTGGGTTAGATAGGGGAAGGGAGGGAAAGGTGGGGGGGACAAAACAAAATTCCCTCCAAGGCCGCTCCAATTTCGGAGCGGCCTTGGAGGGAATGGAGGCAGGCTGCGCGGCTCGGCGTGCACAGGCTGCCAATTTTGTGCAGCCTTGTGTGCGCCGACCCCGGATTTTAAAAGATACACGTGGCTAGGCGCGTATCTTTTAAAATCTGGCGTACTTTTGTTCGCGCCGGTTGCACGAACAAAAGTACACGCACGCATATTTTTTTTAAATCTGCAACTAAATGTTTTAAAGTACACCTTTGATACTTAAACTACCATAGGCGAGAAACATAAAAGCATTGCCCAGAATCCAGGGATCAGTCCTTGGACCAGTTATGTTCAACATTTTTGTGAGCGATGTAATAAAATGATTGTTAGGAAAGGTTTGTCTTTTTGCTGATGATACCAAAATCTGTAACAGGGTGGATAGTCAGGAAGGTGTAGAAGACATAAGGAGGGATCTAGCAAAGCTCAAAGAATAGTCTAAGGTCTAGCAGCTAAGATTTAATGCTAAAAAATGCAGGATGCAAAAACCCAATGGAAAGGTTTTTGCTAATGACATTCTTCTAAGCACAAAAGAACTGTGGGATCTAAGGATAATTGTATTTGATGATCTTATGATGGCCAAACAGGTGGATAAAAGAACAGTAAAAATCAGAAAAAAATGTTTGGTTGCATAGGGAGAGGAATGGTCAGCAGAAAAAGGGAGGTGATATTGCCCCTGTATAGGTCCCTGGTGAGACCTCACTTGGAATGCTGTGTACGATTCTGGAGACCACACCTTCAAAAGGATATGTATAGGATGGAGCTGGTCCAAAGGGTAGCTACTAAAATGGTCAGTGATCTTCATTCTAAAGTATATGGGGATAGTCTTAAAGATCTAAACATGTATACTGTAGAGGAAAGGCAAGATAGGGAAGATATGATAGATATTCAAATATCTCAAAGGTTACTATGCACAGGAGATGAGTCTGTTTCAATGGAAAGGAGGCTGTAGAGCAAGAGGGTCATTTAATGAGGTTGAAAGGGGGTAGACTCAGGAGTAATCTTAGGAAATATTTCTTTACAGAGAGGGTGGTGGATGCATGCAACAGATGCCCAGTGGAAGTGGTAGAGACAAAATCTGTCTTCAAGAAAGCAAGGGATAAATACAGAAGATATCTATGGAAGTGATAGGAATTATAATGCTAAATTAATTGGATGGATGGGTGGACTGGATGGGCCATACAGTCTTTTTCTGCTGTTATGTTTATATATATTTCTATATCAAGTAATTGCAAAAATGGATTTAAATTGATATAAATTCTGAAAATAATAAAGACTGTAAGATGTCACAAAGTTACTTAAAAGCACAGCTGCAGATTTTAACTCATCATTTGTACACTATCAATAAAAAGAAATGCTGGTAACCATCAAGCAATTCTCCTTGTGATTCATTGAGTAATGAATTTATTATTCTCTGAGCTTCCACTATCTGTGCTGTGTTCTAAAGGAGTTAAGAGTGGGAAAAATTCAGAGCAATGTGAGGGCCCTGAAAGGAAACTCCACCCCCCCCCCCCCGCCCCTGCACAGGAATCCCTGGAACATCATTTGGGATAGTAATTAGAGATGTGCATTGTTTAGATCTTTTGGTTTGGGCTTCATTTTTGGCCCCCTGAAGGAAATTTCATTTTTCCCACGGTTCATTTTTCTTTTTTTTCATGGGACCCGATTTTCGTGTTAGTGCACGCTAACGAGAGTTAGCGTTGAAATTGTCTAATTCGTGAAATACGAATGCACATCTCTAGTAGTAATAGTGTCGATAGTCCACCGAAAATAAAATGTGAGATATGGCCTCTGGAACTGTTATCGGGGTTCCACCATCTCAGCGATTTCAAATGTCTTTATTACTGACATTGCAGAAGGTCTTGAAGGAACCTAAAATGTCTAATCCTGGATGATGCAAAAATCTGTAATACAGTGCATACTGGGAGAAGTAGAAAAGCAAGAAAGTTTACCAAACAAAGGCATCTTTTTTTTTTAAGGTCACAATATAGTCCATTTTGTGAGAGGAAGAAAATGGGGAGAATAACAAGAGTGAGCAGGAGATGTTGTTGGATATCTGCTGTCAGAAATACCCAAAGACAAATCAATCAACAAATAGTCAACCAAATTCCACTTTTTATTTTCTTAATTTCTATGGAGAAATAAGTGTCTATTTAATCCTTCCAACCTCTATTCTTCTATGAAAATCTGGTAACTTTTGAGTTGATCATCACCAGAAAGCTGGGCTAATATCAGTCCCATACCTATTGAGGCTGCTGGGGTATTAGGGTTCTACCTCATGTCAATTTGTGGGTCCCAAGCCACCTCACAGGGATCCATACAATGCACATCAGTTGAAGTAAAGCTCAGAAGAGGGTATTTATTACACCAGATAAAATAAACCGAAAACAACAGGCAATTGCTCATTAAACAGTTCACATATAAATAGAACAACTAGGTGAGGAATGCCAGACTTCACCTGTCCTTCAGAATTAAGCTCAGCCTGGGTTTTCCCCACAAACCTCACTGTAGCGGTCCCACAGAAGTTCACGATGGCCGTCGTCTCCTTTGGAGCCCTTCCCTTTAGCTTTGCCATTTTGAGTTGAGCTGAGTTGCTCCTTTTATCAGTTCCAGTGCCGGCTGGTTAATGGGCACCCGCAGACAGTCTGAAATTCTGGAGCAAAGTTAACCAGGAAACAAGGTCATTGCAAGAGGGGGCTAGAAGGGATGCTGGAGGGGGTCTTTGTGTCTGCGAGCATGCAAGTCCAAGAGGGAAGCAGGTTCTGCCTGGAAAGTCAGACTTTGACATCTTCAGCTAATGTCTCTCCCATAGATGATTCTGTCCCAGTATAATGTGCAAATACTGCAGAAACGGCTGACTACAGTAAAACACATTTTTAAAAACAGGTAGGTGCCTAGCCAGCCGAGATATAGCAGAGCTGCCTGCTGCCATGAAAGAGGCCTTCCAGTCCGGCAGGGTCCACAGCCCCTGAGATGGAGGGATCCGCAGGCATCTTGCAATAGTGACGCCTAGTGCTTGGATGTAGGGCCCAGGATTGCAGAAATTCAGAAGGAGCCCTGGGGCTTGAACCCAGCCGAGGTTTGTCACCTCAATGACAGTACCAACCTAAGAAGGGAGGGGATGTAAAACAGAGTTAAAAAAAAAAAAAATCCAAGGTAGCTACAAATGAAGACGCATGGTGTGGGATCCCAGCCACGAATGCTGGGTCCAAAAAAAAAGAAATATATATCAGAGAGGTATGGTCCTGTTAAAAGATTCATCAAAATCATGAAGCACCCACATAAAAGGAGCTCTGAGTCAAATTAGCAAAATTAATTAATTAAATCGGCAGCCTGAATGAGCAGACAGTACAACTACCACTGAAAAGATTTCAGTTTCCTCCAATATTATTTATAACATTTTCCCAGGTTTGTAAACGTTACAAGTAAATTAATTAGATAGCAGAGCTGCTGATCTGAATTCTTAGAACTCTGCTGACTAATGATGAATAGAGATGTCAAAAGGCAGAAACTCCTGAGATGTGACTACATCAACTTTTAGGGAGGCAGAGGTCTGATTTCCTGCTCCTTTACTCTGTTAAATAGTTAGTTCCTTCCTTACACAAACCATACCAAGTTCTGGTTTTCCATGATCTTGGCCACCTTGTCTTGTCTGTATTCCATTACTAGACTAAAAGCTCTGAGGAGCAGGGGCTATCTTTTATGTACATACTGGATGCCAACACTCCACGCATCTAGTAGTCTTATATAACAATACGGCTAAGGAGTGCTTTTTCAAATTACAAGTGCTGAAAAAGCTAAAACCTCTTCTGCGCGCATATGATTTTCGCCTAGTTCTGCAAGCAATTATCCTCACAAAAGTCGATTACTGCAATTCGTTGCTGCTTGGTCTCCCTGCTGTCACCATCAAGCCTCTCCAGATGTTACTGAACTCAGCCGCCAGGATCCTAACGAACTCAAAAAAGAGGGATCACATCACGCCAATCCTCTACAACCTCCACTGGCTCCCTATTAAATATAGAATCCTCTACAAAGTTCTGACCACCATGCACAAAACCCTACACAACTTAGCACCTATTGAGCTCACCTTCCAGCTTCACCCTAACAACTCCTCCAGACCGATTAGAAGTGCATACCAAGGCACTCTTTCCATTCCTCAAGCTAAAACATCTCTAAGGAACAGAGCCCTATCCACAGCAGGTCCTAAGCAATGGAACACTCTCCCACCTGACCTCCGACAGGACCCCTGCCAAATTTCTTTCAAGAAAAAACTCAAAACTTGGTTATTCAAACTAGCGTTTCCAGATCCCGCATATTAACCAATCATATTCTCACCTTATTTCTCACCCAGCCCATTCTCCCTAACAGTTTGACTTGACACTATGCGCTCTCAAACTCGCTCTTCCTCACCCTTATCCCACGTTTCCCATTTGAGATCCACAGACTCCCTTCTGTCCTTTGCAAGCCCTTGGTACCACATCCTCTTCCTCTCTCCCTTTTATTCAACCTAGCCCAAGTACTTGAATTGACCGCTTGTATAAATGTTTTGCTATGTGATTTCAATCTGTTTAAATTATTACGTAAGTTTTGTTTAAATTATTATTTAAGTTTTAAATTATTACCTAAGTTGCACACTATGTTACTTAAAGTTTTGCTTAGTTGTATCTTGTTCTTTGTAAAGCCCACCGGCAAGTTCTTACTGTTCATTGTAAACCGGTTTGATTTGTATCCAATGCAAGAAGATCGGTATATAAAAGCAAAAAATAAATAAATAAATAAATAAATATAAATGATTAATTGTAGTCAAAGTCATAGTCATCACACATCAAAGGGTTAATAGATTTTGTCTGTATTCATTCTATTAGCAGATACTAATGGATTAATGGCATTTAAAACAAGTTTTTGTGTGGGGGTTCACTAAGAATAGACAAAGTCTGAGAAGTTGAAAAAGGAATATATGCAGCATGAGGTTTTTTTTTTGGCAAATTAGCTTTACCCTAGGCTTGGACATTTCCTTTGGCTCTATCCTCCTGCAGATGGTGCTGTGCGATGACTCTTTCAGCAGTCCTACCAAAGAGAAGGAGAGCAGAAACTGTGTGGTTTAGTAGCTTATTCGTGAATGTTTTGGAAATCAGTAATATAAATCATAGATCTAATTTTTAGGGGTTGACAAATGGAGCAATCTGGAATAGGAATGAAAAGAATGAACTTGGAGAAATTAGAGGTTGGTGCTTGCATTTTATCTCCTGTTGCAGATGTTTCCAGCTGGCTTTACGAAATGCAGGCAGACGGTATTTAGCCTGTGAATTACTGAAACCCATTTGTAGTCTGTAGCATCTCTTCTGTACTCTGTAGTTTTTCTTCTTTTTCAAAGTATTCATTCCAGCCATTGTTTTAGAATGCTTGGATTAAAAAAGCTTTATTCTCTTTTGTTCTTGATTCAGATGTTCAGTTCTCAGTTGTTAAGTTAATTTGTTACTTTGCAACAGGAGGTTTGCTTATAAATTTTACCCCTTGGACTAAAGTTACTAAAAATCAGATTGGGGAGGGTAGGGGTGGGCAGGATAAGATAAATCTAACTCTGTGTCCTTCAAGTCTGGTTTTTCAAAACATTCTGGGAATTCAACAGTAAGAATTGTATTTTTTTTAAAAAGGATAGAAAACCAGGACCAACTCATCTGTTCTTTATGATCTGGAGCCCTAAAGTTTCGTTACCTTACCTGAAAAACACAGACAGCTATCCAGAATGGCTTTTCTATAGTCTAGAACAGGGGTGGCCAACTCTGGTCCTCGAGAGTCACAGTCAGGCCATGTTTTCAGGATATCCACAATGAAAACGTATGCGATGCATCCAATGGAGGCAGTGAATGCAAATCTATCTCATGCATATTCATTGTGGATATCCTGAAAAGCTGGCCGGCTCGTGGCTCTTGAGGACCAGAGTAGGCAATCCCTGTTCTAGAATTTGTACATCTTACCTATATTTTCATCCAAGTTGTAAGAATCAGACTTTTCTTAGTTTCGCAGATCAGATAAGATTGGATGTACTCAGTGGTGTGACTTTAAGCAGTTTTACTTATTCTATTGAGGCACACAAATCCACATAATTTCTCTAGTAGTAAACTAGCAGTAGACAACTAGAAAATGTGGAATTAAGGGTCAAAAAGCAAGTTGTAGGGTGACACCTTTTTACTGGCTCAACATAATAGCTCTGTGGCAAGCTTTTGAGAGTCATTCTTCATCAGGTCGGTGAACAAACAAAACAGGTACACGGGGTTTAAATAATACAGAGTCATTTAGCTCTTAAGCTCTCTGCTTGGGCCATTACAGTTTAATAGGGATGTGCATTCCTTTGAAATGAATGGGTAAAACACAACAAATGAGCCTATTTTCATTTCATTTCTTGGCCCATGAAACAAATAGACGAGGGGGGGGGGGGGGGGAGTGTCCCACGAATGAAAAGAATATTTTTGCTTCATTTGTTTGCTTGGTAAAACAAAAAACAAAGGTAAAGAGAAAACTTTCCCTACAATTGTGTAAGGGACATGGTTTCCCCTTACTAAAGGAATGAACCAATTGACAGGGAGGTTCCATGCAGAGATCATTGAGAGAGATTTGGGTTTACTCCCCCATGTAGGAACATGCAGATGGTGTGTCCTAGCTGGTTATCTTTCCAATGCACCTGCTATCCTTGTGGATTTTTATTTTGGAACTTGAGTTAAGAGAGTGTAGATTTTTTTTAGTTATACTTAACAAGCAGCCAGGAGCTTGCTTCTTCCTGCTGTGTATGGGAAAGGAGTAAGGGAGCTTTTCCATTTAGGAGCAGCCTCCACAGACTCATCTATCCAGCCTTTAATATTGTTTTGGACTCTTTTAAGTAACACATAAAATACTTGTACAATATTAAATATACAATACAATATGTGCCCTGGAAAATCAGATATTACATAACAACCCATAAATGACATTATTAGTACAATGTATACGTAATGCAGAACATGTGCTGATCACATTAATTATAAAAACACAAGCAATATTGAAACAATGTATCATTCAAGCAATCACAAACAATATGACAATTCCAAATGCACTTCAATATTAAATACCACAATTAATGATATTGCTCCCCTACCATCATCCTTTTTACCATTAATTGTGGTATTTAATATTGAAGTGCATTTGAAATTGACATATTGTTTGTGATTGCTTGAATGATAAATTGTTTCAATATTGTTTGTGCTCTTATAATTTATATGATCAGCACATGCTCTGCATTACTAATACATTGTACTAACATTGTCATTTATGGGTTGTTATATAATAACTGATTTTTCCAGGGCACATTTTGTATTGTATATTTAATGTTTTATTTATGTTTTAATATTTTGTAATAAATACTTTAACTATTGTACAGGTATTTTATGCGTTTTACCCTTATTGTTGTATATTGGACTCTTTAAAGCCAATTTTTGAGAATTCCCTGTGAGAACCTTGGTATCCCTTTGCAGTGGATTGGGGCATCTGCTGTATAAGGTTAGATCATGTGCAGTCTTTTGTCTCTCCTCCAGAGAATTTAAGCTGTCTCATGACCCAATGCAGAGGGATAATATTTTTGCATTAACTGTCTTTTTTGCACAAGGAGGTTTTATTCTACCCTTCCTCTTCTTGCTTGATTTTTCCCATTTTGGGTTTATTCTGATATTTTTTCCACTTGGAGCTGATAACTCATGGTACTGGGGAGTCAGCATACCAAACCTTGGGAAGAAGGAAGTCTTTCATCCAGAAAGATACAAAGGTGTTACAAATTTCATCTAAAGCAAAGGATCCCAGGAAATTGCACTACCAGGAGAAAGAAGATACAACATAAAGGTAACAAATTGCTACGGAGAGAAGACTTATAGGATGGGGTGAGAAATGCCTACCACACACGCCTAAGGGGTTAACAGAATCCAGGGAGAGAGTGAAATACCTTTCTGTTGCTGTCTGAGGACTTAAAGGATGTCTAAAGGATTCCTTGGAAGATATTAAATCTGGGCCTAAGTTCTGATTAAATATTTGGACTATATACATTCTAACTATTTTCTATGGGAAGATTTAAGCATCACATTAGGAGCTAAGGAGGATTGAAGTAACTTCAATGTTGCACTGGAGGTGGATTCTTGGGCTGAGGTGGGGTTGATGCAACCCGCGGCAAGGGGCCCACGGGCCCCCACCATCAGCAGGTGGAGTGGGCTGAAGCTAGAGGCCACATGAGCTTCACCTATACCAGCCCACATTTCCCTCGGGTTGAGCCTTTGGGTGCCGGGGCCATCAGGACAGGCGGGCCTCGAGATAGTATGATAGATGGTTCAGCCCAGAGACAGCAGCCAGCAGGTGGCATAAGTCTATCCAAGATGGGTTGCGGAACTGGAACCCGAGCACCGGGGAACAAGGAGCGACTGAAGCTGCTTGAGCAAAGAAAGGCCAAGGAATGAAAGTTCAACGCTTAGGAATGCTGCCCAAGCTTAAGTACGCTGAGAATGATGACATCAGTATCCGGGTCCATGACCAGGTTCCTGCCACTGGCCCTTTAAAAGGATTAGAGTTGCGTGCGCGCCTAGGAGGGGGCGCAGCACTGTCGGTGGCGTCTCTCCATGGAGCAAGCAGAGATGCCTGCTTGGAGGAAGAATCCTGGATGGAGGTCCAGGGCAGCACTGCAGACCAGGGACACTAGCAGGGGCCCGAAGTTGGAGCCGGCGGCCGGCTGCCACCAACAACAGAGAACTGAGCGATGAGGTCCGTCTGGGAAGGTGACAGGGCCGTGCAATGTGCCTCCCGCGGGCAGGAATCGTAACATTCAATCTATATAATCTGAGAAATTTGAGTAAGTGGGAGAAGAAGAAATTGCAGTGTAAATATAGAGTGCTTCAAAAGTGATGGGGGTTCATTTATCAAAATGCGGTAAATACCGCATGCATTAGCAAAAGGGGCATGGTTTATGCTAATCTGGTGCAAACAGCTATGTTACTGCGATACCACTGAGAGAGAGAGAGAGAGAGAGAGAGAGAGAGAGAGAGAGAGAGAGAGAGAGAGAGAGAGAGAGAGAGAGAGAGAGAGAGAGAGAGAGAGAGAGAGAGAGAGAGGAGAGAGAGAGAGAGAGAGACCAGCCATGATAACATGTCCCATGCATAAGTATTTATATCCCTAGGATAGGCCCACCTAGTAACTCGAGGTGGGGATTAGATAAGGGTGTAGGGGTTTAGGGGCCACTGTCACATTCTACATGAGACGTACAAACAGAACAGTGGTCTCTTGTGACGATTAGCTGGCCTTCGGAGTGAGGAAACTCCCTCCAAGATGGGATTTGGGCAAGGGTCTCTCAACCTACCTTGAACATCAAGGTAGGTTGAGAGACCCTTGCCCCTACACCCTTATCTAATCCCCACCTCGAGTTACTAGGTGGGCCTATCCTAGGGATATAAATACTTCATGGTCCTGACTGCTAACGCATCTGAAAGAGGTCTTGTTAAAATTGGTGTTATGGGTGTGCGATACCACTTCGCAGGCAGGCTAACCCAGCCCACTCTCCGCCCAGGTTTTGCATTTGCATCCTCTCTCCGCCCTGACTCCTCCCTGTTTCGGCATTTGCATCGCACCATACGATATGGTGCTATCGCATGCAGTAAACACGTTTTCGCATGTCTAAAAGGCCTATCGCATGCGAAAACGCCTTACCGCATTTTGATAAATGACCCCCTTTGTTAGAAGATGCAAAGTGACAAGTTACTCAATCTGCTGTCTTATTATTTATTGCTGCTAATCAATCAAATAACAGAAGTGTAAATACTAGGGATGTGCACTCGTTTGCGATGAAATAGGAAATATAGACGATATTTCCTATTTTGCCGCGGTTCGGGGGGTCAACGAAATGATAGGAAACCCATGACATTTTGTGTGGTTTTCTTAATGTTTCTTAATGTTTTTTTGGGGGGGAGAAAGGGCACATTAAAAAAAAAACAAATCCACCCCAACCCTTCAAATTTAATTAATTGCAACCCCCACCCTCTTGACCCCCCAAGACTTGCCCGACCCCCCCCCCCCCAAGACTTACCGAGTGTCCCTGGTGGTCCAGCGGGGGCCAGGGAACAATCTCCCCCTCTCAAGCCATTGGCTGCCACTAGTTAAAATGGCGCCGATGGCCCTTTGCCCTTACCATGTGACAGGGGCTAGAGCAATGGATGGCCCACGCCATTTTTTTAAGATGGTGCCGGCCGTCTATTGCTCCTACCATGTGACAGAGACTGGCCAATGGCACTGATAGCCCCTGTCATATGGTAAGGGCAAAGGGCCACCTGCGCATTTTGTTTACTGGCAGCTGACGGCCCGAGAGCAGGAGATCACTCCCGGGACCCCCGCTGGACCACCAGGGACTTTCGGTAAATTTTGGGGGGGTTGGGAGGGTGAGGGGTTGTAATTAATTAAATCTGAAGAGTCGAGGTGTTTGGGTTTTTTTTGGTTCAGGACAGCCAAAAAAAAATCGGCCTGAACCGCGGGAAATCAAATTTCCTGCGGCGGGCCGATAACAAAGGCCAAATCAAAAGGTTCGCCGAATCACATCCCTAGTATCCATTGCTGCATCTGGCAGTAAGGGTTTCACTGGTCTGGGGCACAAGGATAATGGGAATCTAAAGGACTTGAAAGAGTGGTGCAGAAAAATACTAAGGCATTCCCATCAAAGCATGAAGAGTTGGACACTTATCCATGATAAGCAGGAAGCATTTAGGATGCCTCATAAGCATCTGATCCAAAATATCAGCTCAAGCAGGCACCCATTCATTATCTGTTTCTGGAAACAGAGATAGGTGCAGATTGCTCCCTGGGATATCATGATTGGGTAGTGATGAGGCAGCTGATAGAACTTATGAAGCACTTCAAGGATGCGATGGAGGATCTGAATTCCAGAAGCATCAACCTGGGTGGAGTGATCTCTATAGTAAATATTCTGGCATAAAAATTAGAAGGCTTCCTGAATTGCCTACCTTTTATGACCCAGATATACTACCTTAGGGGTGATGCTGCTAATATGCCTACCTGATATGCCCCAGATATACCACCTTAGAAGTGATGCTATTGCTTTACCTACCTGCCTATGGAACTTGACAACTCTTGGTCTTACCCTGGCCATCCACTGATTTGAATGCTTGCTGCATGACTTCACAGGCCCTTGACGCTACTCTAGGTATCTCTATTAAGTTGATAAACTGAAGAATAGCAAATCACCTACACCCCAAGGTTCTGAAAGAAATAAAAAATGAAAATTCAGATCTATTGCTAAAGCGATTTCCTTTCTTGGATTGCAAACTGGTTAAAAGACAGGAAACAGACTTTAGGATTAAATGGTCAGTTTTTTTCAGTGGAAAAGGTAAACAGTGGAGTACCTCAGAGATCTGCACTTGGATCATTTATAAATGATCTGGAAAGGGATATGACAAGTGAGGTGATCAAATCTGCAGTTGATACAAAATTATTCAGAGTAGTAAAATCACAAGCAGATTGTGCTAAATTACAGGAGGACTTTATGAGACTTCAAGATTGGGCATCCAAATGGCAGATGAAATTTAATGTGGACAAATGCAAGGTAATGTATATAGGGAAAAATAACCCATGCTGTAGTTAGGTTCCATATTAGGAGTTACCACCCAGGAAAAAGATCTAGGCATCATAGTGGATACTACGTTGAAATCTTTGGCTTAGTGTGCTGTATCGGTCAACAAAGCAAACAGAATGTTATGAATTATTAGGAAGGGAATGGTGAATAAAATTGAGAATGTCATAATGCTTCTGTATCACTCCATGATGAGATGGGAACCTTGAAGTTGTGTGCAATTCTGGTTGCCACATCTCATATAAAATATAATTGCACGGGAGAAGGTACAGAAAAGGAAAACCAAGATGATAAAGGGGATGGAATGGCTCCCCAATGAAGAAAGACTTAAGAGGTTAGGGTGTTTCGGCTTGGAGAAGAGACAGCTGAGCTGGGATATGATAGAGGTTTATAAAATTATGAGATGGCTAGAATGGGTAAATGTGAATTGGTTATTTACTCTTTCAGATAATAGAAGGATGAGGGGGTCACTCCATGAGGTTTGCAAGTAGCACAATTAAAGAAATTGGCCAAAAATCATTTTTTCACTCAATGTCCCAATTAAGCTCTGGAATTCATTACCAGAGGATGTGGTTAAAGAAGTTAGTGTAGCTGGGTTTAAAAAATGTTTGGATAAGTTCCAGGAGAAGAAGTCCTTAAACTGCTCTCAATCAAGTTTACAGTGAATAGCCACTGCTTATTACTAGCATCAATAGCATGGGTTCTATTTAATGTTTAGGTTCATATCCTTGGGCATGCCCACAGCAAAACATAGTGCACACTAGAAATCCTGATATTATTTGCCTTACACTGACTCACAATGTACAAATTTGAACCTGGCTTATAAAATGTTGCACAAAAATAAAATTTTCCACACTCACTCTTTCAAAACATTGGGGGAACAATGTATGTTAGTCTACTTGGACATATAGAGTTAAGTGTCAAACAAGTTGTAGGTCATACCTTTTTATTGAACATAAGAATATAGGAAATTGCCATACTGGGTCAGACCAAGGGTCCAGCAACCCAGCATCCCGTTTCCAACAGTGGTCAATCCAGGTTACAAGTACCTGGCAAGTACCCAAATATTAATTAGATCCCATGCTATTGATGTCTTCCAAAGGTTCTACAATAACTTGAATGCATTCCTGGAGAGGCCAGGTCAAGTTTCAGTCATATAGGACACCAAGTGAAGAAAGGGGGAGGAATGGGTGGAGGGGAGTAGGCACCTGGCCCAGACTCAGGTGATCAGTATCCCCGTAACTTTAGAGGATTAATCTCAGTCTCACCTCTGGATATGTCTTGTTATTGAGCTGTGAGAGATGTTGTAGTTCACGAAGGCTGTTGCTGGGATGGAAGCACAAGTTAAGGTCTCTGACCTCTGAGAAGCTAAGAGGACATTTCAGATCCCTAGAGAGGAAAATGATAATTTGTAATCTGGCTAAAGTGGCAGGTAGGAGATGTCTCGTACATGCAGTGCCCTCCAGCATGCTTAAACTTGTCAACTTGGTGACATGGAGGGGCAGAGAGCAATGGCTTGGGTGTCATCTTCCAATGTTGTTAATGAATCTTCTTCACCACCACCCTCCTGAACCCCTCTCCCATGCTGTTTCAAGAGCCAGCATATACATATTTATGAGCTCATACATGTTGAAACAGGAGCATAAAATGAAATGAGTCTCTTCTTCATTTCAAACTGCTGGACCCTCTTTTCTTAAGCTTGTCATCCGTCTGGTATGTGACAGCTGCTGACAGAGTCCATCTGCAAACTGACCTGCCTAATAAGACCATCTTTCAGGATTGGAGGATACTGTTTTCAGGCACAACTGACCTTTGTTACAGGTCTTGGATTTGTGCTACACCCACACCTGGTCTGCATTGTCTTGGGTCAGTTCTGTTTACAGAGAAATGCTCTGATTACTTTAGAGGGGCCTTATAAACAGTTTTTGCTGGCAGACCAGATAACTCAGTTACATATTGATATTCACTGGGCAACAAATTTTCACAAAAGTCATGTTACGGAAATGAAATTAGTCAATTCTTATAAATTTCCATGTGCTAAACACGAATATGACTGTGAAAATGCAAAATTGGCTCTAGTTTTTTTGTAATATGCAATAATATAATTACATCTTGAATTGTATGCAATAGTAGGAGACCTACGGTTAATACCATTTGAAAAATGAAGTCATAGACTACGTCTTAAATTTCTTTGCTTGTCTCTTGTACACCTATTCGGGAGCATCTCTGCAGAGTGTCCAGCAGTAGTCAGCCAGCATGAATATTTCAAATGTTCACCCTTTCTGACTGGGCTTCATATAGTACACTGCTGATGTCAGCTTACTAAGCAGCAGCATGGCAGTAGAACTGCATTGCATCAGAAAATGATGTAATAAACTCTGGATGGTGTGTGCATGATGGTATGATGCAATATTACATCATTCTAGGCTTATTTAGGATGTTGTTACAGTCCTACTGGATAAATTTACACGACTAAACATAGAAAGTGATCTATATTAAATATCTTCAAAACGAGAGCCAATAAAAACTTTTCATGGTCATATTCGTGTTCAGCACATCAAGATACTACAGAGTAGGACGTTTTTAGGTCAGTAACACTTTCATTGTTGCCCAGTATTCTGGCCACAATTCATCACATCTGTATTTCTCTGCTGAAATAACAGGACAAGTGTCCATTGTAAAGTCAGAATCCATATTTTCTGCATATATTAGTGAAACTTCATATCTCTCCCTTCAGCAAGCATTTTGTCACTGGGTTTACACTGACCAGAAGAGTCAATATAAAATTTCCTTCTTTCTTACAGAAAATCAACAGCGGGCAGCTGTGTGGTTTCCAGATCTCTGACTGGCAAACCAAGGATAAAAAGCTCACAAACAGGACCCTCTTCTTCCCTGAGAAAGTTATCATCTCACTTGGGAATCTGTCATACTTTCTCATGCCCACAACCTTAGCACTCTGGAGACATGGAAAGCTTCAGGCTACTTTCCTCTCCTTAGCTAGACAAATTAGTGAACGATCCCACAGATCCATGACACAGATCTGCAGCCTTTCTCTTACAGAACACAGTCACTGCTGCCATTGTGTCTTCCGCTTCATACTACAGAGAGAGATTAAAACTCACCTCTTTCCTCATCACTACATCACAGGATTCCTTTCTAGAAAACTCTAGGAGGCCTTTACTTAGAACAATCTATTCTTAAAGGGGTGCTCTCACAAACAGACCATACCACCTTCTTATATGACAAAATATGTCCTACATAAATAGGACACATTTTTTAAAGGTTAATCTATGGGGGTTCCTATACTTACATTCATACAATAAAGGAAGTCTTCACACAAGTGCTGGCTGTTTCCTAGAGTGCTTGTTTAGTTTGAGATAGTCAAGGTATAAACAAAGGAGCAAAACACAATCCAAACACCACAGGTCTCAATATTGAAGAATAGTAGTGGGCGCAACACAAATGCAGATCAATTCATATGCAATCAGAGGGTAGCAGCTTTAAACTTCCAGTAGGTTACCATTTTCTGCTTCCACGTCATATGAATATCTGACCCCCCAGGATAAATTAGTACTCTCCAGCATTGCTTAATCCAATCAGTTAACTATTAACGGATGTCAGTCACATCAAGCCCGAATGATTCTAGGCTTTTCTCCCCTCATCTCAAATAAACATTTTTATAGAAAGTTCAGATCTATCCCATAATAGATTTTATTTACTCAGTCAGTTGCAATGAAAAAACACAGCTTCAATATAATCTTTCTTTGTCAGCTAATGGATTCCAGCAATAATCTGGGAATACCTCAATTTTCTCTGCAGCAGATCCCCAACCAAAATTAAATCTTGAAACCTATTCTTCCTTTCAAAAATCGAAAGACCAAACAACTGGCACTTTTAGGCTCCTCCCACTGATGGTGCACATCATCAAGTAAAAGTGTTAGGATTAAATATTCCTCTAGGGTTTAGAAAAAGAAGGGCCTAATTTAAGGATCCTGCCACTCAAGCAAGCATAGCATATTTTATTTATTATGTTTGTTTGTTTATAATACTTCTAAACCACCACTCAGCATAATATCACAGTGGTTTACCATATAGAATCACATACACAATGTAGAAAGTACAATAAAGTGTTTTTCTGGTCTGGACTCCAGTCATACTCAATACAAAAGTCATCCTTTTCCTGGGACCTCCTACTAAACACTCGCATTCAAATTGAGGTCAGCATTGTCTAAGATGGCAAGGGACCATTTTTTGGGGGGAAAGTTATGCATCTAACTTTTTCCAGACACTCAGCAAAACGTATTCACACAAATCTCCCACTAAAAATACCTCAGCTAAAAATGTGACTGCTATTTTTCTGACCAGACTTGAGAGTGTATGGAGACAGAGTGTCAATATGTGTGCTCACCAGGACACCAGCTAAAATATCTCTATTGGAACCCCCTTCTGCCCAGATAATTTTTGAATGCCAAAAGTTGTGCACAGGAAATGTATGCATTTGGCAGGAGTAAAATTTCAAAAACCCAGTTTTTGTGTGCACAACTCAAAAAGTGACATGCACAAAGGCTTTCAACACCTGCCTCATTTCATACATTAATAGCTTTTATTTACTTAATTAAAAAAAAACATGGTTTATGAATTCCAGGAATTGAAATGCAGAATCAGACACTACTGGGAGAATATACGGTATATATTAATCAAGTCTCAAATTAATATCCTTCTTGTCTAGAGGGACAGCATCTATACCATGATCCAGAAGGAAATCATCTTGGGGCTTGTTTACTAAAGGGCTTCTTCCATTCTGTGTCTATGGGAAAAATGCTTAATCTATAGAGCCCCTTAGTAATTTAAGCTGTAGAAGCTCAGTTATCTTTCCTTAGCTGTAGCTTGGTATATCTCATCACTAGAGGGAAATCATTGCGGGATGGATTCCAAGAATATTATTTGAAGCCTTTCTTAGTGGGTTCCTCCTTCAGACTCTCCAGTGACAATGTGAACCTTTGGACTTTTTATTATATCTGAATTTTCCTCTTCTATTCTTCAGGTTATGCCATTTCTTCATTTCATTGCTTTAAACATGTCTCCAAACCTCCTTATTCTATAAAGCAATTGCTGCTTTTTCTGCATTTGCAAACCTCCCTTGCACTTGTGATTTGTGCTGGCCCAGGTCTTATCTAGGTCAGTATCTCTTCCAGCTCCCACATCATCTGAGCCTCACCACTAGATGGAGAAGAATTCTAATGAACTTTACACTGAAACTTATAAAAGATTTCCTGACTCTGAATTAGGTTATGTTTAGAGCATCTCATCCAGAAATACCAGCAAAGTTCAAAGCTTTACAAGCTTGATGTGAACTTTCATGATGCTTATTTGATAGAAAGGTCAACATTTGATTTTCTACCTCAAAAATGTCAGAACAGGGTCACGGTCAGTTCAAATTAATTTCAAATTGGATTTTCTCCCTGTCTTTAATATTGTGGATCTGGCACTGCTGAGATCTGAGCCATGCCAGAGTTGTCCTAAACCTTTTTACAATGATGGGGCCAATAAGAAGTATTACTGTTAATATATTAGGCTTGTCAGGAGAGGGCTCCTATTTATCATCAAGATCAACAGCTTCATTTAAAACTTGGCCCTCAGCGTGGCAGTTTGCAAAAGGCTAGGTCACAAATCAGAAGGGCTTTATTCAAGGTGTTAAACATGAACAATAAATGGACAGTCAAGTGGCCTCATATTGTAAAAAAAAAAAATAAAATGCAGAAATCTGGGTTTTATTTATTAAAAATGGTTTCACTCTTCTCCCTTATTTATGAGAAATAAATAAATAAGCATATAGAGAATATAGACCAGCTGTGGCTCACAATGTTTCCAGCGTGCAATCCCCTTTTGATCTTTTGATTCATTTTTCAATAAGAATGGGTTAAGGACGCTAACTCTTTGACTGAACTCACTAGTGAAGCAAGATCACATTTCAGAATGGGGGACACCTAGAGCAGGATTGCAAATGAAGCCAGATTGTTAAATCAGATTTCCTTTGATGGATTTTGCATCACTGCTTCCAGTACTATAGGAGATCTCAGAGTGCAGGCCAGTCCAGTTATAAGGGAACAGAGCTGGTGAGACCAAAAGACCATGTCTACTGTGTCATTCCTCCCAATGTACTGAAGGTTCTTCGTAAGCACTGATACCATTTATTGGCACAAAGATGTGCAGGAGCATCATGACACATACATTCCTTGTTCTGGATGTGAAAGAATGGCCCGGAGGAAAGAATCATATGTACCTGAGATGGTATTATAAGACTTGAAATGAATACTTTGGGGGACTTAGGCAGATATCAGGTGGCTATTGAAATTAATATTGATAAACAGAAACTCAGTTATTTGGAGGTGTCAGAGGTACTGTGAAAGTGTGAAGTCATCAGAAATTTGAACAGAGCATGTCAAAGACATTTATTTGATTTCTATTACACCTTTCAGGTGCTTCAAAGCAGACATTCAAGTACGTAGCTTATTTCCTGATCCCAGAAGGCTCGAATCTAAGGGCCTGAATTATAGGCTTTTCTCCCTTCTGTGTCATGGGAAAAATTGTGGCCCCTTTGTTTGTATCTGAGGTAATGGAAGGTGAAAATATACTGCCAAGGTCATAAGGATCAGTAGCGGGACTTGATCAATGGCTTCCCTGATTTGTAGACCACTGCTCTAATCATGAGGCTACTTTTCCACTCAGCAGAATGAGTCATAACTGTGATGTAGTTCAGTTCATTATTGCCCAAATTTTTAAGAGCCTTGTGCTTGTAAAAAAAAGTCCCTGGGGGTCCAGCGGGGGTCCGGAAGGACCTCCTGCAGTCGAATCATTTTTCCGTATGGAAAAACGATTTGCGGTAGGAGATCGTTCCGGACCCCCGCTGGACTTTTGGCAAGTCTTGTGGGGGTCAGGAGGCCCCCCAAGCTGGCCAAAAGTCCCTGGGGGTCCGGGAGCGATCTCCTAATCTCCTGACGTCGGGGGGACAAAAAAACAAAATGGCACCAGCGCTACCTTGGACCTGTCATATGACAGGTCAAAGGTAGCGCCGGCGCCATTTCCTACAACGCAAGGAGGTCCGAGAGGGAAAGATCACACCGGGACCCTCCTCTGGACCCCAGGTAATTTAAGGCATTTTGGGGGGGTTTGGGGGGGGGGGGGTATTTATTTTAAAGGGTCGGGGTGGGTTTTAGGGTTGTTTTAGTGTGCCGGTTTTCCCACCCTCCCCCCCCCACTGGACCCCAGGTAATTTAAGGCATTTTGGGGGGGTTCGGGAGGGTGGGGGATTTATTTTAAAGGGTTGGGGTGGGTTTAGGGGATGTTTAGTGTGCCGGTTTTCGATTTACACGATTTACACTGATTTACACGATATTTTAAAAACCCAAACTGCGACGATCCGATTCACCTCCCCCTCCCAGCCGAAATCGATCGTAAGATGATCGATCACACGATTCACATCTCTAGATGCTAGTAAATCACCTATAGAAGGTAGAGATGTGCTTCGGGTTGGTTTATTGTGTCGGGCTTTGTTCAGGACCCCCAATGGGAATTTCATTTTTCCTGCACAGTTCGGGTGTTTTTTTGGGGGGCCCTGATTTCGGGTTAGCATGCACTAACTCTACCACTTTAGTGGATACTATTGTGAGTTAGTGCGCACTAATGGGAGTTAGCATGCACTGAACTCCATTAGTGGGCACTAACCTGAAAATTATTTTTTTACAAAATTTCGGAAAAATTCAATCATTTTCAGTTCTCCCGAACCATTCTGATTAGGCAATTTTGTTGAAATTGCCTAATTCGGGAAAAACAATTGCACATCGCTAATAGAAGGTGAAAAAAAAAGGTATAGAACCATCAATGGAATGATACCTCTACATTTGTGTTGGTGATAAAACTAAAAAAAAACAGAAATCACATAAAATTATTTTTGGGGATGAAATATGAGTTAAGAAAGGAAGAGTAATAAAAAGGGGAATAGGTAAAAAGGATAATTTGTTTCAGATATTCTTTCGTATTCAAAAGGTGTCCTAAAAAAATAAGGCTAATAAGAATATTAAAATTATGAAAAAAAACTCTGTGTTAAGAAGGGTTAAGTTCATTTGTGAGTCTCCCAAAGCCAAATCATTTGAGAATGCAGAGGTGGAAGAATCTTTTGAAGTAGAAAATTTACGCAATACAGAGAATAGTAATACAGATGAAGTCACTGATGAAACTATAAAACACCCATTTGAATGAATACAAGATGATTATCTTCTTATTATGATTACTTTGTATTAGAAATGTGAGATGTTAGGGAATTAGAAGATGGTTACTTCGTATCCCTATTACATTAAAACTGGAGAGCTAAGCTGGTAGGTGAGAAAGATGATTGTGAAGTTTTTCTTGATGGATTACTGTGTTGAGGAACTGCTTTCTCTACCTACATGTGTTCTTAAATCAGGATGAACAATGGTTATAAAAAATGAACTGCAATTTGCTACATTTCAATAGTTTCATGCTATTTTGCTTACCACCTTACCTTAATTGGATAGGGTGTGAGTGTGACTGGGGTATGAGTGTGAAGATGGATATAGGCAATGCTGGAGTCAACACTGAGTTTTAGTGGAAGGAATGTAATAGGGACGTGAATCGTTTTTCAACGATTAAAATTATCGTCCGATAATTTTAATATCGTCTTAAATCGTTATAGAACACAATACAATAGAAATTCTAACGATTTATCGTTAAAAATCGTTTAAATCGTGTTAGTGCGCACTAACTCCCGTTAGTGCGCACTAACAGAAATGATACAAATTGACACTTTCCAGGTCAGTAAAGGTCAGTTAGGAATGAATATGTATTCCTATTGGCTGGCTGCCCTCTTATCTATTGATGTTACCAAGGTTCCCACTGAGGTGATGGTTGGGGGGATGGGAAATGGAAATGGAAACTCAGGAACACTAACAGAAAATTGATACAAATTATTGACACTTTCCAGGTCAGTAAAGGTCAGTTAGGAATGAATATGTATTCCTATTGGCTGGCTGCCCTCTTATCTATTGATGTTACCAAGGTTCCAACTGAGGTGATGGTTGGGGGGATGGGAAATGGAAACTGTTGGTAGTTGACAAAAAAAGTAATGTGATCAGTCAATATGACTAGAACTTGTGCCCTATTCCTGATACCAGGGATGTTGTGATCTTCCTGCACTCAGTGCCCTATCCCTGATACTAGGGGTGTTGTGATCTTCCTGAACACAGTGCCCTAACCCTGACACCAGGGGTGTTGTGATCTTCCTGCACACAGTGCCCTATCCCTATTTTTTTTTAATTCTTTATTTATTGGTTTTTAAATACAATACATAAATATAATTATTGTATTTGTAAAATACAGAAAAGGGAAAAGAAAATATCAATACAAATATAACCAAATTATTATATATATCTTCCATTTTTCTGTAATCTATTGCAAGAAAATTAAGAGATAGTGTACTTTTATTGGAGCAAACTACATTGAAAAGCTTTTCTATTAAGCATTAGAAAAAGTAAGCTAATTCCCCCTTTTCTTCTATTTCTCCCCCGACTTGTCTAATCCCACAAGTGTACTGAGATGTTCTGGATCAGTGTAATGATAAGTCTGTCCCTTCATTTTGACTATGCATTTACAAGGGTACCGAAGTAAAAACTGTCCTCCTCTCTCAAGTACAGATTGTCTCAGAGCGAGAAATCTTTCCTCCTAAGTTGCGTTGATTTAACTATATCTGGATATATCCAGATTTTGTAACCGTAGAAAGTTTTCATTCTATTTCGGAAATAGTATCTTAATATATTTTCTTTATCCGAAATAAAAGCCAATGTAATTAATAAATTACCTCTCTTTTCAATTACTAATTCATCCTGAAATTTTTCTAGGAATTCTGATAGGTCTAATGATAGCTCAGCCTTATTCATTTGCTCTTCAGATTTTTTAGTTTGTTTTTTCCACTTGCATTTGCTCTTTTACTACGGTACCAATCTTTGTATAATCATAAAGGCTTTGACTATTGTTTGCCTAAGTGTCTCCGGTATCTGTAAGATTTGTATAACATAGGATCTAAAAAGTTTCGATTGGGTTTACTTACTAGTGATTGGAAAATTTATAATCCTAAATTCAATATCCGGGAATAATTTTCTATATTCTCTAACTTCCTCACATCTCAGTCTCTCCTTTATCTGATGTACTTGAATTTTTTCTATTTGTGATACCCTTTGTTCCATAACTTTCATATCTTTCTGTTGTGCTATCATTGCCTCTGCATTACTTTTCAAAACTGAATTAGTCTCATTAAACTGCCTGTGTTAGACTATTAATAGAAGAGTCCAATTTAGACAAAAAATGTCCATAAAGATTTAAGGTTATATTTGGCAGGGTCTCACTGTCAGTTCATGTAGTATTTTCTCTCTCTGTTGCAACTTCCTTTATTTCTTTTATTCCCTTTTCAGATGTTGATCTCGTTCCGATTTTTTCTCCGCAACTTGTGGGGGGTATAGATTTTGTATTTAGGATCTCCAACTCATCCCAGTTGTTTGCTTCACTTTCTTCCATACTCCAGTTTCTCCCTGGGGATTTATTGCATATTAAGGATATTATCCCTTCTTTTGCCAGGCGGGTTGTTGGTGTATGCGGGGCCCCTGGACTTAATGAGATGTCCTCGGCCCAATGGGGATGTAATATGCTCCATATCCGTCCCCATAACGGCCTTCTCAACAGGGGTATTTTGTGGGGAATTAAGCCAATCTGTCACAGTCTTTTCAGCAGAGTTCACAGTTGGAGTGCTTGCAATTGGCCTAATTTTGGCCTTACGTTTCGTATGTGGCATGTATGCCTTCAACAAAACCCTGTTCAGACGGGCAGCGGCTTGTGCTTACTATAGTCAATACACTTCTTCTTAGGGAGGTAAAGGAGTTTGTATTTTTCTTGTAACAAACTAACTTGCAGCTATTTCCACCAAATTCAAATAAGAAATAGTATAAACTTCATCAATGCCGTTTCTTTTAAAAAAAATTTTACCTGCTTATCCAGCGAATCCAGTCGGAGCCGGTCAGAGCCGCGCACCCCTTAGGCGCGCGGCTTCGGCAGCGCGCCGACGGCAGCTACGCGCCGTTAAGAGAGCAATTTATGTAAATATTTCAGCCCCTCCTGTTGACGTTGCAGCTGGTGATTAGCTGTTGTGGATACCGTCGGGGCAGGCTCACGTCTACCCCGGAAGTCCCGTTTCAATAAGGAAATGAAGGCAAATGCTTAATTCAAGTAGAAAAGCCGCAGGAGAGTAAAGAAACTCTTTGCAAAGTCAGCAGGTAACGTCTCCTCACCTCGAGTGAAATCACAAAAGGCAAGGCTTTTAAAGTTCCTTTCGGCCCCTCCTGTTGACGTTGCAGCTGGTGATTGGCTGTTGTGGATACCGTCGGGGCAGGCTCACGTCTACCCCCGGAAGTCCCGTTTCAATAAGGAAATGAAGGCAAAATGCTTAATTCAAGTAGAAAAGCCGCAGGAGAGTAAAGAAAACTCTTTGCAAAGTCAGCAGGTAACGTCTCCCTCACCTCCCCCTATCCCTATTAATACCCAGGAGTGTTGTGATCTTCCTGCACACAGTGCCCTCACCCCTGATACCAGGGGTGTTGTGATCTTCCTGCACACAGTGCCCTAACCCTGACACCAGGGGTGTTGTGATCTTCCTGCACACAGTGCCCTATCCCTATTAATACCAGGAGTGTTGTGATCTTCCTGCACAACAGTGCCCTAACCCTGATACCAGGGGTGTTGTGATCTTATTGCACACAGTGCCCTAACCCTGATATCAGGGGTGTTGTGATCTTCCTGCATGCAGTGCCCTATCCCACCTGCATTACTAGTGAGAGGCTGGCTTCACAGACAGGGGGGAGCTGCCTGACCCTCACTCCTCCCTTCCCCCATGTCCCAGCCAGTGAATGGTGTGTGGGTGAGGGGGGGGGGGAGGATGGTGAATGTCTGAGACAGCTCCCCCCCCTGCATTACTAGTGAGAGGCTGGCTTCACAGACAGGGGGGAGCTTCCTGACCCTCACTCCTCCCCTCCCCCATGACCCAGCCAGTGAATGGTGTGTGGGTGAGGGGGGGGGGGAGGAATGGTGAAGGCTGAAACAGCTCCTTCCCTGCATTACTAGTGAGAGGCTTGGCTTCACAGACAGGGGGGAGCTGCCGGACCCTCACTCCTCCGCTCCCCCATGTCCCAGCCAGTGAATGGTGGTGTGGGTGAGGGGGGGGGGGAGGATGGTGAAGGCTGAGACAGATCCCTCCCTGCATTACTAGTGAGAGGCTGGCTTCACAGACAGGGGGGAGCTGCCTGACCTCACTCCTCCGGGTGTTGTAAGCTTCCTGCACACAGTGCCCTATCCGTAATACCAGGGGTGTTGTGATCTTACTGCACACAGTGGCCCTATTCCTGATACCAGGAGTGTTGTGATCTTTCTGCAAGCAGTGCCCTATCCTTGATACCGGGATGTGTGCAAGAAGATCACAACGCCCCCCGGTAACCGGGATAGTGCACTGGCATGCAGGAAGATCACAACACGCCCGGTATCAGGAAAGGGCACTGTGTGCAGGAAGATCACAACACCCCTGGTATTAGGGATAGGGCACTGTGTGCAGGAAGATCACAATACTCCTGGTATTAATAGGGATAGGGCACTGCATGCAGGAAGATCACAACACCCCTGGTATCAGGGATAGGGCACTGTGTGCAGGAAGATCACAACACCCCGGAGGAGTGAGGGTCAGGCAAGCTCCCCCCTGTCTGTGAAGCCAGCCTCTCACTAGTAATGCAGGGAGGGAGCTGTTTTTCAAGCCTTCACCAGCCTCCCCCCCCCCTCACCCACACACCATTCACTGGCTGGGACATGGGGGAAGGGAGGATTGAAGGTCAGGCAGCTCCCTCCTGTCTGTGAAGCCAGCCTCTCACTAGTAATGCAGGGAGGGAGCTGTCTCCACCCTTCTCCATCCTCCCCCCCCCCCCTCACCCACACACCATTCACTTGCTGGGACTTGGGGGAAGGGAGGAGTGAGGGTCAGACAGCTCCCCCCTGTCTGTGAAGCCAGCCTCTCACTAGTAATGCAGGGGAGGGAGCTGTCTCAGCCTTCACCATCCTCCCCCCCCCTCACCCACACAACCATTCACTTGGCTGGGGACATGGGGGAATGTGGAGTGAGGGTCATGCAGCTCCCTTCCTGTCTGTGAAGCCAGCCTCTCACTAGTAATGCAGGGAGGGAGCTGTCTCACCCTTCACCATCCTCCTCCCCCCCCCCTCACCACACACCATTCACTTGCTGGACGTGGGGGAAGGGAGGAGTGACGGACAGGCAGCTCCCCACTGACTGTGAAAGCCAGCCTCTCACTAATAATGCAGGGAGGGAGCTGTCTCCGCCTTCACCATCCTCCCCCCCCCCCACTCACCCACACACCATTCACTGGCAGGGACATGGGGGAGGGGAGGAGTGAGGGTCAGGCAGCTCCCCCCTGTCTGTGAAGCCAGCCTCTCACTAGTAATGCCAGGGAAGGAGCTGTTTCAGCCTCATCATCCTCCCCCCCCCCTCACCCACACACCATTCACTGGCTGGGACATAGGGGAGGGAGGAGTGAGGGTCAGGCAGCTCCCCCTGTCTGTGAAGCCAGCCTCTCACTATTAATGCAGGGAAGGAGCTGTTTTCAAGCCTCACCATCCTCCCCCCCCCCCTCACCCACACACCATTCACTGGCTGGGACAGTGGGGGAGGGGGAGGAGGGGAGGGTCAGGATCTCCCCCCTGTCTGTGAAGCCAGCCTCTCACTAGCAATGCAGGCGGGATAGGGCACTGCATGCAGGAAGATCACAACACCCCTTTTGTCAGGGTTAGGGCACCGTGTGCAGGAAGATCACAACACTCCTGGTATTGATAGGGGATAGGGCACTGTATGCAGGAAGATCACAACACCCCTGGTGTCAGGGTTAGGGCACTGTGTGCGGAAGATCACAACACCTCCTGGTATTAATAGGGATAGGGCACTGTGTGCAGGAAGATCACACACCCCTGGTGTCAGGGTTAGGGCACTGTGTGCAGGAATATCACAACACCCCTGGTATCAGGTTAGGGCACTGTGTGCAGGAAGATCACAACAACTCCTGGTATTAATAGGGATAGGGCACTGTGTGCAGGAAGATCACAACACCCCTGGTGTCAGGGTTAGGGTGCTTTGTGCAGGAAGATCACAACACTCCTGGTATTAATAGGGATAGGGCACTGTGTGCAGGAAGATCACAACACTCCTGGTATTAATAGGGATAGGGCACTGTGTGCAGGAAGATCACAACACTCCTGGTATTAATAGGGATAGGGCACTGTGTGCAGGAGATCACATCACCACCCTGGTGTCAGGTTAGGGCACTGTGTACAGGAAGATCACAACACTCCTGGTATTAATAGGGATAGGGCACTGTGTGGCAGGAAGATCACAACACTCCTGGTATTAATATGGGATAGGGCACTGTGTGCAGGAAGATCACAACACTCCTGGTATTAATAGGGATAGGGCACTGTGTGCAGGAAGATCACATCACCCCTGGTGTCAGGGTTAGGGCACTGTGTACAGGAAGATCACAACACTCCTGGTATTAATAGGGATAGGGCACTGTGTGCAGGAAGATCACAACACTCCTGGTATTAATAGGGATAGGGCATTGTGTGCAGGAAGATCACAACACGCCTGGTATTAATAGGGATAGGGCACTGTGTGCAGGAAGATCACAACACCCCTGGTGTCAGGGTTAGGGCACTGTGGTGCAAGGGAGATCACAACACTCCTGGTATTAATAGGGAATAGGGCACTGTGTACAGGAAGATCACAACAACCCCCTGGTAATCAAGGTTAGGGCACAAGTTCTAGTCACATTGACTGATCACATTACTTTTTTTGTCAAGCTAACCAACTGTTTCCATTTCCCATCCCCCATATATTGTCAGTGGGAACCTTGGTAACATGAATAAATAAGGAGGGCAGCCAAGAGGATACATATTCATTCTTAAACTGACCTTAACTGACCTGAAAAGTGTCAAATTGTATCATTTTCTGTTAGTGCGCACTAACTCCCGTTAGTGCGCACTAGTCGGAAAAAATAATTTTTAACTAAAAAATCGTGCCAACACGATTTTCTTATACTGCTAGACGATTTCAATCGTTAAGACGGATAGGGCACATGATTCACATCCCTAGAATGTAATAAGAGGCTAGATAAATAAATAAATAACAAATACCTGCAGGGGAGTTCTGGGAGCGCTGTCAAGCCCAAGCCTGCATCCTGTTAGGCCTGGATGAGGGACTGCAGCAAGGAGAAGGGCTGAATAGCAGAGGGAGAGTGAATAGCAGGGGAGAAGCGCCATTGCTGTGTCATACTAGGCCACTATAAAAAAAAATGATACCATAAAGAGTCCCCAAGAAGAAATCCATAGAGGATGAGCAGCATTGGAGGCTGCCAAAACCAGGCCTAATGCTTTGGTTTCATTCCCGCTGCTGCTCATTGTCAAGGGGGAGGGTTCAAGAGAAGATTGAGGCTGCCACTATCACTGCTGATGATAGGCCCTAATTGCCACCTCTGTTAATGGACTGCTGAGGAGATAAAGATAGGCTAGAGCTGCCCAGCAGGGACCCAGAAATGAAGACTGAAAACAGCATGGAAGAAATCGGCTAGCCAGCAGCAAATGGGGGTAACAGCATTCTTCATTGCCGCCGGGCAGAACCCTCCTCCCACGCCAGGCTGCTTACTACTGCTAGGCCCGTCTCGGAGATCCTATCTCCTCTCAATGAGATGACCGGCACAAGAAGATCACTGCACCTACTGTTTTGACATGCTCGCTGGCACTGACTCCCATTGTGATCAGGTTAGTCCCCGATATCTTCTCTGCCGCAATTTTTAAATTAAAAAAAAATTGAGAGATCAGTGTTGGAGCCTTGGGGGAAGCTCTGATGCTGCAACAGTGATGACCGGACCTGCTATGATGATGTCATCGATGATATCAGAGGACACCCATTGCTACGGGGAGGGGGGGCTAGATTTTATTAAAAGTAAGGGTAATCAATTGAAATTTGTGCAAAATGACAGTTGTGCCTAGGAAAGGAGTCTCTGGCCCCCTGAAGGACCTCACTTACTGACCTCAAGGGATAGTAGTATAAGAAACACTGCCAGCCATGTTTTGAGAGACCTGCCCTTTTGGGGATAAAACTCAATAAAAGCCTTTAGAAACCAGGGATTTTTAATTATGTGCATCAGAAGAGACCCAGAAGACTTCAGCTCATGAAGAATTGAGAAGATGGTATAATAGAACATTTTAAATATTTAAAACAAATGACTACTGTCAGCTGAAAAAATGACTTTTACAAATAGATATGAATTATGAGTTTTATTGGAACAAGTGAATTTATATATTAATTGTAAAAATATTTTTCAACATCTGTAACAAAAATAAAATTAATATTTTGTGACTAGTGGTAGTGTCAGTTCTCCCCTAATACCAGTGAACTGACTCAGACATCCCATGAGAAACATCAACTGCTACAGTGACCAGGCAAATTCCAAAACCTTATCCCGGGAATACATAGTGACCGGCTTCCCTAACAAGTGGTAAGCCGGTCACTGTAATACCATTAGGTTAGGTCAAAGCACAATCTGGGTTTAAAATTTCAATCATTATTAAATAAAAATAAAATTCCGGAAACATTCCAGACCCAGAGAAATGGAAATGCAGCTCAACGTCGGCTTAGGGGACGCCATCCAGCATCAATAATTCATAACATCTAGTGACGCAGGAACCTGAAGAATACAGCAAAAGCTAGAGGCAGTTTAGCATTTACTCAGACCAGGGGCTGCAGGTGAACAGGGTGAAAGCACTAGGGATGTGAATCGTTTTTTCAACGATTAAAATTATCGTCCGATAATGTTTATATCGTCTTAAATCGTTATAGAACACGATACAATAGAAATTCTAACGATTTATCGTTAAAAATCGTTAAATCGTGTTAGTGCGCACTAACTCGAGTTAGTGCGCACTAACTCCCCGTTAGTGCGCACTAACTCGATTTAGTGCGCACTAACTGAAAATGATACAAATAAACCTTTCCAGGTCACTGAGGTCAGTTAGGAATGAATATGTGTTCCTATTGGCTGGCTGCCCTCTTATCTATTGATATTACCAAGGTTACCACTGAGGTGATGGTTGGGGGGGATGGGAAATGGAACTGGAAACTACGAACACCAACAGAAAATGAAACAAAGTGTTCACACTTCCCAGGTCAGTAAAGGTCACTTAGGAATGAATATGTATGTATGTATTCCTATTGGCTGGCTGTGCTCTTATCTATTGATGTTACCAATATGGTTGGGGGGATGTGAAATGGAAACAGTTGGAAGCTTGACAAAAAAAGTAATGTAATGATCAGCACTCACGTGACTAGAACTTGTTTGTTTATTATTTTTGTTAGCAGGCACCTGAAATGCTAGTGCATGTTGAATTTGCCAATCACTGTGCATTTTAGAAAGGTGGTCCTGGCTGGAACTGTACACAGTTCAAATATATGTAATTGATTGTTGGTAAGTGTATTTTTTAAGTAGCCACACTGGCACCAGTATGTTTACTTTTCCTCCTACTTAACTCACTAGCTCAGCTTTGTAAGAAGGGCTTCTCTGCTTGTGTGTTGTTTTTGTTTGGTGTGAGGAGAGCAGAAACATCAGATCTTTATTCAATCTACTACAGTCATCTCTTACAGTGGCCCTATCCCTATTAATACCAGGAGTGTTGTGATCTTCCTGCAACACAGTGGCCCTAACCCTGATACCAGTCTGAGACAGCTCCCTCCCTGCATTACTAGTGAGAGGCTGGCTTCACAGACAGGGGGGAGCTGCCTGACCCTCACTCCTGACTTCCCCCATGTCCCAGCTAGTGAATGGTGTGTGGGTGAGGGGGGGGGGGAGGATGGTGAAGTCGAGACAGCTCCCTCCTGCATTACTAGTGAGAGGCTGGCTTCACAGACAGGGGGGGAGCTGCCTGACCCTCACTCCTGACTTCCCCCATGTCCCAGCTAGTGAATGGTGTGTGGGTGAGGGGGGGGGGGGAGGATGGTGAAGTCTGAGACAGCTCCCTCCCTGCATTACTAGTGAGAGGCTGGCTTCACAGACAGGGGGGAGCTGCCTGACCCTGACTCCTGACTTCCCCCATGTCCCAGCTAGTGAATGGTGTGTGGGTGAGGGGGGGGGGAGGATGGTGAAGTCTGAGACAGCTCCCTCCCTGCATTACTAGTGAGAGGCTGGCTTCACAGACAGGGGGAGCTGCCTGACCCTCACTTCCTGACTTCCCCCATGTCCCAGCTAGTGAATGGTGTGTGGGGTGAGGGGGGGGGGGAGGATGGTGAAAGTCTGAGACAGCTCCCTCCCTGCATTACTAGTGAGAGGCTGGCTTCACAGACAGGGGGGAGCTGCCTGACCCTCACTCCTGACTTCCCCCATGTCCCAGCTAGTGAATGGTGTGTGGGGTGGGGGGGGGGGGGGGGAGGATGGTGAAGTCTGAGACAGCTCCCTCCCTGCATTACTAGTGAGAGGCTGGCTTCACAGACAGGGGGGAGCTGCCTGACCCTCACTCCTGACTTCCCCCATGTCCCAGCTAGTGAATGGTGTGTGGGTGAGGGGGGGGGGGGAGGATGGTGAAGTCTGAGACAGCTCCCTCCCTGCATTACTAGTGAGAGGCTGGCTTCTCAGACAGGGGGGGAGCTGCCTGACCCTCACTCATGACTTCCCCCATATCCCAGCTAGTGAATGGTGTGTGGGTGAGGGGGGGGGGGGAGGATGGTGAAGTCTGAGACAGCTCCCTCCCTGCATTACTAGTGAGAGGCTGGCTTCACAGACAGGGGGGAGCTGCCTGACCCTCACTCCTGACTTCCCCCATGTCCCAGCTAGTGAATGGTGTGTGGGTGAGGGGGGGGGGGAGAGGATGGTGAAGTCTGAGACAGCTCCCTCCCTGCATTACTAGTGAGAGGCTGGCTTCGCAGACAGGGGGGAGCTGCCTGACCCTCACTCCTGACTTCCCCCATGTCCCAGCTAGTGAATGGTGTGTGGGTGAGGGGGGGGGGGAGGATGGTGAAGTCTGAGACAGCTCCCTCCCTGCATTACTAGTGAGAGGCTGGCTTCACAGACAGGGGGGGAGCTGCCTGACCCTCACTCCTGACTTCCCCCATGTCCCAGCTAGTGAATGGTGTGTGGGTGAGGGGGGGGGGAGGATGGTGAAGTCTGAGACAGCTCCCTCCCTGCATTACTAGTGAGAGGCTGGCTTCACAGACAGGGGGGAGCTGCCTGTCCCTCACTCCTGACTTCCCCCATGTCTCAGCTAGTGAATGGTGTGTGGGTGAGGGGGGGGGGGTGGATGGTGAAGGTCTGAGACAGCTCCCTCCCTGCATTACTAGTGAGAGGCTGGCTTCACAGACAGGGGGAGCTGCCTGACCCTCACTCCTGACTTCCCCCATGTCCCAGCTAGTGAATGGTGTGTGGGTAAGGGGGGGGGGAGGATGGTGAAGTCTGAGACAGCTCCCTCCCTGCATTACTAGTGAGAGGCTGGCTTCACAGACAGGGGGGAGCTGCCTGACCCTCTCTCCTCCGGGGTATTGTGATCTTCCTGCACACAGTGCCCTATCCCTGATACCAGGGGTGTTGTGATCTTCCTGCATGCAGTGCCCTATCCCTAT
Organism: Rhinatrema bivittatum; assembly: GCF_901001135.1. NCBI lineage: Eukaryota > Metazoa > Chordata > Amphibia > Gymnophiona > Rhinatrematidae > Rhinatrema > Rhinatrema bivittatum. The sequence goes on along the minus strand of NC_042615.1, from coordinate 796,047,632 downwards.
TAATACCAGGAGTGTTGTGATCTTCCTGCATGCAGTGCCCTATCCCTGATATCGGGATGTGTGGAAGAAGATCACAACACCCCCGGTATCAGGAATAGGGCACTGTGTGCAGGAAGATCACAACACCCCCAGTATCAGGAATAGGGCACTGTGTGGCAGGAAGATCACAAACACCCTGGTATTAGGGATAGGGCACTGTGTGCAGGAAGATCACAACACTCCTGGTATTAATAGGGATAGGGCACTGTGTGCAGGAAGATCACAATACCCCTGGTATCAGGGTTTAGGGCACAAGTTTCTAGTCACATTGACTGATCACAATTACTTGTTTTGTCAAGCTACCAACTGTTTCCATTTCCCATCCCCCATATACTGTCAGTAGGAAACTTGGTAACATGAATAATAAGAGGGCAGCCAATAGGAATACATATTCATTCCTAACTGACCTTAACTGACCTGAAAAGTGTCAAATTGTATCATTTTCAGTTAGTGCGCACTAACTCCCAGTTAGTGCGCACTAACTCCCGTTAGTGCGCACTAACTCGAGTTAGTGCGCACTAATCGGAAAAAACGATTTTTATTTTAACGATTTTTAACTAAAAAAAATCGTGCCTAAGACGATTTTCTTGCCCTGCCACACGATTTCTATCGTTAAGACGATATGGAAAACGATTCACATCCCTAGAAAGCACTGTCTCGGTGCTCTCTCCCATAGGGGGCCTCAGAAAATAACAAATCCAAATTTAAGGAGAAAGATTAGTGAAAGCATAAGCACAAGAGTGCATGAATAGTAAATTGCAGGGATGGCAGAGCAAAAATTTTATGTTCATATTTCTTATGTCCGAAAGGGGGTCCCACTTGCGGCCAATATGGACATAAAAAAATCCAATGAGTTGGGTATATGTACATATGTGCAAAAAAAAAATTTAAACCCCCTCACCCTCCTTAATCCCCCACCCCCCCCCCCCGACTACCACAACTCCCTGGTGATGGAGCGAGGAGTGAGGACACCATTTCTGCAATCCTTGGCGAGAAGAGCATGTGGAACGTCGGCGGCACGTCGAGTGACGCCGGCGTCACGTGAATTCCCGGCGAGTTCGCGCCGGACGGCTCGTTTGGCCCAAAAGAACTTTTTGGGCCGGCCCCCAAGCTGGCCAAAAGTTCTTTTTGGGCCGAACGAGCCGTCCGGCGCAAACTCGCCGGGAATCACGTGACGCCAGCGTCACTCGACGTGCCGGCTGACGTCACATGCTTCTCGCCAAGGATTGCAGAAATGACGTCCTCACTCCTCGCTCGATCACCAGGGAGTTGTGGTAAGTCTGGGGGGGGGGGGATTAAGGAGGGTGAGGAGGTTTATATTTTTATTTTGGCTCAACAAATCGCGATTTCCCACATATCCAACATATCTATGTTGGATATGTGGGAAATCCGATCGTTTATGTCGAATCAATTTTTTAAGTTAAAAAAAAATATGAGTAGCGTTTTACTAATGCGGTCAATCCGAATGCACACCCCTAGTAAATTTGCAGCACAGTATCCAGACACGGTAAGGCTGTAGGCTAGTTTAGTTAAAGTAATGCTGAAGCTGTCACGTGGGGATTAGAGACAGCTTAATAAAGACAGAGAGTGACTGTGATAGTGAGCGTGAGAGATAATAATTGGTAAAACACCAAGAACACCGTCCTGCGTACTGTCACTGACTCAGATCCCCTGTTCACTGTCACTCACATTACGCCAAATTTTGTTTGCCTTACAGGCAACAATTGAATCAGCCTTGACAATATTGCTAATGTGGTTTTAATGTGCATTAAGCACTGAATTTGTTGTTAATGCACATCTTAGAAAATAGGGCTCTAAATTTTTAAACTCACCCATAGCCTGGCCAGACCTTGCTGCTTTGTTGTCCATCTAAATCTGTTTGCACTGCAATTTAGTGCAAATAAAATGTAGCCAGGCAGTAGGGGGATATTTGAACTGGTTAAAAGACAATTTTAAATGCATATATTTTTTTGAATATTGATTCCTTTTCATGCACTTCCCTCGTAGGCTTAATTTGCAAACAAATCTATGCACGCAGATCTACGCCAGAGTTTATAAACTGCACGCGCAGCCATGCTCATGTTATAAAATCCGGGGTCGGCGCGTGCCGAGCCCTAGGGGAGCCCCAAGGGCTTTCCCCATTCCCTCCGAGGCCACTCTGAAATCAAAATCGAAATTGGAGCGTCCTCGGAGGGAACTTCCCTTTCGCACCCCCGCACCTTCCCCTCTCTTCCCCTATATAATCCGCCTCCTAACCCTACCTAAATCACCCCCTACCTTTATTATTTAAGTTGCGCCTGCCTCTGGGCAGGCGTAGGTTGCCGGCGCGCAATTCCCCAGCCTAGCAGGCCTTTGGAGGCCTCTGGCCACGCCCCTGCCACGCCCCGGACTGCCCCCACCCCGCCCCTTTTTTCAAGCCCCGGGACATATGCGCGTCCCTGAACTTGCGCGCGTCACCGAGCCTATGCAAAATAGGCTCGGAGTGTGCAGGAGCGGGTTTTCGGGTTTTCGTAACCCTTTGAAAATCCGCCCCAAAGTGTTCAGTAGACAAACAAGTATATTTTAAAAACCCTGCATGCGTGACATACCGGGGTTACGTGTTGACCGGGTCCTGCACGTGCCGCACACATTTTTGGAAGGGCCCGGCCATGCCTGTAACCCTTTTTAAGCACCAAAGTGCTGGGCCTTTCAAAAGGGGCGGGTTGGGGGACAGGGTCTGGATTGGGAGGAGTGGGGTGGGGACGGGCCTGGACAGCATCATTAGACGCTATCCCCTGGAAGCGCACGTCGGCAACCGGCCGGCGTGCGGGGTTTACGTTTGCTCCCGAGGAGCAGTAGGTATAAAAATTTAAAAAATTGGGGCTAGGTAGGTTTAGGTTAGGGGTCAGGGAGGAGAGGGGAAGAGGAAGGAAGGATAGGTTTAGGGGTTAGGAAACTGGGAAAAAGGTTGATCACCTCGCCGCACATAATTTGAAACCCACCCCCTGCACTTACAATTCGCAGGCTGCCCACCCATGTGTGCACGGATGTTGAAATCCAGTGCGCATTTGTGTGTGGACATCGTATTTCATAACATGCAAGCGGCGACGCATGCATGCTACAAAATCGAAGTGTCCATGTGTGTGCGCTGGGAACCACGCACACATGGACGTGCACATTGCGGATCTAAAATCAACCCCAAAATTTCATGCTGCCATCTTTCTTCTTGATGCTGGTAAAATAAGCACAAAAGAATTTGATGGTGTAGAAATAAAACAAATACACATATTAGATGGAAACATTATATCCAATTCAGTGTGTTAGATCATCAAATAAAATAATCTGAAGCAGTTTCATAATACAATTGTAATTGTTGGTCACTGAATCAACTGATCAAACAATCATAACACTTTAGTGTATTCAGTAGGGATGTGAATCGTTTTTCTGATGAATTAAAATATCGTACGATATTTCTTAATTCGTCAAAAATTCGGGAAAAATGAGAAATGATTGCATTTCCCCCAAATTTTCGGCAAAAATCGTTTTTCGGCTTAGTGCGCACTAAGCTGAAAAAACGATTTTTCACTAAAAAAAAAATGACGATCCGCGGGAAACCGAGATTTTCCTGCGGCCACACAAACCCGATAGGAGAAACGATGGGGCAACCCGATTCACATCCCTAGTATTCAGCAGCCCATACTTTTTTTTTTTTAAACATCCTCATATTGCTTTTCTACTGGAATTTTATAGTTTTTCCTGCATGGAAATTGACAAAGGGCAGAACTGAATGTGGCAGATTCCTTGTTAACATGACAGCAATCACATTGATTTCATGGTGCAATTTAGATAGTCCAGCATGGCATGCTTTGCTAATTAGTAACAAGTCATGTCCACAGTGTTTCATAAATCATGAGTCTATAAGGTCCCTTTACATAATACCGAGACATTATTGATAGAAATCCCTGATCTCCAACAATGGAGCATTCTTCTGGAGTCTTCTGCTTCTTTGCAGCCCGCACTGACAAAATGGGATATCCACAGTTTACAGACACTAATAATTGTCACACTCCCTAAAGGCAGAGCTCATCTATTCTATACTTTTGCACAAAATCTCAGGTTACAAAACAATGAAAGCAGCCAAGTATCTGACCTTATGCAAAGCAGCTATTTATTTTAATTTCATTGCCTGTTGCAACATGCTGAACCAATATAATTTAATATATTGTTTGGGCACCTACAGTTAAGTACTTAATGAAAGGTCAACATAAATGTGCATGCAGATGACAGAGAGGACCAACTATTAGGCAATGATCTTACTCTTGTTGGATTTGACTCAAAGCACACAGGAAAACTCAGCTAGAAGCACTTTTAGTTACATTAGTAGACGGCATTCCTTGGAGGCATTTTTACATCAGGGGAGGAAAATAATTATGTAGATTGCATTTTCAAACCTAAAGGCATTATTTTCCATCTTAAAAAGTACTCACAGAGAAAGTAGGTGAAAATGTCTGAGTACTTCATGGCTAATTTCAAAGCAAAAGTATACTCTTATGTTCCCTTTGACAATAGGTTCAAAGTCCACAGGTGCAATGTACCAATGGACTTTGCACCATGGGGAGGCAGCTGTTTTGAAAATTTCCCCCAGCTAGTTATTATTTTATCCAAGCTTTGAGTTCTGCAGATGCTGGAGAAAATTAAAGTGATTCTTATAAAAAAAAAAAGGCAGGAAATGTCTACCTACCATATATTTCCATGTGTAGGAGTATAAAAATACTTCAGGCCCAGAATCTTTTTCAATGTTTATGCTACCTCATTGGGGGAAATTAAAAAATAGCTCATGTTGTTGCAAAACACACAGATACTTTTACCACATGTGATTTGTATCAAATTTTCAACTACACAGGTATTTTCTTTTTGAAAATTGACTAGCATAAAGCACTCATAAATAATGTCCAGAATAGCTTCTATCTTTAATTTGTGTGGTTGGCTGATGAGGGGTAAATTAATGTGCATACTTTTGAAAATGCTAGGGTAGATTTTAAAAAATTGCGCGATCGCGTACTTTTGTTTGTGCACCAGGCGCAAACAAATGTACGCTGGATTTTATAAGATACGCGCGTAGTTGCACGTATCTTATAAAATCTGGGGTCGGCGCGCACAAGGGGGTACACATTTGTGCAACCTGCGCGCGCTGAGCCCAGCGCGCGCTGCCTGTTCCCTCCAAGGCTGCTCCGATTTCGGAGCGGCCTCGGAAGGAACTTTCCTTCACCCTCCCTTCCCCTACCTAACCCACCCCCCCCCCCCCCCGGCCCTATCTAAACCCCCCCCCCTTACCTTTATTCCATGATTTACGCCTGCGAAAAGCAGACGTAATCTGTGCGCGCCAGCCGGCTGCCCCGCTCCATGTTCCGGTCCCGGGGGCTGGTCTGGAGGCCGCGGCCATGCCCCCGGAACGCCCCCGGGCCGAAACCACGCCCGCGTCGCCGCCCCCGAAACGCCGTGTCATTCTGCCACGCCCCCCGACACACCCCCTCCCGTCCCTTTTAAAAAACCCCGGGACTTACACGTGTCCCGGGGCTCTGCGCGTCGGTACGCGAGGGCCGGGCCTATGCAAAATAAGCCTAATCAAAATAGGCGCGCGGGCGCGCTAGGGCCGCCTCGCTGTGTATGCATGCTGATTTTCTCTTCTGACCTAAGCACTCCCTCCCCTCTAAAAATGCCTCTTTATAACTCAGCTAAAATTAAATGTGATATAGTAGATTGCACATTCTTTTAGCTAGATTAATAGACTAATCAATTAATTACAGCCTGAGCTTTTGAGGACAGAGTCTACTTCATCACATGGTAGTCAAATTGTCTATAAGGTGCCACTCAACTCCTGTCTTTTTCTTACACCAGACTAACACGGATATTCTACTGAATATTCTAGATAGATTGCGAGGGTAATTTTCAGACAAGTCAATTTACTGTGCTAAACTGGGAATGTTTCCTATCAAGGGGGTTGCTGGACATTGGCAGGGAGGGAATTTATTGACTATACAGTGATATTTGGGAGAACAGTTAGAGAGGGGGGCACTTTCTTTTCAGTGGGATGATGGGAGAGATGAAATTTACCTGCTAACTGGTCCTTTCACTTCAGGTGACAAGAAATTTTCGGTTGCTGCTAATATTGATGTTAAACATTTTTCTGTTAATGTCCATGTTAGTTCCGAGTAGGGATGTGCAATTCAAATTTTTATTTTGTTTTGATTCTGTATTTTGTTTTTTTTGTTTGAAATCTATTTTGTTTCATTTGAAATGAAATAAATTTAAAAAATGAATGGAAATAAAGAAAAAACCCACAAAATAATTAAAAAAAAAAACCAAAAACAAAAACTCCCTAAAAGGAGGCTAAGCTTCCCTTTGTCAATTCTTACTTTGCTGCCACAATCTAAAAATTCAAGACTTTTTCAGGGCTTGCCTCCCCTCTCCCAGTATATTCCATTTACCCTATCCTTGGGATTGCCAGTGCTAAAGTCAAACATGTCAGGAGTGAACCCCAATTGCTCATGCCCCACTGGATCCCTTATCAAAATGGTGTCACCCAGCCATGATGCTGGCACTATTTTATTGTATAGAGTGCAATTTTGACAAGGGACTCTGTGGGGTAGGAGAGACTGCGGATCGCTCCTGCACCCATTCAACTTTCGGGGGTCATTCTCTAAAGGGATTGAACGCGAAGAGAGACTTTTTGCGTGCGATACCTAAATCGGGGTGGGTTCTGGGTGGCGTCGGCACTGGAAGGGGAGGAGTCGGGGCGGCACCGGGGCAGACGCCGTGAAGACATCGCTGGCGGCGAAAGGTACGGACCCTTATCACCGCCAGTTTCGCGCCGAATAACTGCACCTTTTATGGTGTAGTTATTCAGTGCGAAAGCCGGCAGTCAGCGCACCGCAGAGGTGTGATGGCTGCTGGCTTTCGCAGGCCCGCCCCCCACTTGACCTCCCCCCGCCCCCCCATTACCGTCGGATTCTCTAAGGTCTGCGACCTTAGATAATCCAGGCTTTTGGGTTGGCAATCCCATGAATGGAATCGGTGGAGTTCAGGGAGCAGGGCAGGCCTGGAGAGAGGCCTTGAACTTTTAAATTTTGGAAGCTGGAGGAAGAAACATGGGTGGAGGAAGCCTGAGCTCCTTAGAGCAGGAGACTGGTGGTAGATGAAAAGGAAAAAGCAATAAAAGTGTAAAAGCAAACAAAACATTTATTTTTTCATTTAATTTTCCTAATGCTCAAAACAAATGCTCATCCTGAGACCATGGTATTGAGATCAAGCTTTGCAGTACCCTTGGTAAAATATTTTAGTGTAGCATGTTAAGTTTCACTTTAATATGCACGTCAACATTTTACAGAGGTACACGGTCAAACATTTTTGCTGCAAACTTTAATGCATAGATTCCTTTGTGGTTGATCTGTGATTTTGTTGTGGCTCTCAGGTGGGTCCTTGGGATAAGGCAATGTTTGGAAACTATTGCAATAGGATTACAGAAGAGGAAATGAATTCACCAGACTAAAAGAATCAATGAACCAAGTGCAATTTTACAATGAGGAATAATAGAGGAGAAGAAAAAAGGAGGGATAATCAAACCAATACATTTCCAACAAAGATCACAGTTCTAACGGAGTTATGCGTATTCCATAGGGAGGGTATTTTTAAAAGGCATTCCTCCAGTTAAAGCCATGCTTTGCCCATGGAAACATCTTTGTATAAAACTGTCGACCCAGTATGTGGGTAAAAGGATAAGCAAAATACTTGAATGCACACTTTTACCCATATTTGGGAGAGGCATTCTGGTGGACAGGGTCTAGGGAAGGTTTTTCATTTACACATACTTTTAGATTTTCCAATGTACACATACATATTTTCTCTGCAAATTTTCTGCAAACTTTTTAACAGGTGTGTTTTTGTGCGAGTAGTTTTGGTGGAGTAATTGTCAAAGTGAAACCCTAAATTACACCAATTTTCAAAGCAAACTTTGAAAATTTGTGTAACTCAGGCTTGTATATGCTGACTTCCTTACGTAGGCTGTTACAAAATTTGCCAGAAAAGGTTAATATGGTATCTTTCAAACTGGTGTGCAGGTGTACCTTGGCATACGTGCATGTTATAAAATAACCTTGCTGCATGCATACGTGCACTAAATTTTAAGTGAGTGTGCAAATCCCACTTCTACTATGTAAATCCAGGGATTTTAAAAGGGGCATATACCCATGCCATTGCTGGTTTACCAGTTCGTCCACCAGTTCACCCAGTTAAGTCCTAGAATCTCCAAAACACCCCTGGTTCGAAAGCCTACATTCCCCCCAATTATCTTAGACCCTTCAAATCCCTCAGAAATGGCTCAACCCATTTATTTTATAACTTACACATTATCAATAGCACAAGTAAAGTTACATGGCAGGGGACCTCAGTGCACACTGGTTTGCATTAAGTATTTATGCACATATCGGGTCAGATTTTAAAAAGGTTATGCTCGTAAATCTGGGCTTACGCACGCCAGGCCTATTTTCAAAAGGCCCGGCGATGCACGAAAAAGTTTTAAAAAAACTAAAACCACTTCTACACTTCCAAGACTTCCGCTTGGTACTACAAACTATCATCCTCCCTAAACTGGACTATTGCAACTCACTCCTCCTGGGCCTGCCCGCCAGCACCATCAAACCACTTCAGATGGTTCAGAATGTGACGGCTAGAATCCTCCTAACACCAAAAAAAAGGGAACACATTACCCCTATCCTCCAGAATCTTCACTGGCTGCCGATAAAATTTAGGATACACTTTAAATCCCTTATGATGATTCATAAGGCTCTTTACAACATCTCCCCCCTCAACCTATCTTTCCAATTGCAGCAGCACACTTCCAAGAGACCGATCAGAAGTGCATACCAGAACATGCTTCACACCCAGTTGGCTAAAACCTCGCTGAGGAAACGAGCTTTATCCACAGCAGGTCCCCCCCCCCCCCTTTGGAATCTGCTCCCACCGGACCTCCGCCAAGAACCTTGCCTCTTGACATTCAAAAAGAAGCTTAAGACTTGGCTATTCACCCAAGCTTTCCCTGAGAGCTAAAACCTGATAAAGCAATAGTCGTTATATATACCTATGTACATATGTTTTCTGAGTTTGGAACCTAGTTTCAGTTAACTGAGTTTTTGAATGTCTCCCTAAAAGTGTTCCTGTACACCTGTTTTAATGTATTTCCGCCCCAGAGGCGAATGTTCAGTTCCATGTAAACCGGTGCGATATGTATTATATACAGGATCATCGGTATATAAAAATAATAAATAAATAAATAAATAGATAAATAAAGGGGCGGGAAGGGGTGGGGCATGGATGGGTGTGGGCAGGGTGGTCCAGGGGTGGGGTTAGAGGCTCCAGGCACAGCGGCCATTTCCCGCTGTGCTTGGGATCATGCGCCGGCAGTCGTCCGGCACGCGCAACTTGCGCTTGCCCAGAGGCAGGCGCAAAAGGTAAGCTAAACATTTTTGGGGGATTAGAGTAGGGCTAGGGGAGGAAAGGTTAGGAGAAGGGGTGGGAAGGTCAGGTTGGGGGGAGGGAACGGGGGAAGGCAGCGCGGCTCTGCACGCACAAGGTGCAAAATTGTACACCCCCCTTGTGCGCGCCGACCCCTGATTTTATAACCTGAGTGTGCCTGCGCGCGCAAGTTATAAAATCGGGTGTACATGTGCGCCGCCAGGTAGTGCACGCACGTGTCGGCCGCGCGCACTTCTTTTAAAATCTACCCCATCTCTTGGCCAGTCCCCGAAACACCCATGCCCCACACAGACCATGCCCACACCCTGCCCCTTTTTTGGATACTTTGCAGATAAGCATGCGGTAGGTTTTATGCGTGCATCTGGGTGCTTTTTAAAATATGGTCAGCCCTTGTGAACCTGACTTCTTCGCACATGCCCTAATTGACTCACTGGCCGGGCTTTTAAACTTCACCTTTAAGTGAAAGACGATTATTCTGGATATGAATTAAGCATGTGGAGGAAATATAAAATAAAAACAAAATCCTTCTAAAAATCCTTAAATCTCAAACAGAAAATGATCTGTTCATGAAAATAGAATGTCCTGTATAATGCATTATAAGGCGAGAACCCATTAAAACATTAATTTTAAGAGCTTCAGTTTCCAGTTTTACTTATATTTAAGCTTTAAGCCTTGAATAATTAGTCGCTACTAGTACTTAACTGATTTGTTAATTGAGTTGAGCTTTCCAAGGTAGTGCCAAAGGCAGTTAACACTGTAGCAGACTAATTAAAGCAATATGGATCACATTTGCTGGAATTATTAATATTAAAAAACAGAAATACAGTTGGCAATACTTTATTTTTGAAAAGATAAATATTCGGGAGTGGGGCAGAGCAACCACATCAAGAATGTCATTGTTTGGCTAGAATTGGAGAACTGATTTGCTTGGGCCAATGCTATGCTTTGAATAGGCAATCCCTCAAGATCATTACGTTCTTCTCGATGTGGCCTGTTGGCCATTTTGTCTAAAAAAAAAAAAATATTGTGGTAGAAAATAATCACAAAACCAAAAAACAAGGTTAACCAAATATTGAATAACAAAACCTAAAATGAGACCCTCATATCAGGAGTATCACGCCACTATGACATGAAAGGATTTCCAATTGTGGAGCACTTTGAAACTTTTTCCTTTAGAGTTGGATATCACAGTTTATTCCTGAGGCCCCTAAAGAAGAACCGAAACATGAAGTGTGTTGGGCGGTGTATATATTACCTAACTTTGTACAACGGCGCTTCTCTGCAGATATTTGGACACAAGGATATTTACAAATAATTTAATTGAGGCAAATATAAATTTATTATTGCATATCCTTGGGAGATACAGATTGTCAGACCTTCAATACAGAGAAAGCTCTACAGCCTGTGTCTCCCAGTATCTTGTAAAAAGCTATATTATATAGATTCAAACTGCTAAATGCTTGTGACGAGGATCACTTATGCAATATGACAGTGTAATAAGCTGACCTTCTCTAGCCTGAGAAATCTCCTCCCACCTGAAGGTCCCTTTGTTTAGCATTGCTTTGATGTGCTCTGTTTCTTCTGAACTTCTTTATTCTGTCGCTAGATCAATCATTTCATCTCCAAGGGGCAGGGAGAAACTTTGATTTCAGTTGGAGTCTCTTGGATCCAGATAAGCAAAAGAATGCAGTTTCAGCCATCTGCCATCGATAACCTCCTGACCTTTAATTATAGGCTTTGCAGAGCCTACAGGTCTTCCAGATATCTTCCAAATTCTTGAGTCTGAGGTCAGTTAAAGGTTCACGGTATACCAGCAGGTTCAGTTAAGGCAGACAGCAAAGGACTCTGGGAAAAGCTGAGTGAGCCAAAGGCCTGAACCAAAATCTTATGTTACGCTGCCATATATCAGCGGGCTTTTATTTTTATATGCAGTAATTCCACTGGCATATGGAAAGACTGGGACCTTAAAAGCACAGTGGGGATAATGAGAAGAGATTTTTGTTAAAGGCTTCATTTCCTCATTTGGATAAAAGTTTGATTAATATAAGTGCAATACATTTTCAATTGTTTATTTAACTATTGAGACCTATGATTATTAATGGGAAGCATATTTAATGTTTAGCATTCATTCACAAAAGTAAGTTTGGAACAGCTGTTTAGCGAACACAAATGCTGTAGCTCCATGATACAAGAGTCTCTTTTAGGTGTGTTATTCAATGTTTGTTTAAACTGGATTTCTTTCTTTAGTGGATATTACTTCCATGCATCGTACATGGCTTACTGAAATGCAAGAACATGCATTCTCAGTGGCCATACATCAATATGAAACTCTGTTCTCCAGGAATTACAGCTAACATTACACCAAAACTTTCAAGGCAGTACTGAAAACTTACTTATTTAGACAAACATTTTTGTAAATCTGCAGTTTGCTAAAGGTGATAGACTTAGCCAGAATGGAGGATTGTTGTGCCTGTTTTTGTTTAGTTTTGTTTCAGTTTACATTTTATTGATTATGTACGTTTATTTGTTTACCACCTTGGGCCTTGTCATTGGTGAGTTATAAATATTAAACAAATAAATACCCTTGGGTTATCCGGGCCCTATCTACTCAGTTCTCCTTTGCAGCCTCCAACAACAGAGGATTTGCTTTCTAAATAAATCCCTGATTAGCCTTACCTACGCCCACCAATTAATGTTACCTCTCTCTGCCATTAGTTTTCTTTCTCCTGGTTGAATTTAGGACATATTCCTCTTGGACTACAATTTTTTGCTTCCTCTTGTTCTCTGGAGCTAGAAGCAAAGATTGGAATTCTGGCTGCTGCAAAGGGTAGAAAAATATTCTGCTTTTCAGCAGTTCAAAGGGGCTTGCATTCAGGTATTGTGGGCATTTTCCTTACCCCTAGAGGGCTTACAATCTTAGGGCCTGATTTACTAAGCTTTTATACCCATTCTGTGCCTATGGGGAAAATGCTTAGTAAATGAGGCCCTAAGTTAATAATAATTATTTTTTTTTAAATATTCTGCTTTCAGCCCTTCTAAGCAGATTACATTCAGATACTGTAGGTATTTCCCTATTCCCAGAGCACTTAAAATCTAAGGCTTGATTTACTAAAGCTTTTTCCCCTTTCTGTGTCTATGGGAAAAAGGCTTAGTAAATCATACTTAAGTTTGTACCTGAGGCAATGGAGGGTAAAGGGCAGTGGAATTTGAATGCTGATTTCCCTAGCTAGTAGTCTGCTGCTCTAACCACTAGGCTACTCTGCGATAGAGGCTAAAGTGACTTGCTCAAGGTCACAAGGATTGGCAGTGAGATTTGAAAACTGGTTTTCTTGGTTTTTACTACACTGCTCTAAGCACTAGGCTATTCATCCTTGTAGGAGCTCCTCTCTGGATCCTTAGAGATGTGAATCGTTTTCCATATCGTCTTAACGATAGAAATCATGTGGCAGGAGAAGAAAATCGTGTTTGGCACGATTATTTCGTTGAAAAATCGTTAAAAATTGTTTTTTCCGATTAGTGCGCACTAACTCGAGTTAGTGCGCACTAACTCAAAATGATACAAATAGACACTTTCCAGGTCACTGAAGGTCAGTTAGGAATGAATATGTGTTCCTATTGGCTGGCAGCCCTCTTATCTATTGATGTTACCAAGGTTACCACTGAGGTGATGGTTGGGGGGATGGGAAATGGAACTGGAAACTCATGAACACCAACAGAAAATGAAACAAAGTGTTCACACTTCCCAGGTCAGTAAAGGTCACTTAGGAATGAATATGTATTCCTATTGGCTGGCTGTGCTCTTATCTATTGATGTTACCAAGGTTACCACTGAGGTAATGGTTGGGGGGGATGTGAAATGGAAACAGTTGGAAGCTTGACATGTGATGATCAGCACTCACGTGACTAGAACTTCTTTGTTTATTATTTTTGTTAGCAGACACGTGCATGTTGAATTTGCCAATCACTGTGCATTTTAGAAAGGTGGTCCTGGCTGGAACTGTACACAGTTCAAATATATGTAATTGATTGTTGGTAAGTGTATTTTTTAAGTAGCCACACTGGCACAAGTATGTTTACTTTTCCTCCTACTTAACTCACTAGCTCAGCTTTGTAAGAAGGGCTTCTCTGCTTGAGTGAGGGTCAGGCAGCTCCCCCCTGTCTGTGAAGCCAGCCTCTCACTAGTAATGCAGGGAGGGAGCTGTCTCAGACTTCACCATCCTCCCCCCCCCCCTCACCCACACACCATTCACTAGCTGGGACATGGGGGAAGTCAGGAGTGAGGGTCAGGCAGCTCCCCCCTGTCTGTGAAGCCAGCCTCTCACTAGTAATGCAGGGAGGGAGCTGTCTCAGACTTCACCATCCTCCCCCCCCCCCTCACCCACACACCATTCACTAGCTGGGACATGGGGGAAGTCAGGAGTGAGGGTCAGGCAGCTCCCCCCTGTCTGTGAAGCCAGCCTCTCACTAGTAATGCAGGGAGGGAGCTGTCTCAGACTTCACCATCCTCCCCCCCCCCCTCACCCACACACCATTCACTAGCTGGGACATGGGGGAAGTCAGGAGTGAGGGTCAGGCAGCTCCCCCCCTGTCTGTGAAGCCAGCCTCTCACTAGTAATGCAGGGAGGGAGCTGTCTCAGACTTCACCATCCTCCTCCCCTCCCCCCCTCACCCACACACCATTCACTAGCTGGGACATGGGGGAAGTCAGGAGTGAGGGTCAGGCAGCTCCCCCCTGTCTGTGAAGCCAGCCTCTCACTAGTAATGCAGGGAGGGAGCTGTCTCAGACTTCACCATCCTCCCCCCCCCCCTCACCCACACACCATTCACTAGCTGGGACATGGGGGAAGTCAGGAGTGAGGGTCAGGCAGCTCCCCCCTGTCTGTGAAGCCAGCCTCTCACTAGTAATGCAGGGAGGGAGCTGTCTCAGACTTCACCATCCTCCCCCCCCCTCACCCACACACCATTCACTAGCAGGGACATGGGGGAAGTCAGGAGTGAGGGTCAGGCAGCTCCCCCCTGTCTGTGAAGCCAGCCTCTCACTAGTAATGCAGGGAGGGAGCTGTCTCAGACTTCACCATCCTCCCCCCCCCCCTCACCCACACACCATTCACTAGCTGGGACATGGGGGAAGTCAGGAGTGAGGGTCAGGCAGCTCCCCCCTGTCTGTGAAGCCAGCCTCTCACTAGTAATGCAGGGAGGGAGCTGTCTCAGACTGGTATCAGGGTTAGGGCACTGTGTGCAGGAAGATCACAACACTCCTGGTATTAATAGGGATAGGGCACTGTAAGAGATGACTGTAGTAGATTGAATAAAGATCTGATGTTTCTGCTCTCCTCACACCAAACAAAAACAACACACAAGCAGAGAAGCCCTTCTTACAAAGCTGAGCTAGTGAGTTAAGTAGGAGGAAAAGTAAACATACTTGTGCCAGTGTGGCTACTTAAAAATACACTTACCAACAATCAATTACATATATTTGAACTGTGTACAGTTCCAGCCAGGACCACCTTTCTAAAATGCACAGTGATTGGCAAATTCAACATGCACTAGCATTTCAGGTGCCTGCTAACAAAAATAATAAACAAACAAGTTCTAGTCACGTGAGTGCTGATCATTACATTACTTTTTTTGTCAAGCTTCCAACTGTTTCCATTTCACATCCCCCCAACCATTACCTCAGTGTTAGCCTTGGTAACATCAATAGATAAGAGCACAGCCAGCCAATAGGAATACATACATACATATTCATTCCTAAATGACCTTTACTGACCTGGGAAGTGTGAACACTTTGTTTCATTTTCTGTTGGTGTTCATTAGTTTCCAGTTCCATTTCCCATCCCCCCAACCATCACCTCAGTGGTAACCTTGGTAACATCAATAGATAAGAGGGCAGCCAGCCAATAGGAACACATATTCATTCCTAACTGACCTTCAGTGACCTGGAAAGTGTTTATTTGTATCATTTTCAGTTAGTGCGCACTAAATCGAGTTAGTGCGCACTAACGGGGAGTTAGTGCGCACTAACTCCTGTTAGTGCGCACTAACACGATTTAACGATTTTTAACGATAAATCGTTAGAATTTCTATTGTATCATGTTCTATAACGATTTAAGACGATATTAACATTATCGGACGATAATTTTAATCGTTGAAAAACGATTCACATCCCTACCTTGGATGGCACTGCTGGGGCAGGGGATGAGGGCAGACCAAGAGGTAAATGGTCATAGATTTCTCCCATGCGTTTGACTATGTGCTGGGTTCCTGGGTGGTGATCTTGCCTCTGGCTAGATTGTTTACTGCCTGCTGCTGTAACTAATTATTAACATGGATATCATGTTAATAATTAGGTTCCCCAAACTCTCCTCGGCTACTAGACTTTCTATATCTCCTTCCTCTAATTCTTCAGGAACAAATTGAGCTGCCAATGAAAAGATATGAACTAAATTAAAAAAAAAAGAATTCCCTTACATGATTCGTCTAAATGAATAGATTTTGCAAAGATCTGACATAGACACTGGTCAGAACAGAACATGGAGCACTCAACTGATTTTGGCTGATGCAGTCCTACTCCCAGAGTACTCCCAATGCTACTTCAGCTCTCTACTGAGTCTGCTCTTTTCTGATCCTGTACCATACTAACAGTGGAGAAGGGAGCAGGTGGTTGCTCTTCCATCTTCTCAGACAATCCTGCCTCCCTAGCTCCCTAGCTGGTCCTTCCCTTTTAAAAACAATATCTCTTCTGAGCTTTTCATCTTCCCCACTGCTACTTATGCTGGCTCCAGGTTCTTCCTCTACTATTGTCATGCTTGCCTCTTGATGCCATTGATTTGATGACATTTAACAGATCATGGTTACAGTCTTTTTGTGTTACAATATTTGTACATCTTAGTGTGGACAAACACAGATGAAGGACTCGTCATTCACATTTGTCACAAATGGAGTTCAGCAAATGAAGAAATGATGCTTACTGAGTGACTTTATACACAGGGAGCAGATCTTTTAAAAACTGCTTGCAAGCACCCATTTACATGTGTACATGGGCACATTGAAAATTGCTACTGTATTTTATAACCTCCATGTGGTTATAAAAGATGTGCACAGGTTAAAGGAATATGAGTACATGTGCACACAGAAATGCCCATGAAGTAAAAACCATGAGGCGCACAAGTTTGGACTTATCTTGAAAAAGAGCGGCACTTATCCTGATATGCCTGAAAAGTGCTTTTTGTCTGTCTAAGTAGCAATTTTTGGAGTAATCTGGGTATGTAGGATAGCTCGATAAGTAAAAAAAAGAAAGCGCTATTTTTCTGGTTATGTTCAAATTTGTCCATCTAAGTAGTGATAAAGGTTCTTCTTAGCTGGATAAGTTGGAATTTAGCTCTTGAAGACCCTCCTATACATTACTTTGGCAGGTTGTAAAATAGCAACTTACTCCCTCCCCAGACTGCCTCGGGCCCACCTTCTTTCTACATTTGCAAATTTACCTGTGGGACCTGATTTATGCATATAGGGGTAGATTTTCAAAGGGGTATGCACGTAACATACGTGCATACCCCCAAAAAACCTACCCCAAATCCCCCCTGCGTGCGCCGAGTTATATTGCATAGGCTCGGTGGCGCACGCACAAGCCACGGGACGCGCGTAAGTCCCGGGGCTTGCAAAAGGGGGTGGTCGGGACATGGCCAGGGGGCGCGGTTTGGGATCGGGGCCGTGTTCAGGGGTGTGTGGGCGGTCCGGGGGCGTGACCGAGTGCCCCAACACAGCGGCCTGTGTCAGGGCCTGCCGCGCCGGCGCGCGTAAGTTACTTCTGCCCGGAGGCAGTAGTAACTTTTCCGATAAAGGTAGGGGAGGGTCTAGATAGGGCCGGGGAGGGGGAGGGGGTTTAGGTAGGGGAAGGGAAGGGAATGTGCAGGGGGCGCAAGTTGCACAAATGTGCACCCCCTTGCACGCACCGACCCCGGATTTTATAAGATATATGCGGCTACGTGCGTATCTTATAAAATCCGGTGTACTTTTGTTCGCACTGGTGGCGCGAACAAAAGTACACGCACGCGTATGTTTTTAAAATCTACCTCATTTGTTGCAGTGTTTAAAATAGCATATATTTGTGTATATATACAAAGTTCTCTCTATTCTTCACAATGCAATATACAAAGCCGATTACTCCACCTTTGATGACATCATTCACTTACATTGCTCTCAACGAACAACAAGATCTACTAGTAAAATTCAACTAGTAATTCCCTCACTTCCACAGGCCAAATTATCCTCCACCAGAAACAGAGCCCTTTCCATTATTGGCCCAAAACTTTGGAATTCATTACCTCATTTCCTCACCAATCAAGAAAACTTAAAATCCTTCAAAAAAGACCTAAAATCCTGGCTACTCAGCCAATCTTTTAAAGCCTGCTCTCAATGAACTTATATTAACATAGCCTGCTATCTTTCAATATCTCCTTCAATCAATCTTCCTGTTTCATGATGCAGATGTCCTCTGTTTTCAATGTTCCCAGATATCTCTGTTCACCTACACAGGGTTTCCACCCTGTGTTATCCTGTTATACTCATTCTCCTTGTTATGTCTTTGCTCATTATTGTTAATCTTTGATTTTTTTAAATTTCAAACATCGTTCAATGTAACACGTTGTTCTGTATGTAAACCGGAGTGAAGGCAACTCTGCTATACCTCGGTATATAAAAAAATGCTAAATAAATAAATAAATAAATAAATATGTGTGTTCAAGTGCCATTTTTTATACACACAACTTTTGAAGATTCACAATTAAGAAAATAAGTCAAACTTAATGCAAGAGTCAAACACTCAAGAATTAGTACACTGTCACATTGACTTTTTTATACAGAAAAAGTAGAAGGCTGTCTCTAAGTCACATTCCACACATTTCAGGAAACAGAAAATGTCTCTGCCTGTATCTTTCTTGCAGCCTCTAGCAGTGTCAGCTATAGCCCTGAGATGATAGACTTTATCTTGTAATTTGCTTTTTATATTGTTTTATGTATTATTTTGTATGTATAGCATTTTATGAATGTTTAATTGTAACCCATGCTGGAAATGATTGAAAACTTGTGGGCTATAAAAACTGTTAAATAATAATAACAATCTTGCTACTAGGTAATAAGCTAAACCACAGATAGTGATAGTGTCAGTGAGTGACTCAATAGCACATTTTGGGGTAGATTTTTAAAGTTATGCGCGGGCGTATATTTGTTCGCGCAACCCGGTGCGAACAAATCTATGCCTGATTTTATAACATGCATGCAGTGCCATGCGCATGTTATAAAATCCAGGGTCGGCGAGCAGGGGGGGGGGGGGGGGGGTGCACAATTGTGCAACCTGCGCGTGCCGAGCCAAGCAGCCTGCCTCCGTTCCCTCCGAGGCTGCCCCGATTTCAGGAACTTTTTTTCCGGCCCCCCCCCACTTTCCCCTCCCTTCCCCTACCTAACCCACCCCCAGCCCTAACTAAATCCCCCCCTACCTTTGTTCAGAAAATTATGCCTGTCCGAGGCAGGCATAACTTGCACGTGCTGGCCGGCTGCTGGTGCGCCATTTCCCAGCCCGGGGGCTGGTTCAGAGGCCTCGGCCACATCCCCAGAATACCCCCGGGTCGGCACCAAGCCCACGGCCCCGGCCCCAGAATGCCCCCGAATGCCACACTGCCCCAACACGCCCCCAACACGCCTCCCAAGCAAAGCCCCAGGACTTACGTGTATCCCGGGGCTTTGCGCGCGCCAGCGGCCTATGCAACATAGGCGCGCATAAATCCGGCTACATTTACGTGCCCAGGGCTTTTAAAATCTGCCTCTTTGCTTTTCCCTATAAAATATCTTTTTTTGTAGTCTTTTCTTTCACTATTAGTTTGAAGCTAGGAGCTGCAGAATCTCTCCTTCTCTTTCTGAGATCCAACAGAAGAAAGACTGAGAACAAAGTGGTCACTGCTCAAAAGTACTTTTAGGTGACTTTCTTCTAACAAAAAAAAAAAGATGAAATAATGGTATGGAAGCTGCCAGATAGGATAGGCTGGTTGAAACATGCTGAAATATGATTAGTCCTGCTGATCCCATGACTCCACTCTCATTAACTCTGCTCAGTCTGGCTTCAAGTCCAAAAAATACATTGCTTCACTTCTCCTATAGACTTTAATGGGACTGAACTTAATAAGCTGACAAGGATTCAGATTTATTGGGGATCATACCCATTTGATTGGATTTCCCTGATCCAAACCAAAAATCTACTGTTAGAAAATTTGAGCTGTGTTGAACATAATTGTATAGTTATTCAATTGGTAAAACAAATAAAACTGTCTGAGTTCCACACAAAAATGTTTTCTGTGGCAGGAGCCCTTTTCTGGAACTCATTAGCTAAATGCTAAGTAGGTAAAAGTTGAAACAGAGATCTGTAAATTTAGGAAGCTACTGAAGGCTCTATTAATTAAAAGCATTTGAATTGATTAAATAAACATTAAAATAAAATCTCCATTAATGCTTGTTACAATTAGAAGATGTTGAAACCTCCAGGTCTGAATTTATGAATTGGTCAAGTAGGACTGAAGTTGATGGAATTTTAATGATGTAATTTGTAATATATGTTATCATTTGATTTGTGTATATATAAGCCAGATGATTATGTATGTTTAATTGTTAACCACCTCGAACAGGCAATAATTCAGTATGTACAATTTTTAAAGTAAATAAATAAGTAAATACATTTATCATGTTTTTTCCATTCTGATTGAAATACATGTACATCTTTTCCTTATATTGGGGCAGATTTTTAAAAAGTACGCACGCGCGTCTTTTGTTCACGCATCCGGCGCCAGATTTTAATAGATACGCACGTAGCCGTGCGTATCTTTTAAAATCTGGGGTCAGCACACGCAAGGCTGCACAAAATCGGCAGCCTGCACGTGCCAAGCTGCGCAGCCTGCCACTGTTCCCTCCGAGGCTGCTCCGAAATCAGAGCAGCCTCAGAGGGAGCTTTCTTTCTGCCTCCCCCCCCCTTTCCCTCCCTTCCCCTCCCTAACCCACCCCACAGCCCTATCTAACCCCCCCCCCCCACCTTTATTATAAAAGTTACGCCTGCCCAAGACAGGCGTAACTCGCGCAAGCCGGCCGGCTGCCGGTGCGCGATTCCCCGGCCCGGGAGCAGTTTCAGAGGCCTCGGCCATGCCCCCAAAATGCCCTCAGGCCGGAACCATGCCCATGTCCCTGCCCCCGGAACGCCCCCCGATGATGCGCCGGCCGCAACATGCCCCCGACATGCCCTCTCCAGGAAAGTCCCGGGACTTACACAGGGGGAGCTTGGGGCAGGTTTTCGGGGGGTACGCGCATATCCCTTTGAAAATCTGCCCCATTATGCAGTAGCTGAAATTTGGCATGACACACTTTGGGGTATATTTTAAACAAGGCAAACAGTAAAAGAAAAAAATGTAGAATGCTATTTTCTTTTTGTTTTGCCATTGTACATGCAATCAAGCATCATATGCAAAAACACATTTAGAGTACATCTGTTATTTTGCAAATAAAGTATGTCTATTCTAATTTGAACATACTCTCTAAGCATGTCATAGATTTTCTGGGAAAAAAGCTATAAAATAGTAAATATAACTGGCAGTGTGGACAAAATAACTGGACAGTCTGACTGGTCTAATTGGTCTTTTTCTAACATCATCTACTATAACTATGCTACTATATGTTAAATACTTGTAATAATATTTAAGCTTTCTTTCTATGGAATTATAACTAGCGTAACAATATGCCTGGTATCCCTGAAAGCTAATATTAAGAAATCTAAAATGTTATATTAACTAAAATGTAAGAAACATCAACAAAATTATTCCATTATGAAAAGTTAAAATGTTAGCTATTGAAATATTATGCAACATTATTGCTTCTTCCACAGCAATGCAATCTATTAACTCTAATACTGGTATTTACTTTGGTGTATACTACACCTTTCAAAATACATTGCCTTGTAGCCCTACAGTGATTAGGTAATTAGTAATTATGTAAACACTGCTTTACAATAATGCAGTAATTAGCAATTAAGTAGATGCCGTATTGATTCTGGAGAGTAATGGATTTTTGGTAAGTCGTTAAAATTTTTATTGGACATCTGAAGCAAGAATATGCATTGTCACAGTAATTCTTGTACTATACAACTTTTGGCACAAAGAGCAACATTTAAAATTCTAAGACTGGTATTTAAAATAATTAAGGGGGAGGGCCTGGCATACTTATCTAATTTGATTTCTGTTTTCATTCTCTCTTGGTTGCTCCATTGAATGACTGCATAATTATTGACTGTGCATAGTTTTAAACAGTTTCACCATGTGAAAATTCAAGCATGGGCTTATTCTGTAATCGGTCCATCGTCATGGAATGCGCTGCTTATTCCTTTGTGTTTAAACTCTGAAATCAAGGTCTTCCAGAAGCAAAGTCCTTATTATTCCAGGAAGCATTTGCTCATCTCGTATGAGGTGTTTCACCCCTGTAATTGGTTTTGTTGTTGTTTTTTATTATGTGAATTTGTTTTTAATGTTCTTTGCTTGTGTCTGTTCGTTTCATATCTAGGTTATCATGTATGCCGCTCAGTAAAATCCACTTGCTATAAGTGAAAATAAATAACGTTTTGGGTTCTTCCTCAGCTGGTGTCCCTAAAGGTTCTGTTTCTTTCCACTTCTCTTCTTTCTATTTACTTCTGCAGCATCCCAAGCCCTGGCTGACCTGGAGAGCTGAAGCCTTGAGCTGATGAACAAACCCTGGTTGATTTTTATTTGATTGATCTGCAGTGAATGTCAGCGACTGGACCAGTGGAGTTTATTATCGGGGTGGGTAGTGGGGCTGTTGTTCGGTATTGTTCAATCCTGCCTATCTACCACTCGCTACAGGCCAGTTGCTGGACAAAATAGTGTCCTAAACAAGGGTTCCCACATCCCTTTCTGTGCTGCGTGCTTGCAGACTCACTGACTGACTCAGAAAGGTGGTGTGGGCCCCCTCTCACCTCCAACTTGATGCCCAAGTATTTGCCCTTCTTGCCCATCTCTTGGGTCAAACCTGACCAGCTGGTGTTCTGGCAAATGCTCTCTGGACCATGAGGACGTTGTCTGGAGGGATAATTCTGCAGGTGATTTTAAGTATTTATGTTTTAATTTCCATTTGTAATGTTGGTGAAAATTTCCATAGAAAAATAATTGTATGGATAATGGCTTATATTGTGAGGTGTGAGGGAGGAAAGTTGAGAAAAAAAAACCATACTTCTTTACTTGGGTTGTGGGAGGTGTCTAAAATAGCCTACTAGAATAGTGATATAATTTAAGCATATTTGAGACAGATGCAGAGGAAAGTAATAGATTGTGGGAGAGGAGATAAGGAGTTACATAAAGGGGAGAAGAAAACAAGGGATTGATAAAGGAAGCATGACCTAGTGACACCATATCCATAGGCAAGCTGGGTTGGAACCAGCAGACTACTGCTCCTGAGAAACCAAATGAGTAGATACCAGCAAATTGGTGACTGATGAATATCATCCAGCAAAGTGATAAGAAGGAAGGGCAATGGAGGCTCAATATATTCTGGGTAGGGGAATTTGACAAGACCCATGTTGTTTCTAGTGGGCCATACAGACCAAATATGTTCTGGGAGTGGGTGGGGATGCTGAGGAGCAAGACATGAAGACTCTCGCTGATTCTTAAAAGGAGAGCTTTTGGAGCAGGGATTTACCTCAATGGCCTATTCTGTCTTGAGGGGGCAGCATGGCTGGGGGGGGGGGGGGGGGGGAGCACATAAAGTTTCCCTTTGCCTGCCTGCCCTTTTACCTTGGTTTAATTAGCCCAAAAAAACCTAATATGCAACACATGGTCTGGTAACATTGCACATTCTACATACCATTACCTTTTTACATTGGAAATGTAAGTCCATTTTAATCCCATCATCCCAAACTATCAGGTAGCAAGTATTAGCATTCTGGTTCTAATGCTAATACTGGTTAGAATATAGATGCTGTTGGGGCAGTTGAATTAGTAACAGACAGGTATCTTAAGCCCAAGGTCCAGGTAATTCTCCAGGATTTTTGGCCTAGTGTGAGGCCTAGTTATCCAATTTAAGGTCTGATGTGAATATGCAGACCGTATGAGAGCAGGAGAAAGAAGAAACCCAAGATGAAAAGTTCATACAAAAGCCAGAAAACATAGGCAAAGGTCCAAGGCAAATCATGATCCAGGAGAACACCAGAAGTCCAACATCAGTGCCAGTGGAATTGTGCTATGTCACCTTCTCCCATCGCCTAGGAGGAAGAATAGTTCTGGGTTAAGGAAGACTAGAAGTGGTGAGGATTCATTCTTTTAAACCCAGTGTTATTGTTCTACCATAGTTACACCATGCAGCTTGTTTGCCATGTCTCGTCACATCTACCCTTTTGTTCCATCATCATGAACAATCATGGGATTCTAAAGGATGCATATTGGATATAGCTATAGGAAAGGGGCAGATCCACTTAACCATATTAGTACTTTCTCTTTACTCTCCATTCAAATCATGCCCTTCTAACCCTTCTTCTTACTAACTTTTTCTTATTAATGTTGTGAAGTTGTTGTCCTGCTTACTGTACATATAAACACAGAAACAAAGAAACAGAATAGCATTGGGACAAGCTTCGAGGCCTAGTCCTGATGCCTAGATCCAGACTGAAGCCTCAGGCTTGCATAGGCCTAAGCCATAATAGGCTGCTGCCATTTTATTGTATGTTGGGCCTGGGCCCAGTCCCTTGCCTAAGCCATGGCCCAGTCAACAGCTACAATTCTCAAAGCCTGGACCTTGCTTAGGACCTAGGCCAAGCAAGGTCAAGGCTTTGAGAATTGTAGCTGATGACTGGGCCATGGCTTAGGCAAGGGACTGGACCCAGGCCCAACATAAAATAAAATGGCACCCTCTGCTGTGGAGGAAGTACTAGAGTTAATTAACTCTGGTGCCTCCCAAACAGACAGTGTCATTTTGTCAAAGAAGAAAGAAGACAGAAAACTTCCAAGGCCTGGATGCTGGGCCTGGGCATGACCCTGAGCTGACCCCTGAGTTGGGACCCAGCCTCCGGGCTGAGGCCCTGGCATCGGGACCTGGACTCCAGACCAGGCCGCAGCATGGAGCCTGGGTATGGGCCCCACTGTAGGTATAGACATTGTCATTCTTGGTTGCCAGAGTGTTTTTTAGTGGGATGTTGTTTCATGATACACAGTGGCTATGCAGATTAAGGTGGCTATACAAATGTACAAACTATGGATTTTGCAGACTGACAGATGGTACAGTCAAGTCTTGAATGTGTGCTTTGTATGACATATAGTAGGAAAGAGGAAAGTTACCTATGTAATGCTTAGCCTCATGAGTGCTTTAAGGATACTAATATTGGTTCCTGAAGAAGTGGAAATATCACAAAACGTTTTGTATTGTAAATAGGGTAAATTAAAATGTTATTACTTGCCTTGCGGGTAGGAATGCAAGGCCCTATTGACATGGAGGGCTGCTGAAGTGGTGGTGGTTTTAGAGTCCGGGAGGCATGGCCACTGTATTTTGTTTATGTGTGGGGAGTTAGAGGATAAGGCCACAGTTCTTTTTCTTTAAAGTGAAAGTCCCGGGAGCAAAGACAGTGTGTTGCTGCCATAGGTGGCTGGATGACAGGTTGGTGGGTTGGCAGCAGTGTGGGCCACAATGGAGGTCAGCTGAGCTTCCAGTAGTGTTGGAAAGAGACTGTGGAGGGTGATGTCAGAGCAAGCAGCTGATTTTGCTGCCACTGCAGCTCTGAACCTTTCCCATAGTGCCGGGCCGCAGAGTTTATTTTTTAAAACAATCAGCTGTGTGCTGCCATGTGGGTGAAGTCAGCTGTTGAAATGAGGCACTTTGAGGTGTTAGGACCATGGGTAAGCTCCCGGTGCGACAAGGAAATGAAACTTAGTCCCACTGATGTCAACAGTGATATCAGGCTGTTGCACACAGAGCTGCTCTGGGCAAATTAAAAAGTGAAATAAAAGGCAAATAAATAAATTAAAAATATAAATGAAGGTGTGATTTAGGTGAGGAAACCTAGGAAAAGCTTTCTACCCAATTGCTAGTAGCAGGAAGCTCCTTAGTGAACCTGGCACCACTGGGGGAAAAACATTCCTTAAAACATCTCAAAATTAATAAATTTAAATAAAATGCTGGTGGTAGTCATGAAAGGAGAGCGTGGGGGACCTGGACAAAACAATCATTTGGGCTAAAAAATGAGTTTTAAAGTAGTAATTTGGCCCAATTTCCACAGAACACATTTGGTACTGAAATTAGCATAAAACACCTCAGAAAATTTTGAAAAATGATAGGGAGCATCATAGAAGGTGCTGGAGATCCCTGGGTAACCAATATTTTGGATAGAAATATTTTAATTTTGTAACTGGGTGAATAGATATTATTGGGTTATTCCTGAAGGGTTTATGTGTGTTAGAATGACAGCAGGACATCCCTGGATGGGGTTTGATTAGGAATAAGAACATAAGAAAATGCCATACTGGGTCAGACCAAGGCTCCATCAAGCCCAGTATCCTGTTTCCAACAGTGGCCAATCCAGGCCATAAGAACCTGGCAAGTACCCCAAAACTAAGTATATCCCATGATACTGATGCTAGTAATCGCAGTGGCTATTTTCTACGTCAACTTGATTAATAGCAGGTAATGTTAAGTTTGGACCAGTTTAGGTGTTAGACTGAGATTTTTGGATTTAGTTTTGATGATTTTATTCATATTTATTTTGAATTTTTGATCTTGAACATAGTAAAAAAAAAGAATGGTCTGAGAGCAGGAGAGCAGGGGAACCTCAAAATTCTGGGCAAATGTAATGGAAAGAAACTAGTGTGATTATGTAACTTTTAGGCAAAGCACAATAATTTGTAATTCTTTAACTGGATTAGAGGAAAATGTTGAGATTGCCCAAATTATTTTTATCATTCAGGTACATGGACTGGGAGATTTTAATTTGGATAAATGGAGTCATGTAGAAAAATGAAACAGGACAAGTACAATTTTGACAACGACAACAGTGAAGGCAGGAATCTCACTGACTGTAAGACAGTAATAGTTTAGAAAACAGAGAAGTTGATGAGGAGCTTTGTTGACCCTTTCCTCACTGAAGTCTTCTAAATTGTTCAAAATCACAGAAAGATAGTGAGGGAAAGGAAGTGTGTGGCGATGCTGGAGAGAAAGCGCAGCTGGTGCTGAGCCCTCTCAGCCCAGA
Source organism: Rhinatrema bivittatum (assembly GCF_901001135.1). Lineage (NCBI taxonomy): Eukaryota > Metazoa > Chordata > Amphibia > Gymnophiona > Rhinatrematidae > Rhinatrema > Rhinatrema bivittatum. Next base: position 796,020,811 of record NC_042615.1, on the reverse strand, counting down.
CACCAGCTTTCAGGCTCTGGGAGGTTAGTAATTGGAGGGATGTTCCCTCCCCCCTCCCCTGAGAGAGGAAAACAGATGCTGGTGCCAGTGGGCCTGCGCCTGCCCACCAAACACCCATCACTCGCCCGCCCCTGAAGTATAGGAAGCATGGTGGCACCACCAGAAACGCTTACGCGGGGAGGCGTGTGTCCTTGGCGTGCACGGGAAGGAGCACATTAGAGGAGCTTGCCCCTGAGTGTGCCCCTTCTTCTGCACCTGAAGTGCAAGCCCTAACCATTTAATCCACTAAATAATAGAGATGTGCATTCCTTTTTGCCGAATTGGAAAATTGCAACGAAATTGTCCAATTCGGCATGTTTCAGGGAGCCCGAAAAAAATCAGGATTTTCCCGTTTTTTCACAAAAATTTGTTTTTCCGATTAGTGCGCATTAACGGGAGTCAGTGCACGCTAACTCCCGTTAGCGCGCACTAACAAAAACTAACAAAAAGTAACAAAATGTAATGGTTTTTGTTAGTGCGCGCTAACGGGAGTTAGCGCACACTAATGGGGAGTTAGCGTGCACTAACTAAAAATCGATTTTTCGCGAAAAAAAAGACCCGAACCCAAAAAAAACGACATTTTCCATGGCGGCCGAAAAACGAAGAACGACACGAACACAAAAAACGATGCACATCTCTACTAAATAATAGCCTCCTGGCGAAAGCCACTAAAATAATGATCAAACATGCTTTGTGGAGCGCATACTTGGACAGGGACTAAATGGCGAGCTAAGAAAGAAACGCTAAAAAAGAAACAAAGAAAGCGCACAAAGCTGATCTTCCTGATTCATGTTTACTCTACTCCTATAGAATATTCAATCTCTATAAAACAAAAAAAAATTCCTCTAATTAATGATCTGCTAGAGGATTTAAACCCCTCTATTTTCTGCATACCTGAAACCCGGCTGAATGACAAAAAGAATGTGCTCTGAAACCAAAATCCATGGTGGTCCAGTGGGGAGTCCGGGATTGACCTCCCGCTCCCAGACCGGCAGCTGCTTTTTGTCAAATTGGCTTCAGCCAGCCTTTGCCCAAGTCACATGGTAGGGGCAATGGACAGGGCAATTAAGAAAAGGGTAATTGAGGGGGTCACCACCATGGAGTGGAGGCTACTACTTCTAACAGCAGGCATGGGGATTTCTACCCTTATGCAATTAGCTTACATGATTTTGACGCAACTACAACATCGTGCTTCACTTCGATGGTGGGGGGGGGGGGGGGGTGTGGGGATAAGGGGAATTTAGACAAATATCACCACTGCGCCCTGACTTTTATGGTCCAGGGTACTGCTACACAGCCATTAGGGAGTAAGCGCAAGACTGCTTCTAGGCTCTAAACCCAAAAGCAAAACACGTTCAAGCAGCAGCATTGTATGAATTATCAAGAAGGCTGCTCACTCTGTTAAAATGTTGTAGCAATAATTTTGTTATGGGCTGGACAGTTATTTGGTTTTGATTGTTAATATTATTACCATGAAAATAAGGCTTGGGGGTAACCTGCACCAAGTGGCAGTTACTACCCCAGAAACATGGGCGTATCCTGCACGGTGCAGCAATTACTACCATAAGGAACTTGCTTATCGTAGTATTGGATAGACTGTTTGGTCTTTTTCTGCTGTCATTACTATGTTACTATGTTTACTGTGGTCATTTCGTAAACAACGCTAGCTTGCTGTGTAAACAAGCTCCACCCGCCCTGGTTTTAGCTTTGAAGAGTAAAGAGTGTGTGCACTCATAAACAGGAACACATGCGGGCAAGTATATGAAACAGGAGTAGGATTGGAAAAAACACATATAGGAAAGAGAGACACAGGCTTAGATGAAAGTACAGAAAAAAATGTAAGAGTAACATTTAGTGATTTCCACCATAACATCTGAAAGATAGATCATCACAATGAATCAGCTCTCAAACATAAAGTAAAAATAATGATACAATAACAGAGTGACAGAAGAAAATATTGGAAAAGAACTTATCTGATTCTATTTATGTCTTTATAAGGAAACCGGTTTTCTGAGCATTACTATAGCTGAAAGAGACAAAAGTATATGGTTCAGTGGTAAATGTTTAAACTGAAGGAAACAATTTATTCTCATTGAATATATTGCATTGTTAAGAAAAATACGAAACACTGTTGCTAAATTTGTTCTAAAGAAACTTGACTCTTAGCAATGTTATATTATCCAACTTGTTGCCAGCTTAGCCAGCTCTTGAATCAAACTTTATTCTTTGTTTAAAAGAGTCTTTTCTCTTTAAGTTTCTTTATTGCATGTACATTTACCTGGTGCTGAATTTAACATCTAGCGAACAGTCCTAAATAAAAATTACTAAATGGAAACCGTACAACCTGAAATCCTCGGACATCTACGTGACTGTGCGAAAGAATAGTTCTTTAACCAGGTGGTTTTACATTAGCATGAAGTAAGTAAGACAATATAGGAATTATGAATTAATGCTACAATTTATCACAAAAAGGAATCCAAAATCTAAAAACTGCTCTCATTGGAGATGATATTCAAAGAGCTAGGTGGGGGTTGAGCTCGAAAAATTAGCATATACTTGCGTAAATAGGGGCAGATTTTAAAACCTGCGTGCGTGGCCTACATTTGTACGCGCAACCCGGTGTGCACAAATTTACGCCCGATTTTATAACATGCACGCGCAGCCACGCACGCAGCCACACGCATGTTATAAAATCCGGTGTCGGCACGTGCAAGGTGCACACTAGTGCACCTTGCACGTGCCGAGCCCTAGGGGAGCCTTGATGGCTTTATCTCCGAGGCCGCTCCGAAATTGGAGCGGCCTTGGAGGGAACTTTCCTTCCACCCCCTACCTTCCCCTCCCTTCCCCTATCTAACCCGCCCCCCAGCCCTTCCTAAATCCCCACCTCTATCTTTATTTTGCTATTTATGTCTGCCTCTGGCAGGCGTAACTTGCGCGCGCTGGCCGACTGCCAGTCAGTTACATGGAATAAAGAAACTTAAAGAGAAAAGACTCTTTTAAACAAAGAATAAAGTTTCATTCAAGAGCTGGTGCGCAATCTCCCAGCACGGCCACTGTGCCGGAGGCCTCAGTCCCACCCCCGCCCCAGCCCTTTCACAAAGCCCCAGGACATACGTGCGTCCCGGGGCTTGCGCGCATCGCTGGGCCTATGCAAAATAGGCTCGGCGGGCATAGGAGCGGTTTCACGCGAAATTCTGAGGATTTACGTGTGTAACCCTTTTAAAATCTGTCCCATAGTGTGTAAATGCATATATCCTATTTTATAAAGCTCAAAAGTACTCTATGTGCATACTTGCAATATAAGAACATAAGAAAATGCCATACTGGGTCAGACCAAGGGTCCATCAAGCCCAGCATCCTGCTTCCAACAGTGGCCAATCCAGGCCACAAGAAATTGGCAAGTACCCAAAAACTAAGTCTATTCCATGTTACCATTGCTAATGGCAATGACACATACCTTGTTAACAGGGGGAAAAGTGGCATTCTGGGGTGAGGTTCAGAAGTACACGAACACGTTGCTCTTTTGTAAGCCGCATACACATACATAAACTACCAAACTCCAACGTACATTTTTAATTGACTTGCTCAACTGAAATTGCTCTTGTCTTTTGTCTGTAGTTTTTGGGAGGAAGGTTTGGATGAATTGGTGGAGGTTCAGGGTGAATTGCTGGAGGTCCTAGGTGTACTTGATAAAGTCTGGCTGAACCAGTGGTGATATTAACAAACTGGTGAGTCCAAGTATGCACACGGATTTTCAGGTATGGAGGATGCTCATACTTTATGCAAACCTGCCTCTGCTTTTAATTTAGGATTATTCCATGTGCATTGTTATAATTCTCATGTTTGTAAAACATATGTGCAATTGTGCATCATCTTATAAATCTCCATTGGTCCCCTTATGCACACAAATGGTATAGCATGGGCAGATTTGAAAGTTGGGTTCATTGAGTATAATGGGAGTATCAAGACTGCAGCAAGGGCTCTGAAACAGGAGTAAACATATTCAGGCCTAAAGGTGTTAGGAGGTGAATACAAGGAATATATGTGTGGCTGGAAAACCCTTTGTAGACTGGTCTATGAAGAGCAGCAGAGGACATTAATGGAGCATCTATGAGAGTTCCTCCTCCTGCACTCTGGAATGTTTATTTTAAACAGTGCCAAACAATATGGGGTAGATTTTATAAATTTGTGTGATCGCGTACTTTTGTTCGCGCACCAGGCGCAAACAAAAGTACACTGGATTTTATAAGATACGCGCGTAGCCGCACGTATCTTATAAAATCCGGCGTCGGCGCACGCAAGGGGGTGCACATTTGTGCAACCTGCGCGCGCCGAGCCCAGCGCGCGCTGCCTGTTCCCTCCGAGGCCACTCCGATTTCGGAGCGGCCTCGGAGGGAACTTTCCTTTGCCCTCCCCCCACCTTCCCCTCCCTTCCCCTACCTAACCCACCCCCCCCCCCCCGGCCCTATCTAAACACCCCCTTACCTTTGTTGCACGATTTACGCTTGCTAAAAGCAGACGTAAATCTGTGGCGCCAGTGGGATGCTGGCGCGCCATCACCCGACCCAGGGCTGGTCCGGAGGCCTCGACCACGCCCCCGGGCAGGCACCATGCCCCCGGGCCCACCCCCGCAACGCCGCGTCATGCCCCCGAAATGCTGCGTCATTCCGCAACGCCCCCCGACACGCCCCTTTTACGAAGCCCCGGGACTTACGCGTGTCCCGGGGCTCTGCGCGCACTGGCGGCCTATGCAAAATAGGCGCACCGGCGCACAGGGCATTTAAAATCCGCCCCTATATTTTTACCATCATGAATATCTTCTGAATATCCCTTTTAATGACAGTAGCTCCTTGATAAATCATGAATAACTGCAGGCATTTGCCCTCTGAAGCCAAACTCACAGTGGGTGAATAGATCCCTTGGTTATTAGGATGAGATCCCTTTCACAAAAGTTGTGTGCACCCTTTGATATTCTATTATGTCACTTTTAACCCTTCCAAAATGGAAGCTCAATTCCAAATGAGGACATGCATTTTAGAAATCAACAAGCATATAATGAAATACATTTATAATCAATAGGTCTTTATTAATAATTATGCAATGATTTTTTTTTATTGTTTCCTGTTGTAATAATAGATTTGATCTCCAACAGGAAACGCTGTTTGTCACAGAAAAGGTGAAAAATACTCTGTGCGTACTTTTAAATTAAGATCAGTTGGAAATGCAGGAGCCTACTGCAGGTATAGCATGCCTGATAAACGCTGCCTCTCATATAGGCCAAAATAATAAGGGTAGCTGGCGGCGTAGGTTTTAACCTGCTTTTTTAGAGTGAATTTTTCAGAGCTAACTTAATCCAGGTATTTAAGTTTCTTTGCATGGAAACTTTCTGCACTAAAACACGGTGAGATTAGTGAGGGGGCATGCACATCCTCAAGTCAATGAAAATATTAGCTATCGCTCAGCAATGCAGGGCGGCTTATCTGCTTATGGCACTTTTTTTTTTATCATGGAAATTTATGTCCTGGGTCTGTGTTTGAATAAAAGTGAACTCACATTTCTGGTACAGGTGGGCAGCCTCCGGATTTTGATTTTGTTTTTTTATCCCTTATTTTTAAGGGGCAGGGGTTTGGCTTTTGGTTTGTTAAATCTGAAAAAGGGCCTCCCTGGGCACCTCCAACCCCTCTGCTCGCCCCTCTGAAAAGGTTGCTGGGGTCTGGGACTACCCCCAACCTAAGTTACCCCTTCCATGGGGGTCCAGGCACGTGAAAGAGGCAGGAGGGATATGCACTTTGTCTCCTGGCCCCACTGGCAGCACTTGAAAATGGTAGCAGGAGGCCTTGAGATCAGGTACCGGGTCTTGGCAACATTGTTTGGGGGAAGGGGGGTGTCAGATGGATCTAGGGAGGTCGCTGACTCTGAAAACATTTTTTTTTTGTGGGGGTTGGAGGGGCCTGGGCCCCTGGTCTCATCATCATTTGGGGGGGGGGGGGGGATCTCAGGGAGCCCCAGGAAGCCTTGGGAAGCCCTTGGGGAGGATACAGGAGGCTCAGACAAGCTATAGCAATTTTTTTATTTAATTTAACACCCTTTGGGGCGGATTTTAAAAGGCGCGCGAATAGCCTACTTTTGTTTGCGCTCCAGGCGCAAACAAAAGTACGCTGGATTTTAGTAGATACGCGCGGAGCCGCGCGTATCTGCTAAAAACCTGGATCGGCGCACGCAAGGCTATGGATTTTGTATAGCCGGCGTGCGCCGAGCCGCGCAGCCTACCCTCGTTCCCTCCAAGGCCGCTCCGAAATTGGAGCGGCCTCGGAGGGAACTTTCCTTTGCCCTCCCCTCACCTTCCCCTCCCTTCCCCTACCTAACCCACCCGCCCGGCCCTGTCTAAACCCCCCCCCTTACCTTTGTCGGGGGATTTACGCCTCCCGGAGGGAGGCGTAAATCCCCGCGCGCCAGCGGGCCTCCTGCGCACCGGGCCGCGACCTGGGGGCGGGTATGGAGGGCGCGGCCACGCCCCCGGACCGCCCCGGGCCGTAGCCACGTCCCCGTACCCGCCCCCAAAATGCTGCCGACACGCCCCCGAAACGCTGCGACGACCGGGCCCGCCCCCCGACACGCCCCCGACACGCCCCCCTCGGAGAACCCCGGGACTTACGCGAGTCCCGGGGCTCTGCGCGCGCCAGGAGGCCTATGTAAAATAGGCTTCCCGGCGCGCAGGGCCCTGCTCGCGTAAATCCGCCCGGTTTTGGGCGGATTTACGCGAGCAGGGCTCTGAAAATCCGCCCCTCTACTTTCAAAACAAAAGAAAAGGAAAACAAATAAAAACACATTTTTTTTAACTTGGTTTTGACAAAAAAAAAGAATCATGGTAGACATTTCCTATTCATTTCAAATGAATGCACATCCCTGTTTTCTGGTGGCCATGTTATTCTATGCTGTGCCCAGTGTGATAGAAGCAGCTAGACACTATATCACACTGGGCAAAGCAAAGAATAACATGACCACCTGAAATGTGAGATAGCTTTACCTCAGGCCCAGAAGATACATTTCCAGCATTCAATTTATGTGCGCTTTGTCATGTTATTGATCCTCTACTCTTGGACATGCAGTACCAGTTGTGGTCAAGCAACAATGCCTTGTATTACCTTGCCAGTTGCCACAGTTATAGTAGGTAGAATGGATCAGTTATTGTTCTCAAGGCATTTCATTCATGTTCTGTGGGCCATGATGAAATATGCCGGGGCCTATATTAAGTATTTCCACAGCACACACAGAGGAAGAAGAGGAAGCATGCTTTGCTGGCATATCAGACATAATTTGTACACTCAGATTGTTCTCACCCCTACCCAGACATACATTATCATCAGTATTTAAGTTAAATCAAAACATAAATTCTCTTGGGAAGGCACCAAGAGATGAACAAAGTGTAAGCTTTCTGGGGAAGACACCTCCGGCTGAACAGAAATGCCCAAATCATTATGTACAGCACCAAAGTGTTTACCTTTCCCAGAATGCTTCTGTTTCGATTTTACTTGCCTCATCTTTCCAAAATGGGTTTGCATGCGAGATTATGCCCTGCTTGGGATACACAGTGACAAAGTGCATACGTTTTAGCTTTAGGTGCCTGTCCCAGAAAGCCATAGTCCATAACAAACACAAGTCTACTACTGATGGTACCTCTAGTAACACAATGCTCTTCCTAATAGCAACATTCAGCATTTAGCAGTCCTGGCTCAGAAGAAAGATGTCTCATTTTTTTTTTTAAGTGATCAGATATCAGCCGATAGGCTGGTATAGTTCAGAGTTTTCACCGCTGTCTCAAAGTTTGTCATGTTGTTAGTCCTGGAAGAAAACATGTGACTGTAGGTGCCTTCCCATGAGCGCGTCTGCTTTGTCTTAACTGCTTCCTGTTATGGTATGTCAGGGGTGAGAGGCAGGGGGTTGTTGAAAGCAATATGCATACATTACATTCAGCATGCTAGAGATATCTCTTCAATATACCATCTTCAGAATGATCAGACTGTCATTTCTGCCTCAGCAAGCGCTGCATTGTCCGTTACTGGTTGGAAAGTGTGACCCTCTGTAGGTGCCCACCCAAGAGAGCTTATTCTTTCACTTTACTACCCATGCCTTACCCAAACTGGCTTGCATGAGATACTGGTGCTATACTTCCCACTTTGGGCACAATATCTCATGCAAATAATCTGAGGCAGGCACCTACAGCTTAGCAGTATTCACTTTGGTGCTGGCATCCCCACTCTGGCACAATCTCGCATGCCAGGTCATTTTGGTAAGGCATGGGAATTAAAAAGAAAGCAAAGCTCTCCGGGGTGGTCGAAGCTCTCCGGGGTGGTCAATTCCAGTTCACCATGCCTAGGATCTGCCTCTCTTTACTCCTGGTTTTACCACACTTTGCTGCATTACTCAAGTTTTAGCATGGATTTTCAGATTTATTCATGTTTTTAAAGCAGGGATCTTATTCAGTGTGTTTATGACTCCTATTCCATTTTCACGCCATTTACTTACTGCATCCCACATTAAAATGCTTTTTTAGTGCATGTGTAAATGAAAATCCGTGTTAAAAATCTGCATGGGTTTTAACTCATGTTCTAGCACATTGGCTCCATAGGAGTGAAATTAAGAACTAATTGCTTCTTTTTCCAATACTGAACTATTACAATACTTTCACTCACTGACTCAATTTTAACATGTTTCCTGAGAAGACTGAATGCTTTCTTATAATTTTTTAAAATAAAATCACCCATATTTAGAATTAAGAGACATTATCTTTGCAAATATTATCTTCACTGTTAAAAACCATTTAGTGGCAATGCCTTATGTATGTTGTAGAACAGCAAACCTGGTGCTGGATTCACACTTATGTGTGGGTTTGTTGGAGAGAAAACCTATTCACTTATTGGTGGAATGAATTTACTTTGGAAAGGAATATTTGCTTGAGGAATGTATCAGGAAAGAAAAAACCCCACATACAACCCTCCTTTTATGTGCATGAGCAAGGCCACCTTGCTCATGCACATTTATAACTGCCCGGTGAAGTCCTTAAGATAGCTTGGCTGTGAGAAGGTTAAGTGTATGAATGGGACTGGGAACTTGAGTTTAGGTTAAGGAGTAATACTAATTGCTGCAATTGGAGAGGGAGATGCAGGGGAAGTGAGAATGCAGTGAATGAACGCCTTCAGCCACAGAGCTGGATTAGACCTGGATGGTGTTAATGGTCTGGAAATGATGATTGCACAAATCTATTCCATTGTTTTAAGGCTCTTTTTTAAGGGCAGTGAAGAACAAAATTGGCTATGTAGCTCATGGCATCCACATTTTCAATACTGAAGAATAAGGTCAGATAATTTCTACATTACACTTTTTCTGAGCATCTCAATTAAAGGAATTATTAAAGTAGTTGTCCAAAATAGTTGATGATACTAAGTTGCTTCTTAAGGAATATATAGGAAAATAACAGTAGGAATGTGGTTTAGCTGAAATATGACATTGCAATGTATACTATGCCCCAGAATTATCCCGTATACTAGTGTACAACATTCTAGAGATGTGCATTGATTTTTTAAAAATAAGGAATCAAACTGAATCAGACAAATTTTTTGTTTGTTGAAAATGATAACAAATGGACAATGCCCCAATAATCAATGAACATTTTTGTTTGCCTTTGTTTTCATTTCCCATTCACAAACAGCTCTTTTGGATTATCGCACCTCAGATGCATGACTGCACTTCTTGGCATTGAATCCCAGCTACCAAGTCTTTGACAACACTTCAACCTTTCTTAAATCATGTTTCATTCTCTCTACTCCTTCAGGCTTGTCCACTCTGTTGCAGGTCTCACTATCGTCTGCAAATAGACAAACTTTACCATCTTTCTCTTCTGTAATTTTGCTCACAAAAATTGCAAAACTACAGGGTTTTTAATTTTTTGGCCTCAAGGTTATCAACCAGCGATGTCACTTAATCCTAGACAGGGGTGGAGGAGTAGCTAGTGGAGGAGTAACCTGGTGGTTAGAGCAGTGGGCTATAAACCAGGAGAGCAGGGTTCAAATCATGCTGTTGGGCAAACCATTTTACCTTGCGTTGCCTCAGGTACAAACTAACCCCCTCATTTATCAAAATGTGTTAAGGGCTTATGGCATGTGAAAATGCTTTTAATACATGCATATGATTATGGTACTATGCAAATCTGGAAAAGGGGAGAAGTTTGGGATTTACTGTTTTGCAAAGCCCAGCCCTATTGCACAGATTTAATGCTGATTTTAGCTATAACTTTTTCAGGAATGTTAATTTGTGTGACTTTAAGCTCCCAGAGCATCCACCTAGCTATCAGAGGCCTGAGGGGGAGGGAGGAAGGGAGGGAGAGAGAGAGAGAGAGAGAGGCTTGCCATAGTGCAAGGACCCTAGATAGGTATTTATATCTCTATGGGAGGCCCACCTACTAACTCGAGGTGAGGTTTAGGTAGTAGTGTAGGGGTTAGGGGCCACTTTGACATTCAATGTGAGATGTATGAACATTTGATGACCCTTGGAGTGAAGGTCTCTCTTTTGAACATTTGATGACCCTTGGAGTGAGGAAACTCACCTAAAGATGAGATTTGTGCAATGTTCTCTCAACCTAGCTTGATGTTACCTAGGTAGCGAGTCCATCAAGCACATGAAAATAGTACATATTCGTGCTTGTAGTATTTTATAAATCTCACACACCTCACAGGGAAAACCATAGGCACAATCAGCATCAAGCATGAAGAAGCGGAGTCTTGAAGAACAAATGTTGCTTGCTGCTACTGTTAGCTTTATTTGTAAAGGGAAGAGGCAGGAAAAGGCAAAGTCAGTGAATGGTTGCATTGCACTAGCAGTGGAGGGACAAAGGAAAGGGCAAGGGGAAGAGCAGTACTAGGAGTGAAGTAGAGTAAGAAGCATAGGGCTCCTCCTTGTTGCCTCCAAAATAACTGTCTGCAGGAGGTCCTGCAAGAAAGTACTGATTGATTTATAGGAATCATGTGAGAGAGCTCTCAGAATCAGAGGGGAAAAGAACAACTAGTACTTGTGGAGAACTTGGGCTGGGGAGGGATGTCTAGTTACTAGTAGAAAGATGTGCTTCGGGTTGATATATCATGTCAGGCTTCATTTCGGTCCCCTCCACCCCTGCAGGAATTTTGTTTTTCTCGCGGTTCAGGGTTTTTTTTTTTCCCAGTGGCCCCAATTTTCGGGTTAGTGCATGCTAACTCCCCATTAGTGCACACTAACTCTGCCACTTTAGTGCAATGGCTACAAGGCATTCTGGAAGGCTGCAGATATAGTGAAAACCTCTCTTAGTCCCTGAGGAAGATGGGATGGTTGAAACACTGCCAGTGTCGCGTTGTCAGCTCCAATTTCGCTATCATCAATGGCTTGTATAAGAGAAGATAACTTATAATCAAAAAATAGCTAAGTACAAAATAACATTAAGGAAGGCGATAGATGGTGACCATACAAGAGAGTGCTATTCAATAAAGACCAGTATTACTTTTAAAATAACACCTTTGGTGCAGGGATATCATTAAAGGATAAAAAAATTGCATTTGAATATGAAATAACACAAAGAAAAATTAAAAATTAAAAACGGTATCTATACCAATAAGGCTATCACCAATCTATGGTGTAACCTAATGAGCAATACCGGGCATCTGTGCACATAAAAGAATATAGTGTCCTCTGTTTATTGATATTTAGACTTCTGGTCCACCTTACATTCCTTAAGGAGAGTATGCTCTATGGGCAGTTTCCAATGGAACAGGTGGGGGTTAGAAGGTGTAACCAGAGACTAGGTAATAGGAGCTGTGATCCAGGTGAGGATAACCAGAGCAGGCCTATGTCTCCAAAAGGAAGTTAGCTCTTGTAATGTAACACTGCCCAAACACTGAACTGAGTCGTAGCTGAACCCTGAGTACTGAGCGAAACAGTACCGGACTGTAAGGAGAGTACACTTCTGAAGGGAAGTCATGTGTGAAGCTTTAATAAAGATATACTGTTTTAAAAAAGGCTGGAATCAGAATAGTTTGTCTCCAGGCCTGTGGGAATAATAAGCTTGTGATCTATCTAATGTTTGGATACTTGCCAGGTACTTGTGACTTGGATTGGCCACTGTTGGAAACAGGACACCGGGCTTGATGGACCCTTGGTCTGACTCAGTATGGCATTTCTTATAGTCCTTTGTGGCTCTGGGTTCAAATTCCAAACTGTTGGAGCTTTGTGGACCAACTAGGGAGCCACCAGTTAAAGGACTGGGGGTGAGCACTGCACAAATGATACACTGGGTGGTAGTCATGATGGTGTCAAGGGTAAGCCTAAGAGATGGGGTGAGAATGTCACTAGGTCCCTGTTCTAAAGTGTAGCTTGTGGGAAGCCAGAGGAAGAGGAATGGGATGTCTTGGACTCTCCTGGATGGAATCCAAAAGGGAGTAGAGACACTTGGCTTGATGGGTCCAAGCTGAAGGGAGGGATATGTGAGGCAGTGCCTCTAGTGTTACCCTATTTACCTGTGTTTGCCCAAGCTAGATGCCTGGTCCACCTTACATTCCTTAAGGAGAGTATACCAGAGACTTGGGGAATAAGATCTTGGATCCAGGTGGGTAACCAGTGCAGGCCCAGGTCTCCAGGAGGAAAGCATCTCCTGTGTAAAGCTGTCCAAACACTGAGCTGAGATGAAGCAGAACTGTGAGTACTGAGGGAAGCAGTACTGAACTGTAAGTAAAGAGAGTACACTGTTCTGAAGGGAAGACAGTCTACTGTTGTGCATGTGTGAAGCATATACTATGTATGTGCGAAGATATACTGTTTTAAGGAAGGATGGAATAGGAAGAGTTTGTGTCCAAGCCTGTGGGAATTACCACTCATTCCCACAGTGCCACCACCACTTGTTCCTCTCCCTCTTGTTTTGGAGCAGAGGGAAAAGGCAGGAGAGCTATCTAAATCTGGCATTAGCAGGGCAGGGACATGAAAAGGGCAAGACCCAAAACCAGTAGCAGTAGCAGCTCCATTCTTCTGAAGCAGAGAAGGCAGTATTTTAACAATTGATTCTGAAGAAGAATCATGTCTGAGATTCTCTGAATCAGAACCCGAAGAGTTAGTAGTTGAAGAAAATTTGCATCTTAGTCTCCAGTGCAGTGATGGGGAAGGTAGATGATACTGATGGTTTTGAGAGCAACCCCCGTGAAGAACAGGTAGCACAGGGAGAGAGCATGAGTAATATCCCTGGTATTTTTTCTCAGAGTCCATCCTCAAGCTCAATTCCAGTGCTAGCATCAGCCCCCAAGTTTGCTGAGAAGAGTTTGTGGAAGAAATCCCTGATCTGGATGCACTTTAAAGTGAGGAAGGACCCATGTTTTGCACAGTGTATTCACTGAAGAAAGGATATCAGTCAAGGAAATTAAATTGGGCATATGAGAAATGCTGGTATGCAGCACCCATTAGTATTGTAATTAGGGGACTGTGGCAGTACTAGCCTTGGAACCCCTTCTGTCACCTAAAGTAAAACCAAGAGGCAAAGGAAACAAAAGTGAAGTAATTCCTGGTACAAAAGATTCTTTCTCCTTTGTCTTGTTGGTTCTTTTTAAATCCCCTTTTCCTACTTTTTTGTCAAACTCTTGGTCTTGCCCTGATTATCTGTTCCCCTTGCACACTTGCTGCACCACTCCTGGGGCCCTTCATGCCATTCCTGGTATCGCTTTGCCCCTCCTGTTGCCTTGGGCTTTGGATGGCATTTTGATGGCATTCTTCCTCAGCCTTCAAGCTACAACTTGAATGGCTTTTCTGCTGCTCTTCCTGCTACATTGCTCTTCTCTTACCATTTCTGGTTTTTGGGGGGTTTTTTTATCACCAGCTTCACTGCTGTCACTCCTGTTCCAAGCCAGTCTTGCACCTTAGGGAGATTTCTCCTCTTCTCTGGTTCTCTTTTTGGTTCTTTCCTAATTCCCTTCTCCTACAAGCTTTGCATGCTTGCTGCCCTGCTTCTCAGGCCCTTCATGCCACTTCTGATACTGCTTTGCCCTTCCTGATGCCTTGGTCTATTGATGCCATTGTTCCTCCTGCCTCAGCTCTCAAGGTACACCTTAGAGGTTTTTCATCCACTAGTTTACTGTGTTGTCTGCTCCTACCACTTCTGATTTTTATTGCCAGTACCTCTGCTGCTACCGTTGCTCCAAGCCATTCTTGGTACCTTATGGAGACAGGGTGTTCCTTCTATGCTCTGGCTGTCTTTGAGGTTCTTTTAAAATCTCCTTGCCTACGCTTGGCCTTGAACTGGTTCTCTGATACTTTATATAGGCCTTACCCACCCTATTATCTTTTAGAGATGCGCGAAGTCCGAACCTTTTGGTTCAGGCTTTGTTTTTGGCCCACTGTGGGAAATTTTGTATTTCCCGTAGTTCGGGCCTTTTAAATTCGGGTGGGGGGGGGGGACGACGACATTTTTACATTAGTACACACTAAACCCGAAAACACATTTTTCCTGAAATCTTTGGAAAAACTTGTTTGGGTTTCAGGCTCCCCGAACCAGGACAAATTAGGTAGTTTCGTTGAAATTGCCTAATTCGTCCTAGACGAATGCACATCCCTATTATCTTTCACGGTTTCATGGCCTCTTTGACATTTTCTTCAAACTCCATTCCCTTATGGTTCTTACAATGAATGACCTCATCTGCAATTTAGCATCCCAGAAGTAATGCACAATCAGGGACTTTCAAAGCCCTCACTTAACTCTTCCATGTGGGTGTGCAGTGAAGAAAGAGGCAGGAGTAATTCCAGTTGTTCCTGCCCTGTTGTCATCCCTTGAAAATGATCACTGACCTTGAGAATGAAACCAATGTCTGCATCAAATGAAATGGCACTGGTCTCAGGGCCTACCAGTAGCAATTTTCAAGGGATGCAAGCAGAGCAGGAGCAACTGGGCCTCATTCTTGCCCATGTCATGCCTGTAGACTCCTGTAGAAGGGCTACATGGGGCAAGGGAGGTTTCTCAGCCCTGGCTTATTTCTGGATGGCGAGTTACAGGGTCCTGGGAAGGCCCCTGCTGGGTTTGGCTGAGCCCAGACAGGTAGACTTTGGCCCTGGCTAATTTCTAGGAGGGAATGAGCAGCAAGGGGACAGGGAAGTCCTATTTTATTTTAATTATTTTTTCTAACAATCCAAAATAATTGGATAGTTTCAGGAAAGTCTATTTTCAGTTTGCTCCATTGAGAATGAACCAAAAAATGGACTTTTCCAGTCCAAAAAACACATTTATTTTCAAACAAATGCACATCCCTGCTATTTGGTACAGATAATTTCATCCCCTCTCCAGAAGACCAATATGTTAAAGTGCAAATGCCTTTGCAAAAGTGATTTTGTTCTCAAAAATGGCAAATAGTGTGTGGGATCACATTTGAAAACTTTCATATGTTCTATTTGCTGTTTTTATGCATGTCATATTGTATTTGCAAAACCAGATACTGCAATTAGTCACAATCACTAAGGAGATCAAGAATCAAACAAATGAGCTCATTAGTGATTTTGAAACCTTTGAGATACTTGAATGTCTCTATCATATCTACCATATCTTGCCATTCCTCCAGGATATACATGTTTATATTTTTAAGTCTATCTCCCCGTATGCTTTATAACAAAGACCACTGACCATTTTAGCAGCCACCCTTTGACCAACTCCATCCTGTTTAAAATCCTTTTGAAGGTGTAGGCTTTAGAACTGTACGGAGCATCTTGAGAAACAATGTGCATGGTACTGGGGAATTTCCACTGTCCCATTCATAGTTTATTATATTAGCCCCCAGGTATAAAAAATGCAGGGGCATAGACAAAACTAGGTAGATTTCCCTGAGTATGGGAGGAGGAGGGAGATTGTAGCTTTTGTAGGAAAATTAACTGAAACACTGCCATGTTTTTCTGTATGAAGGGGATCAATGCTCTGTTTGCCAATTTAAAGAGGAAAAAATAATTAAATCTTCTATAGTACCTTTTAAAGAACAGTCAAAAAGGAATGGGGAGAAGACTCACATTAAGTCATATAAGGGAGGGGGGAGTGAGGAGGAGATGATTGGGATCTTTGTGAGGAATGTCTAGTTTGGCACAGGAAGAAATGATTGAACTTGCTAAAGTCACAATCAGGTAAAAAAATATTAAAAATAAAGAACAATTAACTGATCAGCATAAGCATCAGTTCTGTGGGTCTTATGGGTGATTGAGCATCCCCAAAATTGTCTCCTGCATTCCTTTAGATTGGGAGCTGAAAGCTCCATACTGCATGGCTGTGAGGGAGGACAGTAGGGAAGTGCTTCTGGCTCCTTGCTAAAGCTGGCCGTGGAATAGGCTGAAGGGGAGGGCAGGCTAGAAGTGCCTGTGTCTCCTCTGATATTGCTCCCTCCTCTCTCTGTACCCTCTTCTGTGGAATGTCTGAGCAGTGGGTTCTAGGGGGCCCAGATCAACAGCAGTAGTGTAGGACAGACAGGCTTCCTGAGATACAGTGGAAATGGGGAAGGCTGCTGATAGAGGGGCTAGAAGTGGAAAGAGGGAGCCATGAGGAGGGTAAGAGTGGGCTGAGAGAACTGCTACAGATAGTTTAAAAGGAGATACTTGATGGGAGAGGGGATGCTCATCTGAGGGTCTGGGAGAGAAAGTAAAAGAAGGAATTCTGGCTAGGAGGAGATAATCTATGGGGAAGAGGTATTGGGAAAAAAATTGTGGGAGAGGGAGAGGTTTGACACAAATTGTGAGAGTTGCTGAGAGACTAGCAGAGAAGGTTGAGAGGGGACATGGATTGTAGGGATGTGCATTCGTTTTCAATGAAATAGATAATGGCAACAAAATTATCTATTTTGTCTTGTTTCTAAAGCGCCATGAACCAAAAAAAAAGACGAAATTTTGTGAAAATTAGTATTTTGTGTTAGTGCACGTTAGTGCATACTAACTATAGTTTTCCTATTTGCGGACTTAGTGCTCACTAACTGAACTTTGGTGCACACTAACTAGATGTTAACTAGATGTTAGTGTGCATTAAGTCCCTTAGTGTGCATTACCTAATTTTCCTAATTTCCTAATAGGACTTAGGGCTCACTAACTCATGTTAGAGCACACTAACTAAAAATGTTACCAGTAAGTTAAAAAGTGTCAATTGTGGAGCAGTTCATTAAGTAGAGGATTAGTTCTGCATTCCCATTGGCTATCTCCTTAGTTAATTGTTTGTGTTGCCAAGGTTGCAAGGTGGTGTTTATGGGGGGATGGCCAGTGCCTGGTAACAAGTGTAAACAACAAGTGATGTCATAATAACATCAAGTTGTAGTCAACAAAAGCATGTAATGTAAATGCATATTTACAATTTTCCAATCCCTTTGTATTTTAGGAAAGGGAACATGGCATTTTGAATTTGCATACTTTGAATTTCCCTTGGTGTGAGTCTGTGTGCTGTAACTGGTGAATGTATGAGTGACAGGTGGGAGAGTGACTAGTTGGGGTGGTGTCTAGACAGATTCAACCTGGTGTGTGTGTGTGTGTGTGTGTGGGGGGGGGGGGTGACTTGTCACCCCATTTGATTAAGCCAGTCACCTCTCCACACACACACACGAGGCTGCTTCTCTCCCCCATGTCAGTCTATACACTCACCCCTATCACTTCCCCTCTCAGCAGTCCCACCCCACACAAAACAGGTTGCCTCTCTCTTACCAATCACCACCCCAAACAGTCTCTCTCCCCCCATTATGCCATATAGTCACCCCAGTCACTCCCCCATCACCAGTTACCCCCACACACCAGGATGCCTTTCTCTCACCACTCACCAAACAGTCTCTCACCCACCTGTCTCCCCATACAGTCACCCCAGTCACCCCCCCCCCCCCACACACACACACACGCTAACGGGACTTAATGTCTGCTAACATCCAGTTAGTGTGCAGCAAAATCCCGTTAGCGTGCCCTTATTCCAAAATTAGGGAACCCAAAATAAATACCTCCCGAACCATTTTAAAAATGAAATTTAACAGAGAATGACCAGAAATAAAAACGACACACACACACAATAAAAAAATCAGTGCACATTCCTAATGGACTGTGAGAAGGGTAAAGAAAATGATAGAAGGGAAAAGTGGATACAAGCTTGGAGAGAGGACATGTCTGTGATAAAAAGAATGGCAGGGGTGGGTGGTTAAGTGAAGGGAACAAAAAAAAAGAGAGGTGAGGAGGACTGGGAAAGGAGTTGTGTGGCCAGAGGAAAGTTGGAGGGGGGCTGATAGAGGAGCTAAAACAAGAGAAGTGCTGGGAGAGGAGAGGGGATCATGGTGGAGGGAAGAGGCAAGAACAGGTGAGGCGGAGAGATGGAAGAGGCAAGAGGGAGGGGTAAGAGAAGATAATGGTTTGTGGAGAAACAGCAAGTGAACAGAAAGAGATATACATGGTGGAAAAACAACAAATGATAAAGACACGAGTGGAAGACCAGAAAATAAGTTTTTTAAAAGAAGAGGGAATGAAGAAGCAGAGAGGAAACTAGACCGGGGATCGATTCAAACTAAAGACACAAAAGCTGGAAAATTGTTTATTCAAAAGTTTGGTGCGATATTAAAATGATGCCAGCCGGCCCGGTGTCATGGTGTGACCATCAAAATGAGGCCTTCTCAGGCTATCTGGCACCTTTTTCTTGTCTGGCTGTACAAGAAATGACACTAGCTGGGCCTGAGAAGGCACCGTTTGGACATCACTCTATAGTGCCAGACCAGGTTGGCATCATTTTGACAGCACACAGTGGCGCTGGTCTTAAGATTTACCTGCCCAGAGCCTTTTTCATGTAGATGACTTGGGGTCAGGAGGCAAGTGGTCATCCCTCCTTGCCCTCCTGGATCCTGTGGACAGGGGAAATAGGGGCCAGGGTGGTTCCCAGCCCCGGGATATTTTTGGGGAGAGTGAGGGGCACAGGGGCACCTCTGGAGACCCCGTTTTGATTTATTATTTATTTATTTTTTTTGTATAGCTTTTGCAAAAAAACTGAAACAAAATGAACATTAAACAAAATGATACCCCAAGTTACAAAGCAAACATTTTGAAGCTGCACATCCCTAGTGGGGAAGGGGATTAGCTGGTATTGGATAGAAGAATGAGTGGCAGGACTTTCAGTCTTCTCTAGCTTTTGTTTGGGCCACATGAGTCTTCCCCATGTCCACATTACCTGCTCCTCTCTGGACATTTATAAAGAGGCTGGCCAGTCCTATTATTCACACTGGGGGGCACTGTAATTTGTCTTGAGTTCAGCACTCCCAGTCATTTGTATTTTAAAGTTGGCTCCTATGCTGACAATTTCTAGCCCTCCCTGAACAAAAATGAAATCTGTATGCTCAGTGTGTAGGAGGTTATGGTTGCCTGCATGCATATGCATGACCTTAAGACTATGTGGAGATATGGGTGAAGGATTGATGAGGAGTTGAAACTGCTTGCAGAAAAAGCCACAGGTCATAGAAAAGAGAAGATGATATAGGAGAGAAGAAGATCTTAACACAGTAGAGAAAAGGGGAGCAGCTGATACATTAAACTAACAAGATAAGAAATAAGATCTATAATAAGTACTTAGTATCTCACATCTCAGTCTGTGAACTATGCTCATACTCTTATTTATTTTTAGCAGGAGTTATTTCTGCTACTAATGATGAAGCTGCAACTAAAAATATTTTAATTTTTCATGAACATGTTCCTTTAAATGGGGGGAGGGCGCTCAATCTCCTGTCCTGGAGGGTCACAAACTAGTCGCGCTTTTGGGATAGTCCTAATGAATATGTATGAAAATGATTTCACACAATTGAGGCAGTATGCGGACAAATCAATCTCCAGCATTTTCACTACGGATATCCTGAAAACCCTCGAGGACTAGAGTTTGAGACTTCTGCTTTAAATGATCCCAAATACATGCATTGTAGCAGGGGTAGACAGCTCCATTTCTGGAATGCCCCAAGTAGGTCAGGTTTGCAGGATATCCACATTGAATTTGCATGAGATAGATCTGAATGCAGTGGGGGCAGTGCATGCAAATATACCTCATGCATATTCATTGTGGATATCCTGAAAACCAGACCTAGTCATCGCTCTCCTGGACTGACATTGCCTACAACTGCAGTATAAGGTGAGCTACTTGCAGAGAAACAAAAAAGGAACGAGGGGAAAATATTCTGTTTCCATAAATGAGAGGGGCTTATTTACATTCACCTCCCCTCTATTCCACAGAAAAAATGATGCAGAAAGTCATTTTAGATGGTCTCATGTGGTAGTCCACTGTCATGCTTTACCACTGTGACAATTTTTTCCGGTGGACTGGAGACCATTATGCATGCACTTGTTTAGTAAAGGCATAGACAGTTTCCGTAAAAAATTGATAAACAAGTGCTTACAGGCTGGAAAAGGTATGCACATTTCTGTGCTCTAGCAATATTACTGACATTATATTCCTCTTTTAATAAAGTTATAATCAAACATAAAGCATGTTATGAATAATTAAAGGGAAATATTCATAGCATGAGGGAGGTTATGTTTTATTAAAAGTAGTTTCACATGACCTCTTACAAACTATAGCTGTCATTTGACTAATTAACTCCTACAAAGCAATTAAAAGCTCATTTCTTTATTCATTTTTTATGTCCCGCACTTTCCATGTCCCCCTTCTGTGTTCCCCTTCAATACACTTGCTATCTGTTAGTTTTCCTGTTTGCCATAAGAGAGAAAAGTATAAGAGATCTATTTTGTCCTATGATAAGAACTGTTAGGTAGATCTGCATCACTAGTAGAGTATCTATGCACAGGAGATGGAAAAGGCCACCCTTTTGATCAAATATCTGGCAGGCTGAGCATCTTAAGCCATCTTACTTTGTGCTCTGTGTTCTCATACAGACGAGAGGCAAGGGCAAGCCAACAGATATATGAGATTCATAAGTAGTTTATAAAAAGTTAAAGCACTCCACATACTGGAGCTTATTGCCTTGCCCTGGAGAAAAGCAGAAACCTACTGGGAAATGCCTGAGTTCCTCCAGAGTTCTCTGGTCAATTTCAATTTCAGAGTTGTTTGGATTCATGAAGAGCTTCAGATCACATGAACTGCCATGGGTGATGTTCCTTAATATAAGAAATGCAAGAATTTGTTATTGCTAATCCCAAGGATGAGGAGGAAAGCCAGATCAGCAAACCCATTCTAATACAACCATTTACTGGATTAAGTGGAAATATTTATTTGGCAAGGTCTTGGGAGCTATACTCCTTTCACTGAGTCAAAAGCAAAGTAAGCACAATTTTGCCTGGGATAGCAAGGGAATTCAGACTGCACAGTTCTGCCCTTTTATTTTTTATTTTCATAGTTGAAGTATCAGGGTTTGTGAGAAGACAAATGCCTGCTTACTGCTGCAGATAACTGCAGAAGGATGGCCTGCTGCTTCATGGGGGCGTTATTGAGTTATTATCCTGGAGAATTTCATGCTTCATACTTTATGGCCACCGAGCTCATGAAGGTGCTCTGTCAGTGGCGGCTTGCTAAAGCCACTACTGCTGCTGCAGGAAGGCTGGTGCTACTAGAAATAGGGGAAAGGTGGGATCTTAAGTCTAGGGGTAGAGCAAGAAAAGCAGAAGAGATCCAAAAATGAAGAGATAATAGATTTCAACAAAAGAGAGGAATCTTTTTTAAATTTGTTAATAAAAATAGTTAACATCACTGAATCAATTCAAAAGTTAATTACACAAGTGTTTGCACAAGGATACTGAGGTGAATAATAATAATACAACTGCATACTAGGAAAAAGTGCTAAGCCAATGATTCAATCATTATATTTGGAGGTGGGAGAAAAGCCTTTCATTGTTGAAAAAGTAGCTACGAATGCATAATGGGTTTTTTGTTGTTGTTTATTTTTTTTTGCTTTCCATTTTATTACCACATAGTGTTACCCCAATTAGATGTTTATCCTGAGATTTACTTCCCATAGACACCATTCTGGGTCAGACCAAAGTCCATCAAACCTGGTATTCTGTTTGCAAAAGTGGCCAATCCAGGTCCCAAGAACATGGCAGGATCACAAATAGTAGATATATTACATGTTGTTTACATCCAGAGATAACTGACGGCTTTCTTCAAGTCTTCCTGGTTAATAATGGTCTATGGATTATTCCTCCAGGAACTTGTCCAAACCTTTTTTAAACCCAGTTATGTTATCTATATTTACCATATCCTCAGGCAATGAATCCGAGTGCTTAATTGTGTATTGCGTGAAAAAGTATTTGTTTTTTTTTAAATATATTTTTATTAGGAACCAATGGAGTAGAATACAACAAAAACAGCAGAGGTCCTGGGAGTGATCTCCCCCTCTTGGGCCGTCGGCTGCCACTAATCAAAATGGCGCTGATGGCCCTTTGCCCTTATCATGTAACAGGGGCTATCAGTGCGATTGGCCAGCCTCTGTCACATGGTAGGAGCAATGGATGGCCCGCACCATTTTTTTAAGGTGGCGCCGGCCATCCATTGCTCCTACCATGTGACAGAGGCCGGCCAATGGCACCGATAGCCCCTGTCACATGGTAAGGGCAAAGGGCCACTCGTGCCAATTTGTTTACTGGCAGCTGACAGCCCTAGAGCTAGAGATTGCTCCTGGGACCCCCGCTGGACCACCAGGGACTTTAGGCAAGTTTTGGGGGTGTCGGGAGGGTGGGGGATTGTAATTAATTAAATCTGAAGGGTTGAGGTGGTTTTTGGTTTTTTTTTTTGGCTCGGGACAGCCAAAAAACAATCGGCTTCGGCGGGCCGATAACAAAGGCCGAACTTAAAGGTTCGGCCAAATCACATCTCTAATAAATATAGGAGAATGATGAATATAGGGGTAAGCTTGTACCTGAGGCAATGGAGGGTAAAGTGACTTGCACAAGGTGCAACAGTGGGACGTGAAGCCTTATCTCTATGGTTCAGAGCCCACCACTCTAACCACTATGTTACTTCTCCACTCCATAACCAGATTAGTATTGCTAGCTATTTGAATTATGTGAGTTTTGAGCTTAGGCATGAGAAAAGTTGGGTGTGTGAGAGAACTAAGATGGGATCTTCTATGCCCATTTACCCAAGATGATGGAGTACCAAAGAGGAAACAAAAAAAGACTGGTCTGGATATGACGATGCATCTTGCAGGTGGTAACATGTTGTGGCTGGCAGATGGGATGCATCCTCCTCAGCCACTAGATGAATCAATATGCCATTTTCTACTATCATCTACTATATTACTATTTTGCTAGGTATTGTTCTAAGGCTTTCAAATGTTCATTAAATGAATTGAACAGCAGGAAAAATGGTGAAAGAAACAGAAGGCATACCTTTAAAGTTGCCAAAATAATCATCATGATATTTTTAAGTTTCCATGCTCAAAGTTGATCCTCTTTAAGAACATAAGAACATAAGAACTTGCCATGCTGGGTCAGACCAAGGGTCCATCAAGCCCAGCATCCTGTTTCCAACAGAGGCCAAACCAGGCAACAAGAACCTGATAAGTACACAAACACTAAGAAGATCCCATGCTACTGATGCAATTAATAGCAGTGGCTTTTCCCTAAATAAACTTGATTAATAGCAGTTAATGGACTTCTCCTCCAAGAACTTATCCAAACCTATTTTGAATCCAGCTACACTAACTGCACTAACCACATCCTCTGGCAACAAATTCTAGAGCTTAATTGTGTGTTGAGTGAAAAAGAATTTTCTTCGATTAGTCTTAAATGTGCTACTTGCTAACTTCATGGAATGCCCCCTTCTATTATTCGAAAGTGCAAATAACTGATTCACATCTACTCGTTCAAGACCTCTCATGATCTTAAAGACCTCTATCATATCACCCCTCAGCCGTCTCTTTTCCAAGCTGAACAGCCCTAACCTCTTCAGCCTTTCCTCATAGGGGAGCTGTTCCATCCCCTTTATCATTTTGGTTGCCCTTCTCTGTACCTTCTCCATTGCAACTATATCTTTTTTGAGATGTGGCGACCAGAATTGTACACAGTATTCAAGGTGTGGCCTTACCATGGAGCGATATAGAGGCATTATGACATTTTCCGTTTTATTAACCATTCCCTTCCTAATAATTCCTAACATTCTGTTTGCTTTTTTGACTGCTGCAGCACACTGAGCCGATGATTTTAAAGTATTATCCACTATGATGCCTAGATTTTTCTCCTGAAAGGAAGCTCTAGAATGAGGGGTCATGTCATGAAGTTGAAAGGGGGTAGACTCAGAAGGAACCTTAGGAAATATTTTTTATAGAGAGGGTGGTGGATGTGTGGAACAGCCTTCCAGTGGAAGTGGTGGAGACAAAAACCAGCATCTGAAATCAAGAAAGCATGGAATAAATAGAGGGGATCTCTAAGGAAGTGATGAGAATTACAATGCTAAATTAATTGGACAGAAGGGCAGACTAGATGGGCCATATGGTCTTTTTCTCCTCTCATGTTTCTATGATCTATGTTTCTATGTTACTAATCCTTTACAGCTCTTTCACTGGACAGGTGTTTGTATCTTATACTAACAAAGGTTATGTTATACATTACGCTGCCACAACAATAAATATTCTTACAATTTAAACCAGAGGAGTTTCTAAATGTCAGTTGTAGTACTAAAAATTCAGGATTATGGAAATTCTTATAGACAGATGCTGATCCAGGGATTGGCTTCAATTGCATATTGGAATAAAAATGAAATTTATATCGAGAGCTCATAATTGGCTAAAGGGTCTGCATGTTTGTTTGCTGTCTCCTAGATGATGACAAACAAATATTTACCAAAAACCTAGGCAGCTTGAAGAGGATTAAATGCCATCTTCTAACCAACCATGAAATCATGTCAGAGCTGCTGAGTGAACTATTTTCATGAAGCAAATGTTTGCTAATTTCAGATTCATTAACTTATATTGGAAATCATCACTGAAGGTACCAAAATGCCTCATAAAGGGTGTCAAACGTCAGGTCTGGCCCAGAATATCCACCCAGATACTGGTCATTTAGCAGCTGTGATTTAAGGGAATGCAATGCATTACAACAACCACTTACAGTATTTGTGGAGACCCTTCAATAACCTGCATTGTGGCAAATTTCACAGATACTTTTGCCTCTGCATACCTTCAGCAAGTTTTCAAATATGAAGTACCTGTGCCACAGGGATGAGCAGATGAAACAGGTTTCCTTTGGTCAGTTCATTCCTTTTTATAGGGCATCTCCATTTGGTTTGTTAGTTTCAAACAAAAACAAATTGTGTTTGCTTGTTTTAATTATTCATTCATTTACTATTAAAGCCTATTTTGGACTTCAAAATTGGAGGATTTCTCATCAAATCTAAGGAAAATTGTGGAAGACGTAATCAGCAGGGGTAAAGAATTCCAAGATACCTAGACTGTAGCACAGTGGCACAAACAGTGACATGAATAACCCAAGGCACCGTAAAGAAGCAAAAGGGCACCAGTAGTAGCAGGACTTTTCCAAGGCACTGTGAGAGGAACAAAGCAAAAACTAGAATGGGTAGAACACCCCAAGGCTTCAAAAGAGAACACCAACAACAGTGGCATGAACCCTCAAAGGCAGCTTGAGACACAAAGTGGCACCAAGGGGGCATCACCATCCTAAAGCAATTTGAAGAGGGAATGAAGCAGAAAAGGTGGCAGGAAAAACCCCAAGGCACTGATAAATGGGCAAAGCAGAAAAGTGTCATGCACATCCAAGGCACCACTGTTACGCTGGAGGTGGACCCTAGGGCCGAGGTGGGGTTGATGCATCCCGTAGGTAAGGACCTATGGGTCTCCACCGTCGGCAGGCAGAGTGGGCTGATTGACAGAGGCCGCTGGAACTTCACCTATAACTACCCTCGTTCCCCGCGGGTTGAGCCTTTGGGTGTCTGGGCCAGGAGGACTTAGGTGGGCTTCTGTGTGTAGTCGAAGTGAGAGTCAATTCAGCCCAGAGACAGCAGGTGAAAGATAGTACAGTCTTAATCTGGACAGGGTAGTGTCCTGGAAACTCGGGCGCCAATGGAATGGAGGCAGACAGGGGGCGCTCGAGCAAGAGCAGGCTGAAGCCTGAGTAAACACGTCCAAGGAGTAAGCTGGTGAGGCGTCGAAGAGCAGGCTTGAGTCAGGGCTGGCGGCGATCCCAAGGCAGTGGCAAGCAAGGCTGAGGTCTGATTATGGAGATAATCAATGTAGTCAAACGAAGCAAAGGTCTGGGTCTGGAGATAGGCCATAGCGTAGTCAGGCGAAGCAGAGGTCTGAGTCTGGAGATAGGCAATCTCGTAGTCAGGCAAAGCAGAGGTCTGGGTCTGGAAATAGGCAATAGTGTAGTCAGGCGAAGCAGAGGTCTGAGTCTGGAGATAGGCAATGGCGTGGTCAGGTGAAGCAGAGGTCCAGGCTTGGAGAGAGTCAATAGCGTGGTCAGGTGAAGCAGAGGTCTGGGCTTGGAGAGAGTCAATGGCATGGTCAGACGAAGCAGGGTCAAAGTCCGTGTAGTCAATCTGAGGGATGAAGCAAGGTAGGAACAAGGAGACAGGAACCAGTAGCAATGAGGAACAGGAACACAGAGATGAGACAAATCTCTAGGAGGCAATGAGTACTCGACCAGCAAGGAGACCTGTTGCAAAGGCAACATTAGGGAGCATAGCCTGCACTTAAATACTGTAGCTGAGTTGACATCATCATCTGCGGCTGCGGCTAGGTTCCCGCCACGGTCCCTACATAAACATCAATGGTGCGCACGTGCGCGCCTAGGACGGGGTGTGATGCAAGTAGCAGTGTCTCTCCGCATGCCACGTGGAATGATCCGACGAGAAGTGGTAGCTAGACCAGAAATACCAGGGACTGCGGCAGGGCCGGGACTGCGGCAGGGGGAGGCCTGAGGACTGAGCTGACGGCCCACCGCCACCAACGAGGAGGAACCAGAAGCTGGAGTCAACATAGAAAGGTGAGGGGGCCATGCCGTGGGTCTGCCGTGGACGGCACGCGTAACAGTACCCCCCTTTACGCCCTCCCCCTTGGAGGTCAGGGTTTGCCCGGATGAGCACGATGAAAGTTCAGGAGGAGGGTTTTTTCTAGGATGATTTGAGCTGGTTCCCATGAATTTTCTTTGGGTCCATACCTCTCCCAAGAAAGGAGGTATTCCCACCAGCAGCCCCTACAGTGGACATCAAGGACTTATGTACCTTGTAGGTCGTATCAGTCTCAGCCACCAATGGAGGTATTTCAGGAGCCTTTTGGGAAGGCCAGGACAAGACCACAGGTTTGAGAAGAGATTCGTGAAACGTATTATGTATTCCCAGTGTAGGAGGCATCCAAAGCTGGTATATAACTGGTCCAATGCATCGGGTGACCGTAAAAGGTCCAGTGTACCTTGGAGCAAACCTTTGGGAAGGTAATCTGAGTCAGATATATTGAGTGCTTAACCATACTTTCTGGCCAGGAAGGAATTCAGGAGCCGAGGGTCGGTGACTATCAGAAGTTCTCTTGGCCCGGGAAGCAGCTTGATGTAAGCAAAGATTCGTCTGTTCCCATAAAGCAGTAGCCTGAACTGCAAGGGATGGTTCTGACAAAGATATGGACAGTGGTGGTCGTGGTTGCTTTCCATAGACAATGGAGAACGGTGACTTGCCTGTGGCTGTGGCAATATGGGAGTTGTGAGAAAACTCTGCCAAAGGGAGAAGTTTAGACCAATTGTCTTGGCAGTTGATGTAAGCACGCAGGAAGGCCTTTAGAGAGTGATTCATTCGCTCGGTTTGTCCATTGGCTTGGGGGTGATAAGCAGTTGTTAGACTGATGTTGATACTGAATTTTTGGCAAAGAGCGTGCCAATATCTGGCAACAAATTGTGGACCTCTATCAGAGACAATGTTCTTGGGTAGGCCATGTAATCTGAAGATGTGATGGAAGAATAGACGTGCCAGTTCTGTAGCAGATGGTAGGCCCGGTAGAGAGACAAAATGGGCCATTTTTGAAAATCGGTCTATGGTTACCCATATCACGGCATGACCCTTAGAAGGAGGCAAATCCACGATGAAATCCATAGACAAGTGGGTCCATGGTTCCTCAGGAGCAGGAAGTGGTTGCAGTAAACCCCAAGGTCGACCAACTGGGGGCTTTTGTTTCACACAAGTGTTACAGGATTCAACATGCTTTAGTGTCAGAGACCATACTAGGCCACCAGAAGAACAGCTGGATCAGCGCCAAGGTTAGTGCAGCCCTGGGTGACCAGCAAACTTATAATCATGTGCCCAGCAGAAGACTCTTTCGCAGAGTCGTCAGGGCATGACTGTCTTCCCAGCAGGGACTGGGTAAGTAGCAGATAGACAGATATAAACTGGGTCTATTATGTGACTGTGTTCTTCTGGGGTGTCTTCAGGATCGAAGGAGCATGATAGTGCATCTGCCTGGAGGTTTTTTTCAGCTGGACGGTAACGAAGCTCAGAATTGAACCTGGAAAACAATAGGGCCTATCGAGCCTGACGGACGATGAGACGCTGGGCATGGCTCAAATGTTCCAGGTTCTTGTGGTCAGTGAACACAGGCACCATTCTTCAAAGGTTAATTTTATGGCAAGTAACTCACGATCTCCAATACTATAGTTCTGTTCCACAGATGAGAATTTGTGGGAGTACATAAGAACATAAAAACATAAGAAATTGCCATGCTGGTTCAGACCAAGGGTCTATCAAACCCAGCATCCTGTTTCCAACAGAGGCCAAACCAGGCCACATGTATCTGGCAATTACCCAAACACCAAGAAGATCTCATGCTACTGATGCAATTATTAGCAGTAGCTATTCCCTAAGTAAACTTGATTAATAACAGCTAATGGACTTCTCCTGCAAGAACTTATCCAAACCTTTTTTGAACCCAGGTACACTAACTGCACAAACCACATCCTCTGGCAACAAATTCCAGAACTTAATTGTAAGTTGAGTGAAAAAGAATTGTCTCCGATTAGTTTTAAATGTGCTACTTGCTAACTTCATGGAATGCCCCTAGTACTTCTATTATCTGAAAGTGTAAATAACCGATTCACATCTACTCATTCAAGACCTCTCATGATCTTAAAGACCTCTATCATATCCCCCTCAGCCATCTCTTCTCCAAACTGAACAGCCCTAACCTCTTCAGCCTTTCCTCATAGGGAAGCTGTTCCATCCCCTTTATCATTTTGGTTGCTCTTCTTTGTACCTTCTCCATCGTAACTATATCCTTTTTGAGTTGCAGTGACCAGAATTGAACATGGGACTGTAGAACTGGAAGCAGTGCGTTGGCTCAGGACCATCCCAGCCCCAATCGTGGAGGTGTCTACTTCCACTTGAAAAGGACGGTTAGGGTCTGGGTGATGTAGACAAGACCCCACCTGGAAGGCCTCTTTAATGTGGTGGAAGCCTATGATGGCTTCCGGAGTCCAATTTCGAGTATCTTGGCCCTTACAAGTCAAAGCTGTCAGAAAAGCAATCAAAGTGGAATAGTGTAGAATAAAATGGCGATAGTAATTTAGAAATCCCACGAAGCACTGGAGGGCCTTAAGACGGGTTGCAGCCAATCTTGGATTCCTTTCAACTTGTCAGGGTCCATAGAAAATCCTCATTGGGAGATAATGTATCGGAGGAAAGGCAGACTGGATTTCTCGAATAAGCACTTATCCAATTTTGCAAATAGGTGATTCTCACGAAGGCGTTGGAGGACGGTACAGATATCAGTGTGGTGTGTGGCCAAATCCTTAGAAAAGACAAGGATATCATCCAAGTATGCCACAACTATGGTATACAGCAAATCACTGAAAATTTCATTCATCATTCGTTGGAAAACTGCGGGAACATTACAGAGACCGAAGGGCATCACCAGATATTCGTAATGCCCATCCTGGGTTTTATGGGTGATTTTCCAAATGTCATCGGGATGGATCCGTATCAAGTTATACGCACTGCTTAGATCCAACTTAGGGAATATAGATGCTCCATGTAAACGACTGAATAATTCCGAGATCAGCGGCAAGGGTACTTGTGTTTATAGGTGATGGAGTTTAGGCCACGATAGTCAATACACGGCCTGAGCGATCCATCCTTCTTGGTCACAAAAAGGAATCCAGCCCCAGCAGGAGAGGTAGAGGGGTGGATGCATCCTTCGCAAGGTTTTCTTGAATGTACTCCATTATAACCTTTGTCTCTGGGAGAGACAGAGGATAGGTGCATCATTGGGGAGGCGTGGTCCCAGGAAGGAGGTCTATGGGACAGTCGAACCTCCGAAGAGGTGGGAGAAGGTGTGCTTTTTGCTTGGAAAATACATCTTCGAAATCCACATAAGGAGCGAGTATACCCGAAGAAGTGGCAGCCGGGGAACCACGGGTGGTGGTACCACTTTCTGTAGACAGGACTGGTGGCAGGCAGAACCCCACTCTACCAGTTGCTATGAACCCCAATCAAATTGGGGAGAGTGCTGTTGGAGCCAGGGGAGTCCCAGGACTACTAGATGGATGGATTTTTCCAATACCAACAGTTCAAGTTCTTCTGTATGCAGGGCACCAGTGCACAATTGAACAGGCTCAGTGGTGAGGAATATTCGACTGGGTAACAGTTCTTCATAAACAGAAGCTATGCACAAGGAAGTCTCTAGAGGATGGGTTTTTATTACCTAGGAGCTGAACGAAATCCTTGACAGGATCTCGTCCAGCTCTGTCAGATATTCTTGTCTCTTCGCTCCCTGTCTTCGGGTGTTCCTGATCCTCTAGTTCCTGGTTCCAGGTTTCCCTGCCTTGTCTCTTCCACCCGGAGTTCACCTCCAGATGACCATCCTGAGTTATACCTGAATCCATGTTTGAACCTGAGCCTGAATCCTGTTCCCAGTCATTGGAATTCTTTTCCGGCCTGCATCCTTTCAAGCACTGCCCGGTTTCCTCTTCTTCCTGAGCTTCATTCCTTGCTTGTCCCACTCTCTGCATCATCTGTGACCAGCCTCTTCAAGTTGTGTAGTGTGTGCTGAGGGGCAGTGCCTGCCTGAGTCTTCAAGTGCCTACGTCGCATCCAAGTCTCCAAATGCCTGTCTCACTCTTGTTTCAGAGTCATCGCCTGTCCTTGACCTCTGTCCATCCTTTTGTACCTGCCGTTCCTAGGTGGGCAGTCCAAAAACTTTGCGTTGCTGGGTCTCTTCTGGTGTGCTCAGGTTTGGCAGAGGTCAGAGCGCTCCAAGTCTTCAGCCTGCCCGCCCATGCTTGGATACATCTCACCTGCCTCAGCACTCTCCAGGGTCCTCCTCTGGGGCCGTGCTCTGGCCCAAGGGTATACACCCTCTCTCGAACAATAGACCGCCCTCCCGTGCTCGTAACATTTTTTTAAATATAATATTTGTGCATCAGTACTATAGACTGTAAAAAAAAGTCATGGCTCATGTTGATTGTCCCTGAATTCAAATTTTTCTTTGCTTTCACTCCCTACCCCCTTCCTTTGAAGCAGAAGAGCGATGTTACTGTTGCATCAAAATCATCAAGACTTATTTTTTAAGGGTAGTAATCCATGTCTTCTTTTAAGGATAGTTACTGCTGCTCTGTTCAAGTTACTCCCATGCTTATCGGTTTCCTAAACCGTAAAAGTCAAGGCCCTCGGTTGCTATCTAAATCCAATTTCCCTTTACCCTGCCATTGAAACAGAGAGCAAATATTGGAGTTGCAAAAATAGTATCCATGCTTATTGGTTAAGGGTAGTAATGGTTGCACCAACAAGTTAGCCCCATGCATTCTTTTCCTTTAGGACTTGGTCGTAGAAGTAATCCTGTGCTTTTTCCCTTATGTCTGCATATCAGTATCCTAGACCATGGAAGTTGGGGCCCTTGGTTGTCTACTGAATCCAAATCCTCTTTTCCCCTGCTGTCTACGTGGGAAGCAATGTTCAGTTGCATTAAAAGCAACAAAACATTATGGTTAAGGGTAATAATCTCCATGGCTTCTGCTGGTAGTACCCACCTTACCAGCAAGTTACCCCCCTGTATGTTTATCTCATTTCTGTCCTCTAACCTTTAGAGATGCACAGTGTTTATCCCATGCCCTTTTGAATTCTTTGACTGTTCTCTTCTTCACTACCTCTTCTGGAAGGGCAATCCAGGCCCCACCACCCTCTCCCTGAAGAAATATTTCCTGATGTTGGTTCTGAGTCATCTCCCTGCAGTTTCATTTCATGACCCCTAGTTCTATTGTTTTCTTTCCAACAGAAAAGGCTTGAAGTCCATACTTCATTGAAAACTTTTAGGTACATTTAAGGTCTGTATCATATCTCCCCTGCACCTCCTCTCTTCAAGCGGCTATAGAAATGAATGGGAAACACAAACAAATGAGAAATTTTTTTTTCTTCCAGTTTTTTGATCCTTCCATATATTTTGGGGGGGTCCACAAATGAAACCAATAGGGACTCATTTATTATGTTGTTCTCATTTGTTTCAAACAAATGCACATTCCTACTGCACAATTTCCCTTTGAAAATTGGCTAAAGGTACAAAAGTACCTGCAGACCTTTTCACTGCTATTTGTCTGGATGGGGTTGTGAGGCATGGGTCAATTTTCAAAAACTTTAGGATTCTAGATCCCTTCAAAAACTGCTCTCCTTATTCGAAAGCTGTAGAAAAGAAGGATCATCCTTTGTACCTTGTCTTACCTGAACATTTTTACGTATCTTCATGTTTATGCTTATAGGTGAAAAGAATGTCAAATTAAATATTGTACTGCCTACAACCATTAACATATGCCTTGATATGCACACAAAGCTAGTGTTACTTTGCAGAATACTGGAAAAAATTAGGTATGAGAAAGAAAAAAAAATGGAAAACTCCATAGCAACTTCTGTCTATAAAAATATCTTCTCCCTTTTCAATAGCAATCTGTCTTTAATTGTTCAACCTTATTGAAAACTATTCCTATTTTTAGACATCATTTCTTGTGACAGCCATGGTAACATGGATGTAACCTCCTGCCCTGCGTGTCTCCCTCTCCCACTGTGCTGGAGCTCTCTGCATTTAACTTGTTCTGAGGCTCAGGGCTCATTCTCTGATCAGCAGTCCTCTTAACCTGCAGGGAGGTAGCAAGAAATTAATAAACTATACTGAAAATTCTAGTTTTCAGTCAGCCTGGGAAAGCATGATGTGAGAAAAGAAAGAGAAGATGAAATTTAGCCAGAAAAGCCCCTCAGAAATACTCATTGTCTCTTCTGTGTTGCATTTTTCTAGTGCACTATCAAGATATAATATTTTCATGCACTGTAAAATATGTAAAATCTATACATAACAATGATTAAGTTTATGCTAGTATATTGTATTTAGGAGTACAACATTTAGAAATGAACATCGATTCATTATCCTATTAAATTTGTATGGCAAGAATATTGATGATTCGAGAAAAATATTTTAGCAAGCAGACTGTATTTTGGGCTTGAAATTCCTGACAAGCTCCTTGTCACTAGATATTAAAGGCATAAACTTTCAGCTTGTTCTCCATATAATTACCTAGCATTTGTATGTTAGCATACTGTCCGTCATTCTTCCCGGCCGCATGGGTGCCGCGACCGGGCCTGCTCACCTGATATTTATTTATTTATTTTTTTATTTATTTAAATTCTTTTCTATACCGTCGTTAAGCTAGTTGCCGTCACAACGATTCACAATAAGGCACATAATTTCAAACTTAAATGTGTTGAATTATATTAACTAAACAGGTGCCATCAAATACTGTAACATAGTTTCATATTAAATATTACTTAGTGGTTGTGATAAGTCATGTCTACTTTAAGTATATCGGCTATAAGATAAATTAACACTTAAGTCTGGTCCTTTGTGGTTGCAATCTGATAGAGGTAAAGTAAAATAAAATATATACACACACACACACCATTCGAGTAAACTGATGTGTGTGTGTGGGAGTTCTTCAGACTGCATCATTCAAATACCATCTACTAGCGCAGGCTTACCCACTGCCACGAACCCCCGGTGTCCCTGTTGCTCACTGCGGCCTCCCTCGGCATCCCTGTCTCTACAGGCCTCACAGCGGAGCGCCTGTTGGGGCTCCGCATCCTCATCCGGCTCGGCCCCACCCCTAGGCGTGCATGCGGCCGACCTCAAGATACTTGAAGGGCCCAGCACGGGAAACCTTCGGGAGGCACGCCCCAATGACGTCATCAGCCTTCCATATATAAGGCAGGGCTCAAATCCCTGATCCCTGCCTTGGCAATCGGGTCGACACCATTGGTGTAGTGAGTTTGCCTTCGTGTTCCAGTGTCTCCTGTTCCAGCGTTTCCTATTCCCCGCGTCCTTCTCAGGTAGTTCCTATCTGGACTGACTTCTTGGTACTGACCTCAGCCTGCCTGATAATGCAGCCTGCTGCCTGGAACTGACCACTGCCTGCCTGACCATTCTTCTGCCTGCCACCTGGAACTGATCACTGCCTGCCTGACCATTCTTCTGCCTGCCGTCTGGAACTGACCACTGCTTACCTGACCATTCTTCTGCCTGCCATCTGGAACCAACCCTCGCTTGCCACGATTACGCATGGACTAACTCTGGTATTGACCCCCGCGTTAGCTGACCTCTCTTGGACTTATATTCTGGCTTTGACCCTTGTGCTTCACTCGGACACTCTCTTCCGGCCCCCAGTGACCTTCGGGCCTACGCACTTGGATAATAACCGCAGCTTCCACGTGGCTGGACTTGCAGGCACTGCCTGTCTCATCCAGAGGACCTCTCTGAAATGTTGCCGTCCTGAAGTCTAGACCACCTACTCTACATCAGCCACGCACCCTTGCTCGTGGTGGGCACACCTCTCCAATACCTCTCCGGGAGACCACCAGAGGCCCACCTAAGTCCAGGCGGTCCGGGTACCTAAGAGCTCAACCTGCGGAAACCCCAGACTGTTATTGGTGAAGCTCCAGCTAGCCTCTGTCTCCTTGTGTGCTCCGCCTCCTGGTGGCAGGCGCTCTCTGGGTCTGACCAGAGGGCTGTGCCAATCCTGCACCAGGCTAAGGTTCCACCTTCAGCGCAACAGTATCTGTACTATGCAGCTTAAAACATAGAAATGGGGAAGTGGATATACTGCTTGGGCAGATTTCAGGTAATATGCATAACGGGCCAAAAATGTACACTTCTGGAAGATAGGAGGTGTTAGTGGAAAAAGCATGCATGACCTGCCATTAACACTCAGCAAGTGCAGAATCACTGGGAGGAATAGTAGAAGGAGTCTTAGACTCTGCGAGGTCAATATTTAGTAGTGGACAAGTTATCCAGTCAAGTAACTTGTCCCAAATATTCAGCAGGAATAGCTTCCCACTCAATATATTTGGTTAAAGTAGTCTGATGGCTCTGGACTAGCCTACCTCTGAGACTGCTTGAGGTTGTATGTCCCTCAGCATGTTCTGCATTCACAGGGCGAATATCAACTGATTATCCCTGGGATGAAAGAGGCTAAGAGAGCTTTCTCCTGTTTCATACCTACTTATGGAATCAGCTTCCCTCTGAGTTGCAGCTAGTCAGGGAGTATTTGTTTCTGGATGATGATAAAGATCTGACTTTTTCATAGAGCTTTTGATTAACATCCGGAACCTTGGCTGCTGTTGGGGTTAGAGAGATCTGAATTTTCATGTATGACTCTTTTCCCTACCTATTGGATTATGTGCTATCTGAATGAATTATTAGAGTAACGGTTTTCTGTGCTTTTACTGTGATCTTCACATTTTCTGTTTTAAGGCTTTGCTAGGATTAGACTTGGTAAGTAATTATGAAGAAATTATAAAAGTTCAGATTATGCTTTGCACTAATTGATGTTTCAAGCCTCATGTAAGTTATCTGGAAAATGAGGGCATGTATTATTGCTGGCAGTTGTCATTTTTATGTTGTAATTATTTGTGGTTGTATTATGTTACTGATACAATTAAAATACAGTATATCTTAGAACATGACTGAGTGCCTATTAGGGATATGGTGCATCATAAAAGTTTAAATAAATACATTCTTCATGACAGAAATTGTGATGAAAGTGTAACTATGCGAAAAAAAAGAAAAAAAAAGTTATCTGACTATATATGCATAGTTGTAACGTCTGCATGTCCAATGGAGATGCAGACATTATAAATTAATTCCAAAGTTTAGCACGAGAGCCGTGGATTTGCTTACTGTCCCCCTTCCAGTCATTAATTTAAATTTTATCATATTATGATCACTATTGCCAAGCGGCCCCACCACCATTATTACCTCTCTCACCAAATCTGTGCTCCACTGAGAATTAGATCTAAAATTGTTCCTTCTCTTGTCTGTTCCTGAACCAATTGCTCCATAAAAATGTCATTTATTCCATCCAGGAACTTTATATCTCTGGCATGTACTGATGATACATTTACCCAGTCAATATTGGGGTAATTGAAATCTCCCATTATTACCGCACTACCAATTTGTTTAGCTTCCCTAATTTCTCTTAGCATTTCACTGTCTGTCTCACCATCTTGACCAGGTGGACGGTAGTATACTCCTATCACTATACTCTTCCCCAACACACAAGGAATTTCTACCCATAAAGATTCAATTGTACATATTGTCTCATGCAGGTTGTTTATCCTGTTGGACTCTATGCCATCCCGGACATAAAGCACCATACCACCTCCCGGGTGCTCCTCTCTGTCATTGCAATATAATTTGTACCCCGGTATAGCACTGTCCCATTGGTTGTCCTCCTTCCACCATGTCTCTGAGATGCCAATTAAGTCTATGTCATAATTCACTGCTATACATTCTAATTCTCCCATCTTACTTCTTAGACTCCTGGCATCCGCATACAAACATTTCAAAGTTTGTTTTTTGTTTGTATTTTCATTCTGCTTTTTAATTGATAAGGATAAGTTAGAATTTTTTAGCTCAGGTGAGTTTTTAGTTACAGGCACTTGGACTACTTTTCTTATTATTGGAACCTCACTGTCGGGATGCCTTAATTCTAATCCATCATTAGTATCCTTTGAAGATACCTCTCTCTGAACCATGCACTGCTGAGCGACTTTCGGCTTTCCCCTTTGTTCTAGTTTAAAAGCTGCTCTATCTCCTTTTTAAAGGTTAGTGCCAGCAGTCTGGTTCCACCCTGGTTAAGGTGAAGTCCATCCCTTCAGAAGAACCATCAGAAGAAAATAGGAAAAAGTATAAGCTCACCTCCTTCTTGTTCCTGCTCTCAGCCTCTGTCTGGCCTCTCACACTCGTCGTTTTCAAGCGAGGCATCTGAAAGGGCTTTCGAGTGGCTGGGGGGCTACTCTTAAGACCAGCATTGCATTGCTGGGTCTCCTTGGTGCGTGTGCATCCAGCGGAGGGCTGATCCTGCTTGGTGCCTGTTCCGAGTTCCTTGTTTTAGTTCCAGTCCTGCTTTGTTCCTGCTCTGTCCGTGCTTGTATAAGCTCACCTCCCGCGGTGTGGGTCGGGGTTCCTGTCTGAGTCATACCGTTGTTCAGGGGCTCACAATCTCCCATGAGCTAGTGGCCATGTCCGTATAAAGACACAACAGAGAGAATTTGAAATGAAGTTGGCCGTAGAGGCAAAAACCCTATAATAAAAACTTTTTAAAATATATAAGAAGCAAGAAAACTGCGAGGGAGTCAGTTGGACCGTTAGATGACTGAGGGGTTAAAGGGGCTCATAGGGAAGATAAGTTCATTGAGAAAGACTAAATGAATTCTTTGCTTCCATATTTACTAATGAGGATGTGGGGAGATACCAGTTGTGGAGATGGTTTTCAAGGGTAATGAGTCAGATGAAATGAACCAAATCACCATGAACCTGGATGATGTAGTAGGCCAGATTAACAAATTAAAGTCTAGTAAATCACCTGGACTGGATGGTATGCATCCTAGGGTACAGAAGGAACTAAAAAAATGAAATTTCTGATGTATTAGTTAAAATTTGTAACCTATCATTAAAATCATCCATTGTACCTGAAGACTGGAGGGTGGCAAATGTAGCCCCAATATTTAAAAAGGGCTCCAGGGGCGATCTGGGAAGCTATAGACCAGTGAGCCTCACTTCAGTACTGGGAGAAATAATGGAAACTATTCTAAAGATCAAAATCATAGAGCATATAGCAAGAAATGGTTTAATGAAACATAGTCAACATGTATTTACCAAAGGGAAGTCTTGCCTAACAAATCTGCTTCTTTTTTTTGAAGGATTAATAAACATGTGGATAAAGGTGAACCAATAGATGTAGTGTATTTGGATTTTCAGAAGGCATTTGACAAAGTCCCTCATGAGAGGCTTCTAAGAAAATTAAAAAGACTTGGGATAGGTGGTGACGTCTTTTTGTGGATTACAAACTGGTTAAAAGACAGAAAACAGTAGGATTAAATGGTCAATTTTCTCAGTGGAGAAGGATAAACAGTGGAGTGCCTCAGGGATTTGTACTTGGACCGGTGCTTTTCAATATATTTATAAATGATCTGAAGAGGAATACAATGAGTGAGGTTTTCAAATTTGCAGATGATACAAAATTATTCAGAGTAGTTAAATCACAAGGGGATTGTGATACATTGCAGGAGGACCTTGCAAGACTGGTAGATTGGGCATCCAAATGGCAGATGAAATTTAATGTGGACAAGTGCAAGGTGTTGCATATAGAGAAAAATAATCCTTGCTGTAGTTACACGATGTTAGGTTCCATATTAGGAACTACCACCCAGGAAAAAGATCTAGGCATCATAGTGGATAATACTTTTAAATCATCAGTTCAGTGTGCTGCAGCAGTCAAAAAAGCAAACAAAATGTTATGAATTATTAGGAAGGGAATGGTTAATAAAATGGAAAATGTCATAATGCCTCTATATCGCTCCATTGTGAGACCCCACCTTGAATACTGTGTACAATTCTGGTCGCTGCATCTCAAAAAAGATATACTTGCGATGGAGAAGGTACAGCGAAGGGCAAACAAAATGATAAAGAGGATGTAACAGCTCCCCTATGAGGAAAGGCTAAAGACGTTAGGGCTGTTCATCTTGGAGAAGAGACAGCTGAAGGGGGGGGGGGTGATAGAGGTCTTTAAAATCATGAGAGGTCTTGAACGAGTAGATGTGAATTGGTTATTTACACTTTTAGATAATACAAGGACTAGGGGCACTCCATGGAGTTAGCAAGAAGCACATTTAAGACTAATTGGAGGAAATTATTTTTCACTCAACGCACAATTAAGCTCTGGAATTTGTTGACAGAGGATGTGGTTAGTGCAGTTAGTGTAGCTGGGTTTAAAAAAGGTTTGGATAAGTTCTTGGAGAAGTCCATTAACTGCTATTAATCAAGTTGACTTAGGAAATGGCCTCTGCTATTAATTGCATCAGTAGCATGGGATCTTCTTGGTGGTTGAGTACTTGCTGGGTTCTTGTGGCCTGGTTTGGCCTCCGTTGGAAACAGGATGCCTGGCTTGATGGACCCTTGGTGTGAACCAGCATGGCAATTTCTTATGTTTTTATGTTCTTACCTGTAGCCAGCATCTGCATCAGAGGTGAACAGAGAGATATCACCTGAAGCTGGGACCGATGGTAAGTTACTTAGCCATAAGTGTTAATATATTAAACATAAAATGATCTCATTAAAGTTAGACTAAGAGAGATTTTTTTCATACAGAACTTGAATAGCTGATAATCAGCCTGAATGGATCTTGAACAAAATAACAAAACAAAACACCAACTTCACCTCAAAACACCCCTCCTTCCCTTAACAAATTGGGCCTTCTCAGGCCCCTCTGAACCTTCTCCAGCCCTGCTAAATCTAGCCCGGTGCTCAGTACTATCCAACTAGGCTGATTTAACCCTAGCTGGGTCCTCACTGGGTCTCACCCCTCCCCCTATAAATATATGCCGGAGCAGGAGACCTCCCTCCTTTGCCGCAACTTTCCCCCTTATGGTGTGACTGGATAAAAAGACTGGGGAAGGCAGAAGCAAACCCCACTTTCTCTTGCTTTGGTTCCTGGATATTTAAAAATGGTGCTGGCTGCCTGTAGGATGGCACCACATTAATATCACTTTGGCACCTGTCTACAGTGAGGCTGATGCCTTTATGTTGTATGCTGTATGTTTGTCCAGTTGTACAAAATAATGGTGATGACCACACCAGAGGCAGGCCCTGCTTTTTTACTATCACCCAGGTGGTCAGTGCCATTTCCAAATATCCTGGTGCTAGGGCAGGAGGGAGTGGGCTTTGCTTCTACTCTTATCAGTCTTTTTTTCAGGACCAGTCAATAACAGGTAAGTGAGGTAAGAAAAGGAGGTTTCTAGGCCCAGCACATGTTTACAAGGAGTGAGAGGGGTTCAGGGAGGCTCTGGCTGGGTTCAGCTCAGTCCAACCTGCTGAGCTCATGCCCAGACTGGATTTAATGAAGCATGAGGGAGGTAAGAATGGAACGGGGATGCCCTAATTGGGCTTAGATTTGCCCAAGCCACAGGTTTGATTTAACCGGGTGGAAGAGGGGTTGGAAGGCCATGGAGAGGCTCTTTTTAAAGTTTTGGCAATGAAAATGAAAATACCCTCAAAATGTTGGGTATTTTTTTGAGAGGACATTTTCACTTTGTTCTATTAGTCGTGTTTTAGTCATTCTTTTTGTTCTTCCAAAATAAGGGTTTTGAACCAGACATTTTATATAGTAGGTCACAGATGAAGAATGGCAGTAGGTAGATCCATTAATCTTATAAAATCTCCCTGAAAGAGAATCCTGCCAGTTTGTACCAGCTTCCGTTTGATCACAGAAAGAGCACTGAGTGAGTAAATGTTCTATCGGTAAGACAGATGTAGTAAGAATAATGGATGGAGACTTGTAAGTTAGGATCCTGAATGTTCAACCAGCTGTAAACGAGTCACTGAAGAAGTCCATAAAAAGATGTCATCAATATACATTCAGGATCCTAACTTTCAGTTCTTCGTGTGGTATGATTACCAACAGATACCATTTCTAGATATACTCATTTGTAAAGATCAAAGGAAACTGGGCACGTCAGTATGTCGAAAACTCACAGAGAGAAACAATTTTCTGTATTACACTAGTTTTCATGCATATAACCTGAGGTTGAGTTTGCCAGGTGGCCATTTTCTTCATTTACCTCGATTATGTTCAGATAAATGAGATTACATGCCTCAAGTGCAAGAGTTGCGTATCTGTCTTTTAGTCAGAGGATATCCCTTTCCTGTAATTAAAAAAAGCATATAAGAGGGTCCTACATGCAGATCGGACCTGGTTGTTGTTGGACCATGAAGACATTTTTAATCCCGATATCATATGTATTCTCCCCTGTTCCCAGAGAGCAGGAGCCATTGTGTCCATTTTGCACCAACACTGGCAAGCTTAAAAATGACATCAAATTTTCTGCCACTGAGGGGACAGATTAAAATTCCAGCACGGGCTGCACTGGGGGAGGCTCAAGCTGGCTGGCTCAAGATTGGGAACTCGGCATTTATTGCAGTTGCCTGAGGCAGTTGAATAGTAGGGGAATTATGAGACCATCTCTTGGAGGAGTTTGAGTACAATTTGTCCTTTCTTTTTTGAGATAAGCATAATCTACTAAGTGTAAATATATTAAGGGGAGTGATCTGAGGATTTAAAATAAACCTACATGAGGGGATTTCTGGACTTTTAAATTTGGGACTATTTTTTATGATGTCAAGAAGAGTAAGGATCTGATAAAAAGTGTAGTGGACAGCAGATTACCAGTTTGGACACTGGGGAGGCGGGGGAGAATGGTGACTAAACAGCTGTGCTGCAGTTAGCTCTGGTGTAACTAGTGTTTTCTTTAAAAGTGAGGAAAATAAAACTTGTGTTTGTTTCAATCAGTCAATAGACCTTATTGTGTCCATATGAGGAGCTGTCTGTGGCTCTGAAAAAGTTGGTTTAAGCCTGAATAAATGAATATGAGTGAAAACACTGAACATTGTTGCAAAAATATAGTCAAAAGAATTTCCTCTTATTTAAAGAAAGGGAGGTTCCTTTAGGAGATGGTAAGGAAATTGATTTGAATAAAAATAAGCAGAAACACAGAACATTTATTAATGCTGCTCAATGTAGAGTAGAGTAAGTGGAAGGCAAGTAGCTGAGAGAAAGATAAGAATATTGATGCTACTGTGAACTGGAAATGTGAAGATTTACTGTCAAATGACAGCTTTAATAATTCACTCACAAGCAGAGATTTTTCCTTTAGGGTGTCTCAGTGCCAGCTGCTCTGTAGGGCTGCAAGCAGTAAGAGACGTGTGCATCTCCCGACAGAGGAGTAGAACCTGAAACAATAACATTTTGAAGTTTTGCCTTAAGAGAAATAATTTCCCAGGACAAACTGGGAAATTTCTGACCAGCTTTCGGTGACACTGAAGACACTTCCAAAGAATAATTTTGAAACACTAAAGCTCGGAATGTGAAGGGAAATTAACTTTACCCTGAATTAAGAACATATAGGTGCAGTATTAAAAGGCACGTATCCAGATAATTTTTTATTTATGCAGATAAATGCTGATGTTTGAATATTGCTCGCACTTATCCAGCTAAATTTTAACCAGATGAGTTATTATCCGGCTAAAATTTAACTGGGCAATGTAGGAGGGCATTTTGGGAGTGTTCCAAGGTGGAGATGAGTTAGCCAATTAACGTATTCAGCTAATTATGATATTCAGAGTTAGTCAAATAAGTTATTTGGTTAACTCTAACTGTGGCCTTGAGCAGATATAAAGTTAGCTGTGAACATGTTCCTGAATAACTTTAGGCTTATGCTGCTATATTCAAAGAATATTTAAAGAATATAGCTGTATACATGCGGATGGACTTATAAAATAAAAAGGTCGGGCTGCACTTCTTTCCTCCTCACCCCAAAGAGGTGTTGAGGTTGGGGGCTGGCAAGCCTATGGTCCCACTCTCTCCCCCCGAAAACTTTAAAAACTGTGGTGGTCCTAAAGGACGAAGGAGGGGCCCCAGGCTCCTCCCATGGAAAATTGAGTTCTGTTAAATTAAAGAATGCCCACAGTCCCACTGCTACTTTCCATCCCTTCTTTAACCTTTTGTCCCGCCAGGTCAAACCTAAACTTCCTGCTCCTGTGGCATTCTGTAAATGGCCTAGCCAGTGGGACACAGAATAAGCAGACCACTCCCTTATGCTGATAGCTTAAACTGGTATCATTTAAAAAAAAAAAAATTCTGCAGGGCAGTCATGAGAGGGCATCATTCCTGCCTCTTTCAAGATCATGGTCACCCCCCCCCCACCCATGGAAGTGGGTACATTTCTTGGGTGGCCATTTTGGGGAAAGGTTGGTTCAGCCCAGCTAGGTAGGCCTGGGTCCCACAGGTTTCTGGGGCAATAGGAGGGGGATTGAAGGAGTCGGGGGAATCATCAGGTAGAAGTGGCAGGGGTTTGGAGGACCATGGAGGCCAGTTTTTCCTTTTAAATGAACCAAAAATACTAACAAACTTTCAAGTATTTTTGGTCAAAGCCATTTTTGTTTTGCTTTATTCCAAATGAACCGAAAATACTGATCTACAGCCAAAATGCTTTCAAAATGAATATAGTCAAAATGTTCTAAATCTGGGTCTCTGAGAACAAAAATGATGCTTAAAATTGTTGATTGGTTTTAGTTTTCAAGATATGCCTCTGGGTCAGTATATAAGACCTTGATTTTGGAATTGCAGAGGATAAGTGAGCTAAGAAGGGAAAGGCTCTCAGATTAAACCAGAAATGACTAATACAGATCTTTATCTGAATCTATGAATAAAATCTAGAACTGGGTTTGCATGGCAAGGAAAGATGGTGTGGAAAGCCTTCCAGTTAGTGGTAACACATTTTCACAGAAACAACAAGGCAGACAACTCCAAGGAGTTGGTGGAAAACCTCCTCAAGGCATACAAAAGCCATAGTTGCAA
The DNA here is from genome assembly GCF_901001135.1 of Rhinatrema bivittatum. Classification (NCBI taxonomy): domain Eukaryota; kingdom Metazoa; phylum Chordata; class Amphibia; order Gymnophiona; family Rhinatrematidae; genus Rhinatrema; species Rhinatrema bivittatum. Next base: position 795,976,861 of record NC_042615.1, on the reverse strand, counting down.
CATTTCTCGATACAGTTTTCGTACTCTCATCTAGGGCAGTGAGCGATGAGCATGGCAAGTAGGGATGTGAATCGTGTCCTCGATCGTCTTAACGATCGATTTCGGCTGGGAGGGGGAGGGAATCGTATTGTTGCCATTTGGGGGGGTAAAATATCGTGAAAAATCGTGAAAAATCTAAAAATCTAAAAATCGCAAAACCGGCACATTAAAACCCCCTAAAACCCACCCCCGACCCTTTAAATTAAATCCCCCACCCTCCCGAACCCCCCCCAAATGACTTAAATAACCTGCGGGTCCAGCGGTGGTCCGGAACGGCAGCGGTCCAGAACGGGCTCCTGCTCCTGAATCTTGTTGTCTTCAGCCGGCGCCATTTTCCAAAATGGCGCCGAAAAATGGCGGCGGCCATAGACGAACACGATTGGACGGCAGGAGGTCCTTCCGGACCCCCGCTGGACTTTTGGCAAGTCTCGTGGGGGTCAGGAGGCCCCCCACAAGCTGGCCAAAAGTTCCTGGAGGTCCAGCGGGGGTCAGGGAGCGATTTCCCGCCGCGAATCGTTTTCGTACAGAAAATGGCGCCGGCAGGAGATCGACTGCAGGAGGTCGTTCAGCGAGGGTTCCGGCGCCTCGCTGAACAACCTCCTGCAGTCGATCTCCTGCCGGCGCCATTTTCCGTACGAAAACGATTCGCGGCGGGAAATCGCTCCCTGACCCCCGCTGGACCTCCAGGAACTTTTGGCCAGCTTGTGGGGGGCCTCCTGACCCCCACGAGACTTGCCAAAAGTCCAGCGGGGGTCCGGAAGGACCTCCTGCCGTCCAATCGTGTTCGTCTATGGCCGCCGCCATTTTTCGGTGCCATTTTGGAAAATGGCGCCGGCTGAAGACAACAAGATTCAGGAGCAGGAGCCCGTTCCGGACTGCTGCCGTTCCGGACCGCCGCTGGACCCGCAGGTTATTTAAGTCATTTGGGGGGGGTTCAGGAGGGTGGGGGATTTAATTTAAAGGGTCGGGTGTGGGTTTTAGGGGGTTTTAGTGTGCCGGCTCACGATTCTAACGATTTATAACGATAAATCGTTAGAATCTCTATTGTATTGTGTTCCATAACGGTTTAAGACGATATTAAAATTATCGGACGATAATTTTAATCGTCCTAAAACGATTCACATCCCTAATGGCAAGCCATTTCACCAGGATATTGCAGCAATGGAGAAACGATATCAGGGCAAATAGAGCCCTTCAATGCTTGCAGACTATTCCTGGACAGTGGACAGTGACAGGGGATGATCCATTAAATGCAAAGAAGTCTTTCGTTTCATAGCAAATTTTATTTCTATCATCCTTTTGCTGATTTAATTTTAAAGTGTTACATAAGCAAGATAGTGAAATATGCAACCGTAAATATACAAAAAGACCTGTTTACAATTTATTACTAAAACTATACTATCTATCCACTATAAGGTGAATTTTAAAAGTCAAGTGCATGCCAAAATCAGGAGAGGGGTGCGCATGTAGCACATGCACATGTCTACCCAATTTTATAAGCCACCCACATGTGAGCGCAAGTAACGATGCATGAATATCTGACATCAGGAAAAAAAGGGGCTGAATGTGGGCAGGGCATGGGTATTCCGAGGCAGGGCCAAGAGATATGCATGCAAGTAGTTATATGTCTGGGCACATGTATAATGTTGGCCCAGTGGCAGGACGATCCCGCAACCAGCCCCAATTACCTCACCGAGTCCAATCATGGCAAGGATGCTGCCATTCCCTGACTTCCTCCAGCCCAATGTCACTGCCCCTAGGTACGCTGGCCTATAAAGGTCCTGCACACTCTGACAACATCACATGGCTGGGTATTTAAACCCCAGTCATGCTTCTCTCAATGCCTAGCAACAAGTCCTCCTGTGGATTCCTGTAGAGCATGTTGTTCCATGGTCCTGTCTGTCTGATCCATGTTCCTCTCTCTCTTCTCCTTGGTCCTGCTCATCTGTTCCAGTCCTTGCCTTTCCTAGCCTTGCTTTGTACAACCTTGCCCCAGCCTTGTCTAATTCCTGCCTTCCTGTGTCTTGCTCATGCTCTGCATGACCCCCAGTTCTGACCCCTGCTTTGGATTGATTTCACTTCTTGATTACTGACTACCCTTTCTGCTAATTGGACCTGGTCATTGCCTGATTGCCCTCTGTTCTGACTGCTACCTGGACCTTGCCTTGCCTGATATCTACCCACCCTGACCTCAGCCCAGACTCAATTAATACTTACTCCCTGCATCTCTTAATCTAGGCTTGATTCCAGCCTCCACCTGTTCGCACTCTATGGGACATCACCTAAATCCTTCCAGCCCCTAGAACCCAAGAGCTCAGACTGCAGAGAACGGGGCTGGTATAGTTGAAGTCCAGTCTTTGTCCCAGTAGAATATGTCATCTTGCTGTTGGTGTGGACCTGATAGGTTCGCCTGCTAGGCAGCATCAATAACGTCACTGCCAAAGACTCATGCTCCCAGATAGTTTGCTAAGGCCATGAGCTTGGTGGACCTGACCTCAGCTCAGGCTATACCTGGATTGGCACAGCAAGTCCATCAGCAGCAAGAGCAGCTCAATTAGATAGGTGGATTACTCCAAGGACTTGCCCTGTAAATGGATAACATACAGGTGCACCTACCAATCACCGTTGCACCAGCTCCACGGCACCAGTCTATGTTCCGGGAACCATACCACCTCTAGCTCTTCCTCCTAGATATGATAGGGATCTCAAGGCCTGCAATGGCTTCATCAATCAATGCTTAATTCATTTTGAGCTGCAGGCCGCCAACTTTCCCTCCGACCTGACCAATGTGATGTACATCCTCTTGCTCTTGGCCTGTTAGACACTGGCCTCAGGATCACCTCTGCTGAAAAAGGAATGACTCCCTCATGGGAAACTTGGAGGAGTTCTTGAGGCAATTTCACTGCATCTTTGATGAATCAGGTTGGACCTCCTTGGCAGCTATGGAGCTACTCCAATCTCAGGCATGTCACCCGAACAGTTGGGGACTATGCTATCTACATCTGCACTTTGCTCTCTGATTTGAATTGAAACAAGGAGAGCTTGCTTGCCATTTTCTGGCAAGGATTTGCTGTTATGCACACTGCCCACAGCTGCCCCATGGTGTGGCCCTCTCACCTTTTCAGATGGACTCTAGCTCCTTACTCCTCTTCGCTGATGGCGGTGGGCCAGCAGCTCCGACCTTGGGTTCCCTCCGGTGCTCCGGCCCTGACACGCTACTCAGTGTTGCTAGGCATCTGACTTCAAATTCCATCACAGAGATTTGCTCCTAGATTCATCGGGCCTTTCCCTGTTAACTGATGCATCGGACCTGTTACATACCATCTTTGGCTGCCCCCTACACTAAGGATACATAATACATTCCATGTATCGCTTTTAAAGCCTGTGCTTCTGTCTTGGCCTGCCCAGAAAGCTCCTGAGCCACCTCATTTGGTGGCAGAAACCGACAAGACATACAAGGTCCATGAAGTCCTAGACATCCGTCATAGAAGCCGCCAATGGGAGTGCCTCCTTTCCTGGGAGGGATACAGGCCCAAAGAGAATTTGTGGGAGCCAGCTCGAAACATCCTAGATAAGAACCTCCTCTTGAACTTCCACCATGCCCATCCAGGCAAACCCCGACCTCCAGGAGGGGGCATAAAGGGGGGGTATTGTTATGCGTGCCACCCGCGGCAGCCCCATGCCGCGGCCCTCTCACCTTTTCAGATGGACTCCAGCTCCTGGCTCCTCTTCGCTGGTAGTGGTGAGCCACCAGCTCTGACCTCGGGTTCTCTCTGGTGCCTTCAGCCCTTCTACACTACCCAGTGTTGCTAGCCAAGATGTCCCTGTTCATCGGGCCTCTCTATGTGGCCCGTGGAGAGAGGCCGCCATCAGCACCGCACCCCTTCCTAGGCACGCTCGTGAGCATCATTGATTCTTTTAAAGGGCCCGCAGCGAAAACCTTGCCACGGACCTGGATGCTGATGTTAGATTTTTTAGTGTATAAAAGCTCAGGCCTCGCTCCATAGCTTTCCTTTGCAACAGGTCTCCTCGTATTCCGAGTACTCATTGCTGATCCTAGAATCGTCTCATCATTGTGTTCCTGTCTTCCTGTGGTTTCAGGCTCCTGTTCTCCTAGTTCCTGTTTCGTCTATGTGTTGGACTGACTCTCTGGATTTGACCTTCGCTATGCCTGACTACTCTTCAGCTTCTCTCCAGCCCCGGACCTCCGCTATGTCTGACTACTCTTCAGCTTCTCTCCAGCCCCGGACCTCCGCTATGCCTGACCATGCCTGCCTTCTCCTCGCTCTGACCACTGCCTTGATTGACTACATCTGCTTTCTCCATGCCTTGACCACTGCCTTGATTGACTATGCCTGCCTTCTCCTTGCCCTGACCCATGCTTTGAACGACTACGCTACAGACTTTCCTGTGTCCAGAGTTCTACGTTGCTTGCCACAATTTTCACTCCCCACTGACTCTGATCCTAGCCTGTCAGTGACGCCTCTCCTCACCTCTCCTCTCCTCTGGACGTGGACTTTCAAGGCTTAGGCCTTCCTTTGGCACCTGAGTTCCAGTACAAATTCAGTCCAGGATAGGACTGCTCCATCTACCGACTGCAGTCTCTGGAATGAATCACCTTTCATCCTCTAGCTAACCTCAAGGCCCACCTAAGTCCTGCTGGCCCCGGCACCCAAAGGCTCAACCCGAGGGGAACGAGGGCTGGTACAGGTGAAGCTCCAGCAGCCTCTAGCTTCAGCCCACTCCACCTGTTGACAGTGGGGACCCGTAGGTCCTCGCCTACGGGTTGTGTCAACCCCACCTCAGCCCAAGGGTCCACCTCCGACGCAACACTTGCAGAATGTATAAAGGATGAACTGACTGGTAGAGACCTTCTGGTCAGTCTTGAAGGCCTCATTGCCCTTGCCATCTGCATTGATATCTGCTTCCCGGTATTGGCTAGAGAAAGAGAGGAGTATTGGTGCCCCTGGAAACTTGTACCCAAATTTCAGGGCCCACTGATGCCTACTAGAGTCCATGTCCATGCAGACTGCTGAAGAGCCCATGCAGATCAATAGAACCTGGTTAACTAAGGAAGAGAAGCAGATGCACCACCGACTCAACATCTTATTGTACTGTGCCGGGCAGGGGCATTTCGCTACCTGTTGTCCACAAAAGATGGGAAAATTCCAAACTTAGGGTTGGTTGGAGAGGCAATCCTAGGTCACCCTGCAACCTCTCCACATTTACTAATTCCCATCAGCATCATCTCTCATGTGAATGAGTTTCATAAATTAGCTTTCTTGGATTCCGGTGATAGGGATTAATTCATAGAAGAAGCCCTAGTACAACAATATAACCTACCAGTGGTAACTCCGGAAATGCCACTGAGGATTTCTTCAGTTTTTGGAGACCATCTTCCAAGTGACCTGGCCCTGACCACTGTTCAACTAACCCTCCAAGTAGGAGCCCTTCACATGGTACAAATCACTCTCTTTGTACTACCAAAGGAGGTGGATTTGATCACCCTTGTGTTGGCCATGTTAACCTTACACAACCATATCATCGACTATCAGGCAAGGGAGATCACCCACTGGAGCTCATTCTGTCAGCAACAATGCCTCTTTCAGGTCTCCCCACCTATACCCGTGGTCTGCACCATGCCACTAGCCCTCGCAGGCCTTTCTCCTCAATTCACAGCCTTTGCTGAAGTATTCAGCAAAAAGCAAGTGGAGATGCTCCTGCCCCAAAGGTCCTATAACTGCCCAATCGATCTGCTGCCTGGAAAGATGCCCCCTAAGGGCAGAGTTTATCCATTGTCCACTCAGGGGATGAAAGCTATGACAGACTACATCCTATAGAATTTGGAGAGGGGATTTATTTGTCCATCTTCATCCCTATAAGGAACAGGTTTCTTCTTAATAGGGGATAAGGACAGGTCTCTCAGACCATATATTGACTCTAAGGGACTCAGTGCCATTGTTCACAAGAACCGGTACCCATTGCCACTGATAACAGAGCTGTCTGACAGCCTACAGAATGTTCACATTTTTCCCAAATTGGATCTTAGGGTGCCTGTAATTTAATTTGCACATGGAAAAGTGATGGGTGGAAGACAGCATTCAACTCCTGTGACGGGCACTGTGAGTACCTAGTTATGCCCTTTGAGCTTTGTAATACTCCAGCTGTTTCACCAAATGGACAACTAAATTTTTGAGACCTCCTCTAGTCACATGTTCTTGTCTATCTTAGATGACATCCTCATCTTTTCACCTTCTTTGGCCCAACACTAAGCTTATGTCAAACAGGTGCTTCAGAGACTCTGTGAAAATCATTTCTATGCCAAACATTATATCTCACCATGGCCTCTGATTGGACCCTGAAAAGATAAAGGCTATTCAGAACTGGTCTCAGCCTGTGAGACTCAAAGCCTTGCAAAGATTCCTGGGCTTTGCCATCTATTAGAGGCAATTTATACATAGTTATTCCATTTTGGTTGCAACTCTTTCTTCACTCACAAAAAAAGTCACTGATACCAAAAATTGGCCAGGAGAGGGTATTCAAGCATTCTCTTAGCTAGAAGCAGCATTTCTTAGAACCCCCTGTCTCCAGCATCCGGATCCTGAGAAACCCTTTATCATAGAGGTAAATGGCCTCTCCCAGCACAATGATAAAGGAACCCTTATACTTTGCTGCCCCTACTCCAATGGAAAGGAACTATACTACTAGGGACAGAGAGCTTTTGGCTGTTACATTTCCCTTGGAGGAGTGGCGCCATCTACTGGAGGGAGTGGCACATTTGGTTTCTATTTACACTAGTATCATAGATGAGTTGTATTACTGTGAGAGTCTTATGGGATATTTATTTCTTATTTTGTACCGAAGATATCACAACATATTAGATAGAAAGCCAATTCCACGAAGGTTGATAATGGAAATCCCAAACCCTGACATGAGTCATGTTTTGCTACAGGGCTGTGTAAAGGGGAGGGGGAGGAAGCAATTGTCTACAAAACAAAAAGAAAAACAGTGAAAACAAGGCAAAAAATATCCCATATATAATTTATAAATGCTAACAGAGTAGGATACAGAAGCACTTACATAGATGCTTGAATAGGAAAATAAACAAAATAATGAGCAACTTAAAGAAAAGAATAATACAATCATGTCATCTGAAATAAAAAAAAAGGGAGAGGGTTTAATATAAATCAGAGAAGATAAATCATTGAAAGGCAATGTAGGATGTGTAAAAAAGCAAACACAGAACATAGATGGGAGCAAGGAGCTTCAGCATAATGGCTTTTGAAAGTGAAGAGCAAAAAATGAAATCATTTTGTGTAAGTTCTAATTAGAAAACAGAAAAGTTGTATATAAATGTTTTTAATTAAGAAAATGTAAAAAATATATACCCCCCACCCCACACACACACACTCAAGGAATAAGGCCAAAGGATCATGTATTTGAAATCATGAATCAAAACATGGAGCTTTCTTAACTATAAGATACTTAATTAAAAGTTGAACTTGACAGATGATAGTTTGACTCCATGGCTCTCTGAGCTTTGTTCAACTATGTAACTAACTAACTAACCAGTCAATGCCTTAACCAGCTCACAGTTTTGTTTCAGAATATCCAATATTTAAGGAAGATAGGGGGTAATTTTCAAAAGGATTTACATGTGTAAATGTAACTAGTATTGTAGCAATTTTTAAAAGCCATTTACCCGTGTAAAAGAACAATTATGTGTGTAAAACCTATGGAATATTCAATGGCATATATTGAGCAATTTTCAAAAACCCACTTAACACAGGTAAAGGGCATTTACACATATAAAACCCATTTTTAAGCATGTAAACGTTTTTGAAAATCAGGCCCTTAGTTTTGAAAATTAAAAGTTAGGGGTGAATTTTTAGATTTACAGGCATAAAAATTAGCATATATGAGTGTAAGTAGCATCAAATGTGGTACATACTATTTTATAAACCTTAAACCTACTCACATAATTTTACTTTCACCCAACATATACATGTGTAAAAAGGGGGTAGATTAGGAGCGTACCAGGCAGAGCTAACATTTACTTGCACAAATTGCTATTTTAAAAGGCATGAACGCAGAGTATAGCTTTCAAACTGCTCACTTCTGCCCATTTGCATATGTATTATGGGCACACTCAAATATGCTTCTGTATTTTACAACCACTGCAAAAAGATTAATTGAATACATATGTGTACACAAATGCTCACGTACGTAAAAACCATGCGCCATGCAAGTTGGGACTTATCCAGATAAATGCCGATTTATCCAGCTAAGTAGTGGCACGTAACTGGATAAGACCGAAAAGCATTATGTAGACAGACAATTAGCACTTTTCAGACTTCTATGACTACCTAGGCTTGCTGCTACTTAGCAGGATAAATCAGAATACAGCCAGATAAGTGTTACTACTTATCTGAATAAGTTCAAATTTGTCCATCTAAGTAGCAGGAAAGGCACTATTTAACCAAATACGTTGGAAGTTAACCTAAATGTGTGCAACTCATTTACCCATGTATTTGTACTTCCAGTTTTATAAGGATATGCATGTAGATTTTATTGTGTAAATTTGATGTTTTTAACCCCCTAAGTCATCTTTTACATGCATAAATAAGGGTATTTTATAACATGCATATGGTAATAAAATAAACATATTTACCATTTCGGCTACCAGTTCACCCAGTCCATCTGCAGTTTGTGAAGACCTATCTGGTTCTTCAGTCTGAAGTCCCCCCATTGCACCCAGACCCTCTACCCAGTCATTCTTTCACTTTAACAATATTTATGATCACTTACCCCAGATATTGAGCTGAAGTAAATGTTGGGGTGAGATAAGGTTGGTGCAACCTACAGTGAAAAGCCCTGCAGGTCCCCACCATTGGAAGGGGACAAAACAGACAAAACAGAGAAAACAGAGGCCCAGCTGGAGCTTCGCCTCTACCAGCCCTCATTCCCCTTGGGTTGAGCCTTTGGGTGCCAAGGCCAACAGGTCTTAGGTGGGGCCTCTGCTGATGGTGAATAGATTTGTTGAGGTAGTGGGGTTGATGAAAACAGAGGCCAATGGCAGGTGGCAGACAAGAATATCTGGAAGCAGGTGGATGTCAAACGAGTCTAAGATCAGACCAAGGTCAATACCGAGTATCCTTCTAAAGGGAAGGCGGGACGAATAGGCTGGGCAGGCAAGCGAGGAGTAGGCCAACAAGGAAGACACTGAAGAATTGACAAGATGTAGACTAGGATGTTGGACTGAAGACAGACGCAAGATGCTGGGGCAGCTTGCACTACTGCTACATAGAGGGACCTGTTGCTTAGGCAAGATATGTCCGGAACATTGCCTTTTCATAGGGCTTAAAGCCTGACATCATAATTAGGGGCCATGGGAGATTTCCCGCCAAGGTCATTTTAAATAGTGAGGCAATACGTGTGTGCGCCTAAGAGGATGTGCAATGTAGTTTGGAGTCAGCATCAACACCCAGCTGCATCAGAGTCACTGGTAGCATTTTCACCTCCCTTCGAGACTGGCATGGCTAGGCTGGGCACGGAGGTGAGAGCGGCAGTCTGTGGGAGTAGCCCACGGACAATCAAGCATAACAGTACCACCCCTTTAAGCCCCTCTCCTGATGCCTCAGGTTTGTTGGTTTACTGGTAACGAAAATCCTTTTCACATACCTTAAATCGAGGTACTGGCCTCCCTTGGTTATCTGTAGCTCTCCTGTCTCACTTGGCAACTCTCTCAACCAAGCGATTGGTTTGTTCTCATAGTTCATGCATTTGCTGGACATCTGGTAAGATTGGATCCCCTGACATAATCATTAGGGATCGTGGGCATTTCACATTGTGGTTCCTTTAAATACTGAGGCAACAGTTACGATGAATAGTTTGGAGTCAGCATCAGCATCCAGTCGGTTCAGAGCTGCTGGTGGATTTTTCACCTCCCTTCGAGTCTGGCATGGTTCAGCCAGACCCAGAAGTGCAAGCAGCAGTCTGTGAGAGTAGCCTAAGGACCGCCAACCATAATAGTAAATACTAGGGATGTGAATCGTGTGCCCAATCGTTTTAACGATCTATTTTGGCTGGGAGGGGGGGGGGGGGGAATCTGATCAGCATGGGTTTTTTTTGTTAAAAAAATCGGTTTTTCGGTTAGTGTGATCTTCCTGCACACAGTGCCCTATCCCTGATACCGGGGGTGTTGTGATCTTCCTGCACACATCCCCGGTATCAGGGATAGGGCACTGTGTGCAGGAAGATCACAACACTCCCAGTATCAGGGATAGGGCACTGTGTGCAGGAAGATCACAACACTCCCGGTATCAGAGATAGGGCACTGGGTGCAGGAAGATCATAACACTCCCGGTATCAGGAATAGGGCACTGTGTGCAGGAAGATCACAACACTCCTGGTATCAGGGATAGGGCACTGCGTGCAGGAAGATCACAACACCCCTGCTATCATGGATAGGGCACTGCGTGCAGGAAGATCACAACACTCCCGGTATCAGGGATAGGGCACTGTGTGCAGGAAGATCACAACACTCCTGGTATCAGGGATAGGGCACTGCGTGCAGGAAGATCACAACACTCCTGGTATCAGGGATAGGGCACTGCATGCAGGAAGATCACAACACTCCCGGTATCAGAGATAGGGCACTGCGTGCAGGAAGATTACAACACTCCCGGTATCAGGGATAGGGCACTGTGTGCAGGAAGATCACAACACTCCTGGTATCAGGGATAGGGCACTGCGTGCAGGAAGATCACAACACCCCTGGTATCAGGGATAGGGCACTGCATGCAGGAAGATCACAACACTCCCGGTATCAGAGATAGGGCACTGCGTGCAGGAAGATCACAACACCCCCGGTAACCAGGATAGGGCACTGTGTGCAGGAAGATCACAACACTCCCTGTATCAGGGATAGGGCACAAGTTCTAGTCACATTGACTGATCAGTGATCACATTACTTTTTCTACCCATCCCCCATATATTAAACCATCACCTCAGTGGGAACCTTGGTAACATCAATAAATAAGAGGGCAGCCAGCCAATAGGAATACATATTCATTCCTAACTGACTTAACTGACCTTAACTTGACCTGAAAAGTGTCAAATTGTATCATTTTCTGTTAGTGTGTATAGTGAGTGAATAAACTTTTCTCATTAGCCCCTATTATACTATACTATATAGGAGCTGATGAGTAAAGATGGCCAGCGCCATCTTTAAAGATGGCGCCGGCCATCCAGTGCTCCTACCATGTGACAGGGACCGGCCAATGGCACGGATACCCTGTCACATGGTAAGGGCAAAGGGGCATTGGCGCCATTTCTTTTTAGAACAGGTGATGCCTGGGAATGGGAAATCTCTCCCCGAGGCCCCCCTGGATCTCTCCTCTCCCCGAGGCCCCCCTGGATCTCTCCCCGAGGCCCCCCGAGGCCCCCCTGGACCACCAGGTAAATTTTAAAAGGTTTTGGGGGGGTCGGGAGGGTGGGGTCGATTTAAAGGGTCGGGTGGGTTTTTTTTTTTTAATGGCGTGGGCCTCCCTAAAAAAAAAAGGGTCGGGAGGGTGGGGGAGGCTAAGGGGGGTCGATTTAAAGGGACGGGTGGGTTTGTTTTTTTATCGGGCCATCGGCGCCATTTTAATTAGTGGCAGCCAAAATTGCGCCGATGGCCCGATGGCCCGAGAGCGGGAGATTGTGCCGGGACCCCCCCCCCACTGGACCACCAGGTAATTTAACATTTTGGGGGGGTTCGGGAGGGTGGGGGAGGGTAAGGAATTGGTTTTAAAGGGTCTGGGTGGGTTTAGGGGTTGTTTTGGTGTGCTGGTTTTCCCGCACTCCCCCAAATAATTCCCGTGCCCTATTTAACGATACAATACAAATGCCCCTGACGATAAATCGGGGGCATTTGTATTGTATCGTGCACTCTAACGATTTAGGACGATTTTAAAATTATCTGACGATAATTTTAATCATTCAAAAACGATTCACATCCCTAGTCTCTAATGTCTGGGTGGGTGCCCACCTCAGCACTAGTGATCATCAAACTGTATGGTTTGACATTGCAAATGAGATAAGGAGAAATCACAAGAAGACCCGAGTTTTGTATTTCAAAAATACAGAGATTGTCAAAATGGGGACATACCTGGAGGCAGAACTAGAAGACTGGGAGAAAATGGGAGAGATGGAACAACAGTGGGCCAAACTAAAAGGTGCAATCATAAAAACAACAAGTCTATATGTTAGAAAAGTAAATAAAAGTAAGAGAAATAAGAAACCAATCTGGTTCTCAAAGGAGGTGGCTGATACAATAAAAGCAAAAAGTGTTCAAGAAATATAAAGAATCCCAAAATGAGGAGATGAAGAAATTCATCAAGAAAACAAAGTCAGGTGGAAGAAAGAATTGCCAATGAGTTAAACCGAGGTGACAAAACATTTTTTTCAGGTACGTCAGAGAAAGAAGAAAGGCCCAAAGTGGTATTGTGAAATTGAAAGGTGACAAGGATCAAAGTGTGGAGAGAGACAAAGACATGGTAGAAATATTAAACAAATACTTCAGTTGGGTGTTCACTAAAGAAGACCCTGTAGGACCATCGCTAGTTAACAAGACTGTGGATGGGGGTGGAGTAGATGATTCTCCATTTACAGAAGAGAACTTATGGGAAGAGCTAGGAAAACTGAATGTGAACAAAGCCATTGCCTGATGAGGTTCATCCCAGGATCCTAAGGGATCTTAGAGATGTTCTGGCAGGTCCGCTGAGTGACTGGTTCAATAGATTCCTAGAAACGGGAGAGGTGCTGAGTGATTGGAGAAAAGCGGTGGTGGTTCCACTTCACAAGAGTGGGAGCAGAGAGGAGGTTGGAAACTACTGGCTGGTTAGCCTCAACTCAGTGGTAGGAAAATTAATGGAGACTCTGCTGAAGGAAAGGTTAGTGACCTATCTACAGTCAGGAGGATTGCTGGACCTGAGGCAGCATGGATCCACCAGGGGAAGGTCCTGCAGACAAATCTGATTGACTTTTTTGATTGGGTGACGAAAGAATTAGTGGAAGAGCTCTTGATGTGATATACTTGGATTTCAGCAAAGCCTTTGATATGGTCCTGCAAAGGAGGCTTGTGAATAAAATGAGAAGCTTGGGAGTGAGTGCCAAGGTGGTGATGTGGGTTACAAACCAGTGATGGGACCGGTCCTGTTCAATATCTTTGTGAGCAACATTGTAGAAGGGATAGGAGGTAAAGTTTCTCTTTTTGTGGATGATACTAAGATCTGCAACACAATAGATATACCAGAAGGAATAGAGAGAATGATATGTTATTTAAGGAAGCTTGAACGGTGGTCAAAGATATGGTAGCTGGGATTCAATGCCAAGAAGTGCAGAGTCATGCATCTGAGATGTGGTAACCCGAAGGAGCTGTATGTGTTGGGGGGTGAAGGGCTGTTGTACACGGAGCAAGAAAGGGATCTTGGAGTGATAGTATCTAGTAGGGATGTGAATCGTTTTTTGACGATTTAAAACAATCGTCAGATATATTTCAAATCGTCAAAAATCGTTAGAGCCGCGATACAATAGCAATTCCCCCGATTTATCGTCAAAAAATCGTAAATCGGGGGAGGGGGGAGGGCGGGAAAACTGGCACACCAAAACAACCCTAAAACCCACCCCGACCCTTTAAAACAAATCCCCCACCTTCCCGAACCCCCCAAAATGTTTTAAATTACCTGGGGTCCAGTGGGGGGGGGGGGTGTCCCGGCGCGATCTCCCACTCTCGGGCCACGGCTGCATTAATAGAAATGGTGCCGGTGGCCCTTTGCCCTTACCATATGACAGGACAAAGGTAGCGCCGGCGCCATTTTGGATCCTGGAACCCAACATCACGAGTGCAGGAGATCGCTCCCGGACCCCCGCTGGACCCCCAGGGTCTTTTGGCCAGCTTGGGGGGGACTCCTGACCCCCACAAGACTTGTCAAAAGTCCAGCGGGGGTCCGGGAGCGACCTCCTGCACGCGGGCCGTATTGCCAATATTCAAAATGGCGCCGGCGCTACCTTTGCCCTCATCTGACAATTGTTTTAAATCGTCAAAAAACGATTCACATCCCCCTAGAGCCTCTACTCTCTCATTCATAATCTCCTGGTTCTCCCCTCCCCTGTTCTATGTAAATTCAACCTTTCGTTACAATGTAAACCGATATGTGTATTTTAATGTCGGTATAAAAAAATATGCTAAATAAATAAATAAATAAATAAATAAATAAACTATGTCAGACGGGCGACATCGGCCCATATGACATAGTGAGGGCAAAGGTAGCGCCGGCGCCATTTTGAATATTGGCAATACGGCCCGCGTGCAGGAGGTTGCTCCAGGACCCCCGCTGGACTTTTGGCAAGTCTTGTGGGGGTCAGGAGGCCCCTCCAAGCTGGCCAAAAGTCCCTGGGGGTCCAGCAGAGGTCCGGGAGTGATCTCCTGCACTCGTGACGTCGGGTGCCAGGAACCAAAATGGCGCCGGCGCTACCTTTGCCCTGTCATATGGTAAGGGCAAAGGGCCACCGGCGCCATTTCTATTAATGCAGCCATGGCCCGAGAGCGGGAGATCGCACCGGGACCCCCCCACTGGACCCCAGGTAATTTAAAACATTTGGGGGGGGGGGGGTTCGGAGGGTGGGGGATTTGTTTTAAAGGGTCGGGGTGGGTTTTAGGGTTGTTTTGGTGTGCCGGTTTTCCCGCCCTCCCCCCTCCCCCTATAAAATGATTTTTTTAACCAAAAAAACCATGACGATCAGATTCCCCCCCCCCCCCTCTCAGCCAAAATCGATCGTTAAGACGATCGATCACACGATTCACATCCCTAGTATCTAGTGATCTGAAGATGGTGAAGCAATGTGACAAGGTGATAGCTAAAGCCAGAAAATTGCTGGGTTGCATAGAGAGAGGAATATCTAGTATGAAAAAGGAAGTCATAGTCCCCTTGTACAGGTCCTTGGTGCAGCCTCACCTCGAGTATTGTGTTCAGTTCTGAAGACCATATATCAAAAGGGGAAGAGACAGGATGTAGGCAGTCCAGAGAAAGGTGATAAAAATGGTGTGGGGTCTTCTTCAAATTACTTGTGAGGGGAGATTGAAGGACCTAAATATGTATACCCTGGAGGAGAGGAGGTGTAGAGAAGATATGAAGAGTTTTATTGATACACATTTGACAAACCTTTTCCGTTGGAAAGAAATGAGTAGATGTTCTGTCCCCAACAGTGGGTACATGTTTGTATCTGTATATATATTGTAGTTTAACTGTGTTTAGTGCAGTCCTCCCTTCTGAGGATTTTTAATACTGAAACACTGTTTGTAACCCATGATAAAAATGTGAGCCTTTGCCTTTAAGAGGAGCCTTGCCCTTAAGAGAAACTCTCTCCCCCCTCTACTTTCTCTCACCATCAGAAGAGCTTGAATCCCCCTCAATCTAACTTGAGTCTTCCTAGGTGCCTTATAGGTTCAAAGGACTGCCCTTACATGGTTCTCAGGCTCGCTGCCATTGGACCCTGTCCCCTACTTCCTGCTTGTGGGGGCATTCTCCTTTATCAGCTCTTGACGGGAGTTCAGTTTACTCCATGCGTGCTTCTGAGCCAGCAGCGCTCTGTAATACACTGTGAAACGATCAGGTTTTTTACCTTCTCTCTTACTGCCTTCTTCTAAGGACTAAATCAGCCTCTCATTCCTCATGCTTCCTACTGCTACTATAAACCAACTCCTGCAAAATAAGAGACTCTCTTCCCCCTTCTCCTACCTCATCTCCAGTTATCAAAGATCTTTGCCTAGGAGCTCATGTTTGAAATGCAACAATTGTAAGTAGAATTTACCTGTACAAAAAATAATTTCAAACTTACAGAATCTTTGTCTTGAGGACTGATTGGAGAAAAAGTTTAACTGCCTGGATAGCAAACACAGATGTTTACCTGATCCAGAACAGTAGAACTAGGGGTCATGTCATGAAACTCCAGGGAGGATGACTCAGAACCAATGTCAGGAAATATTTTGTCACAGAGAGGGTGGTGGATGCCTGGAATGCCCTTCTGGAGGAGGTGGTGAAGACAAAATTTGTGAAAGATTTCAAAGGGGTATGGGATAAACACTATGAACCCCTAAAGGCTACAGGATGGAAATGAGGAAAAGATTGCATGGGGGATAACTTGCTGGTGTGGTGGTTATAAACCCTTAACCTTCAAGCTTTCATACTGTTGATACAACTCACTATTTCTATCTCCTTTAACAGCAGGGGAAAAGAGGAAAAGGATAATTAATTTCACACAGCAACCAACAAGGACATGAATTTTAAGGTCTGGGAAAACAAATAAGCATGGGGGTAACTTGCTGATCTGACTGTTACTACCCTTAACCAATAAGCCTTATACTTGTGTTGTAACTTGAACATTGCTCTCTGCTTTAATGGCAAGAGATAAAGGGGAATTGGAGTCAAACAAAAACCAGCAAGGACCCTGACTTTAACACTTTGGGAAAATAAGTATGGGGGGTAACTTGCAAGGCAGATGCCACCCTCTGATGATACCTTTATGGAGAGATCTGTATAGCTGGTGCTACCATAAGCTTGCTGGCAGACTGGATGGACCATTTGGTCCTTTTCTACCGTCATTTCTGTGTTTCTTTGTATCTGTGTGTTTCTCTGTGCTGTGGACTGCTTTGCAAGTTACCAGCTTTGGAAGGGGTTTTGCCCAACTTAAAAGACCCTGCCTATTTGGGAACTCTACATAATTAATCCAAGCAAGTGAGAGTTTTCCCTGGTTCCCAAAACAAGTGAGCTCTGCATAGATAGAGAGAAGAGATTATAAAGAAATTGAGAAGATAATTCCGAACCTGTGGCTATCAGCGGGCTCGAGAACCGACGCCAGCAAAATTGCTCATCGGCTGTCAAACCCGCTGACAGACGCCGCTCCTGTTCAAAAAGAGGTGCTAGGGACACGCTGAAGAGGAAGCTGTTGTGACAGCTGGCCACAGGTTCCATGGCCAGCCCTGCTCACCTCCTCTCTGCGGTCCCACCGGCTTTACTCGGCCTCGTGGCGCACTGGAAATGCCGTCGTCGTCCTCCTGGGCCTGCCCTACACCCGTCGCACTGCCGTTGAGTTTCCTGCTCTTACGGCTTTCCCCTAGTGCGTGCGCATGTCCCTCCATGAGATTTAAAGGGGCCACGGCGTGCTAAGGCTGCCAGGCCTACCCGGATGATGTCACTCGACCAGCCCTACTTAATGCAAACTCTGACAGTCAGAGCTTGCCTTTGCAACAGGTCCCTTACTGGTTGCCTCTGGTCCTCTTCGAGTCCCAATTCTGGTACTTTTGTGCCTTTGAAACCTACTCTGATCGCCGCCTGACCTGACCTCTGCCTGGAACTCCGACTACTCTGATCGCCGCCTGACCTGACCTCTGCCTGGAACTCTGACTACTCTGATCGCCGCCTGACCTGACCTCTGCCTGGAACTCCGACTACTCTGATCGCCGCCTGACCTGATTTCTGCTTGGAACTCCAATTACCCTGACCGTGCACTCTTGTTCGTGGTGGACATTGCCTTGATCTTTCTGTTTAGGAGACAGTGCGAGGCCCACCTAAGACCAGGCAGCCCAGGTAACCAAGAGCTCAACCTGAGGGAACCCCCGGATTGCTATTGGTGAAGCTCCAGCTAGCCTCTGTCTCCGCTTGTGCTCCGCCTACTGGTGGCAGGCACTCTCCCAGTCTGACTGGAGGGCCGTACCAATCCTGCACCAGGCCAAGGGTCCACTCCCAGTGCAACAGAAGCAAAAAACCACAGGCCTACCATTTTAAATTCAATAATAAGACAAGCTATAGTACATTACTGCAGAAAGGATACTACAGTGAATCAATACGAGTAGATGTCCTGTCCTGACAAAATATGGTTTCACAAAAAGGAGATCTTACCAAATAAAATTTATCACATTCTTTGATGCAGCCACTGTAATGGATCATGTAAGTGCAGTGCAGTGCATAATATTCATTTGAATTTAATTAGATCTTTTCATATAATTTTACAGAAAATTCAAATAAACTACATAAAATGCAGAACATAAACTAAATAAAAAATAAACAAACTATCCAGTGTAAGAGTAGGACAAATAATTCTTAATTAAGTGAGGAACGTTTTAGCAATAGGTCTCAAAGCATGATGGATAATGGAATTCATGCTGATGAAGGTAAATTGACAGGAGAGGTAGCTCGGGATTTGGTTCTGGGACTGATAATTTACAATATCATTAGCAAATTAGTTTATAGGAAAAAATATGCCTGTTTGCAGATGATACACAAATCTATAGCAGAGAAGAAGATGGAAAGAGATGAAACACACCCCCCCCCCCCCCCCAAGATGGCTTAAAGCAGGGAAGGCTAACTCTGGTGCTCAAGAGCTACAAATAGACTTGATTTTCACTATGCCCATAGGACCAGATTTTATAACATGCGCGCGGGCGTAGATTTGTTCGCGCAACCCGGCGCAAACAAATCTATGCCTGATTTTATAACATGCGCGTTAGAAAATCCGGGGTCAGCGCGCGCAGGGGGGGGGTGCACAATTGTGCAACCTGCACACACCGAGCCAAGCAGCCTGCCTCCGTTCCCTCCGAGGCTGCTCTGAAATCGGAGCAGCCTAGGAGGGAACTTTTTTCAGGCCCCCCCACCTTCCCCTCCCTTCCCCTACCTAACTCAACCCCCAGCCCTAACTAAATACCCCCCCTACCTTTGTTCAGAAAGTTACGCCTGCCTGAGGCAGGCGTAACTTGTGCGCGCCGGCGGGTTGCTGCCGCGCCATTCCCTGGCCCAGGGACTGGTTCGGAGGCCTCGGCCATGCCCCCAGAATGGCCCCGGGCCGGCACCACACCCACGTCCCCGCCCCAGAATGCCCCCGAATGTCACGCCGCCCCCGACATGCCCCCCAACATGCCCCCCAACATGCCCCCCAACACGCAAAGCCCCAGGACTTACGCACGTCCTGGGGCTTTGCGTGTGCTGGCGGCTTATGCAACATAGGCGCGCCGGTGCGCAAGTCCCCTGTACGCGTAAATCCGGCTGGATTTATGTACGCAGGGCTTTTAAAATCTGCCCCATAATGAATATGCATGAGATAATGTTGCATGGCTGGAAGCGTTACTTAAGTAATAGCCTAAGTTATGCTAGAAGTGGCTGGGGTTACTGAGAACAGTGATCCTGGCACAGAGAAGAGGAGGTCACTTTTGGTGTTAATGGGTGGGTTGGAGGATGGTCAGCCAGGATGGATGGAGGAGGGGGGGTGAGTGATGGGGGAAGCAGGAAATATAATTTTCTATTTGGGGGGAGGAGGCCTGGGCTGGTGGCAATTTTTTAATGGAACTTTTAGTCTTACTTATTTAAAAGTTGTTGGCAGCTTTTTTGGTCATCGGAGAGGGGAGGGGGTAGATACATATGGGGGTGGGGGCATAGGCACCATGCTGGGAGGCCTGCAATTTGGGTTTTTTTGTTTTTTTAAGATGCACTGCTTACCTGGATATCTCTGATGATATCCAGGTAAGTAGCGAGTTATCTGGCCAAACAGGGCAGGATAACTTTAGGCCTAACTGGCCTTAGTCAATCAATGGCTGGTTAGGGTTAAAGTTATCTGACTATAATCAATAGGATGTTTATTCCACTGAATATATTGGTCAATGTATATGAATAATTTGTCCTCTGAATGACCTACTGAATATTGGACACTTAGAAACTTATAAGATGTGTTACTGTTTTTGTAATATAGCTATGATTACCAAGTATGACGGAAAAGGATGCAATTTTCCTAAGTGCAAGATGATCACATTTATTATACTAAAGATAATATTCAAAAGTACTATATTGTTATATTCTCTGAGAATATTATTTTACTAACATTCCAGTGAGGATGAGGCTCCTTTACTGGTGGTTCAAAGAGTATAGCATATAGAATTTTCTGCTATCATTAAGTTAAAATTATTTTTCCTTTCTTTTAAAAGGCATAATGAAAAAAACATAAAGAAATTTCAGTCTGCAATGTAGTTTTATAGAGTACTGAAGAGTTTGACTCTATTCTAGTGGTAAACAGATGCTTATAAAATGAATCCCATTACACAGAGTTCAATGCATGCATGATCACATCCCGAAGAGACAGCTTTTAAGAAAAATATACATTCACTAAGCCAAAGTCATTTCTAAAGAGCTGTACAGACTGTGTAAGTTAACCTTTGTTTTTTTTTATTTTGGAGACCAAGTGTATTAACTTAAAAATTGTTTTAAAAACCTAGAAGCCTCATCCACAAGGACATCATTCATTGCATTTAAAATGTTCCTGTAATCAAAAGAGTGCCTCATATTGTGGGGTCAATCACTTGCTGGGAATGGTACTCCAGAAATGAAAGTTTTTTACAGTGACTGTCATTGGGATCTTGCCAGCTTCAACTAGAACTCCATTTACTTGCATATATCTTTAATAGTATAAAAGTACCTAATGGATCATGATGGAATGGTGAAAATTTACTTTTTAAAGTGTGTTTGAATTCACAATTCAGCAGGGGGCATGGGAACAATACTAAGGGGCGGATTTTCAGAGCCCTGCTCGCGTAAATCCGCCCAAAACCGGGCGGATTTACGCGAGCAGGGCCCTGCGCGCCGGGAAGCCTATTTTACATAGGCCTCCCGGCGCGCGCAGAGCCCAGGACTCGCGTAAGTCCCGGGGTTCTCGGAGGGGGGCGTGTCGGGGGCGTGTCGGGGGCGGGCCCGGTCGTCGCGGCGTTCCGGGGGCGTGTCGGCAGCGTTTTGGGGGCGGGTACGGGGGCGTGGCTACGGCCCGGGGCGTGGCCGCACCCTCCGTACCCGCCCCCAGGTCGCGGCCCGGCGCGCAGCAGGCCCGCTGGCGCGCGGGGATTTACGTCTCCCTCCGGGAGGCGTAAATCCCCCGACAAAGGTAAGGGGGGGGTGTAGACAGGGCCGGGTGGGTGGGTTAGGTAGGGGAAGGGAGGGTAAGGTGAGGGGAGGGCAAAGGAAAGTTCCCTCCGAGGCCGCTCCGATTTCGGAGCGGCCTTGGAGGGAACGGGGGGAGGCAGCGCGGCTCGGCGCGCGCAGGCTATACAAAATCGATAGCCTTGCGCGCGCCGATCCAGGATTTTAGTGGATACGCGCGGCTCCGCGCGTATCTACTAAAATCCAGCGTACTTTTGCTTGAGTCTGATGCGCAAGCAAAAGTAGGCTGATCGCGCTTCTTTTAAAATCTACCCCTAAGAGTATGTCTACGAGATGTGATAAATACTGTACCAATACCGGTGAAAAGAGTAAACTCTCAATCTAGAGCTGCATTCACTCTAATTCATTTTGGGGCGGATTTTCAGAGCCCTGCTCGCGTAAATCCGCCCAAAACCGGGCGGATTTACGCGAGCAGGGCCCTGCGCGCCGGGAAGCCTATTTTACATAGGCCTCCCGGCGCGCGCAGAGCCCCGGGACTCGCGTAAGTCCCGGGGTTCTCTGAGGGGGGCGTGTCGGGGGCAGGCCCGGTCATCGCGGCGTTTCGGGGGCGTGTCGGCAGCGTTTTGGGGGCGGGTATGGGGGTGTGGCTACGGCCCGGGGCGGTCCGGGGGCGTGGCTGCGCCCTCCGTACCCGCCCCCAGGTCACGGCCCGGCGCGCAGGAGGCCCGCTCGCGCGCAGGGATTTACACCTCCCTCTGGGAGGCGTAAATCCCCCGACAAAGGTAAGGGGGGGGTTTAGACAGGGCCGGGCGGGTGGGTTAGGTAGGGGAAGGGAGGGGAAGGTGAGGGGAGGGCAAAGGAAAGTTCCCTCCGAGGCCGCTCCGATTTCGGAGCGGCCTTGGAGGGAACGGGGGTAGGCTGCGCGGCTCGGCGCGCGCCGGCTATACGAAATCGATAGCCTTGCGCGCGCCGATCCAGGATTTTAGCGGATACGCGCGGCTCCGTGCGTATCTACTAAAATCCAGCGTACTTTTGTTTGCGCCTGGAGCGCAAACAAAAGTAGGCTATTCGCGCTCGTTTTAAAATCCGCCCCTTTGAGTTTTGGATGAAAATAGAGAGAAATATTGAGTTTTGCTGAATAGTTACTATTATAAAAAGAGAGATGTACAACATATTCACTAAGGCAAAAAAAAAAAAAAAGATATTTAGAGTGCATAGGAGGTGAATTCATCATACCCACTTCATGCATTTACTCCAGTCTGCCCACAGACATATCCACAACTAACCATTCATCCAAAAACACAAACACCTTTATTTACTTCCAGCAATCATTAGGCCAAAATGTGTTTATTTATGCTAAAGGCTAGTCTAAGTCCAAGTCAGAGCACTACCACATTCTTAAAACTAATATTACCACTTGTAGTAGAGATTTTGACACTTAAAAATATTTTTATACTTGGGAATAAATAGACAAGAGAACTGCTCTCTTTCTTAGCTCTATCACATAGTTAAACGCATAGTTAACATGCTTAATTTTTTTTCAATGGGATCTACCCTTATTTACTTTTATTTTTTATATAGAATTAAATAACCCTAATGAATCTTGCAACATTTTTTCTCATGTGCATAACTTAATATTTATGAAGACATCATGTAAAGAAAGACAATAAGGGCCGGATTCTAAAAAGGTTACACGCGTAAATCCTCTGGATTTATGAATGTAACCTGCCTTACGCATGCCGGGCATGCGTAAGGCAGGTAAAGCCCCGGGACGGGTGTAAGTCCCAGGGTTTTACAAAAGGGGCGGTCCGTGGGCTGGGCAGGGGCGGGGCTGGGTGGTCCGGGGGCTGTGTTGGAGGATCGCATGCTGGGAGCCTGCTGGTACGCTCAACTTGCGCTTGCCCAGAGGCAGGCACAAAAGGTAAGACAAAGGACAGGGGGGGTTAGAGTAGGGCTGGGGGGGGGGGGGGAGGTTAGGAGAAGGGGTGGGAAGGTCAGGCTAGGGGGAAGGGAACAGGGAAGGCAGCGCGGCTTGTGCACCTCCTTTTTAAAATCTACCCCTAAAAGTCTAGATCTGAATGGAATCTTAAGAGAGTGTTTTAGGACTTCATGATCTTCATGTTTGGTTTACAGTTGTTCCAGGTATATATGTGTCTTAGAGCTGCTCTGTGGGAGGAAGGATGTGAGTATAGATGTGGGTGGTTGTTAACAGGTTCTCTCTGTGAGTATGATAAGACACAAATCCAGTAATCCCCAGACAATTCTTTGGTGAGGTCCACTACTCCAGACCCAAGACCAGTATCTTGAAGGCTCGCTTCCTGAGAGGATCTGCTACAGAAATCATTTTATACCACATTCACACACTCACACCCTGTGTCAGCTCACCTGTAGATGGCAAGGTAAGCAGTGTTTTTATTATTAATGGTAAGTTATGCTCCAGAAAGCAAGGTAGCAAAGATAATGAACAGATATGGCAAAGATAATAGTTACAATAATGTACTTTTCTTATAATTATCAGGAAGGCAGCAGATTCTGTTGTGGGCACCCCAATCCATACCCCAGGCCCAATCCATACCCTAGGGTTCTCCATTTATGAAATCATTAACTGTCAGAAAAAGAACATCTTTTGTCCCTGAATCATTTGTAGAACAGTCTGTCAACAATGAGAGGCAATCAGTTAACTTTACATTTTCATCTAGAGACATAAAAATGAGTTGAAAGCAGATAATGGAATTTCTTGCAGATAAGAAACAAGTGTCTTCTCTGAAGGACTTGGATCCTCTCCCAGGTTTGGTTCGTGACCCAGACAGCAGAAGAATCATATATTCTATGTTAATCACTAATCAGAAATGTTTTGTTCCTTCTAAAGCTAAACAATAACCTCTCAGCAATAAGATTACAGGTCAGGTCAAAATCCTTGGTGCAAATTAAGCTCCCTAAGACAGATGCAGGTACTCAGACATTATACAACATTAAATATAAACAATAAATAATGGCTTTGTTTTTAAATACTCAGACAATATAAACAATGTTTATTAAATATTTATAAGATTGTTATTATAAGGCATTCTGTGTAAAATTGATAGTGTTATTATAAGGCATCTTGTGTAAACAAATTAAACGTATAAAAATGTTATGAATGTTAAACTCAGGGCTGCATATTCAAATTGCATTGACAGCCCAAAGCTTCTGATTTAACCCATTGGTGAGCATAACAATCTTTTTTATCTTTCTGTATCTGACTTTTTAAAAGCTTGATCAATTAACTCATATATAATTTACAAAAAACATATTTTTACTGATTACTTTGCTGATCCTACTGAGTTGCTCTGTCCTTTTAAATATTTATGGTTCTCACTGACACATTATCTCTTAGGAGCAGTGATGTGTTAAACACATATAGCAAGGTGTATTAAGGAGATAAAGTAAACTATAAAGGAACTCCTTATTAAAGTTTTTTTTTCACTTGGTGCTACATGATAGAGCTTCAAACCCAAAACAATTATCTCTTGCTGTTTGTCCCTCTTCCCTTGCCCTTTCCTTCCCCTGCTTCATTAGTAATAACCTTTTTCTCTGCACATCTGAAACTTTAGTTTGAGAAATGAATACAATTTTCCCAAAACACATAAGAACATAAGAAGTTGCCATACTGGGTTAGACCAAGAGTCCATGGCTAAGCCAGGTTAAAAGTACCTGGCAAGTACACAAAACATTAATTAGATCCCTTGCTACTAATACTAGTAATAGCAGTAGCTATTCTCTAAGTCAGCCTGATTAATAGCAGTTAATGGACTTCACCTCCAAGAACTTACCCAAACCTTTTTTAAACCCAGCCCTACTAACTTCCCTAACCATATCCTCTGACAACAAATTCCAGAGTTTAATTGTGCATTGAATGAAAATTTATTTTCTCCAATTAGTTTTCTCCAATTAGTTGTCTAACAACTTTTAAAAAGAAACTAAAGACATGGCTGTTCAGCCAAGCCTTCCCCACTACAAACCCCACTGCCTGATTTAGAATTGTCCACCACCCACCTATGTAAACAAATTTTCAATTTTCTCATGCATAGTATCTATTAAAGAGGTTGGCTCCTTGCCCCCTCTTCTGTATATAGTATTTATTTTATTTATTTACTTTCCGTTCACCCCTTCTTTATTTCTTATTCCAAGTTAAGGCATCCTTGTTATAATGTAACTGTATGCGCCGTACCTCTTGTTGATTGGTTAATTATATTTTTTGCTTAGTTCATTGTAAACCGAGTTGATTTGATTTGTATCAAGAAAGTCGGTATATAAAAGCCTTTAATAATAAATAAATAAATAAATGTGCCACTTGCTAACTTCATGGAGTGCGCCCCCCCCCCCCCAGTCCTTATATTATCCAGAGTGAGAACTGTCTCCCCACATTTGTTGTTTATTTCTCTTGTTCTTATGCCTGTTATACTGTCACATGATGTAGGGTCAGTGTGAGAATGCTGAGTCCACTGAAACCTATCTTCTGGATACATTCTAAGCCAAGTTTGTCAGACCTAGGCCAAGCAATCTAATTACATTGGTGGAGAAGTTGTATGGGTGGGTCACATGATGACAGAGAGGAGCTTCCAGGAGGCAGTGTGGTGCTATATGACCGGGATGGCATAGAGTCCAACAGAATAAACATGATGCATGAGACTAAATGCACAATCCAATCTTTATGGGTAGAAATCCCTTGTGTGTTCGGGAAGAGTATAGTGATGGGATTATACTATCATCCACCTTGCCAAGATGGTGAGACAGACAGTGAAATGCTAAAAGAAATTAGGTAAGCTAACCAAATTGGTAGTGCAATAATAATGGGAGATTTCAATTACCCCAGTATTGACTGGGTAAATGTATCATTGGGACATGCTAGAGAGATAAAATTCCTGAATGGAATAAATGACAGCTTTATGGAGCAATTGGTTCAGAAACCGAAGAGAGAGGGAAAATTTTAGATCTAATTCTCAGTGGAGCACAGGATTTGGTGAAAGAGGAACAGTGGTGGGGCCACTTAGCAATAGTAATCATAATATGATCAAATTTGAATGACTGGAAGAGGGACAGTAAGCTAAACTTTCAAAAGGGAAACTTTCATAAAATGAGAAAAATAGTTAGAAAAAAAACTGAAAGGAGCAGCTACAAAGGTAAAAAGTGTGCAAGAGGTATGGACATTATTAAAAAATACCATCCTAGAAGCACAGTCCAGATGTATTCCACACATTAATAAAGGTGGAAGGAAGGCAAAATGATTACCAGCATGGTAAAAAGATGAAGTGAAAGATACTATATATAGCAAAAAGATCTTCATTCAAAAATTGGAAGAAGGATCCAACAGAAGAAAATAGGATAAAGCATAAGCTTTGGAAAGTTAAATGTAAGACATTGATAAGACAGGCTGAAAGAGAATTTGAAAAGAAGTTGGCCGTAGAGGCAAAAACAATAAAAATGTTTTAAAATATATTTGAAGCAGAAAGTCTGCAAGGGAGTCAGTTGGACCATTAGATGATCTAGGGGTCAAAGGGGCACTTAGAGAAGATAAGGCCATCACAAAAAGATTAAACCACTTCTTTGCTTTGGTGTTTACTGAAGAGGATGTTGGAGAGATACCCGTTCTGGAGAAGGTTTTCATGGGTAATGATTCAGATGGACTGAACCAAATCATGGTGAATCTAGAAGATGTGGTACTCCTGATTGACAAATGAAGAAGAAGAGACATCAAGTTCTGACGGTCTGTTTCTGCCAAGGATCTTTTTACTCAAATTGAAGAGTAGTATATCACCTGGAGCAGATGGTATACACCACAGGGTTCTGATGGAACTCAAAAATGAAATTTCAGATCTATTATTAAAAATGTGTAGCCTATTATTAAAATCATCCATTGTACCTGAAAACTGGAGGGTGGCTAATCTATCCCCAATATTTAAAAAGACTCCAGGGGCAATCTGGGAAACTACAGACAGCCTGATTTCAGTGCCAGGAAAAATAGCGGGAAGTGTTCTAAAGATCAAAATCACAGAACATATAGAAATATATAGTTTAATCAAACAAATTCAGCATGGCTTTACCCAAGGCAAGTCCTGCCTCACAAATCTGCTTCACTGTTTTGAAGGGGTTAATGAACATGTAGATAAAGGTGAACCGGTAGATGTAGTTTATTTGGATTTTCAGAAGACATTTTACAAAGTTCCTCATGAGAGGCTTTTAGGAAAAGTAAAAAGTCATGGGATAGGTGGCGTCCTTTTGTGGAATACAAACTGGCTAAAAGTTAGGAAACAGAGAGTAGGATTAAATGGACAATTTTCTCAGTGGAGGGGAGTGGGCAGTGGAGTGCCTCAGGGAACTGTACTAGGACCTGTGCTTTTCAATATATTTATAAATGATCTGGAAAGGAATACGACAAGTGAGATAATCAAATTTGCAGATGATACAAAATTATTCAGAGTAGTTAATTCACAAGTGTTATGGTTAAGTGATGATTGGGTGGATTCTTGGGTACTGTAGCAGATGACCATGCCCACGGGGAGGAGCCCCGTGAGGCGCCACAGTACTGGGCTAAACGCAGGATGCACAAAGAGTTAGCTCTTTATTTATACAGCTTGAAGTATACCACCAGAGGTGGCAGTAGTGAGGTAGTCTGGATGTAGCAGTCTCAGGACCCTCGGCAGAGGGGACCCTTCTCACCCTGTTGGTATAAGGGAATTCCAGTGTAGGTTTCCCAGCAAGGCTGTACTGTGGATGAGATAGATTGAGAGATTACTCACTAGATAGTTGCTGTAGATATGTGATTCCACCAGGTTGAAGAAGATGGTACAGGCACCGAGGCAGAGAGAGCAGGACCTTGAGGAGCTAGTACCTGATCCCTGTAAGGCACCTGAAATAAAGCAGAGGGCCCCTGAGGAGCAAGTATCCAGGTTAGCAATACCCGGAAGGGCAGAGAGAAAGCTTCCAGAGGCAGCATGGAAGCAGCAGAGTAGCTTAGACAGGCCGAGACCAATCCATTGCTAACTCAACGAGCTAGCAAATTAGTACAGGCTATACCCGGATGGCGTGACATCTGTAGAGAAGAATGCCCCCGATGTTCGCGCCAATGCTAGAATGCTAGAATAAAGATGTGGGTGGCGTGCGCGCTTGCACCCTAGTAGGCCCTTGGGAGCAGCATGGTGGGATGCAGCACCATAGCCATTCCGGGGACGCCGGAGAGGTTGGCTTGTAGATGTAGAGGTAGCCATTTTCCAAAGGGAAGTGGGAGGAGCCGTGAACAAGGTGAGGCAAACGGGGCGAATCTGTCTAGCACTGATGGACACAACAGTACCCCCTTTCAAAGGGCATCCTCTGGAATTCCTACCTGGTCTTGGTTTCTGAGGATGCATCTTATAGAATTCTTGTAGCATCTCTTTATCCAGTATATTAGCCAAAGGTATCCAAGAGTTATCTTCAGGTCTATAACCTTCCCATGACAGCGGGTATTTCCATACTCTGCCTCTTTTTCTTATGTCAAGGACAGCATCTACCTTGTACTCGATGTCTTCTTCTGCATCTACTGGTGTAGGTTCAGGTGTTTTGTTAGAGTAGTCACTAAGGATCAATGGCTTCAATAGCGAGATGTGGAATGCATTATGAATCTTCAATGTAGATGGTAGCTTAAGACTATAGGTGAGATTGCCTAATCTTCGGAGAATAGGAAAAGGTCCAATGAAGCATGGAGCGAAGCGAGCTGAAGGTATTTTAAGTGCTTAGTAGATAGCCAGACTTTATCACCAGGCTGGAAATCTGGAGCCTTGCAATGGTGAGCATCATATCCTTTCTTAGCTCGAAGTCCTGCTTTGAGAAGCATCTCTTTGGTCTGAGTCCAAAGTTGTTGAATACCTTTGGCAGTAGATTGAGCTGCTGGGATGACACAGACAGTGGAAGTGGCAGTGGTGGTAATGGTAGTCATCCATAAACTACTTCGAATTGTGTTGATCCAATGGATGTTGCTGGATGAAAGTTGATGATGAATTCAGCCCAGGGCAACAGTTCTGCCCAGTCATTCTGGCGAGTGTCCTGTTTATCCTCTCTGTTTGCCCGTTAGATTGAGGATGGTATGCTGAGGTGCAGTCGAGAGAAATGTCAAACTTCTTGCACAATGCCTTCCAGAATTTAGCTGTGAATTGGACTCCGCGATCAGAGACTATCTTCTTGGGCATGCCGTGTAGGCGGAAGATGTGCATGATGAAGTGCTTGGCAAGCTCCATAGCTGTAGGTAAACCAGGGAGAGCCATGAAGTGAGCCATCTTTGAGAACCGATCTACAGTTACCCAAATCGTGTTACTTCTTCCTGAGAGTGGTAAGTCCACCCAAAGTCTGTAGCAATGTGTGTCCATGGCTCGTCTGGTACTGGTAAGGGTTGGAGTAGACCCCAAGGATGACCGTGTGGCGTCTTCTGTCTGGCACAATTTGTGCAGGAAGCAATGTAGGAGAATGTGTCTTCCTTCATGGTGGGCCACCAGTAAAACCTCTGCAGTTTAGACAGAGTTATGGGTTGACCAGGGTGTCCAGCCAGTTTGGAGTCATGAGCCCATGCTAACAGCTTTTTTCTGAGGTTCTTGGGTACGATGGTTTTTCCTACAGGTACTGAGTGAGTAGCTGCCAAAATAACTCTTTTCTGGTCGATGATGTGTTGTGGTTCCTCTGGGATATCCTCAGAGAGGAATGAGAGAGATAAGGCATCTGTGCTGATGTTTTTATCTCCAGGGCGATATTTCAGCACATAATTGAATCTGTTGAAAAACAGAGACCATCTCACTTGCCTATGGTTTAGGCGCTGTGCGTGGCAGAGGTACTCCAAATTCTTATGGTCTGTAAAGACTGTGACTTGATGTTGCGCTCCTTTGAGCCAAGGGCGCCACTCCTCGAATGCCATCTTTATTGCTAGGAGCTCTTTATCTCCTATTCCTTAATTTGTCTCTGCAGGAGAGAAGCAACGAGAGAAGAATGAGCATGAGTGTAAGGCCTTGGAATCACCGGCTTGGCTTAGCACAGCCCCTATGCCGACATCTGAGGCATCGACCTCAACGATGAAGGGCTTAGTGGGGTCCAAGTGTTGGAGACACGGCTTGCTCAAAAATGCGTCTTTTAGTTTCTGGAATTCAGTAATTGCCTCCGTAGACCAATTAGAAACATTGGCACCTTTCTGCATCATCGATGTAAGCGGAACAGTGAGCGAGGAGTAGTTCTTGATGAAAGTCCTATAATAGTTGGTGAAAACTAAGAAACGTCTGAGAGCCTTCAGACCAGTGGGTTGAGCCCAATTCTTTATACTCTCCAACTTCTGTGGATCCATTTGGAAACCTTGGTTGGAAACAATGTAGCCCAAGAAAGGCACTGATTCCTTGTGGAATTCACGCTTAGACAGCTTAGCGTATAGATGATTCTCATGGAGTCTTTGCAGCACTCTTTTGACATCCTCCAAGTGAGTGGTCATGTCTTGGGAGAATATCAAGATGTCATCTAAGTATATGATGACACATTTTTAGAGGAGATCCCTGAAAATATTGTTCATTAAATTTTGAAGACAGCCGGGCCATTGCACAGGCCAAAGGGCATCACTAAATATTCAAAGTGACCATCCCGGGTGTTGAAGGCCGTCTTCCATTCATCGCCTGAGCGAATGGAAAGTAAGTTGTAGGCTTCTTTAAGATCAAGCTTTGAGAAGATCTTGGCTCCTTGAAGTCGGTCAAATAGCTCTGAGATGAAAGGTATCGGTTACCGATCTTTCAGAGTTAACGCATTGAGACCTCTGTAATCTATACACGGACATAATGTTAAATTAAAATTAACAACAACCCCCACCCTCCTGACCCCCCCAAGACTTACCAAAACTCCCTGGTGGTCCAGCGGGGAGTCTGGAAGCCATCCCCTGCACTCTCACACCCTTGGTACCGGTTTCATCATGGCGCCGATAGCCTTTGTCACAGGGGCTACCGGTGCCATTGGTCAGCCACTGTCACATGGTCATCGGCGCCATCTTGTGCTCCTACCATGTGACAGGGGCTGACCAATGGCACCGGTAGCTCCTGTGACATAGTATGGGCAAAGGCTATCGGCGTCATTTTGAGTACTGGCATCGGACGGCCGGAGTGCAGGAGGTCGCTCCGGGACCCCTGTTGGACCCCCAGGGACTTTTGGCCAGCTTGGTGGGGGGGCCGCCTGACCCCCACAAGACTTGCCAAAAGTCCAGCGGGGGTACGGGAGCAACCTCCTGCATGCCGTCTGTCCGATGCCAGTACTCAAAATGGCGCCGATCGCTTTTGACCTCACTATGTCACAGGTACCGGCGGTCGGCTCCTGTGACATAGTGAGGGCAAAGGCGATCGGCGCCATTTTGAATACTGGCAGCAGCCCATATTATGTCACAGGGGCTACTGGTGCCATTGGTCAGCCCCTGTCACATGGTAGGAGCACAAGATGGCGCCGATGGTCATGTGACAGGGGCTGACCAATGGCACCGGTAGCCCCTGTGACAAAGGCTATCGGCGCCATGATGAAACCGGCACTGAGGGTGTGAGTGCAGGGGATGGCTCCCGGAACCCCCGCTGGACCACCAGGGAGATTTGGTAAGTTTTTGGGGGGTTCAGGAGGGTGGGGGGGTTATTTAAATTTTTATTTAGGTGGCTGTATAATTCGGGGAAGATTCGTGTATTCGTGGGGAATCACGATATATTTCGCTTCCCCACGAATACTACGAATAGTGTAATATACGTTGCGGATCGCCAATACGGCGAAAATGAATGCACACCCCTAGCTCCTGCACTGCAAGCTTCACCATCATAACTAGAAGTGATTCCTATAGTTTCCAGCAACTGCCAAGACCAGCAGATGAGACAAGGAATGTTGTAGATAAGAGTCACAGTAGCTGTTCATGTCACAAAATGTGTGCATCAACTCTTCATGGGGTTGCAATAGTAAGACACAGCCCAATAATACATGAGTTTCAGTGACTGGGCACAAGATGAGATATTGACGGAATCTTGAACACATTCACTAACTGGAGTTGGGGAGTGCAGATGGGGAAAACCAAGAGAGAAACTGAGATATCAATGGCAGCAGATAATAAACCTTACAGAGGGCAATGCAAGGAAACAAGGAAGGTGAGAAGGCACTTGCACAAGGTCAAAGTGTTGCATGTCCCGGGCCTGCTCACCTCGCGCTTCCTTCAACCAACTCCGGGCTCCCCTCCTTTGTGGCTGCAGCCAGTTTATGGTGTCCTCGGGCTCTCCGCTCACCATCCTCCGTGCAGGCCTCACGGCAGAACTCCCGTTGGGGCTCCGCATTGTCGGTGTCTTCAGCCACACCCCTAGGTGCGCACGCGGCCGACGTGCAGCCCTTTAAAGGGCCCAATGCAGGAAAACCTGTGGGGCACCTCCCGATGACGTCACATAGATTCACTACTTAAGGCGAGGCCCTGTCCTCAGGACCTCGCCTTGGCAATTGGGTCAACACAGTTGGTGTGCTAGTTTGCCTTCATGTTCCAAGTGTCTCCTGTTTGAGCATCTCCATTCCCGTATCCTTCCCAGGTAGTACCTCTCTGGACTGACCTTTGGTACTGATCTCTGCCTGCCTGACCATTCTCTTGCCTGCTGCCTGGAACTGACCACTGCCTGCCTGACCATTCTCTTGTCTGCTGCCTGGAACTTACCCTCGCTTGCCTTGACTACACTCGGACTGATTTTGGTATTGACCCCTGCTTTGGCTGACCTCGCTTGGACTGATACTCTGGCTCTGACCTTTGCGTTTCACTCAGACACTCTCTTCTGGTCTCCTGTGACCATTGGGCTAACCGGCTTGGAAATCAACTGCGGCTTCCAGTTGGTTAGACCTACAGGTGCTGTCTGTCTCACCCGGAGGACCTCTTTGAACTGTTGCCTTCCTGAGGTCTCCGGAGCTTCCAGTTCAGGTCAAGCTCATCCAGTCTGCATTAGCCGCGCACCCTTGCTCGTGGTGGGCACTCCTCTCTGCTAGGGATGTGAATCGGAACCGGAATCGGTTCCAATTCCGGTTCCGATTCACATCATGTTTTTTCCTTCGTGCGGTCCGATCGGGTTTTTTTTTGGCTGCGCCCGAGCTGATAAAAAAACCCCCACCCCGACACTTTAAAACTGCTCCATTAGGTTCCCCCACCCTCCCGACCCCCCCAAAAAATGTTTTAAAATTACCTGGTGGTCCAGTGGGGGTCCTGGGAGCGATCTCCTGCTCTTGGGCCGTCGGCTGCCACTAATAAAAATGGCGCCAATGGCCCTTTGCCCTTACCATGTGACAGGGTATCCGTGCCATTGGCCGGCCCCTGTCACATGGTAGGAGCACTGGATGGCCCGCTCCATTTTTAAAGATCGTGCCGGCCATCCATTACTCCTACCATGTGACAGGGGCCAGCCAATGGCACGGATACCCTGTCACATGGTAAGGGCAAAGGGCCATCGGCGCCATTTTTATTAGTGGCAGCCGACAGCCCGAGAGCGGGAGATCGCTCCCGGGACTCCCACTGGACCACCAGGTAATTTTAAAACGTTTTTTTTTGGGGGGGGGGGTTTCGGGAGGGCGGGGGAAGCTAAGGGAGCAGTTTTAAAGGGTCGGGGTGGGTTTAGGGCTTGATTATGTGTGCCATTTTTCCCGCCCTCCCCCAAAACGATAAGAGAACCCCACGAACAATTTTGTGGGGTTTTCCTATCGATTTCGGGGAGCCCCCGATTTCTGATGACTTTGAAAATATCGTATATTTTCAATCGTCAGAAATGCGATTCACATCCTTACTCTCTGCTCCTCTCCGGGAAACCACCAGAGGCCCACCTAAATCCAGGCGGTCTGGATACCCAAGGGCTCAACATGAAGAAACCCTGGACTTTTATTGATAAAGCTCCAGCTAGCCTCTGTCTCCTTGTGTGCTCTGCCTCCTGGTGGCAGGCGCTCTCTGGGTCTGACTAGAGGGCAATACCAATCCTGCACCAGGCCAAGGGTCCACCTCCAGAGCAACACAAAGTATTGGGATGGCCGGGGTCAACCTGAATAATGGGGGGGGGGGGGGGGATTCGGAAGTACAAAGTGTTTCAGATGAAAATACAAAAATAATTTTCAAACCTGAGAGAAAATTACTCTCTTGTATGCTCTTTCCCTTGCAATTCATTGTTTTGGAGGTACTGAGGGTAAAATGGATTGAAAAGCAAATTGACATATTTGTATTAATAAAGAAAGAAAGGGGTGGTGGAATTAATTTTTATGAAAGCTATAAAGGTAGCTAAAAAGGATAAGCTGAAAATGACTAAAAATAGAACTAATGTGTTACCTTTAGGATATTGGTAAGCATACTAGGATAAAACTACCCAGAAAAATGTTGTGCATAATTCACATATAAGGATGTGATATGCGGGACTTATGGAACTTATGGGGGAATGGAATGGCTCAATCTTCATAAGAAGTTTAGGTGGAATAAGGCAGGTAATGCTTCTTTTGATTAGGAAAGATGACACCATACAGGCCGGTATATTTTTAGAACACAGGATCCCTCAGCTCAATGGTAAACACATCAAACAAGTAAAAGAACGACCAAGAATCAGCCCTTTCAGCCATACCAGGAAGGCATATCTGGGAAAAAAGTGCAGATTTCGAGGGGACAGAACCTTCAGGCTGAACGTTTCAGGCCCCAAAATGAGGGAGGGCAACAATTTCAATACACGGGAAGGAGACATAGGGCTAGATTATAAAAGCCCTGCGCGTGTAAATCCTCCCGGATTTACGTGCGCAGGGCACTCACATGCCGGTGCGCCTATTTTGCATAGGCCACCGGCGCGCACAAAGCCCCGGGACGCATGTAAGTCCCGGGGCTTCGTAAAAGGGGCGGGAGGGGGCATGTCCGGGGGCATGTCTGGGGTCAGGGGGCGGTCTGGAGCGTGGCGACGGTTCAGGGGTGGGCCGGGAGGGCGGTCCCGAGTCCCCTGGCACTGCGGCCTGTGCCGGGGGATGCGAGGCATAACTTGCCCAACAAAGGAAGGTGGGGGATTTAGGTAGGGCTGGGGGGTGGGTTAGGTAGGGGAAGGGAGGGGAAAGTGGGGGGACGCGGAGGGAACGGAGGCAGGCTGCACGGCTCGGCGCGCGCAGGCTGCCGATTTTGCGCAGCCTTGTGCGCGCCGACCCCGGATTTTATAAGATACACGTTTAGGATATTGCCTTTAGAGGTTTTCCCTAAGAAAAACTTGGAGACTTCAGGTGATTCACCCCTTATCTTTTTAAAGGATGGCTCAGTGAATGATTGGTTTGAACCTGGCTCTCTGCTAGGTGCTTGATATGTTTTTTGATCAGACACTGGGGGGTGTTTATTTATTTATTTATTTCACATTTATTTATTTGAAATATTTATAGCCCACATGCTCTGTTATTTGCACTGGGTTACAACCACACATAACATAAAATAAAAAAATCAAAGTTTACGCTAATTTAAAACATTATAATTAGGCATGAATTCACAGGAATACAGAAATAATTCCGCTACAGGACAACCTGAGATATGGTCCAGCTGACCTTAAGCACACAAATATGGCAGCCTAGCTCAAAAGCTAACTTAAATAACAACATTTTAGAGCATTTCTGAATGACACTACAGTTGCAAGCATGCAAATCTGCTCTGGCGTTAAATTCCACAGGAGTGGTCTTGCCACTGAAAATGCACATTCCCTCGTCTCTTCTAAGCATGCTGTTTGGAGAGCTGGCACCTCAAGAAGGCACTTTTGTGCTGATTGCAATGCATGGGTTGGTATATAAATCCATAGCAGGGCTGTTATCACTGGGGCTGGAGGTAGAATTAATCATTTTAAAAATTATCATTAAAACTTTATATTTGATTCTGTACTGAATAGAAGCCAGTAAAGAGAGAACAAAATTGGAGAAATATATCCCCTTCAGGTAGGTGTTCCTGTCAAAATGTGAGCAGCTAAATTCTGTAAAATTTGTAAAGATCTAAGAGTGGATAAAGGAGATTCTAAAAATAACGAATTGTAGTAGTCTATATTTGAAAAGATCAATGTCTGAAGAATAGTATGGAAATTTTCAGGTTCTAAAAAGGGTTTTCATTTCCACAGCATGAGTATTTTTAAAGAGCATGGTTTGATGACATTCTTTATGTGAACTTTCATAGATTGATTAGAACCAATCATAACCCCGTGATTATACACAATTGATTGAACAGATAGATTATGCCATTCAAATTCTAAATAAGGAGGAATATCAACATGATGATAATGATTAAGGAAATAACCTCTGTTTTTCCTACATTCAGTGCCAATTTGTTATATGCCAACCAACATACCTTGTTTAAAAGTCAATGACCAAGAGGCACTCATGGTTATAAAAAAACAGGATGTCATCTGCATCTGTGAGCAGTCAGGTTTTTCATTTTCATTTTGTTAAATTGTTTTTTGTGGGTGGAGGGGGCTTGTTTGTTTTTTGCTTTTTGTGGTTTTTAATTAATTTATTTTTTTTTGGTGTTTTTCAGAGTGGCCTCGGAGGGAACAGGGAAAGCCATCAGGGCTCCCCTAGGGCTCGGGGCATGCAAGGTGCACAAGTGTGCACCCCCTTGCACGCGGGCGTATATTTGTGCGCGCAAGCCCTTACATTTGTCTCTCTGTCTCTGTCTCATATACAGCTCATATACACCTAGACTGAGGCCCAGGTGTCAGAACCCAGCCTCCAGGCCAGGCCCCATGTCAGGCCTGGCTCCAGGCCAAGACCCCAGCATTGGGACTTGGCCTCCAGGCCATTCCGTGGTGTTGGGCCTGGGCATGGTCTACAGCCGAGGCCAAGGCATTAGCCTTGGGTAGACCGAGGCCGAGGTAGGGGTGACCTAGTGTGGCCTCATCCCACACATGGATGAGCCATTGGCCTGTGCCTAGGCCTCACCTGTGAATCCCCACCGGAATGGGTAAGAGGGAATGGGGGGATTCTGGCCTCTAAAATTTTTCTGAGTGAGAGGGATGGGTGATGGGGACGGGACGGGAAGCCTTCGGAGGCCCTGTTTTCTTATTTGAGGTTGTTTTGGGTTTTTTTTTATTTTTAAATGTTTGATTCATTTTTTTCATGAATGAAACAAATTAAACAATGCACAAACAGAAATTAATGGGGAAAAATGTTCTGAAAACGAATCGAAAAACAAAAAACATTTTTTATCTCTGCACACCCCTATCAGACTCTGCAAACATTTATAATATTCCTGAAGAGCTTGGCTTTGCATTAGCACAGCAAAGCCATTGAAGCTGAATCAGGTTTTGTCGTTGCTCGATACAGAAACACATTTAATATGAATAGAAGTGTGCCTTCCAGTTATGAAACTGAAGATTCTAAAGAAGGTCATTAATAGGACATTAAAGGCAAAGAAAATTACACTTAAGCACATATAGTAGAAATGTGAATCGGAACCGGAATCGGTTCTGATTCCGGTTCCGATTCACATCGTGTTTTTTTTTTCTTCCGGCCCAATCGCGGTTTTGTTTATCGGCTGCGCCCGAGCCGATAAACAAAAAACCCACCCCGACACTTTAAAACTAATCCCTTAGCTTCCCCCACCCTCCTAACCCCCCCAAAAACTTTTTACAGGTACCTGGTGGTCCAGTGGGGGTCCCGGGAGTGATCTCCTGCTCTTGGGCCGTCGGCTGCCACTAATAAAAATGGCGCCGATGGCCTTTGCCCTTACCATGTGACAGGGTATCCGTGCCATTGGCCAGCCCCTGTCACATGGTAGGAGCACTGGATGACCCACGCCATTTTTAAAGATGCTCCCCCAAAACGATGAGAACCCCATGAACAATTTTGTGGGGTTTTCCTATCGTTTTGGGGGAGCCCCCGATTTCTGACGATTTTGAAAATATCATACGATATTTTCAATTGTCCGAAGCCCGATTCACATCCCTAACACATAGTCACTCATAGGCTGTTTTAAATTTACTTGTAAAATCTTGCTGATTGCCAAGCTTTTTATAAGGTAACTACCATGGTATTAGGGAGAAGTAACTATTTTATCAGGGAAAAGAAAACTTAATGCATGACATGACTATTAGGAAAAATTCTCAAGTAGGTACAATGATAGGACAATGTGGGGAAACCTGAAGGTGTATAGAGATGACTTACAGCTCTTTTTAGATACAGCTGGTAGAACTTAGGGTTGTGTTACCAGTAGGCAGGTGGTATGCTGGAGCATGGCTGGTGGAGTAGCAAAGGTGAGACCTATGCTGAGAAATTACATTTTAATCACTGTTTCCCATGGTAGCTGCCTTAGACATTTCAAAACAGTAGGATTATTTTTAGTTGGATAACTTAGCAGTGGCCAGTCCATAAATTCCCTTTCTGACAGAGTGTTCAGGCTACTGAGAGAGTTGGTGTTCATATACTCAAGATCGATTACCGTACTTTCATTTGAAATAATATAGACAATGTCAACTACAACGTCTATATTGTTTCATATTGTTTAAAAAATAGAAAACACATACAATTTTGGTTTTTTCCCCCTACTGTTTTAAGTGCACACTATTTGCTGAAATAAAATAACATGAAAAAAAAACTGACAAAAGCCTCCAGTGACATTTAATTTGGGTTATAACCTCCCCTCTATGTTACAAAGTGAATTAAAATGATATTTTTTTGACCTGCAGACTTCTATTGTATTTAAGGCAAAGCATGTGCCTGGCTGCAAAACTGGTATAGTGGTCTCATTTCAGGTTTCTGGGACCCCAGACAAAGGATCAAATCTTATAAGATGCAGTGGGTCAGATCATATAGCGCCATGCAATGAAGCGCCGGCTAGTGGCATGTTCAAAGCAGGAGCCAGTGGGATCACTCCTGCCCCATTGAGATTACTGGAACCCCACGGATGGGGGGAGCTGTGTCATTGACCTGGGGGGAGGATGGGGTGGAGTAGGGTAGGGAAGGCCCAGAGGAGAGCGTTAGCTGTTTATTTATTTTGTTTCATTGGTAGGGGAAGGGGAGGAGCCTGGCACCTTTTTTCCCTTTCCCTTTTTTCCCTTTTTCTTTTTGATTTTCGTGTTTATTTCAGTTCAAATAAACCAAACAAGGAAAAATACAAATCAAACAAATTGAAAAATGAATAAAAACAAACAAAAACCCAAAAACAAAACATCGTTAGATGAAAACCCTTAATTAGGAAGCAAACCAATATGATCAAATAATGACCAGTCTCAGAATTTGAAAACAGGTAATCATGGTAACCATTGTAATCTATCGTTCATCCATTGAGCTGAACACTAGAGGAGAGAACAAATGAGACTGGCACCAGGGCCCACCTGTGAAGCCAGATACAAATAGCTTGAAATCATACAAAATATTCAGAAGCAAATGTCTTGTTTTCAACCAAATTGTGAAAGAATCTATAGGATGTGAATCTACCTTTATGCTCGTGCTGCCAGCTCATGGTCTTCAATTAATTTTAGTGCTTGATTTCCTAAGCTCCCCCTATCACCCTCCCCCACAGAATAGAATGAAAATCCCAAGCACATCATGCCTTTCATTTTTTGAAAAGTGGAGACCTTCATAAATGTTATAACTTACATGTTAACCCAACTTTTGTGCTCAATAATTCTGCTTTGAAGCTGCTTCTGTTCTGGCAACCAGAAGGCACACTGGAACACAAACCACGTAATTGGAATTTGCAATTTGTAAAAGATATAGTGCAGACTGGCTGCTTTTATGTGCACGGTAAAATCAATTTGAAGGTTTCCTGGCACGATATCTAAATTAATTAGATATAGAAATGCACATTTAGATAGGAGTTTTGCTTTTAAGGGACTGACTGTACAGATACTCTGAAATCCAACACAGAAATAAGATATCAAGAACATCGATATTTGGGGTTGAATTCCAGCCATCCTAATTAGCCATTAAGAAATCAATTGCAATAGTCTCCAGTTGAAACTTTCTGTTGTGAGTGACTCATCCAAAGTATAGGAAAAAAAATCAGTCTGCTTTTATCAACGTAGGTTATTTTGAAATTCTTGAGAAAATACTAAAAAAGCTATCTGCTGCATAAGAACACTGCAATGAGCATCATCTTCAATTAAACATTGCATATTCAAATTGTGTGTAAAATACCTTCTAATTGCAAGGCTTTTATGTTAGAAGTTATTTATTTATTGCACAGGCACCAGGGGACATATGATGGCTGGTGTAACAATCAATTCCACAGAGAAGTCGAAAAATCAGTAGGTGAAATACATTTGTCTCTCTGTCTGTCTCTGTCTCCTATACAGCTCTGCAATGTTAGGTTAGAAAAGCAAAATTATTTAACAGCTTGCAGAACCTTATTAATATATCACAAAAGTCAATATTTTCCATTAATTATACATGGGTGACATTTGAAGGAGTGCAAGGATAGGCAGATGTCTCCTCTCTGCTAATACTTAATGAGTCATTTACCTTTTAATTCAGTTCTCATTTACTGTATTTAATATGTCGAGAAACTTTCTCCCCTATAAGTGAATGCTGTATGACATTAGAAAGACGTAATTATGAGACTTCCAATAATTTCTTATAATTGGTGTGAGGGCAAAAAATTCCAGAGATGTCGGATCTAGTGAATCAAGCATTTAACACCAAAGCAAATCATTAACCCCCTGGGACAATATGAATTTTGTATGTATTATTAACTCATTTTTAAATCATTTCATTAGTGCCACGTATTTATGCTACTTTACCACAGTACTAAATTATTCTGGAATTCCCATCATAGCTTTTACTTTTCTTGCTTATGTCAATGAATGGCCAACCTGTCATGTACTGTATACAGTGCAAATCTAGGAGCGATGGTAGGATAAAATGTAAACTGAAATGTATCAACCAAATAGTATTAAGTCAAAACATAAAATATAGATATTTTTGGTATAGATTTGATTGGGCTGCCTTTAAAAAGATTTCACTTTCATCACACTACTGCTAATTTTAGACATTTTTTTCATGGGGGGGGGGGGAATAGACTGTTAGGTTCGCAAGGCTATTTCTTTTTTTTTCAGCATGATTACCACTCAGCTGCCTATATGCTTTTGAATATAGCCCTTAAAAGTTATCCAGGACCTGCTTATGGCCTCTCTCTAGATGCCACTGATATTACTTTTGAGCATTGATCTCAGTGAGAATACCTGTTAATTATAAAGCAGATGTCTGTTTATGTTACTTCTTCTCAGTCTTTATTGTTCTTTGGCAAAAATGCAGTACAGTTATCAACTGTGTACCTAAATGTTGATGTCTTTAAAGTGTTCAGTTTGTATCACTCCATTATCCGGTCTGATGTTTCATTTACTCAAAGAATAGAGTCGTATTGAGTGATGCCTCTTTGTTTTTCCTCTTTATGTTATAAACTTTCATCTCCTCTGCCAAACCTCTAACATCTCACTCAGTTCCCTACTTTGATTCTCCTATCCTTCCAGTCTACATTCTGGAAGATTAAGATTGGCTATTTGGAGATGTAAGAGATAAGAACATAAGAAATTGCCATGCTGGGTCAGACCAAGGGTCCATCAAGCCCAACATCCTGTTTCCAACAGAGGCCAAAACCAGGCCACAAGAACCTGGCAATTATCCAAACACTAACAAGAACCCATGCTACTGATGCAATTAATAGCAGTGGCTATTTTCTAAGGGGCAGATTTTTAAAAAATACGCGAGCGCGTACTTTTGTTTGCGCTCCAGGCGCAAACAAAAGTACGCTGGATTTTAGTAGATACGCGCGGAGCCGCGCGTATCTGCTAAAAACCTGGATCGGCGCGTGCAAGGCTATCGATTTTGTATAGCCGGCGCGCGCCGAGCCGCGCAGCCTACCCCCGTTCCCTCCAAGGCCGCTCCGAAATCGGAGCGGCCTTGGAGGGAATCCTCTAACGCCCTCCCCTCAACTTCCCCTCCCTTCCTCTACCTAACCCACCCGCCCGGCCCTGTCTGCACCCCCCCCCCCTTACCTTTCTCCAGGGATTTACGCCTCACCGCGCGCCAGCGGGCCTCCTGTGTGCCGGGCCGTGACCTGGGGGCGGGTACAGAGGGCGCGGCCACGCCCCCGGACCGCCCCGGGCCGTAGCCACGCCCCCGTACCCGTCCCCAAAACGCTGCCGACACGCCCCGAAAACGCCGCGACGACCGGGACCGCCCTCCGACACGCCCCCGACACGCCCCCCTCGGAGAACCCCGGGACTTACGCGAGTCCCGGGGCTCTGCGCGTGCGAGCAGGGCTCTTAAAATCCGCCCCTAAGTATAATTGATTAATAGCCATTAATAGACTTCTCCTCCAAGAACTTATCCAAACCTTTTTTGAACCCAGCTACACTAACTGCACTAACCACATCCTCTGGCAACAAATTCCAGAGCTTTATTGTGCGTTGAGTGAAAAAGAATTTTCTCTGATTAGTCTTAAATGTGCTACTTGCTAACTTCATGGAATGCCCCCTAGTCCTTCTATTATTCGAAAGTGTAAATAACCAAGTCACATCTACTCGTTCAAGACCTCTCATGATCTTAAAGATGTGGCTCTCACTTTGGGAAGGGGCAGCAGAGTAGGCCCTAAGTGCTGCACCTGCATAGATGAAACATTGATTCCATGTTGGTGATACCCCTGCAGCACACATTCTCTCAGCTGCTTGGTCATTCCTGATACTCTATTCTAGTGTTCTTCATATAAGGCACAGAGGCCAGTAGCAGCACCCATTGACCTAAGTGTGGCTCCTTAACTCTCTAACCTTCAACACACACTCTCCCTGTACTTTCTCCAGAAGAAGGCACTGTCTCCAAAAGAACTGTTTTGTTTTCATGGGAATGTGTGAGCAGTGAAAGAGTTCATGCACCATGAAATTCAAGCTCACTGTGAGTCTCATGGTGTCAGAAGAACACAGAGCAGCTGATCCTAAAGTGGCAGTGTCAGAAAAGCTCCTGTGAAGGTGAGGCAGATTAACAAACTGAAGGGAGTGCTGGATTGGGGGTGGGGACAGAATGATGAAGGTTAGCTGGTGGGAGTGGTAGGTTTGGGTTGATACTGGCTGGAAGGGGGTTGGGGAAGAGAGTATATTAGGGAGAGGTGCTGAGGAGAGAGAGAGAAAACTTTTTAGGGGGAGATGATTTGTGAAGATAGAGGATTTTTTGGAGGAAAGAGTGTGTTAGGGGGAGATGGACTGAGAAATAAGATGTTGATCTGAGTGTTCCTGAACAACTGGGCTGGTTGCATTATCTGAGAGACCCTTCCCCCGCCACTGGCCACTTAGTCTAGACATGGTCCTACCTCTCACATTAAATAATTTTTACAAAAGTGTTCCCTACTAAAAAACTAGTACATAAGAACATAAGAAAATGCCATACTGGGTCAGACCAAGAACATAAGAACATGTCATACTG
Organism: Rhinatrema bivittatum; assembly: GCF_901001135.1. Classification (NCBI taxonomy): domain Eukaryota; kingdom Metazoa; phylum Chordata; class Amphibia; order Gymnophiona; family Rhinatrematidae; genus Rhinatrema; species Rhinatrema bivittatum. The sequence continues at coordinate 795,933,449 of NC_042615.1, read as the reverse complement.
GGTCAGATCACGGGTCCATCAAGCCCAGCATCCTGTTTCCAACAGTGGCCAATCCAGGCCATAAGAACCTGGCAAGTACCCAAAAACTAAGTCTATTCCATGTTACCGTTGCTAGTAATGGCAGTGGCTAATTTCTAAGTCAACTTAATTAATAGCAGGTAATGGACTTCTCCTCCAAGAACTTATCCAATCCGTTTTAAACACAGTTACATAACTGCACTAACCACATCCTCTGGCAAAAAATTCCAGAGTTTAATTGTGCGTTGAGTGAAAAAGAACTTTCCCTGATTACTTTTAAATGTGCTCCATGCTAACTTCATGGAGTGCCCCCTAATCTTTCTATTATCTGAAAGTGCAAATAACCGATTCACATCTACCCGTTCTAGACCTCTCATGATTTTAAACACCTCTATCATATCCCCCCTCAGCCATCTCTTTTCCAAGCTGAAAAGTCCTAGCCTCTTCAACCTTTCCTCATAGGGGAGCTGTTCCATTCCCCTTATCATTTGGTAGCCCTTCTCTGTACCTTCTCCATTACAATTATATCTTTTTTGAGATGCAGCGACCAGAATTGTACACAGTATTCAAGGTGCAGTCTCACCATGGAGCGATACAGAGGCATTATGACATTTTCCGTTTTATTCACCATTCCCTTTCTAATAATTCCAAACATTCTGTTTGCTTTTTTGACTGCCACAGCACACTGAACCATTGATTTCAATGTGTTATCCACTATGACGCCTAGATCTCTTTCTTGGGTAGTAGCACCAAATATGGAACCTAACATTGTGTAACTATGGCATTGGTTATTTTTTCCTATATGCATCACCTGGCACTTATCCACATTAAATTTCATCTGCCATCCATCAAGCCCAGTATCCTGTTTCCAACAGCGGCCAATCTGGGACTACAAGTACCTGACAAGTACCCAAAAACTAAGTATATCCCATGCTACTGATGCTAGTAATAGCAGTGAAGATCACTGCTCTATTCTTTGGAAGGTGAGATGGATATTAGGCCACCAGCCTGGGCTAGATAGAACTGTAGTAATAAGATTCATAATCTAAGACCCTGTCATTACTGACATATGTATAATGATCATCCTTGTAGCACTCCTTTTTTGCATTCAGTCTTTTCCCTCAGTCTCTAATGTCTGCAACTTTAGAAAGAATCTCTTGGGTACATTAGTAGAGGGCATTGGTCATTATTGTCACCTAAAGGAGTAGTGCCTTTCATCTCATCTCACCTTGGCACATAAAACAAATGTACACACATGTACAGGCATCTGCAATGTTCATGATTCTGCCTTAAACAATGCACTCATACTCCCAACAAGAGCCTTAAAGGTGAATTTTAAAAACTTGACACACACCAAAACCAGGAGATTTGCGAATATGTTGGGCTGGTGCACACCGAGCAGATTTTAAAAGCTACCGAGTACGCATGCAATCTCTCACCACATGCACAAATGAAACATTCCAAAAAGGCGGGGTGTGGGCGTGGTCTGGGTGGGGCATGGGTATTCCTGGATTTCAATTTCAAATTAGCGTGTAAATAATTAAGCACACAGGTGCGCGCCAGGGTCCCCTATCATGTGACTTTACGTTTGCTATAAAGGACGTGTAAGTAATAAAATAAAATTAGATAGTTTTAAAGGTGGAGTTTAAAAGTTCGGGGCTAACCGGGGAGAATGGAGGCTTTTCAACCAGTGGGATTTGGAAGGACTATCCCTTACCCCAGCATACTAGGAACAAACTTGGGAAAACTGGTAATGGTGTCGGCATGAGTGTCTACTAAAATCCCCCCACTGACATGGAAGACGTGGCATTTGTGCATGTACGTATGCGTCCCCATAAAATTGCACGCACGTGTGCATGCATTCAGGCTATTTTATGACATGTGCGCATATACGTGAGTATGCTATAAAATGACCGTGTCTTTGGGCGCGGGCTGATAAACCTGTGCACATATGCACTTGCGCTCCGGTGTAAAAGACTTTTTTTTTGATACAGAGGTGTGAGCACATCATCTGAAAAAGAGGCTGTCATACATGGAAGACATATAATATGAATATGAATAACTTTCATTATTCTAATCAGAGCCCCTTGTGGAGTTGTGGCACACATCTGGCTGCCATTCCATAACTGTGAAGCAAAACCATCACTGCGTAAGCAGCAAGGGTGCCTTCAAGTGAACAATTCAGGAAAATACAAAGGAGAACACCTCTCTGTGTAGGCCTTCCATCACCTCCTCTTGGAAGGCAGTTTCATGCCCCTGCCAACATTTCCGGGAAGAAATATTTTCTGATGCTACTATAACGATACACAAATAAATTATGTTTTCATTTACCTCCTTAAAAATCTACAAACTTTCCCTTAATTTATTCAATCAACTTCTCTAGACAAGATGTATTGAGTCGAAAGCCCTGGGATTTGATTGATCCCAAAGTAGGGGTAATAAGTTATCTTGCTGCAGCATGATCTGACAGAGGTTTATTATAGATTGTAAATGGATAAAGACTCCTACATACCAGCTACCAAACTCTGTAAGATCACAAAGAATGCACTCCATGCTCAGAATTGTGAGATGCTTATTTTGCATGTAATCATCATAATGATGACACCCATTTATAATTCCTGAATTATCAGGGAATGAAATAATTCACATTTTAACAGTCTTGCTTCAAAGAACTAGCTGTTTGGTTTAGATTTTAAACACAGATTGTTCATGTCACTTGATATGATATGAGTGATTGTATGTATGACACATACCTATCATTTGTGATATATTACTTGTTGTTTAAGCTGGATTTTGGAAGCAGAAAGGAAAGTAGTAAAGAAAACATACACCACTCTGATCTTTCTGAAGCAGCTATTGCTACTGTTTGTGTAATCTTGACTTTCCTACATCATATTCACATCATTGTGGGGATCTTCCTTAGCTGCACCTGTTTATTCTCGGGTAAGGAACAAGTGTAACCACTTTATCCTTCCTAACTAGCCCTCAATGTAGGAAAGGGAGTCAGAGGAAACAAACATGTTTTCAACAATACATTTCTTCAAGTTTACTGGTTTCCTCGTGGGATGGCCCTGCGAGCGCATACACTCACTTTGACACCACAAGATGAAACTGGCTCCTTGACATGGCAGGGAAATGCCACTGCTTCTGGTCTTCTATGTGAGCACAACAGGCTATAAAAGCACTGAGGTGGGAATCCTTGCTCTTTGCAGCCTCCAATGATGTCACATGGCTGGGAATTTAAACCCCAGCTGTGCAATTCATCACTGCTTCAGCAAGGTCACCTGGAAATCTTCAAGCTTTGTTTTGGTCTTCCAGTTCATCCAAATCTTCAGTCATGCCTTCAGCCTTGCCCTACATTTGTCTTCCACTTCAGCCAGCCAAGTCTTCAGCTTTGCCCCATGTCTGTCTTCCACCTCAGCCATGTCTTCAGATTCAGCCTTGCTCCATGTCCATCTTCCACTCCAGCAGCAGTAGCCATATTTTCAGCTTCACCCCACCTTCATCCTCAGCTATAGCCAAGTCTCCAGCCTTATCCGACTCTTTAGAGTTGCCTGTAGTCACAGCCTTCTTGACATTGTCACAGTTCATGAGAATGAGAATGAGAGAGTGAGAGAGAGAGAGAGAGAGAGAGAAAGAGAGAGAGAGACTGACTTGCTATAGTAGCTACTCCCTAGACAGGTATTTGTTTCCCTATGGGAGGCCCATCTAGTAACTCGAGGTGGGGATTAGGTATGAGTGTAGGGGGTTGGGGGCCACTTTCACATTCAACATGAGACGTACGAACAGAACAGTGGTCTCTTGTGAAGCTTTGCTGGCCTTCGGAGTGAGGAAACTCACTCAAGATGAGATTTGTGCAAGGTTCTCTCAACCTAGCTTGAGGGACTCTCTACCTGGGTAACATCAAGCTAGGTTGAGAGACCATTGCCCAAATCTCATCTTGGAGTGAGTTTCCTCACTCCGAAGGCAGGCAAAGCTTCACAAGAGACCACTGTTCTGTTCGTACGTCTCATGTTGAATGTGAAAGTGGCCCCCAACCCCCTACACTCATACCTAATCCCCACCTCGAGTTACTAGGTGGGCCTCCCATAGGGATACAAATACCTGTCTAGGGAGTAGCTACTATAGCAAGGTGCTCTCTCTCTCTCTCTCTCTCTCTCTCTCTCTCTCTCTCTCTCTCTCTCTCTCTCTCTCTCTCTCTCTCTCGCTCTCTCGACACTTTTGTGCACTGCAATGATTCCTTGGGTGTTTTATCATGCAGCAGGGAAATGTCGTGATTTGTGCAAATGTATTCACAAAAACATCACAGCACGTGAAGTTTCCCCGCTGCACAAAAAAAGCCTCATTTGCATGGGAAATGCCCCTTAATGCATTACCAATGTGATATTGGTAAATGAGGCCCAATGATGGTGTTCGCTTGAGCACTGAATGGCCAGTGCCATCTTTAAAAATGGCACAGGCCATCCAGTGCTCCTATCATGTGATAGGGGCCAGCCAATGGCATGGATACCCTGTCACATGGTAAGGGCCATCGGTGCCATTTTGATTAGTGGCAGCCGACAGCCCGGGAGCGGGAGATCACTCCCGGGACCCGCACTGAACCATCAGGTACCTGTAAAAAGTTTTTGGGGGGTCGGGAGGGTGGGGGAAGCTAAAGGATTAGTTTTAAAGGGTCGGGTGGGTTTAGGACTTATTTTTGTGTGCCGTTTTTCCCACCATCTCTCAAAACGATAAGAGAACCCACACGATCAATATTGTGGGGTTTTCCTATTGTTTTGGGGGAGCCCCCGATTTCTGATGATTTTGAAAATATCGTATGATATTTTCAATCGTCTGAAGCCCGATTCACATCCCTGGTAGATAATACATTGAAATTGTTGGCTCAGTGTGCTGCAACAGTCAAAAAAGCAAATAGAATATTAGGAATTATTAGGAAGGGAATGTTGAATAAAACAGAGAATGTCATAATGCCTCTGTATTGCTCCATGGTGAAACCTCACCTTGAATACTGTGTACAATTCTGGTTGCCACATCTGAATGACACTGGAGAAAGTATAGAGAAGGTTGACCAAAACAATAGAGGGGAAGGAATGGTTCCTGTATGAGGAAATGCTAAAGAAGTTTAGGGTTGTTCAGCTTGGAGAAGAGATGACTGATATGATGGAGATCTATAAAATCATGACTAGTCTAGAATGGGTAAATGTGAACCGGTTATTTACTCTTTCAGATAATAGAAAACTAGGAGCAGTCCTTGAAGTTAAAATAAATCAAAGACATTTTTTTTTCACTCAACACAAAATTAAGTTCTGGAAACTGCTATTAATTGATTTGACTTAGGAAATATCCACTGCTATTACTGACATTAATAGCATGGGATCTATTTACTAAGAACATAAGAACATAAGAACATAAGAACATAAGAAAATGCCATACTGGGTCAGACCAAGGGTCCATCAAGCCCAGCATCCTGTTTCCAACAGTGGCCAATCCAGGCCATAAGAACCTGGCAAGTACCCAAAAACTAAGTCTATTCCATGTTACCATTGCTAATGGCAGTGGCTATTCTCTAAGTGAACTTAATAGCAGGTAATGGACTTCTCCTCCAAGAACATATCCAATCCTTTTTTAAACACAGCTATACTAACTGCATGAACCACATTCTCTGGCAACAAATTCCAGAGTTTAATTGTGCGTTGAGTAAAAAAGAACTTTATCTGATTAGTTTTAAATGTGCCCCATGCTAACTTCATGGAGTGTCCCCTAGTCTTTCTACTATCCGAAAGAGTAAATAACCGATTCACATCTACCCGTTCTAGACCTCTCATGATTTTAAACACCACTATCATATCCCCCCTCAGTCGTCTCTTCTCCAAGCTGAAAAGTCCTAACCTCTTTAGTCTTTCCTCATAGGGGAGTTGTTCCATTCCCCTTATCATTTTGGTAGCCCTTCTCTGTACCTTCTCCATCGCAATTATATCTTTTTTGAGATGCGGCGACCAGAATTGTACACAGTATTCAAGGTGCGGTGTCACCATGGAGCGATACAGAGGCATTATGACATTTTCCGTTTTATTCATCATTCCTTTTCTAATAATTCCCAACATTCTGTTTGCTTTTTTACTGCCACAGCACACTGAACCGACGATTTCAATGTGTTATCCACTATGACACCTAGATCTCTTTCTTGGGTTGTAGCACCTAATATGGAACCCAACATCGTGTAATTATAGCATGGGTTATTTTTCCCTATATGCATCACCTTGCACTTATCCACATTAAATTTCATCTGCCATTTGGATGCCCAATTTTCCAGTCTCACAAGGTCTTCCTGCAATTTATCACAATCTGCTTGTGATTTAACTACTCTGAACAATTTTGTGTCATCTGCAAATTTGATTATCTCACTCGTCGTATTTCTTTCCAGATCATTTATAAATATATTGAACAGTAAGGGTCCCAATACAGATCCCTGAGGCACTCCACTGTCCACTCCCTTCCACTGAGAAAATTGCCCATTTAATCCTACTCTCTGTTTCCTGTCTTTTAGCCAGTTTGCAATCCACGAAAGGACATCGCCACCTATCCCATGACTTCTCACTTTTCCCAGAAGCCTCTCATGAGGAACCTTGTCAAACGCCTTCTGAAAATCCAAGTATACTATATCTACTGGTTCACCTTTATCCACATGTTTATTAACTCCTTCAAAAAAGTGAAGCAGATTTGTGAGGCAAGACTTGCCCTGGGTAAAGTCATGCTGACTTTGTTCCATTAAACCATGTCTTTCTATATGTTCTGTGATTTTGATGTTTAGAACACTTTCCACTATTTTTCCTGGCACTGAAGTCAGGCTAACCGGTCTGTAGTTTCCCGGATCGCCCCTGGAGCCCTTTTTAAATATTGGGGTTACATTTGCTATCCTCCAGTCTTCAGGTACAATGGATGATTTTAATGATAAGATACAAATTTTTACTAATAGGTCTGAAATTTCATTTTTTAGTTCCTTCAGATCTCTGGGGTGTATACCATCCGGTCCAGGTGATTTACTACTCTTCAGTTTGTCAATCAGACCTACCACATCTTCTAGGTTCACCGTGATTTGATTCAGTCCATCTGAATCATTACCCATGAAAACCTTCTCCATTACGGGTACCTCCCCAACATCCTCTTCAGTAAACACCGAAGCAAAGAAATCATTTAATCTTTCCGCGATGGCCTTATCTTCTCTAAGTGCCCCTTTAACCCCTCGATCATCTAACGGTCCAACTGACTCCCTCACAGGCTTTCTGCTTCGGATATATTTAAAAAAGTTTTTACTGTGAGTTTTTGCCTCTACAGCCAACTTCTTTTCAAATTCTCTCTTAGCCTGTCTTATCAATGTCTTACATTTAACTTGCCAATGTTTATGCTTTATCCTATTTTCTTCTGTTGGATCCTTCTTCCAATTTTTGAATGAAGATCTTTTGGCTAAAATAGATTCTTTCACCTCCCCTTTTAACCATGCCGGTAATCGTTTTGCCTTCTTTCCACCTTCCTTAATGTGTGGAATACATCTGGACTGTGCTTCTAGAATGGTATTTTTTAACAATGACCACGCCTCTTGGACATTTTTTACTTTTGTAGCTGCTCCTTTCAGTTTTTTTCTAACAATTTTTCTCATTTTATCAAAGTTTCCCTTTTGAAAGTTTAGCACGAGAGCCTTGGATTTGCACACTGTTCCTTTTCCAGTCATTAAATCAAATTTGATCATATTATGATCACTATTGCCAAGCGGCCCCACCACCGTTACCTCTCTCACCAAGTCCTGTGCTCCACTGAGAATTAGATCTAAAATTGCTCCCTCTCTCGTCGGTTCCTGAACCAATTGCTCCATAAAGCTATCATTTATTCCATCCAGGAACGTTATCTCTCTAGCGTGACCCAATGATACATTTACCCAGTCTATATTGGGGTAATTGAAGTCTCCCATTATTACTGCACTACCAATTTGGTTAGCTTCCCTAATTTCTCTTAGCATTTCACTGTCCATCTCACCATCTTGACCAGGTGGATGGTAGTATACCCCTACCACTGTAGTCTTCCCTGATACACAAGGGATTTCTACCCATAAAGATTCAATTTTGTATTTAGTCTCATGCAGGATGTTTATCCTGTTGGACGCTATGCCATCCCGGACATAAAGCGCCACACCTCCTCCCGACTGCTCCTCTCTGTCATTGCAATATAATTTGTACCCCGGTATAGCACTGTCCCATTGGTTATCCTCTTTCCACCATGTCTCTGAGATGCCAATTAAGTCTATGTCATCATTTACTGCTATACATTCTAATTCTCCCATCTTACTTCTTAGACTTCTGGCATTAGCATACAAACATTTCAAAGTTTGTTTTTTGTTTGTATTTTTATTCTGCTTTTTAATTGATAGGGATAAGTTAGAATTTTTTAGCTCAGGTGAGTTTTTAGTTACAGGCACTTGGACTACTTTTCTAATTATTGGAACCTCACTGTCGGGATGCCCTAATTCTAATGCATCATTAGTATCCTTTAAAGATACATCTCTCCGAACCATGCGCTGCTGAGCGACTGTCGGCTTTCCCCTTTGTTCTAGTTTAAAAGCTGCTCTATCTTGTTGGGTACTTGCCATGTTCTTGTAACATAGATTGGTAATTTTTGAAAACAGGATGCTGGGCTTGGTGGATTCTCAGTCTGACCCACATGGCAACTTCTTATATTCTTATGAGGAAGATGTGGAAATACGGCCCCTATCAGGTACACTGAGCTGGGCTGAATGTAACAGTTTGATTGAGTCTGACATGAAACATTGGCTGCAGCTTCTTTCAAGAATATATTATAGATATGTGGTCTTTTTCATGCAATTTTTATTTTAAATTATCTATATTTTTGAGATCAATTAGATATTGAGAGCATGAAGAAGGAATCAGGTTCAGAAAATTAATCAGTTTATTCTGATGAAATGCTCTTATAATTTGCTCAAATTGTATGAAGGTCTCATTGCATGATTTATTTCTATACTTTTGTAGTGATTTTCAATGACTGGGACTATTTTTATCACTGTTTAAGGTTTTCTTAATTTTTTGTTTTAAATATCTATGCATGCAACTACCAGTTGATCAGTGGATGACCTTTGAGTTGTCTGAGCATTTAGTACCTTGTACTGATGTGTATATGGGGGAATGTGCATCTGTTTCCTTAAAGTATTAGGGTTTCATGATTGGGTGGTCCAGGTAAAAGCAAGAGGTATACAAGTGTGGGATTTAGTGGGTTTCCCCCTTTCTTTCCCTGCTTTTTTCAGTGTGGGGTGGGATATGTAATCATCTGGAGTGTCCAGCCTGAGGGCTGGAAGGCCCAGGGATACTGCAAGGGGAATTGAACCATGCAGGGTCTCTCCCCCTTGCCAAGAAGAAGGAAAGGTTTTCCCCTCATCCAGAGTAGTCTACAAGAGAGGAGCAACAGAGAGGCTAGTAGCCATAAAGTGGGGTTTTTCCTTCTCAGTGAACTGATCAAGTCAAAGACAAGAGGTCTGGAGGTTGGGGAGTGAGTCCTTAAGGAGGAGTTCCCCAAGGGATCCATGTATGCAGTTGTCTTGGAAACCTGCACTGAGGGAATGGATATGGGTGCATGACTGTAAGTAGAAGAGAGTGAGTTTTTCAGGAATGTATTTGGTCGTCATTGGCTGAGAGTTTTGATATTGGTATATTTGGACAAAACCTGTCCCCTCCCATAGGTCTAAAAGAAATAAAAGGTAATGCAGAGGGGAATAATATTCATGCTCATGGTCAGCACATGCACTGTGAAGGGATGTATCTCATATGACACCAAATGTTATCTATGTGATATGGTAACATGGAAGCCCATGATTCTGACATTGATCAGGAATAATTTGGTAAAGTGTACTCATTCAGATAAATAGTTTTGGCCGGCTGGATATTCCAGATAATAAAGTTGGTTGTTAGACTATGAATTCAATGTATCAGCTCTATTTATAAAAACAAATGCACTGGATATTATTTTTACATTTGTTTATCATTAATTTTCATTGCATATTTTTAAGAAAACATTCATCTTAACTTCAAGAAGTAATGCTTCACTATTGGACTGTTCTAAACTCTTTGAAAGTAAAGGAAGGGAAAAACTTCAGACAGCACACATACAGGGTCATTTATTATTTCACGTTAGGGCCTTAATGCTCATGTTATATAATGCAACACGCACTAGTATGCAAATTTCACATGTGCTATGTAAGTGGGAGGAGTTTGGGCACATTTGTTCTGTGCGTTGTGCTCGAGTTAGCGGGCAAATTATTTTTATTGCACATGTTGTTTGGGAGAGTGAGAAGGAGAGTGAGAAAGATATATATAGAGAGAGCCTCTGAATAAAAATCAATATGGCACTCTCTATTTATACCACTGTAAGAGAGGGTACTTTTAACTCATTGTAAGGTCTGAGGATTGGATAGGTTTGTGGGGGGTGATTTTACATTCACAATCAGAGGTACGAACAACAAAGTTGACATCACTGAAGATTTTCTGAATTGATGAAAGGTAGAAGAGGAGTTTATTTGTACAATACACTCTCTATCAATCAAGCTAGGTAGAAAGTGCATCAACCTAGTTAAAAATATCTTGGCATATTCATATTTAAAGGCCAGTTTCTCTTCAAAACATCCTCAGAATTCCTTTTTGAAATGGCATCAAACAGTACTTATATTAGAGAGAGTTAAAAAGCTGAGATGGTTATGCTTCACTGTCGGACATGCTGCTTCAGCACTCATTTTTACTTCCACAAATTTGGCAACTTGCTTCTGCTGGAGCCTAAGTGGCCATCTTGATTCTAAAACAAGAGTGCAGTATTAGAATCTAGGTTATAATTTGACAAAGCAACAATGAGAATAATTTGACAAAACAACAATGAGAAGCCTTAATAAGATTTAGAAATGATGCTTTGATAGTAATAAAAACAGCAGATAAGGGAAGAATGATCTTGAATCTGATTGATTGCAAGGACAATTTCAAAATGAATCTTGCTATCAGAAATTAACAGGGTAGGTTACAGCAGCAAATTGAAGCTTTGTCCGAGGAAGCCTTCGAGGTAGGGATCTTGATTAAAAATAAATAAATAAATATTTTGAACAGTTTCCTTGTTTTACATACTCCCCAAAATTTACAAACATTTCATTTGTCCACCTGGCATCCGATTATTTCTGCAAATGAATCATTAACCTCTTTCACAGTATGTGGACACTTTTTTTTAAGACCTTTGGTTTCCACAGGGTTGTCTTATGTGAGAAGTTCTGTATAGTTTTAGCAGATTCTAGCTACCTTTGAGGAAGACATGACCAATGGGGTTTTGGTTATGTTAGACATTACTTTTTGGTACATGTCTGTTCCACAGGAGAAGGCATTGCATGTTATCAAGCAGATGTTGGAAGAACGTCCACAGCCAGAGCAGGTTCCAACTGATTTCATTTCATCTTTAGCTAGAATTGCTCTTACAAAGCAAACGTTTTTCTGTTTGATCAGATTTCTGGTACTTCATGTGCAGAGCTGCTTTTCTCCCAGCAATTCCCTCCTCTCTCTTATACTATGTTAAAGAAGAGGTAAGCACCTGATTTTCATTTTAGTGTCATGTGCACAGAGGGGAGAGTAAATGAATCCATGTGTGAAGGCTTTGAGAATAGCTGCCTGACTGTTGGTGTGCTGGGGTCCTCTGCTTCTTCTTTCCCTTACTGTTTCTTTTCCTATTGTTTGGTATTTGTCTTCTGACTTGCTTGGGAGAATGTATCTGACTGCTGGTTTCAGTTTGTCTCAGGTTTTGTCAGTTTGAGTTTTAGGGTTTATACCTGAAGAGTGACAGTAAGGAACAGGGAGCATGGGAGGGAGCAGGAGACATTCTGGGTGTGTGTATGTTCCAGAAGCAAGAAAATCGAGAGTGTGCTTAGAAGCTGAGTTCTGAGTTGAGGGCGAGCACTGGGAAGAGGTCGTGTTTGCCAACCAAAGCAGTGAAGTGCAGCTTGTGACTCAAATGGGAGGAGGTAGTCAAGAAAGTGTTGCAGCAGAACAGAGGCCAGCTCATGGAGGAAGAGGCAGGGCTAAGTTCCAACAGGAACAAGAAGGAAGACAACAAAAATGCATAAAAAGATCCAGTGTTCAGGGCTATACCTATTTCTAATGAAGGTGGTTGGCTTTGAATCGTCATTGTTTTTGTGGACCCAGTACCCAGAAGGGGGGGCATGTGGGTGAACCCAGTACCCAGGAAAGGGACAACTTTGGAAAGTGGGTGCCGAGTGTCAGTGGAACATGGAGATACATGGCAAGCATCAGGAGATACTTGGAAGCCAATATTCAATAGTCAATGAGTGAGAAGCTAGCCTGGTTAACTATAGCCAAATATTCAGGAGAACGATACCCAGCTAAGATTTACTCATCTAAAGTTACCTGGGTAAGTTAATTACTCATTGGGTTATTGACTATAAAGAAGAAGGATGAGACCAATCCCCATTCAGCACTCACTGACAGGGAAAAAGTGTATCCCTGTTCAGGACTGAGTTCTGAATGGCCTTTGGCTGATTCATCTGGGACTGAAGAGATTGCACCTGTCAACTTTACCAGCACTTAGCATTCAGCAGAGTGGGAGGAGTTATGAGCCTCTTCTTATTCTCTGTTGGGGACACTTTGGGGAGTTTGGAGGTGGAGGAATTTTTAGTCAAAATTTTTTTAAGACAGGATGGGGGAGGGGGGATCAGTGTGGCTTTATCCCGAGAATCTTTAAAAATATTGAGAGGCAGAAGGGGGAACTGCTTGGCTTCCCTACAATTTTTAAATTATCTGGCTAACTTTGGGACAGCAATTTTTCTGACCACAGTTATCTAGATACATGTATCTGACTTGTGCTAATGCTCAGCTCTAGTTGGATGAATTTTAGCCATGCTCCCAGAATGCCCATTGTGTCATCTCTTTTTATCCAGTTACATTTTAGCCGTGCAATGACTTACCCGGCTGAAACTTTGCCAGCGAATGTGGGAAATTTTTAATTAGCAGGAAGAAGGGTGTGAAACTAGTTAGTAGTGCTGCTCCAAGTGGACTAAGATTACAACAATGCAAAAGTTTTCTGTGGACAACAGTTTTATATGATGAACTTCAGAGGAGCATCAAAAGTACAGTCCCCCAACACAGCCATAGGGCTGCATTGGGAGGGACCCACGAAGAACAATTTCCGAAGGGTATTATCTATACAGAGACAAAAATCTAAATATGAACAGCAGCATATATTACAGCTAGCAATATACATCATCGGATACAGAGCACATACCCAAATCAAAGATGTTAAATGCATGAGTGCTTTTCAAGTGGAGGAATCCTGTAAAAGAATTGAAGAAAAATAAAATAAAACTATATAAGAATAATGAAATAGAAAAATACATGGTAGTAAATGTAAGTCGTAAACATACTGCATATGGCTTATAGGTTCACAAAACCAATAGAGTGCTGTAAAAAAAGTTAAAAAATATTAGAAACATCCATTAAAGAAAATTAATGTAAATTAATTTAAAAGGGAACGTAATGAACTTCATGAAAAAAAGGGGGCCTACCATGAAAGAGGTGTGAAAGAGGGGACTCTAGTTTTACTTTTGATACTCCTCTGAAGTTCATCATATAAAGTTGTTGCCCTGAGAAAACCTTTGCATTATTGTAATTTTATTCCATTGCCTGGTGTCACACGCCCTTCTTCCTGCTATGTGCTCTTTAGTGTGATCTACATTTACTCCACACTACCTTTTTGAAACATTTTAAATGCCATGTTTTGTGCAACTAACTCCAAATGTTAGTCAGGCAAGCACCTTATGTGCTAAGTGATTAAATATTCTAATTCTAATGTTCCGGTGTCTGCACAAGGGTTGTCCAAAATGCATATCTGATCTACTTTTACAATACAATCTCTCTTGAGCACTTTGGTCTTCTTAACATAAGAACCTAAGAAGTGCCATGCTGACCTGTTAGGGTCACAAGCACCCTTTGAATCCCTAATAATTGATTTATTTCTTATATTTCACTCCCAGGAACAAGCACCAGCTTTTCCATTCCCACATCTGGCTAAGAAGTTGTTATGGACTTTTCCTTAGGGCTTAAGGAACTTATCCAAAACTCTTTTGAACCCCACTATGTTAGTTACCTTGACAGCAACAGATTCCATAGCTTGATTGTGCACCGAGTGAAAAAATTAATACCTCCCCTGATTTGTTTTAAATTTGCCGGTTGCTAGCTTAAGCTTTATGGAGTGTCCCCAAGTCCTAGTGCTGCTTGAAAGGATAAAAAAACATTCCTTATTTACCTGTTTTACCCCACTCATGATTTTATGTTTCAATCATATCCTCTCTCATTTCTTGCTTTTCTAAATGATAGAGCCCTAATCTGTTTAGCCTTTCCCCATAAGGGAGCATTTCAATCCCCTTTATCACTTTTGCTGCCCTTCTTTGTATCTTTTTCATGTCTTTTTTAAGATGGGGCAACCATAAATGCACATAATTTTCAAGGTGCAGTCGTACAATGGATCTATACAAGGGCATTATAATCTTTTAGTAGTTTCATCTCCATCTATGATAAGATTGAAAACTACTCATCATGCACCGTTCATTTATTTGCACCTTTATTATAGCATCCCCTCATAACTGAGCTTAGAAGTGAAAGCCAGTATCTAAAGTTTAAGAAGGGAATTAAAGCTTGGCTTTATAGTCAAGTCTTTGGGGAAAAGAGCATTCTGCTACTTGCTAGGTGTTCCTCACTCTTTGGCAACTCTGGGGTAGATTTTATAAATGTATGCACGGGTGTACTTTTGTTTGTGCACCAGACGCGAACAAAAGTACGCTGGATTTTATAAGATACGCACGTAGCCACGCGTATCTTATAAAATCCGGGGTCGGCGCGTGCAAGGGGGTGCACATTTGTGCAACCTGCGCGCGCCGAGCCCAGCACGCGCTGCATGTTCCCTCCGAGGCCACTCCGAAATCGGAGCGGCCTCGGAGGGAACTTTCCTTCCGCCTCCCCTCACCTTCCCCTCCCTTCCCCTCCCTAACCCACCCCCCCCGGCCCTATCTAAACCCCCCCCCTACCTTTGTTGGCAGATTTACGCCTGCGGAAAGCAGGTGTAAATCTGCGCGCGCCAGTGGGCTGCTGGCGCGGCATCACCCGACCCGGGGGCTGGTCCGGAGGCTTTGACCATGCCCCCAGGCCGGTGCCACGCCCCTGGGCCCGCCCCCGAAACGCTGCATCACTCGCGGCCCGCCACCGAAACGCCGCGCCACTCGCAGCACGCCCCCCGACACACCTCCGATACGCCCCTCCATGCAAGCCCCGGGACTTACGCACGTCCTGGGGCTTGCGCGCGCTGCCGAGTCTATGCAAAATAGGCTCGGCGCGCGCAGGGGGGGTTAGAGTAGGTTTTCGGGGGTACGCGCGTATCGTACGCGCGTACCCCTTTGAAAATCTACCCCTCTGCTTTTAATGTTAACTATTAAATTGTTGTTTAAGAATGAGTTCATTTATGATATTGCTTTTGTCATATGCTGTCTTATTACTTATTTTGATATCTAATAATATTTTAGATTGTGTTACCTAGGTTATTTTGCTTTTGTAAACTGTCTTAATGTGATAAGGGAAAGGCAGTCTGTCAAATCAGTAAACTAAACTAACACTTGTCACATAGAAACATAGAAACATAGAAATGACGGCAGAAGAAGACGAAACGGGCCCATCCAGTCTGCCCAGCAAGCTATGCACTTTTTTTTTCCTCTTACTTGTTACGCTTGACTCTTAGTACCTTTTAGTTCTATTTCCCTTCCACCCCACCATTAATGTAGAGAGCAGTGTTGGAACTGCATCTAAGTGAATATGTAGCTTAGTTAGGGGTAGTAACCGCCACAATAAGCAAGCTACACCCATGCTTTTGTTTACCCGACTATGTAGTTCAGTCCTTGTTGGTTGTTGTCTATATATAGATCCTCTTTTCTACATTCTACCTGCCGTTGAAGCAGAGAACTATGCTGGATATGTGTTGAAAGTGAAGTATCAGACTTTCTCCCCTGCCGTTGAAGCAGAGAGCTATGCTGGATATGCTTTGAATGTGAAGTATCAGACTTTCTCCCCTGCCGTCGAAGCAGAGAGCTATGCTAGATATGCATTGAAAGTAAAGTATCAGGCTTATTTGGTTTGGGGTAGTAACCGCCGTAACAAGCAAGCTACACCCCACTTTTTTGTGAATACAAATCCCTTTTTTTTTTTTCCACATTTCTTCTTACCGTTGAAGCTTAGAGCAATGTTGGAGTTGCATTAACCATGTATATGTATATTGAATAAGGGTATTATCTCCAGGTATTAGCCTTCGTTCCCGCGAGCCACCCCTTCTTCATTCACATCCTCTAGACTTGATGGATCCACAGTGTTTATCTCACGCCCCTTTCAAGTCCTTCACAGTTCTGGTCTTCACCACTTCCTCCGGAAGGGCATTCCAGGCATCCACCACCCTCTCCATGAAGAAGTACTTCCTGACATTGGTTCTGAGTCTTCCTCCTTAGAGCTTCAGCTCGTGACCTGTTTTTGCTTGCTTTAACAGGTAAAACTGTTATATAGCGCATACACATGGCTCCAGCTCAAGCCAGGACCATGCAAATAGAAGAAGCCAAATACAGCTGCCTGGGGAATCCAATGAGGACACTGAAGGCTCGATGAGCTAGGTGTGAGTAAACAATGCTAACCGGACAACTTTGTTCAGTTCAGTTCAGTTAACTTTATCCAGATATTTGGTTCAAATATGGCTGGACTGTCTATCTGATCTAAAGTTAAACAGACAAAGCTGTCCTGTTTAATTTAGGCCTGTTATTTGGGGACTTTTAGCAATCTCTAAAAAGAATTACACATCTTGCCTTTGGTACTAATGAAAGAACCTGGTGAATTCATGCTTATACACCACCGTTCATATCCTGAAGAAAGCTCACTTAGGGGCAGATTTTAAAAGCCTACGCTCATAAATCCAGGAGGATTTACGTGCATAAGGGGGGATTACGCGCACCAGGCATATTTTAAAAAGGCCCAGCAGTGTGCGTAAAGCCCCAGGACGCAAGTATGTCCCGGGGCTTGAAAAAAGGGGCGGGGTGTGGGCTGTCTGGGGCAGTCCGGGGGCATGCCTAGAGGCCTCTGTATGGCCGCTGGGCAGGGTGATCGCACGCGGCATTCGGAGCGGCCTTGGAGGGAACAGGGAAAGCCACTCGGGATCCCCTAGGGCTTGGCGCACGCATGGTGCACTAGTGTGCACTCCCTTGCGCATGCCGACCCCGGATTTTATAACATGCGTGCAGCTGCGTGCGCATGTTATAAAATCGGGCGTACGTTTGTGTGTGCCAGGTAGCAAGCACAAATGTAGGCCATGTGTGTAGGTTTTAAAATCTGCCCCTTAATCAATTCCTGGATTTGGACTTGTGCTAGAGATGTGCAGCTGGAAAATATTTGTTTTCATTTTTGTTTTGTTTAATATTGGGTATTCGGTTTGTTTTTTTCACTTCATTTTCGTTTTAGTGTGCACTAAATTGCATTAGTGTGCACTGTTGATTTAGAGAGCACTAAAAGAATTAGTGTGCCCTAAAAGCAAAACAAAAAAATGAATGGACATCCCTATCTTATGCTCGGTAGTCTAGTTGTCAATGGAGCAAGTGATTGATATGATTAGACACTGGGAAAGAGAGTTCTAGAGGGCAGAAGAAGACACATAGTCAACTTTTCACCTGCTAGTTTTGCCCACCAGTTATAATTTGTTGGGTTTTATTTTGATAATTTATTTTATTTTGACAAATGCAAACCTATGGATTAGTCCTTTGCATTAAAAATATTGCTTCAAAAAGGTTCATTGAATTAGTGCAATGTACCTTAAGAAAATTGTTCAGATTCATGGAATTGCTCAACAGATCTATTTCAAAGATGTTTGCACATCACTATTAAAGCACTAAAACTAATAAATATCCCTACATCGTTGTGTGCTTCCTGTGCTTCCTCGTCTGTTTGCCAACATTCCATTGTCAAGCTGGTAGATGACTTTGAGAGTCAGTGACCAGAATACAAATAACTCAATCAACCACATCAAAGTTTTATCAAGCAGTGTTTCTCAAGATGTTTAAGAAGTACAAAATGCCATAGGGACTAGGCATTTGTCTTAGCTTCTTATACTTCATATTACTGTTGTATAGTATTTATTTATTTATTTATTCAGTTTCTATTCCGATGTTTCTGGTAGCTTCACACCGGCGTACATTACAAAATAGCAAGTTCATTAAGATTCATGATAAATATACTAACATAAAGTAATAATATTTAGCTTAGCTGTTAATAATGTGAGTGCTTCATGTATCCTTTTTTTTTTTTGTAATATGCTTCTCATATCATACAGCAACGATTCTCAGCCCTCTCCTGGAGATACACCTATTCAGTCCAGTTTTCTGGACTGCCACAATTAATACGGATGAGACAGATCTGTATACACTGGGTCTCCAAACGTTTGCCAATCTATCTCATACGTATTCATTGTGGAAATCCTGAAAACCCAACTGAATAGGTATACTTCAAGGAAAGAGCTGGGAAACACTGTCATATAGTATACAGGAAAACATATCCCATGAATATTTATTATGGAATCCTAAAAAGCAAACCTCTTGGCAATCTCTAGGAGTTTGGATTTGCTAGCCAAACAAACCAATAATCCGAATAATATTTCAGCTATCCTGAAAAAATGTATAGTTCTCCAGGACCTTAGTTACCTATCCATTGGCCTTAGGGGAAAAACGTGACTTGCCCAAGATCAGCAGACCTCACAAAGGTTTGAATCCCAGTATTTTACTCTCCCTGTTTAGTCTTAATTGCTTGCTTAAATTTCTCATGCATGTTTCATTTGCCATGACAACTAATTGATCCTGCCTGCCATTCTTGATCAGATCCCTGTTCCTATTGCCATTTTCATTTGATTGCTTAGTGACTTCAGCAATTTTAAGCTCGGGAAGGGCAACATGAATTCTTTGGATGATTGGTATCTGAGGGAAAGAAATTCTCATAATGATTTCATAGCTACTGTCCACTTCACAGCCCCTGCAGCACTTCTTGTTCTGTACTAACAAGGAGTTAAGTCAAAAGTACAAGAAACATAAGAGTACAAAAAAGTTGGTGATTTATAGTTTGAGAGCAGGTTTACAGTTTTGGAAGAAAAATAATAGTAAGATGCCCATTTTAAAAGGAATTAATTCAACTCCTTTTATATTTATCTTTCTGTATATATATATATATATATTTTTAGAGGGTAAATGCTTCAATTCTATTTCATTCACCAAAGCTCTGGTGAAAATTCCATCAGTGGAATTAGCTTTTTGGCTTTTTAAAAACACGAAGTACTGGGTATCAATCTCTTTTCTTTATTTATCCTGTCTTATTTTATGTGAATTGAAAATTCTATCTGGGACTCATAATATATAGTGTTTCATCGCGCACTGTAGGGTCACATTGCTTTATGAAACATACAACTCAGCCCCATTTCAAAACAATCTCTGTTCTATCAAAAACTAACCTCTATAGAATCAAAAACATTAGAGCATGAAGCATTTACAATATCATTCCTAGTAGAAATCTCAAGGGATGTGCTCTGAAAAGTTGCGATCAGAATGTTGCTGTCTGATTGCCTGACACCCAACGTTCTATTTTCCTAAGTGAGCTATCAACTTATTGGTGAATACTGTGATATAAACAGAGAGGTAGATATTCAGCCAATCTCCAGCAGAGACAGATAGGTAGCCAGATAAACATATCTGGCTAACATTACTTGGTGATACGCTTAGGGCTGGATTTTAAAAAGGTTATGCGCGTAAATCCTCTGTATTTACGCGCGTAACCGGGCTTATGCGCGCGGGCCTATTTTCAAAAGGCCCAGCGATGTGCGTAAAGCCCCGGGACATGTGTAAGTCCCGGGGCTTTACTAAAGGGGCAGGGCGGGGGCGGGGTCAGAGGCTCCAGGCACAGCGGCCATTTGCTGCTGTGCTTGGGATCGAGCGCCGGCAGTTGGCCGGCGGACGCAACTTGCACCTGCCCAGCAGCAGGCGCAAAAGGTAAAATAATTTTTTTTTGGGGGGGGGGAGGGGGTGTTAGAGTAGGGATAGGGGGAGGAAAGGTTAGGGGAAGGATGGGAAGGTCAGGTTTGGGGGAATGGTGGAAGGCAGCGCGGCTCGCCACGCGCAAGGTGGGCAATCGTGCACCCCCTTGCGCATGCCGACCCCTGATTTTATAACTGGTGAGCGCCTGCGCGCGCAAGTTATACAATCGGGTATACATGTGCACGCGCCAGGTAGCGCACGCACATGTACGTCTGCGTGCAGCCTTTTAAAATCTACCCCTTAGATCATTTCTTCTATCTTGTTGGCAATAACAGCAAAGTGATTTTACATGTTGGTAAAGACAGAATGAGGGTCGTGCATATTGCAATGAATGATGTCGATGCCTGACTGCATGATTAATGTTGAAGAGGGTTATCGTAAAAGGGGGTTTATTTGGTTTTCCATAAATATGCTTGGTCTGTGCACAATAATTTTTTTTTAACTGACTAAAGTATTTGAATAACTATTTTTCATAATTTTTCTAAGTTCAAATTTTGGGTGACTCAAGCCCACATTGTAGTTTTTGGGAGACCTACAAAGTTAACTTTCCCAGACCATTGATCAAGAACCACGTGGAAATTATAGCTAAGCAACGTCCAAGCAAAATGCATGCACAGCTCTACTGTAATTGTAAGTTGGGGACTGCTGTATTTTAAAGAAGCTGGTTTTCATGGAAGCAAAAAAGGTGTAGAGTATAAAAACGCAGCTTCTTTGCTGAAGCAATATCCTACATATGGTGCCCTCTGTCAGCATGAGTGATAATCACAGCTGCCTACCTGCTGAGGAATGGTGCTAGTCCTGGTATTGCTACTGAAAGGGCATAAATCAGTCAATTTTACTTTTGTGTAATAGCAGAATGGGAAGTCAGTCACTTACATGTAGAAGTTCAGATGTCTGACTTTCCAGGGAAATGTTTTCCCTTTGACTCTCTCAAGGTTTAAATAACCCTAGCTCACACAGCGACCACTGGAAGCACAACTCTTATCAATATGTTAAACTTGCTAGAGGTCCCATCAGAAATGATTGGCTGAGCCAGCCTGCTCACTGGCCCTCCTACCTGTGAACCTGATTTCTGCCAGTCAGGAGAAACCAAGTCAAGGTGGGGGCTTGCAGTCCCCCATAGTGACTTGGTACTTCCTCCCTGTCCCAGTGATGAACAGATTAAGGCCTCTGCTCCACAATTTCCATGTTGCTTATTGGGACCAACACTGCATGCCACCTGCAGGCTGGCCCTTCAGCTTCCTTCACTGCGGCCCAAATGAAACAGTGGTAGACAGCACATAATGCTGCCTACTGCATTCAGTCCACACATGTGCAGAGGACCCTTCTGAAGCAAACATGATGCTAACAACCCAACTGGCTATTGTATAGGTAACGATCAGTGCTTGTGCAAATAAGGTTCCCAATGTAGATGACTTGAAAAAGTAATGGTGTTCTATAAAAATGTCACTCACACGTAAACTTCAGTCATTTCTTAACATGGGGGTTAATATTTAAAAAAAAAATTGTCAGTTCTTCACTTAAGCTCTGGGTTTTATGTACCTAAATTTAGAAGAATTTTTAGATGAGTTTAGGGGGTCCACATTTAGAAATGCAATTCATTTTCCTAGATGTAGGCATCTAACAGGGTCATTTATCAACTCACATTATGGTGTTATCACATGCGAAAAACGCCTTAATGCATGTGATAAGCACCATAACGCATGGTGCGATGCAAATTTTTTAAAGGGGAGCAGGATTTCCACAAATGTGGACAGGCTTCACAAAGCCATAACACATGATATTGCACAGTTTTAATGCCAGAAATAACTACATCTTTTTCACTTGTGTTAAGCTGCGCAACCTTGTGTGCTTTGCCCATAATACAATTTTTTCACAAATTCTATTTTGGGCATTTTTAGACTAGGGAAGGGCCTGAGATGAGAGAGAGAGACTCTGGGGGTGGAACCATAGTAAGCAGCTATTTATGCTACTATAGGAGGCCCACCTAGTAACTTGTGAGGTTTAAGTAGTAGTGTAGGGGTTAGGGGCCACTTTGATATACAGAGTGAGACCTACGAACAGAACAGTACACTCTTGTGAAAATGTGATGCCCTTCAGAGTGAGGAAACTCACACAAAGATGAGATTTGTACAATGTTCTCTCAACCTAGACGATGTTACCCAGGTAGAGAGTCCATCAAGCTAGGCTGAGAGATCAGGGAAAGATGGGCATTTGCAGCATTCTGGCTGGTTCAAATGTCAAGAGTGAAATGGATGCTTCCTCTCTCTACTTTGACCAGCTGGTCCTGCATGTGAGCATAGTACTGAGTACTGGGGATAACCTGCCTGATGAATATTGTCCAGGAGGGCACTTTGTAATTGGGTGCTAATAGATGCATCTGCCACTTAAAACTCATGTTCTCTTTCATTTGTAAGGCATGGTCATGCAGAGCAATCATTTCCCTGATGTAGCATGTGGCCATCTTTGATGCTACCTGCCCCCTACTACATGATAATGAGGTAGTGACACATCCTATAAGCTCCAAAGTGTTTTGTTGCTGACATAAAGTTGGGTGTGGGGGAGGGGTGGCAGCTTGCTTATCACCTTACTGAAGTAAATGGCTGGGAGATGGGTTTGAGAGACTAACTTCCCCTCTTCTAGAGCTTTCCTGTTGCTGCTACTGCTTCTTTGGCTGGCAGACAGGGTATCCAGGCTTCTACTGGTGCCCTCTGTCAAAGATCATGCTAACGGGTGATCCCTTTTCACGTGATTTTGCATGCCACTGTTTGTAAGATGTCTCAATATCTTTTTTGCAGAATAACAGTAAATGTGCCTCCTCCTTCACTCTGATGTGCCTCTATAGGGATTTGCATCCTAAGCTTTATTCCCCTGCTATATCTTTTTACCAGTAATCTGAGATTGTTAGAAAATTACAGAAGGCCATTTGTCTTTGATAATGACAATTATTTTATTAGGGATATGGTTTATACCAGGAGTTATCACAACATCTTAGTGATTGTCAGGGAAATGATTTATTGCTAGAAAATAATACAAAATAATATACTTAGCACACGGACATTATAAAATCTGCAAGACAATAAAATATCACATTAGCCTGGACTTGCATCTGAAAGATTGCTAAAGAACCTAACTGACAGCCCATAGATAAGAACTAGGAGAAAACCCAAATCTCATCACTGCTGCAGAAGATCTCTGGTCTCTGTGGCTGGGACTCACATGCTGCTTGCCTCAGCAGCACTAGGCTTGTCTCATGGTACTTTGCTTAGCCAGTCCAGCTCTGGGCTCAGGTGTAGCAGGGAAGGGAGACTTCAGTTCTGCGTCATGCCATTCAGCAATGCTGGATCACGATTAGGCTGCTCTAATGCAGGGAGGGATTGAGATCATTGTATTTGATGAGGGTGTCATTATTTTGACGGTGAAGAAGATGATGCTGATGGCCCAGCTCCTGCTTTCTTTCCTCCCTCCTGTTTTAAGGGCTTAGATATGCATTATTCAGTGAGTTAATGTATATGAAAGTAGGTCCATGATTGGAGGTGCGATTGGTTCCTTTTTTCCACTTCAGACAGCTTCTTCATCCTCTCTGGTGGGTTCAGTTCAGGCCAGAGTAGCATTGAACAGGGGCCCATCACTGACACCTAGCTGACAATTCTTACATTGTAGACTGGCTGGCTTAAAAAAGTTTTCAGTTTCTGGGCATCCGGTGCTTTCTGTTTTTCCACACACACAAGTCTTTCATTGTCTTCAGGTTTTTTTTTGCTGCATACAGAGAATAGTCTTCTTTATTTGCAGGTGGCTCTGGAAATGGTCTGTCTTTGAAGAACAGATAAGCCAGCCACTTACACTGCTTGAACAAAGAAGTCCATCTCCTCTGCATATATGGTGCAGAGAGAAATAGGCCAAGATCAGAGAATCCATTTTAGGCAGCATGAACACTTAGTGAAAATTCAGGGCTCATCCCTACATCATCTCCACACCTCAGAATTTTTTCTGGGACTTTCTCTCCCTCTCTGCAGGCTTTGGTATTGCTGTTGGAGTTGGAGTTGAGGAGGACTGAGAGGCAAAAGCCCAGGGGCATCGCTCAAGTCCTACTTCCTACTCTTCCTGGCAGTGCACTTTGCCCTGGAAGTACTATTTTCTGCCTCCTGTACTTGCTCAATAGAGGAAAGCAATCTAGTAACTAAACTCCACATGTTCTCATCATTTACTAGCTGTTCTGTACGCACTACGGGCCTGATTTTATAAAGCATTTACTCGAGTAAGAAGGCTTTTGAAAATTGCTACAATGTAGGCCATTGAATTGTCCATAGGACAATTTAGTGCAGTTTACTTGAGTAAAAGGCTTTTGAAAATTGCTATAATAGTTTCATTTATGCAAATAATTCCTTTGAAAATTATCCTTGAGTCTGAGAAGCCCCCACTTGTTTCATCTAATTTAGTGCTTTTCTGCCAGTCCTTCTGCAGACATTTCTCAGGAGGCATCCGGGAACAGCTCTGCAGCATCAAATTGTGTTAAAATAAATTCTGCATTTATCTGAATGCTTGACTTCCGGGAAAATGAAGCAATTTTCAAACGCACCAGTGTGTAGAACATACGAGGTTTACTTTACAAAGTTCTTCTTCCCCCTGACATTGCTTCCTTTGTCAGGGGTCATGACAAATCACACCATCCACATTAATCCACTCCCGGGATCCACAAAATGTTGCATTAGGCTTAGGCTGTCGCAGCTGCTGTCTGATGTGATTTGTCATGACCCCTGAAGAAGGACTTTGTAAAAAAAAAAAACCTTGGATGTTCTACACGCTAGGTGTTCTTGAAAATTGTTTCATTTTCCCAGAACTCAAGCATTCAGATAAGGGCAGAAAATATTAAAAAATAATTTGATGCTGCAAAGATAGTTTTAAGAAAAAAATACTTTTATAAAGTATTTGGACCCACATTTGAAAAATATGGCAACTCAGTTGTTAGATGACTGATGATTACAACTTTGAGCATGTTTAAGAGATTTTGAAACACAAACCTAATTGAGCCTGCTCTGTGCTGTATGATGGTTACCAACACAATTTCATAATATGTGAGTTAATGATATATCCCTAACGTTTCGTGAATAGTGAGATGGTGCATATATGCTATTTAAAAGATTCTTGCACATTTTGGGTTTATTTTTCTGGCATTTTTAGGTGTGGTATTTGGTAGGGATGTGCATTCATTGCTTCATTTGTTTCATTCATTTCGGTGGTACACACATAACTGATGAATGGATAAAGGACATGCAAAAACAAACGGTGTGCATGTATGTATGTGCCGAGTATATATGCACACAACATTAATTTCCGCACAACCACTATGCATTCGTCAGAAAAGTGTGTACCACCGAAATGAATGAAATGACTGGAGCAACAAATGCACATGCCATAAGAACATAAGATATGCCATATTGGTCAGACCAAGGGTCCATCAAGCCCAGTATCCTGTTTCCAACAGTGGCCAATCCAAGTCACAAGAACCTGGAAAGTAACCAAATATTAGATAAATCACAAGCTACTATTGCTTATTAATTGCCTTAATAGCAGTTTATGGATTTTTTCCTCTAGGAACTTATTCAAACCTTTTTTAAACCCAGTTACACTAACTGCTTTTACCACATCCCCTGGCCATGAATTCCAGAGCTTAACGATGTGCTGAGTGAAAAAGAATTTCTTCGATTTGTTTTAAATGAGCTACTTGCTAACTTCATGGAGTGCTCCTTGTCCTTCTATTATCTGAGTGAGAGTAAATAAGTGATTTACATTACCTTGTTCAAGTTCTTTCATGATTTTGTAGACTTCTATCATATCCCCCCTCAGTTGTCTCTTCTCCAAACTGAACAGCCCTAACTTCTTTAGCCTTTCCCCATAAGGCAGCCATTCATGCCCTTTATCATTTTGTTTGCCCTTCTCTGCACTTTCTCTAGTGCAGCTGTATCCTTTTTCAGATGTGGTGACCAGAATTGTACACAGTATTCAAGGTGCAGTCTCACCATGGAGCAATACATAGGCATTATGACATCCTCTGTTTTATTTGCCATTCCCTTCCTAATAATCCCTAACATTCTGTTTGCTTTTTTGATTGCCATAGCACACATAGCACAATGTATTATTCACTATGATGCCTATTTCTCTTACCTGGGTGGTAACTCGTAGATAGAACCTAGCATTATGTAACTACAGCAAGGTTTATTTTTCCCTATATGCATCACTTTGAACTTGTCCACGTTATATTTCATCTGCAATTTCAAAGCCCAATTTTCTAGTCTAGCAAGATCCTCCTGCAATTCATCACAATGTATTTATTTATTTTTATTTATTTATGTGGTTTTATATACCGATTTTTGGTTGGGGTACCATCACCTCGGTTTACATGATTTTGTATGTATACAAATAGAGAATTATTCAACATATATGACTATGTTCATATGCAGACAACTCGGTTTACATAATTTGGCATGTACACAAGTAGGAATAACATTGCCTTAAGTAAAATGGTAAAAAATTAAACTAATATTAAGCTCCTTCTACATAAATCTAAATCAACGTATTTCGGAAAAAACATTACAAAGTAATATATATTAACATATGTCAGCAACATATTTCAGCAACATTACAACATTAGGAGAGCAAGAAAAGAATTGAAGGATCAGTATTAATCACATCTAGGGTGTGTTTCTAGGGTGGCCTATTAATGAGGGCCTGGGTAGAAAGCTATTACGGTTTGTAAGGGGACTGTAGATGGAGGCTTGAATAGAGGAGGTGGAAAAGGGGAAACTGGGGATCGGAGGTTAGTTAAATGCTTGTTGGAAAAGCCAGGTCTTGAGTTGTTTTTTGAACATCTGTGAGTTGGGTTCCAAACGTAGTGTAGTGGGCATAGAGTTCCAGATGGTGGGTCCTGCAATAGATAACGCTCAAGCTTTTGTGGAGCTAAGGTGTGTGAGTTTGGGAGCGGGTGTGTGTAAAGTCCCTTTGTATGCAGATCTGGTTGGTCTATTGGATGGATGGAAGAAGAGAGCGTCATTCATCCAATTAATGTCCTGATTGTAAAGGGTTTTGTGCATAATCATGAGACTCTTGTAGAGGATTCTAAATGATATGGGGAGCCAGTGGAGGTCTCTTAGAATAGGGGTGATGTGGTCCATTTTGCGTGAATTGGTAAGGATCCTGGCTGTAGTGTTGTGAAGCATTTGGAGTGGTTTAATGGAGGAGATGGGGAGACCAAGCAGAAGGGAATTACAATAGTCGATTTTAGAGAAGATAAGAGCCTGGAGAACAGTATGGAAATCATTGGAGTATAGTAGGAGTCTGAGTTTCTTGAGAACATGGAGTTTGTAAAAACATTCTTTGATGGTGGTGTTTATACATTTTTTTAAGTTCAATTGATTATGATAACTCCCACATGGAAGGGTTTGAATTGAAGGTGGTGTTCGAAAGGGGATTTAGTGTTGTGTTGTGTGAAATGAGCAAGAGCTCAGTTTTAGCTGTGTTGAGGGCAAGATTGAGTGTATTGAGAAGTGAATTAATTGATATAAGGCAGTTGTCCCACTTATTCAGTGAATTAGGGATGGAATCTGTTACAGGGAGGAGTATTTGGACACCATCCACATAAATGAAATATGTGAGGTCTAAGTCAGTTAATAGCTTGCAGAGGGGTAACATGTAAATGTTGAATAAGGTGGAGGATAGAGATGATCCTTGTTGGACTCCTCTGGATGAGTTAACAGGGTCTGAAATATTATTTCCAATTTTAACCCTGACATTTCTATTTTTAAGGTATGATTTAAACCAGCTCAGGCAGTTCCAGAGATGCCTATCTTTCTTAATTGGTATAACATAATTTCATGGTTTATAGTATCAAATGTGGCTGATATGTCAAGCATGGCTAGGATTTAGGAAAGACCTTTGTCTATGCCTTTGAGAAGTGAGTCTGTGAGGGTGATTAGGAGAGTTTAAGTGTTGAAATGTTTCCTGAAGCCAAATTGAGAAGGGGATAATATTTTATGTGTTTCTAGAAACTCCGATAGATGTGTGTTGACAACCTTTTCCATGATTTTAGCTAGGAAGGGCAGATTAGAAATAGGCCAATAATTTGCTTTTTCAGAATTGCTTTTTTCAGAATTGGTTTAACGATTGCTTGTTTGAGTGTGGAAGGGACTTTGCCAGCGGCGAGGGAGCAATTGATGATGTCAGCGAGGGGTTTGGCTATTACGTCCGGAATGGTTAATAAAAGATTGGATAGGATGGTGTCTGCAGGGTGAGTGGCAGGTTTAAGTTTCTTTAGGAGGGATACAATTTCTAATTTGGATATAGTCTCAATATGATCCATTAGGGAGTTGGATTGACTAAGGGAGGAGATGGGGTGGGGGAAGAATGGGGGAAAGGTAGAGGTGAGTGAGAATTTTATTGTTAAAGAAGTGGGCAAGGTCGTTACTTTTATTTTTGGAGTCAGTGGGAGTGTTGTTGGGGAGTTTTGTGAGGTTAGATACATAAGAAAAAAGGACTTTAGGGTTAAATTGGAGGTCGTGAATTTTGCGTGCATAGTAGTCATGTTTGGCTTTCTGGGTGGATGTTCTGTAAGCATGTAGGGTGAATTTGTATGTGGCAAAAGTTGCGGGGGAGGGGTTTTTGCGCCATTTCTTTTCTTTTTTTTCTGAAGTCGTGTTTGAGTGTTCTTAGTTCAGGTGAGTACCAAGCTTTTTTATTGGATTGAGCAGGATTTATAGATTTATATATGGTAGGGCATAGTTTATTAGCTATGTCTTTAGTGATGTTGTCTCAGGTGTAAAAAGCATTATCTGTAACAGAGAGGTCGATATTTTTTAGGGCATCAGTGAGCGCAATGGAAAGGTCATCTCTAGAGCTGGATTTTCTAAGTTGGATAGTGATATTGTTGGGAGGGGTGGGAGCGAGCGATTTCTTTACGGAAAGCTTGGTTTTAATAAGATAATGATCAGACCAAGGTATAGCAGACCATGTGGGTGTTTCATGTGTGCAGATGGTTTCATTGGTAAAGATTAAATCTAGTGTGTCCAGCTGCATAATTTTGTGTCTTCCACAAATTTGATCACCTCACTCATTGCTCCCCTTTATAGATCATTTATAAATATATTAAAAAGTACCTGTCCAAATACAGATCCCTGAGGCACTGTACTGTTTAACTTTTTCTACTGTGAAAAGCCTACTCTCTATTTCCTGTCTTTTAACCAATTTGCAAGCCACAAAAGGACATTGCCTCCTAGTCATGACATTTTAGTTTTCTTAGAAACCTCTCATGCGGGAATTTGTCGAGCACCTTCTGAAAATCCAAATACACCGCATCTACCGGTTCACCTTTGTCCACATGTTTATTCACCCCTTCAAAAAAATATAGGAGATTTGTGAATTAAGACTTCCCTTGGATAAATACATGTTGACTGTGTCCCATCAAACCATGTCTATTTAAATGTTTTGTGATTTTATTCTTTATTACAATTTCCACAATTTCTCCCGGGACCGAAGTCCGGCTCACCGGTCTATAGTTTTCTGGCTCATGCATGGATCACTTTTTAAATATAGGGGTTACATTGGCTATCTTCCAATCTTCAGATACATCGGATAATTTTAATGATAGGTTACAAATTAATTGAAATAGGTCTGAAATTTCATTCTTTAGTTCTTTCAAACCCTGCGGTGTATACCATCCAGTCCAGGTGATTTACTACTCTTTAGTTTTTCAGTCAGGACTACCACATCTCCAGGTTCACTGTGATTTGGTTTAATTGATCTGAATCATTACCCATGAAAACCTTCTCCAGAATGGGTATTTCTCCAACAACTTCTTCAGTAAACACTGAAGCAAAGAAATTGTTTAATCTTTCCACGATGGCCTTATCTTCTCTAAGTTCCCCTTTAACCCCTTGATCATCCAACAAACTCCATCGCAGGCTTTCTGCTTCAGATATATTTTAAAATGTTTTTATTGAGAGTTTTTGCCTCTGTGGCCAACTTCTTTTCAAATTCTTTCTTAGCCTGCTTATCAAAGTCTTACATTTATCTTGCTAATTCTTATACATTATCTTATTTTCTTCTGATGGATCCTTCTTCCAATTTTTGAATGAAAATCTTTTGGCTAAAATAGCATCTTTCACCTCACCTTCTAACCATTCCGGTAATCGTTTTACCTTCCTTCCACCTTTCTTAATGTGTGGAATACTTCTGGTCTGTGCTACTGGGATGGTATTTTTTAACAATGTTCATGCCTGTTGCACATTTTTTACCTTTGTAGCTGCAAAATATTTAACCTTCTGAGTGCCAAATTTCATTTAGTTTATATATAGGACCATCATAACACCCACGGTATGCAAGCAAGTTAGCCTGTATTTTAACCGCTATGGGTCATATTTAATCGTAGGTCCAAGTCTGTCAAAAGTCTTTTTTATTGATGAATATATTTTTTCTTTTTTGCAATTTTTCTAAAATTGATGTGGAACGGTACTTCCCTTGTTTACTGATGGCGCTAAAGCGGTTTGGAGATCCAGTTGCTTGAAAAAGGTCCAGTCCGACGTACGTTTCGTAGGGCTGCTGCTTCAGGGACTGTAATGGACGTGATTCTCCTGAAATATCCACTGAGAAGTCTTGTTTATCGTATCCACATTGTTTTTGGTCCTTATAAGTTTTACTCAAACCTTGCCACCTTTTCCTCTTGTCGGCGTCTACAAGAGGACAAGAGGAAAAGGTGGCAAGAGGCAAGAGGAAAAGGCGGCAAGGTTTGAGTAAAACTTATAAGGACCAAAAGCAATGTGGATGCGATAAACCAGACTTCTCAGTGGATATTTCAGGAGAATCACTTCCATTACAGTCCTTGAAGCATAAGCCCTGCGAAACGTATGTCGGACTGGACCTTTTTCAAGCAACTGG
Source organism: Rhinatrema bivittatum (assembly GCF_901001135.1). Lineage (NCBI taxonomy): Eukaryota > Metazoa > Chordata > Amphibia > Gymnophiona > Rhinatrematidae > Rhinatrema > Rhinatrema bivittatum. The sequence goes on along the minus strand of NC_042615.1, from coordinate 795,902,314 downwards.
ATCTCTGAAGCACGGTAGTGCCATCAGTAAACAAGGGAAGTACCGTTTCACATCAATTTTAGAAAAATTGCAAAAAAGAAAAAATCTATGCATCAATAAAAAAGACTTTTGACAGACTTGGATCGATGATTAAATATGACCCATAGTGGTTAAATTACAGGCTAACTTGCTTGCATACCGTGGGTGTTATGATGGTCCTATATATAAACTAAATTAAATTTGGCACACAGAAGGTTAAGAAATTTGCTTACAACGTGTTTGTTTGAGGTAATTGAAATCTCCCATTATTACTGCACAACCAGTTTGGTTAACTTCCCTAATTTCTCTTAGCATTTCACTGTCTCATCATTTTGGCTGGTTGGATGGTAATTTAGTCCTATCACTATTCTCTTCCTCAACACACAAGGGATTTCTATTGTGCATTTAGTTTCATGCAGGATGTTTATCCTGTTGGACTCTATGCCATCTTGGACATAAAGCGCCACACCGCCTCCCACATGCTCCTGTCATTGTGATATAATTTGTACCCTGGTATAGACTATCCCATTGGTTATCTTCTTTCCACCATGTCTCTGAGATGCCAATTAAGTCTATGTCATCAGTTACTGCTATACACTCTAATTCTCCCACCTTACTTCTTAGACTCCTGTCATTAGCATACAAACATTTCAAAGAGTGTTTTTTGTTTGTATTTACATTCTGTTTTATAGTTGTCAGGGATAAAACGGAATCTTTTAGCTCAGGTGAGTTTTAAATTATAGGCACTTGGACTACTCTTCTTATTATTGGAACCTCTCTAATAGGATTTCCTAACTCTAATGTTTCATTAGAATCCTTTGAAGATACCTTCCTCTGAATCATGCACTGATGAGTGACAGTTGGATTTCCCCTTTGTTCTAGTTTAAAAGCTGCTCTATCTCCTTTTTAAAGGTTAGCACCAGCAGCCTGATTCCACCCTGGTTAAGATGGAGTCCATCCCTTCGGAAAAGACTACCCCTTCCCCAAAAGGTTCCCCAGTTCTTTACAAAACTGAATCCCTCTTCCTTGCATCATTGTCTCATTCACACATTGAGACTCCAGAGCTCTGCCTGCCTCTGGGGACCTGCGCGTGGAACAGGGAGCATTTCAGAGAATGCTACCCTGGAGGTTCTGGATTTCAGCTTTCTATCTAAAACCTAAATTTGGCTTCTAGAACCTCCCTCCCACTTTTCCTATGTCGTTGTTGCCCACATGTACCATGAAAGCCACCTCCTCCCCAGCACTGTCTAAAATCCTAATTAGGTGAGGTCTGCCACTCCATGAAGTTAGTATGTGGCACATTTAAAACTAATCGTAGAAAGTTCTTTTTTAGTCAACGCACAATTAAACTCTGGAATTTGTTGCCAGAGGATGTGGTCAGTGCAGTTAGTATAGCAGTGTTTAAAAAAGGATTGGATAAGTTCTTGGAGAAGAAGTCCATTACCTGCTATTAATTAAGTTGAATTAGAAAATAGCCACTGCTATTACTAGCAATGGTAACATGGAATAGACTTAGTTTTTTAGTACTTGCCAGATTCTTATTGTTGCAGGTCCAGAAGTGGATCCTTGGTCCGACTGGCGGAGAAGTGGTTCCCCGCAGATGGAACAGGTTGGAAGGCAGACCACTGCAGAAGATTGACGGTCTTCACCCTGGAAGTCCGCGACCCCTCCAGGCAAATCCTGTGGAGGCCCGGACTGCTGGGATTTAGGTGGCTTCGCCCTGGAAGCCCGCAGTTCCCCCGGGAGGAGCCCGTAGGGACCCATGCCACTGGGACTTAGGAGAGCGGCTAGAGACATGGATGAGAAGACGGACCAGGATCAAGGCAGGCGGCTGAAGACGTGAATGAGGAGATGGACCAGGGTCAAGGCAGGCGGCTGAAGATGTGCACGAGGAGACAGACCAGGGTCGAGGCAGGCGGCTGAAGACATGAATGAGGAGATGGACTGAGATCAAGGCAGGCTGGATCAGGCAGGCAGGTTCAGGCAAACAGGGACAGGTAGGCAGGATCAGGCAGGCGGGTTCAGGCAGGCAGGATCAGGCAGGCAGGATCAGGCAGGCAGGAGCAACTCTTCACTCAAAGGAGCCGACCGCATTGCAAGGCCAGGAACAGGGGTCAGACGCCGAGTTTAAATCTCCTTCGGCGTCTGACGTCAGTCGGGGGGTCGGCTCTGCTCTTCACGCCAGAGGCCCTTTAAAAGGGTTCCCTCTGCGTGAGCGTGAGCCTAAGGGGTGGGGCTACTGCGACGTTCGGCAGCGTCTCCCTCGCGGGGACGCCGCAAGGTAGGCCCAGGCAGGGCCGGAGGATCTGGGGTCCGACCGGTGCATCTGTCGCCGGAATGAGGTAAGGGACCGGTCGCGAGGGTCGCGACCGGGACCGCAACACTTATGGCCTGGATTGGCCACTGTTGGAAACAGGATGCTGGGCTTGATGCACCCTTGGTCTGACCTAGTATGGCATGTTCTTATGTTCTTATGCATGTTACCAGGCAATCCTCATGCCCACCAGCCACCCAGTTGTCTAGATTCCTAATCATCAAATTACCAACCTTGACGGCCAACCTAAGCTTTCCCTCCTTGGCAGTAGCCCTGGAAGTCACATCATCAGTGTGAGAGCACACCACCTGAGAGCAGGGCCTTGCTACAGGATCATTTTCTGCTGCACCAGGTTGATGCTCTCCGATCAGGAGATCTTCCTCCTCCAAGGCAGCACCGGAGCTGCCAGACTGGAGCTAGAGCTTGGCTACTATGTTCCTGAAGGTCTCATCTATATACCTCTCTGTCTGCATCAGCTCCTCCAGGTCTGCCATTCTAGCTTCCATAGATTGGACTCATTCTCTGAGAGACAGGATCTCTTTGCATCGGATGCACACATACAATTTCTCACTGGCGGGTAAAAATCATACATGTGACACCCGGTACAAAAGACTGAGAGGCCCCCCTCTTGCTGCTCGACTATTGCTTTCATCTTAAATTTGTTCAGTTCCTAGTTAACTTTTAGGTTGCTATGGATGTAGGACTGCAAACAATTAGGGTCCTTTAAATGATCAAACTCTTAATAAGGTGTAGGGAATTTATGAGTTTAAGTTAAGTTAAAAGGCAGATTTTTTTTTCTGTTTAAGTGTGAAAGTGACACCTGACTATAAATTAAAGGAGGAGCTGGGGTGGGTGGGAGAAATGTGGGAGGGGGGAGAAACGTGGGAGGGGTGGGAAATACAAACACACAAACTTCTGTTTGTTGCCTGAATTTTAAAACCTATTTAAAACAAACACACAAACACACTAAATAATATATTCCAATAGTTTACTTCTCCCCAATAATTTTAAGTTTTAAAAATTTCTCCAAGAAGTATTTACTGATTCTTTCCAGTCGCCAGCCAGGTGATCCTGTCCTCTCATTGCTTTTCTTGAGTTGTTCCTCTGCTTGGGTACTGAGTTTCACAGCCAGGGCCAATACCCTAGTGGAAAGAGGATCAATGCCTGCCTGGGTTCTGATTCTACTTCCGATTAAGATTTTATGATGTTTTTAGATTTTTGTCTTTTCTCATGTGAGAACCTTGAAGAATTTGGGGAACTCACCAGCTAGGTTAGATCAAGAGGTAGGAAAGATTTCAAATAGTGATCCACTGCAGGAGGATTCCTTAGTTTTCTGCCTTTGTGTGAAGATTTTATTCTGAGTTCCCATGAAGAAAATTTTGGCCAACATTCCTGCCTGAAGAGGCAACATATGTAGAGTGATGCTTTGTTTCCTGTTACTGAACTTTTCCTAACAAAAATCCTATTGAGACCATTAAAGAGCAGAACCATGAGTAAGACCTACAATTCTATTCTGAAAACACCAAATTGGAATCTTCACCCTGGGAGAGAGATACTTAGGGGAGACTATCCAGAGACCATAATTCTTTTTGCCAGTCACTATTTTTGGAAGGGGTTTTTGATCCCATCTAATGATAATTGGAATAGATTATCTGCTTAATACTGAGAAACACTTGCACAGATAAATCAGACAGCTGCCAATTTCATCTTACCAAGCCAAGAACTATTGGGAAAGTGTCATTTCTAACAATTAAGAACTTTGACAGTAAAGATTTAATTTTGGGCATGAAATTGGAGCCTCCAAAGTTTTTTGTAGCACTCACATTTTTAAAGTTGATAGAGACCTTGAAGTTTTTAAAGTTGATAGAGACCTTGATAAGACAACAAACTGAAAATCACCCAGCTATCTTGGTCCTTAGAAGATTTATTCCTCTCCCATCATTGGAAAAAGAACTCTGTTGTTGGGCTCTTGGATTCTGTCAGAGTGGGAGAAAGCTAAAGGATTGGCCCTGGGACTCTCATGTGCCCCTGCTTTCCTGGTCTCTAAACTGGAGAGGGGGGGGGGGTATACTCATGTAATATTACATCTGCTAATTAAATTGCATAATTTATATCAAACGTGTTTATTTTGTACTATTGGCTGGATGGGAGGACTGGGTGAACTAGGGGCAGTTCACGCTGAAAACCCAAAAGGGTTTTGATGACCTGGAGAAGGATTGGACAAACTAGTGCAGTAATTGGAAAACTGGTAATTTCAATTACACGATGTTTTAAAATATACCAACTTCCGCATGTAAATTGGGTTTTACGCAAGCAAGTCCTACTTTATTTGTATATATAAAATATATGAAAAAAAATATAAAATATATATATATATATATATATATATATATATATATATATATATTGTATATAGAAAATATATAGAAAAAACTAAAAACCTGGATTTTCTCACAAGCTTTTACTTAAGCTCGACTCTCCTATGCCATATCTTCTCCCCATCTCTTTATGTCCCTTCACCCTGCACCCACCAAACTAAAATTGCCTCACTTCAACTAAGGGGAGTTGGGATCTCCATATAGAGTTGACCCCCTTTCGACGGGGTGGGTCACCGGTCGGAGTGAAGGGACCCGTGGTGAAGGAGTTCTTGGATGTTCTGGTGAGAATTGTGGCTGCGGTGATCTGGGTTTACTACCTGTTGGAGAGGGAGGTAGAGTGAACATGGATCGTAAGGTCTCAAAGAAACCAGAGAGAGCTGATAATAGCTGTGAAAAGGTTTGCTGAGTTTGTGGTGGCATACGTGATTTCGAAGGTTGTACAGGACTTGCCGGTGATAATGCGGCAAGTAAAATATCAGTGTCTGGGGCCCCAGACTGGCTCTGTCAGGGGTGCAGGTCCCCTGTGATCCTTCTTTTATTTCATAATGGCTCCTGGAGCCCCCTGTCAGAAGCTCAGTGTCCAGTGGTGGACGAGAGATCTGAAAACACCCATCGTGGTGATGACAAGGAAGATGAATGTGATGTTATTCAAACATAGTCTTCTTCTGACTGTATTGGAGAGACATGGGTGTCCTCACCTCTGGGCGATGTTGTGCTCTGAGAGATGAGGGCTAGGAATCAGTATCCTCTGATGTCTCAAGGGATCTGATGTTCTTTTCTCCGAAGACATTGAGGATTGACGACTTCCATGAGTTGATTTACTAGAATGCTTTCCTTTGCTACGCTCCAAAGAAACAGATTAGAAATCAATCCAATATAGCAGTAGCAACCAAAGAAGAAGTAGGATTGATAAACACCGGGTAATCTTTATTGAGCACAGAACAGAATAACAGCCCGACTCAGGCCGAGTTTCGCTTATAGAGCTGCATCAGGGGCTGGTAAACTTTGTCAGTGTGCGCCATGATTAGATCAGCGTCTCACATCGGCTGATGGATAAATCACACACCAATGAATCACAAGCCACCACACCGAGGTAAATAAAATACAGTCGGTCAGTATTGCACGATGGAACTCTTTCCGCAGATGATGCATCAATTTATGTGTCGGTGCTTGTCAAGGTGTTGTTATCTGTACCTCGAGTGGTACTTGGGTTACTAGCTGTGCCATGTGTGTCGATGACGATGCTCCGTGCATCGACTTTGACGCTCCATGCGTCGATGTTGCTGCTCCGTGTATCAATGTTGACGCTCCCTGCGTCAATGTCAACGTTCCCCTGCATTGATGTGGATGTTTCCTGCGTCGAGACCTACATTCTCTGCGTCACTCTAATGCTGTATGCATCGATGCCGGCGTTGATGCCAGCGATGCAGATGTCAATTTTGACTTCTTGTGCGTCAATGATGCGCCAGATGCGATGTTGATTTCTTCCCTGGCTCTTCCTGCTTCGACTGTGCTACGATTTGGATGCGGAATGCGTCAGTTGAATAGTTTGCATCGGCACCGACGATGCTAATGTGGAGCGTTGCGATGCGGACAGCTGCGATTCACCCCCGCCATGCGTCGCAGACTACTGGGATGAGCAGAACATTGATTGCCGGTCCTCTCGGTGTGGCCTACTGCTTTGAGAGTGTCGAGCACTCTGGGCCTCCATCCCCCGGTGATTCCTCCAGTCCTGGGTTGTGGGTTCTATGGACGCCGCTCTCCTTACCTTCGGGGTTTTCTGTTTGGCTGGCCCCAGAGAGGAATGAGCCTCAGATGGTGGGGCATAAGAGCCCCCTAATGCCACTCGAAGTTCCTGGATTTTCAGAGCCCGTTGATGCTGGGCTCTCGGTGACATGTGGCCACAATGGCACATGTGGCCTGGATATGGTCTGGTCCCAGACAGCGATAGCAACGATCATGTTCATCCGTAATGACATGATCTTGCCGCAGTGAAAAGGCTTAAAGCCCAACAGCCTCGGATCTGACTTTTTGGACATTATAATTTTTGAAGAAAAAAATCAGTCTGAGGAGACGAAGCTCCGCGTGCGATCCCGCGCGTGGAAAAAACAGACTGAGGAGAGACTGTTTTTCTGCGCGGGAAGGCACACGCAGCCGTACAGAGCAAAGCTCTGAACTCTAATTAGAAGCTCCGCCTCCTGGCCCCTGATAGACAGTTCCCAAGACAGCATGGCTAATTCAGCCCTGCTATCAATGGGAAATTCACCAGTGAGCAAATTTAACCAATCAATAAGAAAAGGAGGAGAGTTGGCTTATGACTTAGGTCACAACAGCTGAGGAGGAAAAGAGAACAGAGGAGGAATTAAAATTACCCCTTCAAAGAATATACAAGAAAGACTAGATACAGGTTTTGGATCCGTCACAGAATCAAGGCATGCACAGGTTCAGCTTTCAGAAAGAAACCATACAATAGCTATGCCAGTAGTTAGAGCGGGACCTGCAACTTACTACCTGAAGGGGGCCACACCTTGCCATACATGTCAAGATCACTACTGCGCTGGCATTTTTCGTCACCAGCATCTTGCAGACTTCCCTTGGGGTCATGTCTAGAATCAGCCTGTCTGCCACCTTTATGTGTATAGATCAGGTCTTGGCCGTCTTGCTCAAGAAAGCACAACATTATATATCCTTCCTTCAGAGAAGACAGCAACAACAGCTATTTTTCTCAAGTAGCAAGTTTTACCTCTATATTGGGCACTATTGTTTGCAATCATGTTCACATAAGGGCACAAGGGAGAGACAAGGCTGCTAACCACAACTTCAAGGGCTTCAACTCTCTCAATATCCTGGATGTCTTGCCCAGGTTTTCAGGATCCACTATAATGCGTGCATCCTCTTGCAGTTGGGAAATGATGATCACTTCCAGGAAAGCTGCATCATTGTGGGCTGGCTTTTACGTAGGAATGCACTTATCACCACCACCATATACTTACTAAACTCATCTTATTGTCTCCCTCATATCTAGATGAACTAACAACTCTAACCTTGTCATGTGAACTACCCCTGGCCTACCCAACAGCATATATAATTCTTCTCTGCCTTCTCCCTTACATGTGACAGAGGATATCCAGTCCACTCAAAACCTGGCTCATGATCCTGATTCCTAATATACAGACGACTACAGAGGTTTGTTACAACAGTGCTCCCCTGCAGATCATGACAATCATCGAGATAAATTTTGGCATCAATATACATAAGAACATAAGAACATAACAAAATGCCATACTGGGTCAGACCAAGGGTCCATCAAGCCCAGCATTCTGTTTCCAACAGTGGCCAATACAGGCCATAAGAACCTGGCAAGTACCCAAAAACTAAGTCTATTCCATGTTACCATTGCTAATGGCAGAGGCTATTCTCTAGCGGGCGGATATTAAATGCCCTGCTCGCGTAAATCCTCCCGGATTTACACGAGCAGGGCCCTCGCATGCCGGCGTGCCTATTTTCCATAGGCCGCTGGCGCGCGCAGAGCCCCGGGATGCGCGTAAGTCCCGGGGTTTTTTTAAGGGGGCGTGTCGGGGGCGGGACCGAATGACGCAGTGTTTCGGGGGTGGGACGCGGTGTTTCGGTGGCAGGACTGGGGGCGTGGCGCCGGCCCAGGGGTGTGGTCGAGGCCTCCGGACCAGCCCCCGGGTCGGATGACGGCGTGCCAGCAGTCCGCTGGCACACGTAGATTTACGTCGGCTTCTAGCAGGCGTAAATCGAGGGACAAAGGTAAGGGGGGGGTTTAGATAGGGCCGGGGGGGGGGGGTGGGTTAGGTAGGGGAAGGGAGGGGAAGGTGAGGGGAGGGCAAAAGAAAGTTCCCTCCGAGGCCGCTCCGATTTCGGAGCGGCCTCGGAGGGAACGGAGGTAGGCTGCACGGCTCGGCGCACGCAGGCTGCCCAAAATCGGCAGCCTTGCGCGCGCTGATCCAGGATTTTATAAGATACGTGTGGCTATGCGAGTATCTTATAAAATCCAGCGTACTTTTGTTTGCGCCTGCTGCGCGAACAAAAGTATGCGATTGCGCTCTTTTTTAAAATCTACCCCTAGGTGAACTTAATAGCAGGTAATGGACTTCTCCTCCAAGAACTTATCCAATCCTTTTTTAAACACCGCTATACTAACTGCACTAACCACATCCTCTGGCAACAAATTCCAGAGTTTAATTGTGCGTTGAATAAAAAAGAACTTTCTCCAATTAGTTTTAAATGTGCCCCATGCTAACTTCATGGAGTGCCCCCTAGTCTTTCTACTATCCGAAAGAGTAAATTCACATCTACCCGTTCTAGACCTCTCATGATTTTAAACATCTCTATCATATCCCCCTTCAGTCCTCTCTTCTCCAAGCGGAAAAGTCCTAACCTCTTTAGTCTTTCCTCATAGGGGAGTTGTTCCATTCCCCTTATCATTTTGGTAGCCCTTCTCTGTACCTTCTCCATCGCAATTATATCTCTTTTGAGATGCGGCGACCAGAATTGTACACAGTATTCAAGGTGCGGTGTCACCATGGAGTGATACAGAGGCATTATGACATTTTCCGTTTTATTCACCATTCCCTTTCCAATAATTCCCAACATTCTGTTTGCTTTTTTGACTGCCGCAGCACACTAAACCGACAATTTCAATGTGTTATCCACTATGACACCTAGATCTCTTTCTTGAGTTGTAGCACCTAATATGGAACCCAACATTGTGTAATTATAGCATGGGTTATTTTTCCCTATATGCATCACCTTGCACTTATCCTAATTAAATTTCAATTGCCATTTTGATGCCCAATTTTCCAGTCTCAGAAGGACTTCCTGCAATTTATCACAATCTGCTTGTGATTTAACTACTCTGAACAATTTTGTGTCATCTGCAAATTTGATTATCTCACTCGTCGTATTTCTTTCCAGATCATTTATAAATATATTGAAAAGTAAGGGTCCCAATACAGATCCCTGAGGCACTCCACGGTCCACTCTCTTCCAATGAGAAAATTGTCCATTTAATCCTACTCTCTGTTTCCTGTCTTTTAGCCAGTTTGCAATCCACGAAAGGACATCACCATCTATCCCATGACTTTTTACTTTTCCTAGAAACCTCTCATGAGGAACTTTGTCAAACGCCTTCTGAAAATCCAAGAATACTATATCTACCGGTTCACCTTTATCCACATGTCTATTAACTCCTTCAAAAAAGTGAAGCAGATTTGTGAGGCAAGACTTGCCCTGGGTAAAGCCATGCTGACTTTGTTCCATTAAACCATGTCTTTCTATATGTTCTGTGATTTTGATGTTTAGAACACTTTCCACTATTTTTCCTGGCACTGAAGTCAGGCTAACCGGTCTGTAGTTTCCCAGATCGCCCCTGGAGCCCTTTTTAAATATTGGGGTTACATTTGCTATCCTCCAGGCTTCAGGTACAATGGATGATTTTAATGATAAGTTACAAATTTTTACTAATATGTCTGAAATTTAATTTTTTAGTTCCTTCAGAACTCTGGGGTGTATACCATCCGGTCCAGGTGATTTACTACTCTTCAGTTTGTCAATCAGGCCTACCACATCTTCTAGGTTCACCGTGATTTAATTCAGTCCATCTGAATCATTACCCATGAAAACTTCTCCATTACGGGTACCTCCCCAACATCCTCTTCAGTAAACACCGAAGCAAAGAAATCATTTAATCTTTCCGCGATGGCCTTATCTTCTCTAAGTGCCCCTTTAATCCCTCGATCATCTAACGGTCCAACTGACTCTCTCACAGGCTTTCTGCTTCGGATATATTTAAAAAAGTTTTTACTATGAGTTTTTGCCTCTACAGCCAACTTCTTTTCAAATTCTCTCTTAGCCTGTCTTATCAATGTCTTACATTTAACTTGCCAACGTTTATGCTTTATCCTATTTACTTCTGTTGGATCCTTCTTCCAATTTTTGAATGAAGGTCTTTTGGCTAAATAGTTTCTTTCACCTCCCCTTTTAACCATGCCAGTAATCGTTTTGCCTTCTTTCCACCTTTCTTAATGTGTGGAATACATCTGGGCTGTGCTTCTAGAATATTATTTTTTAACAATGACCACGCCTCTTGGATATTTTTTATTTTTGTAGCTGCTCCTTTCAGTTTTTTTCTAACAATTTTTCTCATTTTATCAAAGCTTCCCTTTTGAAAGTTTAGCATGAGAGCCTTGGATTTGCACACTGTTCCTCTTCCAGTCATTAAATCAAATTTGATCATATTATGATCACTATTGCCAAGCGGCCCCACCACCGTTACCTCTCTCACCAAGTCCTGTGCTCCACTGAAAATTAGATCTAAAATTACTTCCTCTCTCTTCGGTTCCTGAACCAATTGCTTCATAAAGCTATTATTTATTCCATCCAGGAACGTTATCTCTCTAGCGTGACCCGATGATACATTTACCCAGTCAATATTGGGGTAATTGAAGTCTCCCATTATTACTGCACTACCAATTTGGTTAGCTTCCCTAATTTCTCTTAGCATTTCACTGTCCATCTCACCATCTTGACTAGGTGGACGGTAGTATACCCCTATCACTATAGTCTTCCCTGACACACAAGGGATTTCTACCCATAAAGATTCAATTTTGCATTTAGTCTCATGCAGGATGTTTATCCTGTTGGACTCTATGCCATCCCAGACATAAAGCGCCACACCACCTCCTGAGTGTTCCTCTCTGTCATTGCGATATAATTTGTACCCCGGTATAGCACTGTCCCATTGGTTATCCTCTTTCCACCATGTCTCTGAGATGCCAATTAAGTCTATGTCATCATTCACTGCTATACATTCTAATTCTCCCATCTTACTTCTTAGACTTCTGGCATTAGCATACAAACATTTCAAAGTTTGTCTTTTGTTTGTATTTTCATTCTGCTTTTTAATTGATATGGATAGAATTTTTTTAGCTCAGGTGAGTTTTTAGTTACAGGCACTTGGACTACTTTTCTAATTATTGGAACCTCACTGTCGGGATGCCCTAATTCTAATGCATCATTAGTATCCTTTAAAGATACCTCTCTCCGAACCATGCACTGCTGAGCGACTGACGGCTTTCCCCTTTGTTCTAGTTTAATAGCTGCTCTATCTCCTTTTTAAAGGTTAGCGCCAGCAGTCTGGTTCCACCCTGGTTAAGGTGGAGCCCATCCCTTCGGAAGAGACTCCCCCTTCCCCAAAAGGTTCCCCAGTTCCTAACAAAACTGAATCCCTCTTCCTTGCACTATCGTCTCATCCGTGCATTGAGACTCCGGAGCTCTGCCTGCCTCTGGTGACCTGCGCGTGGAACAGGGAGCATTTCAGAGAATGCTATCCTGGAGGTTCTGGATTTAAGCTTTCTACCTAAGAGCCTAAATTTGGCTTCCAGAACCTCCCTCCCACATTTTCCTATGTCGTTGGTGCCCACTTGTACCACGACAGCCGGCTCCTCCCCAGCACTGTCTAAAATCCTATCTAGGTGACGCGTGAGGTCCGCCACCTTCGCACCAGGTAGGGTGCGAAGGTGGCTGACCTCACATTTCTGCTGTCTGGACATATCTGAAAGATGTCTTATCTATATCCCATCTAAAGTCTGTTAGACATTTCTTGCCTGGTGTATGCTACATAAACTGGCCAAAACCAGATACAAACCTTCTTCAGAGGGACTGGAAGAGAGAGAGTGCTCTAGGCAATGAGTGTGGCTCAGGACACCGCTGGCAGGGTAACACATTAAGGTGGGAGAGGTAGAGGGGTATCTGGGCCTCCTTTGGCTAGCAAAGGCTGGCCAGTCTGAGTCCCAGCATCCCTAGATCCTGGGGCAGAACAGAGCGGAGGCTCTACCAGGATGGGGAGAGGAATGATGTTCTTTTCAGGCCTGCAGCTTGAAGGTAGAGAAGCTGGACAGCCACTGAGGGTCCCCCGGTAGGGGAGGAGTGGGCTGCCCCTCCCCTGCAGTGACACCAGCTGGGGTTGGAAGAAAGGCTGGGACCTTGTCACTGACTTCTTCCTCCTCCTCTGTTTCCTCCTTCTCTTCTACTGTCTCCTCCTCTGCTTGTTCTTCCTCTTCTACCCCTTTCTCCTTTGACGGTGATGAGGAGTTGTCAACTGTGAAGAAAAATCAAATGTGTATAATTGTGTGTATTCATATGCTCCATGCAATGATATGCACAATTATATAGGCAGTAAGAGGGCATTCCTTTTCTGGAAGAGGAGAAGGCAAAGGATAATGCCTCTAGCTATGGGACACCCAAATGGTGGCAAGGCCATATAATGATTCCTTTACAAACAGAGGTTTGATTGCAGCAGTTTTTTACATGATGGAGCTTGTGATGCAGACTCAGAGTTAGATTCAGTGTCAGAGTTTTTAGCATTGGGTTGAGGTCTACATTGAAAGGCATTAAGGGTCATGAGACTATGGGCTAGGCCACCGGCACGCGCAAAGCCCCGGAATGCGCGTAAGTCCCGGGGCTTCATAAAAGTGGCAGGAGGGGGCATGTCCGGGGGCATGTCCGGGGCGTCGGCAGTCCGGGGGCATGTCCTGGGGCGTGTCCGGGAGTCAGGGGGTGGTCCTGGGCGGGTCCGGGGGCATGGCGATGGTTCGGGGGCGGGCCGGGAGGGCGGTCCCGAGTCCCCCGGCACTGCGGCCTGTGCCAGGGGATGCCAAGGCGGCAAGGGCAAGTTAGGCCTGCTTCAAGCAGGCCTAACTTGCACAACAAAAGGTAGGGGGGGATTTAGGTAGGACTGGGGGGGTGGGGTAGATAGGGGAAGGGAGGGGAAGGTGGGGGACGCGGAAGGAAAGTTCCTTCCGAGGCCGCTCCGATTTCGGAGCGGCCTCGGAGGGAACAGAGGCAGGCTGCGCAGCTCGGCGCGCGCAGGCTGCCGATTTTGCGCAGTCTTGCGCGCGCCGACCCTGGATTTTATAAGATACGCGCGGCTATGCGCGTATCTTATAAAATCTGGCGTACTTTTTTAAAATCTACCTCTATATGTAGTAGGGATGTGCAGACCAATAGTTTAAGTTCATAAGTCCATAAGTCGAAAGGGGGTCCCATTTGCGGTCAATATGGACATATGGAGAATTCCATAAGTTGAGTCTATGTCCATATGTGCAAATAAAAATTTAAACCCCTCACCCGCCTTAATCCCGCCCCCCCCCCCAAGACTTACCAAAACTCCCTGGTGGTCCAGCGGGGTCAGGACGCCATTCCTGAACTCCTTTGCAAGGAGCACGTGACGTCGGCGTCACGTCGGAGTGACGCGGCATCACGTGATTCCCCTCGGGTTCGCTCCTGGACCCCTGGTTGGGCCCAAAAGGAACTTTTGGCCAGCTTGGAGGGGCCTCCTGACCCCCCCAAGCTGGCCAAAAGTGCCTTTTGGGCCCAACCAGGGGTCCGGGAGCGAACCCGAGGGGAATCACGTGATGTCGGCGTGACGCGGCATCACGTGATTCCCCTTGGGTTCACTCCGGGACCCCTCGTTGGGCCCAAAAGGAACTTTTGGCCAGCTTGGGGGGGGCCTCCTGACCCCCCCAAGCTTTCCAAAAGTGCCTTTTGGGCCCAACGAGGGTTCCGGGAGCGAACCCGAGGGGAATCACGTGACGTCGGCGTCACGTCGGAGTGACGCGGCGTCACGTGATTCCCCTCGGGTTTGCTCCGGGACCCCTCGTTGGGCCCAAAAGGCACTTTTGGCCAGCTTGGGGGGGTCAGGAGGCCCCTCCAAGCTGGCCAAAAGTGCCGTTTGGGCCCAACGAGGGGTCCAGGAGCGGAACCGCGATGGACCACGTGACGTCCGCGTCACATCGGAGTGACGTGGACGTCACGTGATTCCCCACGCGTCTGCTCCCGGACCCTCACGGAACTTTTGGCCAGCTTGGGGAGTTTTGGTAAGTCTTGGGGGGGGGGATTAAGGAGGGTGAGGGGTTTAAATTTTTATTTAGATCAACAATCGCGATTTCCAACGTATTCAACATAGCTATGTTGAATACGTTGGAAATCCGATCGTTTACGCCTCATCATTTTTTTAAGTTAAAAAAAAAAATAAGTTGCGTTTTCCATTTAAGTTCAAAACGAATGCACACCCCTAATATGTAGTAGTATAGGACAGAAAACATATACTCTCCTCCTGATGAAAGGAGTACTATAAACTGCCCTTCTGAGATGAGATCCCCTCCCGCTATGGTGTCCTTAATCGAGAATGAAATTTAGAGTTTCCCTGACCCTGATGTTGCCCAAAAGGGGTCACTGCCAAAAGCTCTTTCTTCTCTCAGGTTTGCATAAATTAGGTCCAAAACCCACCTGATAAAGTCTTCCAGTAGTAGGGAGGGAGAGGAGGTATAAAAATATGAAAAGGATAACTCTGGGTATCAATGATGAAAATCAATTTTATTTCTAACACCAGATATATTGAACAGTACAATAATCAATTTCATTCAACAATTTTTAAGTTACATTTTTCTTTCAATTACACAACCAATTCCTGAATAATTTCAGCCAAAACACTGTCAGATAAGTATTAATTTTTTTCCTTTTTCTTCTCATCTCATCCGTCCTTTCAAAACTGCCGCTTTTACCAGCTACTCTGCCACCCCACTCACTTCTTGGACCCTAGGCCACCACCTACCCCAACTAATGCTTCCACCCGCCCTGTTCCTTCTTCCTATCTTTATCTCTTTTTCTCTTCCTTATAGAGTAGCCAGTAAGGACAGCAGTTATGTTTTACTCTGTTCTCTACTCGTGTATATGTGTTTTTTTCTTTCCTTTTTGTCTTAGTGTACTATATGCTCTTTCGTGTAATGCCGGTGCGGTGATGTGTGCACACACTTATCTGTTAGTCACGTCTTTCCTTTTCTTCTTTTCTCCTTGGATTGGTGCTTGATCCATTGCTTCTTCATTTTCTACTACTCTATACTAAAACAAATAAAAAATAAAGAGGCTATCTCCCTAACACCGACCTGTCTTCTGCAAGCTAATGTATGTGGGTTCCCTAAGGTGAGATATCCACTGCATCTTATTATAAACTGAAACTAAATAAGAAATTAAAGCATAATTATTTGTTCCCCTATCTAAGGACAAGGGAATTTCCCTATGACATTTCCACACAATTGTACTGTCAGGCTACAGGACCAAGAAGAACTACTCATTCTGCTTCAACTGAGGGGTGTCTCCTTATGCCAATGTCACTTTTATTCCTTAGTTGCACTCTTGATGTGGGTGCTTATAAGCCCTTAGTCTTAGTGAAACACTTTTTGACATGTCACACAAAAAGTCATTATTCCTGTTCTCCTAAGTTTTTGCATTTTGATCATAGGCAGCCTTTAATAAATATAACATTGTAACATGACATTTGTGTTACAACCTTGTAGTTGTTTATCTAGACAGGCATTATAAGCTATTGATGTTGTAGAACATTTTGAATTGATATGAGGTTAGTTGACATTCCATCTAAAAACAGAGACAAAGTCATTTTACATGCCATCTAAGATTATATAAACATAACTAGAACAAGGATGAGGCCAATTGACAATCCATCTAACATTATAAAAAATATTCTTAGAATAAGCACAAGGCTGCTAATGCTACAAATTCCAAGAAAACATTTACATATGAGATAAGGATTAATTAATTTGGAGAATGAGAGCAAATTACCATACAGCCATTCAGATTATTTGTTTATATTAGAAAGCCAATCATAGAAATTGTGACAATTATGTAAACTAGTTTAGGGGTTGGAAATATACAACTGTAAATTCTATATAATGCTTTGCTATCAGTAACATCATTTGAGAGGGAGTTTTAATGCCTTGTGTGGCATAAGGTACCTTATTATTTAATGTCTAAGATTTATACTATTTTATAGCATTTAATAAAGCTAGTGGTTTTAAGCATTCTTACTGTCAGAGAACCAAAACTCTCTGATGAGTTCCCTCTTATTGTTTAAGTCTGTGACTTGCTAGCAGCGCTTATCGCTTGTTAGTATGTTTCCTAAGCAACCCTATTTTTGGCACTTCAGCAGGTCTTTCTCCATCAGGGTTACTCTGTGACAACATTTTGCTTCTTCTTTGTGCTCTGCCAATCGATATATATGCAACCCAATATGCCCTTGATGCAATCGCTCCTTTCATTCCCACAGCAGCCTGTTCCAGCTAATGCTAATGTCCACGAGTCAGCAGTTAGTTACTTATTTACTGTTCTTTTCTTACCTTGACTGGTACATATCTTTAATTATTAAATTACGTTTATGCTACCCTTCCCACTGTCCTTGCCAGTGTTATTGTGTTCTACTGAACTTTTATAGGCCTCAGTGAAGAGCCACAGCAGTGTACCTTTTCCCAAGCTAAAATCTCCCAAGGCTTTTGCTCCCAGTGCTAAAACGTCAAAACATTTTCATGCTTGGAGATCATTGCTCTCGCTGATGTCATGTTAGCAAATAGTCCCTGTCACCAACTGGTTTGCCTATTAAGTTTTGTCTAATGCTTCTATTTTTTTATTTGGGTTTTCAGGTATTAATATTACTTCATTTTTTATTAATCTTACTTTTTGTTGGCTCTTTTTCAATTGTCACATATTTTCCTGTGCTTCTACCTTACTTCGTGACGCTGTGCCTGCCTCTTCACTTTGCCTTTGCTAGGTGTCCCGGGATACGGATTTGATCTCAGCGTTGGTTGCCATGGTGGTACTAATTTTACCTGGTAACTACGGGGCTGACCACTGAGATTACAGGGGGTCAGATGCTGTCTACGCTAGTTATTTAAATAATGCATTTTAAATTTGACCGTGAAATATATTTTATGAGTATCATCAACTTTCCTTAGACCTATCTATTTTCATCGCTGTCCTTTCCCTTCTCCTTATTCATTCTTAACATTTTTTTTAAATCATTTTTTCAGTTTAATTAAATCTTCATATGGATCCTCTTTGGTGTTCACCTTCCACTTTTCCCGGGTTTCAGGGATTTTTAAGGGTTTTTAATCCCTAAATGTGACATGGTCTAACGGGGGTCAATTTTACTTTTTAAATTCCCCCTGGAGGACAGTCAGGTGGCCAGGACTCCCTTACGTGGCCACTACCTTAGTTTTGTTTTAATTTAATTTCTTTTATTTTTAATAAAATCCATGGCCACCCCCTCAGAGTCGTATGTTCCCACTATCATCATCAGTTACGTCAGCGGGACTGCGGCCTAGACAGCTTTGTCACATTGGGGGCTTGCCTGAGGCCCTCTGAAATCAATTACCATTTTTTAAAAAAAGAAACCAGAGCGGCATTTCAGAGCATTCACCACTGGCCCAGCTCTCGGTGGCAGCAGCAGCAACTTGGTCATCTGATTCCTCCCACTCAAAGTCACTGTGACTTCACTGTCTTCAGGAATCAGCTGTTTCCCCAGCAGCAGCAGCAGCAACACTCAGTGAGAGGGCCCGGCCGTGGCAGAATTCCGCCACCACAACATCTGCTTGGGACCCTCCTTCAAATATTTAGCTGCTCCTTCCACTGCCACGGTCGAGTATCTCAGGGAGGAAAAAGCCGGCTTTTGGAGCAACCCAATGCTGCTTCCTTCTTACCGGGCCTTCCCCTTTTCATGGCATCTACCTCTCTGGCCCCTCCACCCATCGCAGGCTACTTCTGCTGCCACTGTATCTGTGGGGCTTGCTACCGGCCTCCCTCCCCATCAGCAGTTTAAACAGTGGCCTGGTCACTGGACATCTAGAGGCCCGAGCTTGTTGCCTCAGACCTCTAGATGACCCAGCCCCAGGCTTCTGCCTTCCCACAGGCCAGGACTCAGGTAACTTATTTTCTAAATTATTTTTGGGTAACCTTATTACAGGAGGCAATAGTTTCCTGTGTTATTGAGGCCACAGTTAAATGTCCTATAGAAAGCTCTATCTCATACTTGCTCCTTTACTATACTTATGACTATTTGTTTTAGCCTTCTTTTGTCATCCTTGCTATTTCTCTATTGCCTTATGTTACATTGGCAACACATGTACATAAATCATCTGTTACTGTATCCAGACATACTCATTGAATCTTATTTGTAGGCCACAGTAAGCCCCATCTAGTGACCATATACACATCCTGTCCTGCTTCTACCCCCATAGGGTCCCCCTAGTGACGTCTCCATGCACATCCTGATCTGCCTCACTCCATCCCCACACCTCAGAGTCCCTCCTAATGACCACCCTATGCACATCCTGAAATGACCCCCACCACCACTATACACATTCTACTTATCCCATGTGGATATGAAGCTCTGTGGTTAAATAGGCTTCTTACTAGGCTCCAGGCCTGTTTATTATGTAGCAAAACCCAGAGATAGGAAAGAGGTCCTCTCATGTTCCAACAGCAGGGATATTAGGTGGGTGACAACCCTGGAGGTGAAGTTGGGGTGTCTGCTGGATGCTGGCATTGCTAGA
This sequence comes from Rhinatrema bivittatum, assembly GCF_901001135.1. Lineage (NCBI taxonomy): Eukaryota > Metazoa > Chordata > Amphibia > Gymnophiona > Rhinatrematidae > Rhinatrema > Rhinatrema bivittatum. Next base: position 795,883,178 of record NC_042615.1, on the reverse strand, counting down.
ATAAAGTACCACAGAAGAACCAGAAGCTATACATATCAGATGGACAGTGCATGCAAATTTGCAAGTAAACTACTACAAAAGTCCACATGCGTCATTATCATTGAAGTTATGCATATTTTAGATTGTGCACATGCATTTGCATGCACAATATTTATTTATTTATTTATTTATTTATTTATTTTGACTTCTTATATACTGACATTCCTGTAAAGTATACAGATCATACCGGTTTACAGTGTAACATAGCTGTCGCAAGTGGCGATTACACAGAACATTAGGCGTTAGAACAGCAAACATTTTTTTACATAAAATATTAGAGCATCAGAACAAAGGGAATATTGGGAGAATGCAAGGAACAAATGGAAATCATATAAACTGAATGTGAGGTAACTATAAGGTGTTAATGCCGTAATATTGTGAAAGGCTGAGGCCTTGAAGCTAGGATTCAGGGGAGTAAGGGGGGAGTAAAAGGGAGGTGGAATTGGAGGGCGGGGTAGGTTGGGCGGAAAGGGTCAAAGGTGGGATTGAGCGGGAGGAAGAAACAAAGGAAAAAGAGGGCTCCCCGATGAGGCCTCGGGGGCTGTGTCGAGAGTGGAGTGTGAACAGTTTATCCTCGTGCCTTAGTCCATGTCCTTCGAGAAGCGTCGGAGTGAGCTTGAGATTCCGGGAAGGCTTGCATGAAGAGCCACGTCTTTAGATCTTTCTTGAAGGTTTGGTGATTAAGTTCTTGCCGTAGATCTGGTGGAAGAGTATTCCATAGAGTGGGCCCTGCTGTTGAAAATGCTCGTTTTCTTAGCGAAGATTTGGCCGGGGGGGCATACAGGGAGCCTTTGTGCTCTCCTGACTGACTTTGTACGCTCTCCTGACTGACAATATAAAATACATGCGCATTAGTGCACAATCCCATGTGCACTTTTATATAGGCTCATGCGCAATTGTATTAAATTTATCCTCCCTGTGATGCAAACAATTTAAATTTCAGCTGAATTTTTTTTTTTACACAAGTCAAGTACTAACTGACCAGGCCAGGCCACCTCTGGGTCACAAGATTTATTTTCTCTCCGTATTTGTAAGTCAACCTGGAGACAATCTTAATAGAAAAATTCACTTGCTGATAAGCTGACATGTCTCTGATTCTTTCAGACATACTCTGGAACAGTGAATTGAAATCTCATTCCTGAGTTTCTCCTGGGTGAAAGCATTAAAGATAAATATTACAGATGTACAGGAATAGTAGTATATTTGTTGGATTTTCAGCAGAGCTTTTGAAAAGGCAGTAGAAAAGCAAACCCTAGTATTTTCTCAGCTAAAGGATATTTTAGGAATCAAGATATAGCTTGCACTTAGGTATTTCCAAGAAGGCAAAGGGATTTCCATTGCGAATGAAGGATTGTTGCCTGGTATAATTTGAAGTATGAGGCTTACCAGCAAGTAAGCAAAGAATTGTTTTTTTGTCTAGTTTCTATGTTAAAACTTCCCTTCCATTTTCTATATTTATTACAGTAGATCCCTCAAAGGCATTGGATTTCTCTCACAAGAGTATTCCAGAAGCATTTTAAGTTAACTCTTTATGGTAGAAAGATCAAAGCATGGCTGGGCTTTTAACCTCTTTTCAAGCTCCTATAAATTCTCCTATTAAGAAAAAAAGTCTACAGTTCTCTTTGATGCAAGTTAAATGAAAAGGGCAGAGCCCAATCTTTTCCCACCTCAATTGAGTGCCATGCTGACACAGAAATCACCTCAGAATAGCAAAATCAGAATACAATAAAGGTTTACAGTACACAAAATAATTCTACAGCATAAAGTTCCATAAAGTTCCAAAGTGTAAACAGGCCCTTTTAAAATATCTGAGTTGTTTCTTCAGAGCTTGAATGGAAGTAAACTGGTAGCTCAAATTTTCTATTCATTCTTTTAAATTTTCATTTCTTTGAATGTTATGTACTTTTGACCCTTATAATAACTTATTATTTATAGCGCCACCAGTATGCATAGAAACAGAGCAGATGTTGGCAGATAAAGACCAAGTGATCTATTCAATCTGCTGAGTGTTGCACTGGAGGTGGACCCTTGGCCTGGTACAGGATTGGTACGGCCTTCTGGTTGGACCCAGAGAGCGCCTGTCACCAGGAAGCAGAGCACACGAGGAGACAGAGGCTAGCTGGAGCTTCACCAATAACAGTCCGGGGTTTCCGCAGGTTGAGCCCTTGGGTACCCAGTCCGCCTGGACTTAGATGGGCCTCAGATGGTCTCCCAGAGAGGTAGTGGAGGGGTTTGCCCACCACGAGCAACGGTGCGTGGCTGATGCTGAAAGGATAGACCAGACCCGAACTGGAAGCTCCGGAGACCTCAGAGAGGTAACAGTTCAGGAATCTCTGGGCGAGACAGGCAGAGCCTACAGGTCTAGTTTGGTGAAGGCTGCAGATGGAATCCAAGCAGGCTGGTCTGGTAGTCACGGGAGGCCAGGAAAGAGTGTCTGAGTGAAACGCAAGGGTCAATGCCAGAGTATCTGTCCAGAAGTGGTCAGCCAAAGCAGGGGTCAATACCAGGCAGCAGACAAAGAGAATGGTCAGGCAGGCAGTGGTCAGTTCCAGGTGGCAAATGAAGAGAGTAGTCAGGCAGGCCGAGGTCAGAACCAGAGATAAGTCCAAAGGTACTATCTGAGTAAGGACACAGGAATACAGGAGACACTGGAACAAGGAGACGCTGGAACAAGAAGATGCTGGAACAGGAGACGCTGGAACAAGTAGACACTGGAACACGGATCAGATACACGGAATAGGCAAATTTGTACACTGAGGTGTTGACCCGATTGCCAAGGCGAGGTCCTGGGGACAGGGTCACGCTATATATAGGGTTTTTAAGTGATGTCATCAATCTGCAACCCCTTCGGGTTTCCCATGCTTGGCCCTTTAAATCTGAGTACGTCGGCCGTGTGCACCTAGGGGCAGGGCCGAGGCAGCCAAAGATGTGGAGCTCCGATGGGAGCAGCAGCGGCGAGACTGGAGCTAGTTGAGGGTAGCGCGAGGTGAGCAGGCCCGATCACAGCACCCATGTGGCCGGGATGCGCAACAGTACCCCGCCCCCCCCTTCTAGGCCTCCCCCTTACCGGTCTGGGTTTTTCTGGGTGTTCTCGGTGGAAGTCCAGGAGCGGGGTTTTGACAAGAATGTGGTGAGAGGGCTCCCAAGAGTTTTCTTCTGGGCTGAAGCCCTCCCACGACAGGAGGCACGCCCAGTGGCCTCGATGGCGTCGAACGTCCAAGACTTCTTTGACTTGTAATGTGTTCTCAGGTTCTGCAGAATGCTGCGTTGGTGGAGGAGGCCTTCGGGAAGGCCAGGATAGGACCAATGGCTTGAGTAGCGAGATGTGGAACGTTTTGTGAATTCCCATGGAAGCTGGAAGTTTGAGCTAGTAGGTGACTGTTCCTAGGCATCGAAGGACAGGAAATGGACCAATAAATTTGGGAGCTAGCTGTTGTGAAGGCAATCGCAGCTGGATGTGCTTAGTACTAAGCCAGACCTTTTGCCCAGGCAGGAACAGAGGCTCGGTCCGACGATGGGCGTCTGTAAAACGTTTGGCCCGGTCAGCTGCTTGGCAGAGCCGCTCCCTTACTTGGTTCCAGAGCTGGCATATGGTTTCTGCTGTAGATTGGGCTGCAAGTGAGGGTACACTGAGCGAAACTGGTAGGGATAGGCGAGGTTGACTGCCAAACACTACAGCAAAGGGTGAAACATCTGTGGCAGAGGCAATATGGGTGTTATGGGATAGTTCTGCCCATGGCAGGAGGTCAGCACAGTTATCTTGCTGGTCGTTGACATATGATCGCAGGAAGGTTTTCAAAGAGCGATTAGTCCCCTCGGCCTGGCTATTTGCTTGCGGATGACAGGCTGACATTAAGTTTAACATAATACTGAACTTTTTATAGAGAGACCTCCAATATTTAGCAGCAAATTGAGGGCCATGATCGGAGATGATTTCTTGTGGTAGTCCATGAAAATAAAATATATAGGTTAGGAAGAGACGGACTAGCTCTGGAGCCAAAGGGAGTCCAGGTAAAGGGACGAAGTGTGCCATTTTTGAAAAGCGGTCTATGATGACCCAGATTAAAGTATTTCCTTTTGAAGGAGTCAAGTCTATCCACGATGAAATCTGTGGATAGACTTGACCAGGGCTCGGTGGACGCAGGAAGAGTTGAAGAAGCCCCCATGGGTGGCCAGTTGGGGTTTTTTGTTGTGCACAAACCGGACAGGAGTCCACATATTCACGGGCGTCCTTTGTCATACCAGGTCACCAATAGTGCCTTTGGAGCATCTCGAGAGTTCGGGCTCGGCCGGGGTGACCGGCCAGCTTGGAGTCGTGGGCCCAAAGGAGCACACGTTCACTGAGTCGGTGGGGACCACCATCTTCCCGGCTGATACCGTGGTGGTGACTGCAATAGATATGCAGGCAGGATCAATAATGTGCCTGGGAGTTTTGGGTGTGTCCTTGGGCTCGATGGAGCTAGAGAGTGCATCTGCATGGAGATTTTTGCCGCTGGGCGATAGCAGAGCTCGAATTTGAAGCGCTCAAAGAATGGGGCCCAGCGGGATTGTCTTGGGTTGAGTAACTGGGCCTCCTTCAGGTGTTCCAGATTTTTATGGTCATTAAATATTGTGAATCTGTATTGCGGCACTTCAAGCCAGGGGCACCATTCCTGGAGGGCAAGTTTTACAGCTAGGAGTTCGCAGTCCCCTATAGTATAATTTTGTTCCATGGAGGAGAATTTATGTGAATAAAAGGAACATAGAACTAGGCTTCCCTTGGTGGAGTATTGACTCAAGACCGCTCCTGCTCCAATAGCAGACACATCTACTTCGACAATGAAGGGGCGGTTAGGATCCGGGTCACATAAGCATGGACCAGTACAGAAGGCCTCTTTCAAGGCATGGAACACTGATTGGGGCTTGGGGCTCCATACTCGAAGGTCACATCCCTTCCTAGTCATAGTGGTGAGTGGAGCGGCCATCGTGGAGTAGTTGGTGATGAAGTTTCGATAGTAATTTGTAAACCCAAGGAATCTTTTTAGGGCTCAGAGACCCACTGGTTGAGGCCAATTTTGAATACCCTGGAGTTTGTCGGGGTCCATGGTGAACCCGCGGTTGGAGATGATGTAGCCTAGGAATGGGAGACTGGGTTGCTCAAAAATGGAACAAAGAGACACTGGAACACAGATCAGATACATGGAATAGGCAAACTAGTACACCGAGAGGCCGACCCGATTTCCAAGGCGAGGTCCTGGGGACAAGGCCTCTCTATATTTAGGTCTTTTAAGTGATGTTATCAATCTGCGACCCCATCGGGTTTCCCGCACTTGGCCCTTTAAATCTGAGTACGTCGGACATGCACACGCCTAGGGGCATGGCTGAGGTGGCCGAAGACGCAGAGCCCTGATGGGAGCTCTGCTGTGAGGCCTGTGGCATGGAGGAAGCTGGAGAGGGCCATAGTGAGCAATGGGGATGGTGGGAGCTGGCAGCAGCGGTGAGAGCGGAGCTAGTTGAGGGTAGAGTGAGGTGAGCATACCCGGTCATGGCACCCACGTGGCCGGGACGCACAACACTGAGAACAGCAGGGATGTACTGAAGGGTACAGTACATCCCTGCTGACTGCTGGTAGGATAGGATTTTACTCCTTATTGAAACCAGTTTTTGTTGTTTTCCTACTCTAGGTAAATCATGAATATAAGAGTTCCCATGTTTAATACTATACCTAGGCCCTTCCATTCCTGCTAACATTATTTATCATTTCTATAGAGCCACAATAGCTACACAGGGCTGTGCAAATACACATATGAGGCAGTCCTTTCTCCACAGAACATGCTATCTATTCAAGACAGACAAACAGGACAACCGGGACAAAGAAGAGAATTGGGGAGTTTCATTTATTTTGGAAAATGGTTAAAACCCACAAGAGTATGATGAAGAGACCCAGAGACTAAGATTTTGAAAGCAGCCTGAAAAAACGGATATGTAGGCTGGATTTGAATAAGGATGGAGCAGGATGCACCAACTCAGGAAGATGGCATGCGTGGAGTTGGGAGTTGCTGGTGGAAAAGAAGGACTTGCCCAATGAGTGGACTTCATGAGGAGGCAATGTAGGGAGAGACAAGAGATGAAAGGTAATTTGGCGCTTCAGAGGGAATCCACTTGTAGATATGAAGTTTAAACTCTATATGGGAATGGAGAGGAAGTGACATGAGAAGAAGATGAAAGATAACTCATGCAGTTGAATTTTGAATAGATTCTAGTCAAAAGAGATGGTTCAGTGGGAGTCTTAAAGGGAGCAGTTTGCAGTAATCTAAGTGGAAATTGATGAAAGTGTGGATATGAGTTTTGGAAGTGTGTTCATAAAGAAAGGGATTAATTTTGGTGTTGTTATAGAGCAAGACATGCGACCAGATAGAATTTCACTCAAAAAACTCAGTTGAAAGCGACTTTTTGGTATATGACATTGCAACAATTGTGGTACTTACTGCAAAGTGCGAAAAAGTTATCGCAGTCTGCGGTAATACCTATGCAAAGCGCTAAGATAGCGCACTTTGCGATAAACAGGCTATTACCATAAAACACACCCCTTTTCCTATCGCATGCGATATTTGGTGCATTTTAATAAATCCAGGCCTAAGTTGGTAAACTAATAATTGGATTGTATGGTTGTTTAATACAAATTATTGGAATAGTAAATAATTAATTCATGCTAAAATATTTGTTGTTTATTTATTTGACATATATGTATTGTTCTGTGTCTCACGTTTGTTTAAATATCTTTTTACATTTTCTTACAGAGCATCAAGAACACCGGGAGAATGTACACCTACTACTACCTATTGCCCCCTCCTCCTCTCCCAATACTTCCTGCAGGATCTCCTGCCTTTACTTGTGGTGTTCATATTTCTGTCCTGCAAGAAATCCTGCAGGAAGTATGGGAGTTGAGAGCAGATGTCAGGGTGTTGAAGAGGAGAATGCAGGTCCTGGAGACCGCTCTGGAGCAGAGGGCATCACATGAGGAGATGCCAGTGCAGTTTTACTCCAGAACAGGATCCTGAGACCCGTACATCTTCTTCTCTAACACCCTGAGTGAGGTTTGCACACTAGTGTGTCCAATGTCCAGGGACATTCTCATAAATGTATATATTTTAAGCAGGAACAAGCAGTATGTGCAGAAAAATAAAGAATGTAAAAAAATGTATATACCGGTATTTGTTTTATAAAAAAAAGTTTATTGTTAAAAAATAATTTAAAAAATATTTATTATTTACCTATGAGTTTTTAGTTATTTATTTCACTCTCTTGATTCAATGGTTTGATAATTGCTCATATCACATTCAAGGAATACACATTTACAAAGCAATCACACTCATACACAATGAGGTTGCTATCTTAGGAACTGTGCATGTCCACCAATGGAAGCTTACAGTTAAAAATGAAAATACAAACAAACAAGAAACACCACACTCATGCATCACAAAACATTCTCTCAATGAGGTTGAATTAGCACAAGTTGCAAGCTTGTGAGCAGTAACGCCAATGTCAAGGTTTCAGCCATGGTTATCGTCCGTTCACACGTCTTTCAAATTGGCCGATGCAATATTGTGCACTCAGGCTAGCACAACAGGTAACACTTCAAATCCAAAAATTTCTGCAAGGCCAAGGCACCCATTTTAAAGTGGCAAATTTAAATTTGCCCAGGAGCTTTACGTGAGTCTGCCAGTGCCAGTATTGTTCATTGCAATACTGAGTAGGAGTAAAAAAGCAGAATCATGCGGGAAAAAAAAAAAGCCTTCAGAAATAAACTACTGGGCACTCAGAATTTCTTTTTTTTTATTATTTCTGAAGGCTTTTTTTTTGCAGTGAAAAACACTGGTGCAGATCTCTTTCCCCACCAAATCCCACTCCCAATCCCCTCCTCTCCACTCCCAAGCAGTGTCGCCTGAAAAAATAGTGAAAGTGTAGCTGAGAGGAGACAACTTCATCTCTTGGCAAGGCATCCTTGCTACCCTTACATTAGCACTGATGGCATCCACCATCAGGGTTGCTGTCAGAGCAGTGCTGGATGCTGGGACGTCAGCCTCTCTCTTTTTGCCTTTGTTAACCTGCTTTGCACTAAGATGCATGGTCTTCTCGGTGTGCCCTTTCATTGCTTTACCCCTTCAATACAATCACACTGCTTTTGCTTCCCTGCTGATTCTCATCTGCTTTTCCATAGCTCCTTGTCTAAAGCTTTTTGAAACCTGCTAAGCAGGAATTTTGAAAGCGACTCTGTTCATGCAAAATCGTTTCAGCAAAATCAAGCCAAGAAATTGAAACATTAAACTGAATCTGAATTTATTTATTTAGTTATTACAATTTTAGATACCATCTCCCTGGTTTTGGAAGAGCGGTTTACATAGCCATACATAACATAATATAAATGATTAACACAAGAGAAAAACAGACGAGTTGCCAAAATATTTTTAAAAAATGATTTCCAAACAATAAAACTTCCCCCTGTAACAATCTAATGCCATCATAGAGCAGAATCAAGGTTACGGAGGCTTAAGAAGGAAACAAAAGAAGACTTAATCCTTTTTCTGAAGACGACATAGTTGGTCTCTTGATATGCTTTGATAGATAAACCATTCACAATAGTGCAGCAGCAACAGAGAATGTCCTTGATCGATTTTATAGTCACCGTATTTCTTGAAGAGTGGTACTGTGAAAAGGCAGCCGTGAGAGGTAGACTTGGAGTATACCATTCCAATCTATTAATCAAACAAGGAGGCCCCTTGACCCGTAGTAAGATCCTAAAGGTTTAACTTTGATCTGACTGCTAATAGGCCTGTGAAGCAGGGAAAAATGGGTTTTGTTTTAAAATTCATTTGGTGGGAGCCCTTATTTTGTTTCTTTAGTTTCAAAACAAAACAAAAAAATTATTTTTTATTTTTGATTCGTTTGCCATTAATGTCAGTGGGGGAAGCATTACAGGCAATTTTCAGCATATATTGGGCTTCAGAATAAGGATTTTCCAATCAATTGTCTTAAAACTTGTAGGAAGAAAATGGCAGAAGAACTCCAAGGTAACTAGAAAGACCTAGGAGACTGGAAAGCGGCATGAATAGCCTCTGATTCTGTAAAAGAGCAAAGAGGTAGCAGCATTGTCTGGATTTCACGGAGGAGAGATTGAAGAATCTAAATATGTACACCCTGGAGGAAAGGAGGAGCAGGAGTGATATGATACAGACTTTCAGGTACTTGAAAGGTTTTAATGATCCAAAGACAACGACAAACCTTTTCCGTCGGAAAAAAATCAGCAGAACCAGGGGTCACGATTTGAAGCTCCAGGGAGGAAGACTCAGAACCAATGTCAGGAAGTATTTCTTCACAGAGAGGGTGGTGGATGCCTGGAATGCTCTTCCGGAAGAAGTGGTGACCAGATCTGTGAAGTACTTCAAAGGGGCGTGGGATAAACACTGTGGATCCATAAAGTCAAGAGGCCGTCAATGAAGAGTGGGTGGCTCGCCAGAATGATGGCTACTGCCTGGAGATAATACCCTTATTCAATAAACATACACACAGTTAATGCGACTCCAACATTGCTCTAAGCTTCAATGGCAAGAGGAAACGTGGAAAAAGATTTGCATTCACAAAAAAAGCGGGGAGTAGCTGGCTTGTTACGGCGGTTACTACCCCAAACCAAATAAGCCTGGTACTTCACTTTCAATGCATATCCAGCATAGCTCTCTGCTTCAACGGCAGGGGAGAAAGTCTCATAGTTCACTTTCAATGCATATCCAGCATAGCTCTCTGCTTCAACAGCAGGGGAGAAAGACCGATATTTCACTTTCAATGCATATCCAGCATAACTCTCTGCTTCTACGGCAGGGGAGAAAGACTGATACTTCACACATATCTAGCATAGCTCTCTGCTTCAATGGCAGGGGAGAAAGTCAGATACTTCACTTTCAATGCATATTCAGCATAACTCTCTGCTTCAACGGCAGGGGAAATGAAGAAAAGTGGATCTATATACAGACAACAACCAACAAGGTCTGAATTATTTAGTCTGGGTAAACAAATAAGCATGGGTGAAGCTTGCTTATTGCGGTGGTTACTACCCCTAACTAATTAAGCTAGATATTTCACTTAGAGGCAGTTCCAACACTGCTCTCTACATTAATGGTGGGGGTGGAAGGGAAATAGAATCAAAAGGTTATTAAGAGCCAAGAGTAACAGATAAGTATGAGAAAAAAAAAAGTGCAAAACTTGCTGGGCAGACTGGATGGGCCGTTTGGTCTTCTTCTGCTGTCATTTCTATGTTTCTATGAGTCACTGCAAGAGGAACATAGAAGCAGAAAAAGTAGAAAGAATCCCCCAAGACTCCAAAAGAGGCAACAGTTCCATTAAACTCTTGATGGCATCTCGTGTGGCAAACTGGCACTGAAAATTACATTAGCTCAACCGAAGGCAACACGAAGGGGGGGTCAAAGCAGAAAAGGAGGCAGTAAAACCTCCGAGACAGGCACTGCTAAAGGGGCCAAGCAGTACACAGAGGAGCTGGAAGGCTCCAAAGTACCATGAAAGGTGCAAAACAGCCCCCTCCAGGCTGGCAAGATGTTAGCTCTGGGGTACGACAGCAAGGGCACAGTGACAAAGAGAACTCCAAGGTGTAAGGTCTTGGCATGGAAGCAAGGCTGAGTGGCACAAAGACCCCCAAGGTGGCCAGTGGAAATGAGATTTTCTTAGTAGAATGGATTTGCCAAATGTAAAAGATATCAGCAGAATTAGTGAATCACAAAGCTTTCCCTAATGATTGTAGGTTGGCTTTCCAGGAAAGTCCTGACAGCTGCTTTATTTAGAGACCATTTCCTACCTGATTGAGCTGCCCTCAACCTATTCTGTTTGCTGATTTTCTGGGTTTGCAGGAAATCTCTGGCACTATTCAGGCTTTATCACATTCAGAAAATTGAAATGGTTAAGCTTGATTATCTTTTGTCTTGTGTTAGTATTTTCTCCTTCAGAATGAGGTTTTTGGGGGCAAAGTAACCTTCCCATATCCTGTACCTGAACTCTGGCTGTTGTACCTCCTCATTTATTGGTTTTGCATGAGTTCCCTCTTACTACCTTAAACGTTTATGGCATTCAATTCAGTAAATTGTCTCTCTTGAGCATCCTTTGTCTTGTACCAACAGTTCTTCCTCTGAATGAAGGCTTTTTTGGACAAACCACCCTAGTTTAATCAAGCATACAACAAAGTGGGAGAAACAAATTGATATTGTTGAAGGAAAGGAGGAACCTTAGAACAGGTTCTGTGTTATGAACATAAGAAATTGCCATGCTGGGTCAGACCAGGGGTCAATCAAGCCCAGCATCCTGTTTCCAACAGTGGCCAAACCAGGCCACAAGAACCTGGCAATTACCCAAACACTAAGAAGATCCCATGCTACTGATGCAATTAATAGCAGTGGCTATTCCCTAAGTAAACTTGATTAATAGCCGTTAATGGACTTCTCCTCCAAGAACTTATCCAAACCTTTTTTAAACCCAGCAATACTAACTGCACTAACCACAGCCTCTGGTAACAAATTTCAGAGCCTAATTGTGTGTTGAGTAAAGAAGAATTTTCTCCAATTAGTTTTACATGTGCTACTTGCTAACTTCATAGAGTGCCCTTAGTCCTTCTATTATCAAAAAGAGTAAATAACCAATTCACATTTACCCATTCTTTACCTCTCATGATTTTAAAGACCTCTATCATATGCCCCCTCGGCAGTTTCTTCTCTGAGATGAACAGCCCTAACTTCTAGGGGTGTGCATTCGGATTGACCGCATTAGTAAAACGCAACTCATATTTTTTTTTTACTTAAAAAATTGATTCGACATAAACGATCGGATTTCCCACATATCGAACATAGATATGTTCGATATGTGGGAAATCGCGATTGTTGAGCCAAAATAAAAATTTAAACCCCCTCACCCTCCTTAATCCCCCCCCCCAGACTTACCACAACTCCCTGGTGATCGAGCGAGGAGTGAGGACGCCATTTCTGCAATCCTTGGCGAGAAGCATGTGACGTCGGCGGCACGTCGAGTGACGCCGGCGTCACGTGATTCCCGGCTCGTTCGCGCCGGACGGCTCGTTCGGCCCAAAAAGAACTTTTGGCCAGCTTGGGGGGGGTCAGGAGAACTTGCCGGGAATCACGTGACGTCGGCGTCACGTGATTCCCGGCTCGTTCGCGCCGGACGGCTCGTTCGGCGCGAACTTGCCGGGAATCACGTGACGCCGCGTCTGAGTGACGCGGCGCCACGTGATTCCCGGCAAGTTCGCGCCGGACGGCTCGTTCGGCCCAAAAAGAACTTTTGGCCAGCTTGAGGGGGTCAGGAGGCCCCCCCAAGCTGGCCAAAAGTTCTTTTTGGGCCGAACGAGCCGTCCGGCGCGAACTCGCCGGGAATCACGTGACGCCGCGTCACTCGACGTGCCACCGACGTCACATGCTTCTCGCCAAGGATTGCAGAAATGACGTCCTCACTCCTCGCTCGATCACCAGGGAGTTGTGGTAAGTCTGGGGGGGGGATTAAGGAGGGTGAGGGGGTTTAAATTTTTTTTTTGCACATATGTACATATACCCAACTCATTGGATTTTTTTTATGTCCATATTGGCCGCAAGTGGGACCCCCTTTCGGACATAAAAAATATGAACATAAAATTTTGCTCTGCACATCCCTACTAACTTCTTTAGCCTTTCCTCATAGGGGAGCTGATCCATCCCGTTTATCATTTTGGTCACCCTTCTCTGTACCCTCTCCATTGCAACCATATCTTTTTTTAGATGCTGCGACCAGAATTGTACACAGTATTCAGTGCGGTCTCACAATGGAGCGATAGAGAAGCATTATGTCATTTTCTGTTTTATTCACCATTCCATTCAGAATAATTCCTAACATTCTGTTTGCTTTTTTGACTGCTGCAGCACACTGAGCTGACAATTTCAATGTATTATTAATTATGACGCCTAGATCATTTTCCTGGGTGGTAGCTCCTAATATGGAGCCTAACATCATTTAACTATAGCATGGATTATATTTCCCTATATGCATCACCTTGCACTTGCAACATTAAATTTCATCTGTCATTTGGATGTTCAATCTTCCAGGCTCACAAGGTCCTAATGCAATTTATCACAACCCGGAGGCACTCCACGTTTACCCCGTTCCACTGAGAAAATTGACCATTTAATCCTCTCTGTTTCCTGTCTTTCAACCAGTTTGTAATCCTCAAAAGGACATCGCCTCCCATCCCATGACATTTTAGTTTCCTTGGAAGCCTCTCATGAGGGACTTTGTCAAATATCTTCTAAAAATGCAAATACACTACATCTATTGGCTCACATTTATCCACATTTTTATTAACCCCTTCAAAAAATGAAGCAGATTAGTGAGGCAAGACTAGCCTTGGGTAAATTCATGCCTTTCTATATGTTCTGTGATTTTGATCTTTAGAATAGTTTCACTATTTTTCTCGGCATTGAAGCCAGGCTCACTGGTCTATAGTGTTATGGAACCCTGCCCGCGGGTTCCCCCGCGAGCAGGCACTCACTCACCCATGCTGCTCTTGATGCCCGACGCGGCTGGTGCCACCGGAGTCAGGTCTTTAGTGAGGCCGGAGCCGCGGACTTGCTGTCTTCTGCGGCCCAGAGGCCGCCCACCAAGCCTCCTCTTCACCGCGGCCAGAGCCACAGACTTTGCTGCCGTCCATCATGGCACGGAGCTACCGCCATCATTATCTTCTTCCCCCGGGGCTGCAGGCCCAGGCTAGATTGGCGGCTGGAGCCGCCCCCGGGGCTTCCTGCAGTGGCTGGAGCCGCTGCCGTCATCAGGCCTGCTTCTCAGGCCAGCCCTGCTTCTTATGCGACAATGCTGTGCAGGCTGCTGTCCACGGTCCTGCACAGTTACTTCCGTCATGTCTTTCTCATGGAGCTCCTCTTCGTTTCATCTTCATGTCAAGTCAAGTCAAGTCTTCATGCCTGAGGTCCTCATCCAGGTGTCCTGGTGTCTCGTCTTGATCCTCCGCTTCCTGATGTCCCAGGTTCCTTGGTGTCCTGCCCTTCTTGGTGTTTGCTTCAGTACTCCTGAGCCTTCTGGTCCTGTCAGGCCCGACTCCCTTGGATGACGTCTTTCTCGAGCGTGGAGTGGCCGGCAGGTGGACTGGTGTCCTGTGCTCCCGAGCCGTCATGTCCTGCCAGCCTTTGTGGAGCTCCGGGCAACTTATGGCTCCATCGTCGAAGTTCTGCCTTGGCTGAATTCTTCCCTGCGCTCATCCTGTTCTCAGTGTGGTCCGTGACCAGCCTCCTCGGGCTGTGTAGGGTGCGCAGTGGGACAGGGTGGTCCGCGACCAGCTCATTGGGTCCGCCCTTGAAGGTGGGCTTAGTAGGGCGCCCCCTGAGAGACAGTGCCAATGTCCTTCCACCCAATCTCTCATCTTGTTTGGACTTCGTCAAGTTCCTCGTTTCGTCCTGGATGCCGTTGCATCAGTCTTGGTGTCATGTTAACATATTGTTCCTGATGTCGTGGCATCGACCCTGGTCTGGGATGCCGTCGCATCGACCATTGGTCCGTGATGTCCTCGCATCAGCCTTGGTGTCATGTCTTCGTCTGTGATGCCGTAGCATCAATCTTGGTGTCATGTCTTCATGTCAAGGCCCATCTGCCCTCATCCTCAGGCCAGGCCTGCTGCTTCATGCCGTTCCAAGTTGCAGGTCCGAAAGGGCTCAGAATGGTCGGAGGACCATTCACATTCCAACATCATCCTGTTGTTGGCCTTGGGAGCTTGCAGGCCTGGTGGAGGGTAAGACCGTCTGCCATAGTGGAACACACCGTCAACCCTCGGTTCAGTCCTGGATCCATCTGGGGTTGGGCTGAGGCCCAAGGGCACATGAAAACATACCTTCTCGACAGAATGCAAGGCCATGTGCCTGATGGTGCTGCTTCGCCGATGGATCCACCTTGTTCCAGAGTCTTGTTTGTTCCTGGACTGGTTATGGGACTGAAAAAAATTTTCAGGACTTTGTGTTCTCGACCCGCTGAAGGCGCCAGCTTTGCCATTGTTACGACCTGCTGGAGGTGCCAGCTGTCTGGATTTCTTTTTGAAACGACCTGCAGGAGGCGCCTGCATCCAGACTTTTTTGTCATGTTGCAGGTTGGGGTTTTACGACCTGCAGGAGACGACTGCACCCCAACTGGTTTTGCTGGTTTTTGTTTGCCCACCCTGGGTTCCCTCCCCCAGGTCTTCTTGGTGTTTCTTGGTGCTTCTTGTCTGGGTCTTGTTTGTTGCTTGTTCTCCCTTGTTCTTTGTTTGTTGTTCATTTGTCCTGTTCTCTGCTTGTTCTTCGTTTGTCTTGTTTCCCGTTTGTTGCTTTCCGGTTCTGAGTTTCCCATCCTCCTCATTCCCGTGTTTTGTTCCTTTGGTTCCCTTTCCTCACTCTTAGCTCTCTTGCCCTTCACTCTTTCGCTTTCTGCTCTCTCGCTCCTTGCTCTCTTGCTCTCCGCTCCCTTGCTCTCCACTCCATTGCTCTCCGTTCCCTTGCTCTCCGTTCCCTTGCTCTCTATTCCCTTGCTCTCTGTTCCCTTGCTCTCCGTTCCCTTGCTCCCTCTTTTGTTTTTTGTTGTGTGTCGGTCGCGCGGTCACTGTTCGCACGGTCGCTGTTCGCGCGGTCACTGTTCACTCAGTCATCGCTCAGTCACCGCTCGCTCGGTCTCGTGTTCCCTCGGTCTTGTGTTCCCTCGGTCTCGTGCTCTTTGGTCTCTCGTCATTGTTTTCTTGTGTTTTGTGTTTCTGCTGTTCTTCTCTGTTTCATGCTGTCCCCGGATATCCCAGCTTCCATTTTTGGACCCTCGAATACTTCTATCCGGTATGGACTGATACCCTTTTCCTCAGACTGTTGAGAGGAGGTTTGAGGAGGGGGTCTTTGAGGAGGGGGTACTGTTATGGAACCCTGCCCACGGGTTCCCCCGCAAGCAGGCACTCACTGACCCATGCTGCTCTTGCTGCCCGATGCAGTTGGTGCCACCTGAGTCGGGCCTTTAGCATGGCTGGAGCCGCGGACTTGCTGTCTTCTGTAGCTCGGAGGCCACCCACCAAGCCTCCTCTTCACTGCGACCGGAGCCGTGGACTTTGCCGCCGTCCATCGCTGCACGGAGTCGCCGCCATTGTCATCTTCTTCCCCCGGGGCTGCAGGCCACATCCCCAGGCTCGATTGGTGGCTGGAGCTGCCCACGGGGCTTCCTGCAGCAGCTGGAGCCGCTGCCGTCATCGAGCCTGCTTCTCAGGCCAGCCCTGCTTCTTACGCGATGAAGCTGTGCAGGCCGCTGCCCACAGTTATGCATAGTTCCTGCTTCCTCCCTCTAGGCATGCGGCCATGCCTCTTCACAGAATTTAAAGGGCCAGACACAGGAAGTGTGCCTGGCCCCACCTTCGAGTGGATTTCCTGCCTAGCCCTATATAATGGCTGTCTTCACAGTACGTCTTGGCCTTGCATCGGAGTTACTTCACTTTGGAGGCTCCTGCCTGCCAGAGCTCCATCAGATCTTCTTCATGGAGCTCCTCTTTGTTTTGTCTTCATGTCAAGTCAAGTCAAGTCTTCGTGCCTGAGGTCCTCATTCAGGTGTCCTGGTGTCTCGTCTTGATCCTCCGCTTCCTGATGTCCCAGGTTCCTTGGTGTCCTGCCCTTGTTGGTGTTTGCTTCAGTGCTCCTGATCCTTCTGGTCCAGTCAGGCCCGACTCCCTTGGATGACGTCTTTCCCAAGCGTGGAATGGCCGGCAGGTGGACTGGTGTCTAGTGCTCCTGAGCCGTCATGTCCTGTCAGCCTTTGTGGAGCTCTGGGTGACTTATGGCTCCATCGTCGAAGTTCTGCCTTGGCTGGATTCTCCCTGTGCTCGTCCCGTTCTCAGCGTGGTCCGTGACCAGCCTCCTCGGGCTGTGTAGGGCACGCAGTGGGACAGGGTGGTCCGCGACCAGCTCATTGGGTCCGCCCGTGAAGGAAGGCTGAGTAGGGTGCCCTGAGAGACAGTGCCAATGTCCTTCCGCCCAATCTCTCGTCTCATTTGGTCTTCGTCAAGTTCCTCGTCTCTTCCTGGATGCTGTTGCATCAGTCTTGGTGTCATGTCAACATCTTGTTCCTGATGTCATCGCATCAACCCTGGTCCGGGATGCCGTCGCATCGACCATTGATCCGTGATGTCCTCGCATCAACCTTGGTGTCATGTCCTCAACTACCTTGGTGTCATGTCTTGTTCCAGCCCTCGTCTCTGATGCTGTCCGCATCAGCCTTGGTGTCATGTCTTCGTCTGCGATGCCATAGCATCGATCTTGGTGTCATGTCTTCTTGTCAAGGCCCGTCTGCCCTCATCCTCAGGCCAGGCCTGCTGCTCCATGCCGTTCCAAGTGGCAGGTCCGAAAGGGCTCGGAATGGTCGGAGGACCATTCACATTCCAACATCATCCTGTTGTTGGCCTAGGGAGCTTGCAGGCCTGGCGGAGGGTAAGACCATCTGCCATAGTGGAACACGCCATCAAACCTCGGCTCGGTCCTGGATCTGTCTGGGGTCGGGCTGAGGCCCAAGGGCACACTAAAACACCCCTCACATAACATATAGTTTCCTGGATTGCCCCTGGAGCCTTTTTTTAAATATTAGGGTTACATTGGCCATCCTCCAGTCTTCAGGTAGAATGGATGATTTTAATGATAGATTACAAATTTTAACTAATAGATCTGAAATTTCATTTTTTTAGTTCCTTCAGAACCCTGGGGTGTATACTATCCAGTCCAGGTGATTTGCTATGCCTTAGCTTGTCAATCTGACCTATAACTTCCAGGTTCACACTGATTTGGTTCAGTTCATCTGAATCATCACTCTTGAAAACCATCTCTGGAACCAGTATCTCCTCTTGGAGGTCTGGGCTTACCCAGATGGGTCAAATGGAATTGCCAGAGGAGACCTTTATCGAGGATGTTAGTAGCAGGTTCCCAGTCAGTTTTCTTCGAGGCCTTACCCCTCCCAAGAGAGGAGATACTCCCAACGGTGACTTCTCTTCCGGGTATCTAAGACTTCTTGCACCCGATAAAGGGTATCAGTTTCAGAAACAAGGTGCGAGGGCTCTGGAGCTCTGCGAGAAGCTGAAGGAAATATACATGGTTGACTATCTCCAGGTTGTTGTAAATGAAGGTTTATGATACCAATTTCCAGCTCTGGTTCAAATGTGTTTGAAATCTAAAGGTAAAGAAGGAAACTGCCAGGTTATTGTGTGTTTTTATTTTAATTTATTGCAAGCAAATTTGAGGTTTGAGTAGTTTTTGCAAGAAAGGTGGGATATTTATCTAATAGGTTAAAAAAAATGAAAGAAAATAATTGCTGCTAGCAATGAAACTGAAACTGAAACCTCCTTAATCATGATCATTGAGTACTGCAATCTCTAAAGGTACTAAAGAAGGAGAATCATGATGGAACTAGAGAAATTAAAGTAGAGGCGACTTCCCTGATGAATTGGAGGAAACAACTTCCTTGTTGAAAAATACTGTGATACTGTTAAAGGGAAAAGCCAAAATTATTGTTGAGTTGAAAATGAACTTCACAGATGTAAGTAAGTCAGAAAAATATCCATTATTTCTGTATGGGTGGCTCTAGTATACACATCCCCAATACAAGAAAAAAAATATAGTCAGTCCAGAGAAATGGTATGAGATATATAATGTTGTCAGCAGGCATCACACAGTGAAAGAAAAGAGATAAAGTTAGAAAAAGGGGTAAGGCTAGAGAAAACTGAGGAGAGCTATGCTAGAGAATCAGTATGGTACAAGAAAGTATCTAGTTCAGGCAAAGACAATCACTACCAGGATCCTCTAAATGTAAATGTTACAGGTTCAGAATTCCTATTGTACTTTGAAGGGGCAGTTTTCATATAGATTTCCTACACTAAATACCCCTTTGAAAACTGCACATCCCTCCATACGGGGGGAAGAGATAGGAGAAGGGGTGGGGTTAGAGTGGGAAGGCTGAAATATGCAAACCATGCAGGGGAAAAGGATCCCTGTGGTATTGGACGTCAGAGGATTTTTAAGGAGAAAGTACCCGGGGAGTTTCGCTTTGAAAATTGACTTGCAGCTCTACGGGTACAAGCTGTACAAGGGGGTTAAACATAGCTCTCTAAAGTAAAATGACAGCATTGGTAATGGATGCATACAGTGGCATACAGTGTATGTGCGTTTGTGTAGTAAATGATGCCTGGCAGCTACATGGCAAGTTTGTGTGTGAGTAAAATATAGAAAAACACAGAGAGTTATCCAAATATGAGACTTCTGCTGACATACTGATTTATAACCTAAGGGCTGGATTTTCTATCTTCGCAGAGCTCTTTGAATGTAGAATTGTCAGACCACACAGAATATCCATTTGAAATGTCATGCTTTCGCCCGACATGGCTTGTGTTTCAAAGAGGATCTTCTTCCTCAGGGATGCATCATTGGCAAATCAAATTCAGTCTCTTAAATAAAAATCTTTCTCCAGATGCAAAATCAAAAGAGGATAGCTTCTGCATTTTTTTTGGAACGGCATGACATTTCAAAACAGATATTCTGTGTGGTCTCACAATTCGGTGTCCATTGCAAAATCAAGATAAGTGTCTTTTTTGTCTCTTGAAGATATTAATATGTAAAAAATAAGAAAAGCGGATTTTTAAAAAGAAAAAAGATTTATAAAAGGCAAAAGAAAGATTCACAAAAGAAAAAGAAAAAAATATTTTGTAAAAAGACCAGTGATTAGAAAACATCATGGGTATTTATTTCACTTGTAATGATATTCATTACCCTAACTTTTATGAGGCGTTATAAATGGCAATCAATTATTTCCCGAGATATATGGCTATCTAATAATTTATAGTTTATAATTGCCATATTATTTTCAGTTATCTTTTTTTTGTTTTGCATGGAGTAAAAGAAAGAACATCTGAAATAATCTGTGCTTACCAGCATCCGAGATTAGGGTGAACTATTCTGGCTTCTTGAACCTCAGCTCTCAACACTTCTTTTTGAGGTCCCAGATGCAGTCCACAAAGCTGCTATAGTGATGGAGAAGGCCTTGGCAAGAGCAGGCTAGAGTTCTCATATCCCTCGGTCTGCCACCTGGGAGGAATTGGGCTCTACCTGGCAGGGAATCTGCTGTGTGAGATGCTTAAAGTCTATGCTGGAGATGTTTGCAATTCGTATACTTTCAGCCAAGTAGGCAAATTTAAATAGAAAAAACTTTGTGGCTCGCATAGCATGGCTTTGCAGGAAAGCTGCTTCCTTTGTTTGCCTTAAACTGTGCGCATATTTCCCTGGTCAATCATCCTTTTTGACAATTTAACCATTAAAGCATGGCAGTGCCTCCATGCCCACTTCATATCCCCAGCTCAAGGTAAACTGGGAGTTCTGGAGACTCTGGCTCACATCCTGAGGAGTTCACAGGTCTGCTCATTAACAAAGAGGTTGGGGTCTCCTTGTTGATGGCTCTGAATTTTGTTTTGCCTTCGATATTCTAATGGCATTCAAATATGTCATCAGTTTTGGGATTCAGCCATCTGTAAGATGTTTTTGAGTTTGGATTTTGGCATTAAAGTCCATAATTAATGAATAATTAGTCACAGATGTATTAGGCTAGTCCCATTGCAAGTTGTCACCTTCAGCTTGTTTGCGTATCTCGATTTCTATGATTTTGAACTTGAAAGTATGCCTGTTGCTGTCTCATGTTTTTGATGGCTAACACTCTGTTAGTGGGAGTTGGAAAGGTTGTTCTACCCCGATAAATTTATAGATGAAGCATATGTTTTAGGAGTGAAAGGGTAACAATTCAGGAGCAAACTATTTAGTTTCCAACAGTTCGGGAATGAATAGATAGCAGATGGAAGGTTTGGCAGGCTGGGGTCAGCCATTTTCTTTTTTAGAAACTGGCAGGGTTGAACTGAGAGCCTGCTGCGAGGATATTCCAGGTCTATACGCTTTTCATTGTGCTGGGCAGTGTTTTGTATCAAAACAAATGCCGGAAGGATTGAGAAGGGGATTAAATCTGTTGCAATAGATTAAGGACTTTATTCAATAAAGATTTTTTTTCTTTGGACCCAGAATGGTAAAACGAAAAAGCCTTTTCTGAACAAGTGGATTTGATTTGTGTAAAAGAAAATGCACCACACAGGCTTCTACAGCAGACACTGTGAACACTAATAGTCACAAATTAAAAAAGCACAGAAGAATCACTTTGGCTGCCGTACCTGAAGGTAAAGCTTGTTATTTTTAAATGGAATTCTTACTAGGCCTTACTTAAGTCTGATTCACTAAGGCTTCTCTCCCAATCTGGATTTGAAAACCAAGAGGTCAGGAAGAAATTGAAGAAAGTGTCCTGTGGAGAAGAACAATCGACTCTTTAAGACGAATTTATCAAGCCTTCAGCAAGCAGTGCAATGGTAAAGCTCACTGCTGAGCAGAAGTAATCTACAATGAATGAATGAAAACATATTGATTTATGGACTGCTGTACTTAAAATCTCAGTATAATGATTACAGTTTGCCAGAACTGAAAAAGAAATTGCCATCAGTACGGATCATTTTCCCCAGGCCTTTATCAGGTTCTCGTTTAGTAGCTTGCCTGGCAGATGGAAAAGTTTCTATCTGAGCAGTGGGTGTTTGCTTCATGAATGTAAGCGGTTTGCTGACCACCTTGCTCCTAGTACTGTATTTATTGCTAGTGATATCCTGCATCTGTTTATTGTTGACTGTCTAGATTTTAATGATGTCACCTATTTGTATTTCAGGAAAAGTATGTATATATAAAATGTGTCTATATAAAATGTCGATAAATTAATCAAAGAGAGCACTGCTAATATTTTATAAATATATGTTCTTTCCAACTTCTCATAGTATGGATGAAAAACGCCAGTTCATAAACTTATTAGTGTTGCGTGCTGTAATAATGCCATGCAGGAGTTTTAAATATTTGTAATCATCACTGGCTTAAACAACATCTACCTTTGTGTCTCCCTTTTTTTGCCTCTTCTCTTTCTTCTTCCTAGTTAAAACTCTATTTCTTCCTTTTTAATTACAAGGCCAGCAGCTTTAATTAATATAATTCACCGTAGGTGCATCTTGTACTTATTAAGAGAGGTTGTCTGGGCTGTTGTTTTCACTTAATTGGTCCTCTGCAAAAGGTTTCCAGACTACGTTTCCCAGCAGTTTTATGCTTCCTGGTGCATCTGGTTTTAGGGTCTCCTGACCAACTCTAATTAAGCTTTCTTTCTCTTTTTAACCAGTGTTGCTTATAAACCTGTCATCAGTGCTCTCTCTATCTACTAGCATTGCTGTCCATTTTTTCTGGTTGCAGTCTCACATGAGAAGCTCCTGCTTCTTCACATAGTGGTTGATTTTAAAATGTACACGCTGATTTTATACATGTATGTGCCGCCGTGCACATGTTATAAAATACAATGAGGGGTACTTTTGTTCGTGCACCAGACTCAAACAAAAGTATGCTGGATTTTATAAGATACGCGCGTAGCCGCGCGTATCTTATAAAATCTGGGGTCGGCACGCGCAATGGGGTGCACATTTGTGCACCTTGCGCACGCTGAGCCCTGCACGCGCTGCCTGTTCCCTCCGAAATCGGAGCAGCCTCGGAGGGAACATTCCTTCCACCACCCCCCCCACACCTTCCCCTCCCTAACCCCCCCCCCCGGCCCTATCTAAACCCCCCCTTACCGTTATTGTAAAAGTTACGCCTGCCTCTGGCCAACGCCCGTGGGCTTCACCCATTCCCTTCCCCCTAATCTGACCTTCCCACCCCTTTCCCTAACCTATCCCCTGCCCAGCCCTATCCTAAACCCCTTTCCCTAACCTATCCCCTGCCCAGCCCTATCCTAAACCCCTTTCCCTAACCTATCCCCTGCCCAGCCCTATCCTAAACTCCCCAAAATTTTTATTTTACCTTTTGCACCTGCCTGGAGGCAGGTGAAAGTTGCACGCGCCAGCAGCCTGCTGGCACGTGATCCTCCGACACAGCGGAAAATGGCTGCTGTGCTGGAGGCCTCTGGCCCCGCCCCGCCCCCGCCCCATCCCCGGACCACCCCTTTTGTAAAGCCCCGGGAGTTAGACGCATCCCAGGGCTTTATGCGTGTCACTGGGCCTTTATAAAATAGGCCCGGCGTACGTAACCCTCCCTATGTGTGTAAATACTCTGCATTTACACGCGTAGGGCTTTTAAAATCAGCCCCAAATTATAGAAAATTTTGTTCTCTCAACACACAATTAACCTCTGGAAATCATTGTCAGAGAACGTGGTCAATGCAGTTAGTGTAGCTGAGTTTAGAAAAGGTTACACTAAGTCCATAAACGTCTGTTAATCAATAGGGAATAGCCACTGCTTGTTGTTGGCATTAGAAGCATGGAATCTACTTGATGTTTTTTGTACTTGTCAGGTACTTGTGACTTGGATTGGCCACTGTTGGAAACAGGATACTGGGTTTGATGGACCCTTGGTCTGAGCCAGAATGGCATATCTTATGTTCTTATGTTCTAACCTTGGCACCCACATTAGAGTCCTGGGTCTCCTGTGTCACATGTACCACTTTCCGAAAAGGTCTTGTTATTTTATCATGGCAGATCTCTTTCTTAGTCAGCCACGATAAAATATTAATATCAAATTGCCTATTTATGGCCTTCTTTGCATGCATTTTCATTATTCTTGCATAAAAATTACATGCAATGAAGATTATTGCAATAGAGAAGGCAACCTGAGTGGGACCCTGCACTACTGAAGATTGATGCCTTATTCAGTTATTTATTTATTTATTTATTTAAGTTTTTTTATATACCAACATTCAAGACAATAGTCCCATCATGCTGGTTCACATGAAACAGGAGTGCAAAATAACCTTAAACTTGAACAATAGTGCGGAAAAAGCAGTTACATGTAACAAGGAAAAATAGAACTTGGAGTGAGAAGGAAAAAGGAAAAGGAAAAACCAGCTAATTACATATAATTACATTGTAAGAGGTAGCTAATAGTGATATTGATGGTGATGTGTGTTGATTGTTAGGAGTTAAATAATATTGGAGTTATGAAAAGCCTGCATGAACAGCCAGGTCTTGAGTCTTTTCTTGAAGGTTGAGAGGCTGGGTTCCATTTTAAGATCTGGGGGGATGGAGTTCCATAAGGTAGGACCGGCTGTGGAGAAGGCCCGATTTCTTAGTGTAATGTGTCTGGTAGTTTTGGCTGGGGGTACTTGAAGTGATCCTTTGTAGGCATCTCTTGTTGGTCTTGTTGAAGTGTGTAATCGGAGGGGGAAATGAAGGTCAATTGGGGCTAGTTGATGGATGTTTTTGTATATGGTGAGAATGGCCTTGTAGATTATTCTGAAGTGGATGGGTAGCCAGTGGAGGCCCATTAGGATAGGGGTTATATGGTCTCTTCTCCTGGTGTTAGTGAGTATACGGGCAGAGGCATTTTGAACCATTTGCAGTGGTTTGGTGTGTAGTGAGGGGAGACCAAGCAAGATGGTGTTACAATAGTCCAGCTTTGCGAAGATGATTGATTGTAGGATTGTTCTAAAGTCATGAGTGTGGAACAAAGGTCTTATTCTTTTCAGTACTTGGAGTTTATAAAAGCAGTCTTTGGTGGTTTTGTTGATGGTAGCTTTCAGGTTCAGGTGATTGTCAATTAGAACTCCTAGGTCTCTCACTTGTGTAGTTTTTGGTATGGCTGGATGAGTGGGGGTGCAGGAACTGTTCTCTGGTGTGATGAGTAGTAGTTCCGTTTTGGATGAATTTAGTACCAAGTTGAGGCTTGTGAGAAGCTGTTTGATATTTTGGAGGCATGTTTCCCAATGAGACAGTGTTTTCGCGAGTGACTCCTTGATGGGGATCAGGACCTGGATATCATCCGCGTAGAGGAAATGTTTGAGCTTGAGGTCAGTGAGAAGTTGGCATAAGGGTAACAGGTATATGTTAAATAAGGTAGGAGATAGGGATGAGCCCTGAGGGACTCCTACTGACGCGGGGTAGAGTGAGGATTCTTTGTTATGAATCTTAACCTTGTATCCTCTATTGCTGAGGAAGGTTCTGAACCACGAGAGGGCAGTGCCTGAGATACCTATGGCTATTAGTTGGTTGATGAGAAGGGAGTGATTGACTGTGTCAAATGCTGACGAAAGGTCCAGTAGGATCAGAAGGAAGGCTTGTCCTTTGTCAAGGCCTAGGACGATGTGATCTGTCATGGAGATGAAGAGTGCTTCCGTACTTAAGGTTTTGCGGAATCCGTATTGTGATGGGAATAGGAGGTTGTTGTCTTCTATGTAGTTTGAGAGTCGTGAGTTTACCAATTTTTCCATAATCTTGGCTATGAAGGGGAGGTTAGCGATCGGTCGATAATTGTTGGGATCATTGGGGTCGAGATTTAGTTTTTTGAGTAGGGGTTTGAGTGAGGCCAGTTTGAGGTTTTCTGGGTAGAGTCCTTGTGTGATGGAGCAATTTATGATGTCTGCCAGGATTTTGGAGATAGAGTCTGGAATTGATAAAAGAAGTTTAGCTGGGATGTGATCCAAAGGGTGAGAGGAAGGTTTCATTTTCCTTAGAATTCCTTGGATCTCAATGGATGAAGTTGGATCAAGTTCTTCTAGTTGAGTATTGTTGATTGCGGATTGAGGAGTGGTTAGTGGTGCAGTGGCGTTAGTGGGGAGCTGAGATAGAAGATTGCTGATTTTGTTGCTGAAGAATAGTGCTAATTCTTCAGCTTTCGATTGAGCTTGGTCATGTGCAATCTCTGTCTGGTTTAATTGCGTGAGGTTGGCTACATAGCTGAAGAGTGCTTTGGCATCGAAGACAAGGTCGTGTATCTTAGAAGCGTAGAAGTCCCTCTTGGATCTTAAGGTGCTTGCTTTGTATTGATGAAGAATTGATTTGTAGATTGAAAGGGTATTGGTTCCTGGGTTTTTGCGCCATTTAGCCTCATTTTGTCTTAATTGGAGTTTGAGTTTTCTTAATTCTGAGGAGAACCAGGGCTGTCTTTTGGAGGAATTGGGGTGTGGTTTTTTTGTTATAGGAGGGCATAGCTTGTTAGCTATAGTTTCCGTAATTGTATTCCATGTTCGAAGCGCTGAGTTCGGGTCAGTGAGGTCCAGGTGGTGGAGGTGTGGTGATAATTGATTATTGAGATCTTCTGGTGAGCAAGTTTTCCTGTATGTGAAGGAGGGCGAAGGAATGCAAGCCGGGCTAGTATCTTTTATTGAGAATGAAGTTGTTATGAGGCAGTGATCTGACCACGGGACCTTTGTGCAGTTTGGGAGAGATGTGGGCTTGATTGCAGAGTTAACGAAGATAAGATCTAACGTGTGGCCGGCTTTGTGGGTGGGTTTGTTAACTAATTGAGTGAAGCCTAGCGCGGAGAAAGCTGTGAGTAATGCTTCACAGTTGGATGATAGTGTAGGGTTATCAACGTGCAGGTTAAAATCACCTAGAATGATAGCTGGAGAGTCCAAGTTGATAAGGGAAGTGGTTAATTCGACCAGAGGTGAGGCATTTGATTCCAGGAAACCTGGGGGAGCATATACGAGTAGGATTTGGAGTTTTTCTGAAGTGAAGAAGCCGATTTCAAGTTTTGAATTAGAATTGGTCTGGTGCAGAGAGAATCTGAGGTCCTTTTTGGTTGCTAAGAGAATTCCTCCTCCCTTTTTTTTATGACGAGGAAGCGAGAAGAAGTCGTAAGCCTCTGTAGGTAACTAGTTGATTATTGCGGGGTCTGATGGTTTTAACCACGTTTCAGTGATTGCACATATATCAGGCTTCACATCAATGAGGTAGTCGTTTAGAATTACGGACTTTTTTGTTAGAGATTGAGCATTAAATAGGCTTAAAGAAAATAGGGTGAGGCCTAGAAGTTGAGTGGTGGGAGTGATCATGATTGAAGAGAGGGATTTGAGGTTGTGGTGTTGAGCATGTCGGAATGATTCTCTTTTGGGTGGTAGATTATGTTGGAGAATTGGAATTGGGAAAGATGGGGCCATTGGTTGGAACAACGTTGCAAGATTAGAGATACTGTAATAAAAGTTGGAGAGGCTGTGTGAATGCTGGAAGCTTGCTGAAAGGCTGGATGAGTGCTGGAAGCTAGCAGGTGAGGCTGGATGAGTGCTGGAAGCTAGCAGGTGAGGCTGGATGAATGCTGGTGGGGCTGGCGGAATGTTGTAGAAGCAGATGTGTGTGTGAAACCTTGAAGGTGGAGTCACTGGCCGAAAGCTTGTGTGTAGCTGGCGTTGGGTGCTTCGTTAGTAGAGGGTGGAGTGGCCAAGGCGTTTAGGCTGGGTGGTTTCTGGTAGTGCTCAAGTTCACACGAAGGGGCACACAAGGTAAGGGAGGATTTTGTCGGCGAGTTTGCTAAGTCGGTTGAGCAGGGAGAGGGGCTTCCTCGGGGCTGCACGAAGGGGCGCACAAAGGGGTGGGCCCCTTTGTCGCGCACCTTTGTCGCGCACCTTCGGCGCGCGACGCTCGGCGCGCGGCGCCTCGGATGTCCGGGATTAAAATCCCCGCGGACTTATCCGGGATTGGTTGGGCTGTTGCAGCCCTCTGATTGGGCTGTTCGGGTCGCGGCAGGCCGAGCTTCCTGGCTCAGGCTGAAGAAACGGAGCGGCGACGTTTGCGGGCTCGCAGGCGGTGCTGAGACGGCTCTGGGTGAGAGAGAGAGAGATTTTGGAAGCCTTACCCCGGCAGGTCAAGGCGCCGACTGCGCAGGCTTTCCCCCGGCGGAAGCTGCAGAGTGAGAAGAAATGGCGCTGCGGCTATCCGCAATTTAAATCCCCGCGGGCTTATCCGGGATTGGTTGGGCTGTTGCAGCCCTCTGATTGGGCTGTTCGGGTCGTGGCAGGCCGAGCTTCCTGGCTCAGGCTGAAGAAACGGAGCGGCGACGTTTGCGGGCTCGCAGGCGGTGCTGAGACGGCTCGGGGTGAGAGAGAGAGAGATTTTGGAAGCCTTACCCCGACAGGTCAAGTCAGATAAACTTATCCAGCTAACTTAGGAGGGATATTCAGTAATGCACTATTGAATATAGCCAGTTATCTTAAAGAAAGCAGGATAATTTTATTTGGCAAACTTTAGGACAGCTCTTTGGCATGAACATAGTTAGCTGGATAGGTTTTCTGGCTAACTGTGAATATTGTAGTTTTCTGGCCACTCTCCTGGATGCACGATTCAGGAGGGCGGCCTATGCAAAATAGGGCCCGCTGTAAAAGGAGGTACTAGGGACACTGGCGCGTCCCTAGCGCCTACTTTTTGACAGGCGCAATGGGTTTGACAGCCGGGTTTGACAGCCAGCGCTCAATTTCGCTGGCGTCGGTTCTCAAACCCGCGGACAGCCACAGGTTCGGAAAACGGACGCCGGCATAATCGAGCGTCCGTCTTTCGGGCCATGGGCCGATTTTTAATATATTTTTTTAAATTTTTGCATTTTTTTTACTTTTGGGGCCTCCGACTTAATATCGCCATGATATTAAATCGGAGGCCCCTGGCACCGGCAGAAATTAACGCCAGCCTTTGGGCAGTCGTTAATTTCTGAAAATAAAATGTGCGGCTTGGCTGCACATTTTACTTTCTGCATTGCAAGGGAATAACTAATAGGGCCATCAACATGCATTTGCATGTTGCGGGTGCTATTATTTTTGGGGGGTTGGCATTTTCGACGAGCTATTACCCCTTACTGAATAAGGGGTAAAGCTAGCGTGTCGAAAACGCGCATCCAAATGCGAGTTAACATTGCGCTCCACCGGAGCGCACTGTACTGTAATGGCCTATTAGCTGGTTAACATAATTCCTCTCAGAAACATCTCCAGAGCACACCTATGTTATCTGGCTAAATTTTATCCAGATAATTTGATATTCAGCTAAAATCTAGCCAGATAATTGCCCAAAAACTAAAAAGTCAGCCTTTAGCCCGGAAACATGAGTTATCTGATAAATGCCACTGAATAAGGACCTCTAAATCTCTATATACTTGTAAGTTTATTTAATTAAAATATATATACAGCCGAGAAATTGATGGACTATATTACAATTTTATCAAGACTTTAATAGCAAGCTGATTCCCAAATTTAACAAATCTGTCAAGATGTAAGTGCTCATTTAATGAAGCTTAGTGTGTATGCTTAGACTATTTCATGCTCATGCTAAATACTGTATATTCATTAAGGCCATAACGAACATGCTAAGTGGGTGCCCAATGATGTTACTGGGTATATGCTAAGATTCATTTATATCTACATGTAAATAAAGGGAAAAAAATGTCATATGCAGATTACGAAGTCCAGTCACTATAGTAACAGTCCTCAGTGAGGGGCTATACATCAGTTTTCCTTCCAGAACCCTGAAATCATGTACGCGTATAACCTATAGGTTAAACACTTTAAGTCATGTACTCTCACCGATCATCAACTGTGCCAAGTCACCTGTGATCTGGCACCTTCAAATATCAAGGACTCGCCAATCAGTTCAATGAGCCAGCAGATGCCTCAGGTCCAACCACAAGCCCTCAGATATTTTAGGATCTGCATCTGAGAAGACCAACCTGCTCTCTCCATGCTGTGCACTGGTACAGGAGCAACTGTAGGCTGGAAGTGAGAATGTTTTCGGAAGCCGAACTCCTAGACTGTGGAACTCTTTGCCCAGCATTGAGAAATGCCCTGATTATTCAACATTGTGAAAACTAGGGGTGTGCATTCGGATTGACCGCATTAGTAAAACGCAACTCATATTTTTTTTTTACTTAAAAAATTGATTCGACATAAACGATCGGATTTCCCACATATCGAACATAGATATGTTCGATATGTGGGAAATCGCGATTGTTGAGCCAAAATAAAATATAAACCCCCTCACCCTCCTTAATCCCCCCCCCCCGACTTACCACAACTCCCTGGTGATGGAGCGAGGAGTGAGGACGCCATTTCTGCAATCCTTGGCGAGAAGGATGTGACGTCGGCGGCACGTCGAGTGACGCCGGCGTCACGTGATTCCCGGCTCGTTCGCGCCGGACGGCTCGTTCGGCCCAAAAAGAACTTTTGGCCAGCTTGGGGGGGCCTCCTGACCCCCCAAGCTGGCCAAAAGTTCTTTTTGGGCCGAACGAGCCGTCCGGCGCGAACGAGCCGGGAATCACGTGGCGCCGCGTCACTCAGACGCGACGTCACGTGATTCCCGGCAAGTTCGCGCCGGACGGCTCGTTCGGCGCGAACAAGCCGGGAATCACGTGACGCCGACGTCACGTGATTCCCGGCAAGTTCGCGCCGGACGGCTCGTTCGGCCCAAAAAGAACTTTTGGCCAGCTTGAGGGGGTCAGGAGGCCCCCCCAAGCTGGCCAAAAGTTCTTTTTGGGCCGAACGAGCTGTCCGGCGCGAACTTGCCGGGAATCACGTGACGTCGCGTCTGAGCGACGCGGCGCCACGTGATTCCCGGCTCGTTCGCGCCGGACGGCTCGTTCGGCCCAAAAAGAACTTTTGGCCAGCTTGGGGGGTCAGGAGGCCCCCCCAAGCTGGCCAAAAGTTCTTTTTGGGCCGAACGAGCCGTCCGGCGCGAACGAGCCGGGAATCACGTGACGCCGCATCACTCGACGTGCCACCGACGTCACATGCTTCTCGCCAAGGATTGCAGAAATGATGTCCTCACTCCTCGCTCGATCACCAGGGAGTTGTGGTAAGTCTGGGGGGGGGATTAAGGAGGGTGAGGGGGTTTAATTTTTTTTTTGCACATATGTACATATACCCAACTCATTGGATTTTTTTTATGTCCATATTGGCCGCAAGTGGGACCCCCTTTCGGACATAAAAAATATGAACATAAAATTTTGCTCTGCACATCCCTAGTGAAAACTTTGTTGTTTTCTCTGTAGGTCGTCACTGATTTTTAGGGTTAAAGGTGAGGAATTTGCCCATTATTTAGGTTTCATGAATCTGGCAACTGATTTATTTTCCAGGATTAATAGAATGTATGAGGAAGGCAGTTTATTGAGATCGGGAGAATATTAGGGCAATGTTAGGAGATTGTTAGGACAACTTTAAGTGGTAGTGATGAGTAAGAGGATTTATTAGAGAGAAGCTAAATTAAATTGATAAAACTGGATTTTGGAAAGTTAAAGCATGGTGGTTGGAATTATCAGCAGGGATGTTTGGGCAGAGTTTAAAGTGTTTAATGGTTTGATAAGCAGATGGTGGGGGAGATTAATGGTTGATTGATAGAGATTTTGGTAGGGATAGTCAGGGGGCTTTAAAGTGTTTTATAGTTTGATAAGTGGGCAGTGGGAACATCTTTGTGGGTGAGGGTTGGGTGGTGGTTATGAATGTGGGATTTATAAAGTGTATAGGTAGGGGGATTGGAAGTAATATTTTATGATGATTTATGATGTGTATACATTTTAGGCTAATCTTATGTTCATATACGCCACTTTGACTTATAAAGGTGGTTTATAAATGATTACATTACATTTAAATTAACTACCCACAGGTCCACCCAAAATCCTCAAATAATTATCAAAAATCCCAATCCCACAATCCTGAAGGAGCTCTTTTGGGAGTGACGTACCCAGGGAGACTCTCCTCCTTCCAACAAAACAAAACAGGGTTTGCCTATATAGTTCCTCTGGATGAAGTCATTGGGGTGGGAGCAGAGTCCATGCCGGACCAACAGTCAGACAAGCCTACAGGAAACACCAGTAGGCCAGGGCAACATCTTCTTTGTCCATCTCTGGCGTGTTTTCTTTTCCTATTGGTGGGGTGGAAATTATTGTCCTCCTAGATCTGTATCCCCCAGGCCTCTTTTCTGACGAGGTCATTGCTCTGCTCACTGATTGATAGAAACCCTCAAGAAGTCCTGAATCTTTGATGCTGCATCATTAACAGCAACAGGATCCAAGACTGCAACTGAAGACGGCTGTATGGATTTGCTGCCAATTAAAATAAAATAAATAATCCATTTTATATTTGCCATATACTTTATAGATTCATTTCAATTTATGTGCCTGTCGGGGAGCTGTTTTCCCCCCCTCATCTGCTCGGAAGATTGGTTTTGAATGACAAGCAGGTCTTTTCTATTTTTTTTGGCAGTTATCTCAAAGCACAGTTTTAGAAAAGATGTCATTATTCTGGTTCTCTGAGTGTGGGAAAATTACACAAGAAACCTGGCACAAACTAAAATGAAGTAAAAATGTGTAATGCAAGATTTACTACTTTATTCTGATTGTATTATGGTGAAGGAACATGATCAATGTTTCATCATAGAAACGGCTTTGTTGTTTGTTCAGGCATTGATTTTGTTTTCTTTATTTTGGTATGATGGGAGTAAACTCCAGCTTGCTTTTTCATGCCTTGGACTATGTGCCTGAATTTATTATTTGCCCCGTGATCTTTCTCTTATTTTTTTGTGATTCTGAGAAGTCACCCTAATTGCCAGCTACCCTCATTCTGCACAACTAAAAGGAAATGTGTTTCATCAATGTATATGATTGGAACTTGTGAGTCCATGCTATTCATCCAGGTTTGCTTGTCTAAATAATGCAGCATTTAGTTGTGTTTTAAATGACATTCCACATTTAACAAAAGCCCTCCCTGCATTATGAAATCAAGTATATTCTTTCAGGCAGCTAAATGTCCACTTTCCATGATATGGATGACCTAGGCATGTTAACTTAAGTCTTTAAAAATGTATCTGATTCATTTTAAACAGCATACAAAAACTTCCACTAGTGACTTTCTCTTGAAATGTATTATCAGCCCCCATCAGCTATGGGAGGGGCCATATTCCATCTCTCAGTGGTATGATTTAGAATGAGCATGTGCAACACGCCTACACAACTAAACGTACTCCCAGGAGTAGGGAAGAGAGGCTGGAAAAAAAATAAAAACAATATATAGCAAATCAAATCAGATGCATGAACAAATGTCAATGCATGAATATTTCACATCAGCTAAAAAAGGGGCATGTGTGGGCAGAGTGTGGGATTCTGGGGCAGGCGAAGAGATGTGTGCGCAAGTACCCAGATCCAGTGCTGTGAAAAAAAGTTACAGGCATCTGTGAGGAATTTGAGGAGTCTGGGTTAACTGGGATTAGGGCAGGCTAGAGAACCAAGGGGATTTGGAGGCCCTAGCTATATATTGAGCAATAGGGATGTGAATCGTGTCCTCGATCGTCTTAACGATCGATTTCGGCTGGGAGGGGGAGGGAATCGTATTGTTGCCGTTTGGGGGGGCTAAAATATCGTGAAAAATCGTGAAAAATCGTGAAAAATCTAAAAATCTAAAAATCGCAAAACCGGCACATTAAAACCCCCTAAAACCCACCCCCGACCCTTTAAATTAAATCCCCCACCCTCCCGAACCCCCCCAAATGACTTAAATAACCTGCGGGTCCAGCGGCAGTCCGGATCGGCAGCGGTCCGGAACGGGCTCCTGCTCCTGAATCTTGTTGTCTTCAGCCGGCGCCATTTTCCAAAATGGCGCCGAAAAATGGCGGCGGCCATAGACGAACACGATTGGACGGCAGGAGGTCCTTCCGGACCCCCGCTGGACTTTTGGCAAGTCTCGTGGGGGTCAGGAGGCCCCCCACAAGCTGGCCAAAAGTTCCTGGAGGTCCAGCGGGGGTCAGGGAGCGTTCCCGCCGCGAATCGTTTTCGTATGGAAAATGGCACCGGCAGGAGATCGACTGCAGGAGGTCATTCAGCGAGGGTTCCGGCGCCTCACTGAACAACCTCCTGCAGTCGATCTCCTGCCGGCGCCATTTTCCGTACGAAAACGATTCGCGGCGGGAAATCGCTCCCTGACCCCCGCTGGACCTCCAGGAACTTTTGGCCAGCTTGTGGGGGGCCTCCTGACCCCCACGAGACTTGCCAAAAGTCCAGCGGGGGTCCGGAAGGACCTCCTGCCGTCCAATCGTGTTCGTCTATGGCCGCCGCCATTTTTCGGCGCCATTTTGGAAAATGGCGCCGGCTGAAGACAACAAGATTCAGGAGCAGGAGCCCGTTCCGGACCGCTGCCGTTCCGGACCGCCGCTGGACCCGCAGGTTATTTAAGTCATTTGGGGGGGGTTCGGGAGGGTGGGGGATTTAATTTAAAGGGTCGGGGGTGGGTTTTAGGGGGTTTTAGTGTGCCGGCTCACGATTCTAACGATTTATAACGATAAATCGTTAGCATCTCTATTGTATTGTGTTCCATAACGGTTTAAGACGATATTAAAATTATCAGACGATAATTTTAATCGTCCTAAAACGATTCACATCCCTATTGAGCAAACTGATGGATGGACTAGTAAAACTGGTCCTTGACTGGATGCACATCTGTAATAAAATACAGGCAGTTGTGCATCCATAAGTTAGCCTAAGTAGGCATGCACACACTTAAAATTAGGCACACAGACACATGCACCTAGGCTATTTTATAACATGCACGCATATGTGCATGCATAAAATTGCTGCATATCTGGGTGTGCCTGTGTGCCCATTTGAAAGTTACCATTCCTATGTAAATATAACATACTTTTGTAGAAATTTTCAAAAGCCCATTTATTTATATGAAATGCACTTAACAATTCAAAAATATATTGTAGCAACAATCAAAGCCTATGAAATGGGATTTTGAAAACTGCTGCCATAATATGTTATATGTAGATTTCCCTTTGAAAATTACCTCCATAATATGTTACTATTGCAAGTAAAGCAAATAAAATTGATGGATTCTGATAATATATTGGAAACAGAGTCACATGGCATTATATTAATGAAACATTTATTTGCATTGGAAAATTAAGACAATCAGTTTTATGTAAGTTAGAACAGAAACCATTTCCCCCCTCAATATTTCAGTTCAGTTCAAGAAAAATAAAAATAAAAAATCCCTTTTAAATTCTGGCCAGAGTATTAGCATAAGTTCTCAGTTAAATCTCGTGTGCTCTTTGAATCTTTGCTGTCCAGAAGGTTGATGAAGCAGCTGCAGATGCTTTGGATCAGTATTCCATGGGTCAACTTGCTTCCCAGGGATGAAAGTCCAAACCTCACATAAATAATATTCTCTCTCTACTATAAATAAAATCACAACAAATCTGAAATTTCTAGCAACTAATTTTTCCTAATATTAATAGAGTGTAAGCAGCTATTCTATGAGAAACAAACTGGAAAATAAATGAAACAAAGTTTGTCTAACAAGAAAAAAACATTTAATTACCTAAGAAAGCAAAGGGCTATGGTTGATAGCCTGCAGCCAATCTGTGAAACAAAAATGTCTCAAATCAGGGCTATCTCTTCCCTTTTCTCTCTCTGTGAACCTCTAAACAAAAGACCTCCAACCTTTATACCTAAATAAAAAGGGTCATTAGTACTGGCTCCAGCAGGTACTGCCCACCTAAACTCTAATGCAAGGGTATCTCATTTCACATTTGAAATATAATTTTGTATTTTATGGAAAGCTAATTATAATAAAATATAGAATCTCTTCTTTCCAGTAATGTCCACAGGGTGTCACTGTAATCTAGAAAATAATATAGCATTGGGTTGCAGCCAAAACAAACCCCTTGCTAGGAAGACAGGAGAGAATAAACATTACCGATAAGTGTGTTGAAATTCAATGAAGCACCAGGAATTTGCATTCCTTTTTAACTAACAAAATGACTGCAAACAGTTGTTCACAAGTTACCATTTGTCATTTGAACTCAATTTTGCTGAGCGGAATTTAATTTAGTCAAGCACGGAAAGGAACAATTTTAATAAGTCACTGTAGTCTTATTGGTCCTGGAGAAATGGGATTCTCTGTAGAAAGTGATACTTTTTTCTGGTGAAAATTAAGACTACAACAATCTAGAAATATATGAACTTTCAAAATTATATAGGTTCCTTATTCAAAAGACATTTAACAAGGGATCATACTGTATGTAGTTTTGAAAATTCATGTTACTAAGATATTTTTAGTTTATTGTTATGTTGGTCCATTTGAACTAAAAGATATCACAATTTGCAAGATTCTATTTTTTTTTCATCAGAGTCTAGAGAAACATTGATAGAGATGGTTGTCTAGTTCCATATCTCCTTCTTCCTCCTTAAATTATCTTTACATTTTTTTTGTATAGGTTAACAAACATGTGCAAATTGTCAGAACCCGTCCTGTGTGATCTGTGTAGTAGGAGATCAGTCTGAATATCAAAGAATATCTATTAATTATGTAAGTGAAGAAGTCAGAGACAATTACTAATGTAAAGAAGATGCCATGTGGAAATTAGAAGCCTGCACAGAACAAGCCATTGTGATGGACTACCAGTGAAAAAGCCTGCAGGATCAATCATCATCTGCTAACATTTATTATTGGGAATTAGCTCTTTTCTACCTCGATGAGTTTTCAAGTGTCCCAGGAAGACAAACAAGACGATATGAGATCCATATGCAGATGCTGACCAGCTAGCAAACTGTGTCATTCATCAAGCTGCATTAGGGCTTTATTGCACAATAAATGGGGTCTAACACATGATAGATGTGTGACGTTTATTACATCATTCATTAGAATGAAAATATGATAATGAGTATTCAAAAACTAGGTAATTATGCAAATGAGGGATCCCTATCGCATTTCACAGAAAAATAATGCATAATAACATGAGATTTAATATGGGAAATAATACTTTGATTTGCGGTAGAGTGGAAAAATGTTTTTATAATGCCATAGCTGCTGTTATGATGGATCACAGCTATTATCATGCACGATAAAATGAGGCCTTCTCTCAGACACACCTACACAACCCTGGTGGCCCAATAAAAACAGATTTGGTTACCTTCCCTGTCTTCTGAAGCTACAATGTTAGAGAAAAGTATATTAATAGTGGGATATGGCTGTGTCAGTCTGCTCTAGAATAACAACAACAAATACTAATACAACAGGCAAGGAGGTTCTTAGGGAAGTACCTGCCCTGGAGGCAGACTTGCAAGGCCCGCTGATAGATCATGCTGGTCCACACCAGATCTTGCCATGCAGGAGAGCATGCAGGTGGTACAGGGAGCACATCTTTTATTCAAACACCATATTGCTGGGGATACCAGAAGAACACGTGTCAGTCTGCTCTAGATGTGGGGATGTGAGGGGATGTGAGGTATTGCTTGAGCTCCCAGGCTATCATGGAATTTTATCAAGAACTCAGAGGGGATCTGGATCTGGTCATAGAAATTTCCTGTGCTGTACTAAGCCTCACCAAACTATTGTACCCCCTGCATTGTATGGCATTTGGCTCCTTCCAAACACCAGTTGGAGTAATCGGGGGGGGGGGGGGGGGGGGGGCTTCTGACTAAAGATTTGTGTGATGATACCATTAGGTGTTAGATCCAGAGAAAAGGTCTATTGTTTAGTTAGAGGCCAATGGTTTGTTATAGCTGCACTATGACATGAGCATAGCTATACAACCAATTGCTCACCAACAGAGTAAAGATATTGCTACATCACCTCTAGCCAAGCTTTTTTACATCTAGTCCACTTGATGGCATATGAAGGTGAACACTAGCTAGATGGTGCCCATCTCACGTACATGCCCAATAGTTAGCGAAGAGTATGATCTCTGGAGAAGGCAACACAAGTCACGTGTGAAGCTCCACAGTAATGGGTTTCCTGTTTGGCTCATGCTGCTCTTCCTCAGGAGCATATTAGGAGTGTTCCTTTTTAAGCCAGGTAACATTATCTTGCATATGAGAAATTTGTCTAGTTGGAATGGCCAATGGTACTCTTGAATGCAATGTCATGTGGGTTACAATCCTCTAATCTAGTGAAACCTTAAGGCAAAAGCCACACAATAAAAAGTCACAAATAGAAAGCAAAGGTTTAAAATATGTGACCACTTTATTAAACAACATTTGTAGTCACAACATTCAAAGCAATTCAACATCTAAGGTAATCATATTCTGCAAGGACAAGATCTCAAATTTCACATGTCATTGTAACTGTAAGGACCAGCACATTATGTGGATATATGTACATTCATTGTTACCAATGGCAACACTACATATACAGAAAAATGGTATGATCCTTTGACAAAATGAACCTAGGAAGTGGAAGTGGAAACCTAATTTCTACAGTACAGCTCTAATGTTAGTGCGTAGAAGTGGCCAAGCTACTGCCTGGCTGCTGGAGTATCAAGTTGCCACTTCCATTTCTAGAGAGATGTCTTGCTCCCACTACCCTTTTCCCTCTCTTCCCAGCCCCCTGCCCTACACCTTGCCCATTCTCTGGCCTCTCTGTATAGCCCTTCCCTGTTGTCCTCCTCCTGCCAAACTCCCCTGCCTAGCTCCTGTCTCCTCCTATCCCTTTCCTCCTCCCTATCTCTACTCCTACTGTCTGATTTCTCCTCCTCCTCCTCCTCCTCCTGCTACCACTCTTGATCTCCTCCTCCCTCCTTCTCCATCCTGCTCTCATCCTCTCCCTCCTCTCCTCATGTCTCTCTTCTCCTATGTCCCCATGCCTTCCACACACCATCCTCTCCTGTTCCTCAGCACTCCTCCACCATCACTCCTCTACACAGCACTTCTCTACCACTCCTCTCCTCCACACAAAGGGAAAAACAAACAAGACAAACTCATGAAAACTGCCACACACAGATAAAGACAAGAGACAATGATAAAGGAAAACAGATGAGAACACTAAACAGGACAACTCATACAGGTAATATTAGAAAAAGCTCCTAAACTCCAACTAACCACTAACCACCAAATCACCTCCTCCCTTCCTCTAACTCCTGACATACCCTCATAGAGGCAGCTGCAAAACGCTGGAATATATAAACAAAGAAAATAATGCACCATACATAAAATGATTTACAAGGAATTAAATGATGTGTGATGTGGTAGTGTGTCACACGATGTTGAAAAATTATTGCATGTTGTGATACTTATATATTGTTACATTTCGTGGACCCAGTGATAATGTAACAGCCTTACCTGAGATCCAGCCAGAGCCAAGAACAAGCAGTGGGCACTCGGGTCCAGATCCAAGTCCAATCCGGGTCAGAGGCAGGTAGCAGGCAAACAGAATCCAAGTCCAATCTGGGTCTGAGACAGGCTGCAGGCAAACAGAATCCAAGCTCAATCTGGGTGTGAGGCAGGCTGCAGGCAAACAGAATCCATGTCCGATCCAAGTCTGAGGCAGACAGCGGGCAAACAGAATCAAAATCCAATCTGGGTCTGAGGCAGGCAGCAGGCAAACAGAATCAAAGTCCAATATGGGTCTGAAGGAATGTGTAGTATCTCAAGATAAGCAGCACCAGCACAAGCAAGCCTGTAGCCGAGGCAAGGCTTGTGCTGGAACACTGGGTTGTAGAGATGTGAATCGTGTCCTCGATCGTCTTAACGATCGATTTCGGCTGGGAGGGGGAGGGAATCGTATTGTTGCCGTTTGGGGGGGTAAAATATCGTGAAAAATCGTAAAAAATCGAAAAACGTAAAATCGCAAAACCGGCACATTAAAACCCCCTAAAACCCACCCCCGACCCTTTAAATTAAAACCCCCACCCTCCCGAACCCCCCCCCCAAATGACTTAAATAACCTGCGGGTCCAGCGGCGGTCCGGAACGGCAGCGGTCCGGAACGGGCTCCTGCTACTGAATCTTGTTGTCTTCGGCCGGCGCCATTTTCCAAAATGGCGCCGAAAAATGGCGGCGGCCATAGACGAACACGATTGGACGGCAGGAGGTCCTTCCGGACCCCCGCTGGAC
This sequence comes from Rhinatrema bivittatum, assembly GCF_901001135.1. Classification (NCBI taxonomy): domain Eukaryota; kingdom Metazoa; phylum Chordata; class Amphibia; order Gymnophiona; family Rhinatrematidae; genus Rhinatrema; species Rhinatrema bivittatum. Next base: position 795,843,400 of record NC_042615.1, on the reverse strand, counting down.
TTTTGGCAAGTCTTGTGGGGGTCAGAAGGCCCCCCCCCCAAGCTGGCCAAAAGTTCCTGGAGGTCCAGCGGGGGTCAGGGAGCGATTTCCCGCCGCGAATCGTTTTCGTACGGAAAATGGCGCCGGCAGGAGATCGACTGCAGGAGGTCGTTCAGCGAGGCGGTCCGGAAGGACCTCCTGCCGTCCAATCGTGTTCGTCTATGGCCGCCGCCATTTTTCGGCGCCATTTTGGAAAATGGCGCCGGCCGAAGACAACAAGATTCAGTAGCAGGAGCCCGTTCCGGACTGCTGCCGTTCCGGACCGCCGCTGGACCCGCAGGTTATTTAAGTCATTTGGGGGGGGGGGTTCGGGAGGGTGGGGGATTTAATTTAAAGGGTCGGGGGTGGGTTTTAGGGGGTTTTAGTGTGCCGGCTCACGATTCTAACGATTTATAACGATAAATCGTTAGAATCTCTATTGTATTGTGTTCCATAACGGTTTAAGACGATATTAAAATTATCGGACGATAATTTTAATCGTCCTAAAACGATTCACATCCCTACTGGGTTGAAATAGTCTGAATTTCCCGTGCTAACATGGGGGCTCTCGGGAGGGACATTGATGTGCCGGGAGAGGAAGAGCCAAGCCATTGTGTATGCCGCACCATACAGCGCAACAACAATGCCACCGATGAAGGCCCACACCACAATGGGAAGCCGTTAATGGTGAACAGCTCGGGTCCCCGTGGTAACTATCTCCCATGCAAGGTCCTCTCCTCTGCCTCTTAGGTCTGGGTCTGAGAGGAAATCAAAATGGAATTCATGAATTAATTAGGGGGCTTGAATGTTACTGGATGGTTCCAATGAGTTTTCTTCTGGACCACAATTTTTCCAAGAAATTAAATATTGAAGTGTCCATCCCCTTCGCCTGACTTCCAAGATGTCTTCTACTTCATATTGTGTGTCCTCTTCCACTATCATGGGTGATATTTGTCTAGGTGGTCTAGAAGGCCAAGACAGGTCTGCTGGTATAAGAAGAAATATATGAAACACATCATGAATGTGAATGTGAAGTGTTGTCTTTTTGCGGATGACACTAAGATCTGCAACAGAGTGGACACGCCGGAAGGAGTGGAGAGAATGAGACGGGATCTAAGGAAACTGGAAGAGTGGTCGAAGATATGGCAGCTGAGATTCAATGCCAAGAAGTGCAAAGTCATGCATATGGGGAGCGGAAATCCGAATGAACTGTATTCGATGGGGGGGGAGAAGGCTGACGTGCACGGAGCAGGAGAGGGACCTTGGGGTGATAGTGTCTAATGATATGAAGTCTGCGAAACAATGCGACAAGGCGATAGCAAAAGCCAGAAGAATGCTGGGCTGCATAGAGAGAGGAATATCAAGTAAGAAAAGGGAAGTGATTATTCCCTTGTACAGGTCCTTGGTGAGGCCTCACCTGGAGTACTGTGTTCAGTTCTGGAGACCGTATCTACAAAAAGACAAAGACAAGATGGAAGCGGTACAGAGAAGGGCGACCAGGAAGGTGGAGGATCTTCATCGCATGACGTACGAGGAGAGATTGAAGAATCTAAATATGTACACCCTGGAGGAAAGGAGGAGCAGAGGTGATATGATACAGACTTTCAGATACTTGAAAGGTTTAATGATCCAAAGGCAACAACAAACCTTTACCATAAGAAAAAAATCAGCAGAACCAGGGGTCACGATTTGAAGCTCCAGGGAGGAAGATTCAGAACCAATGTCAGGAAGTATTTCTTCACGGAGAGGGTGGTGGATGCCTGGAATGCCCTTCCGGAGGAAGTGGTGAAGACCAGAACTGTGAAGGACTTCAAAGGGGCGTGGGATAAACACTGTGGATCCATAAAGTCAAGAGGCCGCCAATGAGAGTGGGTGACTCGCCAGAATGATGGCTACTGCCTGGAGACAATACCCTTATTCAATAAACATACACATGGTTACTGTGACTCCAACATCACTCTAAGCTTCAACAGCAAGAGGAAATGTGGAAAAAAGGATTTGCACTCACAAAGACGGGAGTAGCTGGCTTGTTACGGCGGTTACTACCCCCAAACCAAATATCCAAATTACTACCTCCACCTTCCTCTATTCCTGATGCCTTTCAACTAGCTTGATCACTCCATTCTTATACTTCACTTTCAATGCATATCCAGCATAGTTCTCTGCTTCAACAGCAGGGGAAAAGAAAAACTGTTACTTCACACATCCAGCAGAGCTCTCTGCTTAAACGGCAGGGGAGAAGAAAAAAGGGTTCGCACTCACAAAGCGGGGAGTAGCTGGCTTGTTACGGCGGTTACTACCCCAAACCAAATGTACCTGATACTTCACTCTTGAAGCATATCCAGCATGGCTCTCTGCTTCAACGGCATGGGAGAAAGACTGATACATCACGAATTTCCAGCATAGCTCTCTGCTTCAACGGCAGGGGAAAAGAAAAACTGATACTTCACGCATATCCAGCATAACTTGAACGGCAGGGGAGAAGAAAAAAGGATTCACACTCACAAAGCGGGGAGTAGCTGGCTTGTTACGGCGGTTACTACCCCAAACCAAATGTGCCTGATACTTCACTTTCGATGCATATCCAGCATAGCTCTCTGCTTCAACGGCAGGGGAGAAGAAAAAACTGATACCTCACGCATATCCAGCATAGCTCCCTGCTTCAACGGCAGGGGAGAAGATAAACAACCAATAAGGGCTGTATAACATAATCTGGGTAAAAACAAATAAGCATGGGTGTAGCTTGCTTATTGCGGCGGTTACTACCCCTACTACCTCTAACTAATCAAGCTAGATATTTCACTTGGATGCAGCTCCATCACCGCTCTCTACATTAATGGCGGGGGTGGAAGGGAATTAGAACCAAGAGCTAAGAGAAACAGATAAGTATGAGAGAAGAAATGAGGGAAGCTTGCTGGGCAGACTTGATGGGCCATTTGGTCTTCTTCTGCCGTCATTTCTATGTTTCTATGTAATCGAAGCTTATATGTAACCTACCGAATGTCTTTCTTGACTGGAAATGGCCCCACGAAGCGGGGCGTGAACTTTAAGGAAGGCATGCATAGTTTAAGATTGTGGGTGATTAACCAAACTAGCTCTCCTGTAGGGATGTGAATCGTTTTTCAACGATTAAAATTATCGTCCGATAATGTTTATATCGTCTTAAATCGTTATAGAACACGATACAATAGAAATTCTAACGATTTATCGTTAAAAATCGTTAAATCGTGTTAGTGCGCACTAACTCGAGTTAGTGCACACTAACTCCCCATTAGTGCGCACTAACTCGATTTAGTGCGCACTAACTGAAAATGATACAAATAAACACTTTCCAGGTCACTGAAGGTCAGTTAGGAATGAATATGTGTTCCTATTGGCTGGCTGCCCTCTTATCTATTGATGTTACCAAGGTTACCACTGAGGTGATGGTTGGGGGGATGGGAAATGGAACTGGAAACTAACGAACACCAACAGAAAATGAAACAAAGTGTTCACACTTCCCAGGTCAGTAAAGGTCACTTAGGAATGAATATGTATGTATGTATTCCTATTGGCTGGCTGTGCTCTTATCTATTGATGTTACCAAGGCTAATACTGAGGTAATGGTTGGGGGGATGTGAAATGGAAACAGTTGGAAGCTTGACAAAAAAAGTAATGTAATGATCAGCACTCACGTGACTAGAACTTGTTTGTTTATTATTTTTGTTAGCAGGCACCTGAAATGCTAGTGCATGTTGAATTTGCCAATCACTGTGCATTTTAGAAAGGTGGTCCTGGCTGGAACTGTACACAGTTCAAATATATGTAATTGATTGTTGGTAAGTGTATTTTTTAAGTAGCCACACTGGCACAAGTATGTTTACTTTTCCTCCTACTTAACTCACTAGCTCAGCTTTGTAAAAGGGCTTCTCTGCTTGTGTGTTGTTTTTGTTTGGTGTGAGGAGAGCAGAAACATCAGATCTTTATTCAATCTACTACAGTCATCTCTTACAGTGCCCTATCCCTATTAATACCAGGAGTGTTGTGATCTTCCTGCACACAGTGCCCTAACCCTGATACCAGTCTGAGACAGCTCCCTCCCTGCATTACTAGTGAGAGGCTGGCTTCACAGACAGGGGGGAGCTGCCTGACCCTCACTCCTGACTTCCCCCATGTCCCAGCTAGTGAATGGTGTGTGGGTGAGGGGGGGGGGGGAGGATGGTGAAGTCTGAGACAGCTCCCTCCCTGCATTACTAGTGAGAGGCTGGCTTCACAGACAGGGGGGAGCTGCCTGACCCTCACTCCTGACTTCCCCCATGTCCCAGCTAGTGAATGGTGTGTGGGTGAGGGGGGGGGGGGAAGGATGGTGAAGTCTGAGACAGCTCCCTCCCTGCATTACTAGTGAGAGGCTGGCTTCACAGACAGGGGGGAGCTGCCTGACCCTCACTCCTGACTTCCCCCATGTCCCAGCTAGTGAATGGTGTGTGGGTGAGGGGGGGGGGAGGATGGTGAAGTCTGAGACAGCTCCCTCCCTGCATTACTAGTGAGAGGCTGGCTTCACAGACAGGGGGGAGCTGCCTGACCCTCACTCCTGACTTCCCCCATGTCCCAGCTAGTGAATGGTGTGTGGGTGAGGGGGGGGGGGAGGATGGTGAAGTCTGAGACAGCTCCCTCCCTGCATTACTAGTGAGAGGCTGGCTTCACAGACAGGGGGGAGCTGCCTGACCCTCACTCCTGACTTCCCCCATGTCCCAGCTAGTGAATGGTGTGTGGGTGAGGGGGGGGGGGAGGATGGTGAAGTCTGAGACAGCTCCCTCCCTGCATTACTAGTGAGAGGCTGGCTTCACAGACAGGGGGGAGCTGCCTGACCCTCACTCCTGACTTCCCCCATGTCCCAGCTAGTGAATGGTGTGTGGGTGAGGGGGGGGGGGGAGGATGGTGAAGTCTGAGACAGCTCCCTCCCTGCATTACTAGTGAGAGGCTGGCTTCACAGACAGGGGGGAGCTGCCTGACCCTCACTCCTGACTTCCCCCATGTCCCAGCTAGTGAATGGTGTGTGGGTGAGGGGGGGGGAGGATGGTGAAGTCTGAGACAGCTCCCTCCCTGCATTACTAGTGAGAGGCTGGCTTCACAGACAGGGGGGAGCTGCCTGACCCTCACTCCTGACTTCCCCCATGTCCCAGCTAGTGAATGGTGTGTGGGTGAGGGGGGGGGGGGAGGATGGTGAAGTCTGAGACAGCTCCCTCCCTGCATTACTAGTGAGAGGCTGGCTTCACAGACAGGGGGGAGCTGCCTGACCCTCCGTGGTATTGTGATCTTCCTGCACACAGTGCCCTATCCCTGATACCAGGGGTGTTGTGATCTTCCTGCATGCAGTGCCCTATCCCTATTAATACCAGGAGTGTTGTGATCTTCCTGCATGCAGTGCCCTATCCCTATTAATACCAGGAGTGTTGTGATCTTCCTGCATGCAGTGCCCTATCCCTGATACCGGGATGTGTGCAAGAAGATCACAACACCCCCGGTATCAGGAATAGGGCACTGTGTGCAGGAAGATCACAACACCCCCAGTATCAGGAATAGGACACTGTGTGCAGGAAGATCACAACACCCCTGGTATTAGGGATAGGGCACTGTGTGCAGGAAGATCACAACACTCCTGGTATTAATAGGGATAGGGCACTGTGTGCAGGAAGATCACAATACCCCTGGTATCAGGGTTAGGGCACAAGTTCTAGTCACATTGACTGATCACATTACTTGTTTTGTCAAGCTACCAACTGTTTCCATTTCCCATCCCCCATATACTGTCAGTAGGAAACTTGGTAACATGAATAAATAAGAGGGCAGCCAATAGGAATACATATTCATTCCTAAACTGACCTTAACTGACCTGAAAAGTGTCAAATTGTATCATTTTCAGTTAGTGCGCACTAACTCCCAGTTAGTGCGCACTAACTCCCGTTAGTGCGCACTAACTCGAGTTAGTGCGCACTAATCGGAAAAAAACGATTTTTAACGATTTTTTAACTAAAAAATCGTGCCTAAGACGATTTTCTTGCCCTGCCACACGATTTCTATCGTTAAGACGATATGGAAAACGATTCACATCCCTACTCTCCTGGATGAAGCTGAGGAGCTGGTCTTTGCTTTTTATCCTACTGTTTCTTTGACTTGGTTGTGGCCTGTTGTAAGAGGGCATGAGTTCTTTTCCATAAATCCTTTAAGTTCTGGGTGGCCAGATCTACTACAGGACAAGATGAGGATGTAGAAATGGGTAGTGGTATCCAAGGATGACGTCCAAAGACCAAATAAAAGGGCAACATCCCAGTGGCCTGTGTAACATGATTGTTGCGACAAATTTCTGCCCAATGGAGTAGTGAAGACCAGTCATCCTGCTGTTGGTTCACATAACAGCGCAGGAAAGTCTTAAGTGACTAATTAGTCCACTTTGCCAACCCATTCATCTGTGGGTGGTAAGCTGAAGAAAAATTGATTTGCACTCCAAACATTTTGCAAATATCCTTCCAATAACATGTGGTGAATTGAACTACTCTACCTGAAACGATATGTTGAGGGAGTCCGTGAATTCGGAAGACATGTTGAAGGAATAGCCAAGATAATTCTGGTGCTGTCAGTAACCTAGGGAGAGGAATAAAGTGGGCTATCTTTGAAAATCGGTCCACCACTATCCAGATTGTATGGTTTCCTTCAAATAGAGGCAAATCTGTAATAAAGTCAGTGGCAATGTGAGTCCATGGTTTGTCAGGTATTGGTAAAGGCTGTAATAATCCATAAGGTGAAGTCCAGGAACTTTTGTGAGCAGTGCACTTAGAGCAAGAGTTTACAAATTTCTTGGTATTCTCTTTCCACTGAGGCCACCAGTATGATGGCTAAGGTGTTCCCTGGTACGTTGAAGTCCTGGGTGACCCGCCACTTGGGAATCATGAACCCAGTGCATGACTTTTTCTCTCAAAGGTTTGGGAATGACCATTTTCCCTACTGGGACAGTATACATAGTGGCAATCATAATCTGGGAGGGTCAATAATATACTGATATGGATCTGGAGTGTCGTCGGGGAGGAAACTTCTTGATAATGCATCAGCTCACTGATTCTTTTTGGCTGAATGGAAGAGTAGCTTAAAGTCAAAGCGGCTAAAAAATAGGGCACATCGAGCAACAGGTAAGCCAAAATCTTATGGCCGATATAGATAGTAGGTATGTGAATCGTGTGCCCTATCGTCTTAACGATTGAAATCGTCTGGCAGGAGAAGAAAATCGTGTTTGGCACGATTTTTTAGTTAAAAAATCGTTTTTTCCGATTAATGCGCACTAACCATTGTTAGTGCGCACTAACAGAAAATGATACAATTTGACACTTTTCAGGTAGTTAAGGTCAGTTTAGGAATGAATATGTATTCCTATTGGCTGCCCTCTTATTTATTCATGTTACCAAGGTTTCCACTGACAATATATGGGGGATGGGAAATGGAAACAGTTGGTATCTTGACAAAAAAAGTAATGTGATCAGTCAATGTGACTAGAACTTGTGCCCTAACCCTGATACCAGGGGTGTTGTCATCTTCCTGCACACAGTGCCCTAACCCTGACACCAGGGGTGTTGTGATCTTCCTGCACACAGTGCCCTATCCCTATTAATACCAGAAGTGTTGTGATCTTCCTGCACACAGTGCCCTAACCCTGACACCAGGAGTGTTGTGATCTTCCTGCATGCAGTGCCCTATCCCGCCTGCATTACTAGTGAGAGGCTGGCTTCACAGACAGGGGGGAGCTGCCTGACCCTCACTCCTCCCTTCCCCCAAGTCCCAGCAAGTGAATGATGTGTGGGTGAGGGGGGGGGGGGAGGAGGATGGTGAAGGGTGAGACAGCTCCCTCCCTGCATTACTAGTGAGAGGCTGGCTTCACCGACAGGGGGGAGCTTCCTGACCCTCACTCCTCCCCTCCCCCATGTCCCAGCCAGTGAATGGTGTGAGGGGGGGGGGAGGATGGTGAGGCTGAAACAGCCCCTTCCCTGCATTATTAGTGAGAGGCTGGCTTCACAGACAGGGGGGAGCTGCCTGACCCTCACTCCTCCCCTCCCCCATGTCCCAGCCAGTGAATGGTGCGTGGGTGAGTGGGGGGTGGGAGGATGGTGAAGGGTGAGACAGCTCCCTCCCTGCATTACTAGTAAGAGGCTGGCTTCACAGACAGGGGGGAGCTGCCTGACCCTCACTCCTCCGGGGTGTTGTGATCTTCCTGCACACAGTGCCCTATCCCTGATACCAGGGGTGTTGTGATCTTCCTGCATGCAGTGCCCTATCCCTGATAACAGGGGTATTGTGATCTTCCTGCACACAGTGCCCTATCCCTAATACCAGGGGTGTTGTGATCTTCCTGCACACAGTGCCCTATCCCTAATACCAGGGGTGTTGTGATCTTCCTGCACACATCCCGGTATCAGGGATAGGGCACTGCGTGCAGGAAGATCACAACACTCCTGGTATTAATAGGGATAGGGCACTGCATGCAGGAAGATCACAACACCCCTGGTATCAGGGATATGGCACTGTATGCAGGAAGATCACAACACCCCTGGTGTCAGGGTTAGGGCACTGTGTGCAGGAAGATCACAACACTCCTGGTATTAATAGGGATAGGGCACTGTGTGCAGGAAGATCACAACACCCCTGGTATCAGGGATAGGGCACTGAGTGCAGGAAGATCACAACACCCCTGGTATCAGGGTTAGGACACTGTGTACATGAAGATCACAACACCCCTGGTATTAATAGGGATAGGGCACTGTGTGCAGGAAGATCACAACACCCCTGGTATCAGGGATAGGGCACTGTGTGCAGGAAGATCACAACACCCCTGGTATCAGGAATAGGGCACATGTTCTAGTCATATTGACTGATCACATTACTTTTTTTGTCAACTACCAACTGTTTCCATTTCCCATCCCCCCAACCATCACCTCAGTTGGAACCTTGGTAACATCAATAGATAAGAGGGCAGCCAGCCAATAGGAATACATATTCATTCCTAACTGACCTTTACTGACCTGGAAGGTGTCAATTTGTATCATTTTCTGTTAGTGCGCACTAACGGGAGTTAGTGCGCACTAACACGATTTAACAATTTTTAACGATAAATCGTTAGAATTTCTATTGTATTGTGTTCTATAACGATTTAAGACGATATTAAAATTATCGGACGATAATTTTAATCGTTGAAAAACGATTCACATCCCTAATAGATAGTGATGATATATTTTGCTCCCTCCAATAGGTGTTGCCATTCCTCAAGCACTAACTTAATTGCCAAAGATTTCCGATCACCAATGGCATAATTCTTCTCTGCCGAAGAGAACTTTTTAGAAAAATAGGCGCAGGTGACAAAATTCCTGTCCTACGATCATTGTAAGAGGATAGCTCTGATCCCTAGAATAGAGGCATCTACTTTAATAATGAAGGGTCTTGTTGGAACTGGGCATTGCAGGCAGGGATATTTTATAAATTCTTCCTTTAAGCGTTGGAAAGCTTGAACGGCTTTTGGGGCCCAATTGCCGACATCGGCCCCTTTTTTGCTCACACCTGTGAAAGGTGCCCCTAAGGTTGAGTACCCAGAAATAAATTGTCAATAGTAGTTCAAGAATCCTAGAAATCATTGTAAGGTTTTGAGACCTATTGGTTGAGGCCAGTCCAAAACTGCCTTAAGCTTCTTTGGGTCATTCGTAGACCAACCCGAGAAATAATGTATCTAAAAAGGGTAGTTTCTCTTTATGAAACATGCATTTCTCTATTTTTGCAAACAATTTATTTTCTCAGAGACATTGGAGGCCTTGTCATACATGGATGAGGGTTTGGTCCATAGTCTTGGAAAAAATAAGGATATCATCCAAATAAACAAGAACATTCGAGTAAAGGAGATCCCAGAATATATGATTCACCATAGCCTGAAATACCACTGGTGCGTTGCAAAGACCAAAAGGCATTACTAAATATTTGTAACGTTCATCATGAGTATTAAAAGCCGCTTTCCACTCGTCCCCTTCCCGGATTTGCATGAGGTTGTAGGCTCCTCGTAGATTCAACTTAGTAAAAATCTGTGTGCCTTTAAGCAGGTCAAACAGCTTGGTAATGAGAGAAATAGGATATCATTTTTTTCATGAGATAGCATTCAGACCTCGATAATCAATACATGGTCATAGAGACCCATCCTTTTTCTTAACGAAAAAGAACCCAGCCCCCACGGCCTGATGAATCCACAGGCCAGGTTTTCTTGGATGTATTAGTTCATGACCTCTGTTTCAAGTTCTGAGAGTGAGTACATTCTCCCTTGGGGTTGAATTTTCCCAGGGAACAAGTCGATGACACAGTCATAGTCACAATGTGGAGGCAGCGTCTCAGACTGTTGCTTACCGAAGACATCGGTGAAGTTGGCATATAGGTGTGGTAATCTGGGAAGAGTGGTTTCAACGCAGAAGAGATTATGAGGAAGAGGGCTTACAGGAAATAGGCAATTACAGTGACAACTGAAACTCCAACTAGCGAATTGCAGAATACTCCAGTCTATTTTAGGTTGGCGTAGCCTCAACCAAGTCAGGCCTAGAATGATCTGGTTCACAGAGGATGGTAAGACATAAAGGCGGATGGTCTCTTGGGGCAGGACCCTGGTGGTCATGATAATTGGTCTGGTGATGTGCAAAATCCTGTCTGCCAGTGGTTGTCCAGATACCGATGAAATGATTAGAGGCATTTTCAGTGGTTCTTTGGGAATATGATAGTGTTGCACAGACTTTCTTCAATGAAATTCCCAGCTTCCCCAGTGTCCAAGAAAGCCTGCAGGTAAATAGAATTATTGGCAATGGATAGATTAACGGGCATTAAGATTTGAGGAGAGGAAATCGCATGACCCAGGGAGGCTCCTCTCTCCAATTCTAAGTCCAAGAGTTTTCCGGCTTCAGGGGCAGGTTTTAGCATAATGACTGGCCCCTGTACATTAGAGACACAAATTCTGCTATCCTCACTGCTGATGTTCCTTGGTTGAAATCCTGAATTGATTGATCTGCATGGGTTCCTCTGTGGTGGTAGGAACGTCTTGAGGCTTGGAAGAGATGAGTGAGTGCAGAAAGGCAGGCGCTAAACATAGCGGGTGACGAAAAGCAGCCCTTTCCCAGGATTGTTCCTGAAACCGAAGATTCAGGCAAATAGTTAATCGGATTAAGTCTTCAAGAGAGTCTTGTGGGTCTCGACTGGCCAATTCATCTTTAATGGACTCTGACAGGCCTTTACAGAAGATTGCAGTAAGGCTCTCCTTTCCCCAGTGAAGTTCAATGGTAAGAGTCTGGAATTGAATGGCAAGAGTCTGGAAGTGAACTGATCTAGAGCCTTGCCAAATGTGAATTAGCTCTGAGGCCGCAGAGGATGATTGGCCAGACAAAAGTCCTTAAGAAATTCATCCAAATTACTCAGTAGTGAATCATCATGCTCCCATAGTGGAGAGGCCCATGCCAAAGCCAGACCCTCTAAGAGATAAAGAATGAAAGTGACTTTGGTTTTATTGGAAGGAAATAATGGAGCTTGCAGCAAGAAATGCATTTTACATTGATTTATAAAACCATGACATTGCTTTGGATCTCCATTGAAATGGGGGGAAGGTGGCTGGCACAAAACAGCACTGGGTGGGGGAGACATCAGTGGTAATGGAGGAGCTGCTACGGCCAAAGACGGAAGGGTAAGAGCCAAGCTGTCACGTGCGCCATGCAGCGTGGCAGTGATGCCACTGATGAAGGCCCACACCGCCCTGGGAAGCCGTCGACGGGGAACTGGTACAGGACCCCACGTAACATATATGTGATGAAGTATGTCATTTATTACTCTAACCATGCCCATCTTTTTCGTGGGATGGTAATTCACCATATTTCTGCTATATTTACCACAATTTGATGATTCGAGGCCTTAGAAAGAGAGTTAGCTGCCTGCCCTGCCCTCCTCTAACCTTGGGGGCCAGTCAACATGCCCTGAACTTAGCTGAATAAATGGTGTTATATATGGACATCTATAGGTAGAAATTCCAGAATCAGATGAGACAGAGTATGAACACTGATGGGGACTGGACTGCTGAGGTTCATGTTGGCTGGCAAACAATTCCAAGAAGCTGTAGAAGTAAGCACTATGAGAGGTCCTCTGAAGATGAAAGAGGTATTGTGGTCTAAATCACTGTAAAAGTTGACTACTGAGAGAGGATGCAGAATGCTTGCATGATTTTTCCTAAAGTAGCTTTACTGGCTCCATAGATGAATAATTGGACAGTCCATCAATTTATTACAAACCCAGGAGAGCAAGCCACAGCTTATGCTGTTTACACAGCTAAATCCACTCTTGCTAAATTTCTATGACCCTAAAGAATAATTCAATAACATGAGGCTGAATAGCCCTTCAGTGCTTTAAGAGCAGTGTGCATGGTTGCCCATAAACAACTGATCTGTGGGAGAGAGATTAGTAGTCCAAATTAAATCCTTTCTTAATCCTTGGAAAAGACAGCTAAAATCCAAAATTGGATGATACTAAGATTTGCCCTAATAACAAAATGTTATCAGTGGGATGACAATTTTATAAATGTGAGGGTTGGACGAAAGTCTGTATGGAACTTGTACATGCAAACTTTAACCTGCATTTTCAAAGCAAACATATGCATACTGGGACGGATTTAGGATTTGCCATTCCTAGGCACTTTTGGCGTTTTCACTCTCCCGCCCCACCTCCAGTAAAGGTCTGTTACAAGGTAACAGAGGGCTGTTCTTTGCTAAATGAGATTCAGCTGAGCTGGAAGGCAACAAATCTAAGCCAGCCCACTGCCCTTAAATGTTTGCTGCCTTAGGCACAGGCATAATGGGTGCCTATTGACAAAGCTGGAGCTATGTGCATAAGTCTGCTTTAATAAATGCTTGGGTAATTGGCCTAGTACATACATAGATTAACTCACTTAAAATGACACCTCTTCCTCACATTTTGTAACTTATGCAAGTTAAATTATGTGCATATTCTAACATATACTCGCTAATCTGAACTTCATTGCCCGGTACACCTCTGCAGTTTGCATTAAAAAAATGCATCTAACCAGATAATCCTGCAATATTTTGCCCCTCCCACAATAAAAAAAAAGTTGGTGAATCTAGGCCTTTTTTTTTTATTATTTACAAAAGGTGCTGCATGAATATGTGATTGACACTTTCTTAAAGTTTATATAGAGTTTTAAGTGTCAGAAAATGTATTTTTGTAAAACAACAACAAAACATAGTCTGATATTATCAACATATCACATTTTAGCAATTAAAAATGATAAGGCCTATGCAATAAAACTTGCACTAAACTTTATTTAGCGGGCATACTGAAAAAATGTAACACGGATACAAACATGGGATTTAACATAGTATGCAATTCATTTTACTCAGTGCACACTAAAAAAATCACCGGTAATAGAATGTGCAAGGTTTTAGCATGGATGCTAACACATAAGAGTGAAGAGGTCAATATTCAATGCCACTTAGCAGGATAAGTTCCAACTGGCATTTGAATATCCAGCTGCATTCAGTGGCCTCCACTTAGCTGGATAAGTACTTATCCAGCTATGTAGTTAGTTAGCTAAGTAGTGGGTGGATGGGGCACTAACTGGGAGGTGCTACTTATCCCAATGCATGTTAAACACCTGTGGTATCTTAGCCTGGTAGTGTACTGGGAGCTCATAGCATCTGTAGTCTCTGGGTCCAGTGGCAGCCATTTTTCACATGATGGGGCAAGGCCAGACATGGATGGCAAGCATTATTTAAAAAAATGGCTGCTGAGATGCTGCTTAATACACTGGGAATATTAATACATTGGAATGATGTGAACATAGCTGATACCAATAAAACTTAAAGGAATTATATTGTCCTCTCTTGTATTACCATGATATGCCCATTCTTAGGGGTGTGCATTCGGATTGACCGCATTAGTAAAACGCAACTCATATTTTTTTTTTACTTAAAAAATTGATTCGACATAAACGATCGGATTTCCCACATATCGAACATAGATATGTTCGATATGTGGGAAATCGCGATTGTTGAGCCAAAATAAAAATATAAACCCCCTCACCCTCCTTAATCCCCCCCCCCCCCCCGACTTACCACAACTCCCTGGTGATGGAGCGAGGAGTGAGGACGCCATTTCTGCAATCCTTGGCGAGAAGCATGTGACGTCGGCGGCACGTCGAGTGACGCCGGCGTCACGTGATTCCCGGCTCGTTCGCGCCGGACGGCTCGTTCGGCCCAAAAAGAACTTTTGGCCAGCTTGGGGGGGCCTCCTGACCCCCCCAAGCTGGCCAAAAGTTCTTTTTGGGCCGAACGAGCCGTCCGGCGCGAACGAGCCGGGAATCACGTGACGCCGGCGTCACTCGACGTGCCGCCGACGTCACATGCTTCTCGCCAAGGATTGCAGAAATGACGTCCTCACTCCTCGCTCGATCACCAGGGAGTTGTGGTAAGTCTGGGGGGGGGGGGATTAAGGAGGGTGAGGGGGTTTAATTTTTTTTTTTGCACATATGTACATATACCCAACTCATTGGATTTTTTTTATGTCCATATTGGCCGCAAGTGGGACCCCCTTTCGGACATAAAAAATATGAACATAAAATTTTGCTCTGCACATCCCTACCCATTCTCTACCCAAGAGAAATTCTGGCCTATCCATTTTATTTCATAAATACCCCTTTCCCTGTCCACATTACCCAGCCTCAGAAAAACAAAATATGAGGGTGATAGCTACTTAAGGAGAGGGCAGGGCAAAATCATTCCAGGGAGGAGCCAACTTGGCCTTATATAATGATAAACTGGCATCATATCAAGAGGCCATCAACTCTGTAACGAAGTCTTATATCTACTTGAAACTGTCAGCTACACTAAACAACCTAAGAGAAAATTATATGCTGCCATAAGGAATGTCATTAACCCCAGCTCAGCCCCCTTTTCTCTCCCACCCACACTCCTGGGGATGAACATTGTTGAGACATTTTCCACTCACTTTACCAATAAGACAGCAACTATCAACAGCACCTTTAAAAAATCCCATCTTGACAAATCTGATGGATTCACCATTGATGGCCCAACCAGGGAATGTTTTGACCACATTACTGTTGGATTCGTGGACCCTTGGGCCGATCGGAACCAGAGGATGAGTTGCTGAAGATGTTTGCAGCAGTGGCCCCGACCGGGAGGCGGCAAAGAGGACTCATGGAAGGCTGAAGGAAGACCTCTGGATACCCTATGCGACCAAGGGCTTTGGCGAGGAAGAAGGAGACGATGGAGCTGGCCCAGTAGTGGGAAGATCTTCGCCCTGGAAGCCGATCCTCCCCTGAGAGGAGCTCATAGGAGTTCGGCCGCTGGGACTTAGGAGATTCACCCTGGAAGCCGGAGTTCCCCCAGGAGGAGCCTGTAGGAACCCAGCCGCTGGGACTTAGGAGGGCCCGCGGGGGCCAAGCCAGATGGAGTCCAAGGTTGGGTGCCGAAGGGTCGTCGCTCGCCAGTCCAGAGTCAGGAACCGAAGAATCACCGAATGCCAGTCCTAGGTCAGAAGCCAAAGAGTCAACGTAAGCCGTTCCGGGGTCAGAAGCCAGAGGATCACCGTAAGCCAGTCCGGGGTCAGAAGCTGGAGGATCGTTGTAAGCCAGTCTGGGGTCAGAAGCTGGAGGATCGTCGTAAGCCAGTCCGGGGTCAGAGGCCAAGTAGGAACAAAACGAGACAGGAACGCCGCAACTGTAGACAGGAAATATCTGGGAACCTCGTTGCAAGGCAAGGAGAGGATGTCGGTGCAGGGTTTAAATACCCTGAGCGTTTGACGTCATCTAGGAGGCAGTGCTGTGGATTCCCACGCTGGCCCCTTTAAGACCCGGGGCCTGCCGCGCGCGCGCGGCTAGGGGGCGGGGCCTAGCCGCGGAGAACGCCGGCAGCCAGTGCGGCGTGGAAGCGCCGTTCTCGGGGCCTGCACGGCCCGACCGAGGCTCGGGGGAGCCCGAAGATGCGGCGAAACCGGAGGGGAACCGCGACGGGGTGAGTGGCGGTCCCAGGGATGGCCTGGGATCGCAACAGTACCCCCCCCCCTGCGCCCCCTCCCTGGAGGCCGGGGCTTGGCCGGATGAGCCAGATGGAACCGGCGGAGGAGATCCTTATCCATGATGTGAGAGGAGGGTTCCCACGAGTTCTCCTCGGGCCCGTAGCCCTCCCAAGAAAGGAGGTACTCCCAGCGATGACGTCGGAACCGGACATCCAGCACCTCCTTAACAGTGTACGTGGCTCCCGGGTCAGAAGTGACAGTAGTGGGCTTCGGAGGCAAAGGTCGAAAGCGGGAGAGGACCACCGGCTTGAGGAGAGAGACATGGAAGACGTCATGTATGCGAAGGGTAGATGGAAGACGTAGGCGGTAGGAAACTGCGCCAACACGTTCGGCTACCTGGAAGGGACCAATGTAACGGGGCGTTAGCCTCATAGACGGAAGCCGGAGTTGGATGTTCTTAGTACTGAGCCATACCCTTGAACCGGGCAGAAACACTGGAGCAGGTCGCCGAGACTTATCCGCGTAAGCCTTGAACCGTGCGGCGGTGTGGTGGAGCTTCTCTTGTGTGGAGTGCCAAAGCTGCTGAATCTGGCTGGCCGTCAGTTGTGCCGCTGGCGAGGAGGTAGAGACTGATAACGGTAGTGGCGGTTTGGGAACCTTTCCATAAACCAGCTTGAAGGGAGACTGTAGCGTGGCGGAGTGTCGATGGCGATTGTAAGAGAACTCTGCCCACAGGAGAAGAGCAGCCCAGTTGTCCTGCTGTTCCCCTACAAAGGCTCGGAGGAACGCTTTCAGAGTTCGGTTCGCGCGTTCCACTTGGCCGTTGCCCTGGGGATGGAATGCCGTGGTCAAGTATAGCTGAACCCCAAATTTCCTACAGAGCGCCCGCCAGTATTTCGCCGTAAATTGGGGCCCTCGGTCCGAGGCAATGTGTAGCGGCAAACCATGCAGTCAGAAGATGTGCTGGATAAACAGTTCAGCTAACTCCGGGGCCGTAGGTAACTTGGCCAGTGGCACAAAATGAGCCATCTTCGAGAAGCGGTCAATGGTGACCCACACCACCGTTTTACCCTGGGACGGGGGTAGCTCTACCACAAAGTCCGTGGAGATGTGAGTCCACGGTTCCGTGGGTACAGGGAGTGGCTGGAGGAGGCCCCAGGGGCGGCCTGGTAACGACTTCTGCTGTGCGCACGTGGGACAAGACTGGACATATAGGCGAACATCCTCCTTTACCCATGGCCACCAATAGAACTCGGTCAGTAGTTCCAAAGTCCGGGTGATCCCGGGGTGGCCAGCCATCAGTGAGTCGTGCGCCCAGGCTAGGACCTTTTTCCTCGAGCAGAGTGGAACTACCGTCCTCCCAGCGGGTGCCAGTTCGGTGGCAGACAATTGGACCTTCGCTGGATCCAGAATGTACTGAGGGGGTTCCAAGGTGTCTTCACTTTCTGTAGTGCGTGAGAGGGCGTCCGCCCTAATATTCTTGGCCGCCGGTCGGTACCGAAGGGAGAAGTTGAACCGGCTAAAAAAGAGTGACCAGCGTGCCTGTCTGGGATTGAGCCTTTGTGCTTGGGATAAGTACGCCAAATTCTTGTGGTCCGTATACACTACGATTGGGTGTTGGGCCCCCTCCAACCACTGGCGCCATTCTTCAAAGGCCAGCTTGATGGCCAGTAGTTCTTTGTCCCCGATGCCATAGTTCCTTTCGGCAGGCGAAAATTTCCGGGAGAAGTAGGAACATGGCCGGGCTTTACCGTCTTTAGAAATCTGGGACAGGACGGCCCCAACGGCCACACTGGAGGCATCCACCTCTACTACGAATGGGCGTACGGGATCCGGGTGTCGGAGACAGGTGTCTTGAAGGAAGGCTTCCTTTAGAGCCTGGAAGGCCTGTACGGTGGTTGGAGTCCAATTTCGGGCATCGGCACCCTTGCGTGTGAGGGCCGTTAGAGGGGCCACCAAGGTGGAGTACTGAGGGATGAAGTGACGGTAAAAGTTGGCGAAGCCTAAGAAACGCTGGAGCGCTTTTACTCCCATCGGCTGTGGCCACTTCTGGATAGCTGCAACTTTATCGGGGTCCATGCGGAAGCCAGTCGAAGAGATGATGTACCCCAGGAAGGGCAAGGATTCCTCTTCGAATTGGCATTTCTCCAGTTTGGCATACAGTCGGTTCTCTCGTAACTTTAGCAAAACCTGGCGCACGTGTTGGCGGTGTTCCTCAAGGTCCCGGGAGAAGATCAACACGTCGTCCAGGTAAACAATGACTGAGGTGTACAAGAGGTCGCGCAGCACCTCGTTCATTAAATTTTGAAACACGGCTGGGGCGTTGCAGAGACCAAATGGCATGACGAGGTACTCATAATGACCGTCCCTGGTGTTAAAGGCGGTCTTCCACTCGTCTCCCGGTCATATCCGTACGAGGTTGTACGCCCCTCTAAGGTCCAACTTGGTGAAGATGCGGGCCCCCTGCAACCGATCTAGGAGTTCCGGAATCAGGGGCAACGGATAGCGGTCTCGTCGGGTGATCTGGTTCAGGCCCCGGTAGTCAATACTGGGCCGAAGAGACCCATCCTTTTTGGCCACAAAGAAGAAGCCGGCTCCTGCGGGGGACTTGGATGGTCTTATGAATCCTCGGTCTAGATTCTCCTTAATGTAGGCAGACATGGCCTTGGTCTCGGGCAGGGATAGAGGATAAACTCTACCGTGAGGAGGCGTGGTATCTGGCAGTAAATCAATCGCACAGTCGAACGGGCGATGCTCAGGTAGTAACTCAGCCTTCTCCTTAGAGAAGACATCCCGGAAGGCCTGGTACGGTGGTGGTATTGTCAGCGGAGCGGTCAGAAGTGGAAGCGTCTGAAGCGGACGAGCAGGAAGGCAACTGTGGGAGCAGGCTGGCCCCCAAGACATGATCTGAAGCGAGTGCCAGTCTATTACTGGCGAGTGTTTCCTTAGCCAGGGCAGTCCGAGGATGAGCGGGTGAATGGATCTCTCGTGGATGAGAAAAGAGATCTCCTCCTTATGAAGGAGCCCGACCTGAAGCTGGAGAGGACTCGTACGAGTAGTAATGGACCCTGGAAGGGGAACCCCTTGGATGGATGATAGAGATGTGAATCGTGTCCTCGATTGTCTTAACGATCAATTTCGGCTGGGAGGGGGAGGGAATCGTATTGTTGCCGTTTGGGTGTGTAAAGTATCGTGAAAATCGTTAAAATCGTGAGCCGGCACACTAAAACCCCCTAAAACCCACCCCCAACCCTTTAAATTAAATCCCCCACCCTCCCAAACCCCCCCAAATGCCTTAAATTACCTGGGGGTCCAGCGGCACACTAAAACACGGCACACTAAAACACGGCACACTAAACCCCCCTAAAACCCACCCCGACCCTTTAAATTAAATCCCCCACTCTCCCGAACCCCCCCCAAATGCCTTAAATTACCTGGGGGTCCGTAGCCTTAAATTACCTCCGTAGCGGCGGTCCATAGCTAAATCGGGGGAAGGGGGAGAGCAGGAAAAGCGGCACACTAAATCGTGTAGTCTTCAGCCGGCGCCATTTTGCAAAATGGCCGCCGCAAAATGGCGGTGGCCATAGACCAAAACGATTCGACGCAGGAGGTCGTTCCGGACCCCAGCTGGACTTTTGGCAAGTCTTGTGGGGGTCAGGAGGCCCCCCCAAGCTGGCCAAAAGTTCCTGGGGGTCCAGCGGGGGTCCGGGAGCGATTTCCTGCCGTGAATCGTTTTCCGTACGGAAAATGGCGCCGGCAGGAGATCGACTGCAGGAGGTCGTTCAGCGAGGGTTCCGGACCCCCGCTGAACGACCTCCTGCAGTCGTAGGGCATAGGGAGCCCAGGAAGGGTCGAGGATGTTAACATAGGTACGACAGATAGGTTACAAACAAGTTTCAGAAACTAATGACCCCGGTGGTAAATTAATCATCGTGTGAAATGAAAATAGCACACACCTTGCAGGAATTGCCAAATTGAGAGCAGGGTAATTATCCTAACCACACCCCATTTTTATCATAGGTGTTTTTTGCTATATTTAAAGCATTTTGATAAATCTAGGGGTTAGCCAGATAAGTATTAATATCCAGCGATAAGGCCCTAACACACGTGATAAACCCCTATCGCACGCGAAAAGAGGCTTTTCGTGTGCGATAGAATGTTAATTAGCTGGAGGAGAGGAGAAGGGGTGGGGAGGGAAGGAGTCAGATGGGGAAGGGGAGAAGTCAGCCGCAGTACCACTGCCAGCAATAATGTGAGGAACATTATCGCCGGCAGTAGCGCGGCAAATAGTACCACCTTTCACGGTGGTGCTATTCGCACGAACGATTGCAGCCAGCCACACTGCAGCTGGCGAAATTGCACCGCTGGGGTACAAACGGCTGTGGCCTTTCACAGGCCCACCCCCCTCTTCATCCCCCACCCCCTTTTTCGCTGGATTCATCATTCTGCGAAGCATGATGAATCCAGCCCTAAGTTAGACAGATAAGTTAGACCTACTCAATATCAAGTCTTTAGTTAGCTAAATATAACTTATCAGGCTAACTAAAGTTATCTGGATATATTTAGTACGGGGGGAGGGCCATTGGGAGTGAACTTACCCATCTTATTGGGCCCGGCACATGGTAGTGGTCCCATCAGTAGGTGACGGTTCATGTAACGTCGACACTTGTGCGTTGTCATCGCTGGCAGTGGGGGCATGCTCCAAGGCTCACAAGGGTGGTCACAGAGGCAGATGGGACTGGATCCCCAATCAGATAAGGGGTCAGGCTTCAAGCGGGAGAAGGCAGGGCAATGGAACCCACAAGCCCAATCGGGCAATTTGAAACAAAGGGGGGGGGGGGGCGTGCCTTGGGTGGAGCGAGCAGTGCAGGGACCCTAGGTTGGGATCAGTCCATTTGCCATCCCTTTTGCTCCTGCTTTTCATGCTGTTGCCTGCTCCTTATCTCACCCACCCACCTAAGCTTAGGACAGATTCTTGAACAGATAGGATGTTTATTGTTACTGAGTGGAATATTTGAATTATGTTCATGTCGCAGCTGGAAAAGGAGTACCCGAACTGGGAGGGGTTTTTCTAATTGGAGACAATGGATCCAATGTAGTTTCACTATCCACTAGGGGGGCTGCTGCTACCAGGGTTTGATTTGCCCCAGTGCAGACCGGATGCCCCAATCAGATGGACAGTCACCTTGCTTGGGCTTTGGCAGGTGACTGGATATGCCTGCCAAGTCACCTCATGGAAGGACAGATCTTTGCTTGTCTGAGGTGGGCCTCGGGTCCTGAGGTGACACACTGCTTGCAAAGAGTCTCGTAGTAGATTTATCTGTATCTCTCTGGTACTTTGGTCTTTATTGTATATCTGTAAACACAATAAAGCTGTAGCCATATTTTCTCCAGTTAGTTTTCCATCTTATTTATAGAGTCAGGAGTGCATGGTGTTGACATTCCCCCACCCCCCTTGCGACAAGCTAGTCACGGCTATCTGGGTTACGTACACTCAACTGGCTAAGTTCTATTGACAATTCAGTGGCATATATTTTAGTAATTTTCAAAAGCCCATTTACATGGGTAACGTACATTTACACATGTAAAATGCAGTTTTAAGTGTGTAAACTAGCAAAGTAGAAAATCTGTCAATAACTCAAAAGTTTCACCTGAAAGACAGTGCCTTTATAGTAGAGTAAGCTGGGAGAGGGGCTCCTCAATGTCCTCCTCTGACAAACACTGGAGCATTTAGACTCCCCATGGAGAGGATGGAGACAGGAGAATATGTGCAAAGAAGGTGTTGGGTTTGTGGCATATTGTGGACTCTTGGTCGAAGTGGCGATGACTCCTCCCACAGGGAGGGGCCCCGTGGGGACCCACAGCGATAGGCTAGACTCTAGTAAGCAGACACTGAGGGAAGAAAGCTTTATTGTACTGCTGATGTAAGTTGAATCTTGCTTCAAGGAAGGGATAGAACTGTAGGCCAGCGATATCACAGTAAGCTCAGACAGTCTCTATTAGGGATGTGTAGACAAAAAGTTTATGTTCATAAGTCGAAGGTGAGGGTCAATTTCGGTCAATATGGACATATGTAGAATTCCATAAGTTGAGGCTATGTCCATACGTGCACCGGTTCCCTAAATAAAAATTAAAACCCCTCACCCTCCTTAATCCCCCCCCAAGACTTACCAAAACTCCCTGGTGGTCGAGCGGGGAGTCAGGACGCCATTCCTGTATTCCTTTGCGAGGAGCACGTGACGTCGGCGTCACGTCGGAGTGACGCGGACGTCACGTGATGCACCGCGCCTCCGCTCCCGGACCCCTGTTGGACCCAACCGGACCTTTTGGCCAGCTGGGGGGTGGCCTCCTGACCCCCCCGACGTGACGCCGACGTCACGTGATTCACCGCGCCTCCGCTCCCGGACCCCTGTTGGACACAACAGGAACTTTTGGCCAGCATGGGGGGGGCCTCCTGACCCCCCCAAGCTGGCCAAAAGTTCCGGTTAGGTCCAACGAGGGGTCCGGGAGCGGAGGCGCGGTGGACCACGTGACGTCTGCGTCACTCCGACGTGATGCCGACGTCACGTGATTCACCGCGCCTCTGCTCCCGGACCCCCCGTTGGACCACCAGGGAGTTTTGGTAAGTCTTGGGGGGGTCAGGAGGGTGGGGGGGTTTAAGTGTTTATTTAGGATCAACGATCGCGATTTCCAACTTATTCAACATATGTTGAATAAGTTGGAAATCGCGATCGTTGCGCCTCATCACTTTTTTAAGTTAAAAAAAAAAAGTTGCGTTTTACATATGCGTTCAAAACGAAGGCACACCCCTCGTCTCTATAGATGATGGTCTCACACGGATGTAGCAAGGTTGGGTAGTGTTCCGCAGCGCGGGATAAGCCGAACCTGCAGGGTGGAATTAGGAGAGCTGGAGCGTAGCGATACTCACAGAGTGGCAGTGTTGGTAACTTCCTTGGTAGAAGAATGGAGGGAGGGACCCGAGGTCCGAGGTGCAGGATACCCTGAGCAGGATAGGCCCTCGAGGAGCGAATACCTAGGAGCGCCAAAGGATCCTGGAAGAAAGTAGATAGGACCCCCGAGGAGCGGATGTCCTAGGTTAGGTAGTTGAACCCCGAAGGGCAGATGGAAGCGAGAGACTGCATTGCTTCCCCAATTACTTTAATGGGAATGAAAAAACAAACAATCTTTTTTTGTTTGAAATGAACAAAATGAATTAAAGTAACCTTTGAAATTAATAAATTAATCAAAATGAAAATGTGCACATCCCCATCATTCAACACCTTTCTGTCACCCCCCTCTTTCACACACACATTGTCTGTCACCGGTATCCCCACCCCCCATGCTCCTTCTCACATCCTCCTGTTCTCTCTCACCCTCCCCTCCCCGACAGACATTCTCTATCACCGGCATGCCGCGGAATCATCACCATTGGCGGCGAAGATGAAGTCCGGGCACACTGGGGCCTTCCATTTTTGCCTTGAGCAGAAAATAGCAGTGGAGACCCCGGCATGCCACGAACATAGCGCGTCCCGCGACAGAGGCTCCGTTCGCGACGAAGATGAAGGGCCAGGCGCGCTGATCACGGCACACAGGGACCTTCCCTTTTCACCACGAACAGCACGCCGTGCCTTCATGTTCGCCACAAACGGAGCGTGTGCCGCGGGATGCGCTCCATTCGCAGCATGCCAGGGTCTCCTCTGCTATTTGCTGCCTGTCCCGCGATGGCCGCTGTCCTTGCGGTTTTGAATAGTCTTCCGGTCAGGGAGGAAATCGGCGAGGTGAGGGAGGAAATCTTCTGCAGTACCTCTTGTAACTGGTGTTGTGGCATGGCAGCTGTACTATGCGCGAGCACTGAGGGACACATTAGCAAGCATTATAGCGCCATCTATCGGCGGGCTGGGGAACATGCGCGAGTACTGACGGACACATTCCCAAGCCTGATATATTACAGATATTGCACAGTCTGTTGAATCCTCAGAGAGTTATAAGATTTGGCAGTGAGGCTGTCTGGTTGCTTGGTAACTGGTTCAATAGCTGATTGGTCAGCAAGACTTTATAACATCAGTACAAGAATATCATCTTATTTTTTACATATAAATAAATATAGATATAAAATTTGAGTCTTCAGCAAACTTAGGACAAAAGCTGCCAAAAACTTTAGAAGTCAGTTTGCCTATCTTCAAAAAGTACTGCAATTCTACAGAAAAAAAATAGATATATTGTGCAGTTCTTGAGCATAGAGCAGTATGAAATGTTTGCCCAGTTTTTAAATGTAGCAGTTTTAGATAAAGTTGCCAACGTGATTTTCCACACATAGTTTTGCAGACATGGCTTTTTATGCAGAAATTGTTTTCCTTCCAAAATTGCAGGAAATTAAGACCCCAGGTAAAAGATGTACATTATCAAAATTGTGCAGGCAAACCGACTTGTAGGCTTTTTTCGTATTAATAGGGATATGCATTTGGGTGATCTTAATTTTCAGTTGACTCATCTTAAAAGGCTAGAACATTTTCAAATCATTTGTTTCAGCAATTAGGATGCACTGTTTCCTCAAACAAATGATCGAAAAAAAATCTGAAAAAAAAACCCCCCAACCCCTCTGAGCTGAAATTCATCTGGGAATAAGTCCAAAATGAAATGACCCAAACCATGCCATTTTTTTCCCTTGAACACCCCTTATTTTGCTTACGTTAACTCCAAACTGAAATATTCCTCATTGTCTCATGAGTATACACACACTGATGTACAATATAAAGTCCATGTGAACAAAAAAAAGAAAAAAACATGCAATAAAGAAACAATTATGCAGACATAACAAAAGTCTTATCCAATATTCCTGCATTGTGTATCAAAGGTAGAGGTGCTATAGAGGTCAGACCCTACTTCCCTGAGAAGCTCGCTTCCAAATCTTTTATTAACATGTTTACCATTTCTTCTTTATGGGTAATGGGCTATAATCCTCGTCTTCCACATTACTGTTATTCACCCTATTTCCCTAGACACATTTACTTAAATGGCTATCAACAGCAGACGATTAACGGAACGGGACACGGGTTGAGTCAAAACATAAATCAGACAATAATGCTGTCTTCAGCAGGGGAGAGGGTATCGACCGGGATGACAGACTCTGAAAACTAATTAGCAAAGAAACTGCCCAGTGTAATTTTGAAACAAGTAATGTCTTTTTTTTTTCCTGCTTCTTTATTTAATGGCAATATATATTAAAGGAACAGGGGAAGGACAAAAAAAAATTCCCTTGTGTGTAAGCAACCAAAACAATAATTTTATTGCAGTGACATTGCTCTCCTTGTTTATAGCCTCCAATGGCCATAAACAAATGATACAAGAAGTTGAAATTGCTTCCTTGGCCTTTTAAGCCTCCTTTTTGCACAGCAGAATCTGTGATAAATGGGCTTGCCTATAAAAGGGGGACAGGACTAAAGGAAAGTTAAAAGATGCTAGCCTGAAGTTGCCATCTCTAAGGGGTTTCCTGACGCAGACTGAAAACATAGCAAATGCAGAGGGAACACAATGGGAAAAACGTTTGGTACTCATATTTTAATCATCTAATAATAATAGTAAATACTGTTTCATTAAATTGTTACCTGTGTATGTACCAGAGTCCGAGTTACATCATATGGTTGCAAGCAGAGGTGGCAAAGCCAGCTTGGATTATTCAAACAATCCTTTTTTTTCTCTCCAGAAAGCTTTTTTTCACTCATCCACAGAATCTGTTTATGCAATATCCTTTACAAATAACTGCAACTTGTATGAAGTCAAAAGCTTTACACAACCTAAGGGCTCTGCTAGAGATGCTGAGGTGAATCTTACTAAGCCAATTTTGTGATTAGAGGTTGACACGGACAAATGCATCCACAATTCAGAGGCTAGCAAATAAGACTGGTTTGTGGATACAGCTTGTTGTAGTACGGTGTAGACAGGAAGAGTCACAATTGAAGTTTGCTGTATGAATAAAAAATACCCTTGATCACAGCATATTATTTTCTTGGATTTACAAAAACACAAGGGTGTGGAATGTTTCAAAAGAACCATTATTATCAAGTGTCACATTTTAGATCACTCACATTCTTCATGAGTTTTCCTTCACATCATATTTTCGCTAAGGTAAAATTATTGTACAAGTAGTGATGACATCGAGGAGGCCTGGGTTAGTCTATGAGGAAGGCATGTATAAGAAGGTTATCACAGAGAAGTACTGTTGAATCCAAGATATAGAAACACATAATTTAAACTGATGCGCATACTGAATTTATAAAGTAAAATATCTAGAAACATCAACAAATCATATTAATAGAAGATAATTTGAGGGAAAAACTGGTAATCAACATCCAAAGGACCTCAAAATTTAAGGTTATGATGATCAAATCTATATTACTATTCATATAAGAGCAACAATTGATGACTTCCTGCTCTAACAGGATGTCATCACCTGTAGTGGTCATGTTATATACTGGATCCTTTTATAAAAAGAAATGCAGATTTTGTCTTACAAAAGAATAAAGCTTGTACTAGCTTTTGAGAAGATGTTATTGGTCAATAGAAAATACAATGTGTCACACATCTGGGTTGAGGACATGGGAGGTTGTTTCATGTTGTACCCATCTTTCCAAATAATGTTGAAGGCAGCTCACATCATTAATTGTACTCAAGTATAATATGTCCTTATCCCAAAATCTTAAAGTATGAAAGATGAATTTTAAAAGCCTGATGTGCGCATTAATTAGGGGATGCACGAATATGTTGGGCTTGCGTGTGCCAAGTGGATTTTAAAAGTCACTGAGATACCCGCATATTTCCCACAGCACTCATGTTTCTGAAGTTTTCAAAAAGGAGCAGGGAGTGGGTGTGGTCTGGGCGGGGCATGGGTGTTTGGGGGCGTGAAGCTGAGATGTGTGCATAAATAATTATGCGATCCGGTATGCACTGAGGCCCCCTCTTGCATAAGTTTACTTCTGCTATGGATGCTGTGTAAGTTATAAAATAAAGATAAATAGGTAGATTGGTGGGGTTTTAAGGGGCAGGACTAGCTGGAGAGGAGTGAAGGCTAATAAACCAGGTGGATTTAGAAGACCTGTACTGGGGATGAACTGGTAAAACCGGAAATGGCGTTGGTGCATAACACTTTTAAAATCTCCCAATTTATGCGGTAGAAGCAGCATTTGTGTGCACCTGCGTGTGGCCACTTACCGTATTTTTCGCTCCATAAGATGCACTTCTTTCCCCAAAAGTGGGAGGAAAATGTCTGTGCGTCTTATGGAGCGAATATAAAAACAAAACAAAAATCTAACAACCACCCCCCCCAGACCTGCCAAATTAATTTACTACAAATCCCCACCCTCCTGACAGGGGCTACCGCTACCATTGGTCGACCCCAGTGTCATAGTAACGGCAAAGGGTCGTCGGCGCCATTTTGATTACTGGAAGCCGACGGCCCAAGTCCAGGAGATCGCTCCCGGACCACTCCTGGACCCCCGCTGGACCACCAGGGACTTTTGGCAGGTCTTGGGGGGGTCAGGAGGGTGGGGGGTTGTATTTAATTAATTTGGCAGGTCTCGGGGGGAGTTTAGGAGGGTGGGGGTTGTTAATTTAAAAGATTGGGAGGGGGTTTTTTTTTGGGGGGGGGGTTCCCACAGAAATAGAAAGACAAAAGTTTTCTGATCTGGGGAATGGACTGAAATGGCCCTCCCCAGACCCGAAAACAAAATGGGGAGAAAAGAAAATGTTATGCACTCCCCTAATTTGCTCCATAAGATGCACAGACGCCCAGGGACAGAACCGGTTTAGCACTAAATTTTTTTTTTAATTTCCCCCCTCTGAATCCTAGGTGTGCCTTATGGTCAGGTGCATCTTATGGAGCAAAAAATACGGTAATATTTTGTGCACATTTGCGCACGGCCAAGCATTTTTATAGCATGTGCATATACGTGCGCCAGTTATAAAATAGATGATAAAATGTCTTACTCAAAGTCACAAGAAATGTCAGTGGTGGGGGGGGTGGGTAATGAGATTTGAACCCTGGTTTCCCTGATTCTTCAACTCACTGAGTTAACCCCTAGGCCAGTTACAAGGAGCACTGCCAACAACATTTTGGGGCAGATTTTCAAAGGCTACGCGCAGATTTCAAAGGCTACGCGCAGATTTTCAAAGGCTACGCGCAGATTTCCTCAGGCATACATGCGTAACCTGAGGAAATCTGCCCCTGTGCGCGCCGAGCCTATTTTGCATAGGCTCGGCAGCGCGTGCAAGCCCTGGGATGAGCGTATGTCCCGGGGCTTGCTAAAATGGGTGGTCCGGGGGCGTGTCCAGGGGCGTGTCTATGGTCCGGGGGCGTGGCCAAGTGCCTCGACACAGCGGCCTGTGTCGGGACCTGGCCAGCTGGCGCACGCAAGTTACGCCTGTGAGAGGCAGGCGTAACTCCATCAAACAAGGTAGGGGGGGATTTCGGTAGGGCGGGGGGGGGAGGGGATTTAGATAGGAGAAGGGGTGGAAAGGTGGGGGGGGATCCAAAAAAAAGTTCCTTCCAAGGCTGCGCCGATTTCGCAGCGGCCTTGGAGGGAACGGGGAAAGCCATCGGGGCTCCCCTTGGGCTCGACATGCGCAAGGTGCACATGTGTGCACCCCCTTGCACGCGCCGACCCCGGATTTTATAACATGCGCGCGGCAGCGCACGCAAAATTGGGTGTACATTTGTGCGCGCAAGGTAGCGCACACAAATGTACCCTGCGCGCGTAGGAATTAAAATCGGCCCCTTTGTGTCTTATAGGAGTTCATCCCTGGGCCTAGCTTAGAGGTGACATGAAAAGCATTCTGCTTCAAAAAGAATGTTGAGAGATCATTTTGAGAAAACAAAGTCAAACCAAATGGACTGCATGACAGCAAGAATTCTGTAATACAGATTTTAAAAATTAACATTAATTATGCCTGACATTATTTGTAATTAATTTAACCATATAACAGTTAATTGAAAACTTTTAATAAATGGCTGTTGAGACTTATTTCTTGAGAGTGTTCAGCATAAGATAGCCTGGGGTGTGGGTAATAGAGGTTGACTAATAGCTTTGCACATGATTTAAATGCTATGAACCTGCATTTAAAAACAACTATGATATCACCAGATTTAAGCACATTTACACAGCACAGAATACATAATGAAGCTAATAGATTAACAAAATGGGTTACTGGTGCACATGGAGAAATTTGTCTGGATATACTACATTATAAGCTATTTACTAAACTGTGTTAATGCTACCATAGACATTAATGGGTGTTAAAATGGTGAACTCATGCTTTAATGATCTTATGTTAACATCAATGCATTTTGTTTGTATTAATGGAGAATTTTCTTTCAATTAAAATCAGATGATGAATATGCAAAATTATGGTAATCCATTCATTTTAATTTAACTCAGTTTGCAATATCACAAAAACTTGCATTGTTATCATCATTAAGACAAAACTTTAATTCCACCTCCAGATGTATGGTTATAGGTTTTTTGACACAGGGAAGACAATTTTCAAAATTACCCCCTAAAAGTGTGTTTTAATGAGTATTGCTAGCAAGCACTATCCCTATGTTGTAATACACTGTTTTCTAAAGAGTATTAAACCCTTAATAGTTTGTTAAATACTTAGCGTTATTGAGTTTTTATGCACACTATTAGCATGATTTAGTAAATAAGGGTCATAGCAATATAGAATTTCATTAATGTATGAATAAACATTGTGAATCCCGCAGCCTACTAGTTCGACAATAGTTGAACGTACAAGTATTCATATCAGTCACAAGAGAAAATGAGATGTTTGAGTTATCATTATTACCAATAGTTAATATTATTTTTATAATTCCTAAAATACAAGCACTTAATTTAGGAGCTATTTAGATTATTTTTATCAATAGGTAATCATATTCTATTGGTTCAAGGGGAACATTTGTGATTTTGAAATTAGTTCTGCAATATAATCATAACAATGTGGTTGAAGCAGTAGTAATCTGAAATCGGATTATTTCTTGCATTAAAATTGAATAAAGGTTTTTAGATAATTCAGAATGCTGCAGCACAAGTCATGTGTGGTATGCCATAATAGAGATAGAGCTTTGCAGCTAAGAAATTGCACTGGTTACTAGTAGTAATGGCATGAATGCAATTTAAAATCTTGAGATCAATATTCAAATGGGTTTGTTGGACAAATCCTGAGTTATGAATATGTCACCTTTCTCAGTGGTTAAATATTAACTGGGTAAGTTATTACATAGGTAAAATTTTACTGGCAGGTGGCATTAGGTATATTCCAGGAACAGGACTTAATTTTTGCTAGATACGCCGATATTGATTACTATCCACTGTCACTCCCTACTAGGCCCTATGCAGAGCCAGTGGAAGTACTAGGTGGACTAGGCAGCTGCCTATAGCATCACTGGTTGGGGGGTCGGCGATGGCATGGTCTCTGCTTCCAGCTCATGTGGCATAAAAGAGAAAGCACCGTGGCATGGTCCCACGTGGACAGGAAGGAGAGACCTTGCTGTCGGCAGCAGAAGAAGAACAGAACATCCCCACAACAAGAAGAGGCAGTATTGGCCCCGGGTCTACCGGGCAGTGAAGAGCAGGATGAGGAGGAGCAGCAGCGTGGCCCAGATCCAAAACAAGCAGCATCAGCTGAGCAGCATGGCCCCCTCGAACTCCAGAAGAAGTAACATAGGCCTCAGTCCCTGTTGGAATGATGAGCAGGAGCAGCATCAGAAGCCACAGGTGTTAGGAACAGGAGGCATGTCTCCCCCTGCTAATCTACAACAATCTTAGGGCATCTGGAAATTGAAGATCCCAGGTATGGGCAACATTATTATCCTTATTCATTTTAGTTATTGGGTGCTGTTTTTAGTTTATTGGTATTCGGAAAATTTGCATGACTTTTAAATTACTGGATGTTGTTCTATTCATTAGCTGGTTTGAAATATTATTTTTATTAGTATCTTTTTAATCTTGATAATATATATTTTTTTATTTTATTGCTTATTTTATGAGGAATGGTGATGTTTCTGCTTTTCCATTGTTGCACTGCGCACAGAGCCTGGCTTCTTGTGGTTTCCAGTTCAGTTTTTGTCTACACATTTCTATTTATGGTTTATGGTGTCTTTATTCTGTATTTGTTAAGGGTCTGGCTGTGTTCTGCATGTGTGATTGAGGTGAGGTATTCTGCTAGCCTATAGTTACTGTGTAGGGATCTATAGCAGCCTGGTTTGTTCTGTTTTCCTAATAGGCGGTGTAATGGTTTTTCAGCACCTGATATAATATTTGCAGCGTTGCTTTTTCATTGGTAGGGTTGTTACTGTTTGAGTAATGGAAATTAGCGCTATTTTGGTATGGAAGGTTTACTTATGGTTTTCTGAGGGCCAAGCACACACACCCAACAAACATTACAATATGCCTAATATCAATTCCAAGTGTCCTTTTTACATTTTTCTACAGGGTTTTCTGGATGGCATCAAATCAGTATATGTAAATATAAAATATATATTTTGTAAGTGATATTTTTACCTCAGAAGATTGTACTTTGAATGTTCTTTTTCATGTTAAATTATCATAAATGTATAATTTCTAATTATATATGGGGAGGATGTGACCCAGGGGGAAGGAGGACAGCTGTCTGAAAGTTTTGTCTAGAGCGCCTAATACCCTTGCACGGGCCCTGACCCTAAGTCAACTTCCTATATGACCCAAAAGATCAGTGCTTCATGTATCTTAGAAGGAATGACCTAGTGGTTACATCAATGAGCTGAAAACCAGGAAAACCAGCATTCAAATCTCACTCCTACTGACATTTCTTGAGACCTTGAGCAAGTCATATTATCTCCTATTGCCTTAGAATAGGGTTGCCAACTGGCTCCAGATTTTCAGGCAGGCTGATCCAGTCCAGGTTTTACCCCACTGCATGCAGGGACTTGTTCTCTTTTCCCTAGTGCATTCCATAAGAAAAAGCAAGAGTCCAAGTCTCTGCATACAGGGGAGTAAAACCAGTACTGAACATAAGAACATGCCATACTGGGTCAGACCAAGGGTCCAACAAGCCCAGCATCCTGTTTCCCAAAGTGCCAAGTACCTGGCAAGTGCCCAAAACCTAAGTCTATCCCATGCTACTGATGCTAGTAATAGCAGCAGCTATTTTCTAAGTCCACTTGATTAATAGCAGGTAATGGACTTCTCCAAGAACTTATCCAAACCATTTTTAAACTCAGCTACACTAACCACATCCTCTGGCAAGAAAGTTGAGTAAAAAAGAACTTTCTCTGATTTGTTTTAAATGTGCTACATGCTAACTTCATGGAGTGCCCCCTAGTCCTTCTATTATCTGAAAGAGTAAATGACCGATTCACATTTACCCGTTCTGCAAATCTGGATCCAGTTGGCAACCCTACCTCAGATACCAATTTAAATTGTAAGTTCCTTGTAAGTTGAGTTCTGAACAGGAATACTGGCCTTCACTAACAGCTGTCACTGAAAGGACAAACCAGAAATCCAGTGATATGTATAAAGTAGCAATTAAAATTAAAGCCAGTGGGAGAAGGACAAAATCTTTACTTCTTCATCTGGATTGGCTGATACTTTTAGGTGTTGCAGAGTGAGAGTGGAGATTGGGATAGAATTGGGGGGGGGGGGGGGGGAGGGAATGTGGTAGCTCGCCCACTATATTAAAATGTTCTGAGAGATGTGGATGGAGCAGGACCTCTACAGAAACTGTTTATTGGGGAACTGAGAGGAAGTGGGGCTGCTCACCTGCCACATTAATGTTTATTGGGGGATTGGAAGGGAGCAGGCTCGCTCTCCTACTATATAAATGTTTGTAGGGGGATTTAGGAGGGATCGGGGCTGCTCATCCACTAAAATTAATGTGTTTTAAGGTAGCGGGATTTTAGTGGGGCTGCTTGCTGCAACAATTATATTTTCTGGGATGAGAAGGGGGAAGGGGAATAAGCTCAGAGACAGCTGGGAACTATTGGTTTTTGTTTTTTTGTTTTTTTTAGTTAAGTCAGTAATCAGTAAGCTGGCCAAGACTAAATTACTCAGATAACTTAAGCCAAGTATATTCAGTGAGAGCTGTGTTAAGCTTAATATTAGGGATGTGAATTCATTTAAAGTGAATTTTGAAAATGTGACAAATAAGGGCAATTCATTACATTTTGCGTGCCCATAATGAATTGAAGGCTTACCAAAAGAAACAAACCTTATTTGTTACATTCATTTAAAATGAATGCATTAGACCTAGGACTAGGCCCAAGGCTAGGGCCTTGCCTAGGGCTTAGGTCGAGGCCCAAAGCAGGGACCACAGCCTAAACCAAGTGCGACACTGGGGTCTTGGCCTATTGCCTGGGGCAATGCTGGGGCCTCAGCTGACACCCAGGACTCCATTCAGTCACTTACCTCATCCATTGGATATTCGAGGTCCACATCACGTCATGATGCCTGGGCCTTGGCACAGCTCCAGTCCAGACACTTGTGCATCACATAGGTTAGGGTCTGGAACAAGGCCCGATGCCATGCAATGGCATGGCCTGCAGGATGGATCCCAATGCTGGGGTCCTGGCCAGGACCCAGGACTGGTGCCAGAGCCTGCCCCAGAGGCTGGGTCTCAATGCTTGGGCCAAGGCTGGGGCATGGGCCTGACTCCAAGGCCTGCCCTGAAGGTCGGGTACCAATGCCGGGAACTCAAACTGGACCCAGCACCAATGCTGCATCTGGCCTGGAGGTCAGGTACTGATGCCTGGGCCTCGGCCTAGGCTAGGGCATTATACGGCATTGCCATACATTAAAATGGCACCATCTGTTGGACTGAATGTGCCTGAGTTAATTAATAAACTCTGGCACAACCTCAGCTCACGGTGTCAGTTTAAAGATGAAAAAAATAAGAAGACGGCTTCAATGGAGCTGTGAGGCCTGGGCTCCAGACTTGGGCCTGACCCTAGGCTGAGGCCCAGGCATTGGGACTCGGCCTCCAGATCAGGTCCTGACATCGGGCCTGGAACCATCTCTGTCCTAGGCTGAGGAGTTGCGATCCAGCATCCAGTCTGGTCCTCGGTGTCGGGCTTAAGTCTGGGCTAAGGCTTCAGCATCAGGACTTGGCCTCCTGGCCAAGCTGAGGCATTGGGCCTGGGCCCGGTCTCCTGCCTCAGCCATGGGGGGGGGGGGCACAGTGACCTACCATGACCTCAGCTTACACATGGCGGAGGTTTCGGCCTGAGCCTAGGCCTTGCATATGGATCCCCATTGGACCAGATAAGTGGAGGCCAGGGGGATCCTGGCCTTGGCACTTTTCCAGGTGGAAGGGAAGGGAAGTGCAAATAGGGCAGGAGGCCTTGGGAGGCCCCATTTTCTTTTTTTTGTTCATTTTTGGTTTTGTATTGTTTATTTTAAATGTTTGATTTGGTTTTTTTTGACATGAATGAAATAAATCAAACATTCCATGAACTGAAAATCTTGGGGGAAAAAGCCTCCTGAAAACAAACCAAAAAACAATAACACATTTTTTTATCCTGCCTACTCCTACTAGAATTTTGGGCTAAAATTATCTAGGTCACTTTACTTGGATAACTTTGCTGCTGGCCAGCTTACAGAATGTTGACCTCGAGGAATTTCAGCTAATATCTTTGTAGCATTATCCTGCTGCCTGTGCAAAAGTACATTTTCAAGTCTGATTTCCTCCTCCTTTTATGCAAGCCTCATGATTATTGTTCATCACTGCTGAGGGTGGTACACTTTGTGGCATATAGCAAATCAATCACTTGCTAATTTCATAATTTATTAGTATGAAGACCTTGTGGAATTTAAGGCTTTCTAGGCAAGACAGGAGAGTAACAGCTGAGCAATTGCTTGTCGAAGAAGAAATAAGAGAACATTTTATCAACACATGTTGTTTTCTATTTATTATCATTTTAACAGTTACCATCTAAACTGAATTTTCAAAGAATTCGTGCGTAAAAAGTAGCACGTGCATGCATAAAATATCATGTATGTGTGTGTACATGTTATTTTAAAACCCACAACATATGCACATCTATTGGGGACCTTGAGTAAACTTACACTTGTAAAAAAAGGGATAGGCCAGGGTCATTATGGGGAGAGGCCTACATTTATGCACATAAATTGCTATTTTACAACCTGCCACTGTGACGCAGTTACATCTTTTACTTGCATAAACTGAATGTAAGTGATTGTAAGTGATTGTAAGTGATTGTAAATAACTTAAAAGTGAAAAAATGACTGGGAGGGGGTGTGGGTGAAATGGGAGGACTTCAGGCTGAAGAGCCAGGAAGGTCTTCACGAGGTTCAGATAGGATAGGCAAACTGATAGACTAATTGGTAAAACTGGTAATTTCAATGTAATAAAATTCCCTGACTATGGGGAGAAAGCGAAAACCACGAAGGGAACCTTTCCCTGCAGTCCCCTCTACGTCGACGCCGGTCTCAGGACCCATGGATGCCCACATTGTGCGCTGGGACAACAATGCGGGAAGTTTTCAGCTGTTGGAGAGTCGGGGAGGGGAAGATGAGCTCCTCTCTCTCCCAAGCTCAATGTCACCATTCAGCCCCGCAGAAGGGAACTGCTGTGGAATCCGGCTGAGGAGAGAGCTGCTCCTATACCGAAAGGAACGCTGACCGACCGAAGTGTTGTGGGACGGGACCTGGCAGGGATCGGAGGGGCAGCGGCCTCTACAGCGAGCCCAGGAAACATCGGAGGGCAATCCGGTGTTGGAACAGGAATATCCTTAGAAGAACAAGCTGGAGCGGCTGCAGCACTCTCTATAATAACTGTGCCAGAGGTGGTAAGACTCTCTTCATTTTCCTTAGAGACAATATGGGAAACCATTATTGAAATGAGGGCCTCTATTTTGCAGCAAGTCTAACCAATAAATGATAAAATTAAACAAATTGAGGAAAAAGTGAATGTACTAACTCACACTACTGTGGAACTGGAATGCCAAAATTTGGTGGATAGGCAACAGATAAATGAAATAAAAACAATTCAGGTAGCAATGATCAAAGAGAAAAATAGCACAGCAAGAAAAATGGAGAATCTAGAGAACCTAAGGGCTGGATTTTAAGATTTAGGCGCCGGCATCGTTTCTCAAACCCGCTGACAGCCACGGGTTCGGAAACTGGACGCCGGCAAAATTGAGCATCTGGTTTTCAACCCACGAGCCGCGGGCTGATTTAAATTTTTTTTTTTAATTTTAAATTATTTTTTACTTTTGGGACCTCCGACTTAACATCGCCATGATATTAAGTCCTGGTGCCGGCAGAAATGAATACCTACCTTTGGGTAGGCTCTAATATTTGAAAGTAAAATGTGCGGCTTGGCCGAACATTTTACTTACTGAATCGCACAGGAATAACTAATAGGGCCATCAACATGCATGTGCATGTTGCGGGCGCTATTAGTTTCGAGGGGGTTGGACGCGCGTTTTCGACACGCTATTACCCCTTACTGAATAAATGCACTGTACTGTATCAGCCTGTCAGTAAGGGGTAATAGCGTGACAAAAAAGCGCGTCCAACCCCCCCCAAAACTAATAGCGCCCGCAACATGCAAATGCAGGTTGATGGCCCTATTAGTTATTCCCGCGCGATTCAGTAAGTAAAATGTGCACCCAAGCCACACATTTTACTTTCAGAAATTAGCGCCTACCCAAAGGTAGGCGTAAATTTCTGCCGGCACCAGGAAAGTGTACAGAAAAGCAGTAAAAACTGCTTTTCTGTACAATCTCCGACTTAATATCATGGCGATATTCAGTCGGAGGTCCCAAAAGTAAAAAATAATTAAAAATAAAAAATTTAAAATCAGCCTGTGGCTCACGGGTTGAAAACCGGATGCTCAATTTTGCCGGCGTCCGGTTTCTGAACCCGTGGCTGTCAGTGGGTTTGAGAACCGACACCGGCAAAATTGAGCGTCGGCTGTCAAACTCGCTGACAGCTGCCGCTTCTGTCAAAAAAAGAGGCGCAAGGGACGTTCTAGTGTCCCTAGCGCCTCTTTTTACCACGGGCCCTCATTTAAATACTGAATCGCATGCACAGGAGAGTGGCCTGTGCATGCAACTTTTACTGAATCGGCCTGTTGGTTAATCTGATTTTCAGACTAACACTGCAGGCAAGATTTTCAGCTGAGAATCAGCTACTACATGCATTTTCAATTGGAAATGTAAACACCTTCCAATTCTCCTGTTCTGACCATCTGGTACTATTTGAACCTCAATCACTCCCATCCCAGAAAACCAGAATCTATACAGACGTAAGACTGGTGTCTCCGACAGAACATCTTAATTCTAAATCCTTTCTACTGTTTCTACTGTTTCTCCTATACACAAGAAAATGTTCTTCCTCCTCCATCTCACTGGTTGACAACTAGAAAACCCGGATCTTAAAAAAGGTATAGACATAATTATGCCATTAAAAATCTGCTGCATCAAAAACCTTAAGTCTACCCCATGGTTCACACCAGACCTGAAAGAATTAAAATAGGAAGCTGGAGCCTACTACACAGTGGCATACTAAGAGGGGGGCCCGGGGGATGGTCTGATTTGGTGACAACACAGGGAGAACATAAGAACATAAGAAAATGCCATACTGGGTCAGACCAATGGTCCATCAAGCCCAGCATCCTGTTTTCCAGGCCAATCCAGGCCATAAGAACCTGGCAAGTACCCAAAACCTAAGTCTATTCCATGTTACCATTGCTAATGGCAGTGGCTATTCTTTAAGTGAACTTAATAGCAGGTAATGGACTTCTCCTCCAAGAACTTATCCAAACCTTTTTTGAACCCAGCTACACTAACTGCACTAACCACATCCTCTGGCAACAATTTCCAGAGTTTAATTGTGCGTTGAGTAAAAAAGAACTTTCTCCGATTAGTTTTAAATGTGCCCCATGCTAACTTCATGGAGTGCCCCCTAGTCTTTCTACTATCCAAAAGAGTAAATAACCGATTCACATCTACCCGTTCTAGACCTCTCATGATTTTAAACACCTCTATCATATCCCCCCTCAGTCGTCTCTTCTCCAAGCTGAAAAGTCCTAACCTCTTTAGTCTTTCCTCATAGGGGAGTTGTTCCATTCCCCTTATCATTTTGGTAGCCCTTCTCTGTACCTTCTCCATAAATTATGGCCCATGGCAAACAACACACTTATACTCCTAGATCTCTCATCAGCATTCAATATTGTAAACCACAAACTAAGGGCCTGCCCCTTAGTGCGCCCCTTTGTGCTACCCTTTGTGATCACCCTCCTACCCTCCCCCCCCTCCCTCCTAAAAACCCCCCAAACCCTCCACCCATTCCCTCTCCACCTGCACCCCTCCTCCCGAACCATTCAGACAGCTCGCAAACAGGGTCTGAGCTCACCCCCTCTAACAACCTCAACATGACAGCACCACTTCCCATTCTCAAACTCATCCTCTCTCACATACCCAACAAAACCCACACACACCACACTTCCCACACCAGGCGCCTCACCAATATCCCCATGAATCCTAACCCCCACTGGTGTATACTCACTGTCCTCACCCTGATCCTCATCAACGCCTAATCCATCACCAAGAAAATCCCCATCCTCCATGACCTTCTACTAGACAACCCACCTGACATCCTCCTCATCACCGAATCCTGGCTCAAAACACCAATACCGTATTACTGAACCAACTCCCCAAAGCCATCTATAACATATTTTCCATACCCGGGCCAAAAAGAAAAGGTGACGGCCTACTTTTCCTAGCACAAAAAAACCTCAAATTCTCATCCCAACCCCTGAACCTCCCGCCCCCCCCCTCCCCTTCGAGGCAAACCTATTCAAATCCAAAAATCTCCAAATCCTCCTCCTCTACATCCCCCCAGGCCTACTCCAACACAACTTATCCCCTCTAATCGAAACCATAACCACCAACATTAATATGGACATACCCGCCATCATACTAGGAGACTTCAATCTTCACATGGACACAACATCACTATCTTTGACCTGAGAACTCCTCCTCACCACCATGTCTGCAATTGGATTCAATCAAATAGTCAACACCCCCACCAAAAATCCGGTCATACCCTGGACCTAATCTTCACCAATAACAAAATCTCCAACATACACCTGCCCACAGCCACGGCAATACCCTATCCGATCACATACAAACCAAGCTTCATTTACAACACCCTCTCATGAAGCCAGGCAATCTCAACAACATCATCAAATTCATCAAACCTTGCTCCAGCGACGACCTTGCTGAACTGCTACCCGAAGCCTTAAAGACTCTCAATAAAAATGACGCTAACTCTGCTTCCAACTCATGGATCTCCATCAACTCCAAAATAGCCAATTCTAAATGCCCCACCCTAAGAAAACCAAAGTTGTCCAAAATTCTTTATTTGAATGGAGACACGAAAATCATACTAACGCCCGACTCAGGCCGAGTTTCGCCCCCAGCGGGGCTGCCTCAGGGGCTGTATGTGGATTTATATAGTTTCTATATTCAATATATTCTCATATCATTATTTAAGTGTCTGGTAGCAATATCACGTTGTTTGCTTCAGGGGAAAGAACTTCTCAAATCGCTACACCACCGTAGCGTTAGAAATTAACTGTAAAACAAGAGAGTCTCCGCTCAGTGCAGAATCCTTAGTAATTTCTAACGCTACGGTGGTGTAGCGATTTGAGAAGTTC
This sequence comes from Rhinatrema bivittatum, assembly GCF_901001135.1. Lineage (NCBI taxonomy): Eukaryota > Metazoa > Chordata > Amphibia > Gymnophiona > Rhinatrematidae > Rhinatrema > Rhinatrema bivittatum. The sequence continues at coordinate 795,803,596 of NC_042615.1, read as the reverse complement.
TTTCCCCTGAAGCAAACAACGTGATTTTGCTACCAGACACTTGAATAATGATATGAGAATATATTTAATATAGAAACTATATAAATCCACATACAGCCCCTGAGGCAGCCCCGCTGGGGGCGAAACTCGGCCTGAGTCGGGCGTTAGTATGATTTTCGTGTCTCCATTTAAATAAAGAATTTTGGACAACTTTGGTGTCTAATCCACTGCTTGCCCACACGGCGTTCTTAGACCATCTACCCTCTTGCTTCATCAGTCCCACCCTAAGAAAAGAAATCAAAACCTCCCCCAAACACAACACTCCCTGGTACACCCCCCGAACTAAGAAACACAAAGCAAATTCTGAGACAAGCAGAGAAGAAATGGAGAAGAATGCCAACTCCCGAACTGAAAGACAAATACAGAACAATACTCTACATATACTCAGCAGACCTCAACAAAGCAAAGCGAGATTTCTACACAAAAAGAATCTGCGACTATCAATTCAACCCCAGGACCCTATTCTCCTACGTCACAGACCTGACTAACCCAAATCAGAACAACACACCCCACGACATCCCCACCATCTCCTGCCAAAACCTAGCACACTTCTTCAAGGACAAAGTCTCCAATATCATCACCAAGATCCCCCCAGTCAACATGGAACTACCAAACTCACCTTCACATAATACTACATGGTCTCAATTTGAGCCCATTTCATCCACCAAAATTGAAACAATCATTCGAAAGGCGAACCCCGCCACACACCCTCTAGACCCCATCCCCACCAAAATCCTAAAACTCATCCCCAAGCTCATCGCCAGATCCATAGCTGACATAATCAACCTGTCCCTTGAGCAAGGCATCTTCCCCGACAAACTAAAAAATGCCATAGTCAAACCCATCCTCAAAAAACCGCACCTAGACAAATCTGACCCGGCAAACTACAGACCCATCCTCAACCTCCCCTTCATAGCCAAGATCCTCGAAAAACCAGTCAACAACCAACTCACAGACTACCTAGAAAATCATAACATCCTACTACCAGCACAACATGGCTTCAGGAAACTATTCAGCATGGAAACACTTCTTCTCACCCTCACCAATACTATCCTTCGAGGACTCGACAGTGGCCAATCCTACCTCCTGATACTCCTCGACATCTCTTCCGCATTTGACACCATCAACCACAAAACATTATTAAACAGACTCAAAGAAATTGGACTATGCAACACCACCATCAAATGGTTCAAATCATATCTCACAGACAGAACATTCAAAATAAAAATAAACCAACAGAATCATCCCAGATACCACTTCCACATGGCGTCCTGCAAGGATCAACCCTCTCTTCCACCCTATTCAACCTATATCTGCTCCCCCTCTGCAAGTTCCTCTCCAAATCAGACCTCACTTACTACGAATACGCTGATGACCTACAAATCTTACTCCCCCTAAACAAAACCCTTGAAAACACACTAAAAACCTGGGACCAAATCCTGAACAAAATAACTCAGCTACTCTCACAACTGTCCCTCTCCCTCAACCAAAATAAGACCGAAATCCTATACATAACAAACAATACCACCACAGCCCTCCCCACCGATCCCACACCCAACTGCATAGGGACCCAGCTCACACATGCTGTAAAAATCCTTGGAGTAATTATCGATAACAAACTAAACCTCAAGCAACACATTTCCACCTTGATCAAAGATGGATTTTTTTAAACTACAAATCCTGAAAAAGCTCAAACTCCTCCTTCATGCCCAAGACAATTGAAGCATCCTTCTAACACTACTTTTTTCCAAGCTTGACTATTGCAACACTCTCCTCCTCGGCCTCCCCGCTTCCACCCTCAAAACCCTGCAAGTACTTCAAAATGCCGCCGCCAGATCCATCACAAACAACAAAAAATGCAACCACATCACCCCCATCCTCAAAGACCTTCACTGGCTACCCATCATACACAGAATCCAATACAAAACACTAAACCTCATACATAAAAAAATGATCAACAATAAGATGGACTGGTTAAACACAGCTCTCCTCTCCTACTCCCCACAAAGAAGCCTCCGATCCACCGACTCCGGGCTCCTCGCCGCCCCCCGCCCCCCTTCAAAGCAGTACACCTCTCCACAGTCAGAAAACGTGCCATATCAGTAGCCGGCCCCACACTATGGAAATCCCTCCCACCCCATCTCAGAACAGAACCCTAGACTCAAACTTTCAAAAACCACCTCAAAACATTGCTTTTCCTGCAAGTCTTCCCGCCAGAAGCTTAGCCCACCCCCACCCCCACCCTCAATTTCCAAGAATCCTTGCCTAGACCCTAACCAATGCTTGCAAACAAATCCTCATTCCCCCAAGCTGCACTTGTTACAACAGCTCTCAAGCTATGAATGTATTCCGTTCCTATGCTATGTTTCCAACATGCAAGCCACCTATTTATTTGGCACAAGGGTAGTAATAATTAGTTGCTTGTTAATTATTCTAAATTATACTATAACATGTTCTATGCCAGTATAACATTGAGGAGTCATATAGCATTATCAGTCTTTCTGAGGATGTTTTCCTTAGCCAAAGAGTTTTTAAGCAGTTTCCTAGAGAATAAGTAGGTTTCCTGAAGTAGATAAGAGCTATTCACTAAAATTGACAACAGAGGAGTAAGGATCTCTGCTGAGGATTTTCACTCAGCAACAGCAGGCAGAGCTGAACTAGAGATGGATGGAATGAGACAAGGTCACGGATTCCTGTCATAGAGGCCTAGGTTACATGGAAGAATACCCCAAACACTTAGAAACACTGAGTTAATATATGGAAGTATGTGTAAGTGTTTTTTGGAAATTTAATGCTCACAGAGGTAAGATTTTAGTTAAAGTAAATTTAATTTTATAGCTGATTTGTGGTACTTATCAGCTTTTAAGCTAAGTGAATATGAGGAAGAGTGGATGATTGGTGAACTAATTCTGAATTTATTTAACTGAAGTGCATTTTATCTCAGAAAAACTATTTTATAGAGTCACATAGAATTCAAATTGTAGATATTGTACCTATTAGGGATGTGAATCGTTTTTTGATGATTTAAAATATCGTCCGATATATTTTAAATCGTCAAAAATCGTTAGAGGCGATATATAATAGGAATTCCCCTGATTTATCGTCAAAAATCGTAAATCGGAGGAAGGGGGAGGGGAAGGGGGAGAACGGGAAAACCGGCACACTAAAACAACCCTAAAACCCACCCGACCCTTTAAAATAAATCCCCCACCCTCCTGAACCCCCCCAAAATGTCTTAAATTACCTGGGGTCCAGTGGGGGGGTCCCGGTGTGATCTTCTACTCTCGGGCCACGGGTGCGTTGATAGAATTGGCGCCGGCGCCATTTTGGTTCCTGTCCCCCGACGTCACGAGCATAGGAGATCGCTCCCGGACCCCCGCTGGACCCCCAGGGACTTTTGGCCAGCTTGGGGGGCCTCCTGACCACCACAAGACTTGCCAAAAGTCCAGCGGGGGTCCGGGAACGACCTCCTGCATTCGAATCGTGTTGCCGTAATGAAAAATGGCGCCGGCCATACGGCCATACAGCCGGCGCCATTTTGCAATACGGCAATATGGCCATACGGCTGGCGCCGTATTCACATCTCTAGTACCTATACATAAAGGTACTACAATGTTGAATACACAATGAGGTAAATAATAAGATCCCATGTGCATGCGCACATATGTGTCCGTATGTTGACATGCACATATGGACATGGTGATCATTATAAAATCATCTGTTCACAGGTACATGTGCGCTCAATTTTATATAGTTGCGCGCATATGCACACAAATGCTGTATTTACTGTGTAAGTTGGGGGAAATTTATAAGGGGTGTGCACTGAGGCTACTTACCCTTTTCCCAATTCATTCTCAGATCACCAGGGTAGGCCTAGGACTTACTAACCCCCCTAATTATAAAGGCTCCCTTCTCCTCTGTTAGACCCTTAAAACCCTGCTGACCAGCCCAGATCTTTTAATTTTTTTTACTTACACGTCAGCAATAGCAGAAGTAAAGTTACGTGGAGTGAACTTGTGCACATAAGTGTTGGGTCTGAAGCATAGTGTGGACTCTTAGTCGCAGTGGTGATGACTCCTCCCATGGGGAAGGGCCCGTGGGGAACCACAGTGATAGGCTAGACTCAGAGGGGCCGATTTTAAATCCTATGTGCGCGGGGGTACATTTGGGCACGCTACCCAGCTGGTTACATTCCATTCAAAATATTGTGTTAAAAATATTAGAGTGAGAATAAAATTAAAAATATTTTTTTTTTTGTATATCAGAAGTAAAATATTTCTCATTGAAAATATTGAAACAATTGAAATGTTTATTCTGTTCAATAATCAAACTCATTTCCAGGAGTAAAGACCCTGAAAAAAAGTATCCATTTGTCAGCAAAATAAAACTATTAATTTGCTTATAGTGCCCTTGGGTTCATTTTTCTATTTTAACTTTTTTGACAGTGAAAATACTCTGGGCATTCAAACTATTTCCATAACATCTTTTAAAAGTGGAAGCCCCTATAGCCTGACCATCTGGCTACCAACGTGACAGTGCATGAAGTAGTTTTGTACCCAAGGGTGTTTGCACTCCTCTCACCAGTCCTGTTCAATATTTACATGGCCCCACTGAGCAAACTCCTCAGGGTGTACCAGATCATATACTACTCTTATACCAATAATATGCAGTTACTGGTCCTTATCAGCTCAAACTTCAACAAATCAATTATCAATATCAACAACTGCTAAGGTAAGATCTGTATCTGGCTATGTCATAACAAAGTAGACCTAATCCTACAAGACAAAGATACTATGGATCAGAAAAAAAGAACTAAGTCACCCACATCCAAAAGTGACCACTGAAGGAGCAACTTTCAGCTATCAAGTCTGGAGCCTAGCATTTCATATGAGACTCTCAAGTAACATCAAAGTACAATTCCAAACAGTAACTAAAGCAACCTTCTTCCATCTTCACCAACTCCACTATCTCTGCTCTTTCATGGGCAACACTGCCTTTTCTACTGCTGTCTAGGCTCACAGGATCTCCTCTTTAGCTTACTTCAATTAATTTTACATGGGAACCCTAGCAAGCTAAACTGCTGGCTACTATGCACAAAGAACACAGCAGCTCAAGAGATAAAGAATATAATTAAATTTAAAAAAATTATGCCATCCTTAGAAACTTTAAACTTAGAGACATTCATTTTCAGTTTTTTTTTTTATTTTCCCAGGGATTCTCAATGTTTATTATAATAAACAAAAATGGGAGACAATAACTGAGAAAAAATTTGCCATTCGGCCCAGTTCTCTTTTTTGATTCGGTGGAAAGAGAGTACTTTGGGGCAGTTATTTGTAAACTATCCAGCATGTGAATGGTTTTTCAGGAGAAGTGGGGTTGATGGGCCATTTTGATTTAATAATTCAGCAAGTGGGAAAATGGCCACAAGAATCTTTTTACAAATTGGGAAAAATGAAGTAGGGGGATCTCAGGCTCCAGGACAACTGATAACATGGCTACATTGAATCCAATTGTTCCAGTGCTTAGATTTGGCCAGCCAAATTAGAGGACTACCTCTGAAAATCAGTGCTATTCATCAATTGCAGCACCAAAAAAACCCTATAGAAATCTCATCCCGGTTATGATCTCCCCTTTTACCCAATTCCTTGAGCTTACCTTAATCATCCTAACACTATTCAATGCTCAATTGATCACCAAGAAAACCCACATCCTACACGACTACCTACTGGACTCCAAACCAGACATTTGTGCGATCACAGAGACCTGGCTCAAGCCGACAGATGCAGTCTTAATAAATCAGCTTCCCACTCACCTATATGACGTTTTCTCAATTCCTAGACAAAGGAAAAGAGGGGTCTTAGCAGCCAAAAAAGATCTTAATTTCACTCTACAACCTATCAATACAATATCTAAACTAGAGGTAGGCCTGTTCAAATCCAAATCACTCCAAATTCTCCTCACATACATGCCCCCCCCCTCCCTGGTTTGCTAGACTTGGATGCCTCACCTCTAGTGGAAATCATAGCTAAATACCTGACCCTGGATTCCTCAGCTATTATCCTAGGGGACTTTAATTTACACATCGATACCAATCCTTTTTCATCCAACTTTGAAGCTTTCTTATCCTCCCTCACGGACATGGGCTTCAAACAACTCATCAACCAGCCCACACCTAAAGCAGGCCATACACTCGATCTCATCTTCACAAACGCCAGCCTCATACAGCATTCACCCCCCTTATGTCTCCCAGTTCCATGGTCAGACCATTTTATTATCACCTCTACTCTCAAGACGATAGGAAGATCTCCTACACCCCCTCCACTCACTACTCTGCACTACAGGAAATCCTGCTCCTCAGAAGTCCTCAGCAATTCACTGGTCAAAGAACTTCTCAACCTGGATCTATCTAACCCTAACGCAGCCATACTCTCTTGGCAAAACATCACAGAAGCTATAGCTAACAACTTATGCCCCTGTTCGACAAAGAATATCAACCCTGCTCAGAAAAACAAACAACTGTGGTTCTCAGAGGAGCTCCGCTCATTAAAACAAGACCTGAGACAGAAAGAAAAGAAATGGTGGAATACCCCCAACCCCAACTTGCTAGCCATATATAAAGCCGCTCTCCACTATTACAGAACTGCGACACTACGAACAAAAAGAGATTTTTAAGCCCTCCGAATCCATGATCTGATATTCGACGCAAAGGCTCTCTTCTCTTACGTTTCAGAACTCACTAAAATCACCACCTCATCTATTCCTTGCTGACCTAGCCCAATCGAAAGCCAATGATCTGGCCCTCTTCTTCCAGAATAAAATCTCCAACTAGATTACCTTCCAGCCCTAACACACCACCTTTGGCTTCTTCCTACCTCCCCAACTCCGATGCGATGTTGGAATCTTTCGAACTTACTTATACCATAGAGATTGAAACCATTCTAAAAAGAATGAAACCCTCCACTCACCCTCTAGACCAAATTCCATCCAAATCACTACTTCTAGTACCGGACTCCATCTCTAAATATCTAGCAGATATCATCAACTGCTCACTCTCACAAGGAATCTACCCAGACGCTCTCAAATTGGCTACTCTCAAACCCATACTCAAGAAACCAAACCTGGACCCTGACGACCCTAACAATTATCACCCCATTTCCAACCTGCCGTTTGTAGCCAAGATCATGGAGAAAGTGGTAAATAATCAATTATCAAACTATTTGGAAAAACATAAAATTCTCCATCCGTCACAATACGGATTCCGTAAATTACATAGTACTGAAACCCTCCTCATCTCACTTTTAGACCACACATGCATGGGCCTTAACAAAGGACACTCCTTCCTGCTAGCGCTCCTTGATATCTCCACAGCGTTCGACACAGTAAATCACTCCACCTTATTAAATCGGCTATCAGATATAGGAATCACAGGATCCGCTCTCAGATGGTTTGACTCATTCCTCAGCAATAGAGGCTATAAGGTTAAAATCAATAACAAGGAATCACCACGCACCAATTCTCCACTTGGAGTCCCCCAGGGCTCCTCTCTATCTCCCACTTTGTTTAATATCTATCTCCTCCCTCTCTGCCAACTGCTCACAACGCTAAAACTGAAATTCTATATATACGCAGACGACATACAAATTTTGATCCCCGTAACTGACTCGTTGGCAACAGCAGTCAAGCAATGGGACACTCACCTGCAAACAATCAACCTTCACCTTACAGGCCTTAACTTGGTACTTAACACTGCCAAGACAGAACTCCTGCTTATCACTCCAGAAGATGGTCATCACCAACAACAGTTGCTTCCTAACATCCAAATCTCTCACGCAAGAGACCTCGGAGTCATAATCGATAGTCTCCTGAGCCTAAAGAAGTTCATAAACCACACTACCAAGGAGTGCTTCTATAAATTACAGGTGCTCAAAAAATTCAAGCCTCTACTATACCATCATGATTTCAGATATGTTCTCCAAGCTATCCTATTCTCCAAGGTTGACTATTGCAATTCTATTCTACAAGGTCTCCCTGCATCTACGATAAAACCCCTCCAGATGTTTCAAAATGCGGCGGCGAGAATCCTGACGAATACTAATCAGAGAGAGCACATTACACCTATACTAAAGGATCTGCACTGGCTCCCAGTTAACTTTAGAATACTTCACAAATCGTTCACTATTATTCACAAAAGCATCTACCATCAGACCCCCCTTGACCTGCTATATCCGCTCAAACTACACTCTACGGCCAGACCTATAAGGGAAGCTTATAAGGGATCCCTACATGCCCCCTAAAGAAAGCTGTGCACCGATCAACCATCAGAGACCGGGCATTCTCAACAGCGGGTCCCTCCATCTCGAACGCCATACCCCCGGACCTCCGGCAGGAATCTTGTCTCCTAACTTTTAAAAAAAAGGACATGGTTGTTCGGTCATGCCTTCCCCTGTTCCTAGACCAGCATTACTGTTACAGAATCTAATCTAGCATTTTGTTTGCAAAACCTAGACAAGCACTAAGTTCACATAAACATGTCATAGTTTAGAGGTAGGCCATTCAAGCCTTCCCTTACACTTATCGGTATTTAGTATTTATTATCGTATTATCCCCCTCTTCATTTCCAATTCCTAGTTGTATTCCCTTGTTTTATTGTAACTTTATACTTCTAATTACGGTCTCATGTTAATTGTTATTGTTATTGTTAATGTTAAGATCTTTGTTCTCTGTAAACCGAGTTGATTTGATTTGTATCAAGAAAATCAGTATAAAAAAAGCTCTAAATAAATAAATAATGTTCTTCCCCAATCTAAACTCTAGGGCTGCCCACTTTTGAACTGCTATATTTAGCTGCCAAGAGAACTAGGTTTAGTATATTTAGCCACTCGGCTCTGCTGAATTTTTAAAGGCTAGTTTAGCAATCTAACTCCTAAAGTTAGGTGTGTAACCTGTTTGAAAATCAACCCTTATATACTCATCATAGCTCAATTTTTTATTTTTCTTCTATTTATTAGACATTTATCTCAAAAGCCCAAGGCAATGTACAGACAGAATTAACATAAAATCAAGTATAGCACATGTCCAACAAAATATGTAATAACCCCAAATTATTATCATGCTACCAATCAAAACAAAATCTGAAACAACAGGCCGTAACTGCTAGAGTGAAACCATCCTCCCAACCTTAAATAAAAAAGAATGATGGGCCTTCAAACTAATTAAAAGCCAAACTAAATGAATAAGAATTTAAAGCCCTGCAAAATCTAAGATAATTATTTTCCAATCGCAAGTCTGTAGGAAAGAAATTCCATAGGGATGGAGCAAGACATGTAAATGCTGGTGATCGAGTTTTAGCAAGTGTCCATTTCTTAACTGAAGGAACAGAGAGTAAAACAAAATCACTTGTAGCTCTCAAGGGGTGATTTGGCACGTATTTACAGAGCCTGTCGATTGAATATCCAGGCCTAGACATATGAAGCACCTTAAATGTCAGGCAAAGAATCTTAAATCTGGGACTAAAGGTCACAGGAAGCCAGTGAAGACCTAACAACACAGGAGAAATATGTGCCTAAACTGAACAACCAGAAATCAAGCTTGCAGCAATATTCTGACTCAGCTGCAGACCTCAAGGAAGCCCTCCTGCCCACCAACAAAGCTTTACAATTGGCAACTGAAGACATAATCATGTGATATTTGGGGCAAAAGACTGAAGAGCCCCCATCATGCTGCTGGATTGCTGTCTGCATCTTAATATTGTTGAGCTGTTAAAGTTATTTATTTTATTTTATTTATTTATTTATTAGCTTTTATATATCGACATGCCGGTTTACAATATAACCGAAGGAGGAAAATACAAAAAACCAGGATGGGGGGAGGGGAGCAGATAGGAAGAGAGAAGGGGCGAGAGAAGAGTCCCTCTCTTCTGTTGTCTACGGCCGGCGCCATTTTGCGCAAAATGGCGCGCAAAATGGCGCCGGCCATAGACAACACAATTCGACTGCAGGAGGTCGTTCCGGACCCCCGCTGGACTTTTGGCAAGTCTTGTGGGGGTCAGGAGGCCCCCCAAGCTGGCCAAAAGTCCCTGGGGGTCCAGCGGGGGTCCGGGAACGACTTCCTGCATGCGAATCGTTTTTCCGTCCGGGAGCGTCCGTCCGGGGCGTACGGGAGCGTACGGGAGCGTCCGTCCAGGAGCGATCTCCTGCCGCGAATCGTTTTTCCGTACGGAAAAACGATTCACATGCAGGAAGTCATTCCCGGACCCCTGCTGGACCCCCAGGGACTTTTGGCCAGCTTGGGGGGGCCTCCTGACCCCCACATAGACAACATGATTCGACTGCATGAGGTCGTTCCGGACCCCCGCTGGACTTTTGGCAAGTCTTGTGGGGTCAGGAGGCCCCCCCAAGCTGGCCAAAAGTTCCTGGGGGTCCAGCAGGGGTCCGGGAGCGATCTCCTGCCGCGAATCGTACGGAGGTCCGAGAGTGAAAGATCACAGCGGGACCCTTCCTCTGGACCCCAGGAAATTTAAGGCATTTTGGGGGGGTTCGGGAGGGTGGGGGATTTATTTTAAAGGGTCGGGGTGGGTTTTAGGGTTTTTTTTAGTGTGCCGGTTTTCCCGCCCTCCCCCCCACTGGACCCCAGGTAATTTAAGGCATTTTGGGGGGGTTCGGGAGGGTGGGGGATTTATTTTAAAGGGTCGGGGTGGGTTTTAGGGATGTTTTAGTGTGCCGGTTTTCGATTTTCACGATTTTCACGATATTTTAAAAACCCAAACGGCGACGATCCGATTCCCTCCCCCTCCCAGCCGAAATCGATCGTTAAGACGATCGATCACACGATTCACATCTCTACTATATATGACATTACAAATTATATGTTCAGAAAGGAAATTATATATAGTCTAGCAGGGTTGCTATAGGGAAAGGTAGGGTTTAAGGACAGGGGAAGGGGGTATATAAGGGGTATAAAAGGGATTATATAAGGATATACTTATATTTAAAGTTGATAAAGAAATGGGGGATGCTTAATCCAGTACAATGTCCCTGAAATTTATCATGTGTATTTAATGTTAGTTTTTCAAAGACCTGCAATAGGATTACAATTAGTCAAGTGTTGCTAAGGTCAAGGTTAATTACTCACCTGTTGATGTAAATCCTTAATTGACTCTTATTGTGAAACATTTCTCTCCTAACCTCTTAATTGGGGTAGCAGTCTATAAATCAAAAAAATGTGACTAGGGTGGGTATAAAAATCAAACACAATGATCACTACTCCAATAGGAAACAGCTCTTGTACTTTCCCTTAGATTAACAATACTTAAAAAAAAAAAAAAAATCCTTCTTCCTAAGCATTCTACCTGTTCAACTCAGCAAACACTTGTGAACCTTTAACCAAGCACACTATTAATTCAGCTCAGCAAACACTTGTGAACCTTTAACCAAGCACACTATTAATGCAGCTCAGCAAACACTTGTGAACCTTTAACCAAGCACACTATTAATGCAGCTCAGCAAACACTTGTGAACCTATAACCAAGCACACTATTAATGCAGCTCAGCAAACACTTGTGAACCTATAACCAAGCACACTATTAATTCAGCTCAGCAAACACTTGTGAACCTTTAACCAAGCACACTATTAATGCAGCTCAGCAAACACTTGTGAACCTATAACCAAGCACACTATTAATGCAGCTCAGCAAACACTTGTGAACCTATAACCAAGCACACTATTAATTCAGCTCAGCAAACACTTGTGAACCTATAACCAAGCACACTATTAATGCAGCTCAGCAAACACTTGTGAACCTATAACCAAGCACACTATTAATTCAGCTCAGCAAACACTTGTGAACCTTTAACCAAGCACACTATTAATGCAGCTCAGCAAACACTTGTGAACCTTTAACCAAGCACACTATTAATGCAGCTCAGCAAACACTTGTGAACCTATAACCAAGCACACTATTAATGCAGCTCAGCAAACACTTGTGAACCTTTAACCAAGCACACTATTAATGCAGCTCAGCAAACACTTGTGAACCTTTAACCAAGCACACTATTAATTCAGCTCAGCAAACACTTGTGAACCTTTAACCAAGAACACTATTAATTCAGCTCAGCAAACACTTGTGAACCTATAACCAAGCACACTATTAATTCAGCTCAGCAAACACTTGTGAACCTTTAACCAAGCACACTATTAATTCAGCTCAGCAAACACTTGTGAACCTTTAACCAAGCACACTATTAATTCAGCTCAGCAAACACTTGTGAACCTATAACCAAGCACACTATTAATGCAGCTCAGCAAACACTTGTGAACCTTTAACCAAGCACACTATTAATGCAGCTCAGCAAACACTTGTGAACCTTTAACCAAGCACACTATTAATTCAGCTCAGCAAACACTTGTGAACTTTTAACCAAGCACACTATTAATTCAGCTCAGCAAACACTTGTGAACCTTTAACCAAGCACACTATTAATTCAACTCAGCAAACACTTGTGAACCTATAACCAAGCACACTATTAATTCAGCTCAGCAAACACTTGTGAACCTTTAACCAAGCACACTATTAATGCAGCTCAGCAAACACTTGTGAACCTTTAACCAAGCACACTATTAATGCAGCTCAGCAAACACTTGTGAACCTTTAACCAAGCACACTATTAATTCAGCTCAGCAAACACTTGAAATATGTATCCAAAAAACAGAATTGATTCAAACCAGCAAACAATTTGTTTTGCAAAACTTTAAACCCTTATTTCCCCCAACAAAACCAATTCTCACAACTTAGTAAACCAATATTTTTGCAAGCATCCCACAAAAATAAACCAAAGATTCTTCCACCTATTCTGAGCCTTCCCACCTCAGCAGATGCAGTCTCTGCAATTCAGCCTCCCTCAAGACTGAAAGTTATTCAGCCCTTGCGTTCCTATTAATTTGTGCTTCTGACACAATTACTTCAAACAAATTCCTTTGATTATTCATGAGGCAAATAGCTGAGAGGGCAAAGTTGCCCTCTCAGCTATTCTGCCTTTTTAACAATATTGCAGTTAACACCTTTTCAAACCAAACAACAGGGATCCCTACTCCAACAGGAAACAGCTCTTGCATCTCCCACAGATTATTGCAACTTTTAAAGAAAGCTTTTACCTGTTTCAAGCCCTTGCACACAAGCGAATACAGCCTTTGTTGGATTTAGTACCCATGACTTCAGGGTTTCAGATAGAGCCCAGGTGTATGGCTCAGGGCTGAGGACTAGTGATGCAGTGACTTGGTTGACTGATTTGTAAGGTGATTAAAAAATGGTAAAATGTCCACAGTTACAGACAATACAATACTGATGCACTAAAAAAGTGAGTCTGTTTTAGGCGCCTGCTCCTTTAACGTGTGCACAACATGCAGGCCGATACAGTAAAATCGGCGGGAGAGCGGGCACTCTGAGGCGAGCGCCCGCTCTCCCGCGCGCCCAGGCCACTCTTCTGAGTGCGCGATTCAGTATTTAAATGAGGGCCCGCGGAAAAAGAGGCGCTAGGGACACTAGCGTGTCCCTAGCGTGTCCCTAGCCCCTTCTTTTTGACAGGAGCGACGGCTGTCAGCAGGTTTGACAGCCGACGCTCAATTTTGCCTGCGTTGGTTCTCAAACCCGCTGACAGCCACAGGTTCTGAAAACGGATGCCGGAATAATTGAGCGTCCGTCTTCTGACCTGCAGGCCACGGGCCAATTTTACATTTTTTTTTTAAATTTTAATTTTTTTTTAAATTTTGGGGCCTTCAACTTAATATCGCTATGATATTAAGTCGGAGCGTGTACAGAAAAGCAGTTTTTTCTGCTTTCTGTACACTTCCCAGCGCCGGCAGAAATTAACACCAGCCTTTGGGCAGGTGTTCATTTTTTAAAGTAAAATGTGCAGCTTCGCTGCACATTTTGTTTCTGGATCGCGCGGGAATACCTACCTAATAGGGCTATCATCCCCACTGTTCCTCTGCCTCTGGTGCTCTCATTCACACACCTTAGCGGGGGTCCGGGAGCGACCTCCTGCACTTGGGCAAAGATAGCGCCGGCGCCATTTTGAATACTGGCAATACAGCCCGAGTGCAGGAGGTAGCTCCCGGACCCCCACTGGACTTTTGGCAAGTCTTGTGGGGGTCAGGAGGCCCCCCCAAGCTGGCCAAAAGTCCCTGGGGGTCCAGCAGGGGTCCAGGAGTGATCTCCTGCACTCGTGCCGTCAGGTGCCAGAAACCAAAATGGCGCCGATAGCCTTGCCCTTTAGGGATGTGAATCGTGTCCTCGATCGTCTTAACGATCGATTTTGGCTGGGAGGGGGAGGGAATCGTATTGTTGCCGTTTGGGGGGGTAAAATATCGTGAAAAATCGTTAAAAATCGTGAAAAAATCGAAAAATCGAAAAACCGGCACATTAAAACCCCCTAAAACCCACCCCCGACCCTTTAAATTAAATCCCCCACCCTCCCGAACCCCCCCCCCAAATAACTTAAATAACCTGCGGGTCCAGCGGCGGTCCGGAACGGCAGCGGTCCGGAACGGGCTCCTGCTCTGAATCTTGTCGTCTTCAGCCGGCGCCATTTTCCAAAATGGCGCCGAAAAATGGCGGCGGCCATAGACGAAAAAGATTGGACGGCAGGAGGTCCTTCCGGACCCCCGCTGGACTTTTGGCAAGTCTCGTGGGGGTCAGGAGGCCCCCCACAAGCTGGCCAAAAGTTCCTGGAGGTCCAGCGGGGGTCAGGGAGCGATTTCCCGCCGCGAATCGTTTTCGTACGGAAAATGGCGCCGGCAGGAGATCGACTGCAGGAGGTCGTTCAGCGAGGCGCCGGAACCCTCGCTGAACGACCTCCTGCAGTCGATCTCCTGCCGGCGCCATTTTCCGTACGAAAACGATTCGCGGCAGGAAATCGCTCCCTGACCCCCGCTGGACCTCCAGGAACTTTTGGCCAGCTTGTGGGGGGCCTCCTGACCCCCACGAGACTTGCCAAAAGTCCAGCGGGGGTCCGGAAGGACCTCCTGCCGTCCAATCTTTTTCGTCTATGGCCGCCGCCATTTTTCGGCGCCATTTTGGAAAATGGCGCCGGCTGAAGACGACAAGATTCAGAGCAGGAGCCCGTTCCGGACCGCTGCCGTTCCGGACCGCCGCTGGACCCGCAGGTTATTTAAGTTATTTGGGGGGGGGTTCGGGAGGGTGGGGGATTTAATTTAAAGGGTCGGGGGTGGGTTTTAGGGGGTTTTAGTGTGCCGGCTCACGATTCTAACGATTTATAACGATAAATCGTTAGAATCTGTATTGTATTGTGTTCCATAACGGTTTAAGATGATATTAAAATTATCGGACGATAATTTTAATCGTCCTAAAACGATTCACATCCCTATTGCCCTTACTATGTCACAGGGGCTACCGGTGCCATTGGTCAGCCCCTGTCACATGGTAGGAACACAAGATGGCGCCGGCCATCCAGTGCTCCTACCATGTGTCAGGATCCGGCTAATGGCACGGATATCCTGTCACAAGGTAAGGGCAAAGGATGGTCCGGTAGCCGGAGGATGGCCCGCAGCGGGAGATCGCTCCCAGGACCCCCACTGGACCACCATGTACCTGTAAAAATGTTTTTTTTTGGGGGGGGGTCGGGAGGGTGGGGGAAGCTAAGGGGTTACTTTTAAAGAGTCGGGGTGGGTTTTTTGTTTATTGGCTTGGCAGCCGATAAACAAAACGTGATCATGCCTGATGGGAAAAAGCCCACATGTGAATCTGAACCGGAATCCGAACTGATTCCGGTCCAGATTCACATCTCTATTGAGAAGAACTAGTTTAGGAGCAAGATTGCCTTTTTTGTCACTGCTGATTCTGCTAGGCTGCACTGATTCTGCAGCAATTCTTTTCCCCCTTCCATTCCCTGCTCTGCTCTTTCCTTGCAGTAACATGATTAATTTACAATGTCTAGAGAGTTTTTATATCACAAAGGAATTTAATTTATTGATTCTGTACCTTCACTCACAGTATCACTCTAGTGTGTGCAAAAATGGCTGTCACACACATAACATACACAGGTACAATGTATATGTGTGCACTGCTGACTGACTTCTTTTCCGCACATGCAAAAACTATAACCAGAACCAAGAAGGCTGGCAGCCTGATAAGACTTCATCACTTCAGTCTCTCTGCTAACCTCATTGCACTGCACTGTGCTATGTCAGACACTTAGACAGAGAGAGAGACTCAAATCATTAGCACTGCTTCAGTCTCTACTTCACTCCTACCTTTTCTCAGTGAACAGAGAAAGTCAGCAGTCTCACTGCTTCTCTCTTTCCATCAGAGCGAGTGAGACACAGCAGCAGAGATAAGAAATAGCACGTTACCTGTGCCGAATCAACTTTTTAAATTCTGTTTTGAACTCTGAGAGCTTCTCAAAAACAGATCCTTCTCTACCAACTGCTAGGGAGGAAATAGAAAGTTTCTTGCACGTATTCAGCCTTTCAGTAGGGGGATGTCAGCATCACGTGATCCGGATGGCAGCTGTAGGCTAGATAAAATGATGCTTCACCTTGATTTTTTTCTCCAACTGTTATCTTGTCCTGTCTCGGCTCCCAAGAGGTTGTGATGTCACATAGGCAAGAGTTGGTTGCTATAGTTACCAGTTGTTTGTTTTGTTTCATTTTCTCATTTTATTTTTCTTTATTTGTTTTAGGTTTTCTCTTCTCCTCACAAAAGTCACTCCAGTGCCACAAAATTACAAAAGTTGACCCTCTCCCTGGCCCTTTTCCCTATCCTTCCACTCTCTCTGGGCATATGGCCTTACCTCATCCATGTTGTCAACTAAGCAAAATTGGATACGAGCCATCCATAGTCACTCCTGCCTCTCCAGGTCTCAACAAAATGGAAGTGGCCAACCCTGATGTCACTGCCATTTTGTTCCATAGCCATATTGTTTTTTTTCAACAAAATGGCACTAGTCTCATGACCAGCTAGCAAGAATTTAACAGCAGGACTTTTATTCCTGACCCTATTGACTTATTTAACCCCGTAGTGGGTAATTATGTTTTGTCTACGTGAATATGAATAACAGATATATTATTGTGGTTTGAACATTGATTGCAGAAAACCCTTGAAAATTCCTTTGACCAGGGAGATTACAAATACTTTGAGAATGAAATGGTTAATTCACCATGGGATACATGAACCTAGATTACTGCAATTTGTTCTTCAGGGAGTCCAACTGAACCATTTATCTTCTCTATAGACTAGTATCCATAATTCAGCTGCATATCTTATCTTCTTTCCATGCTTCTCAAGTCATTGCATTGGCTCCTCATCTGCTTCCTTATACAGAAAATGTGTGCATTTATTTTGAAACAACATGAAAAATATTA
This sequence comes from Rhinatrema bivittatum, assembly GCF_901001135.1. NCBI lineage: Eukaryota > Metazoa > Chordata > Amphibia > Gymnophiona > Rhinatrematidae > Rhinatrema > Rhinatrema bivittatum. The sequence goes on along the minus strand of NC_042615.1, from coordinate 795,786,181 downwards.
ACAAAACAATCTGAGAATTATATTGAGCCTCTATCTGACTGCACAAATAAACGTATTTGGCCTTGGATTATGATATTCAATGGTGCGGCTATGCATGCTAAATATAATTGATAAACTTATAGTTAACCAGTTAATCTGGATAACTTTAGGACAGCCAAATAGCAGTCCCATACTTATACAGCTAAACCAAATAACACTGAAATTTGGTGTTTTTCTGGCTAAGGCCTAGATTCATCCAATTGCTATATTTATCGCGGGAGTATGGCACGTGATCAGCTGTGATAAGAAAAGGGGCATGGTTATGCAAATATTTGAGATTCTGCATTTCACAGGAAAATCTCATAACCGGTGATACTATTTTGCATTGAGAGACGCAGTATCACAGTGTGTGATGCAATAGCTTGTCGCACATCCAAACTCGGAGATCTGTGTGCGAGTCGGGCTGGAATGTGCAGAAAGGGTTTTCAAAGCTGCCAGAGTAGGCAAGTATCTGCCCGCTATGCGCACATGTGAAAAGTATTGAAAAAGGGGCAAGGTGTTGGTGGATGGGAGGGAGGCCAATAGACGTGCGAGTATATACTTAAGTGCACAGGCGCATACCAGGGTCCCTTGACTCATGAATTTACTACTGCTATGGATGGGGTGTAAGTCATAAAATAAAATGTCTAGGCTAGTCAGCAGGTTATTATGGGTTGGGGCTAACAGAGGAAAATAAGACAAATAAACCAGGGGGGTTTGGCAGTCTTATCCCTAGCCTGGGTGAACTGGGAACATACTGGTGAAACTGGCAATAGCATTGGCGTGTGTCCCTTTTAGGTTAAAACATTTTATTAACCAAAGTTACCAAATACACAATCTTCAGAAAACAGAGTCTCTTATTCACTCCAAAGACAATTCAAAAAAACATAGAACAATTTTCCATTATCAACTTATTGTTTCTTCTCACTGCCCCCCCCCCCCCCCCTTGCAGTCCAGAGCAAATCCATGTGAACCCCATCCATTCCTTAAAATCCCCCCACTTAGGTGGTGGAAGTGGGATTTGTGTGCATGCGTGTGCATCCATGAACACACATGCATGAGCACGTTCGGTCAAAGGTAGACCCTGTCAATTGTGCATGTATATACGTGCACACGTGTGTGCATACATTTCAAATAGGGTGTATATGTGCACATACATTTCAAATAGGGTGTTGTGGAGCGCTAGGAGAGCGATCCCACTCCTGGGAGATGTGTGTGCCCTTGGGCTGCGGCTCGACGCCAGAGGGGTCTGAAGAGGTGCCACGGGAGGCGTGGCATGCCCGAGCATGGGCTGGACGGAAGCAAGCTGGAGTGAAGACTGGCTGACAGGCCCTCCTCCGGACCTGCACGCTTCGAAAGACCCAACAACGCAATGTTGGTCTTGTGAACAGTCCTCCGACCGTTCCCAGCCCTTTCGGACCTGCCGCAGGGTACGGCACGAAGTGGCAGGCCAGATGGAGGCCAGGGCAGCGAAGACTGGAACATGGATTCAGACGAGACTCAGGAACGACGTAGACTCAGGCACAGACGTGGACTCAGGACGAGGTGCAGAATGCATAAACGTGGACTCAGGCACAGACGTGGACTCAGGACGAGGTGCAGGATGCATAGACGTGGACAGGCACAGACGTGGACTCAGGACGAGGTACTGGATGCACAGAGGTGGAGTCAGGAATGAGGGCTGAAGGAAGACATGGGCACTGTCCCTCAGGGCGCCCTACTCAGACCACCCGCGGGACTGAGTCGCGGACCACCCTTTCCCATGCGCGCCCTACTCAGCCCTGGAAGGCTGGTCGCGGACCAAGCAGAGAGCGGGAGAGCACAGGGAAGAAGCAGGTTGCTGCACTCCTGGCAGCTCAAGGCAAGGATACGCTGCACTCCTGGCAGCTCAAGGCAGGTTAAAGCATCAGGATCAGGAACAAGGATTAAGACAGACCTCAGGGCTGGAACAAGGACATCTGGAACAGCAGGAACATCAGGACTGGAACACGGATGCTGGAACAGGAGACACACCTCAGGGCTGGAACATGGACATCTGGAACATCAGGACTGGAACACAAGTACTGGATCAAGAGACAGACCTTGGGACTGGAACGACAAGCAGACATCAGGACTGGACGAGGAGCTCCGACAGATAACAAGAAACATAGGACCTTGCAGAAGTGCTGGAACACGGACGACTTCCTGGAGCGAAGGATCTCAGGAGTGACCAACTCCTTGCGAAGGCAAAGACAGACTGAACGCTGAGCCCTTTAGTAGAGCTGAGGTGGACAACGCCCAGGGAGGGGTCAGCAGGGGGCCACACCTGGCTGGCCCTTGAAGAGGAGCAGAGAGGCGCACGCCCGCGCCCTAGGAAACTGGAGAGAAGAGCTGGAAGCTGGTGGCGTCCTCGGCCACGTGGAGGGCCCAAGGAAGCCGTGGAGCAGCCCTGGACTGGAGCTGGGTGAAGGCAGGTCGCTGGAGCAGCTCCCAGCCGCAAGGACTGAAGCAGGAAGAAGCAGAGAGAGGTAAGGCTGGCTGCAGGCACCGGGAGAGAGAACAGAGAGTGCAAGGACTGAAGCAGGGCTGACTGCAGGAACGGCTCCATGTCGTGAAGACAGCCCCAGGAGGAAAGGTAAGACTGCAGGCAGAGTAGAGAGCTGTAACAGGCTGCAGGCACTGGCAGGGACGGCTTCCCAGCCAGGCAAGGACCCAGGCTGAAGCAGGCACCGGCAGAGACGGCCTGCTGGCTGGAGGTCCCGGGATCGCAGCAGCACGTCGGGGAAAGGCAGAAACAGCAGCAGAGGAGCCGACCGCATGGCAACAGCTGTGGGGATGGCCCCAGCTGATTCAGAGAGAAAGAAGCAGCAGAGTCAGCAGTCCGACTGGCTGTGAGAAGGTAAGAGCCTGCCCACGCTCCTCGCGGGCAGGATCACAACATAGGGTGCACATCTTCACGCTTTCAGCCTGTCTGATACCATGTGCACATATACATACCTATGTAATACAATGGCAGCCACCACTATAATATAGGTGCATATATATATATGCATGGAATCAAATAGGCAGCAAGCGCATACATGTGCACCCTGTTTGAAATGTACACATGCATATGTGTGCAAATCCTGCTTCCATCACAAAGGTGAGCTAGGGAAGCACCAGTATCCCATGTCTAGTACTCTTGCCCCTAATAATTTCAGACATTAAATCCGATGTTAGTGGGCTAAATTTTTTGCGACAAGAGGTAGGAGTCTCTCATTTCATAAAAAGCTAGCTTTTGCATACACATTATAATATTTGCATAGAAATGCATGACGGAATATAGATTGTACATTTATCACAAGTTAGACCCCTTTTATCATGCATTGAGGCCCTAATGTGATTTGATGAATGAGCAAGCAGGAGGCCAGAGTTTTGAGAAATTGCTGCTGCTCCTGCTCCTTGGAATCCAGGCCTGGAACACGGGACTCCACCGAATGCATGGCCTTTGCAATCTGTTGCGCAGGAGGTGGACCCTTGGCCTGGTGCAGGATTGGTACGGCCCTCAGGGAGGTCCCAGAGGGTGCCTGCCACCAGGAGGTGGAGCACACAAGGAGACAGAGGCAAGCTGGAGCTTCACAAATAACAGTCCAGGGGTTCCAGGGGTTCCTGGGGTTGAACCCTTGGGTACCCGGACTGCCTGGGATTAGGTAGGCCTTAGATATCCTGAGGAAAGCAGCCTGAAGATGGCGTAGTTCTTCTCAGGATGGGTTTGCAGAACGAGAACTGAAGCACCGTGGAACTGGAACAAACACAGGGTGCAAGAGCACAGAGAGGCTGAAGCCCTAAGAGTCCACGATCCAGGGATAAAGTTCACAAGAGAGATGACATGGTCAGGCAGGCAGAGGTAAGGCTTGGAGAGGTCAGCGTAGTCAGGCAGGTGGTGGTCAGGCTTGGAGAGGTCAGTGTACTCAGGCAGGCGGTGGTTAAAGTCCAAGAAGCAATCCAACGGTTAGAAGGTTTCAGAAACTAGGAAGTAGCCTAGAAGCATTAGGAACCGAATGAACCTTGTTGCAAAGGCAAGCTCTGACTTCCAGAGCTTGCCTTAAATAGGTCCTAGATGATGACGTCAGTAGATCGGGCTGGCAGCCTCTGCACACCTTGGCCCCTTTAAATCCAGCCGGGGAGCATGCTCGTGCACCTAGAGGCCCCGGAGGAGGAAGCAGCCAGCGGCGGCGTGTCTGCCTCGAGTCAGGGCCGCGAAGAGGATGGCAACGGTGTCTCCACCATGCCATGGCATTCAGGATTGCCGAGAGGTGGGCAGTGCAGGAGCCGCTCCCTCCTCATCGCGGAGCGGCCTGCGCTTGCTCCGGAGATGGCGGCAGGGGGTAAGGAGGGCTGGCCGTAGGACCCGTGGCCGGCCGACACAACAGAACTTTGTCAAATGCCTTCTGAAAATCCAAATACACTACTTCCACCAGTTCACCTATACCTACATGTTTATTAACCCCTTCAAAAAAGTGAAGCAGATTTGTGAGGCAAGACTTGCCTTGGGTAAAGCCATGCTGGCTTTCTTCCATTAAACAATATCTTTCTATATGTTCTGTGATTTTGATTTTTAGAACATTTTCCACTATTTTACCTGGCACTGAAGTCAGGCTAACAGGTCTATAGTTTCCTGGATTGCCCCTGGAGCCCTTTTTAAATATTGGGGTTACATTAGCCACCCACCAGTCTTCAGGTAAAATGAATGATTTTAATGACAGGTTACAAATTTTAACTAATAGATCTGAAATTTCATTTTTTAGTTCCTTCAGAACCCTGGGGTGTATACCATCTGGTCCAGGAGATTTACTACTCTTCAGTTTGTCAGTTAGGCCTACCGCATCTTCTAGGTTCACCGTGATTTGGTTCAGTTCATCTGAATCATTACCCATGAAAACCTTCTCCGGAATGGGTACCTCCCCAACATCGTCTTCAATAAACACCAGAGCAGTCCATTTCACACCACTGCACCTGGATACGAACTGGGTGATCATGCACCTGATCTGGCTCTTGGCTGCTCTTGATGTCTTGGCTGCATGGTTGCTGCACAGTGCTGCATAATTCTACAGGACCCCTATGATAATCATTTCATTGTCTTCCATGCTGAACTTCAAAGTCCTCAGACAAGCACAGCCTGCTCTCTGGCTGCCTGAATGGGGTGCCACTTCCACTTCTAGAGAGGTGTCCTCCCTTTCCTCACTCTCGCTCCCATGCCCCTCTCTCCTCTCTTCCTCCCTCTCCTCCTGCACCTGTTCTACCAACTCCCTTCCCCTCTTCCCTCTCTGCCTATCCCTAGCCTGCCATTATCTTTCCTCCATACTTGCCTATCTATCCCCTTCCCATTCCCACCTCCTCCTATCCCTTCCTCCTGCCTATCTCTACACCTATACCTGTCCCTATTCCTATTCCTCCTCTTAGCACTCCTGCCTCCTTCCGCCTCCTTTCCTTCCTCCTCCCCCTCTCCTCATGCTTATCCTCGCCTCCCTTCTCTCCCTCTTCTCATGTTTATCCTCTCCTCTCTCACCATGCCTCTCATGCTCCATCCTCTCCACTGCTCACTCCTCCACACCAGCACCACATCACCATTACCAACATGCCTTCTCCTCATCACCACTCCTCCTCCTCCACACCACCACACCACTCATCCTCACCACTACCACTCCTCCACACCACCCCCACTACTCTTCCTCACTCCTTCCCACAAAAAGAGAGACAGACAAACTGGACAAACTAACAAAAACTTTCACTCTAACAAAGAAGACAAAAGACCAAGGTAAAGAGAAAGAAATGACATCAGAAGACAAGATAACAAACTCAGAAATCAAAATCTATAAGTTCCTACTCCCACTAATCCACTCACCAACTCTCCTCTCCTCTCTCCAACACCTGACATGTCCTCAAAGAGGCATCTGCAGGAAAGCAGAATTTATAAACCTAAAAAATAACATACCATGCATAATTCAATGCGCACCGTATAAAACGACACACACCACGTTAACACAATGCGGGACACTGTAACATATCAGGTTGCATGAAAATTGCCTATGCGATGCAGTAGATAGGAAATTAGCTTAACCACACCCATTTTTTTTATTGTGGACACTATTTCTACTATAGTTATAGCAATTTGATGAATCTAAGTCTAAATGAGAAAATTTGTGCAATGAAAAAAAAATATATTTTTTAATGATAATGCCCTACAGCAAACAGGGAATATAGATAGATTTTTTTACAAGCATTCATACACTCGGGGATGGTGTCTCTCATCTTTCAGTTTATACATATACAGACTGAGGTTAATAGTACAATTCCACTGTTATATTAAAATGAAATTCCAACATGGCTTTACAGCAGCGTAAGAGGAAAGAATTTAAATTAATGTAGAAAAAAAATACACAACTGTGCACTTTTAACACCTGGAAACCTTTTCCCCATCTCCTGTTTGACTGCAGCCTTTATTGTGACCCCCCTGTGTTAGAGGACAGTCTGTTGGCATGATTATTCTATTACCATATTCATTTGTTAATCTTGCATCTTCTCTGATGCACAAGCTGCCAGATATGTCAGAAATATAATAGGTTTGTGACAAGGGGACGAGGTTACTTGGGCTTAGGATGAAGTCCATTTGAAATCATTGGGGAGCCTTCTGAACACATTGATTTTGCTTACTCTAGCTAGGCATATAGTCAAACCATGCTCTACAGGCCAACAATTAATCTACTCAGCCACTAAATCTAATCTCAATTTAACATACCATTTGAATAAATGTTATTTTCATGAGGCACAACACATCTCTCTAGAAATGCTGCAGCAGAAGCCTCACACGATAACAAACCATAAAATGAAGCAACATTTTCAGTGGCCTTTTTTTTAACAACCAGTACTGAAAATGATGTCATTTCACCTATTACATATTAGAACTTTGTGCACACTTGTCAGAGTAAACTAAAGATGGCAAAAATAAGAACTTAATTTCATAAAGCAATTGAATATATGTTGCCTGGGGCTCTAATATCCATTTGCATTCCTCCATGATAATTTTCTCTATTAATAATTTGCCATGAAGAGCAATTGTGTTGGTTTATAAATAATAGGGAAAATTAAACCCATCACTAATACACTAACATTTTGTGTTGATAATATACTGGAAAGCTTTGATACTATCTTATGGGATGACGCTGCCCTTGTTGGAAGATCTACATGTTATTCTGTGCTATTTAAGAAAGCAAAGAATGCCCCAGGAGATTGAAATATTATAAATATTATCTGTACTAATGAGAAAATTCAGTCTTTTTTTTTTTTTTTTAAATAACATTGTTCCTTTTATTAAATGTTTTACATGTGCTTTTACAGAATTCCATTGCTTTGCACAATCATATTTATTTATAGTCATTTCATATTCCGCCTTTTACCATAAATGGCCTCAAGGTGGATTTCAAGCCATTTAAATCAGCAATTGCAATTGAAATAAATTTACAGAGGTGATCAAATTTGTACATCTGTAAAAAATATTCATAACCAAATTATACAAATTGAACCTTGACTGACTGTGATCATTCACTGACTAAACCATTCTGATTCCTGTCAAAGAAAAAAATATAAGGGGGTGGGTGCAATTATCAGAATGTTGTGTTCCGCACCCATGGCCGTCCGCGGGCGCACCCCCCCTACCTGACCGCAGCGGCGACCCGCCACGGCAAACGTCCAGAGAGGAACCCTGGCCCGGTGCCGCTGCTCCTGTGCGTTGGCACGGGCCCTCAGGGTGCCCACACGCTGGAGAGCCTTCCTATTCTCCCCGGTGCGGCAACCACAGCTTCTCCCCCGCGGATGGGATTCAAGATGGCCGCCGCCATGGAATCCAAAATAGCCGCCACCATCTTAGGCGCGAGGCCGTGCCCCCTCACTGAATTTAAAGGGACCTATCCCTTTAACGATGCTCACCTGCTTCCAATGATCCAGAGCAGAGGAAGTATTTAAGGAGGCTTCCTCTGCTCATTCCTTGACTTGGCAATGTCTCCTGTGAGTGATGTTTGAGTCTGCTTGCTTCGGTGAGTTCCAGCGTCTTGATTCCCTGTTACGTCTTGGTGTTCCTGGTTCCTGACCGGATTGGCTGACAGTGATTCCTGGTATTGACTTCGGATTGGCAAGCGGTGATTCCCTGGCGTGTGACTTCGGACTGGCAAGCGACGACCCTCTGGCACTCGGCTTCGGACTTCTTCTGGACTACCGTCTCCAAGTGCCCACCTAAGTCCCAGCGGCCCAGGTCACTACGGGCTCCTCCTGGGGGGACCGCGGGCTTCCAGGGCGAAGCTCCAGTTGGCCTTTGCACCGATACTCTGACCTCTCTAGGTCCACCTAAGTCCCAGCAGTTGGATCCCTACGGGCTCCTCCTGGAGGGACCGCAGACCACCAGTGGTGAAGACCACTCATCTGCTCATCTCTTTGTCCGTCTCCACAGTAGCTTCTGTCTTCAGTGCCAAGGGTCAGCTGCTCTCCTTCTCTGACCTGCCTCGCCACCCGACGAGAGAACCTACAGATCCTCCGCAAGGTATAACATCCCCTCGTCGGCCCAAGGGTCCACAAGCCTGAGCATAACACAGAGAGCCCACGTAGTTGCCAACTGCAAAAGTAGTTTTAACGTGTAATTTACAAGACATTTCAAAATTTTCCCTTTGAAAATTAGAACTGCCCTGGTCTTCTTGTCATTATCAAACACTATTTTTGTAGTCCCAGAGCAGCCTTGTAATCATCCCTAATCTTAGGATCCTACTCTTATTGATGTCCTTAGTGTCCTGAGAATACAAGGTGGTACAATATTTAAATCTATTAGATCTATTTTATTTTTTAGGCAAGCAACAAGATCAAGTGTTTGAACTAAAGTGTGATTCCATGTCCTGACTATTGTAGATGCATTAGCTGGATTTAGATTACATGTTAGCTATGACATATGAAACTCAAATTTTGTAAGGTTGATTGGGCCTCTGGAAGACTTACACACTTCTAACTAGGAAGAAGGCAGGTTATTTTGAGTCATTGTTAACTTGAACTGAAATAAAAAATGGTCCAACCGGAAAATCTAATGAAAGCAAATCAGATGTACACAGTCCTCAATCATAATAGAGTCACAAAGAAATAAAGATCCAAAATGTGGAATGCTTCATCACTAGATGACTTAATGACTTGAGGTAGAGCTACAGAGAAATAGTGGATGCCCTGCAAGTAGCTTTGTTCAAACAAATGGTAATAGAACCCACGAGTGAAGGAGCTATACGCGACTTAGTGCTCACTAATGGAGATAATGTCTCTGATGTCCAAGTGGGCGCCCACCTCAGCACCAGTGATCATCAAATGGTATGGTTTAATATCACAAAAAGGATATGGAAAAGAAGCACAAAGACCCAAGTTTTGCAGTTCAAAAACAAGGACTTTGATGAAATGGGGAAGTACCTGGGGAAAGAACTAGTAGGCTGGGAGAACAAGAGAGATGTAGATCAGCAGTGGACCAATCTAAAAGGAGCAATTACCAAGGCAACTAATCTAATTGTTAGAAAAGTAAAGAAAAGCAAAAGAAAAATGAAACCTATCTGGTTCTCAAAGGAGGTGGCTGACAAAATAAAGGCTAAAAGAACAGCGTTCAAGAAATATAAAAGATCCCAAAGGGAGGAGCACAAAGAAGAATATCTTGTAGAACTGAGGGAGACGAAGAAAGTAATCAAGATGGCAAAATGTCAAGTGGAAGAGAGGATTGCCAAAGAGGTAAAGAGAGGTGACAAAACATTTTTCAGATTCATCAGTGAAAAAAGTTCAAAGTGGTATAGTGAAATTGAAAGGTGGAAAGGATCAATGTGTGGAGAGAGACGAAGAAATAGCAGAAATATTAAATGAATACTTCAGTTCTGTGTTCACTAAAGAGGACCCTGGAGAAGGACCGTCGCTAGTTAACAAGAAACTACTGTTAACTACTTATCCCACGCCCATTTCAAATGGGCATGGGATAAACACTGTGGATCAATAAAGTCTAGAGGATGTGAATGAAGAGAAGAGGCATTGGGGTGGCTTGTGGGAATGACGGCTACTACCTGGAGATTAATATCCTTATTCAATAAATATACACACGGCTAATGTGACACCAATATTGCTCTATGCTTCAACAGCAAGAGGAAATGTGGAAAAAAAGATTTGCATCCACAAAAAAGCAGGGGAGTAGCTTGCTTGTTATGGCGGTTACTACCCAGAATTAATTAAGCCTGATACTTCACTTGGAATACATATCCAGAGCAGCTCACTGCTTCAACGGCAGGGGGGGAATAAAGAAAAAATGATTTATATTTAGACAACAGCCAATAAGGACTGAATTGCACAGGCTGGGTAAACAAGTGTGGGAGTAGCTTGCTTATTACGGCGGTTACTACCCCTAAACAATTAGCAAGATACTTCACTTAGATGCAGCCCCAGCACTGCTATCTATATTGATCCTGGGGTGTAAGGGAAATAGAACCAAAAAGTTATTTATAAGGGCCAAGCGTAACAGCTAAGTATGAAAAAAATAAGTGCGAAAGCTTGCTGGGCAGACTGGATGGGCCATTTGGTCTTCTTCTGCCGTCATTTCTATGTTTCTATGTTTCTAGATCAAAGCACAGTGTTCTCTGTTCTGAGTGCTTTCCTGACTTCTAATTGGCTACATTTGAAAATTCTAATTCATTCTAATTTTTCTTTATTTTTTTCCAATATATATTGATTTTTTTCTATTTTTATTTTGTTTGCCAGTGTGGCCGGATTATTGTTTTACCATTAGATATTGTTTTATTCTGCTGTTGCTTATTGTCTGGTGAGGAGTTGATTAACTAACTTTTCCCCATCAAAAAAGAACTTCTCCACCATCCATTGCTCCTATCATGTGACAGGGGCCGACCAATGGCAGCGATAGCCCCTGTCATACGGTAAGGGCAAAAGGTCATCGGTGCCATTTTGATTAGTGACAGCCTATGGCCCAAGAGGGGGAGATCGCTCCCGGGACCCCACTGGACCACCAGGGACTTTCAGTAAGTCTTGAGAGGGGGTTGGGCAAGTCTTGGGGGGGGGGTCAGGAGGGTGGGAAGTTGCAATTAATTAAATTTGAACGGTTGGGGTGGGTTTGGGGTTTTTGTTTTTCAATGTGCACTTTCTCCCTCCCCCAAAAACGATAAGAAAACCACCAAAATTTTGTGGGTTTTCTTATCGTTTCGCCGCCGCCCCCAAAACGCGACAAACTAGGAAATACCGTCTCTATTTCCTATTTCATTGCAAATAAATGCACATCCCTAGTGAGTAGTAAAACAAAAGAATATAAGCAAGGCAGTGGGATTTTAAGGGTCTGAGCTAACAGGGGGGAAGGGTGTCTGTTAAATTAGGGCAGTTTGCAAGTCCTGTCCCTAAACTGGATGAACTGGGAATGAACTGGGAAAATGGCAAATGGTGTTTACGTGTAAAATTCCCCCACTTACATAGCTGAGGCAGCATTTGCATGCACATGCATGTGTCCATCTAAAATTGCATGCACATGTACATGTGTCCAGCTTATTTTATAACATGCGCGCATATATGAGTGTAAGTTATAAAATGGATTCATGTCTGGATGCAGGTCAATGAACGAGCACACGTATGCACCTGCGAGCCTATTTAAAAGTTACCATCCCTGCGTGTAAATGGCTTTATGCGCATAACTTCTTTGAAAATTCACTTGTTGGTGTCCCTTTTACCCCTGGGTCATCTAATGGTCCAGCTAAATTCCTCGCAGGCATTTCGCTTCAAATATACTTGAAAAAAAATGCATTTTGATTTTTTGCTTCCACAGCAAGCTTCTTTTCAAATGTTGCCTTTGCCTTGCTTATCAGTGCTTTGCATTGATAGGGAACATGCAAGCCTTCAGAATAACAAAGCATCCTTCTGGGTCAAAGAAAGATCATTGTCATAGTCAATGGCAGAGATTTGTGAAGTAAAATACAAACCCTTTCTGCTCCTAGAATTATGCGAGGCGTAGAACACTTGACCTGCCTACTCTTTTCAAAGTTTAAAATGTTCTTTATTTGTTAAATGTGTCGCTCGCAACATTACAACATGAGATCCAAGTCTTTTCAGATGTTGAAATAAACACTTCTGCTTAATAGGAGTGTAAATCCCAAGGGAACACCTCTGCCTGAAATGGATAAAATGCATGTGTCATTCTGCAACACATGTACTTTTACTGTGGTGAGGGGTGAGCAATTTACAAAGAGCCAGTTTACATATCTAAATAGGTATTTACCTGGGTAAATGGCTTTTGACACATGTAACACCAGATACCATTATGTTGATATGCAAAAATGATGAATATGTGTACACCAATGAGAAAGCAAATGTGCTCCTTTCATTACTCCAGGATACGTCTACAATAGCACATGCCCAGGAGGGAAGAATTAGGATAGCAGTTTTAGTTAGTGATTCTATTATTAGGAAGGTTGATAGTAGACGTGAATATTGCTTGGTAACTTGCCTGCCTGGTGCAAATTTGGCAGACTCACATGTCACATATATATTTATTTATTTATTTATTTATAGATTCTTTTATACCGCGGTACGTATAGACATACATCACCTCGGTTTACAGTGAAACAATAAATTAGCAACAGGCTTTACATGTAACAGTTTAAAAAAACAGTAAAACATTTGACAGCAACAGGCTTTACAGAAACAAGGGTTTTAAAGATAATATGCATACATCATTAAAATATCAAACAATAAAATATAAATAACCATGTATTCGCAGGAGCAAATTAACTGTCAGCAGCGAGACCAATGTCACATTGCATACAATAGCCTAAATTGAGTAACAGTGGGGGGGGGGTATGGAATAGCAGAATGTAAATACAAAATGCGAGGAAAAGAATTTGGAGCCAGTGAGGAATAATAAGGGATAGCTGAATTTTTAGGTTAGATGAGATTCATAGAGTGAATGAGATTCATAGAGTGAATGCAAATATAGGATTTTAGATAATGCTAGTTAAATGCCAGCTGTCTTGGTACTTGTGGGTACAAATGGCATAGGAAAGTGCAGGAAGGAGGTTCTGGAAATCAAATTTAAGATTTTAGGTAGAAAGCTGAAATCAAGTGCCGCCAGGGTAGCATTATCAAAAATGATCCCCATTCCATGTGCGGGCAAGGCTCCAGAGTCTCAATGCATGGATGAGATAATGGTGCAGGGAAGAGAGGTTTGTTAGGAAATGGGCTTCATTTTGGGGAAGGGAGGGCCTTTTCTGAAAGGATAGGCTCCACCTTAAGCAGAGTAGAACCAGGCTGCTGGCACAAACCTTTAAAAAGGAGATAGAACAGCTTTCACAGCAGATGATGGGGGAAAGCTGACAGTCACTCAAAAGTGCATGATTTGGAATGATGTATATTTGAAAGATACTAACAGAACATGGGAAATTATGGCACCCCAGTAGAGAGGTTGCAATAAATGCTAAAGTGGACCAGGTGCCTTTAAGTAAAGAGCAGACAGAACAAATAGATTCCAAATTACCTCTGTCAATTCATAAGCAAATTGTTAATACAATCTGTATAGAAATGCAAGAAGCTTAAAAAACAAGATGGGAGAGTTAGAGTCTAGAGCACTGAATGAAGAGGTAACTATAATTGGCATCTCAAAGTCCTGGTGGAAGGAGGATAACCAATGGTACACTGTGATACCAGAGTGCAAATTATATTGAAGAAATAGGATGGATTAAATTGGTGGAGCAGTGGCCATCTTGTTGCACGCCCCATCCGCTCTCGGCCCATGCTCGGGCCTGCTTACCTCTCTAGCTCCTCTACAGGTCACTGGTCGGCCTCCCCAGCGGCAGCTGCGAGCTCCTCCAGGCCTCGGTATCCTGGGGCGGCGGTCGCTGGGCCTTCCACTGCACAACAGTTCTCACGCCAGAGTTCGGTGTCCTCTGTGGCATCGGCCACGCCCCTATGCGCACGCAGAGCTCCCGGTCTCTTGTAGGGCATGGGGTGGGTCCTAGCTCCGCGGTGCACCCTGACTGAACGTATTATTTAAGGAAGTTCATGTCTGCACTTTCTTGCCATAGCAATCAGGTCGGCACTGTATGTGTACTAGTTTGCCTCCGCATTCACAGTCTTGTTCCAGTCTTGTTCCAGTGTCCTACTGTTCCAGTGTCCTACTGTTCCAGCGTCTGTCTGTCCTGTCTCCCCAGGTAGTACCTTCGGACTGTCTCTCTGGTATTGACTTCTGCCTGCTCCATTGACCATTCTGCTCGGTGCCTGGATCTTGACCTATGCCTGCCTTTGTGACCTCGTCTGACCTCTTGAACCTGACTCCTGCTTCGTTGACTACTCTCGGACTGATTCCTGGTATCTGACTTCTGCTTTGGCTGACACTCCTCGGACTGTTTCTTGGACCCTGACCCCAGCTGCCATTGACCACGTCTCTTGATTCTGGCCTTGTCCCTTGCTTGTCTTTGCCTACACTGTACTGGCCTTCCCTGATTCTCCAGGCCTACAGCCTAGTGACCGACCGCACTCCCTTGCTGCTCATGGGCACACCTCTCTACTTCCTCTCCGGAAGACCCTGCGAGGCCCACCTAAGTCCAAGTGGCCAGGTCCCTATGGGCTCCATCTGGGGGGACCGCGGGCTTCCAGTGGTGAAGCTCTTCCTAGCCTCTGTCTCCTCCTGTGCTCCAGCCCCCTGGGGGCAGTTGCTTCCTGGTCCGAACCAGGGAGCAGTTCTACACTGCTCCAGGACAAGGGTCCACCTCCAAGCGCAATAGGTTGCCAAGATCATGGACTTGGCGGAGTCTCCCACCTTTAGGGTCCTACCAGGTTTGGCTGTAACAGTCAAAGAACATCACCACGCTTTGGAATCGTTAACCTCTTCGGTGGAAGAGCTCCGTTCCTAGCTGCGAGATATAGCTCTGGCCAATCCCGTGGGCCTATCTGCCTCTATGCTACCCAAAGCATCGTTGGCGCTCCCTGCACCTCCATGATACAATGGGGACCCACTCTTTTGTCATGGCTTTCTCAATCAGTGCTTCATGCAACTTGCACTGCAACCCTTCTTGTTCCTGAATGAAACCACTAAAGTGACATTCATCCTTTCCCGCCTTGAGGGGAGGGCTTTTGCTTGGGCCTCTCCATTGTGGGAATGCTCCAATCCCCTGCTTTCCAAGTTATCCGAGTTTGTTTCTCTCTTCAAGCAGACCTTCGTAGACCCAGGTCACCAAGCTGTAGCCAGCCATAATCTACTCCACCTCCGTCAAGAGTCTCAGACCCTCTCAGAGTATTCGGTGGAATTCAGGACCCTGTCTACTGAGCTTGGGTGGCAAGAAGATTGTCTGCAAGCCATCTTCCTAGATGGTCTCTCCAGCACTCTCAAAGATGAACTCTCCAACCGTGAGACTCCCACATCTCTAGAGAACCTGATTTCCCTCACCAGGAAGATCGATCATCGACTCCAGCAACGGTGCCTAAAAGTAAAGGCCTCTCGCTCTCCTATTCCACGCCCCATGTGTGTCCAGAATCCTCCAGCAAAAACTCCATCACCACCACCTCCTCCCATGGTGGAACCCAAGGAGGTGAACCATGGGCGACTGTCTCCGACCGATCGTCTTCGTCGGAGGAAGGAAGGTCATTGCCTTTACTGTGGTGCCTCCGGACATCTTTGGCAGTCCTGTCCTGTCCGTTCGGAAAACTGCAATGCCTGAACCCGGCAGGGGTCCCGAGCTTAGGTGCTACTGTCATCGGACCTCAACTCCTGCTTCCAGTCTCTCTGGGCATTGAGTCCCACTCCTTCACCACCACTGCCCTTGTCGATACAGGGGCAAGTGGCAGCTTCATCAGGGATGACATTGTTAAGCTTCTGAACATTCCTCTCCAGCCATTAGAGGTGAGCCTTCGTATTGCCTCCATCCAAGGAGAACATCTTCCAAGGCTCATCACCCATCGAACAGTGGCCATTCGTCTTACCACGGGCACTCTCCACAAGGAGGAGATGTCCTTCTATGTGTTAAAATGCTTCATACATCCAGTCATCCTGGGGCTGCCCTGGCTCCAGTCCCATGAACCCCAGTTTGATTGGCATTCCCTGCAATTGGTGCAGTGGGGTTCCAAATGCCAGAAGACATGTCTACATCAAGTATCTCCAGCCATCTCTGTCTTGAAGTCTACCGGCCTGTCTGGTTTGCCTACCCAGTATGTCGCGTTTGAAGACCTCTTCTCGAAGCAGAAGGCTGACACACTACCAAGGGCAGAACTTATCTATTGTCTCGTTCAGAAACCCTAACCATGTCTTATATTAAAGAAAACTTAGAAAAAGGGTTCATCAGATGCTCTGATTCTCCCACCGGAGCGGGCTTTTTCTTTGTCAAGAAAAAGGTTGGTGGTTTACGCCCTTATATTGACTATATAGGGCTCAACACCATAACCCGAAAACACCGGTACCCATTGCCCCTTATCAGTGAGCTGTTTGACCGCCTTCAAGGGGCTCGGATCTTTACCAAGTTGGATCTGAGGGGTGCATACAATCTGGTACGCATCCACCTGAAGATATCTGGAAGACTGCATTCAACATGAGGGATGGTCACTATGAATACACCATGAAGTCCTTTGGGTTATACAATGCCCCAGTGGTCTTTCAACATCTTATGAACAAAATCCTCCAAGACCTCTTGTACTCATTCATAGTCGTATACCTTGACGACATCCTGAACTTTTCTAAAGACCTTGAATCCCACTGAGATCATGTAAGGATCGTCCTCCAATGCCTAAGAAAAAATCATCTTTATGACAAGTTAGAAAAGTGCCTCTTTGAATGAAATCGTTTACCCTTCCTAGGGTATATCATATCCAATCGAGGGTTATCCATGGATCCAGATAAAGTCCAGGGCATCCGGGACTGGCCCCAGCCAGTAGGTCTATGGGCCTTACAATGTTTCCTTGGCTTTACTAACTATTACAGGAGCTTCATTGCCAATTATTCTACCCTAGCTGTTCCACTTACCGTGTTGATCAAGAAAGGGGCTAACACTCGTGTATGGACTCCCAAAGCACAAGCCGCCTTTCAGAGGCTAAAAGAAACATTATGTTCTGGTCCCTGTCTATAGCACCCAGACCCAAGATGCCCATTCGTTGTAGAAGTCAATGCCTCTGCAATCGGAGCAGGGGCCATCTTAAGTCAGTTTTCTCCAAAGGATAAATTGATACCTTGTTCATTCTATTCACACAAGTTCTCTCCTACAGAGCAGCACTACACCGTTGATGACCGAGAACTTCTAGCAGTCAAGCTGGTGCTCCAAGAGTGGCGCCCCTGGTTGGAAGGGGAGCAACATAAATTTACCATTTTCACCGACCATAAGAATTTTGAGCACCTTAAAAAAGCTCATCTCTTGAACCCTAGACAATCCCGATGGCACTCTTCTTTGAACAGTTCAATTTTGAACTACAATATCGTCCAGCTTCCAAGAACCTCCGTGCTGATGCACTATCATCCTTCGAACCAGAGGATGTTCCTGATGTTCCCAGACACATCATAGATCCTGCCTGCATATCCCTTGCCATGACCACTACAGTCCCAGTTGGTAAAACTGTTGTTCCACGTAGATTACGTGAACAAGTTCTGAAATGGGCTCATGATACCAAGTTGGCAGGACACCCAGGTTGTACCAAGACCCTAGTGATGTTGAGGAGATATTACTGGTGGCCCAACATGGTGCAAGACTCTTGTAACTATGTAGATTCATGTCCCATCTTTGCCCAACAGAAACCACCTACTGGACGGCCTTGGGGCCTTCTCCAACCATGTCCAGCACCTACCAAGCCATGGTCCAGCATCTTAATGGACTTCATCACAGATCTGCCTCGTCCCAGAACGATACCGTAATCTGGGTCATCATCGACTGTTTTTCGAAAATGGGTCACTTTATTCCCCTTCCGGGCCTTCCATTGGCCCCAGAGTTAGCCAAGTTGCTTCTAAAACATATCTACCATCTCCATGGACTTCCAAAGGAAATCATATCCGACCGAGGACCGCAGTTTGCTGCCAGGTACTGGCGCTCTCTATGCAAAAAGTTCAACATTGCCTTGAATTTCACGTCGGCCTATCACCCACAGGCCAACGGTCAAGCTGAAATAACCAACCGGACCTTAAAAACATTTCTTCATTCCAACGTGAATGATCAGCAGGACAACTGGTCTGATCTGTTACCTTGGGCTGAGTTGTCGTATAATACCCATGTCGCTGCTGCCACCGATGAATCACCATTCTCCGTGGTGTTTGGGCGGCAACCTCGGTTGCCATTTCCAGTTCCTCTCACCGTTCCTTCTCCACCTGCGCAATTCATGGCTCACACCATCCGCAAGGTGTGGAATCAAGTCAAAGAAAGCCTTACACAGGCCACTGAGCACTCCAAGCGCACTTCTGATGCCCACAGACGTCCCGCTCCACTCTTCCGTCCTTGTCAGAAGGTGTGGTTAAGCACCCGACACATAAGGTAGAGACTACCTTCTCATCACCTGGCTCCAAGTTCATCGGCCCGTTTCCAGTTCTCCAGAGAGTGGGAGCAGTATCTTACCAACTTCAGCTACCTCGGGCCATGGGCATCCACAACACATTCCATGTCTCTCTTTTGAAGCTATTGGTCCTCTCCTGGCCCTCTCACAAAGATCCTTCACCTCCGAGGATCTCTACCGAACTAGATTCTATGCTCTAGGTAAGAGAGGTCCTCTACGTCCATCGGCGTCGAGGCAGATGGGAATACCTCTTATCCTAGGAGGGTTATGGGGCCGAGGAGAACTCATGGGAACCATCCCATAACATTCTTGATAAAGAACTCCTCAGGACATTCCACAGGACCCATCCTGAGAAGCCTTGGCCATGTAGAGGGAGGCCTAAAAAGGGGGGGGGGGGGGTACTGTTGTGCGCCCCGTCCACTCTTGGCCTGCGCACAGGCCTGCTCACCTCACTATCTCCTCTGCAGGTCATGGGTTGGCCTCCCCAGTGGCAGCTGCGAGCTCCTCCAGGCCTTGGCGTACTGCAGCGGCGGTCGCCGGGCCTTCCACTGTGCACCAGGCCTCACGCCGGAGTTTGGCATCCTCCGTGGCATCAGCCACACCCCAACACATGCGCGTGGACTTCCCGGTCTCTTGTAGGGCCAAGGGCGGGTCCTAGCTCTGCAGCATGCCCTGATTGAATGTATTAATTACGGAAGTTCCTGCCTGCACTTCCTTGCCTTGGGTCGGCACTGTATGTGTACTAGTTTGCCTCTGCATTCACAGTCTTGTTCCAGTCTTGTTCCAGCTTTGTTCCAGCATCCTACTGTTCCAGCCTTGTTCCAGCATCCTCCTGTTCCAGCATCCTTTTGTTCCAGCATCTGTCTGTTCTGTCTCCCCAGGTAGTACCTTCAGACTGTCTCTCTGGTACTGACCTCTGTCTGCTCCATTGACCATTCTGCTCGCTGCCTGGATCTTGACCTCTGCCTCCTCCATTGACCATTCTGCTCGCTGCCTGGATCTTGACCTCTGCCTGCCTTCGTGACCTCGTCTGACCTCTGGAATCTGACCCCTGCTTCATTGACTACTCTCGGACTGATTCCTAGTATCTGACTCCTGCTTTGGCTGACACTCCTCGGACTTATCCTTGGAACCTGACCCCGGCTGCCATTAACCACGTCTCTTAATTTTGGCTTTGTCCCTTGCCTTGTCTTCACCTATGATATACTGGCCTTCCCTGATTCTCCAGGCCTACAGCCTAGTGACTGACCACGCTCCCTTGCTGCTCATGGGCACACCTCTCTACTACCTCTCTAGGAGACCCTGCGAGGCCCACCTAAGTCTAAGCGGCCCAGGTCCCTATGGGCTCCACCTGGAGGGACCGCGGGCTTCCAGTGGTGAAGCTCTTCCTAGCCTCTGTCTCCTCCTGTGCTCCGCCCCCTTAGGGGCAGTTGTTTCCTGGTTCCTACCAGGGAGCCTTTCTACACTGCTCCAGGAAAAGGGTCCACCTCCAAGCACAACACATCTGTGTATATTAGAAAGGGCATTAAGCCAAACAGGATACATGTTTTGCAGGAAACAAAATGCAATGTTGAAACTTATAGATATATATCTTTAAACATAGTCATAAATAAACAAACCACTACAAAATGTATAAAGGAAAGCACAATTACTATACAAGGTGCAATAAAGTATAAGTCAGTAAGATATTGCATACTGGGACAATGTTGAATCTTTATGGATAGAAATTCCAGTTAAAAAAGGGAATAAAATAGCATTTGGGGTTTATTACCATCCACCTGGCCAGAATGAACAGACAACCAGATGCTGAAAGAAAGTAGGAAAGCTAATATAATCAGCAGCACAGTAATAATGGGTGATTTTAATTATTCCAGTATTGAATGGATAGATGTTTCTCATCAGGACATGCTTAGGAGGTGAAGTTTCTAAATTAAATAAATAACTGCTTCATGGAGCAGCTGGTACAAGAACCAACAAGAAAGGGAAAATATTTTAGACCTAGTCTTTAGTGGAAAATAGAAATTGGTGTGAGAGTTAACAGCATTGAAGCCACCTGGAGTCAGTGGTCACAACATGATCAATTTTGACTTAATAACTAAAGGGAGGGCACAAAATAAATCTACTGTGACTGCATTTTACTTTCAAAAGCATAACTATGATAAAATGAGGAAAATGGTTGGGAAAAAAACTAAAAGGAACACATGCATAGGTTAAGATTTTACATTTAGACCTTGCTTATAAATGCCATCTTAGAAGCCCAGACTAGATGTATTCCACACATTATAAAAGGTAGAAGGAAGGCTAAATGACTACTGGCATAGTTAAAAGGTGAGAGAGGCTATAATTAGCTAAAAGAATATATTTCAAGTCATGGAAAAGGGATCTAAATGAAGAAAACAGGAAAGAATATAAGCACTGGCAAGTTAGATGCAAAGCTTTGATAAGGAAGGAAAAGGAAGTATTTGAAAAGAAACTTGCTGTAGAGGGAAAAACTCATAATAAAAGCTTTTTCAGATATATTAAAAGAAAAAAGCCTGTGAGAAAGTCAGTTGGTTCTTTAGATGTTCAAGGGACGCAAGACTTCACTTGTAAGAGAGATACCCATGCCAGAAATAGTATTCAAAAATGATGATTCACAGGAACTGAAATAAATCTCAGTGAACCTGGAAAATGTACACTAGGGCAAATTGACAAATTAAAGAGTAGCAAATCACCTGGGCCAGGTGGTATACATCCCAGAGTACTGAAAGAACTGAGAAATGAAATTGTGGACCTGCTAATGGAAATTTGTAAACTATCAATAACATCATCTATGACACCTAAAGACTGGAAAGTTGCCAATGTAATGCCAATTTTTAAAAAGGGATCAAGGGGTGATCCAGGAAACTACAGACCAGTGAGTCTTACATCTGTGCCAGGCAAGATGATAAAAACTATCATAAAGAACAAATGTACTTAACATATAGATAGACATAGTTTTAATGGGACAAAACCAACATGGATTTAGCCTAGGGAAATGTTACTTCTCCAGTATATTACATTTTTTTAAGGGTGTAAATAATCATATGGATTAAGGTGAACCAATTGATATAATATATCTGCGTTACCAGAAAGCATTTGACAAAGTCCCTCATGAGAGACTTCTTAGGAAATTAAAAAGTCATAGGATGGGGGTAGTGTCCTACTGTGGATTAGGAACTGATTAAAAGATAGAAAACAGAGTATAGCTAAACAGTAAATTTTGTCAATGGAGAAAGGTGAATAGTCGAGTGCCCCATGGATCTGTTCTGGGACCACTGTTTTTTTAAACATATTTATAAACAACCTGGAAATGAGAGCAATGAGTGAGGTGATCAAATTTGCTGATGGTGAAATCACAAGAGGATTATAAGAAATTGCAAAAGGACCTTGCAAAACTTGGAGACTGGTCATGCAAATGGCAAATAAAATTGAATGTGGGCAAGTGAAAAACGATGCACTTAAGGAAGTGTAACCCAAATTATAGCTACACAATTCAAAGTTCCACATTAGAAGTTATCATTCAGGAAAAGGATCTAGGATTTATGGTTGATAATACATTGAAATCTTCTGCTCAGTGTGGATCAGCAGCCAAGAAAGCAAATAGAATGCAAGAAATTATTAGGAAAGAAATGGAGAATAATCACTCCATAGTGCAACCTCATCTTGAGTATTGTGTGAAGTTTTGGTCATCACATTTCCAAAAAATTATAGCAGAATTAGAAAAGGTACAGAGAAAGACACCGGTTAAAGAAGAAAGAAAAGAATGGTGTCAATGTAACTGCAAGGCCTGGGATCCAGACCTGGGCCTGACCTGGACCTGACTCCAGATAAATGACAGATCGGGGGGCTCGGGTCTCAGCCAAGGCCCCAGTGTCAGCCGGTGCTTATGCCATGGCTCCTGCTTTGGGTGCAAATCTATGCACTAGGCGAAGCTCCTGTTTTGGTCCTAGACCTAGGCTTAGGTGTAACACTTGAGCATTGGGCCTGCTTTGGGCCTCATGCTATACCCTTGGCGAGACCTCGGGCCTAGTCCTAAGCCTGATACATTCATTTTATATGCAACTAAAAAGGTTCATTTCATTCGAGGGGCCCTCAATTCATTTCAGGGTCCCCGCCCCCCCCCCAAATGAAACAAATTGCCTTATTTGTTGTGTTTTTAAAATTTGTTTAAAACAAATGCATATCTCTAGCATATATTACTTTTGAATAAGATAAGGTTAATAAGCCCAAGATGTTCTGTGTTTTGGGTCCATGATAACTGTCTTTTACTAACCTAGCGATTTGGTATTTTTTTGAGGATACATTATTTTTTAATGATATGGGGTTTTTTATACTCTTGATATTATTTTTTTTCAATTTTTGGTATAAAAGCTTTTGCAAAAATTTCTTAAATATTTCTGATGTGAAGCATTGATGTGTATATCTCTGACTGGTTTCAAGTTCTGTTTTTTCAGTGAAGCCATAACCATTGACGCCATAGTGATGCTATATACTAAGTTTCATTGGAAGCATGAACATCCTTTGGCATTCATGAACTTCAGAGGAAATCTCTGCTGCCCTGGAGGGATAAAAGTTTGGTCACATGTTGACTGTTTCCCTGAAGTGGGAAATACTGATTTCTGAAACATGGAGCGCGACAGATAATATGCGGTCATTTCATCGATGTATAAGAGGGGTCAGCATCAGTATGTTTCTCTAATATTATTATTGTCATTTTTCTTTTATAAGTGATGAAGACACTTTCAGGAACACTGAAGGTAAGTACAAATGATTTGATTTTCAAAAGCATTAACACACTTAAAATTGGGTTTTATATATGTAAATGCACTCAATGGGGGTAATTTTCAAAGGAGTTACGTGCATAAATGTAGCTACTATTGTAGCAATTTTCAAAAGCCATTTACTCACGTAAAGTGCACTTATGCGAATAAATCCTATGGACGATTCAATGGCATATATTGTAGCAATTTTCAAAAGCCCACTTACTCGAGTAAAGTGCAATTACACGTGTAAAACCCAGTTTTACGCATGTAAATGCTTTTTAAAATCAGACCCAATATGTGCAGGTTCAAGCCTCCTTTCTCCCCCACCCCCCACCCCATGTTCATCTCCGTGCCTCTTTAAGCAAACTGGGGGTCATTTTCAAAGGAGTTACGCATGTAAATGTGACATACTATCGTAGCAATTTTCAAAAGCTATTTACTTGAGTAAAGTGCACTTACTTGAGTAAATCCTATGGACAATTCAATGGCATATATTGTAGCAATTTTGAAAAGCCCACTTACTTGAGTAAAGTGTATTTACTCGAGCAAAAACCAGTTTTGCTCGAGTAAATGCTTTTTAAAATCTACCCCACTATGTATAGTGAAGACATTAGACTTATTTGAATTATAACATCCTTTATGTGGGTGTATTGAGGCCGCAGCACAAGCTTAACAAGTCACAAACATAAACAACTTTAGAACTTACAAAACATTATCAAACATGTTGAACTTTGCCTTACGCAATCGTTTTCAAACCTGGTGAACTTGCAACTAGTCTAGCTATAGGGGGTTGGGGTGACCATGTGGTTGATTCCTCCTCCTATTCCTTTTCTCCATGTCTTTGTAATCCCGGCCGTTGAAGCCATCGTCTGTTGGTGCCGCTGGCGCGTGTTTTGGCCGGAGCCCCCGTTCCGTAGAAGTCCGGGGACCCCGACAATCTGCTTGGTCATTGAAGCGAGGGGGTGTAATTTCTGCTGACCCCATTTGCCGGGGCATATCCCTGCTGAGGGCTAACTCGCATGGTGTGCTCTCCTTGTTTTTCTTCTTTTCTCCTTTGGTCACCCCAGTCACCCCGCCTGCTTGCACTGCGGCTATCTACCTATCCCTACTACATGCTGCGGTGTGGGTGGGTGGGTAAGCTGGAGATGTGGATGCGAAAAAGGGGGTTTCTCTTTTGAGGGTAGCCTTATAAGCTGCCCGAGTGTACAATGGTAGGCTACCTCTCTCCCTACCTTTACATCACCGTTGCCCTCCCCTTCCACTCGTCCCTTGCCTTCTTCTTTTAGGCTTGTGGTTGGCTGTCCCGCTCATATTGTGCCCTGCCCTGGACAACTTCACCATGTAAGTGGGCCTTTGAAAATTGCTACGATACATGTCATTAAATTGTCCATAGGATTTACCTGTGTAAGTGCCCTTTACACTCATAAATAGCTTTTGAAAATTGCTACAGTAGTATGCAACATTTATGCAAGTAATTTCTTTGAAAATTCACTTGATTGTTTTTGTATGCATATTTAAAGGGATTTAAAAAAGCATTTAAAAAAAAGTACAAATATGGCAGACTTATCATTGCATACATCAGGCAAACAGCAATGATTGTAGATGAGCTGCTTGCTATATATATTGCCTTCTAATATGATGGGTCTTGCTTATCTAAATTTTATTGGTGTCATTTGAAGTGTATAGTACCATATGTGCGAAGGAGGATTATTGTAGTTTAATTTTTGTTTTTTCCTTTTTGGTCTTTCTTTTTTTTTTTTTTTTTTTTTCTTGAGCATTTTTAAAGTTATCCCATGGTCACCTTCAGCCCTTCTGTAGACAGATTTCTCATTCTTTAATATTACCTTCTCATTAAAAGAAATTACAAAACGAAACCAAGACTCTAAAGTGGCTGACTGGGTTAGAAACTGGCTGCATGGTAGACAAGAGCTAGGGAGTTCACTCCAAGGAAAGTGGGGATACCAGTCATTTGATGCAGGGATCGGTCCTTAGTCCAGTTATGTTTTAAATTAATACTTTTATAAGCAATATTGTGGAAAGGCTATTGGAAAAGTTTTTCCATTTTGTGGATGATACAAAAAATTGGCAACAGGTAGACCAGCTGGAAGATGTGGGATCCATGAAAAGAGGGATCTAGGGAAACTTAAGGAATAGTCTAGTCTGGCAGCTAAGATTTAACCACAAAGAAAGCAGGTTCATGCATTTGAGTGGCAAAAACCCAAGACTGTAACTTCCAAACAGCCGCGCGGGCGTACATGCATGCTGACTCGTGCCTAGAGACATGGCCCTTTTATAGCATACCAGCATATTTGCGCTTATGATATAAAATCGGCTATATACACGCATACATATGCACGCAATTTTATATGGACGTGCGAATGTGCGTGCAAATACTGACTCTACTGCATAACTGGGGATGATTTTATTAGCTATGTATGCCAACACAAAAGCCCTTTATCCCAGTTCGCTCCCAGTTCACCCAGTTAACAAATCGGATTACCTAGCCCCTCCCCCCTGCCTATTATTTAGCCTCCCTTTTACCCTTTTACCCCCAACCCTTAAAACCCTGATGGCCGGCCTAATTTTTTTTATTTTAATACTTACACGCCGTTCATAGCAGAAGTAAAGTTACACGGTAGGGGACCCCACTGTGTGCTTGTGCATGCAAATATGTACATATTTCAAGGGCTCTTCCCGGAATGCCCACATTCCACCCATGCTCTGCCCAGATTATGCCCCTGCACTGCCCCACCCACTTTGTAAACTTTTTGATTTGTGCGTGTCCCAGGAGATATGCGTGCACTCGAGGCTTTAAGGGAGAAGTGCAATGTAGGGGGTAAAGAACAGGAGTGGGAAATGGAGGTGATCATTCCAAACAGTTAAATAAAGCAATGGCAAAACCCAGAGGGAGGCTTGGGTACATAGGGAGAGGAATAGCTAGCAGGAAAGGGAAGGTGATTGTGTCTTTACATCTTTGGTGAGACCTTATTTGGAGTACTGCGTACAATTCTGGAGACCATATCTTCAATAGGATACGAACTGAATGGCATCTCTCCAGAGGGCAGCTACAGTTGTCTTCATCATTAAACATAAGGGGACAGACTAAAATTTGACTGTGTATATCAAGGAAGGAAAGAGAGAAAAGGGAGCTACATTACAGATATCTAAATACCTGCAAGTAATAAGAGATCAGGTAATGGGACTCTTTTAACCAAAAAGAGGCTCTGGAACAAGGGGATATGGAATGAGAATGAAAGGAGTAGATTTGTGAGTAATTTATGGAAATACATTTTTATCAGAAAGATAAGTGTATCTGGCTAATTTTGCAAGCCAGCCATGTATCTCTATTTTGGAACAACACCAAGGGGTAGATTTTAAAACCCCAGTGTGCGTAAATCCCAGGGTCTACGCACGAGTCTGGGCCTTATGCGCGTCGGGCCTATTTTCAAATGGGCCCGGCCTCATGCGCAAACTCCGAGACACGTGTAAGTACCAGGGCTTTAAAAGGGGGTGGTCCAAGGGGGTGGGGCTAGCGGCACCCGGTACAGTGGCCATTTGCCGCTGTGCTGGGGGGATTGCGCTCCGGCAGGGTGCTGGCACGCAACTTGCTCCTGCTCCTTTATAGGAGCTAAAGTTAAAACAAAAAAAATTGGGGTAGTTAGGATAGGGATAGGGGGAGGGTAGGATAGGGAAAGGGGAAGGGAGGTTAGGATAGGGGGTTTGGACCTGGGGAAGGCCCTGATGTATCGCCGTGCGATTTCACAAAATTAGACCCCCCCACCCCCTTTGCATGCGCCAACCCGGAATTTTATAACATGCGTGTGCCAGCGCACGCATGTTATAAAATCGCGCATCCATGTGTGCGTACCAGGTAGCGCGCGCACATGGACGTGTGCGCGTACGTTTTGAAAATCTACCCCCCAATGTTCAGAGACTTCTGTTGGAGACTGTGTGAGTGATGATCTCCTTGAGTTTTGTAGCTAAATTGCCCCAATAGGATAATCCTGAATCCAGGACCACAGCAAATTGGTTACGGCTCTCCTTTTCTCAAAGGTGTCTTCTTGCCTGTTTCAGAGGATTCTGAAGAAAGTGTGTTATACCTGTATAATTAGCGTCTACAGTTTTGTTGCTACTCCCTCTGCCTCTGGGCTCTTCTAGGCATCTATCACCAACTCAATAAAGAAATATGTTTTCATACTTCCTCGGAACCTACCTCTAAGTACCTTTATATCATGACTCCTTCCTTTCTATTGAAAATGTTACCTTATATTTTATTGAAACCTGTTATGGAAACCTGTTATGGATATGATCAGAAAAGCTTTACCTCCATACGTTTCATTGCGCTAATAGGTAATGAGCTTTATTGTGTAACTTGGCGTACCATTGCCTCATTAGTATAGCTTTTGTGTTAAAATTTCCACAAGCTTAGCTGAATGCTTTAAAAGAGCTAACATATGCAAACTAGGCTGTGCAAGTTTACATTGCTTTTTTTAACATGTATTAATGAAGTCGGGGGGAACGCTAGCTCAATTTGGTACACTGGTCCCTTTGTGAAACTGTGCTCCCTGTTCTTCCGAAATCTTTTGTTGCTAATGTTATTTCCATGGAGGAACCTCCACTGGTAGCTGAGTCCCTGACGGTGATCTACAAAGGTAGCTCCCCAGGATGTGGCCGTCTTTGAAACCTGCACTTTGGTTGTTTGCTGAAGACGCATGGATTCCAGGGTCATGTTTATTCCAGTAGCTGGCTGTGGAGGATTACAAGACTATGCACAGTGTTTGTTCTGGTAACATGTTAGGTACAAGTAACTGGAGGTACAAGTCCCTCCAGTTTCAAAAGCATAGTTATAAAAATGAATTGCAAAGCAAAAGTGCATTTATGTTTGGGATTTGTCCACTGTGATAATGACCACAGAGTTTAAGTTCTCATTTGTGGTTGTTTAAGTCCTTTTTTCTGCATGAGAAACATTATTTTCTCTTTGTTGTAATCTCAACCACACAAATCCCATGATTTCCATGTACCCCACTTATCTGTAAATTGATAATGGTAACATTTTCTACTTTGGAAGCAGACTTTCAACCTCCCGAAGTAGTTGTATTTTCTTTATATGCCTGAAGCATTATCATTTTAAAGTAAAGGTCAGGGAATGAGCATATTGTACACATTCATATTTTTTAAAATAATTTTGGAGCGCCTGACCTTTACATTTTATAAATTTTGAGTGGATATATGGCTCTCCATTTGGAGTCATGAACACTTTGTTAATTTCTTGATATATTTTATTATCTTGAGCCTAAGCAATTACTTAATTATTTTTTTAAAGCACATTGGGATCCCATTTGAATTAAAGATGATATGTTATACTTTCCTGCTCTCTGTATGTAATAGGAACCATAAAAGCATAGAAAATGATGGCAAGGCCTATACAGAGTATCATTCCTGTTTTTTCAATATGACAGACACTACTTGACGTTCATCTGTACCCTCACTTCATCAGAGTTAAGAATCCTATGCATGTTATATGATTGATTGAATTCCAGTGCTGTTTTTGACTCTATTACCACCTTGCATTGTGAGGCTGTTCCATGAATTCATCACCCTTTCTACAAAGAAATATTTCTTTATGTTGCTTTCATAAAGACTCGAGGGTTTCTTTCAGTGATGCATGGTCATCTTTTAAATATTTTTACATAAGCACTGAACACCTTATCATCTAGAATGAATGCTGTTTTCTCTTCTTTCTAAAATAATTTCTATATTCCTTACAGATTTCTCATAACAAGAATTCCATTCTTCTGAGTAACAAGCAGTGTTTATAACAGTACATGGAACTGTGAAGCTGGTTTTCCTCTTCTCAGCCATGGTGCGAAATCCAAACTGGTACTGCTAATTCTCTGATGCACTTTACAAAGCACTACCTGTTGGCAAAGATGTGGAAGACACCTAAACCCCCCCCCCACAAGTAAGGATCTCCAGAGAAGAGTTCTGACAGCTGGGAAAGTCTGATGGAGCCTGGTCGGGGGGAGGTTTCCAGAATGTCTTGTGGGCCCTTCTTCACTCCAGGATGGGAGGTATAGGGATTCCAGAGAGGCCTGGATTGAGCCTAGGAGAGCTGAGAATTACAAGCAGAGAGGCCTATAAATAAATTTGGAGCTGGGTCCAGTGATGCCTGTTAACATATGCCTGTAAAGGAGTGGCACTACTAAACCTCCTTAATCTGTGTGGGACCAGGCTAGAGTTCCTTTATCAACTATTATAAATGAAATAAAATTATTGCTGCATGCAAGTCAAAAAAATGTAGGCACTTGAATCCAGTTGATATGGACATTGTTAAAGATTTCAAGATCCGTGGCTAAATACAGGGAGGAACATCATGAAAGCCATTTCCATGGGTGAAAACTCTGTTTTACCTGCCTATAGCGACTTAGCATGCTCTCTTATAGCTGTTACGCTGGAGGTGGACCCTTGGCCTGGTGCAGGATTGCAGGATTGGTATAGTCCTCTGGTCGGACCCATAGAGCGCCTGCCACCAGGAGGCAGAGCACAGAAGGAGACAGAGGCTAGCTGGAGCTTTGCCAATAGCAACCTGGGGTTTCCGCAGGTTGAGCCCTTGGGTATCCAGGTCGCCTGGTCTTAGGTGGGCCTCGCAGGGTCTTCTAAAGAGGAAGCGCAAGGGTGTGCCCACTACGAACAAGGATGCACAGGCGATGTCCAGGCAAGAATGTTCAGAGGTCACAGGAGGCCAAAATAGAGTGTCCGAGTGGATAGCGAGGATCAAGGCCAGAGTATCAGTCCAGAATGGTCAGCCGAAGTAGAGGTCAGGTAAGGCAGAGGTCAAGCTCCAGGCAGTGGTCAGACGAAGTCAGTGTGCAGGCAGACGTCAGGTTCCAGGCAGCGATCAGACGTGGTCAGTGAAAGGCAGAGGTCAAGATCCAGGCAGCAGTCATACGAGGTCAGGAGCAAGCAAAGGTCAGTACCGTGAGATCAGTCCGAAGGGTACTACCAGGAATGGAGAGACAAAGGAGCAGGAGATGCAGGAACAGGAGACGCTGGAACAGGCAAACTAGACAACACTGGAGTGTACGACCCAATTGCAAAGGCAGGCATCATTGGTCTGAGCCCTGCCTTATATATGGTGATTCTGTGATGTCATCAGTGTATGCCTCCCGGGGTTTTCCAGCGCTTGGCCATTTAAAGGGCTGCAGGTTGACCACGCTTGCGCCTAGGGGCGGGGCCGAGGAGGCCGAGGACACGGAGCCCCGATGGGAGCTCCGCTGTGAGGCCTGTACGGGAGACTGAGAACGGGGGAGCTGGGGACACCACAAAGTGGCTGCAGCTGCGGAGGAGGAGAGTCCGGAGCTCGTGGACGGGAGGGGAAAGTGAGCAGGGCCAGCTGCGGAGCGGACGTGGCTGGGATGCACAACAGTAGCAAGTATTGGTGATGACACTGCTGCTCCCTAGTGGATAAGGCTGGAACAGCTGGATTCTAGGCAAGGGGACTATAGAGTCCCCAATCTTGCAAAAAATTGTTTTGGTTGCCGGTCTCTCAGTGGCTAAAATTGAAAGTTATTATGCCAATAATGAAACCTTTTCAGGATAATGCCCCTGACTATTTATCTACCTTATTCAGGAAATATGTTCTGACCCACTGTCTCCGTTCGGTTTCTCAATCTTGTCTCGTATTACCCACTGTGAAGGAGACTCATTTAGAAGAAGTCTTTTTCGGTCTGTCTGTGTGGGTGTCTCTGAATTTGATCTGTCTTATAACACCTGACAGCCAATTAAGGTGGTTGTGCCGAGTCGTTTTGACTGAGCTCTTTCTGTTTCATGCGTCCTAGATTTCTCAATGCAATTTGCACATAAGTATTTACATGTTAAAGTGCACCCTGGAGTCCTCTACCGCATAACTTTACTTCTGCTATGGATGGCTTGTAACTAATAAAACAGCAAAAAAAATGAGGCAGGTTAGCAATGTTTTAGGGGTTGGGGCTAAAAGGATAAAAGGGAGGCTTATTAATTAGGGGGGGTTATGAAGGACCATCCTTTAACTGAGCAAACTGGGAACAAACTGGGGAAACTGGTAATTATGTCGGCCTGCGTATGTACCAAAAAATCTCCCCACTTATGCGACAGAGGCCGCATTTGTGCACATGCGCGAATCCATGTAAAATTGTGTGCACATATATGCACATACAGCGTATTTTATATCATGTGTGCATATATGCTTATATGTTATAAAATGGCCTCATCCATTAGTGTGAGCCATCATATGTGCGTACACGTGCGCCCGCGCAGCTGTTTCAAATTTACCGTCCCAGAATGAGGGTATGTACTTTGCACCTGCTTTGTTGTGCAGTGGCTGACTGGGGAGCAATTTAGCATGCATATATTAAAAAATACAAATCTGCATGCACTGTTAACTCCTCCAACCTAACCACACACAGAGGAATGTTTTTTTGTTAACCCAGCTAAAACTATACATTCTGGTACCTACAGACATTACATTCTATACATTCTGGTACCTACAACATCCCCGTGTAAGTGGGATGGTACATGCATGAAATCACTGACCTGCACAGTTGTGCCTCTCTGGATGAACTGAGATGTATACTTTTCAAAATACAAAGAAAGTTATGTGATTAAGTGCCCTCTCTGTCTCAATTCTGTCCCCCAGAACTTCTCTCCCCACTGCATAGAAACATATGTGTGATATCAGGTTATATACACGCTTTTGTGCATACTGGGGTATATTTTCAAAGGCTACACACATAAGATATGCGCGTAACCTGAGAAAATCTGCCCCTGCGCACACCGAGCCTATTTTTCATAGGCTCGGTGGTGCGTGCAAGCCCCGGGACGCGCGTATGTCCCGGGGCTTTCAAAAATGGGTGGTGCGGGGGTGGGACCGGGGCATGGCGGTGGTCCGGGGGTGGTCCGGGGCAGGGACGAATCCTCTGGCACAGCGGCCTGTGCCGGGGGATGGCGAGCCGGCGCGCGCAAGTTACGCTTGCCAGAGGCAGGTGTAACTCAACGAGATAATATAGGGGGGGGGATTTAGGTAGGGCTGGGGGGTGGGTTAGATAGGGGAAGGGAGGGAAAGGTGGGGGGAGGCCAGGAAAAAGGTTCCCTCCAAGGCTGCTCCTATTTCAGAGCAGCCTTGGAGGGAACGGGGAAAGCCATGGGGGCTCCCCTCGGGTTTGGCGCGTGCAAGGTGCACATGTGTGCACCCCCTTGTGCGCGCTGAGCCCGGATTTTATAACATGTGCGCGGCAGCACACGCATGTTATAAAATCGGGCGTAGATTTGTTTGCGCCGAGTTGCGCGAACAAATCTAGGCCCGCGCGTAGATTTTAAGATCTGGCCCACTGCAACTGAGCAGTTTTATAACAGCCATTGGCGCACATAAAATTGTGTTTAATGTGTATAAATGGTGGGAAAATTCATCTCTCTATGGCTGCCTTCATGTGCTTTTAACCAAGTAGAGGAGGTCAATTTTCATCTAGACCAATTTTCCCTTGTTAAATGGCTTTGAAAATTGCCCTCATGCAAGGTATTTACATACATTCTAGAAAATGACAATTAAGAGAATTCTATTTTACATACAATGGTAAAATGGATAGCTGCCTGCTAGAATTACACCAACCTCAAGCAGACATAAATAAATTAAGGTCTGATGGCTGCTTGTGATGAATAAAATACCCATATGGATTTGGGTGAATAGATCTGTGTATATGCCTCTAGGTGGAGTGAAGTGTGCTGATTTTGCATTTGTAAAAGCTCCTCTTCTACAGTCGAAATACCTTTTTTTCAAGCCCTGACAAATTTATCTTTTCTTTTTGCCAAATATCTCCCAAATATTTGCTTTTAAAAATACTTGCTATTTGTGTTTCCTCTTTCCCAATAGCTGTCCTCCAACTATATTCTGGGCGAATCAAACCCCCTGAGTAAAGCACTTTTTCATTGATGGCTCCAGATCTCTGTGTTCTCTATTGAATACGCTGTCGCTGTGCCTCCAGAAGCTTCACATCAAAATTCTTTACAGCCCTACTTGTTTATCTGCACTGAATCTCTCTCTGCATTGTCTTGTTCCATAAATTCTCACCTATACTGTTAGATGTTGACTGTGGTGCATGAATTTATGATGCATTTAATGTAATGTCTTTGAATATGTGTAATCTGGCACTTCAGAAATGAATATACAATTGGTATGTAGCCCCATCCCCAGGTGTGGACTGCATACCGATGGGGGCCATAAAAGATTTAAGGTCGCTTTGGGGCTAGAGCCACTCCTGGCTAGCTCTGTTAACTGTTCCTTTCTCCCAGGGTCCAGATTTTTTGTTGGGTGGGGACAAAGTTGGTCCTTTTTAAAGCCCAGATGTGACTGGGTTGACTATATTCATGTTTCCTAGGAGAAATACATTCTTTGCAACACTGTGGATGCTGTAGGTACCAGAAAAAAATTAGTGGTGTGCAGTTGTTTGCAACAAAATAGGAAATAAAGACGATATTTCCTATTTCGTTGCATTTTGGGAAGCAAAAAAAATGAAAGGAAAACCCATGAAATTTCATGTGGTTTTCATATCTTTTTTTTTAGGGGGAAGGGCACATCTACTAAACCTCCTCCTCCCAAACCTACGCCAACCCTTCAAGTTTAATTAAATACAACCCCCCCCCCCCCCTCCACCCTCCTGACTCCCTCAAGACTCACCAAAAGTCCCTGGTGGTCCAGCCGGGGTCCTGGGAGCGATCTTCCTCTCGCCGGCCAATGGCTGCCAGTAATAAAAATGGCGCCAGTAGCTCTTTGCCCTTACCATGTGACAAGGGCTACCAGTGCCATTGGCCAGCCCCTGTCACTTGGTAAGAGCAATGGATGGCCGGTACCATCTTAAAAAATGGATTGGGTGGGTTTATTTTGTTTTAATTGTTTTATGAAATTGGCAATGAAAAAAATGTTCTGATCCGAAATGGCCTTCCCCCGACTCGAAAATGAAATGGTGATGAAAAAAAAAAATGAATGCACACCACTAAAAAAAATACACTGGAGACTTTGGGTTGAGTGTCCAAACTTAATATCTTTACTGATGAATAATCAGATGAGATAATGGCACAATTCAACTCAATTCCTTTGTTTTCCACAGTGTCTGTTACATTTTTTTTTCTCTCTCACTGTTTCTGTGCAAGGAACTATTTATCTTGGTCCAGAGACAAGGGAAACACTCACTATTCAGGGCTTGAATTAATGAAATTCCCACATCGGTAAGGGCAACCTGGTTGAGATGGATAAACCCCCTCCAACTGGCAAAAATCTATTACACATTCTTGGCACAGAATCCCAAATATTTCTCTCTTAGGGAGAAAGACTCAAAATGGGGGTCTCCAGACAAAATTCAATTTCGATCTTACTCACAGCTCTCGTTTCTCCTTCTTGATCTCACTCACTTTTCTTGAATCCCAATTTTGGAAAGGGATCTCCTGGAACACACAAGATGCTCTCGATGGTCCTTTCCTGGGTAGGAAGAAGGTGCAGAAAAACTGTTCCTCCCAGGTCTTCTAACCAAAAATGTCTCTTTTTCCCCAAACTGATCTTAACATTGGAAAACACTACAGTAGGTCACCACCATTCCTCTGCTTTTATGGAAGGTCACAGTGGGGCAGTTCCTTCCTATACTGAGGCCCCCAGATAGAGGATTCATCCAGGAATCTCACATTCCTCTTACAAAGAAAAATCTTAAAAATCCCCAAAACAACCCAGGATATAACCCAGCCAGCCAGTGCTCTAGGAGAGGGCTGCTATTGTTAACTCACCAGGGGGATGGCCATTTTAGCAGCTTCAAAGGGAGTGACTGCATTTATATGGTACCTCTCCTAATCACTGACCTATACTGCACTATCTAAATATAGGAATACATATAGGGGTAGATTTTCAAAGCAACGTGCCCAATCTTATAACTTGCTTGCGCAGATGCACGCAAGTTATAAAATCAGGGGTCGGCGCGCACAAGGGGGAGCGGCCAGGAAGGGAACTTCCCTTCCCCCTAACCTAACCTTCCCACCCCTTCCCCTAACCTATCACCCTCAGTCCTACTCTAACCCCCCCTGACCTTTGTCAAACCTTTTGTGCCTGCCTGGAGGCAGGCACAGGTTGCGCACACCGGCAGCCTGCTGGCACGCAATCCTCCAACACAGTGGCAATGGCCGTTGTGTCGGAGGCCTCTGTCCCTACCCCACCCCCTCCCCACCCCTTTAGTAAAGCCCCAGGACTTAAGTGCATCCCGAGGCTTTACGCGCGTCACTAGGCCTTTATAAAATAGGATTTACGCGCGTAGGTCTTTGAAAATCCGGCCTATAGTAACATAGTAATGACGGCAGAAAAGGACCAAATGGTCCATCCAGTCTGCCCAGCAAGCTTCTCTTAGTAATACCCAGGAGCTAATGGTAATGTAATGGTGATACATAATAAAGCTAATGGTAATGGTAATACCTTTCTGCTTGAGTTCATGCCAGATTTGTTAGCCCATATTGGAGCAATCCAGTTTGCTCCTGCTAATAACATCAGTACAAACTAAAAACAAGAAATCAAAAACACAGTCCCGTACTTCAAGGTTCATGCCATCTTATTTGCATATCCCTTGAAACACCTACTCAGCCCAGCTCCATAGGAATCAACACATTTTAAACTGCTTATTTACAGCGAGAAGCCTTCACCTCTCCATGACCACCAATCCCTTAGCAAGCTGCAGCGCATGAGGAACTGCTGGCATGCAGACAAGCATGCGTCCAAATATCATCAAACACCCATTACCATCTACATATTCTTTTTTCTGAATCATTTGCTCATGCCTATCCTTCCTTGAAAGTTCAGCATTTACAAAAGCCTGATTTTCCCCTACATTCAACATGTAATCCTTTCTCTCTTCGGTACTTCAAAACATTAATGCTGGCCTCTTGTACCTTTTTTTTTTTCTATTGGTTTCATGATGTGTGAGTATAAGATATAGCAGCAGCAGCATGACTTTCTGTTTGGCCTTATGCATGGCTGATGACAGCACAGTTCATGAGGGACCCTTGCTTCTTGAGTCAAAGGCTAAGTATTGTTGCTAACATAACTTATCTTCAGACATACAGGACTGAACCTTATGACAGCAAGGGTATTCAGCACAAGTTATTGACCATATCTGTCTGATGAGCAGCTTTTGCATGGATGGGAGGCGAAAGAGAGCATGCCTAGGAGGGGAAAAGTAATCCAGACAGAGGGAGATGCCAGACATTCAAACCGAGTACTGATGATTTTTGTTTGAGACACGCTAATAAAAGTGGAAAACAGGAGAGGACTATGCAAATGGTTTATACTGATTGTTTTCCTAAGTTACGGGCAGTATCTAACGTTTAGAATGTCTAGTTGTTACAGTATGCTAGCAATCGCTAGAGTGTGCTGTTTGATAATTAATCATACATCTAGAAGAGGTTAAGTGATTAGAAGTTATGAAACTCAGGCCTTGATATACTTAAGCTTTTTCCCATAAAGACAGAATGTGAAGAAAGACTTAGTAAATCATACCTTTATATAGTTTTCTACCTTTTATAAATTAATTAGTGCAATAGGAAAATTCATGTTGCTTTGTGTTGTTTGTCTATAAAAAGAAGGCAAATGTTTGGATTTTGTTCTTTGGACATTTCTTTTTATTACTTTCTTTTTTTACCTTCTGAATCATTTTTCCCTATTCGCCGTTATTCTTTTTTCAATGCTTGTTTGTTTACAACTAAGTCTAAAAAATCTGAATATTTGGGGAAAAATGTGTTCTGTTGGGGAACCCTGAAGAGGACGGGCTCTCTATTTACTATACTATATGCCAAAGTGGGAATGATTTGGTTTGAGTGTAGAGTAGGTTTGAGTGCGTGAGTATATTACATGTGTCAGTAGTATTAGCTGTGTAGAAGTGAATGTGAGATGATGCATAAATGCTGCTGGGACTGGGGAGGACATGTGCAGTTAGTGAGTACGTTGGGATTCTTGCCTGCTATGTAGGCAATATCAAAGCTACTTATAAACAGGAAAGTGCTGATGTATGCTGTGCAGGTTGAGGTACTGTTTCTTTAAAAGTGCCGAGATACAACTCAGAAGAAGAAACAACTCTTTCTTGACACTGTTTTCTTATTCTATTCCAATGGACTAGGACAAGGGGGGAAAGAAAGAGATGCACAGCCTAGCTGTCACGATTTTGCGAAGGAAGAAAATAAAATAAAAATAAAATGTTCCCTTCCATAGGAAATATTCTATACTATGTGGACAAAAGGGACTCCATCAGGACTTATTTTTGTTATGAGTAGGGGTAAATATTTGGGGTAGACTCTTCAAGAAGCCAAATAAAACCCACATATCTAGGCGGGTGGTTATCCCTTTGTAGAGAGGACCAGAATTGGACTTGAACCTCATAATGGAGAACATTGGCTGGTTCTGCCTCTTCTGGGCACCAATCATCTTTTTTTTTTCTGGACTTTTTGAATAACGTTCTTGAGCTTTCCAAAACACGCTGAATAACAGCCATCTACCTGCTTTTATGATAGTGATTTTTTGGGAAGCCAGATATCTGCCACTATTTACCTAGTGAAGGCCCAAACCTTGGGAATGAGTCAATTCCATAGAGAAAGATGTCCTTAGATTGTATCTGTAAGTCCATTTTCAGAGACGAAGCCTTGGAATTTTCCATGCAATTAGCTAAAAATTCCTTAATCAGGCTCTGAGTATACAGTAAATCCTTTTCCAGATAAAAATAGTAAAGAACCTTCTTTGTGATCCATATAAACATTAAATGTGACAGCTGAAAAAGTGCATATGATCTATCTAGTCTGCCTATCCACACAACTGCTCAGCTCTACAATCTCAGCCACTCTCTCAGAGATCCCCTGTGCTTGCCTATGCTTTCCTGTATTCAGATACTGTTCTGTGTCCACTACCTCCACTGAGAAGCTGTTCTATGCATCCACCAACTTTTCTGTAAATAAATATTTCTTTAGATTAATCCTCAGTCTATCCCTATTCGTCCTCATTCACGATCCCTCATTCCAGTCTCCTTTCCATTGAAAAAGACTCACCTACTGTGCACTGAGACATCAGAGATATATATACAGAATATACCTACATCATATCAACCTTATCTCATCTTTCCTCTAGGTTATACATGTTTTGATCTTTGTCTATCCACATATGCTTTACAATGATGGAGACTAAACTGGACAGTGATTTTCATCTGGTTTTTATTCTTTTGAAGGTGCAGTCTCCAGAACTGTACATAGTATTGCAAATAGATCTCACTAGGGATCTTTACAGGCCAGGGCAATATCAGCTAGGGATGTGCAGCAGGGACGGATTCGAGCCATTTGGTATTCGTATTTGTGGGGAGCTAAATCCATTGCATCTGTTCTCGGGGGACTCCGATCCGTTCATTAGTTATGTATGTATTCGTTTCCCCCAAAAAACCCCATCCCATCCCTTTAAATTTACTTAACTACAACCCCCCACTCTCCTGACCCCCCCCCCCCCAAGACTTACCAGAAGTCCCTGATGGTCCAGCAGGGGTCCTGGCGTGATCTCCTGCACTCGGGCTGTTGGCTGCCGGTATTCAAAATGGCGCTGATAGCCTTTGCCCTCACTGTGTCACAGGGGCTACGAGTGCCATTGGTCGGCCCCTGTCACATGGTAGGAGCAATGGACGGCCGGCACCATCTTGTGCTCCTACCATGTGACAGGGGCCGACCAATGGCACTGGTAGCCCCTGTGACATAGTGAGGGCAAAGGCTATTGGCACCATTTTGAATACTGGCAGCCGACGGCCCGATTGCAGATCACTGGACCACCAGGGACTTTTGGTAAGTCTTGGGGGGGGGGGTCAGGAGAGTGGAGAGTTTATTCGTTTGCCCGATTGCAGATCGCTGGACCACCAGGGACTTTTGGTAAGTCTTGGGGGGGGGGGTCAGGAGGGTGGAGAGTTTATTCGTTAGATATATTGTATTCATGGGGGTTCGCCATACATTTTGTGACCCCACGAATACAACGAATAGGGACATATACGTTGTGGATTGCCAATACGTCGAAAACGAATGCACACCCCTAATATCAGCTCCCTTTTTCTGCTGACCATTCCTCTTCCTATTCACCCATGCATCTTTCTGGCTTTTACCATCACCTTATCCACTTGTTTGCATACTTGAGATCCCAATTACCCTTCAGATCCAAGTCTTGTTTCACTCATAGAAGAATTTAATCTCCCTCATATGGTACTACCAACCCCCTTTGAATTTTTAAGCCCAAATGCATGATTCTGCATTTTTTTTTTGTCATTAAATCTTAACTGCCAGACTCTAGACCATTCCTGAAGCTTCACTAGATCCCTTGTCATGTTCTCCACACTTTCCTGGCTGTCTACACTATTTCAGAATTTGGTATCATCTGCAAAATGACAAACCTTTCCAGATAGTCCTTCTGCAATATCACTTTCAAAAATATTGAATATAATTGGTCAAAGGACAGACCCCTGTGGCACACAACTAGTAGCATTCCTTTCCTCAGAATGAGTTCCATTTACCACTACCCTTTGTTATCTCCCATTCAACAAGTTTCTAGCCCAGTCACTCACTTTAGGGACATTAACAAGGGTGCTCAGTTTGGGGCAGATTTTATAACCTGTGCGCGCGGCCTACATTTGTGCGCACTACCCGGTGCGCACAAATGTACACCTGATTTTATAACATGTGCACGCAGCCACACGCATGTTATAAAATCCGGGGTCGGTGCGCGCAACGGGGTGCACACTTGTGCACCTTGCACGCGCCGAGCCCTAGGGGAGCCCAGATAGCTTTCCCCGTTCCTTCCGAGACCGCTCCGAAATTGGAGTGGCATCGGAGGGAACTTTCCTTCCGCTCCCCCCCCCCCCCCCCCATCTTCTCCTCCCTTCCCCTATCTAACCAACCCCCCAGCCCTACCTAAATCCCCCCTACCTTTATTTCAGGAGTTACACCTGCCTCTGGCCAGCACGGCCGCTCTTTGAAGATCCTTACTGACACAGAAGACATTTTTCTGCTCTTTGGAACCACCTCACCTAGAGTATAGTAGATCTCACAATCTTTCCCTCTCCACTGACAAGCACCCCACCCTCAATGTGCTAGGCTTACATGTATACACCTTGGAAGTCATAAGGAAGAGCCAAGAGGAAAAAAAAGACCTAAGTATGCTCAGTTTAGTGTTGTTACGCTTGGGCTCCGGTCAGGAGTCATGAACACCACCCAGCAGGGTGGCTCCAGGTGGAGAGAGACAGGAAGCTAGAAACAGTGTCAGGTTCCAGGCTGGGTCAGGGCAGGCAGCAAGTATCAGAGTCTGGGTTCAGGCTGGGTCAGGGCAGGCGGCAAATAGCAGTGTCTAAGTACAGGCTGGGTCAGGGCAGGCGGCAGTCAGCAGTGTCTGGGTCCAGGCTGGGTCAGGGCACAGTAAGCAGGGCAAGGCAGGTCAGAAGGCCCGTAGGCCACACACACACACACAGAAGGCCCGTAGGCCACACACCAATAGCGGGGCAAGGCAGGTCAGAAGGCCCGTAGGCCACACACACACAGAAGGCCCGTAGGCCACACACCATAAGCGGGGCAAGGCAGGTCAGAAGGCCCGTAGGCCACACACATACACACAGAAGGCCCGTAGGCCACACACCATAAGCGGGGCAAGGCAGGTCAGAAGGCCCGTAGGCCACACACATACACACAGAAGGCCCGTAGGCCACACACCATAAGCGGGGCAAGGCAGGTCAGAAGGCCCGTAGGCCACACACACACAGACAGAAGGCCCGTAGGCCACACACCGTAAGCAGAGCAGGCAGGTCAGAAGGCCCGTAGGCCACACATACACAGAAGGCCCGTAGGCCACACACCGTAGTCAGGGCAAGTAGGTCAGAAGGCCCGTAGGCCACACATACACAGAAGGCCCGTAGGCCACACACCGTAAGCAGAGCAGGCAGGTCAGAAGGCCCGTAGGCCAGGTAAGAAAAGCGAGGAAGAAGGCCCGAAGGCCGCGCAGGGCAAGGCAAGGAAAGGAAAGGCCCGAAGGCCGCGCAGGGCTAGAGCAGGGAGCCCAGGTGAGCTCGATGCCGAAGCACCGAGGCAACTGTCAGGCAGGGTTATAAGGGCACACCCAGAGCATAGAGTGGACAGAGGAGATGGACTGGGCCTGTCAGGAAAGCCAGCACTAGAGGGACCCCTGGTGGTGAGGCGGTTGCACTGCAGCCAAAACTGTAACAGTACCCCCTCCTCAAGGCCTCCCCCTCCTCCTGGGTCCCATCTTAGCAGGGGGTACTCAAAAATGAAATCCGACCCCTCCGAGGGCAGCAACAGCTGGAGCAATTCAACAGGCTCAGATGGCTGAGTCAGAAAGTCTTTTAGTGGTACCAGTTTGAGCCCCTCCGGGGGTGGCAGCAGGACCAGTTTAAGCCCCTCCGGGGGCGGCAGCAGGACCGGTTCAGCAGGCTCTTCTCGGGGTAGTGCAGCAGGCTCGGGCCCCTCTCGGGGTGAAACGGTAGGCTGGAACACCTGCCCGGGTGTTGTAGTAGGCTCGGACCCTTCTCGGGGCGTTGTAGTAGGATCGGACACTTCTCGGGGCGATGAAGCAGGTTCGGACCCCTCTCGGGGCGATGAAGCAGGCTCGAACCCCTCTCGGGGCGATGAAGCAGGCTCGGACCCTTCTCGGGGCGATGAAGCAGGCTCGGACCCCTTTCGGGACGATGAAGCAGGCTTGGACCCCTCTCGGGGCGATGAAGCAGGCTCGGACCCCTCTCGGGGCGTTGTAGCAGGTTCGGACCCCTCTCGGGGCGATGAAGCAGGCTCGGACCCCTCTCGGGGCGATGAAGCAGGCTCGGACCCCTCTTGGGGCGATGCAGCAGGCTCGGACCCCTCTTGGGGCGATGCAGCAGGCTCGGCCCCCTCTTGGGGTGATGCAGCAGGCTTGGATCCCTCTTGGGGCGATGCAGCAGGCTTGGCCCCCTCTTGGGGTGATGTAGCAGGCTCGGACCCCTCTCGGGGCGATGAAGCAGGCTCGGACCCCTCTCGGGGCGATGAAGCAGGCTCGAACACCTCTCCGGGCGTTGTAGCAGGCTCGAACACCTCTCCGGGCGTTGTAGCAGGTTCGGACCCCTCTCGGGGCGATGAAGCAGGCTTGGCCCCCTCTCGGG
Source organism: Rhinatrema bivittatum (assembly GCF_901001135.1). Classification (NCBI taxonomy): domain Eukaryota; kingdom Metazoa; phylum Chordata; class Amphibia; order Gymnophiona; family Rhinatrematidae; genus Rhinatrema; species Rhinatrema bivittatum. The sequence continues at coordinate 795,743,649 of NC_042615.1, read as the reverse complement.
GCAATGCAGCAGGCTTGGATCCCTCTTGGGGCGATGCAGCAGGCTCGGACCCCTCTTGGGGCGATGCAGCAGGTTTGGCCCCCTCTTGGGGTGATGCAGCAGGCTCGGCCCCCTCTTGGGGTGATGTAGCAGGCTCGGCCCCCTCTTGGGGTGATGCAGCAGGCTTGGATCCCTCTTGGGGCGATGCAGCAGGCTCGGACCCCTCTTGGGGTGATGCAGCAGGCTCGGACCCCTCTTGGGGTGATGCAGCAGGCTTGGATCCCTCTTGGGGCGATGCAGCAGGCTCGGACCCCTCTTGGGGTGATGCAGCAGGCTTGGATCCCTCTTGGGGCGATGCAGCAGGCTTGGCCCCCTCTTGGGGTGATGCAGCAGGCTTGGCCCCCTCTTGGGGTGATGAAACAGGCTCAGATGGCAGAGCAGCAAGGTTAGAAGCAGTGCACATAGAAGACACAGATTGCACTGCTGTGGGCTTGATACCCCGAGCCAAACTCTGAGGCTCCTTATTTTGTTTCTGGAGGAGCAGTTTAGAGAAGGCACAGGCAGTTCTAGGACATCTAGGGAATGTGCTCGTTAGTGTCTCAACAGCAGCTGTGGGAAGCAGAGCCCTGCTAGAGTTAATCAACTCTCTCCGTTTGAGAGAAACCTGTTCCTGAGGCTCTAGCACTGGTGTCACAGAAACCTTCTTGGCCAGGTAAGTCCTGGGTTTTTCTATCCACAAACTGCCAGCTAAAATGTCTGTTTTAGTGGAGCCAGAAGCAGAATACCAGTTAGGAGAGCTGATTGTTTTTTCTAATGGAACAGCTGATCCTAAAGCAGAACAACGGGGGCAGGGTTTGCCTGGTGGTAACAGACACGGAAGACAGGAGCATTTCCACCACCCTGGTTTAGGATTTAAACAATTTAAACATTCCTGATAGACTGAGACGTTCCTCTTATGACAACCACTGCATACCCAGTGTTCTTGGTCTGAGAGTTGACATGCAAGACAGTTCTTGTAACTGAGATAGTTCAAAGTCTGGCAACAAGCACAGACATAAAAAATTGGAGGCTGAGGCATAATGTGAGTAGAGGTAAAAGAAAAATTGGCTCACCGGTAGTACCAAGACCTATCTCTTCCCCTGGAAAATTGATGGCTTCGGCATACTGTTACGCTTGGGCTCCGGTCAGGAGTCGTGAACACCACCCAGCAGGGTGGCTCCAGGTGGAGAGAGACTGGAAGCTAGAAACAGTGTCAGGTTCCAGGCTGGGTCAGGGCAGGCAGCAAGTATCAGAGTCTGGGTTCAGGCTGGGTCAGGGCAGGCGGCAAGTAGCAGTGTCTAAGTACAGGCTGGGTCAGGGCAGGCGGCAGTCAGCAGTGTCTGGGTCCAGGCTGGGTCAGGGCACAGTAAGCAGGGCAAGGCAGGTCAGAAGGCCCATAGGCCACACACACACACACAGAAGGCCCGTAGGCCACACACCAATAGCGGGGCAAGGCAGGTCAGAAGGCCCGTAGGCCACACACACACAGAAGGCCCGTAGGCCACACACCATAAGCGGGGCAAGGCAGGTCAGAAGGCCCGTAGGCCACACACATACACACAGAAGGCCCGTAGGCCACACACCATAAGCGGGGCAAGGCAGGTCAGAAGGCCCGTAGGCCACACACATACACACAGAAGGCCCGTAGGCCACACACCATAAGCGGGGCAAGGCAGGTCAGAAGGCCCGTAGGCCACACACACACAGACAGAAGGCCCGTAGGCCACACACCGTAAGCAGAGCAGGCAGGTCAGAAGGCCCGTAGGCCACACATACACAGAAGGCCCGTAGGCCACACACCGTAGTCAGGGCAAGTAGGTCAGAAGGCCCGTAGGCCACACATACACAGAAGGCCCGTAGGCCACACACCGTAAGCAGAGCAGGCAGGTCAGAAGGCCCGTAGGCCAGGTAAGAAAAGCGAGGAAGAAGGCCCGAAGGCCAGGCAAGGAAAGGCCCGAAGGCCGCGCAGGGCTAGAGCAGGGAGCCCAGGTGAGCTCGATGCCGAAGCACCGAGGCAACTGTCAGGCAGGGTTATAAGGGCACACCCAGAGCATAGAGTGGACAGAGGAGATGGACTGGGCCTGTCAGGAAAGCCAGCACTAGAGGGACCCCTGGTGGTGAGGCGGTTGCACTGCAGCCAAAACTGTAACAAGTGTATTAACATTATTTAACTTGCCCTTAGTGAGTAACATGCTCACTCTATTTAGCCAATGTATTTTTGGATTTCTGAGCATGATAATAGCAGGGGCACACTATTTCTAGCATTTTTTATCCTGAAAATGCTAATCATTTTGCATCATTTGTTAATTACCTTTTTAATGTGCCAATTAAATTTATTTGTGAGCTTACATGTTTGCTAGTGCAACCCCTCCTTACAGTACGAGTCGAATATAGGGAGGGTCATAAAGTTATATGTACGTTCTTTGGAGCAGGGACCCTGGCTAGCTTTTTCTTCTCCTCCCATTCCAAGGTATAGGTCCTTCTGACTACTGGTGGAAAGGAGTCCTCTCCAGTTCTAGTACAGGGTGAATATTAAGCTGTGCTGGAGTTTCCTTTTTCTGCTGTGCACTGTGTGTTGGGTGCCAAACAAACCACACTTGGACGATGTAGGCAGAGTCCAAAATACTGCTTTACTGATACAGTTTTGTTGAATGACACAATTAAATATGGTAAATCACACATCACAGTCTCTTCAGTTTCTCTCTTAATTACAGACTTTCTCTCCTCTATCTGTGTATTCGTTTTTATTAAGCCAGAAACCCCTCCACACTTCTGGATTAGATTGTACAGTGGTCCCTCTGGGCCCCAACCCCTCGGATTGTCAGGAAACCCCTCAGGATGGCACAGAAATCTATCTTGGCAGAGACCTGATGCCTCTATTCCTCAGGGCTCTTTGTGGATGCCGGATGGGGGTCCTCCCATGAGTGCGGATCTTATGCTCACAGTCAGTAGATTCATCTTGTGGTGGGATCCCTGGTGGTAAGAAACCTTACGGACTGCAGTTCTTGTCAGTCCCCTTGATGGGCAGGAAAAGAGCAGAAAAAATACTTCCTCCCAGATGTTGGAAAACAAATCTTCTTGCCCCAACGCAGGGATCCCTTGCAACGGGTCACCACCTTTATTGGGCAGATCTTCCCTAAACTCTGGCCATCTTACAGCACAGGGTTCCCCATTCCCTGGCCTTCAGCAAGGCCCAGGCCTTCAGCAGGGCTCTTCTAAATGAACATTCAAAATTCCCAAATAGGTCTCAGAGCAGCCACTCTGCACCTCGTGTGGAGAGTACAGTCCCTTTGACTTATTCTAGAGGGGTCTCTGAGGGTTTCAGAAGCTTCAGGTAGGCCCAGACTCCAACCTGTCACTCTCACTCTCAGTTTAGACTGCCTCCAGATCCTATTGCAGAGCTCTGCTATAAAACCTCAGGACCAAGGGTATACAATACAGCTCCGCCAGTGGGAGGTCTGTCCATGAATGGGTACCAACCTAATTATTGCCCTAACTGCCCTAGACTGTTACAAGACATAATAGTAACCCCAAAAGTGGGGTTGCACTAGCCTATCCCAAAGTTTCTTTGATGTAAGTTTTATTGAGTAGCGTTCGTAATGTCACCTGCACCGACAAGAATCATTCTTCCAGTATTTAACTAGTTCAAAAACAGTGTCCCTTCTGAGCTACAGCATCCCCTATATATGCTGAATTTTATGCTTCAGCTCTAGCTCACCATATTTCCTTTTGTCTTCTTTCCTGATTTATGTAAGCTTTATTTCCCATAAACACTGCATGGGAAAGAAGCCTTAGTAAATCAGGCCCTTAGTTAGTACTGCTATTTTTCAGAAAGGATTTTGTTTGAATCCGTTTTTGGCTTATCCCAGTGCTATAAATATTTTTCTATCTTACAATAATCAGTATTTGCATGTTATATGGTGCCTTATATTAAAGCAGGATCTCAAACTGCATTTATATCTTTAGCACTTCATAGTACCTTTCATTGTGGTTGCCCGTGTTAGTCTACTTGAATATGTAGCAAAAAGGGTCAACCTTTTTGTTTTTGGACTAACTCAAATACTCTATGACTACCTTTCAAGATCTATGCTCCTTATATCTGGTCAGTTGAGTAAACTGTAGAGTATAGAGAGAGAGATAATGGCTTATCCAAAGTCAGGCAGCATTCATTTCAAGCATTTAGTCTGTTTGCATTTTCTTCATGATTACGGGTTCTATACATCACATTAGCATAAATCAGTAAATCATCTTAGTCATATCAGTTTCATGGGATGCATGGAGCCCCTTTGTGCAAGGGCTTCTCCTTCAGAAGAGTGATTTGAATCATCCTCACAGGCATCTGGGATTCAAATCCAGTGTTTTTTTGACTAATAGTCATTTGACCATACCATTGCATTATCTAAGTGCTATTTCCTTTCTGGCACCTTTTTGCATTAGCACTCAGGGCCCAGCACTTCAGTTGTGATCTCATATGAATACTGATGAGGATCTAAAAGGCCATAATGAATTGTGATCAATGTGGTGGTGAAATCTTTCCAGCTGCTCCCCAAGAGAGGCACTAACAAATGAGCATATTCATTGACGATCTTTTATCTTTTAGAACATGGAATCATAAGCCAGTCATCAATATTAAAAAAAAAAAAAATCAGATACCTTTAACAAAAAAACAAGCACTGGTATCTATGAATCTAAATCCAGACTTTTCATTGTATTTCTTACCTGCTCGCTCTTTGGTCATCAATTTGTCATCCTCCTACTTTTATGGATTCATAGAATGAGAATGGTATACCATATATCGGAAATGGAAATGTAAGTCTTCTTAGGTCTTCTTTTGAAATGATAAGCACCGTAAATCAAATTATCTTAATTAACTTATCTTTTGTCTCTCCAACAAAGTATCCTATTATCTACTGAATACTCTAAAATAAATAGGTCTTTCTATATACACAATTATTGGACCATATAGGATGTAATATGCATGCATTTCTCAACCTTGCGTGAAAAAGGTTTTCCTTTCTGGAAAGGACCATTAAGTTGATGTTTAAAATGACAGTTCCTTGAAACCATTCACCAGACTTGTCACCTTCTTCATCATTTCTTTTCCAAACCTTCAGCAAACAAGGTGTTATTATCCAATTCAAAGAGCACTAAGTTCACAAAAAAAAAAAAAAAGAAAAAAATCTTGTAAGCTGCAATCTAAGTGTCACACTAATCACAGCCCGCAAGCACCCTCGTTAAAATGACTGATGACCTCCTCAAAGTCACATATGCTGAGACAGTTCCTATCCACATTCTTCTGGATTCGACAGCTGGCTTTCATGCATTAAAACACTTTTGTTTTTTGTTTTTCACTGACAGCAGTTCTCTGGTGCTTGCTTGCTTTCTTTTCTACTTGCAGAAAAGATATTACACTGTTAACTAGGAGAGATGTAATATATAGGAGCGCAATTTTCAAAACTGTTCACCCAGGTACAAAGTCAATGGGAACTGCACCCAGGACTTCAAAGAAATTTTCATAGGGAAAGTCCATGCATATTTCCCTTTGAAAATTGCCCATAACTGGATGGCATGTTGCACTTGCTTTTAGACTGAAAAATATGATGTATGCATACTGTTTTCTAATACCACCCAAAACACCCCCAGCTCTCCCTAGAACATCTCCATTTAAACCAGTTAAAAGTTTGCATTCTGTGGAATTCTGTGGGCACTTTTAGCTCATCTAAAGGTAGGAATTATTTGGATAGTCCTTTTATCCAGATAAATAACCCAGGTAAATGGCTTTTGAAAACTGTCCTGTCCCTGTGCAACACTGTTCGAAGAGTGAATGCTTTGTACTATTACATATCATCAAGTAACCCCTGAATGATCATCTGTTTTCTCTCCAAACACAATAATTCTCTCTCCTGTATAGTTATCTCTGCACACACAGTGCATTATTTACATATTGGTTTCTCCCATTGCTTGTCTATGGCTAAATTCATGGAAAGAGGACCATTTTCTTTGGTGTGCAGTACAAATAAGAACATAAGAACATCAAACTTTAGATTCCAGACTTGGAGGCAATGCACTAAAACACATTAATGCTATCGTAAGAATGTGATGATAAGCAGACAGAAAGAGAAAGGTTCTGTCAGCAAAACGACTTGGCGCTGTTCCATCCCTCTTTGGAAAGAGGAATCATTTCAGAGGACTGGAGAAAGAAGATTTAAACCCTTTTCATAAAGTAGAAATAGGCTGCTGTTTGATAACTATAGGATCAGTTAGTCTGACTTCTGTTGTTGGTAAATTAATGGAGTAATTAATAAATGAAAGGTTAGCAGAGTATTTTGAATCCGATCAAATTCTTTGACTCACTGGCAAGTACTGGATGCAGTGCAATTGGATTTCAATAAAACTTTTAACACTGTCCCACATTGGAGTCCCATAAATAAGCTGAGGAGCCTATGAGTGGACCTCAATGCGATTGACTAGGTTAGAAACTAATTGAGTGATAGACACCTGGAGGTAGAGGTCAGTGGAGTTCACTAGAAAAAAAAGAAAAAAAAAGGATTTTCAGGGATCATGCTTGAGGTCAGGTCTCTTCAATATGTTTATATGTGATCTTGCAGAGAGGTTTGTAGGAAAGGTTTATCTTTTTGAAGCTGACACTAAGATCTCCTGAGTGAGAAAACAAAATGAGAAACACTATATCAAAAGCTTGAGTCAAGTGCTGGGTATCAAAGTTTAAATGCAAAGAAACATAGTGTCATTTCTTTGGGGGTATAGAAATCTCAGGGAACAGTATATAATGGGGATGGGGTGAGATACCAATATGTACCAAATAAGAAAGGAATCTCAGGGTTGTCAAACTGGATGATCTCAAGGTTGCCAAAGAGTGTAACAAGGCAGTGATCAGAGTCAGAGGAATGTTAAAGTGCATAGTGAGAGGTTTAACCAGTAGAAAAAGAGATATGATGATAGCTGTCTACAAATCACTGGTGAAACCTCATGTTGACTATAGTGTGTAATTCTGGAGACTGTGTAACTCTTGAATAGCCCTCTGCCTATATTATGTTTCAGTACAGCCAAATAAAGCAATTTCTGTTATGATTTTGAACCTAATTCACAGGGATGGTAACTTTGCAAACAGCCGTGCAGGAGTGCATAGAGATGCGGCCATTTTATAACATATGCATGTATATGTGTGTATGATATAAAACAGAATATACGTGCGTACATGTGAAAAACCATTTTATGTGGACACGCAAATGTGCATGCAAATGCTGGCTCTTCCGCATAAGTGAGGGGGATTTTATTAGATATATTTACTGTTGGGGACTAGCTAGACAGTGGACCCTTAGGCCGGCCTGCGGGAGACCTGGGGTAGTTGGACTATGGTCTCGGGGCAGCAGGCCGGTAGACAGACCAGGCTGATGCAGACAATAGACTTCACCTGGAAGCTGGTACTCCCCCGGGAGGAGCCCTTGGGAGTCCAGCCGCTTGGGACTCAGGAGATTCACCCTGGAAGCCAGCGTCCCCCCGGGAGGAGCCCGTGAGGACCCGGCCGCTGGGACTTAGATGATCTTCTGGTCCGGTTCCTGAGTAGACTGGTGTTGAAGCGGATGAAGGAGACCTGGCAGGAGCTGCGGCGGGCCGAGGTCAGGCAGCGAGAAACCAGGCAGGGACTGCAGCAGGCTGTAGGCAGGCAGAGCGGAACCAGGCAGGACCTGTAGCAAGCTGAAGACAGGCAGTGCGGAACCAGGCAGGAACCTGGACACGTACTAAGGCAGGCAAGAAGCAAAGGTTAGTAGTGCGATCAAGTCACGAAGTAGACCAAGCAGGCAGGCAGACAGGAACGGTGTGCAAGGGAGACACACGCCGGGGCTCTGGGCAACAGGGCACTGCAAGGGACCCGGTTGCAAGGCATCGTAGCGGGGTCCGCGGGGAGTTTAAGTAGGTCTGGGCGTCTGACGTCAGGAATGGGGGCGGAGCGCGCTCCGGTGGGAAACGGGCTACATCAGCACAGTGACTGCGCTCGCCTAAGGAGCCCAGGGTAATGGTGTCTCCCCCGCGGAGATGTTCATGGAGCTGGTTCAGGCATCGAGTGGCCCAGCTGGAACCTTGAGGTAAGGGCCGGGACGCGAGGATCGCGGAGCGGACCGCAACACTTACTGACACAATAGCTCTTTTTACCAATTTGCTCCCAGTTTGCCCAGTTTGCGGATCAGACTTCCTAACCCCCCTGTTATTTAGCCTTACTTTTATCCTTTTAATCCCGATCCTTAAATCCCTGTTGACTCACCTAGCTTTTTTATTTTAATACTTACACACCTTCCACAGCAGAGGTAATGTTATGTGGTTGGGGACTCTGGCGCACGCTTGTGCATGTATAGACTTACACGCACGTTTCAGAGGAACTTCCCAGAAGACCCATGTCCCGCCCATGTTCTGCTAGACCAAACCCATGCCCCATCTCTTTTTTAAAGTTTTTGATTCATGCCAAAGCCAGGAGATACAAGCGTATTCATGCTCTTCTTAAAATATGCGCGGCTCGCGCCGGCCGAAGACCTCTGCGTATCTCCTGACTCTGGTGCACGTAGGGCTTTTAAAATCCACCTTTAAGGCTTTTCTCTCATTTTATCCCTTTGGAGAACAAGGCTTAGTGAATCTGGCTGCTAGTCTATTATTGTATTGAAATTTGAGTTAATGGGTATTGGAACACTTACTGGTATTCATATTTGGTGCATTGCTACTGAAGAAGAAACCTGGCCAACTAAAAATGTAACATCAAAGATCAGATACACTAAGCTTTCTTCCTACAGTCCCAAAATGGGAAACTAAAAACCCATTTTGTGCATTTTGCCCTAAATGTAGGCTCCTTCATCCTTTCCTCTTTGAGTCGACTCCAGCAGAAACATCTGCTTTGGACATACCTGCATCTGCAAACCCTCTTCCAACTGCTGTAAATGGTTTTGAACCTTAAGTGTGGATGCCAGACATCATCAAGACAACCAAATGGTACAAGTCAAGATGTGATGACCAGTTTGATTGCAGTTCTGTTTTGTGGTGGTGGTGGTGGTCTGAGGGATAAAAACTAGAATCCAACTGTTCTTTTTCTGTGGCCTGCAATATTGCTGCCCTCCTGAAATCTCCAAGGACATGCAATAGGAAAACAAGGTGAAATCTGCCATGCATAATAGCAATGTTCCAACGACCTGAGGCTGCCCTGTAAATATTCTGCATATTGTTTTCTAATCGTAACTTAACTGTGTGAATGCAGGCCCCTGATGGAAGTGAACTGTCATCGGACAGAATTACTATTTTTCATAACAGGGGAAAAAAAAAAAACCCAGTCTCATTCATGTCCTACAGTCACTAGGCTTCCATTCCTGCATTAATATGTGCCTTATTTTTGCAGACAATTTTTCATTCCTTGAAGCAGATCTTTCAATTCATTGAACTGCAAATGTTAAACATCCTTCTCCATTTTCAGAATTTGAAGGCTATTAGCAGAACCAGTGAGAAATGATGCATCAGATGAAATCATGGTCTCCTGAATTTTTACCGTGAGCTCTGGTTTCCAGTTGCCTGCCCTAGAAAGAAAGTGAATGAATATGTCTCTTACCTTAAAGGTCCATATTCAATGAGCCGGTTAGTGGACAAGTTATCCAGCTGAAGTTAGCCGGATAACTTGTTCCATATATTCAGCGGGATAAACATCCCACTGATTATACCAGCCTAAAGATATCCGGCTGCATATAGCCAGATACCTAAATAACCTACCCGGCTGTATTCAAATATAGCCGGGTAAGATTTTAGCTATCTGGCCTTGTGTGGCTGGATAATGTGCTACTTAACTGGATATCTTTAAAAGATATTTGGCTAAGTAGTGGTGTCATTCGCTGGGTAAATGACAGTACAGTGTACGGCCAATGCCTTCCCTCCTTGCTGCCCAAGATGTGACCTTAGGCCCCTGAAAAAACATTTTTAAACCTTGAGAAAGTGCCGGCATTCAATGCGGGCCCCGGTCCCCAGACCCTAGTGTTACACATACCATGGAGCTGCCTCCCCGCCTTCCCCCAACTCACCCACAAAGGAGAATCCTGACACCAGCAACACTCGTCCCCCATTCCCTGGACCTCCCATCCCACCTGATAACTTTATGATATGAGCTGGGAACGAAGGACCCTCCGGCCCACTCTCGGCACCTCTGGCGCTGCTCTGACAGAGGCAGCACTGGAAGCGCAAACTTCAACACAAGCTTACGCGGCAGGAAATTAAAAAGGCAAAAAACAATCCGGGGGTAGACCTGAAATGGCCCTCTCTCCCAGAATGAAAACAAAACTTTTTTAGGCTACCACCTCTAGCACCTATTACTAGACTGAAAATTAAATAACTGTTGTACCTATTATTTATATAATATTCCTACTGAGACAATAAATGGAATTTAAAAACATGAGGATAGGGAAATATCTACAGTATCTGAATGTAATCCACTTTGAAGAGCTGAAAAAAAGTGTAAAAAGGGGAATATTAGGGGTGTGCATTCATTTGCAACGTTTTGGCAATCTGCAATGTATATGCCATATTCGTTGTATTCGTGGGGGTCACGAAACGTATGGCGAACCCTCATGAATACAATGTATCACTAATGAATAAACCCCCACCCTCCTGACCCCCCCAAGACTTGCCAAAAGTCCCTGGTGGTCCAGCGGGGGTCCTGGAGCGAGCTTCTGCACTCGGGCTGTCAGCTGCCGGTATTCAAAATGGCGCCGATAGCCTTTGCCCTTACTATGTCACAGGGGCTATTGGTGCCAATGGTCGGCCACTGTCACATGGTAGGAGCACAAGATGGCGCCAGCGGTCCATTGCTCCTACCATGTGACAGGGGCCGACCAATGGCACCAGTAGCCCCTGTGACATAGTAAGAGAAAAGGCTATCGGTGCCATTTTGAATACCGGCAGCCGACATCCCGAGTGCAGGAGATCACTCCAGGACCCTCGCTGGACCACCAGGGACCGTTGGCAAGTTTTGGGGGGGGGTCAGGAGGGTGGGGGTTTATTTATTTAGATTTTTTATATTCCCTAGGTAATTTGGTATTTTTTATATTCCCTACGAATTCGGTATTCATATTCGTGGGGACCCAAATCCGTTGCATCCGTTCTCAGGGGACCCCGATCCGTTCATTAGTTACATATGTATTCGTTTCCCAAAAAAAAACCCATCCCAACCCTTTAAATTTAATTAACTACAACCCCCTACTCTCCTGAGCCCCCCCCCTCCAAAGACTTGCCAAAAGTCCCTGGTGGTCCAGCGGGGGTCCTGGAGCGAGCTCCCGCACTCAGGCTGTTGACTGCTGGTATTCAAAATGGTGCCGATAGCCTTTGCCCTTACTATGTCACAGGGACTACTGGTGCCTTTGGTCGGCCGCTGTCACATGGTAGGAGCACAAGATGGTGCCAGCCGTCCATTGCTCCTACCATGTGACAGGGGCTGACCAATGACACCAGTAGCCCCTGTGACATAGTAAGGGCAAAGGCGTTCGGCGCCATTTTGAATACCGGCAGCCGACATCCTGCGTGCAGGAGATCACTCCAGGACCCCCACTGGACCACCAGAGACTTTTGGCAAGACTTGGGGGGGTCAGGAGAGTAGGGAGGTTGTAGTTAATTAAATTTAAAGGGTTGGGATGGGGGTTTTTTTGGGAAACGAATACATATGTAGCTAATGAACAGATCGGGATCCTCTGAGAACGGATGCAACAGATTTGGGTCCCCACGAATATGAATACCAAATTCGTAGGCAATATAAAAAATACCAAATTCCCTAGGGAATATAAAAAATCTAAATAAATAAATGGAAGTCCATATTCAGTAAGCTGTTTAGTAGATGAGTTATCCGACTAAATTTAGCTGGATCACTTGTCCAGTATGTTCGGAGGGCTAAACTTCCTCCTAAATATACTTTCCTAAAGTTATCCGGCTACAGGCAGCCAGATAACTAAAAAAACTAACCGGCTATGTTTGATAATAGCCAGTTAGACATTTGGTTATCAGATTAGGAGCAATGTCTTATTTGAAAAAAAAGAAGTAAAGGGGACTGAGGCCCTATTTCCTGTTTTTCTCTCCCCAAATTTCCTAGGTGCCCAATCGGGCCATGCACTTCTCCCCAACTCCCTCTCCTAGGTGTGCTGCAGGCCCTCCTCCTCACCCCCTTTCCTGTTTCAATGTATATTACAATCTGGTGCTGCCGCAGGACCCTCCCAGCTCCTCCGATCCAAAGCAGCAGCGTGGCATCCCCCACCCCCTGGAGAGTAAACTACACACAGTTTATGCTTCCAGCGCTGCTTTTGACAGAAGCTGCGCTGGAGTTGCTGGAAGCGTGACCATTCCTACCCCACTTCAGACAGAGAATGCTTTTGTTTTGGGGGATGGGAGGGTGCAGCACCGCATCTTTGGACCGGAAAGGAGTGAGAGTCCAGTGGCAGCACCAGATTTTTAATACATATAGAAACGAGGAAGGGGTGTCTTTATTTTTTTAACTTTAAATATCTTTATTCATATCGACTCATGAATAAATGGTACTGCAAGTGGAAATACAGAAACAAGGAAAAGAAACTCACAACAAGTTCAATACATAACATGGAAATACCAAGAGTCCATGCAAGATAAACAATGCAGCCCATTGCAGGATCTATGCATCAATATAAACCTTTACCCCTTTTTTCCCCCTCTCCTGCATACCCCCCCCCCCCCATCTTGTTTCAAGTGAAGGCCTTGATTGGTAAGATTAGACGCCGTTACACTTCATCCAAAAATTTGGGGGATTTTCTGGATTTAAACTTAACCAAGACAAATTGGAAGCTTTGGCATACCCGAAATCACTCAAAGCTTCCTGGGATGGAGCCTTTCCGTTAAAATGGGCAGAGGGTTCCTTTCGATATTTAGGCATTAGTATCCCCTTAGATCTAAATCGTCTTTATAAGCTTTACATTAAACCTCTGCTCACTGTCACTAAACATAAATTTGTTATCTGGCAGAATCTTCCCCTATCTTTGGGTGGAGAGTCAATCTTTTCAAGATGGTTGTATTTCTTAAATGGTTATATGTATTACAAGTATTGCCCTCCGGCTGCTATGAAGGGATCTTCAAGCTTTAGATAAATTACTTCTCTGCTGTCTCTGGGCAGGGAAAAAACCCAGAATTGCATTAGCAAGGTTGAAGAAGAGTTGGAGACAGGGTGGGTTAGGGCTATCAGATATGGAAAAATATAATTTGGCTAGTTTGTTGTGGGTGGTAAGGGAGTGGGTGACGATGGGGCTACCTTCACCTCGACAGAGGCAGACTTGACACTTATGGACAATCTTGATTTGAGGTATGTCTTACAAGCCCCAAAGGTCCGCTTACCCACTGGAATAGCATCCCATCTTTTATTGACTCCTTTGTGTTAAGATATCACTACTTAACCAGATATTTTTTGAAGATATCCAGTTAAGTAGGAAGTTATTTATCCTGAGCCCCATGGAGCTGCGACAGATCGAACTGCCAGGACCAGACATTTTGAGGTGATGGACATGCACCTGGATACCATGTGAGTCGGGGCTGGTAAGCTCACCTCACCTGTAAATGTCAGGTCTGCTACAGATGTCCACATATATTGGCATAAGATGCTCACATTGATTGATGCAAAATGTGCATCTTATGCCAAACAATATATGTGAACTCTTGGCTTTCATACATATATCTTCTTCTTTGTTTCCACAGCTCTCACCTAGGAAACTGCCTGTCTCAGCAGCTCCAAGGCCCATCAGCACAGCCACAGCACCATTCATAGCAACTTTGTAACTTGATGCACAAATACAGTGGAGTGAAGAAGAGGAGGAGGAGCAACATCAGCTGCCACCAGAACAGCACCTAATACTGCCCCCCCCTTGCATTACCCTTTACCATTCGACATGAGCCTTACACTCTTGTACTTCATAGAGGGGACATCCCTGCACTGGGAGCAAGCTGGCTAATCCCCACCTACCTCTAGCATGCCACATCACGAGCAGGATGCAGAAGACACCCAGACACATAAGCCTATCAGCCCAGGCATGCCAGTTTTTGAGCGACGGACAGCACCTCAAGCACCAGTAACCATACCACCAGCAGCACCAGTAGCACTGGAGCAGACAATATAAAACATGCTTGACCACATCAAAAGGAGGCAAGGGATCCATCGCCTTTACATACTGGCAGAGCTGGTGTGGTTGTGGAAGGCACAGATCCACCACACACAGGCTCTGCAGGCACAGCAGGTCTGATGCAGGGCCTAATCACCATCTTGACCACCATAAACAATCTGACAAATGCACTGACATGAATTCTTGACAGATTGCCGGAGACTCCACCTGTACCATCCCCATCCTGCCAGGAGTCCATTCCATGTAGCAGTCCCCAGATAGGTCAGGCCAGGGGAAGGCCCCTCAAAGAGATGCCACCCCCAACCAACAAGCCCTGCAGAGGAAAAATCCCATGAGGCTCCAGTTGTAAAAGGAAAAAAAAAGCTATCAAGGATGACTTTTATAAACAAGCCTGGCTGGTTCTCTGAACAGAGTTCCAGTGCTGGCTAGATGGAATAAGACTGCTGGCCTGTCCTGACTACAGAGTTCATATGCCGGTAAGATGGAAGAAGACTCCTGCATCCATCCTTACTACAGAGTTCCTGTGCTGGCTAAATGGAAGAAGACAGCTGGGACTGTCCTGACTACAGAGTTCCTGTGCTGGCTATGGAAGAAGTCTGATGGGACCATCCTGACTACAGAGTTCTTGTGCCAGCTAGATGGAAGAAGACTCTTGGCCCCATCCTAACTATAGAGTTCCTGTGCTGGCTTGCTGATGGGGATGGTCTACAGTCTGCCTGTGTTGTCCTGCTGTTTGCATGCTAAGCCCTTCTCTATGCTCTGCCCATAATTCTACCTCCTTGACATAGTCTCCAATCATGATCCTGCTCTGTCTCTTATCCTCTCTCATTTCCTGGTCCTGCTGCTGGTGTCTCATCTAATCTTATCCTTCTGCTGCCTCCATGCTGGTGTCTCATCTCACCTCATCCTACTGCTGTCTCCATTCTGTGCTCTACATTCCTGTTTTGGGCCTACCCATGGCAGTCCCCCCACGTACCTTCTAGCCTGATCACAGCCAGCTAGGCTGCTGCCGATGCCATTCTGCGGCAGGCCTAGTTGCGTTGTTCCTGGCTCCCCATGGTCCTAGCACCACCATCAGGAGCCTTCCTCCATGGCTGTAGCCGCCGCTGCAGCTTCTGTTCACTGCCGCTGCTGGGGTCCTCTGTCTAAGTGGCAGAGAAACCGCCTCTGCCGCTGCCGGCATCCATCTCCCGCTTCGCGGCAGGGAGTCTCTCCATCTCGGGCCTCCCACATGGCACGACGCCACCGATGCACCTTTGCTTCTTCCTGCCTCACCATAGGCGTGGGCGCATGCCTCTTGCTGGTATTTAAAGGGCCAGCAGCGGGAAAAGCACCACGGCTCTCATCAATGATGTCATCGACCTGTTCCTGCTTCAGTCCTATAAAAGGGCCTCGCTGCCATTCATCAAGGCCTTCGGATCGAGTTTGCACAGTGTCTATGATCTTCCTTCCTTTTCAGGTCTTCCATGATCTCCTGTGCCTTGATGGATCTTCGTTCCATGTTTGTCGTGCTCCTGAACTTTGTCTCCTTGATGTCCCTGGTCTCGTCCCTTGTTGGAGCTCCCTTGTCGCCTGTCTTCTTTTTCTGATGTTCCAGATGTTCCATGTCCAGATGTCCTGATGTCCCCGTGTCCTGAAGTGCCATGTTCCATGTTCCTGATGTCTGATGTTCCTGTCTTGACTTTGTCCGTCTCATCTTCAGCTTTTCATCTAGTTCCCAGGTCCCTCATCTGTCCAACTCTCTTGGCGTGCCATGTCGTGGTCCGTGACCAGCCCATGGGATATCTGTGTAAGGCGCCTCGTGGTACAAGGCCTTCTTCTCGTCTGCAGTGCAAGCCTCCAGGAGACATCTGTTTTTAAAGCCTTGTTCCTGAGTATCTTGTTCCCGGTCTACAGAGTTCCCTTGTGCCTGCATACGTCCATGCCTAAGACTCTGCCAGAATCTGCTCCACTCCAGCGTGGTCAGCTACCAGCCACAGGCGGCTGTATAGGGTGCACCCCGGTGCAGGCCTCTTCGCCATGTTCCAGTCTCAAGTTCCACGTCTTCACCTGGAGTTTGCTTCACGTTCAGCGTGGTCTGCGACCAGCCATGGGCAGCTATGTAAGGCACGCTGTGATGCAGTTCTCACCCAGTACTTTCGCCTGACCCTTGAATCCTTGCCTGAAACTTCCAAGCAACCTGAATCCTTGTCCAAGTCTTCTGAGACTCTTGAATCCTTGTCCGAGTATCCTGAGTATCCTGAATCCTTGCCTGAGTTCTCTTAGTCTTCTGAGTTTCCTGAATCCTTGTCTGAGTATCCAAGTCTTCGTCCGAGTCTCCTGAGTATTCAAGTCTTCATCTGAATCCTCTGAGTATCTTGAGTCTTTGTCCAAGTCTTCATGTTCCTGCCCTCAGCCTCCATCTGTCCTCACGCACTTGTCGTTCCCCAGCGATGGGTCCGGAAGGGCTATCGATTGGCCGGAAGGCTACTCTCGAGATCAGCATTGCATTGCTGGATCTCATTAGTATGTGGCGGTCCAGTGGAGGCCCTTGCCTGCCTAGTTCCTGTTCCGGAATCCTTGCCTTGTCTTCACTCCAGCCTTGCTCCTGTTCTACCTGTGCTCGTATCAGCTCACCTCCCTTGGTGTGTCTTAGGGCTTCTCCCTGAGCCATGCCGCGGCCCAAGGGCTCACATCCTACCTTAGATGGGACTACGCCTCCGAGCTCCTAACCGGGTCTGAGGGCGCACTCTGCAACAATTCCTGATCTGGATCTGGAGTGCAAATATTAGGGATGTGAATCGTTTTTCAACGATTAAAATTATCGTCCGATAATTTTAATATCGTCTTAAATCGTTATAGAACACAATACAATAGAAATTCTAACGATTTATCGTTAAACATCGTTAAATCGTGTTAGTGCGCACTAACTCCCGTTAGTGCGCACTAACAGAAAATGATACAAATTGACACTTTCCAGGTCAGTGAAGGTCAGTTAGGAATGAATATGTATTCCTATTGGCTGGCTGCCCTCTTATCTATTGATGTTACCAAGGTTCCCACTGAGGTGATGGTTGGGGGGATGGGAAATGGAACTGGAAACTCACGAACACCAACAGAAAATGATACAAATTGTTGACACTTCCCAGGTCAGTAAAGATCACTTAGGAATGAATATGTATTCCTATTGGCTGGCTGTGCTCTTATCTATTGATGTTACCAAGGTTCCCACTGAGGTAATGGTTGGGGGGATGTGAAATGGAAACAGTTGGAAGCTTGACAAAAAAAGTAATGTGATGATCATCACTCATGTGACTAGAACTTGTTTGTTTATTATTTTTGTTAGCAGGCACGTGAAATGCTAGTGCATGTTGAATTTGCCAATCACTGTGCATTTTAGAAAGGTGGTCCTGGCTGGAACTACACAGTTCAAATATATGTGGTAATTGATTGTTGGTAAGTGTATTTTTTAAGTAGCCACACTGGCCACCAGTATGTCTACTTTTCCTCCTACTTAACTCACTAGCTCAGCTTTATAAGAAGGGCTTCTCTGCTTGTGTGTTGCTTTTGTTTGGTGTGAAGAGAGCAGAAACATCAGATCTTTATTCAATCTACTACAGTCATCTATTATATTAACCTACTCAATTTTTTTAAATGATTTATTATATCACTGAATTAATAATTAATTATTATTAGGTGGTGGTGAATGTCTGACTAGGCTACTAGCCTAGTGTCACTGGTGAGGCTAGTGGCATTTTAGCAGAATTATAATTTATTTTTATTAGTACTGCAGCATTAATATATTCAAGCCTAGGTAGGCAGGCAGTGCACCACTCCAGCAGTCACATCATTGCTTCCTGTGCATTGCATTATGTGCACATATTGACTCCAGCTTGGGGACAAGGCAGGTCTCCTTTACTGCACACATTGACTCCAGCTTGGGGAAAATGACAGGTCTCCTTTACTGCACACATTGATTCCAGCTTGGGGATAAGGCAGGTCTCCTTTACTGCACACATTGACTCCAGCTTATGGAAAAGGCAGGTCTCCTTTACAGCACACTGACTCCAGCTTGGGGACAAGGCAGATCTCCTTTACTGCACCCATTGACTCAAGCTTGGGTACAAGGCAGGTCTCCTTTCCTGCACACATTGACTCCAGCTTGGGGAAAAGGCAGGTCTCCTTTCCTGCACACATTGATTCCAGCTTGGGGATAAGGCAGGTCTCCTTTACTGCACACATTGACTCCAGCTTGTGGACAAGGCAGATCTCCTTTACTGCACACACTGACTCCAGCTGGGGAAAAGGCAGGTCTCCTTTCGTGTACACATTGACTCCAGCTTGTGGAAAAGGCAGGTCTCCTTTACTGCACACATTGATTCCAGCTTGGGGATAAGGCAGGTCTCCTTTACTGCACACATTGACTCCAGCTTGTGGACAAGGCAGATCTCCTTTACTGCACACACTGACTCCAGCTGGGGAAAAGGCAGGTCTCCTTTCCTGCACACATTGACTCCAGCTTTTGGAAAAGGCAGGTCTCCTTTACTGCACACATTGACTCCAGCTTGTGGAAAAGGCAGGTCTACTTTACTGCACACACTGACTCCAGCTTGGGGAAAAGGCAGGTCTCCTTTACAGCACATTGACTCCAGCTTGGGGAAAAGGCAGGTCTCCTTTACTGCACACATTGACTCCAGCTTGTGGAAAATGCAGGTCTACTTTACTGCACACACTGACTCCAGCTTGGGGACAAGGCAGGTCTCCTTTACTGCACACACTGACTCCAGCTGTGGAAAAGGCAAATCTCCTTTACTGCACACATTGACTCCAGCATGTGGAAAAGGCAGGTCTCCTTTACTGCACACATTGTGCAGGAAGATCACAACACCCCTGGTATCAGGGTTAGAGCACTGTGTGCAGGAAGATAACAACACTCCTGATATTAATAGGGATAGGGCACTGTGTACATGAAGATCACAACACCCCTGGTGCCAGGGTTAGGGCACTGTGTGCAGGAAGATCACAACACCCCTGGTATCAGGGTTAGGGCACTGTGTGCAGGAAGATCACAACACTCCTGGTATTAATAGGGATAGGGCACTGTGTGCAGGAAGATCACAACACCCCTGGTGTCAGGGTTAGGGCACTGTGTGCAGGAAGATCACAACACTCCTGGTATTAATAGGGATAGGGCACTGTGTACATGAAGATCACAACACCCCTGGTGCCAGGGTTAGGGCACTGTGTGCAGGAAGATCACAACACCCCTGGTATCAGGGTTAGGGCACAAGTTCTAGTCTCATTGACTGATCACATTACTTTTTTTGTCAAGCTACCAACTGTTTCCATTTCCCATCCCCCATATACTGTCAGTGGGAACCTTGGTAACATGAATAAATAAGAGGGCAGCCAATAGGAATACATATTCATTCCTAAACTGACTTTAACTGACCTCAAAAGTGTCAAATTGTATCATTTTCTGTTAGTGCACACTAATGGGAGTTAGTGCGCACTAACCGGGAATTAGTGGGCACTAACTCCCGTTAGTGCCCACTAATCGGAAAAAACGATTTTTAACGATTTTTTAACTAAAAAATCGTGCCAAACACGATTTTCTTCTCCTGCCAGACGATTTTGATCGTTAAGACGATAGGGCACACGATTCACATCCCTAGCAAATATCACACAAACATTTTTTTAACACACTTTTCTCTCACACTCACTTTATTTGTCTTTGCCCAAGTCATTCATGCACGTTTCAAAGGTAAAAATCAAGTTTACATTCTAAAAAATAGGTCACATTGCACCTCATCCCACCTAGAACTTATTTTAGGAAGTCTCACAATTTTTCTCAGGCGGACTCTAATGTTTTATCACAGAAAGTCCCATTTTGATAGCTGTTTCTGAGTTATTTAACCAGTGTTTCCTTAGCCTGCCATTTTTTTTTCAACAGCATTCAAACCAATTTCAAAACAGGATGGGCTAAGGGACCTCTCTTCTCCTGACTACCATTGGTGTTTGGGGGAAATTAGGTTTATTTGAGAAGTTTGGATGGCCGTTTCCAACGGAGTAATTTAGGTCCATTTTGGGACTCCAAAACACATGTGATTACCTCATGGGACCTCTCTGACATGTCCCCGATATTTGTTGTACCCCATTTGTGGACTTTTAGGAAGTTTTTGGGTACTTTTAAAAACCCAGGTTTAGCAAAGGTCATTTGGGGCTCCGAAAACAAAATGGGGGGTTCAGACAAGATTCACCCCACATCAGAACAGCATTTTCTAAAATATTTATGCCACTTCTGTGGAGTTGTATTTCATTTAAAAAAAATTGCCTCCCTCATTCCTGCCAAAACCAGAAGTGCCTTTATAGGTCACTTCCAGATCAATGGCCTAGCTTGTTACATTGCTCAAAATGCTCCCTCTAGCAGCAGCAGGTCCCCCAAGGCTGCCCCTGCAATGACCAGGGCCTCAGGCGTTTTTTTTTTTTCTTGCCAGGATGATTGTGGCTCCTCCAGCCTGGCTCTCTCCCCGTGCAGCTGCAGGACAGATAACCCTTGCAGCTGACCTCTTCAGCTTCTGGCTTATATACTTTATTTTTTTCTCTTTGCAGCATAATGCTGCTGAATGATATCCCCGGGGCTAGAAAAGCAAACCATTAAATAAATAAATGCTGCTTCAAATGCTGCCAGAGCCATGACAGCCCACCAAGAAACTTTCAACCCTGAACAGCCACTCAGCCCCCAAATCAGCCAGCATCTGCAGCACCTTTTGATGGGCATTGGCAGCTCTCAGTCTCAACAGCATTTTCCAACACCTCTTTTTCTAAACGTTCAGATCAGTGTTTATTTTATATATATCTACATACATTATATTTACCCCCCCTCCCTCCCTTTATCTTTAATTTTTCCACTGGTTAAATTCTCCTTTACCTGGAAAGTTAGCAGTTGTTGGATATGCAATTAGAGAAACAATGAACATAGAGCAGGTGACACAGGTCCTGGAAGAGGACCAGCCACAGCTATAGAAGACTGTGCATGGTTTACATGAGCAATTAACCCAGCAAAAAGGGGCTCTGGTGCAAATTGCTAGGGATGTGAATCGTGTCCTCGATCGTCTTAACGATCGATTTCGGCTGGGAGGGGGAGGGAATCGTATTGTTGCCGTTTGGGGGGGTAAAATATCGTGAAAAATCGTTAAAAATCGTTAAAAATCGAAAAATCGAAAAATCGAAAAACCGGCACATTAAAACCCCCTAAAACCCACCCCCGACCCTTTAAATTAAATCCCCCACCCTCCCGAACCCCCCCCCCAAATAACTTAAATAACCTGCGGGTCCAGCGGCGGTCCGGAACGGCAGCGGTCCGGAACGGGCTCCTGCTCTGAATCTTGTCGTCTTCAGCCGGCGCCATTTTCCAAAATGGCGCCGAAAAATGGCGGCGGCCATAGACGAAAAAGATTGGACGGCAGGAGGTCCTTCCGGACCCCCGCTGGACTTTTGGCAAGTCTCGTGGGGGTCAGGAGGCCCCCCACAAGCTGGCCAAAAGTTCCTGGAGGTCCAGCGGGGGTCAGGGAGCGATTTCCCGCCGCGAATCGTTTTCGTACGGAAAATGGCGCCGGCAGGAGATCGACTGCAGGAGGTCGTTCAGCGAGGCGCCGGAACCCTCGCTGAACGACCTCCTGCAGTCGATCTCCTGCCGGCGCCATTTTCCGTACGAAAACGATTCGCGGCGGGAAATCGCTCCCTGACCCCCGCTGGACCTCCAGGAACTTTTGGCCAGCTTGTGGGGGGCCTCCTGACCCCCACGAGACTTGCCAAAAGTCCAGCGGGGGTCCGGAAGGACCTCCTGCCGTCCAATCTTTTTCGTCTATGGCCGCCGCCATTTTTCGGTGCCATTTTGGAAAATGGCGCCGGCTGAAGACGACAAGATTCAGAGCAGGAGCCCGTTCCGGACCGCTGCCGTTCCGGACCGCCGCTGGACCCGCAGGTTATTTAAGTTATTTGGGGGGGTTCGGGAGGGTGGGGGATTTAATTTAAAGGGTCGGGGGTGGGTTTTAGGGGGTTTTAGTGTGCCGGCTCATGATTCTAACGATTTATAACGATAAATCGTTAGAATCTGTATTGTATTGTGTTCCATAACGGTTTAAGACGATATTAAAATTATCGGACGATAATTTTAATCGTCCTAAAACGATTCACATCCCTACAAATTGCTCAAGCCATACAAGCTGGAACATCCCAGGTGAAAGTGTTACCTCACAGCTTGTTTAAGATGAAGGTAGGTGAAGATCCAGTAGTCTTCATGAAAAACGTTGAGAGGACCACCCAACTATTGGCTTGGCCAGAGCCAATTGGACTACATATTTAGCTAACTTGCTCATGGGCAGAAGACAAGCGGCCTTTCAAGCAGTCAACCCAGATGGAAGGGCTACTTATCGAAGGCCACTGTCCTAGAGAGAACTGGGTATATCTCAGCAGCAGTTCTGACAGGATTTCCTACAGCCTGGGGAAACAAAACTGAAATCTGTTCCATTCCCTGAAGAATGCCAGCTGGAACTGGCTACAGCCAGAGGCAAAAATTGACCTTGAATTAGCCCAACAGTTGCTTCTAGAACAATTCTTAGATGGGCTTGACCGGCCCATGCAGAACTGGATCTGCCGAGATGCAGAGCTCATGTTGACAAAAACTCTAGAAGTGTCAGATGCCTTCCTTGAGGCGCAATTCATGCCCAATGTGGGGCATGGCATTGCACAGACTCCCTGGAGAAGCATAGAGAGTGGGGGTCGCTCAGCAGCATCCCTCAGAGGCGGATAGATCATGTTCTGTATACAGAACCCAGGCCACAGGCCCAACCATGAGCTTTAACTGTGGCCAGCGAGGTCATTTGGAAAGTGATTGATGATTTGAGAGACCTGAAGTAATGGATGTCAGCTTAGTGACCCAGTCCACACTAGAAAGTAAAATTCCTGAGGACAAAGGGAAAACTTCAAAGCAGGAAAGACCATCACCCCGAAAGAAGAAAGATACCTCAGAGGATTCAAACCACCTCAGGAAGAAAATTACAGATACTTTTACTTTCTGTGCTCTCTGTGTGGGAGATGGTCATGAGGAAGACTGATTACCATATCAAAGTTTACATTTCAAGTAACCTTGATGAAAAAAATATTGTGAATAAAGAAAGATCAAACAAGGAAAACAGAAGAAAAAGAAAAAAAATGTATAATCTTCACTTTAGACCTCAAAATACAACTTTAAAAATAAAAAATATTCCTAAAAAAAGGAAGAACATCTCTTCCACTTTTTCCTGAACCCAGACCTTGAGATATAAGATCCATGGGTTCTTCTTTCTACAAATTGAAAGAAAAGAAAAAGGGAAAAAAGCAAAACAATCCTGCCTACTCAAAAAGTTAATTAATAATCTGCATCCTAAGATGTGGATTAAACATGACATCAGCTCTGCAGCAACTTAATTGGGGCGGTATAAAACAAGAATTAGGCCTGATCTCTACCTCTGTATCGCTCCATGGTGAGACCGCACCTTGAATACTGTGTACAATTCTGGTCGCCGCATCTCAAAAAAGATATAATTGCGATGGAGAAGGTACAGAGAAGGGCTACCAAAATGATAAGGGGAATGGAACAACTCCCCTATGAGGAAAGACTAAAGAGGTTAGGACTTTTCAGCTTGGAGAAGAGACGACTGAGGAGGGATATGATAGAGGTGTTTAAAATCATGAGAGGTCTAGAACGGGTAGATGTGAATCGGTTATTTACTCTTTCGGATAGTAGAAAGACTAGGGGGCACTCCATGAAGTTAGCACGGGGCACATTTGAAACTAATCGGAGAAAGTTCTTTTTTACTCAACGCACAATTAAACTCTGGAATTTGTTGCCAGCAAATGTGGTTAGTGCAGTTAGTATAGCTGTGTTTAAAAAAGGATTGGATAAGTTCTTGGAGGAGAAGTCCATTACCTGCTATTAAGTTCACTTAGGGGTAGATTTTCAAAAAACGCGAATAGGCGTACTTTTGCTGGCGCATCAGGCCAGCTGGAGCCGCGCGTATCCACTAAAATCCTGGATCGGCGCGCGCAAGGCTATGAATTCTGTATAGCCGGCGCGCGCCGAGCTGCGCAGCCTACCCCCGTTCCCTCCAAGGCCGCTCTGAAATCGGAGCGGCTTTGGAGGGAATCCTCTAACGTCCTCCCCTCACCTTCCCCTCCCTTCCTCTACCTAACCCACCCGCCCGGCCCTGTCTACACCCCCCCCTTACCTTTCTCCGGGGATTTACGCCTCCCGGAGGGAGAAGTAAATCCCCGCGCGCCAGCGGGCCTCCTGCGCGCCGGGCCACGACCTGGGGGCGGGTACGGAGGGCGCGGCCACACCCCCGGACCGCCCCGGGCCGTAGCCACGCCCCCGTACCCGCCCCCAAAACGCTGCCGACACCCCCCCGAAACGCCGTGACGACCGGGCCCGCCCCCCGACACACCCCCGACACGCCCCCCTCGGAGAACCCCGGGACTTACGTGAGTCCCGGGGCTCTGCGCGCGCCGGTAGGCCTATGTAAAATAGGCTCACCGGCGCGCAGGGCCCTGCTCGCCTAAATCCGCCCGGTTTTGGGCGGATTTAGGCGAGCAGGGATTTTCAGAGCCCTGCTCGCCTAAAGTCCATTCCATGTAACCATTAGCAATGGTTACATGGAATGGACCATTAGCAATGGTTACATGGAATGGACCATTAGCAATGGTTACATGGAATGGACTTAGTTTTTGGGTACTTGCCAGGTTCTTATGGCCTGGATTGGCCACTGTTGGAAACAGGATGCTGGGCTTGATGGACCCTTGGTCTGACCCAGTATGGCATTTTCTTATGTTCTTATGTTCTTACCCATGCTGATTGTGTGTTTCTCTTAGTAGAGTAGATATAATGAAACTTGAATATGTCTATTGAAATTACAGAGGAAAGTCTATGTAAGTTTGCCCAAGATGGTATATACAGTATGTAGAAGTATAAATAAAAATACTGTCCTATTGTACTTATATCCTTGTCCTGATTCATCTCTGAGCAGCATTGCACATGAACGATATCCATTCCCGTCACACAAAAAATACATATCTTTGCACTCCACAATCATAAACTTTATTCTCTACTCCACTCATCCTAGGAAAGCATTTGCTAGCATCTTAAAATAATACAATGAAAGCAAAGTAACATATACAGTAAAATAGTTGATGCAAATAATGAGAAATTGACCTAGCCAGTCTGTTCAGCAAGTCAAATCTACATTGTTAAGGATGTATCCCAGCCGTGTGCCATAGAAGCTTTATTGCGTGTAGGATGTCACTCTTTATTCAAATAATTATTGGTTGTCTTCTTTATTCTCTACCATTCTATGTAGGTGAGCATTCAAGTTTCCATACTTCCTCGATCACCCAGTCCCTGCTACCCATATCTTACCACCAAGCTTTGTAATAATCCTAACACCTACCAAAACTAGTAAGTCTTTTGCCAGAAAACTAGTGAAGTTGTTGCCCAATTATCTGGCCACCTAAATCTTGCTGCAATACCCCTAAATAATCTGCAGTTTAGCATGCAAATGCTTTCCTAATGTTTTTTGGTTTTTTTACAACAATTGCTGTTCTACCATATTCTGATATGTCTTCCAGCAACCAAAAGGTTTGGGCAAAGAATGCTAAGTGACTTCCTCAAGTGAAAGAATAAGTAGTAGATTTGAATATGGGTATTTATATTGTTCATCTCAGTGCTAAAATAACTAGCCCAGAGTACAAAATTAGCACTTTTTGAACTGTATTACTAGCATAATTTAAAGAAAAGTCATATCATCAGAACCCATGGTAGACGTTATAACCTTAATGAAAATATTGGTCACATTGTTTATTTTTAAAATTAGATTGTAATTATTATTCCACTAAGGGGCATTGGCAAAACATTTCTGGTCATATTGGTGCCCGTCAATCAATTCCTTCTGTTCTTTATTCTTCCCCAGCCCATTCCAATCTACCCCCTCTTCCACCCCAGTTTCCCAGCTTTCTCTTCTTCAGTCTGTTCCCAACACTACCTTTTCCCACAGTCTTTCCCCACAATCTTTTCCCTAAACCTTTCCCACTGCTCCCCCTCCCCCACACACTTACTCTCTTAATCTGAGTCCCATTGCTCTATGATGTCTAACCCCATTAAATCTGTAACCAAAAAGGCCTTTATTATTTGAAAATATTTCCAGCTATTTGACACAAAGCCACTGCAGGATGCTTAATACAGATATAAATTAGCATGACATGGAGAAGGAGGATTAACTTTTTATAAAGAGATATGTTCTGACTTTGATATATTGGAAATAATATTCTATTGTCAACTTTTCTAGCACAATACTAACAGCAGCAGCACCAGCCAAGAGAGTCTCATTATGCCTTGCCATTGCTTGAACTGTTCAAATCTTACAGACAATACCTCAAGTAAGAGGGAGATAGTTTCCTCATCCTATTTTGAATCACAAAATGCACAGATTTGAACCATCAACTGAGGATCTAAAAAAATATACTAAAATTTCCAAAATTTAGTATCACAAATTGCCTGAAGTTCAGTAGCTACTCAGGACCTTGCCATAATAAGTCTAACCCTCCACAGGAGAATTATCCATATTTTCTTTGGAGTTTGTCTTAATTTGGACAGCACTGTCAGACTCTAAGGCTGCATAATTTAAGCAGCTGACTTCACAGCATAAAACCTCAGCTTGGGAGTATGAAAGAGTGTATATCAAACCTTTAAAACCTGGGACCATGCATTTAGCCTGGGCCATCTTAAGCCACAAACAGGAAGGGAGTTCTGCTTGGAAGGCATTCTCCTTTGAAGGGGATAAGAAGCCACATACTGCCTAGCTGTGAATTACATGGCTGTCTTTTTGCTTTTGAAATCTGATAAGATAAGCAGAGCTGTTTCTGTTTGATGTTTCTGAAATTAATAAAAAGTTTATGAGAAAACAGCCAGAGTCCAGCATGTTCCCTGGCTCACCAAAGACCACTCATGATGTCACTGTTGCGCAGGAGGTGGACCCCTGGGCCGAGGTAGGATTGATGCTACCCGCAGGGCAAGCCCTATGGGTCCCCACTGTCGACAGGTGGAGCTGGCTGACTGATGGAGGCTGGCTGCAGCTTCATCAATACCAGCCCTCGTTCCCCGCAGGTTGAGCCCTTGGGTACCAGGCTGGCTGAACTTAGGTGGGCCTCCATCCGAGGTCTTCTGTGGGACGATGAGGGGGTCAGCAACAGTAAGAGTAGATAGTCTAATCTGGACAAGGCGGAGTCCCGGAGACCTGGACACCAAAAGGAACTGAAGGCAGACAGGGGGTGCCCAAGTAAGAACAGGCCAAAGCCTGAAAGGCCAAGCCCAGAGTGAGGTTGATAGGAGCATCATAGAGCAGGCTAAAGTCAGGGCAGGCAGCAGGCAGGGAAGAGTGGCAAGGCAAGCGTGGGTCAAAAGCAGAGGTCAGTGAGATGATAGTCAGGCAAGGCAGAGGTCAAACCAGAAGTTTGACCTCTGCCTTGCCTGACTCGATGATCCGGGAGCGATCTCCCGCTCCCGGGCCATCGGCTGCCACTAATCAAAATGGCGCCGATGGCCCTTTGCCCTTACCATGTGACAGGGTATCCGTGCCATTGGCCGGCCCCTGTCATATGGTAGGAGCACTGGATGGCCCGTACCATTTTTAAAGATGGTGCCGGCCATCCAGTGCTCCCTCCATGTGACAGGGGCCGGCCAATGGCATGGATACCCTGTCACATGGTAAGAGCAAAGGCCATCGGCACCATTTTTATTAGTGGCAGCCGACGGTCCGAGAGCAGGAGATCACTCCCAGGACCCCCACTGGACCACCAGGTACCTATAAAATGTTTTTGGGGGGGTTGGGAGGGTGGGGGAAGCAAAGGGATTAGTTTTAAAGGGTCGGGGTGGTTGTTTTGTTTTTCGGCTCGGACGCAGCCGATAAACAAAACCGAGATTGGGCCCGATGAAAAAAACCCCACATGTGAATCGGAACCAGAATCCAAACCAATTCCGGTTCCGAGTCACATCTCTAATGGGTAATATTGATTACAGGAAGAAGGCAATACTCATATGCATACATGGTGACCATCAACTGTACTCAACTAGTCAGATTTTACTGATGACCTCAGCAAGGCAAGCTTATGTAGAAGTGGGTATTGTTAGCAGTGTGAGCCCTTGGGCTATGGCATGGTTGATGCAGTCTAGCAAGTGAGCCTAGTAGGCCTATGCCAACAACTGGTAGACTCACTCTTGCTAGAACTGGAGCTGGAGTTTCACCTATACCAGCCCCATTCCTTGCAGGTTGAGCCTTTTGGTTCCAGGAGCCAGTAGGGCTTAGGTGAGAGTCCTGCAAGAAGCAGTCAGAGAAAGTCTAGACACCGGCAGGGCTGGCAGCAAGCAAGGGTATCCGGGTATAGGCCAAGTCAGGGCAGATAGCGAGTGAAGGGGCAGGCAGCAAATGAAAAAGTATCCAGGTGCAAGCTGGGATCAGGGCAGGCAGCAATTTAGAAGGGTAGTCAATATCTGAAGTATGGGTCAGAACCAGGAGTCAGCCAAGACAGACAAGACAAGGCAAGACAAGACACTGAGGACCAAACGAAGGGTTGAACCATCAAGACAAGGCAAGCATGGCACGGTGAGGCAAGACAGGGATCAGAAGGGCAAAGACAAGGCAAAGATACAATGAACAAGGTAGACAAAGCAACAAGACAAGGAAGACAAGGCAGCAAGGCAATGCAGACAAGGAAAGCAGCATGCACTGCAAGGCTTCAGGAGGACTTGTTGCTGAGGTGTCTGGCTGAAGTGTGGCTGAAGTTTAAATACCCAGCCATGTTGATGCCATCCATGAGCATTGTCAGGACTTTTCCAACTACGGAGTGTATGTGCACATGTCTAGGGGAAGACATGGCATTAGTGGCAAAGCAGTTGATGGCGGTATCCCAGTCACAAACAGATCCAGACAGCATCCTGTGGTCTCTGCGGTGTCAGGGGTAGATGCGGCCAGTTGTGTGGACTTCCCACAGCCAAAATGTCACCGGTATATTTTTGAAACTTTCATAGCCTGTTGTTCTACAATGAGATTATCCTCAGTCTGAGACTCTATGGGGCCAGCTACCTGCTAGACTGGCCAGCTCAAACTACATAGAAGCATTTCCTATGGTAACCTCTCCAAGGGATATTGCAAAGTATACCAGACGAGGTCAAAGACATCAAGATCACAGACGCAGCACCCAAGAAGAAAATCTGAGAGGTCTCAGTGTCTGTCTAAAGACTGTCATAGTCTTTACAGTTTTAACTTTGCATGATGACATATATCAGAGGGAACTGGGTATGTTCCAAGAGCCCAAAAAGGTTAGGGGATGCTAACCCTGGAAAATGTATTCAAGTCCCACTCAAAGGTAGTTTCCTTGAGTTGGGCTGGAGTTATACTCAAATGGGAGAGGGGAAAGTACCTTCTGGCCTAGAGGACCCAAGAGAGGTCCTTCCCTCTGTATTGAAGAGAAATACTATAGACCCAATTTAGGGTAGGAAAAGAATATAGGATATATTTTCCAGGGAGTTAATCTTGTTAGTGGCAGCTTCTCAACCTGACAAGGTCAAGCTGAGGGGGAAGATATGTGTAAGAGTGTGTGTTAGACTCTCCTTAAATGCCCAGGACCATGCAATATCCGGTCCACCTTACGCTACAGAAAGAAAGGGAGTTCCACTCTGAGGGTGTTCTTCTTATAAGGGGATAAGAAGCTAGGTCCAGGGAGAACACAAGGGCCCCAGGGAACAGAAGGAAGCCTAGGAAAGGCCTATATGGACTAACTGTAAATTACATTGGTGTCTTTTTGCTTTTCAAAATTACTAAGATAAGTAAAGCTGTTTCTGGGATTTTTTTTTTTCTGTAATTAATTAAAGGTTAATGAGAAAACAGACAGAGTCTAGCCTAAGTCTGTTCTCTGGCTTGCCAAAGATCACTCATAGTGTCACAGGGAAGTAGCACTCTCATTTTTGAAAATTGTGGAAAATCCCTTTAGGGACTTAACCGCGAGGACCCTTGGCTTGGTTGTTAGTATCAATTTAAAAGCTTTAAAGAAAAATTTGTAATCACTAAGAAACAAAAGATAATAAGCTTACTTCCTTATTTTATTATCTAATGCATGCATAGACAAAAATGCCACCTGCAGCTAACAAAAGATAATGAGAGCTTTGCCTGATATAGTAATAGTTCACACCTTATAAATGATCGTTGGACAGTGATAAGAAGTGCTGGCCAAATCAGTGGTCGGTTTATCATACTCTACATGCATATTTATGGTCCTTCATCAATATGCATTAAATTCCAAGAATCTTATGCCCTTTTCTGTGTAACTAATACCTAAGCATAAGCTTACATTTTTCCTAAGAAATAACCATTACAATTTGGAGTAAACAACTCCAACTGTTCCCATGTATGGTCAGGTTTTTGCTACTAAAGCTTATATAAATATATAAGTCCTAGCATGCGGTAGTTACATCATTCTCATTGCTCTTGCCTTAAAGTGTTACTAGCCAGGCCTGAGAAGCACAGACTCAAATCTTATGACAGAGGTTAGCATAACCTAACTGGGATTTCAAGCCTGAAATCCAGAAAATCACGACAAAATGAAACTTCATCTAAAGATTTAAAACAAAAAACAAATCTCCCCCTTTAATATTCTTTCTTCAATTGATACTTCAGCTGCAAAGTTTCAGCAGACTTCAGCCAAACAGAGCCCATTGGATTTTGCAGCTGATTGACAGCCCAAAGGATATATTTTGCTATGGCAGCAGAGTGACCAAGTGACATATGTATCTTTTATTAGTGCGTTACTCTCTAATTAAACTAGAAAACTGTTTCAAAGAGTGAAAATATTTCTACAGAAAGGTGTGATCATTTCCAGTTTTGACAATGCTTCTTAAACCTCTGCGGCGTTTTCTACTAACTGAAATAAATCATGCATGAAATAGAATTCCACTTAGGTTAACAGGAAGCCTGAACAGTTGCATTCAGTACATTAACTAGACACTAGAAGTCATATTTCTAATATAGTGGAAAACTATTGGCTGTGTAATCAGAATGAATAGAAAAGTCATTGTGTGACCAGTTTTATTCCATTTCAGTTACTGTATTTAAGAAGTTTCATTGTAATTTGTTTTTATTTTGTGCCATTAAAAAAACCAAATGTTTTTCTTCTATTTTACCATACTTTTACTAAGCAGGAAAAACATGCATTTTTCTTATTCAATCATCCCTTTCAAGACATTTTTTTTTTTTGTTTGCTGGCTTTTATCAATCCACATATAAAGGAGAAAGAGTAGGACAGGATGTAAGAGTCACTTTATTACGGATGCAGGTATCTGCTCTTCACAGACTCATGACTATGAGGTCAGATAGAGGGTTGAAGCAGTGTTCAGACACTTTCTGATGGGAGGTGTCTAAGGTTTTGGGGCTTGCATAGAGTCAAGGGTCCCAGAAGTCTCTGCCTCTTACTGGTTCTCTTTGGAATGGAATCTGTAGCTCAAGGTCAGAGTCACTGGAACCTCCTGAGCGATAGTATCTGTGCTTAGAACAGCAATGAGGTGTTCTAGGCAGGATCATTCGGAAGATGCCTTTTGAGGTGAACCCTATCTTAGTTTACTTTCTAGTTAAGGAGTTATCACAGAGCTTTTGTTTTAAAAAGAAGTGTTTATATATACATTCTGAAGTCTGGGACATGGGGCCAAGTTATCCCGCAATTCAGTCCTTGATTACCAGGCAAAAATGTTCTCTGCAGTGAGACGACATTCTGGTCAAAAATGTTCTCTGCGGTGACATGGCATCCTGGTCTGTAAAAGAGCAGGAGTCACTTATGAATATGCAATGTAATTTTTGGGTGATGAGCAGACCAGTCCCAGTTATCATAACCAAAGACTTGACAGAGAACTCATCTCAGCTCATATCCACCCATGCAATATAGGGACAGGAAAAAGGGGTTACTCAAAAAACATATAGTTGCACTGGAGAAAGTACAGAGAAGAGCGACAACATTTATAAAGGAGATGGAGCAGCTCCCCTATGAGGAAAGGCTAAAGAGGTTAGGGCTGTTCAGTTTGGAGAACAAATGACTGAGGGGGGATATAATAGAGGTCAATAGAATCATGAGAAGACTAGAATGGGAAAATGTGAATGGTTTATTTACTCTTTCAGATAATACAGGGACAAATGTGCACTCCATGAAGATAGCAAGTAGTACATTTAAAGCTAATCGGAGAAAATTATTTTTCACTTAACACACAGCTAAGCTCTGCAATCATTGCCCGAGGGATGTACTTAAGGCAGTTAAGGGTGGATTTTAAAAGCTCTACATGTGTAAATTCTGGTCATGTGCTGATCTACAATTCTCAGCAGATTACATAAGCACATACACAGTTGACTCAGGTACAAACTTAATCCTAGAGCCATCAAGCTGCATTGTTTTTTATGGGAGGAGGTCCCACTATCATGGGTGGGTTTTGCTGTGATAGTGGGACTCATCCCCTGAAAATCATTACAACTCTATGGCGCAGTCTTTTCTTTCATGGCCACATACCATGACGAAAGAATGCAGCTAGCGGCCCTTTAACATGATGGCGGCCCTGACCTCAAGGGACTGCCATTGCCTTAAAGGGCCACTACCAAGAAAGGTTGAGTGGGTGTAAGGGCTGACTACCCGCTTATCCCAGGGTCGCCATTCAGGATGGCCCCAACTGCCCAAAACTAAAAAATAGAATAATATTCCCACATGATGGCCCCACCCAGAGGTCAAGAAAAGTATTAGTGGGTTAGTGGTTCCCAACCCCCCCCCAAAGCAAAATAAACTCATTGGGGTTCAGGGGGTCTCTCCCCCTTCCCCTCAAAAGGTGTATCCTAAAAAAATCTGTGGTCTGGGTCTGGATCCTCCCTGCCATTCCCCTGCACCACAGGAAATCCCCCTTCCACCCCAATCCCTTTTTTGCAACAAAGCCACTTCTGGTCCCTTCTTGGGACTGGGGCGCCCTTTCACACTCGACCCAGTCAGCACCATTTTTTTAAAACATATTCTGCTAATTCATTAACAAGGTCTTGCCAGAGCAGAGCAGAAACACAGAGAGCTTGATATTAGGGGTTGAACCTCCAAACTTTTTTGTGGCATTTTCATTTTTGGACCTGAACTGGGCTATTTTGGGTCCATCCCCAGATCTTTTTTTTTTTTTAAATTCATAATAAAAAAAAAAACAAACCCAAAACCCACTCCAACTCTTCCCTTTATTTTAAATATAAAGCCCACCCCACCAGCAGAGCCCCACCCACCCTTTCAATTCCCAAAAACTCACCCAAATTCTGTGGTGGTCTAGTGGGGGCCCCAGTAGCAATCTCCTGCTCCCGGGCCAGTGGCTGCCATTAGTCAAAATGGTGCCAGCGGCCATTTGCCCTTACCATGTGACAGAGGCTGCCGGTGCCATTGGGCAGCCCCGTCACATGCTAGGGGCAATGGTTTGGTGGGTGTGGTCTGGGTGGGGTATGGGGGTTTTGAGGGTTTACCATGAAATTTTCCCATAAATACTTAAGTGCCCTGGAGTGTGCTGAGGCCCCTGACGTTTAGCTTTACTTCTGCTATGGATGATGTGTAAATTGGAAAACACAAATACTAGGCAGATCAATGGAGTTTTAAAACTCAGAGCTAACAAGGGAGAAGGGAGCTGCTTAAACTGGGGAGGGGAGGGGGTTGTAAGTCCCTTCCCTTAGCTGGCAGACTGTGAACGAACCTGGAAAACGGCCTATGGCATTGGCATGCGTGGCTTGTAAGATCCCCCCCCCCCACACACTTATGCGGTAGAAGCAGCATTTATGTGCACATACATGCGGCCATATAAAATTGCATGTGGCCACACATGGTCAGGTTATTTTATAACATGTGTACATATACGCACATATGTTATAAAATGACCGCGTCTCTGGATGTGAGCCGACCAATGCATGCACATGTGTGCCCATGCACCAGTTTAAAAGTTACTTTGCTTGTTTTTCAGGATCAAAGCATCACAATATTATCAAGAGATAGGCAGTGTGGGAGGAGCAGTCTGAGCAGTGACTGTGATGCAACAAGTCAGCAGGCTTAGTCCTGGGACTGAACCAGGACTAAGCCTACAAACAACATATATTACAGTAGGCCTAATATTAATGGGCTATAGGTGACTTTTTAGCTTTTTTTTCAAGATTTTCTGGTTGACACTACAGCAGTGCATGTAAATATTTGTCCATTTATTTATTTATTTATTTATTTATTTATTTATTTGAGAAACATATATTCTGCTGATCTACAATTCTCAGCAGATTACATAAGCATATACACAGTTAAAACATGATAAAGAAAAACAATATCAGTAATATAAAACAAATAAATGCAACAGAAAAATTCATACAAGCACATTAGCAACTGGAAACCAACAAACAGAAGATGCTCTCTAGTATATGACAGAGACAAATTTTTCAGCAATTTCCAAAATCAAAGTAAATAGATTGTACCCTAATCTCATCAGGCAAATTATTCTACAGTCTACGGGCGGCAACAGAAAACAATCTATTTTGGGACATAGCACGTTTAATGGACATGAGATGGTATCGTCAAGAGATTTTGCGAAGCAGAGCACAACACCCTTACAGGTGATTCTTCTGAAAAGCAGATACAATACATTGGGAAGCAAGGTTATGAAGGTTTTAAGTGAATGTGGCTAGTCTATATAAAGTAGCCAAAACTGGAGAAATGTGCAGACAAATTGGGGAATCTGTCACTAGGTGCACCACCAAATTTTGGATTAATAATAAAGATTTAATGGAAGATACAGATGATCTTAGGTAGAGAGAATTACAATGGTCCAAAGATGAGAAACCCAAAACTTGTGCAACGGTAAGAAAATTAGAAGAGCAAAGAAATGCCTTCACTAAATGAAGCATTTTGAAAAAGGAAGATTTGTTAAGGAATTAATATGTTGCCGAAGAGTGAGAGAAGAAACCACAATCATACGTAGGTTCTGAGCATGTGATCAGGATAGTCTGACCCTCAAAGCTGAAAAATGGAGGAAAGATGGAGGAAAGCCAGCCTCCTCAGTCCTGGCCATGAGCAGGATTTCAGTTTTCTTGATGTTCAGGGCTAACCTGTTTAAAGAGAAGCAATTACTGATTTCAGTTATACAGTTTGAGAGCTTAACAAAGGCATCTGCATGGGTAGATGTTATAGGAAAGAGCTGTATGTTGTCAGCATACATAGTGAACCAAGTTTTCTGAGGACAATGCTGAGGGATGATCAATAAATGTTGTATAGCAGACAAAGATGAGTCTTGATTATACTAGTGGACAGGTTTGTGAATCAGACTTAGCATCACCTATCAAGATCCGGAAAGAGTGAGAAGAAATGTATGATGAATGTCAAGAGAGAACAGATGATGTCATATCCAAAGAAGTCAAACACCCCAACAGGATAGAGTAATCCACCATTTCAAATGCAGCGGTCAGATACAAGAGTACCAGCAGAAAAGTAACATTAGAGTCAAATCCTCTCCTAATAATATCAAAAGAGCACAACAGAGGAGTCTCAGTGGTATAATGGGCCCGGAACCTGAATTGGCATTTGTCTAAAAGGTTGTGCTCCTCAACATAATCTTGAACCTTTTTTAGAAATATTTGTTTCCATAATCTTTGCCAAATGTGATAATTTGGAAATAGGATGATAACTGGACAACTCAGCTGGATTTAAAGATCCACAGCCAATTTTAAAGTAACATAACCTTCATTAAAAGAAGCATTAGCTAGGGTAGCTAAGAAAACACTAATCTTAGAGTGCAGAACTTTAATTAGCACTATAGAACAGGTCTCAAAGATAAAATAAGAATCCTTCAATTTGTTAACATTACATGCTACCTTAAGTCTAGTAGTTGGGGAGAAGCTACCACAGCAGTTTTTCGGATTAGGAGTAACAACAATTAGAATTAGTGACAGATTAGGCATAAGTAATGATGCACCTATCAAAGGAGTAATTATTTAAGAAAAACGATGCAACCTGCTCACAAGATAATTCAAGTTAGGGGGACTTAGAGAGTGAATACACAAATCTAAATAGCTCTTAAGGGGGCCGATGCAATAAATGAGTGTGGAAAACGGACAACTCTCCTGGGTGCGCAATGCAATATAAATGAGGAGTCCAGCTGCCAAGGAGGCATTGGGGACAAATTAGCACCCCTAGCACCTCCTCGGCAGCAGGCACCCAGGAGAGGTGGCTGCAGGTGCGTTATGAAAACAGATGTTCAATTTTATGAGCATCCGTTTTCCTAACCGGTGCACATCCATGGGTTAGGAAAATAGATGCTCATTAATTGAGCATCCGTTTCCCTAATCTGACTACCTGCACTTTTTTTTTTTTTAATTTTTGGTTCCTCCGACTTAATACTGCCACAATATTAAGTCAGAGGATCAGAGGATGTACAGAGGATGTACAGAGGATGTTTTTTGGGCTGCTCAGAAATTGACGCCTGCTCTGGGCTGGCGTCAATAACTAATTGCCTCAACAGCATGCATTTGCATGTGATGAGCACTATTAAATTTGCATGGTTTTGGATGCGTGTTTTGGATGTGCTAATCCCCTGATAGCATAAGGGGCTGTGAACACACATCCAAATCGCACATCTAACCATGGATTAAACACTGCGCTCAGCTGAGCACACTGTTTTGCATCGGCCACCAAGGTTGTGAGGCAGCTTTTCTAATCTGGGTTGAGAACTAGATTCTCTTTGCTTGATCTATAGCCAATCTAAGTGGAAAGGTTCTCATGGTACACGGAACAAGAGTCAACACATTTTCTCTTCCACCACTGGCATTCACTTTCTAAAATTTACTCTTTTTTTCTCTCAACTTGGCAGTGAATCAGGGGGCACAGTGACTCCATTTAAAACAGCATGTTTTGACCGGTACAAAGGAATCCACAGCATAATGCAATGAGCTATTCCATCTGTCTAGTGAGGAATTCACGTTAGAATCAACTGGATCTGAAAAGGCAATGGATCTGTTGGTCACGGAGATGGTCAAGATCAATTGATGGATGCCGTGAAACCAAAATAGGAGTGGGCTTTCTATGAAAAGGAAGATAAGAGTTTCAATTTGGACTGAAGCTGAGTTGGCGCAACCTGCTGGGAGGAGCCCTACAGATCCGCACCATTGGCAGGCAGACCCAGATGAGGCAGAGGCCCAAATTGAACTTTGCATTTACCAGTCACATTCCCCTCGGGTGTAGCCTTTGGGTACTTAGAGAGAGAACTATGGTAGAGAGATACATCGGGTTGCTGGATTGGATTAGACAGGTCAAGTGAATCTGGAAGCAGGCAGAGGTCAGTGGCAGGTGGCATTCAAGAAGGTCCAGGAGGCAGGCAGTGATCAGTGGCAGGCAGCATTCCAGAAGGTCCAGGAGAATCCAGAAGTCAGGCCAAGGTAAATAGTAGGAATCAATCTGAAGAGAAAATGTGATGTAAAGACAGGGCAGGAAGGCAAGGAGCAGCACAGAAGGGAAGGCACACTTGAAGTACTGAACATGTAAGCAGCAGGACAGATGGACAAGACAAGGACTGGAGAACAAAGACACTGAACTGAAGAACAAGTTAACAGAACAGAAGAATGAAGACACTAGAACTCTGACATGAAGACAGGAAACGCTGACAAAATGCACTACTCAGTAGGAAGACATGTTGCCCAAGGCACTGGAGGAGCTTCCACAAGGACCTTTTATAGGCCAGAAGCATCAAGTCATCAAGTGGCATATCCAGGCCTTTCCCACTGCAGGCCCTTTAAAGTTGATGATGTCGGGTACACAAGTGCCCTAGGACGTGCAGGACTAGGTGATGTCAGCGTCATCCTGCCACGGGAGTGCTTGGCAGCATCCTGCTACATAGGGGAATGGTGTCCCACTGTGCTGAAGAGCAGAGCAGTCTGGCAGTGTTAGGGAACTGCTAGTAGGTGTGGCTCAAGGGCTAAGTGCAATGGTTTGTGGGAGGAGCCCGTGGACCGCCAAACACAAAAATAAGGCTGTTTGATCAGCCAATTAATTAAATATTGGTCTGACCATGGCACAGCAGAGCAATTATATATAAATATATCCTCAGAAATCCAGTGGTTTTGTATAAAAATAAGGTCTAAGATATGATCATGCTTATGAGTTGGCCTCTGAAGAAGTTGAGACCAA
Organism: Rhinatrema bivittatum; assembly: GCF_901001135.1. Lineage (NCBI taxonomy): Eukaryota > Metazoa > Chordata > Amphibia > Gymnophiona > Rhinatrematidae > Rhinatrema > Rhinatrema bivittatum. Next base: position 795,705,199 of record NC_042615.1, on the reverse strand, counting down.
CCTGAGGCTTTTACATGTAAAATCTATTATTATAAATGTAACAGACACTCAATTCTTTTCCCAAATTTGACATGCTCTGCTGTGCCATGCTCGGAAACTGTTTGCATTTGCCTTTAAATATCTACCAATTCCTAACAGAAGACCATCTATTGTGATCACCCTTTGTTGACTGTTATGGTTAAGCAGTGTTTGGGTGGATTCTTGGGTACTGAGGCAGATGACCACACCCACAGGGAGGAGCCCCGTGAGGCACCACAGTACTGGGCTAAACGCAGACGCATAAACACAGAATTAGTTCTTTTATTAAACAGCTTGAAGTGTACCACCACTTCAAGCTGTTTAATGTGAGGTAGTCTGGATGTAGCAGTCTCAGTACCCTCGGCAGAGGGAACCCTTCTCACCCCATTGGTATAGGGGAATTCCGGTACAGGAATCCTAGCAAGGCAGCGGTGTGGATGAGATAGACTGAGCAATAGATTACTCACTAGGGATGTGAATCGTTTTTTGACGATTTAAAAAAATCGTCAGATATTTTTTAAATCGTCAAAAATTGTTAAGAGTCGCGATACAATAGAAATTCCCCCGATTTATCGTGAAAAATCATAAATCGGGGGAGGGGGAGGGCGGGGAAAACTGGCACACCAAAACAACTCCTAAACCCACCCTGACCCTTTAAAACTAATCCCTTACCTTCCCCCACCCTTCCGAACCCCTCCAAAACTTTTTACGAGTACCTGGTGGTCCAGTGGGGGCGCGGGGACCGATCTCCCGCTCTCGGGCCATCGGCGCCATTTTGGCTGCCACTCAAAAATGGCGCCGATGGCCCGATAAAAAAAAAAACCCACCCGACCCTTTAAAAACGACCCACTGGACCACCAGGTAATCGTAAAAAGTTTTGAGGGGGTTCGGGAGGGTGGGGGAAGGTAAGGGGTCAATTTTAAAGGGTTGGGCCTCACTAAAAAAAAAAATAACGATGTGAATCAGAACCAATTCCGATTCACATCACCACCGATCAGATTTTTTCCCCCTCTAGCCGAACCCGATCGTTAAGACGATCGGGCACACGATTCACATCCCTATTACTCACTAGATGGTTGCTGTTAGTTTGCGATTCCACCAGGATAGAAGAAGTTGGTAGCGGCACCAAGGCAGGGAGAGCAAGACCTCGAGGAGTGAGTACATGATCCCTGTAAGGCACCTGAAATAAATCAGAGGGCCCCCGAGGAGTGGGTACCCAGGTTAGCAATACCCCAAAGGGCAGAGAGAGAGCTTCCAGTGGCAGCACGGAAGCATCAGAGTAGCTTACACCGGCCAAAACCAATCCTTTGCTAACTCAATGAGCTAGCAACAAAGTACAGGTTATATACCCGGATGGCGTGATATCAGTAGAGGAGAACGCCCCTGAGGTTCGCGCCAATGCTGAAATAAAGACGTGGGTGACGTGCGCATGCACACCCTAGTAGGCTCTTGGGAGGAGCATGGTGGGAGGCAGCACCATAGCCATTCCGGGGACGCCGGAGCTTGGCTTGTAGACGCGGCACCAGCCATTTTCCCAAGGGAAGCGGGAGGAGCCATGAACAAGGTGAGGCAAATTGGGCAAAGCCTTCTAGCACCGACGGATGCAACAGTACCCCCCTTCAAAGGGCATCCTCTGGACTTCCTACCTGGTCTTGGTTTCTGAGGATGTATCTTGTGGAAATCTTGTAGCATCTCTTTATCCAGTATATTAGCCAAAGGTGTTCAAGAGTTATCTTCAGGTCCATAACCTTCCCATGACAGGAAGTATTCCCATATTCTGCCTCTTTTTCTTACATCAAGGACAGCATCTACCTTGTACTCAATGTCTTCTTCTGCATCTATTGCTGTAGGTTCAGATGTTTTGTTAGAGAACTAACTAAGGATCAATGGCTTCAATAGTGAGACGTGGAACGCATTATGGATCTTCAATGTAGGTGGTAGCTTCAAACTATAGGTAAGATTGCCTAATCATCGGACAATGGAAAAAGGTCCAGTAAAGCATGGAGCGAAGCAAGCTGAAGGTATTTTAAGTCTTAAGTGCTTATGGATAGCCAGACTTTGTCACCAGGCTAGAAATCTGGAGCCTTGCATGGTGAGTATTAGGGATATGCAGACAAAAAGTTTGCGTTCATAAGTTGATAAGTTGAAGGTGAGGGTCGATTTCGTTAAATATGGACATATGGAGAATCCCATAAGTTGAGGGTCTGTCCATACGTTCACCGGTTCCCTAAATAAAAATTTAAACCCCTCACCCTCCTTAATCTCCCCCCAAGACTTACCAAAACTCCCTGGTGGTCCAGCGGGGAGTCAGGAAGCCATCGCTGTTTTCCTTTGCGAGGAGCACGTGACGTCGGCATCACGTCAGAGTGACGCGGACGTCACGTGTTTCTCCGCGCCTCCGCTCCGGGACCCCCGCTGGACCCAACCGGAACTTTTCGCCAGCTTGGGGCAGCTGGCCAAAAGTTCCGGTTGGGTCCAGCGGGGGTCCCGGAGCGGAGGCGCGGAGAAAACACGTGACGTCCGCGTCACTCTGACGTGACGCCGACGTCACGTGCTCCTCGCAAAGGAAAACAGCGATGGCTTCCTGACTCCCCGCTGGACCACCAGGGAGTTTTGGTAAGTCTTGGGGGGGTCAGGAGGGTGGGGGTTTAAGTGTTTATTTAGGTTCAACGTATTCAAAGTAGTTATGTTAAATAAGTTGAAAATACGATGCGTTGCGCATCATCACTTTTTTAAGTTAAAAAAAAAAAGTTGCGTTTTACATATGCGTTCAAAATGAATGCACACCCCTAGTGAGTTTCGTATCCTTTCTTAGATCGAAGTCCTGCTTTAAGAAGCATCTCTTTGGTCTGGGTCCAGAGCTGTTGAATATCCTTGGCAGTAGATTGAGCTGCCGGGAACAACACAGACAGTGGAAGTGGTAGTGGTGGCAATGGTAGTCCGTAAACCACTTTGAATGGTTTTGATCCAGTGGATGTTGCTGGATGAGAGTTGATGGCAAATTCAGCCCAGGGCAACAGTTCTGCCCAATCATTCTGGCAAGTGTTCATGTAGGCACAAATGAATTGCTTGAGTGTCCTATTCATCCTCTCTGTTTGCCTGTTAGATTGAGGATGGTATGCTGAGGTGAAGTCAAGAGAAATGTCAAATTTCTCACACAATACCTTTCAGAATTTAGCTGTGAATTGGACTCCGCGATCGGAGACTATGTGCTTAGGCATGCCATGTAGGCGTAAAATGTGCGTGATGAAGAGCTGGGCTAGCTCCATAGCTGTGGGTAAACCAGGGAAAGCCACGAAGTGAGCCATCTTTGAGAACCGATCTACAGTTACCCAAATCATGTTGTTTCCTCCTGAGAGTGGTAAGTCCACCACAAAGTCTGTGGCAATGTGTGTCCATGGCTCGTCTGGTACTGGTAAGGGTTGGAGTAGACCCCAAGGATGACCGGGTGGTGTCTTCTGTCTGGCACAATTTGCGCAAGAAGCAATATAGGAGAATGTGTCTTCCTTCATGGTGGGCCACCAGTAAAACTTTTGTAGTTTAGACAGAGTTCTGCGTTGACCAGGGTGTCCAGCCAGTTTAGAGTCATGAGCTCATGCTAACAACTTTTTTCTCAGGTTCTTGGGTACGATGATTTTTCCTGCAGGTACTGAATGAGTAGCTGCCAAAATGACTCTTTTCGGGTCAATGATGTGTTGTGGTTCCTCTGGGATACCCTCAGAGAGGAATGAGTAAGATAAGGCATCTGCTCTGATATTTTATTTTATTTTCAATTTTTTATTTCAAATTTTTATATACCGGCATTCGAGACAGCAGTCACATCATGCTGGTTCACATGAAACAGGGGTGCATAGTAAACATAACTATAACAAAGGTGCTGAAAAGGCAGTTACATATAACAGGGTGATAAGAACTTGGATGAGAAGGAAGAGAAAGGATAGGTTATTAATTTACATATGTAAAACAATAGAATGGATAACCAAGTTGTAGTTGGAGATTAGTTGACTATGTTGGCGTCCGGGAAGGCTTGTAAGAATATCCAGGTCTTTAGTCTTTTTTTGAAGGTTGAGATGCTTTTTATCTCCAGGGCGGTATTTCAGCACAAAGTTGAATCTGTTGAAAAACAGAGACCATCTCACGTGCCTATGGTTTAGGTGTTGTGCGTGGCGGAAGTACTCTAAATTCTTGTGGTCTGTGAAGACTGTGACTTGATGTTGCACTCCTTCGAGCCAAGGGCGCCACTGCTCGAATGCCATCTTTATTGCCAGGAGCTCTTTATCAACTATTCCGTAATTTTTCTCTGCAGGACAAAAGCGACAAGAGAAGAATGAGCATGAGTGTAATGCCTTGGAATCCTCGGCTTGGCTTAGCATGGCCCCTTCATCAACGATTGAGCCATCAACCTCAACAATGAAGGGTTTAGTGGGATCCGGTTGTCGAAGACACGGCTTGCTTGAGAAGGCATCTTTTAGTTTCTGGAATGCAGATATAGCCTCCGTAGACAAATTAGCAACATTGGTACCTTTCTTCATCATCGCTGTGAGCGGAACAGTGAGCAAGGAGTAGTTCTTCATGAAAGACCTGTAATAGTTGGTGAAACCTAAGAAACATCTGAAAGCCTTCAGACTCGTGGGTTGAGCCCATTTCTTTATGCTCTCCAGCTTCTGTGGATCCATTTGGAACCCATGGTTGGAAACAATGTAGCCCAGGAAAGGCACTGATTCCTTTAGAAATTTGCACTTAGACAACAGCGTAAAGATGATTCTCACGGAGTCTTTGCAGCACTCTTTTGACATCACTCTTTTGCTACAGTTTCTCACATATTCTTATTTACTCACTATGCTAATCTATTACATTAATAGACTGAAATGTAAATATTGCTCTGTGCAATCTCTCCCCTTTTTCCAGTTCCAAGTTGATTTCCCTGATTTATTGTAACTTTCTCAATTCCTTTATCTGATTCACGATATTTAAAGTTCAAGGTTCTTTTTGAGAACATTGTTTTACGTTATGTTATGTTTTACACACTTTGTTAATTGTAAACCGGGTTGATGTGATGCCTGTCATGAAACTCGGTATAACAAAAACAATAAATAAATAAATAAATAAATAAATCCTCCAGATGAGTGGTCATGTCTTAAGAGAAAATCAAGATGTCTAAGTATATGACGACACATTTGTAGAGGAGATCCCTGAAAATGCCGTTCATTACATTTTGAAAGACAGCCAGGGTGTTGCATAGGCCAAAGGGCATCACTAAATATTCAAAGTGACTGTCCCGGGTGTTGAAGGCCGTCTTCCACTCATCGCCTGTGCGAATGCGAAGAAAGTTGTAGGCTCCTTTAAGATCAAGCTTGTGAAAGATCTTGGCTCCTTGTAGTCTGTCAAATAGCTCTGAGATGAGAGGTAGTGGGTAACGATCTTTCACAGTTATCTCATTGATACCTCTGTAATCTATACATGGATGTAATGTTCCATCCTTCTTCCCCACAAAGAAGAAGCCTGCACCAGTAGGAGACTTGGAAGGTCTTATGAAGCCTTTTTGAAGATTTTCCTGAATATATTCGGACATGGCTTTATTCTCTGCCACGGAGAGAAGGTACACCCATCTTTTGGGTGGTTCAGTATTCGGCTTCAGATTAATAGCGAGTCATAGGATCTATGAGGCGGTAGTACATCTGCAGCTTCTTTAGAAAAAACATCTTGGAATGCTGCATATTGAGGCAGCAACCCCGGCATCACTGGGGTAGTTGGCACACAGGGTATAGGAGCGACCTCCATCAGGCATTTACCATGACAATCCGAGCCCCATCTTGAAAGCTCCAGAATAGCCCAATTGAATTGAGGCATATGCTGCTGCAGCCACGGTAACCCCAGCACTATAGGGTGCATGGTCTTCTCTAAAACAAAGAAGGAGATCATTTCAGAATGGAGAGCACCAGTCCGCAGACATACTGGTTCGGTGAGCTGGGTTACTTCACCTGGCAAGGTCTCTCCATGAATTGATGATAGGAGTAGCGGAGACTACTTAGTGGTAGTGGGAATCCACAAGTACTCCATTAAATCGTTGAAGAATGAAATTACCTCCTGCCCCTGAATCCATTAGGGCAAGAGTCTGATACTCTAAAGATACTCAGATCAAGGATACAGGAAGAGAGAGCAGAGGAAAGGGGCAGTAAGACCTAAGAAGAGTCCTCCCACAGGACTTAGGTCTGCCAGTTTCCCGGACATATAAGGTATGTTTGAACAGCATGGCCAGCTTGTCCACAATACATACACAGCCCCAGTTTCTTCTGAGTTCTTCTCTCTTTAGCTGTCAGATGGCTGAGGCCTAATTGCATTGGTTTTTCCTCGCCAGCCACTGGAACCGGAGGAGCAGGCCTGGGTGTGGACAAGTCGAGTTTCACCCTGGAAGGGTCTTCTGGTAGTCTTGGTCTCTTGAACCTTGTCATGAAGTCGGCGATCAATCCTAGTTGCCAACTTCACTAGTTCAGCCAAGGTCTCAGGCATTTCATAAACAGCGAGCTCGTCCTTCAGACGAGAGTTCAGTCATTCAAAGAAGAGGGTCCTCAGGCATTTAGGGTCCCAATGTAATTCAGATGCCAGTGTCTTGAATTCGATAGCGAAGTCAGCCAAAGGTTTATTACCTTGCTTCAGATGAACAAAAGAAGATCCTGCAGTTGTATACCAGGCAGGGCATCAAAAACTGATTTAAATAGCTCAAGGAATCCTTCAGTGTCATGTAGAATAGGATCCTCGTGCTCCCACAGCAAAGAGGCCCAAGTCAATGCTCTTCCATCCAGATAAGACAAGATATAGGTGGTCTTGGCATAAGCTGTGGGAAAATGGCTAGGTTGCAGGGAGAAGTGCATGCAGCACTGATTAATAAAACCTCTGCATCTCCAAACTTCCCCTGAGAAACATGTAGGAGCAGATAGAGGCACAATAGTCTTGACCGTTATTTCTGGCGGTATAGCTTCTTTACCTGTGGTGGTAGGTAGATTCATCTGTGTGTGCAGCAAGTTAAATGCAGAAGTCAAACTCTCCAGTGCACTCTGCTGTTCGGAAATTTGCTGGGCCAGGCCTGGAATGGCCTGCAATGCGGTGAGCTGAGCCGTATACAAGGAGTTAGCAATCTGTTATGGTTAAGCGGTGTTTAGGTGTATTCTTGGGTACTGAGGCAGATGACCATACCCACGGGGAGGAGCCCCATGAGGCGCCACAGTACTGGGCTAAACACAGATGCACAAACACAGAGTTAGTTCTTTTATTAAACAGCTTGAAGTGTACCACCAGAGTTGGCAGTAGTGAGGTAGTCTGGACGAAGCAGTCTCAGGACCCTTGGAAGAGGGAACCCTTCTCACCCCGTTGGTATAGGGGAATGCTGGTACATGTCTCCCAGCAAGGCAGTGCTGTGAATGAGATAGACTGAGTGTTAGATTACTCACTAGATGGTTGCTGTTAGTATGCGATTCCACCAGTATAGAAGACGTTGGTAGCGGCACCAAGGCAGGGAGAGCAGGCCCTCGAAGAGCAAATACCTGATCCCTGTAAGGCACCTGAAATAAAGCTGAGCGGGTATCCAGGTTAGCAATTCCCCGAAGGGCAGAGAGAGAGCTTCCAGCGGCAGCACTGAAGTGTCAGAGTAGCTTAGACCGGCCGAAACCAATCCTTTGCTAACTCAACGAGCTAGCAACAAAGTACAAGCTATATACCCGGATGGTGTGACGTCAGTAGAGGGGAATGCCCCCGACGCCAATGCTGCAATAAAGACATAGGTGGCATGCGCGCGCGCACCCTAGTAGGCCCTTGGGAAGTGCATGGCGGGAGGCAGCACCATAGCCATTCCGGGGACGCCGGAGAGATCGGCTTGTAGACGCGGTGGCAGCCATTTTCCCAAAGGGAAGCGGGAGGAGCCGTGAACAAGGTGAGGCAAACGGGGCGAAGCTTCTAGCACCGACGGACGCAACATTTACATTGTCGAAAGAGGCTTTTTCTTTGAGGAATTGCCCTAAAAACAGGCATATAGCATATTCCAAAACATGGCCATATTGAGACTTCCATTTTAATTGGTGGAATCTGTTCTCATGTATTTTACTTGTATTAATTTTAATACTTATTTATGTCAAAGGTTATTTTATTATGTTAGTTAATAATATTGTTGGTACTAGGGTCATATAGATACCGTTTTTCCCTTTTCTATCATTCCTTTTGCTAGCCATGCAGGTGTGCCATAGGCATGGCATGTACTGTACTGTTGCACCCAGGGGACCAGTCATCCCTAATATGTACCATGCTGTTGCATGCTGATTCTAAAATATCTCCTCTACTGGGACCGTGTCATCTTGAAGTTTCATTCATTCTTTTCTTAGTTCGCCTATTGATTGTACAAAGATGTTTTCCCATTGTTATTTTAGTATAATTTTGTTGGCGAGGGAACCTAGGTGTGGTACAAGCAGTGGCTGGTGTTTGCAGATGAGATTCGGTAATCCCAAGTTCAATAGCATGGGTTTAATCACTTATCACAATCAAGCAAGATTTGCCATAGAAGGTCTGATTGATTCTTTTTCCTTTGTTTGATGTACTATAAATACATAGTTAATTCATATGCCATGAAAGAGTAGTGATTTTGTACAGTCAGCGAGCTCTTCTCTCTTGTTTGGATCTAAATATTTACCTTTGCAAGCTTTAAAGTTTTCCTGACTAGTGAAAGGAATTAATGAATCTAGCCAAGATAAAATGTATATGAAACATTGTTTTATCTCAGAAGTCCTTAAAGCCTATCAATTAAAAGATCATTTTCTCAAAATAATTTCTATCATTACATTTCGCTTTATTGTGTCACCTACTGAATGTGCTGCTCCATTTAATGATAATATAGCTTAATTGTTTCATACATTACTTTAATATTTTCATTGCTTTGACCTTGATTATCTAGCACATCCTGACACATACAACTTTTCTTCTGTACTGTATAAAAAAAGTACTGCATGCATTGTCCAAAATTATATTCTGCATTTTTTTAATGTTTAAAAGATTTGGTAAAGTGCCCTGTAAGTTACAATAAATATTGATGAAGATCTGTACAGTTAATGCAGATGACCTATGGTAACTTGGGAATCATGGGCTCATTTTTACTTTTAAATGATCCTAATATTAAATTAACTTCTGATCCTTTTCTTGCCAACCTGATTTGCAGCATTCGATAACCTTGTACAACTTTTTGTGCCACATATTTACAGGTAATTTTTACAGTATTTTCTTTAAAAACATTACAGAGGCAACAATCAGCATCCATGAAAAGTCATGACAATAAAAATAATGAACTCATTTTCTGTTTCTGTTTTATGACTTTACATTTGTACATACTTTCTTCATGCTCTCACCTATTCTGTACTGTTCCTTGATGGGCGCATCAAATGACATTATGGCCAAGGGCATTTCAATGCTTTCTGTAGTCAACAAGAGTCCTATTTGCAGCAGGAATCTCTAACCTCACCTTCCATGTCCTGAATAAATCACCTTTGAAATGTACCCCAACATTAACAGTTCTGTAAGATGTAAAATCTAAATCTAAGTTTCTTGCATTGTAGAAAGTACTGTAGCAGTGCCATGATTAAAGTTATAGGCCAGCCTACTAACCTGAATATCAGTGCCAATAGCGACTAACTAGCATAATGTACAATTAAAAGTGAATTTTCAAAAAATTTAAACATAACAATTAAGGGCAAATTTTAAAAGCCTTGCATCCACCAAAACCAGGAGATACATGCACAAGTTGGGCTGACACGTGCCAAGCGGATATTAAAAGCCGCCCGTAGACATGCACATCTCCAGCTGCGCACACAAGGGTAAAGTTTCTAAAAAGGGGGGGCACATGGGCCTGATCTGGGTGGGCCGTGGGCGTGTCAGGGCCTGGCTGAGAAATGTGCGCATAAATACTTGTGCACGCCAGGCTCCCCTGCCATGTACATTTACTTCTGCTATGGATGGCGTGCAAGTATTAAAATATTATCCTTTTGTATATTATGGATGGCATGCAAGTATTGTATATTATCCTTTTGTTATATAACTCTCTGTATAGAATCCTCCATTTCCACCCACTGTATATTTCTATTAGTCCACCAGTTGAAATTTTTAACAGTGGATCAGTTGAACAGTTGGACAGTATCCTTCCTCTGTAAAATACCAGTAGGCCAACAGTGGATCTGTATATAAACCTTTGTTATATAACTCTCTGGATATAAACCACAGGTTCACTCCACCCTATATTACCAATAGACCAACAGTTGAACGGGCCTCCTTGGTCCCCCAATCAATCTAATTATGCCCCAGCTAGTCCTCCGCCACCGCTATCCCTCTTTATCTTAAGCTATTTCTGATTCCTTCCAATTCCAAGTTTTTTCCCCCTGTTTAAAGTAACTTTTGCCTCTGCTTCCATGTTAAGTTACCCGAGTTCCTTGTAAACCGATGTGATATTTTATTTGAATGTCGGTACAGAAAAGTGTTAAATAAAATAAAATAAATAAATAAAACAAAAAAACTCTAGGCTAGACAACAGGGTTATAACAAGGGGGAAGGGAGGCTTTTAAACTAGGTGGGTTTGGACGTCCCTTAACTGGGTGAGCTGAGAAAAGGAGCTAATGCATCAGCACACAACCCTTGTAAAATTCTCCCATTTATGCGGTAGATGCGGAATTTTCACGTAAATGCGTGCGTCCATTTAAAATTACATGCACATGTATGTGCATTTAGCCTATTTTATAACATGCACGCATATATACGCGTATGTTATATAATGGACATGGGTTGACAAATGCGCACACCTGTTTAAAAGTTACCGTCCGGGGAGTGTACCTGGAGAGAGTTCCCCCCCGCCGGAGGGAATCGGCCAGTGGGACTGCTGTGAGCCTGAGAAAAACATCGCTGAACTTTTTCTTCGGAACAAGTTGAGACACGCCCCCCTGAGAAACCACCTGACCGTGAGTGAAACCGGATATAACCAGGGGCCTGCGGCACGCAGCCGCCGGCGCGCTCCTTGTGGAGAATTTTACCATCCTTAACTTATTCCTAGTTATACATGGGTAGGAAGAGAAAAATAAAAGTTTTTCCTTCGGTATCTGCAACATCGGTGGTAAGAGGTCCTATGGATTCACATATAGTAAGAAGGACAAACTCTGATTTTTCAATTCCTAACCCGGAAGTATCTTTTTCATCAGGCTCAATTCAGAGTCCCGGCCACCATTCATCTCCTCAAAGTCAAGACTCTAGTAATATTGTGAGAGATTTAAGCAATATGAGTGCACTATCCCTAATAAATGATAATCCTCAAAATAAGGATTTAGCGGCTGCTACTGGAGATATGGAAAGGCCAGTGGCAGCAGCTACTCCTTTAGAAAATTTGGAAGGTCTAAATGTTGATTTACCAGATTTTAAAAATGTGACGTTGATAGATGTTTGGAAATCTGTGAAAAATATGGAGAGGTTACTAGCTCAGGCGATGTCACAATTTATGTCTTTCAATATAGAGACAAAAAATACTCTTCAAGATCACTCTAATCGCTTAAATAGTATTGAAAGTAATTATAATGTGGTTAATACACAAGTGGTGAATTTACAAGTTGCAAGTACATCCTTTATTAAGGATAGTCTGGTGATGTCTAGACAGCTTGAAGGCATGGAAAATGCCCTGAGATCTAAGAATCTTCGATTCCTAAATTTTCCCATCACCAGGCTTTTATCGCCCACTGAGTTACTGAGGAAGTACATGAATGAAGTGCTACAAATTACTTCATATAAAGAAATGGTATTGTCAAAAAAATTTTTATATACCTAGATCTAAAGTTAGTGCTTTAGGGCCTGAAGAAGGATTAGATATAATACAAAGTAATAGCCCAAATTTGACATCATTTTTGGAGGCATCAATTGATGACATCCCTACAAGGGCTACTCTTTTAGTTACCTTTAATAATGAAACAGATAAGAATGAGGTGCTCCAAAAGTATTTTAAAAATAAAGATTTCTTGTATTGTGGGAAAAAAATCCAGATATTTCCGGATGTAGCAAGAAGCACTCAAATGCGAAGAAAACACTTCTTGGTGTTAAAGGAGAGGGTATTATCCTTAGGAGGATTATTTTTCCTTAAATTTCCCTGTAAATGCTGCATTACAATGCAGGGAAATAAATTTGTTTTCTATGATCCCACTCATTTGGAAACTTTTCTTAGAGATAAAGAACAGACACCAGGATAAACTAGAGAATTGCTGAGGTTTGATGAAAAACAAATTTAATTATCTCTCAAGATGTGAATTATATGTAAGAAATGTTGCCTGTTATAACGCTCCCCAAAATAATGTGGACTAGTTCAGGTTGTTGACTCTGTCAAATTATCTACAGAATTATGTTTCCTTTATTATGGTGTAATCCTGAATACCTATGTTTTATTAATGTTGAATTGATAAAAATCCAATAAAGTATTAATTTAAAAAAGTTACCGTCCCTGCATATATGCACCTAAGTAGCCTCTACTCACATAATCTATATTTTATAAAAGTCAATAATACACTTGTATGTTCATTTTCATGTGCACATATATGCGTGTAGAAAAGGGGTGGTTTAGGGGTATTTTGGTTGGGGCCAACACTTACGTGCATAAGTTGCTATTTTAAAAGTAATGAGTCTATATTTTCCAATTTATTTGCATATATTTATACCTGCAAATTATGTTGCATGAGTGATTTTGAATGTGTTTGTTGTGTAGTACTGACTGGATGAGAGGTTTGGGTGAACTGGGGGAGATCTGGCTGAAGAAGAAGAATACTGTGTACAATAGGGATGTGAATCGTGTCCTCGATCGTCTTAACGATCGATTTCGGCTGGGAGGGGGAGGGAATCGTATTGTTGCCGTTTGGGGGGGTAAAATATCGTGAAAAATCGTGAAAAATCGAAAAATCGCAAAACCGGCACATTAAAACCCCCTAAAACCCACCCCCGACCCTTTAAATTAAATCCCCCACCCTCCCGAACCCCCCCCAAATGACTTAAATAACCTGCGGGTCCAGCGGCGGTCCGGAACGGCAGCGGTCCGGAACGGGCTCCTGCTCCTGAATCTTGTTGTCTTCAGCCGGCGCCATTTTCCAAAATGGCGCCGAAAAATGGCGGCGGCCATAGACGAACACGATTGGACGGCAGGAGGTCCTTCCGGACCCCCGCTGGACTTTTGGCAAGTCTCGTGGGGTCAGGAGGCCCCCCACAAGCTGGCCAAAAGTTCCTGGAGGTCCAGCGGGGGTCAGGGAGCGATTTCCCGCCGCGAATCGTTTTCGTACGGAAAATGGCGCCGGCAGGAGATCGACTGCAGGAGGTCGTTCAGTGAGGGTTCCGGCGCCTCGCTGAACAACCTCCTGCAGTCGATCTCCTGCCGGCGCCATTTTCCGTACGGAAACGATTCGCGGCGGGAAATCGCTCCCTGACCCCCGCTGGACCTCCAGGAACTTTTGGCCAGCTTGTGGGGGGCCTCCTGACCCCCACGAGACTTGCCAAAAGTCCAGCGGGGGTCCGGAAGGACCTCCTGCCGTCCAATCGTGTTCGTCTATGGCCGCCGCCATTTTTCGGCGCCATTTTGGAAAATGGCGCCGGCTGAAGACAACAAGATTCAGGAGCAGGAGCCCGTTCCGGACTGCTGCCGTTCCGGACCGCCGCTGGACCCGCAGGTTATTTAAGTCATTTGGGGGGGGTTCGGGAGGGTGGGGGATTTAATTTAAAGGGTCGGGGGTGGGTTTTAGGGGGTTTTAGTGTGCCGGCTCATGATTCTAACGATTTATAACGATAAATCGTTAGAATCTCTATTGTATTGTGTTCCATAACGGTTTAAGACGATATTAAAATTATCGGACGATAATTTTAATCGTCCTAAAACGATTCACATCCCTAGTGTACAATTCTGGTCGCCGCATCTCAAAAAAGATATAATTGCGATGGAGAAGGTACAGAGAAGGGCAACCAAAATGTTACAGGGGATGGAACAACTCACCTATGAGGAAAGGCTGAAGAGGTTAGGGCTGTTCTGCTTGGCGAAGAGACGGCTGAGGGGCGATATGATAGAGGTCATTAAAATCATGAGAGGTCTTGAACAAGTAGATGTGACTCGGTTATTTACACTTTTGGATAATAGAAGGACCAAGGGGCACTCCATGAAGTTATCAAGTAGCACATTTAAGACTAATCGGAGAAAATTATTTTTCACTCAACGCACAATTAAGCTCTGGAATTTGTTGCCAGAGGATGTGGTTAGTGCAGTTAATATAGCTGGGTTCATTAAAGGTTTGGATAAGTTCTTGGAGGAGAAGTCCATTAACTGCTATTAATAAAGTTGACTTAGGGAATGGCCTCTGCTATTACTGGCATCAGTAGCATGGGATCTTCTTGGTGTTTGGATACTTGCCAGGTTTTTGTGGCCTGGTTTGGCCTCTGTTGGAAATAGGATGCTGGGCTTGATGGGCCCTTGGTCTGACCCATCATGGCAATTTCTTATGTTCTTAAGTTTTCGATGACCTGAGAAGGACTGGGCAATGTGATGGACTGATAACACATGATGCACATGTTTTAAAACTGGCTGACTTACATGGTAAATCAGGACTTACCTGAGAAAGTCCTACTTTACTTTCATGCATAAAATATGTGCACCTATATTTTTAAAAAAGATAGGAAATTTACACTTGATCAGGGCATTGATATATGTTTCAATGCATTGCCTGTATTCGCATGTAAGCCTACATATGTGCATATGTTGTGGGGTAGAGATACACATATTTTATAAAACACATAATATATATATCATACATACAGGTTATAAAATACTGTGGTAAAATTATGCATGGCCATATATACACTTAGAAAACAAAGAGGTAGGCGATCTATGATAGCCGTCAGGTAAACAAAGAAAAATAGATGCCTTGATCTTTTTCCAATGTTTATTAAAATAGAGACGTGTTCTTAATTTGCCCCATAACTAATAAAGATGGAAAATTCAAAAAACAGGATGGGGGCAGGGGAGCAGTGGAGAAGTGAAGAGAACGAACAGCAGCAAGAGGAGGAGAGACCGAAAAAGGTAGGAAAATGATAGGGAGAAAGGTACTAGCAGGTGGACCTTATTCTAAGGCAAAGGATAATACCTAATTATATTCAGGATAAAAAACCAAATTATATACAGGATAAAACCGAATTGTGTACACATATTATAAACATTACTGACTATACAATAGGTGGGCTGGGGGAGAGCAAACGAAAATTATACATCAACAGTTGGCACAACATTAGAGGGAGGAGGTATAACAATTAAAGGCAATAAATCCAAGTGACAAGGAGTAATCTAAGGGAATTAATACATAGCTGGGAAGGAATATACATTATACAGTGTAAATTAGACAATATACAACCTTGCGGATGTGTCTAATAGCTAGGGCACAGGCTAAGTTTGGTCGGAGTCTGGGTAAGCCAATTTAAAGAGCCAAGTCTTAATTCCTTTTTTTAAATTTGTGCAGGCATGGCTCTAAGCGGAGTTCAGTAGGCAGGTTGTTCCAGAGGGAGGGGCTGGCGATAGAGAGGGCTCTTTCTCTAGTGAAGGTATAGTGTGCGATTTTGAGAGTTGGGGTGTAAAGAGTTCCTGCAAGATTGGTTCTGTTGGGACGACTGGTTGAGCGGAAGCGTGGTGTATCTTCAAGCCAGGAGTGATTGTAGTTGTACAGGGAATTATGAAGGATGGTGAGTGTTTGTATCTTATGCAGGAGGAAATGGGTAACCAATGAAGGTCCTTTAGGATGGGGGTGATATGGTCAGCTTTGCGGGTATTTGTGAGAATCCTAGCCATGGCATTCTGAAACATTTGAAGGGTTTTAATTGTAGAATAGGGGAGGCCCAGTAATAAGGAGTTGCATTAATCCAATTTTGATAATATAGTCATCTGTAGAACTGTGCGGAAGTCTTGACTATGGAGTAGCGGTTTAAGTTTTTTAAGGATGTGGAGTTTGAAAAAACCTCCCTTTATAATATTACTGATGTGATGTTTGAAATTTAGTTGTTGGTCTAGGGAGACACCAGGATCTCTCACAGTGTAAGGGAGGGCGTCTGAGAGGGTGGTGGAGTCACATGAAGAGGGGGGCGTATGGTCTGTGTGATTAGAGATTATAAGGAGTTCCATTTTGGAGGCATTTAGGGCAAGGTGGAGGTTGGAGAGTAGAGTGTTGATGGAGGAGAGGCATGATTCCCAGAAGTGGAGTGATTTGGAGAGGGATTCTTGAATGGGGATGAGGATTTGGACGTCATCTGCATATAAGAAAAACTTTAGTCCAAGGTCAGAGAGGGGGTGGCAAAGTGGCAATAGGTAAATATTGAAGAGTATGGAGGAGAGGGAAGTGCCCTGAGGGACGCCTTGGGTAAGGGGAATGTGGGAGGATTTAGAGTTATCAATTCTTACTGTATAGTAGGGGTGTGCATTCGGATTGACCGCATTAGTAAAACGCAACTCATATTTTTTTTTTACTTAAAAAATTGATTCGACATAAACGATCGGATTTCCCACATATCGAACATAGATATGTTCGATATGTGGGAAATCGCGATTGTTGAGCCAAAATAAAAATATAAACCCCCTCACCCTCCTTAATCCCCCCCCCCCGACTTACCACAACTCCCTGGTGATGGAGCGAGGAGTGAGGACGCCATTTCTGCAATCCTTGGCGAGAAGCATGTGACGTCGGCGGCACGTCGAGTGACGCGGCGCCACGTGATTCCCGGCTCGTTCGCGCCGGACGGCTCGTTCGGCCCAAAAAGAACTTTTGGCCAGCTTGGGGGGGCCTCCTGACCCCCTCAAGCTGGCCAAAAGTTCTTTTTGGGCCGAACGAGCCGTCCGGCGCGAACGAGCCGGGAATCACGTGGCGCCGCGTCACTCAGACGCGACGTCACGTGATTCCCGGCAAGTTCGCGCCGGACGGCTCGTTCGGCGCGAACAAGCCGGGAATCACGTGACGCCGACGTCACGTGATTCCCGGCAAGTTCGCGCCGGACGGCTCGTTCGGCCCAAAAAGAACTTTTGGCCAGCTTGAGGGGGTCAGGAGGCCCCCCCAAGCTGGCCAAAAGTTCTTTTTGGGCCAAACGAGCCGTCCGGCGCGAACTTGCCGGGAATCACGTGACGTCGCGTCTGAGTGACGCGGCGCCACGTGATTCCCGGCTCGTTCGCGCCGGACGGCTCGTTCGGCCCAAAAAGAACTTTTGGCCAGCTTGGGGGGGTCAGGAGGCCCCCCCAACCTGGCCAAAAGTTCTTTTTGGGCCGAACGAGCCGTCAGGCGCGAACGAGCCGGGAATCACGTGACGCTGCGTCACTCGACGTGCCACCGACGTCACATGCTTCTCGCCAAGGATTGCAGAAATGACGTCCTCACTCCTCGCTCAATCACCAGGGAGTTGTGGTAAGTCTGGGGGGGGGATTAAGGAGGGTGAGGGGGTTTAATTTTTTTTTTTGCACATATGTACATATACCCAACTCATTGGATTTTTTTTATGTCCATATTGGCCGCAAGTGGGACCCCCTTTCGGACATAAAAAATATGAACATAAAATTTTGCTCTGCACATCCCTACTGTATAGTCTCTATTGTTGAGATAGGAGGAGAACCAATGGAGGGCTGTGCCTGAGATACCGATCTCGGTTAGGTAGGTAAGGAGGATTCTATGGCTGACAGTGTCAAAGGCCGATGAGATGTCAAGGAGGGCAAAGATATAAGATTGTCCATGGTCCATGCCCTTGAGTATGATGTCAGTGAGTGAGAGTAGGAGGCTTTCGGTGTTGCGAGCATTACGGAAGCCGAATTACGAGGGATATAGTATATTATGGTCTTCCAGGAAGTCGGAGAACCAGGCGTTAACTAACTTTTCCATGATTTTTGATATGAAGGGCAGGTTGGAGATGGGACGGTAGTTAGCTGGGTTGATGGGATCGAGGGTGGGTTTTTGAGGAGGGGTTTGACTACTGCATGTTTGAGGGAGTCTGGGACTTTTCCATGTGAAAGGGAGCAATTGATTATATCGGCCAGGGGTTTTGTGATAGTCAAGGGGATGGAGAGGAGTGCTTTGTGGGGATGGTGTCGGAAGAGTGAGTGGCAGGTTTGATTTTTTTTTTAGGATGGATTCAATTTCCTTGGCTGATGTTAACTCGAGGGACCCAAGGTTGACACAGGTATTTTTAGGGAGCGGGATGACGGCCGAGGGATTAGTTGGGAAGCGTTGGAGGACGTTTGCAATTTTATTTTTAAAGTACATAGCGAGTTCTTTGCATTTGCGTTGGCATTTTCATCAGTTGATGAGGGAGAGGCAGAGTTGGTGAGTTCTGCCAAATACGAGAACAGTGCATTTGCGTTGAATTGATAGTCGTGGATTTTTGCGGAGTAATAGTCTTGTTTAGCTTGGAGTGTGGATTGTCTGTATGCGTGTAATGTGGATTTATAGGCAGCTGTGTGTAGGGGATGGGTGTTTGCATCAAATTCTCTCTTTGCTTCTAAGGTAGTTTTTTAGCTTTTTTAGTTCTGCGGTGTACCAAGGTTTTTTTGCTGTTTGGGTGTGGGATATTTTTTTGTTGAGAATAGGGCACATTTCGTTGGCTATTGTAGAGGTGAGATTGTTCCAGGATAGCAGGGCAGAGTCTGGGTTGGTCAGGTCGAGGTTGGTTTTGACTTTATCAAAAGCTGTGATAAGGTCTTCTGTAGCACAGGGTTTGTGGTAGGAGATTGTGTTGCTATGGGTGGGGGAAACAGAGGAGGGAACATTTAAGGAGAGGAAAGCATTGATGAGGGAATGGTCTGACCAAGGGACAGGGATCGTGTCACGGGTATTGTGAGATTGTATACTGGCATTGACGACGATAAGGTCAAGGGTATGACCTGCTTTATGAGTAGGGGTGGTGATCAGTTGTCTGAAGCTCAGGGCCAGGAGGGTGCTAAGGAAATCTCACAAGAGGGTGAGGAGGGGAGGACGTCTACATGGAGGTTGAAATCTCCTAGTATTTATTTATTTATTTATTTATTTTTAATTTTTATAGACCGAAGTTCTTGTAGGAACTACAAATCAATCCGGTTTACATACAACTTTTAAATGCCCAAAAAGAGTAGTGGGCTTTACATAGAACAGTTGAACAATAAAACAGGTAACAATAGAACTAACAATAATGATGGAACAAATAGAATAGATAACCAATTAAACATAGTAATATAGTAATAAATATTATATAGAAAATAAATATAAAAGATAGAGTAAATGGAGTGTGAGTACAGTATAAATACAAAAGATGAAAGAGCTCAAAAATTAAGGTACAGTTGAAAAAAATCGTAATAGGAAAAACAGTGAGATAACCCATGATTTGGGTTAAAAGACTTGATTAGGTAGCATTAGATGTCTGGGAAGGCTTGACGGAAAAGCCATGTTTTTAGCTTTTTTTTGAACTCCTGATGACTTGGTTCTAGTCTTAGATCTGGGGGGAGCGCATTCCATTGGTGGGGGCCTCCTGAAGATAGTGCTCTTTTGCTCAATGATGATAGTATGACAGCAGAGGTGTCTATATTGATGTTGTCTGATATGAATTCGATAAGGGGGGATGGATCCTGTTCAAGTTGGCTGAGGGGAGCATAAATGTGGCAGACTTGTAACTCTTTGGATTTAAACAGGCCAATTTCTAGCTTGTGGGAAGCAGTGATATTTTGTAATTTGAGATTGAGGTGTTTTTTTGCAGCAAGGAGCACCCTTCCACCTCTTTTTTTAGGTCTTGGGATGGAGAAAATGTTGTAGGAATGCAAAGGTAGCTGATTTATGAAGACATGTTCAGTGTTCTTGAGCCAGGACTCTGTGATGACACAAATATCAGGGTTAGAGTCAGTGAGCAGGTCATAGACGATGGGAGCTTTTTTTTAAGATTGATTGGGCATTAAAAAGTAATATTGGTAGGGTGGAGAGACCTAAAAATTGGGTGAGGGGTGATGTCATGATAGGTAGGAGGGATTTACGGTGGGTTAGGGGGCGGAGGTAAGTGGGAGTGGGATTTCTGTGGGTGGGGTGGTATATGCGGGGAATAGTGAGGGAGTATATAAGGGCAGATTCCAGGTGAGGTAGTGAGGGAGGGGGAGAGGAGGATAGGTAACTGGTCCACTGAAAGGAGATGCTAAGGGCGCAACAAGGGGAAAGCTCCTTGGTTGCACTCCTTCGATGCGGAACGCCAGGTAGGTTAATAATTATCCTTAAGGGGCTAGCTATGTTGAATGTGTGGACAGTCAGGTGAGCCATCCGATGGCGTCGGCCTGCGGCGTGATACAGCGGCCTCAGGGTCGATTTCTGACTCGGACCCCAATGGGTCTCCCGGGCCGACTACCACGAGCTTGGTACGGAGCGGGCGGCGCAGGACGCAGGTTTCCACTGAAATCAGCAGAGACAGTAGTAGACAGGAGCGCTAGCCTGGCGCAGAAATGGGCTGAAAAGTGCTTGCCTGTTTCTTTTAAGTTATTGCCTCACAAATCTGCTTCACTTTTTTGAAGGAGTTAATAAACATGTGGATAAAGGTGAACTGGTAGATATAGTATACTTGGATTTTCAGAAGGCGTTTGACAAACTTCCTCATGAGAGGCTTCTAGGAAAAGTAAAAAGTCATGGGATAGGTGGCGATGTCCTTTCGTGGATTGCAAACTGGCTAAAAGACAGGAAACAGAGAGTAGGATTAAATGGGCAATTTTCTCAGTGGAAGGGAGTGCACAGTGGAGTGCCTCAGGGATCTGTATTGGGACCCTTACTGTTCAATATATTTATAAATGATCTGGAAAGAAATATGACGAGTGAGATAATCAAATTTGCAGATGACACAAAATTGTTCAGAGTAGTTAAATCACAAGCAGATTGTGATAAATTGCTGGAAGACCTTGTGAGACTGGAAAATTGGGCATCCAAATGGCAGATGAAATTTAATGTGGATAAGTGCAAGGTGATGCATATAGGGAAAAATAACCCATGCTATAATTACACAATGTTGGGTTCCATACTAGGTGCTACAACCCAAGAAAGAGATCTAGGTGTCAAAGTGGACAACACATTGAAATCGTCGGTGCAGTGTGCTGCGGCAGTCAAAAAAGCAAACAGAATGTTGGGAATTATTAGAAAAGGAATGATGAATAAAACGGAAAATGTCATAATGCCTCTTTATCGCTCCATGGTGAGACCGCACCTTGAATACTGTGTACAATTCTGGTCGCCACATCTCAAAAAAGACATAATTGCGATGGAGAAGGTACAGAGAAGGGCTACCAAAATGATAAAGGGAATGGAACAACTCCCCTATGAGGAAAGACTAAAGAGGTTAGGACTTTTCAGCTTGGAGAAGAGACGACTGAGGGGGGATATGATAGAGGTGTTTAAAATCATGAGAGGTCTAGAACGGGTAGATGTGAATCGGTTATTTACTCTTTTGGATAGTAGAAAGACTAGGGGGCACTCCATGAAGTTAGCATGGGGCACATTTAAAACTAATCGGAGAAAGTTTTTTTTTACTCAACGCACAATTAAACTCTGGAATTTGTTGCCAGAGAATGTGGTTCGTGCAGTTAGTATAGCTGTGTTTAAAAAAGGATTGGATAAGTTCTTGGAGAAGTCCATTACCTGCTATTAAGTTCACTTTGAGAATAGCCACTGCCATTAGCAATGGTTACATGGAATAGACTTAGTTTTTGGGTACTTGCCAGGTTCTTGTGGCCTGGATTGGCCACTGTTGGAAACAGGATGCTGGGCTTGATGGACCCTTGGTCTGACCCAGTAAGGCATTTTCTTATGTTCTTATGTTGCAAATGAATCCAGAGGGTGTGCGCCGATTGCGCAAGCTTTGGGGAGTCAGCTCACGAGGTTGATGAGAAAATCCAGTGGAGCACTGTACTGGTGGTACCTTGGTCCAGGGGGCAGCGGTTCTGGGGGGCGTCCGAGAGGGCCGCTGGAGTAGATGTCTGCTGTGTTGGCGGTCTCATCAGGCAGTATGGGATGCCTGCAGGAGCATGAAGAGAAGCACGAAGGAGCGAAATAAGAGACTAGCCCCTTATTCACACTCCTTCGGCGCATGGCGCCTGAAGGTAGGGGCAGGTTTTAAATCACCCTACCAGGCGCTGCCAATGACGTCGTTGCAGGGGTGGGCCTTGGGAGCCTCGGTTTGGTGTCTGAGGGCGTTCGGGAATCGGCGGTCCTTTGCGGCAGGCCTCCACTGACCCCTTCTACCGTCTAATCACCTTCAGATAGATATGTAGAACGTACAAAAATACATGATTGGATAAACATATAATTAATAGAGTTATTTCTGTTGCATCGGAGGTGGACCCTTGGGCCGAGGTGGGCTTGACCTATGGTTCCCCACCATCGGCAGGTGGAGTGGGCTTTGGAGCAGAAGAATAAACTTTTGATGTTTATAAGAATTAATTCTCATTGTTTTTGATTGTGTCCATCTACAGTTTATGATGAGAACGTTCCTTTCCCAGTACTGTCTTACTGCCTGCAGATGTTTTGTTTATATTATTATTATAGGCCTAATGGACATTTCTACCTTCTAATCGCCTTCTGATAGATATGTAGAAAGTACAAAAATACATGATTGGATAAACATATAATTAATAGAGTTATTTCTGTTGCGTCGGATGTGGACCCTTGGGCCGAGGTGGGGTTGACCTATGTTTCCCCACCATCAGCAGGTGGAGTGGGCTGAAGGTAGAGGCTGCTGGAGCTTCACCATTACTAGCCCTCATTTCCCGCAGGTTGAGCCTTTGGGTGCCGGGGCCAGCAGGACTTAGGTGGGCCTTGAGGTTGGTTAACAAGAAATGTTGGTTCAGCCCAGAGACAGTAGACGATAGGTGGCCTAGTCCTATCCTGGGCTGGGTACAGTACTGGAACTCGGACACCAATGGAACGGAGAT
Organism: Rhinatrema bivittatum; assembly: GCF_901001135.1. Classification (NCBI taxonomy): domain Eukaryota; kingdom Metazoa; phylum Chordata; class Amphibia; order Gymnophiona; family Rhinatrematidae; genus Rhinatrema; species Rhinatrema bivittatum. The sequence goes on along the minus strand of NC_042615.1, from coordinate 795,682,209 downwards.
TAGCTGGGGGTGCTTGAGCAAAGGTAGGCCAAAGCCTAATAAGTCCACATCCAGAGAGTAGGCTAGAAGAGGCGTCAATGACAGGCTTGGATCAGGGCTGGTGGCAAAGCGGAGGTCGTGGCAAGCAATGCTGGGTTCTGAACATGGAGAAGTCAGTAGTGTTAGTCAATCAAGGCAATGGTCTGATCACAGAGAAGTCAATAGCATTAGTCAATCAAGGCAATGGTCTGATCATGGAGAAGTCAATAGTGTAGTCAGGCGAGATAGGCAGTAGTGTAGTCAGGCGTAGCAGAGGACTGGGTCTGGAGATAGGCTGAAGCATAGTGAAACAAAGCAAAGTTGATATCCATAGAATCAGTCCAAAACATAGACAGGGCAGGAATGAAGAAGACAGGAACTGGGAACAATAGATGTCAGGAACGAAGAGTAGAGAGGATTCTCTAGTAGCAACGAGTACTCAAGTAGTGAGGAGACCTGTTGCAAAGGCAACGCTATGGAGCGAGGCCTGAGCTTAAATACACTGAAGAGTTTGATGTCATCATCTAGGGCCGTGGCCAGGTTCCCGCCACGGGCCCTTCATAAGGATCAGAGATGCGTGCGCGCCTAGGGAGGGGCGCGGCGTGGGTAATGGGTAGTGGCATGGGTAGTGGCATCTCTCCACGGACCACGCAGAGAGGCCCGACGAGCAATGGCATCTTGAGCTGCAGTACTGGGGACCATGGCAGAGCCGGAGGTACTGGGGGTGGCCCGAGGTCGTAGCTGGCGGCCCACCGCCACTAGCGAGGAGGAAGCAGGAGCTGCAGCCTGTGTAAGAAGGTGAGGGGTCCTATCCGCGGGTCTGCCGCGGATGGCATGCATAACAATTTCATTTATATTTGAACAATGCATTGTCTGCTGTAGGAACTTGATTGCATGACAGTGTCACTGTATGAGTCCTGCAAGGATAACTATCTTAACCTCTCTTGAGTAAAGGGGATGTCATTTCTACATAATTGATTTTTGCCATCGTTTATTTTATATAATACACAAAGATATTCAGTTATTTGTAGTTTAAAGGCCAATTTTAAGTTCCAGGTAATCCTAAGGGCAAAAAATTCAGCAGAATATCTGCAGGTCAGATTATGTGTCCAACTTTGAAGTCTGAGAAAATCCAGATAGTATTCCTAGTAGGGATGTGAATCGTTTTTTAACGATTAAAATTATCGTCCGATAATTTTAATATCGTCTTAAATCGTTATAGAACACAATACAATAGAAATTCTAACGATTTATCGTTAAAAATCGTTAAATCGTGTTAGTGCGCACTAACGGGAGTTAGTGCGCACTAACTGAAAATGATACAAATTGACACTTTCCAGGTCAGTAAAGGTCAGTTAGGAATGAATATGTGTTCCTATTGGCTGGCTGCCCTCTTATCTATTGATGTTAACCAGGTTCCCACTGAGGTGATGGTTGGGGGGATGGGAAATGGAAATGGAAACTCAGGAACACTAACAGAAAATGCTACAAATTATTGACACTTTCCAGGTCAGTAAAGGTCAGTTAGGAATGAATATGTATTCCTATTGGCTGGCTGCCCTCTTATCTATTGATGTTACCAAGATTCCAACTGAGGTGATGGTTGGGGGGATGGGAAATGGAAACTGTTGGTACTTGACAAAAAAAGTAATGTGATCAGTCAATATGACTAGAACCTGTGCCCTATTCCTGATACCAGGGGTGTTGTGATCTTCCTGCACTCAGTGCCCTATCCCTGATACCAGTCTGAGACAGCTCCCTCCCTGCATTACTAGTGAGAGGCTGGCTTCACAGACAGGGGGGAGCTGCCTGACCCTCACTCCTGACTTCCCCCATGTCCCAGCTAGTGAATGGTGTGTGGGTGAGGGGGGGGGGAGGATGGTGAAGTCTGAGACAGCTCCCTCCCTGCATTACTAGTGAGAGGCTGGCTTCACAGACAGGGGGGAGCTGCCTGACCCTCACTCCTGACTTCCCCCATGTCCCAGCTAGTGAATGGTGTGTGAGTGAGGGGGGGGGAGGATGGTGAAGTCTGAGACAGCTCCCTCCCTGCATTACTAGTGAGAGGCTGGCTTCACAGACAGGGGGGAGCTGCCTGACCCTCACTCCTCCGGGGTATTGTGATCTTCCTGCACACAGTGCCCTATCCCTGATACCAGGGGTGTTGTGATCTTCCTGCATGCAGTGCCCTATCCCTATTAATACCAGGAGTGTTGTGATCTTCCTGCACGCAGTGCCCTATCCCTAATACCAGGGGTGTTGTGATCTTCCTGCATGCAGTGCCCTATCCCTGATACCGGGATGTGTGCAAGAAGATCACAACACCCCCGGTGTCAGGAATAGGGCACTGTGTGCAGGAAGATCACAACACCCCCGGTATCAGGAATAGGGCACTGTGTGCAGGAAGATCACAACACCCCTGGTATTAGGGATAGGGCACTGTGTGCAGGAAGATCACAACACTCCTGGTATTAATAGGGATAGGGCACTGTGTACATGAAGATCACAACACCCTGGTGCCAGGGTTAGGGCACTGTGTGCAAGAAGATCACAACACTCCTGGTATTAATAGGGATAGGGCACTGTGTGCAGGAAGATCACAACACCCCTGGTGCCAGGGTTAGGGCACTGTGTGCAGGAAGATCACAACACTCCTGGTATTAATAGGGATAGGGCACTGTGTGCAGGAAGATCACAACACCCCTGTTGCCAGGGTTAGGGCACTGTGTGCAGGAAGATCACAACACTCCTGGTATTAATAGGGATAGGGCACTGTGTGCAGGAAGATCACAACACTCCTGGTATTAGTAGGGATAGGGTACTGTGTACATGAAGATCACAACACCCCTGGTGCCAGGGTTAGGGCACTGTGTGCAAGAAGATCACAACACTCCTGGTATTAATAGGGATAGGGCACTGTGTGCAGGAAGATTACAACACCCCTGGTGCCAGGGATAGGGCACTGTGTGCAGGAAGATCACAATACCCCTGGTATCAGGGTTAGGGCACAAGTTCTAGTCACATTGACTGATCACATTACTTGTTTTGTCAAGCTACCAACTG